>NC_090265.1:189876309-191147976 GCF_040414725.1 Anabrus simplex
GCACAATTTGCCGTTCCTTTCTCCTGACAACTTTACTACTTATCCTTTTCACATGTTCAGCTATAATTTAAATGTATTACTCGCTGACTGATCATATAAAAAATACTAAACAGACAAAACTATACACGATACACACAACCAAAAGCAATGCAATACACGAAAAATGAAACACAATAAATTATACTGTATTTATAACAAAACACTATGCGCCGCAGGAAGACGATCACTTCACTCTGCCGAATATCTCCCAATCATTGTAATGAGTGACACACACAAAAAGGGAAACATGCCGCACTGACCTCACCAATGATGATTCGCAGTGGTTAAGCTGAGTTATTACACGTGTTGTCTACTGTACACACTTCCGCACTACACGCTGAAATGTGGCGCGCAATGCGACAAACATGGCCGGCTGTTCCGTGTACTGAACCGCATATACGATATTTAAAAGGATAAACTCAAAGATATCAAAATGATTTTACGTCTTATTTAGTATTGTATGGCACAACCAATCCTTGTTTCATAAGAAAAAGTATACCTTTTGATAGGAATTCATTATAATGTTTATATACATGTAGAACTAAAGTGGGTAACACCAACAGAAGTAAAAGCCCATAAGGCCTGTAGTCTTTTCTTAACGCTGGATGCTCTATAGTGAGCGGCCGATCAGATCGGCTCCTGGCTCCAAGAGGGTTAAGCAGTGATGTAAACAAAAATAGTAATTAGGATAGTTTCTCATCATAATATATAGGAGTAGTATGAAATGTTGTTCTTCTTCATTTTCTACCTATTTTACCACACCTGTGGTGTCGCGGGTGCGAATTGTATCACACATGTTGATTTTCCCTGTTTTAAAACCGGATGCCCTTCCTGACTCAACCGTATGTGGAGGGATATAAGCACAATTGCGTGTTCCTGCGGTGGTTGGTAGTGTAGTGTGTTGTCTGAATATGAAGAGAAAAATGTTGGGACAAAAACAAATACCAAGTCACCGGGCCATAAGAACTAATCGGAGGTGATTAAAATACCCCAGCCGGCCGGGAATCGAAACCACCACCCTCTGAACCGAAGGCCTCAACGCTGACCACTCAGCCAATGAGTGGGACAGTAGCACGGAATGTTCATTGCAAATTAAATGTAATGGATGACAGGTACGCTACGAAATAAGTTGTGTACCTACTTATATAAATGTGACTTAATTCCACAGACTTTAATCGTTGATACTAGATATATTTGAAAACCTCGTTAGAAAAATACAGTATAATCGTAAATAACAATTTCGATTGCTTCAACCAGTCTCGAAGTGACTTCCAGACAACCAGGATAAATTGTTATTTCATTATTAAGTGGCATAATTCATTCATGACAACCAATAAGACATTTCACTGTATACAAAATAAATAGTAAATATTGCACGTTCGAATTTACCCCACTTATATACGGAAGACTCACTCTAGTGAGTACGCCCGGCACACTCTGGTGACGTTTTTGGGAACCGATTCCTCGCATGGGACATTGAGTGTGACCTCAGAGTCGTAGGAACCAAAGAGGATATAATAGAGATGAAAGTCAATAATAAATTTTGGTTCAAAGACAGATAGCTACTTAAACATGGGACTACTTGGGACGTTGGGGTAACTTGGGACATTACAGCATCTCATGTTTTAGTTCTCCTTATTGGCAACGCTGTTTTAGTTCGCCTTGACTGTTAAGCCCCATTCACAATGCAAACGTAACGTAACGTAAACTTAAAATTAACGTTAACTTAGAAGTTAGCGGCCATCTTATCTAATGGATCCATTCACAATGCGCCGACGTAAACTTAACTGCGAGTCCGTAAAATTAAGGGATTGCAAACTCCAAGCTCTTGCGGTTAATTTTACGTTAACTTTAAGAACCAGCCAATCAGAGCAGAGGTAAACATTGTGTGTTGTGCACGATATAATGACTTCTTTCGACGAAACACTTGTAATTCTCTTTCAAAATAATCCTTGTGTATAGGCTATGTATGATAGAAGGACAAAGAATTACAAATACGCTGTACCGAAAAATAATAGGTGGAAATTAATATCCTGTAGTAATGAAATCTGACAATAAATGGCGGGAGACAAGCTCGCAGCGCTGGCAAACGGACGAGAGAATATCCCTGTAATAAATAAAACAGTGTCCCTGTATATTTCTTAATATTATGACGGACTACCGGTACTAGTTTACGAAAACGATATCATCCAAACAAATAGATCCAAATATCTCATCGGGGTGTGATAGATAGGGTCATAGATGTCGGTAAAGGAGACCTTTTACATTTCTTTTTATTAGAAAAGGGGAAGCAAATCGTAAGAAAGGCAAACAGTTCAGGTTTCATCCGCATGTCTAAAACGAACTGATGAGGGTCATTTCTTACAGTAGATTACCGAAATCGCCCTGAGATAACCATCTTTGATTCAAGGGATGAACCCATTTTCTGCACCGTTGTTTAGATCGCCTTTTCAGGTACCGTAGGCCTACACAGCTCCCAGGAGCAAAGCAATAGATGTTTGAAGTAATATGGATTCCGCTACCACGTTGTTTGATTCCATCGAGTTATTGAAATATAAAACTGCGAGATAGCCCAAAACCTGACTTCCGTACTAAATAACATGGCAGTGTTTTGATTGGCTGCTGTGTACTCTTTACGTTAATGTTACGTTCCTCCATTGTGAATACCACAAATTTTACGTTAATTTTACGGTTACGTTACGTCGTTAAGTTTACGGTTACGTTTGCATTGTGAATGGGGCCTTACTGTGAGGAAATTCATATCTTCTGCGACTTGAAGGTAAGTTTGCAATACACGTTTTAATGTTTTACATATTTATCTAAAAATATCTGTATGAAATAACTTTGTCTCTACACAAGAATCTCTTAAGGCTGAATAAGTTTTAGCGCCTTCATGCACAACCTCATACTGTTCTAAACAGCCTGTAACAGTGACAAGATCGTATTACCAACTGTAATTTAGTAGAGAACGAAATTTCCCAACAGTGTAGAAGTTAGGGTAACTTGGGACAGAAGCATACTACCTAAACTGCGCATTATCTAAGCTTCACATTATTTAAACTTCATATTATGCAAGTGTCAGAATGTTTAATGTTTGTTTTTTTTCTTTCGGCTTCAAATATGGTACGTGATTATAAACGAGTGTGTGGCGCACATACATATAAGGACTATTCTGCAAACCAGCTAGAAAAAGCAGTTGACGCTGTGAAGAAAAGGACATCTCTCCATAAAACAGCTGAAGAATTTGGGGTATCAGAGTCCACCTTGAATGGGAAACTTAATGGAAAAAGTTGGGAGGCCATACGTACTTTCAGTGGAAGACCAAGAAGGGCTGGTGCAATGTTTGATCTTGGCCGGTGACTGGGGATTTCCACTAACAGTGTATGATATTCGACTTATTGTCAAATCATACCTTGATAGGTTGGGTAAAAGTGAGAAAAGGTTTAAAGGCAATTTACCTGGTGTGGATTTTGTGCGGTCTTTCCTAGGAAGATACAAAAAGGAACTCTCAAACAAAATGTGCCAAAATATAAAGAGGAGCCGAGCCAGTGTAGATGATATCATTATTAATGAGTACTTTGATGAATTGAGTGTGACGTTAGATGGTGTACCGCCCGAACAAATAATCAACAATGATGAAACTAACATGACAGATGACCCTGGAAAACACAGAAATGTTGTTAGAAGAAGTAGCCGTCATCCTGAGAGAATTATTGATTCAACCAAATCAAGTACCTCCATCATGTTTACTGCTGCCGCTGATGGCACTTTACTGCCTCCCTATATTATGTATAAGGCTGAGCACCTGTACAACACATGGACAGAGGGAGGTCTTATGGGAACAGTGTACAATCGATCAAAAAGTGGATGGTTTACTATCAAAATATTTGAAGATTGGTTCAGAACAATTGCCTTGCCATATTTTCGAAGATTTGACAAAAATGAAGCCAAAGTAATGATTGGTGATAACCTGGCAAGTCACATATCACCTTGGATTATAAACGAGTGTAAGAGCAACAACATTAAGTTTGTTCTTCTGCCCCCCAACAGCAATGGACTCACTCAACCTTTGGAGGTCGCTGTTTTCCGACCATTAAAAATCAAATGGTGTCAAGTGCTAACACAGTGGAAAAACAAGAGCCGAGGAACTGTTCCCAAAGACCAATTTACACGTCTCTTGAAGCAAACGATAGAGGAAATGGGAACTGATGCAATATCCAAAGACATCCAGAGTGGATGTAAAGCATCAGGAATTGCCCCTGTTGACAGAGACCTAGTGCTGAAAAGGCTTCCCCACAAAAGGACACGATCTATTGATCAAGGACCATCGATATCTACATCTGCTGATAATTCTAGCAGTGCACGGGCCCTTACATTTGAAACGTATTTGGAAGAATCCAGGAAAAAAGAAACTGAGCCTTTGAAGAAGTTGTAAAGGAAAAAGTTAAATGTTCCACCAGGAAGAGGAATACTGGTAGAATATCTTTCAGTGAGCCCTGATGCTCCAGAAATACCGGAACATGATACACCAATGCTGCAAAAAAGAAAAAGAAATAGGCCTAAAAGGAAATTTGATGAGACCTCTTAGTGATGATACAGACTCTTATTCTGTCCACAACTCAGCCTCCGATCTTGACCTAAGTGACTATGATGAGGAAACATCCGTGCCGGTACCAGAAAACTTAGGAGTGAACATACCGTAAATAAACTGTCTGTTGGTGAATTTGTGCTTGTGAACTTGATTTTTAATGAGAAAACAAAGAAAGAAGTGATGAAACAATATTACGGACAGATCACACAATTAGATGTTAAAAACGATAAAGTGACTGAAGTTTCTAAGAAAAAGTTCGAAATCTTTCGGAAATGTGTATATTTTTCCAATTGTTGATGATATTATGGAAACTGATGTAAATGTAATTCTAACTAGTGTGCAGCCAGTCAATATGAGGAGGGACAAATTTACATTCCCCTTTGAAATTAAAAACTAAGTTTATGGTAGGGTCTGTGTCTAGTATCAAATATGTTCAATTATTGTAAAATATATCATTATAAATAAATGATGTTATTAATTTTTCACTTATATGATCTCTTTATATATTTGAAGTGTCCCTAGTTATCCTACAATAGGCTAACTTGAGAATATCAGCTGTTTTAAATCAGTGTCCCAAGAAACCCCAAACTTGGGGTATAGCTTGGGACACCCATTAAATTCAAATTTTTCCATTTCTGTATAACTGTAGAAATGATACTACCTCACGTTTAGGAAGTATAACTGTAAACCAAAGTTTTCAAAAAGTTACTTTATCACAAATAACATTTTTATGAAAATGGCAAGTGTAACCTTCAGTTTTGAGATATAAGTTTCTCGACAAAAACTCAATTTGTTTTAATATCCTTTCACACTCCCCACTCAAGTGAATTTTCCAAAAACAAACAGTACCTGTTTCTTTAACAGAGATTCCGAATACCAGTTATGATGACTGTAACATCTTCAGTTTTTGAGACAGATATATATATATATATATATCCTCGTGAGAGGGATTCATATCAGTTTTCATCCCCGCTACCAAGTTGATTTCCAGACCAAATGCGTGTTTCTTTACTTTTAAAGGAGTTTCCAAATACCAGTTTTCACGTTTGTAACATCTTTAGATTTTTGGTGTATATGTACATTCTCAAACAAATAATTCAGCTAATCTTTCAATTCTTTCAAACACCCCCTCCCCCGCTAAGGTTTTTTCCGATAACCAAAGAATACGTGTTTCCTTATTTTTAAAGGAGATACCAAATACCGATTTTAACGTTTTGAGATATACTGTGGACACGCTAATTTTAAAAATTCACCCCCTTTTTCAGTTCTCCTTAAGTGGATTTTCCGAAAAAATATCTATGTTTCTTTACTTTTACAGGAAATTCCAAACACCAGTTTTCAAATCTGTAATATGTTACGTGTCTGAGATAATTTGCAGATATATTGTTTTTAGAAATTCACTCCGTTTATCACTCGTGTTCACCCCCTATTCGTCGGATTATCAAAAAACACAAAATTAAGTGTTTCTTTATTTTCAAAGGAGATACCAAATTTCAATTTTCACGTCTGTAACATTTTCAGTTTTTGAGATATAAGTCTCCTCATAAAACGTGTTCAACCCCCTTTCCCCACCCCCTCCCCCTTAATGGGATTTTCCAAAAACAAAAAAATATGTATTTCTTTATTTTTAATGGAGATTCCAAATACCAATTTTTACGTCTGTAAACTTTTAAGTTTTTGAGATATAAATATCTCCATTTTAAAAATTTACCCCCCTTTTCACCCCCTTAGTGACAGAATATCTAAAAATCCTTCCTTAGCGAGCACCTACATGTTAATAAGAATGTATCACCAAAATTTCATTTCTTTCAGTCCAGTAATTTTGGCTCGGCGATGTTGAATCAGTCAGTTAGTCAGTCAGGACAAGTTATTTTATATATATAGATTTTTACCATACAGACAGCATGATGACGTCTGAATGGATGAATTCTGACTATGAACGCGGTATACCAGGACACGCTTCTTATTAAATGTTCGTAAAACCATTGAAAATGGCAGGCAAAACAATATCACTACGACAGGCATATCAAGAGGTGTTGACCTATCTCTAATGAATGCTGCGGTGCAGCACAGGTCCTCTAGTTTGTAATTAACTTTGTAGCCATTATGACCAAATTATGTTGCTACAACTGAACAGTACATCTTTCAAAAGTAATATCTTACAAGTATACGCACCAACAGCAGACAAGAAGTATGATGCCAAAGTGGAAGCATTGTATGAGCAATTTGATACCATACTTAAAAATCTGAATAGGGATGAAATTACAATCCTTATGGGAGACTTCAATGCAAAATTTGGTGGAGGATGATGAGGTGATTTGGTTGGTGAATTTGGTCTTGGTAAATGTAATAATTGCGGTGAACAAGCACACGGGAGCAAAACGCTGGCAACCAGGAATTTTTAGCTGGAAAATTTATACTGTCCAATAACGGACCATTTATATTGGTATTAACTATAGAGGAATCGCACACTTATCCCAAGTGACAAAAATACTGGAAAGGATACTAAAGAAGAGAATGAGAAGAAAGATAGGAGAGTTGCAAGAAGAATAGCATGGCTTTAAAAGTGGGAAGATCTACAGTAGACCCAATCTTCAGCATGAGGCAATTAATGGAAAAGAATTGGGATATGGAAAGGTTCTTGTTATGATATTCATACATCAAACAAAGGAATACAATAGTGTTCCCACAGAGAAGGTTTGAGAAAACATGGTCGAAAAGAGACTAGATACACAAACTAACTTACCTAAGAAGTGTGATTGGAAAGACAGAGTGAGAACTGAAGATGTGAGAAAGGAAGTCGGAATGGAAAAAACCTAGATGAGAGAATTGGAGTAAACTTAAGATGGTTTGGACATGTAAAAAAGGATGGAGTAGAAACGAATACCAAAACAGACGATGGAGATGAAGATTGAGGGAAAGAGAGCGAAAGGGAGACCTAGAACAACATGGATCAATTAAAATAGAGAGGGTTGCAAGAAGAATAAAACCTGAACTGGGACAAAATGATGGAAGAGGAACAGTGGAAGGAAAGAGGAAAGTGGAGAAGTGCCATAAATGTCCTGACACAGCAGTCGCCAGATAAGGGGGAAGGAGGAGTAAGATGATAGCAGAAGATTTCTATTGCATTTAGAAGTTTCCTCATATCAGAGGCACTGTTGATAGAAAACATATTTGCCATGATCCTAAGGACTGGACTGGCTGGGGACTTGGGTTCGATTCTAAGAGCAATACACAACAAATTGGATTGACCTATCACCAATAATTTCACCATTCTTATTAATACTACATACACTTTTCTTATTTACAAAATATACAAAACTATACTTTTCTGGTTGTTACTGAGGGAGTTCTCTATTCACAAATCAATTATTTAAAAGTATTTTCATTTCCTTTTGAAAATATCTTGAAGTACACTCTCACTTTTTAGTCTCTTAAATACTGTTAATACTTAGCTCGGTTGGATGTCTTCTTTCTTGCAGATGTCGATACAGCTTCAGACGCCTAGTTGACTACTCGAATGGAAATTCAGATCCATGGACTCAAACTCTCGGCCTTCTAAGTGAAGAGGCAGTCCACCTCAAAGTCTAAGTCTTCCCTTTTTATTACACTCCTGTTCATTCAAATTTCCTCACTGGAGGTCACTGTCTCTACTGTCCTTTTCAGTTCTGCTAACTCCAACAACCCAGTGTTAAAAGAACTGTTTTCTAGCACTTCTATCTACCTTTGTGCCCAGTCTTCTCTTAACTACCGAGTTCTTCCCTGTATGGACTTCTTTCTGATACTTCAGTTGGTGCTTCTCCCTGACCTGAACTCAACCACGGCTACCAGGTTTCCTTTCCCTGATAGGAACTTGATCACGGTTACAGAGATTCCTAATACACTCTAAAACTCCAGCTTATAATATCCAGTCTACGTTTCTAGAAGTTACCAGTGTTCTTCCCAAATATCAACCCTTAGTACTTCATAACTCTGATGTGTTGTGAGCTGATTGGTTCTCATGATTTTCCTACCACTTTAAGGGTGTTGTCTATGCAACCTGCTGGAACTATATATTTTTCTACAGCATCATTGGGCTGCGTTTTTTCATTCACAGTTTATGTGACGTATACGGCTCTACCTAAAGTTTGGTGATACAATATTTCGCCACATTGCACTCACTTCTATTTCCACTAAGCTTTACTTTATACTGAATTTTATGCATAAATATGTGAATTACACTCAAATAGAATTATCACTTACTTGCTCACATCACTCAATGTTTCAAGCACTGTTATTTCTTGATGCTGGGATACACTCTTAATTTTTTAATATATTTTTCAAGATCCCTCTCTCTTGGGCAGATTCGACACTTGCTCAAGTCCGTTTGCTCCATAATAAAAGATGGAAGGGTGCATGACATCTCTGCATGGTACTGGTATGCCCAAAAATACTCAAGCTCTTTGTTTTTTTATTCAGTTGCACCACAGGGCATTACAGATGCAAATTACAAATGTACTGTAAAACAGTAGATATTGGGGATGAGACAAGCAGAGAGACGAGGTACCTTCAGAACTTCCAATCTTTACCAGTACTTCACAATAAACAACTAAAAAGTCCTGAACCAAACAGTTTACTTAATGCCAATGTAAAGTCTCCTTTCATGCTAATATAGGTGATGAAGCATGCTCACTGCTTCAAAAATATGTTGAAACCTATTGGTGGAAACAGTTTCACGCTTGAACAACAATACTTCAATCATAGTTTATCACAACCAGAAAAACTGTTGAATGTGTCATCAAAATTTTGTATTCCAAATTACAGCTGCTTTAATTACAAGTGTATAGCAATGGATGTAACTAGAGCAGATAATATTGCAAAGCGTGTTTCTATTCTGCATACCGTAATATCATCAATAAAGAAGGATTTGAGTGTCATCTGTCATATGTAATGGAGGTAACAGTCAGAGACAAGCTATAGGGTGACCCTCTTACAGCTGAATTAGGTGAGATATTTATGTTTGAATAACATATTTTTCAAGTAATTGTGCTTGTGATGATGATTCTTGTTGTTTAAAGGGGCCTAACATCTAGGTCATCGGCCCTTTCAAGGAATCCACTGTATTGTAATGCATAGTGGAATTTGAGAAAAATAAGAATGTAATGATGGCATGATGAAAATATTCAGTAGTACCATTATTATTACTGCTTTTCCTTTTATTAACATCATCACTATGAAGCTCCATGCTTGAGTGGTCAGCGTCCGGGCCTTCGGTCTGTGGGGTCCTGGGTTCAATCCCCAGCCAGGCCAAGGGATTTTAACTATAAACAGTTATTTCGTTTGGGTGAGGGACTGGGTGTTTGTGCTGTCCATAATATTTCTGCAACTCTCACACAACATGTAACACTATCCTCCACCACACTAACACACAGTTTCCCATACATGTCAGGGAGTCTGTCTGCACGAGGCTAGCAATAGCCACATATTATTATTATTCATACACTTCTCCACAGGAAATATGGGTAGTAATGGGGCACGGAATGCACCATGTGCCTTACAATAATTAAAGTATTTACACATTATGATACAAATATTGATGTACAGGTATATACAAAACTCTAGATCACAGGATCTTCATTCTTGTGAGAGGAACGATCGCACTATGTTGCATGTTGACAGGGGGACAGAATGTTGCAAAATTTGTAGAGATGTTTGGTGAAAGACCCAGTTATTGCAGACTCTTGTGAAATGTGTGTGGAATGAGGCCATTGACTGACAGAATCACAGGGACTATCCATACCAGTTTCATCTTCCAGATCCTCTTGATCTCTTCTGCAAGTTCTTTGCACTTGCAGATTTTTTTTATTGTACTTCCTGTCAATGTTGGTGTCATTGGGGATTGTGATAACAATAATGGAAGTTGTCCCAGTTTTCTTGTTTACCAGGATGATGTCTGGTCTGTTATGGTTGACTGTTTTGTGTGTCACTAGAGCAGTGTCCCAATAAAGCTTAATCGACTTGTTCTCCAGGAGTGGTGTGGAATGGTACTTGTAATAAGGGATACTAAGGGATAAGGGATAATTGGTTTTCCTGAGCAAGTGCCTGGTGTATAATTCCCGAGACATGATTGTGCCGTCTCGTGTACCCTACGGAGGCAAGTATTGGGTAGCCCGCAGTGATATGGTCAATGGTCTCGAGATGAACGGAGCATTGTCTGCATTTGTCGGCGAGTATGCTGATGTCTTTGATTATGTACACTTTGTCATTGTTTGTAGCTATTACTTGGGCTTGTATAGCAACTGCAAATCCCTCTGTCTCCCCAAATAAGCACCCACTTTGTAACCACATGCATGACGCATTCTTGTCTGTGCTCTGTTGGTTTAGATTGATGTAGTATTTTCCATGGAGTGTCTTCTCTCCCCAGGTGCTTTCTTTCTCCTGCAGGGATACTTGTTGATTTGTATGAGGGTCTGAGGCATTATATGAATACAGTATAGTGTACTTGTTAGCAAGTACTACAACTTTATGGAGAAGGTTGTTTTCTTGCTTTTTATGGAAGTATCTTCATAGGTAATTTATCTGATTCAGGAGAATGGCTTGAAGATCCAGTACTCCTTGGCCTGAAGCATCATCCTTTCCATGCATGAATTTGGATGGTGTAATCTATAGGTGGTGAGCAAAGTTCTCGTTTTTCTATGTATGCTGTTTATTTCTGTAGCAGACCATTTCAGAATTTTGAATGAATTAACAAGAGTTGAAATAGTGCATATGTTTATTGCTTTAATTTTGATTTTGGCATTTAGGTAGCTATGCATAATCTGATGCAACCTCGATGTATATTTGTCAATGAGTTCTTGTTTGATTTTCCTGGTGCTCCAGAGTTGTATTCTGAGCAAATCCAAGGTACTTGCAGGTCTCTGTTTGTGTCATTCCCTCAATTAAAGATCCGGTATGAAGCTCATATGGTTGGGAGTTTGCGTACCAACCACATTCAATTGTTAGCAGCTTACACTTCTTTACTCCCAACATCAGATGAGTAGGAGGAGTCTATTATATTATTATCATATTATTATTACTATTATATTAGTGTATTATTAATCTTTGCACAAAAAGAGAGAGTAAATAATTCTTTTAAACGATACTCAGAACTTTCAGATAAAAATATCAATTAATGATCTATTATTGTCTGAACACTATCAGTTTACAGTTCCAGTTTCCTGGATACTGTTGATAAGTCTCTTCCACTCTCCTCTATTCGTAAATATCTTCATGACATTATCCATTGTCCTTCCCCTAGCTGGAATGTCAGTCTTCATTTCCATCCAGCAGGTTCTACGTCTTCCAACCTGGGATTTTTCTTCTAAGTATCTCTCTTTCCAGTGCACTCGGGTTGTTCTCATAGTATCCATCCGCATTGCATGTCTGAACTACCAACATTGGGGTGTCATGACTCTGTATTGTAAAGCTATCTCAAGCTTCCTGCCTCACCTCATTTTTTACTTACCTATTCTGGTCTTCTGTATAGTGGTTTTCGGAAATTTCATCTCAGATGTCTGCAGTCTTGACAGGTTAGAGGGCATTCGACCAGTGCAGGTTATTGTAAATAAAAAATGTGAGTGAAAAAAAAATTAATTCCATCCCCTGGTCCATGGAGTTTAGACAGCCAAAGTAGGGGACTGCCTGTAGGGGTGAAGTACAGTGGGGACTTCGAGGGCCCTGGGAGCGCTACGGTAGCTGTGAAGGCCCTTCAGGAACTCTGAAAAGTGGTGGTAAAAGGGGGCTCTGGTTAAGACGCAACAGGTCGTTATGCTACTTAGGATCCAAAATGGGTATTAAAAAAAAAAAAAGTAAATAAATGCAATGTAAATCTTAATCTTATACCAGTTGCATAGTATTATTTGAAGTAATTCTACATAATGTATATGAGTTGACTATGTTTGTAAGTATAGGAGATATAATAAGTAGAATTTTGTAAACAATATAAATTTTTTAAGGATGATCTGTTTGTTTAATAGAAATAAATTGTTAGCATAAATTGTATATTATTGTATTCTAGAAAAATTTTCTTCTTCTCTTGTTAATTTAAAATTTAGTGCTTGACAATAATGTATTTTAGTGTACCATTTGCCACCGAGGTAGACACCTCATTTGCAAATAAAGATATTTTGATTTGATTTTTGATTCATGAGGGCACATGTTTCAATATCGGTAGGTCAAAATTGGTATGAGATAGCTGTTGAACATTGCTACTTTTGCTTTCTTTAGAATCTTCATATCCAAAAGAAGAATCCTTACTTGTTGGTAGAAGGAAATCTTTTTCATCCTGTTGGTGACCTTTCTTGGGCTACGCTGTCTCTGGAGGCTATACTGCCGAGGTAGGCAAAACTGTCCACTCTCTCCCATTGGTGTTCTGTTAATCTGATGCTTGCTGGTGGACCATCACTGTTTACCACCATCACCACAGTCTCAGATGCCTGTCTGACCTTCAAGGTTGAACTCCAGAAATTTGGCCTATTGCACATCAAGTCTTGAATGCACCTCATCTTCTGTTTATTCCCAAATCATGACTTCATCAGCAAAGGCAACTAAGATGAGTTCACCCAACATTTTCTTAATGTTCTTGACTATTACTGCAAACACTATGAAGACATAAATAAAATTGTATCTAATTTTGATAGGAGTGAACCGTATTCCATAAACATGTTCTAAGAACTGATTTTGAATCATATGTTGGGGAATTTAGTCTCCATGATGTCATTGTGGAGGCCTAACATAAGCAATTTCATGCTTTGATGCAATTGGTTTAAAACTGTATGAATGTTTGGGGATAGTGAAAAGTGTGGAAGCTAAGATAGGGCTAGCAGAGGTCAATATAGCTGTTTTGATGAAGAACGAACTTGACATCAAACAATGCACTAAATTAGTGACATTTTACATGGCGGTAAAGCTGTTTTGAATGAAGATGATCCTCAGTTACATTTCAGTGACTTGACTATTAAAGTAAGCTTCTGTGACATCTTGCGATGTAGACTGGAGCTTTTCATGATACAAGACAGTGCTAAGTGATGAGAAAGAGTTTCCTCTTTGAGAACTTGATGTACATCATGATATACTGCAATTCTGGCATCAATTGAGAATAAACACTGGTAAATACACTAAATGAACAATTTTATAGCAAAACCACTAGTAGTGACTTATTTAAAATTTAAACCTAATGTAGTTATTCTTTTACAGCAACAAAAAAAAATCAATTTAAGAGCAAATATAACTAAATACTGATGGAGATAATGCATTAAAGCAAAATATATAATCTAAATAAGGGGTTCCCAAATTGTGGTACATGCACCAGACGCAAGCCTTCAGATACTGGTACAGAAGTTTGGTAGGGAAATATTGTACAATCTGCTGTGCTTACAAATCTGCATTTTTCTTTGTTATTTCAGAATTCACTCCCACTTTATTATTAGTATTATCCCATTTCCTGAAGAATGGAACTACATCTATGCACTTCAAGCTTGAGGAAATTTCTCAAACGATCGAACAGGGATGGCATCACTAGCTGACCTCATAACCACACAAAAGAGTTCTGTGCTGTAAAGGAATTAAAAAGTGGAACAAGGAACAGTCTCGTAATTTCCATTCTTGCACAACTTATCTATGTGAGAGTAAATACAAGCTAATTTAAAAAAAAGTGACTGGTGACAGTATTAATTATTTAATTACAAAAGCATTGTTTTATTGAAATAATTCTTCGACTGTATTCTTCTTCTGTTGTTTACTATTAACAGTTATTATGTTACTTTTGCTTTTAATTAGTATTAAGAACTGACGAAACTATCATATAGGCAAGCAAATAAATCAATAATTTATTTCATAAACGTTATTTTGTACTAACCATTCTCTTTCATTTCTGCACTTATCTCTTTCCAACACTTTTCCACCATATTTATTTTCCTATGGTATCGTACTTGCCTTTGTCCCCATATTGAAGGTTTGTTATAGACAGCAGATCTCACTGTCCATTTTTAATTATATATCTGCATACAACTTGCACTGACAACCAGCAAGCAAGAACTAAATGATTTATTCTGGTAACACGTTGGAAGCATTGTAACTTTAGCGCTGACAAGTATGAATCTGCTTCTTACCTGTGCATGTTTTATTTATTAACATTCATAAATTCTTGGGGCTGGTCAACCCTGGCTACCTGAAAGCAGGACCTGCTTTCTTTGCGTATATACTCACACACAGGAAAAAACAGGCTACCGTAAGCTCAACCAATAGTTAGTAAAAGTAAAAGCAAAGTCATCTCCATACAGGCCATGAAGGTCCTTGGAGGGGTGGAAGGTAAAGGCTTCCACTATCCGTAACCTCGGCACTAGATGGGGTAGAGTGGTTAGCCCTACACCCGGCCGCCTTTGCCCCCAGGAATTAACATGGTACTCATTTTTTATGTAGGCTGAGTGAACCTCAGGGTCATATGCACCTCTGGAGGTGGATATCTCATTTCTTAAATTTTTATGACTTCCTGACGGGGATTCGAACCCACGTCCTTCCGGGCAAACCGAGCACGCCTTTACCGCCTCAGTCAGGCAGCCCCTAGGCAATAGTAGTACCCTCTGAATTGTTCAGCACTTATCATTTAGTTGACTATTTTAAGATGTAGGTCTATGGTGCAAGTTATGTGGAGATGAAAGAGAGGCAGAAGAGTTTAGGGTGGCATCAGATAAATCCAGAGTTGGGAAGTAACTGAGTGAAAGTAATTGGATTACTTGTAATGATTACATTCTCAGTAATCTTTAATTGTAATAGTTACTTTTTACAAAAAGTCATTTTTACTCGTAATTTACTTCTTGAAAAAAATGTAATTGTTACATTCTAGTAACTGTTACTTTCTAGTAATTTATATACATTGCACAGAAGCAGAAATAAGAAAAAATAATGATGAAGATAACAGTTCTATTTATCAGAACAAGTAGCTTCACCAGTGCTGAATGAGGTACATTCTTACCTCTCCAGTACTTCCAAATACATCATACTTATTCGAACAATGTTCTTAAAATTAAATACAGGTATTCCTTTGTGTGTTCCTGTAGGGCGTCTTTTCAGTAAATGCTAAGGTGTATTGCCTCAAAGTAGTCGAGGCTTAGAGATGAGAATTTTAAGAAACAAGTACTTTATTTTTAAAGTAAATGGCAAATTATTTCAAATGCTACAAGTTGTTAACTAAAATGAAAATGATGGGAAAAGATCATGTTGAAAGTTTCAGGCTATCATGTTTAGTCTTGCCTAGCATTGACAGCTACTTAATATCTCTGTGCTAAACAAAAGACCACACAACTGTATAATATATTTTCCTTGCAAACTTTGATATTGCTACGAGCCCCATGTGAAAAAAAGTCAGCGATTTCCTTAAGACTAGCATTCTTTTGTGAAGTAATTGTAATTTTACTGATTACTCATTGAAGTACAGCCCCAGCATTTGCCAGGTGTAAAAATAGGAAACCATGGTAAACCATCTTCAGGGTTGCCGACAGTGGGGTTCGAAACCACTATCTCCCGGATGCAAGCTCACAGTTGCCGCACGGCCAACTTGCCCGGTAAAAAACGTAATTTGTAATTAAGTAAAATATTTCTCAGGCAACTGTAATTCAGTCCAATTACTTTTTTCTTGTACTCTTCCCATCACTTGGTAAGTCTAGACTAGCTGAATAGTGAAGCTGGTTAAGTGCCTGCCTCCTATGATCAACATTGAGAGAGTAAATCCTGCATAAATGTTCAGGTAAAGTCCAGAGAAGCACCCGGGCTTAACATTAGATACCTGCTCCTTTTTTCCATTATTTTCTTTGTCTGTCTCCTCACTCCCCTCACCTCACACAATGTCTACTTGCCAACAAGACCTTTATTATTCTATCCTCCCATGACAAAGGCTGCAGCTGAAAATTCTGGACCTATGTTTTTCTTTTATGTGTACTCTATCTATGCGGGCTTACATGGTAAGTCGCTGCTCTCCATCTATTTCCTAGACTTGTAAATAAATCCTGGCCAAGTTAGATTAGCATTTAAGAGTGCTTAAAAGTCCACCATATTTCAAGACAGACACTAGTTGAAGGAAAGTTAATTACAAAATGTTGATGACCACCCTCCTGATGAAGCTAGGAAGCAGGGAAAAGCTCATTGGGGACTGAGAAGAAATGAATGTAGAAAAACTGGGATTGGTGAGGAGAGAGCCAACCTATCTGAAGACGGCAATGTATGAAGATGTGGAGATTGTCATTATCTTATTGCGTTTTCTTTCTACTTCCCACACTGACCTGTCATTGTGTTTTTCCTACTATGTGCTCCTTTCGATGTTCCTATCTATCTTCAAGTTTTGCACAGTGGCACATGGACCAGCCAGTCAAGCTGGGTAATTATGCTGGCAGGCACATAACGCCTTGCATATATCATAACAGTGGCAGACAACCATCTCGCTGAAGCCACTGTCAAGGTCATTTTGTTCATGCTCTGTACTTATAAAGTAACAAGTTTTATCAAGGCTTATAAAGTTATGAGTGTTATTGGTGTCTGTGCAGTTTTCAGAATGCCTTGATACATTACCACAAATAATTTTTAGGTACGTTTCACATGTGATAGCAATTTCTTGCAGAGAAATTAGAAAATTATTTTTAAGGCAATTTCCAGGTGTGCATGTCCCCCACAAAGAAAGCTTGTAAACAAATTTAGGATGGTGGTGATTACTGTTTTAACTAAGCAACTATCCTCTACATAACACTAATCAGGGAGAAAAAATGGAAGGGATCTGATACTTCGAGAAACGACGGCATCGGCCAAAGGAAGACAAGGGCCACAAAGGGCGTGAAAATGAAAGACTCCCTAGCCCTCGGAAACCTTATAGTGTCGGGGTCAGAAAAGAACAAGACTTGAGCAAGAAAGGTTGGATAGGATAGATGGAAGTGAGGAGCCTGGTACAAGTAAGTGGAAGCAATGCCAGGACTCAGCTAAGGGCCCCATAGTTGCCAACCCACACTCCCAAGTTAAAACAAATTTAGGGAAATGGAGTATTCTTCTGGATAAAAGGTGACGGGTAAAAAAGTATTTGCTTAATGAGGAGAAGTTAGATGAAGTTGTAGAATGTCTCTCTATGGCGGCTTTCACAGGAAACTACCGGGCGAGTTGGCCATGCGGTTAGGGTCGCGCAGCTTTGAGCTTGCATCCAAGAGATAGTGGGTTCGAACCCCACTGTCGGCAGCCCTGAAGATGGTTTTCCATGGTTTCCCATTTTCACACCAGGCAAATGCTGGGCTGTACCTTAATTAAGGCCACGGCTGCTTCCTTCCCACTTCTAAGCCTTTCCTATCTCATCGTCACCATAAGACCTATCTGTGTCAGTGCGACGTGAAGCAAGATAGCAAAAAAATAGCACAGGAAACTAAAATACCGATGAACTCAGCTTGGTGAACATCCAAACTCTTGAAATTGAAACCATACAAAATCACTGCGGTCCAGGACTTTGGTATGGGAGAATAGTGATATATAAAGAGCCTTGAGACCATAAAGCCATAAATCTGACCTAAGGCTAACTGGCTCCTGCCCACAATTAATGAAAGGAAGGAACAAACGTCAATACGTCGGTAGTTGTTGCAAGAGAAAATCCCTCATAAACCTGCAACTGCAGGGGTTTTGGTGCCAGATGTTAGGCCTATTGTATTATTTTAACAGATCTATCCATTTCAATTCATTGGGTGTATTTTGTATATCCACTCAGGGCTCTAATAATGGAGCACAGAAAAAGTCGATTTTACATGTAAAATTCCCTTGCATGTCCAGAAAGTGTGTCTATGTTGTGCAGTAAATGCGTACAGAGTAATAGGTTCTATAGGTTTTGAACAATCAATGCAGAGAGATACAGGAATAACTTACACTATTTTTTGAACAACTGACCGATATTGAAGGTCAGTCTGGATTTTTCCAACAAGACTCTACACTACTGCACCTACAGCTGATGAGTCAAATTTCATTCAGGAAATTTTCAAACATAGGGTTATTAGCAAAGGATTATGGTTCCCATGATCCCCCAATCTAACTGTATGTGATTTTTATATATGGAGGAAACTTGAAGAATAAAGTGTATGCAACAAGCCTCTATACACTTGAAGAACTGAAAGAAAATATCAGGTAAGAAATTGACTCAATTTTGGAAGATGAATACATGCATGTGAATAAACATTTTCTGAAAAAAGGCCAGAAATGTGTGAACAGAGGAGGACAACATCGTGCATGTGTGTATCGAATTACTGGAATGTTGAACAGGTCTGGTATTATGTAAATATGCCTATGTAAATACGGTAAATGTCTGTAACGCTATGTAGAATGCAACTACATATCTGAATATTGTAATTTTAAGTGGCGACGGAAGCATTTTCGTGTATGTGGGGCTATGCCCTTTCTCCATTCACCATCCCTAATTTGTACCTACAATTAGTGGAAAATAAATAAATAATAATAATAATAATAATCTCCTGTCATAAGGTACATGCTTATTATAATTTTTAATTGTAACTATTGGACCAAGAATCAGTTGTGGTGATATATCTAGTCCCAAGGCTTTGCCCACCTACCAGTGGGATTACCTGGATCGACTAGCTGGTCTGCATGCCACTGTGTGATGGACACAACATGTTGGATAGGCACTGTGCATCCTTATTTAAACTCTTAACTCATTAATTTAGCCTACAGCTTTAAAGAACTTATTTTTTACTATTTGTTTTACTTATCACCAATTTGGACAGTCTTATAGTGAATTGATCAGATAGGACTCTGACTGAGACAGAGGCAACCACGCCCTTGGGTACAACCCCAGCATTTTCTTGGTGTGAAAGTGGGAAAATGCAGAAAACCATTTTCAGGGTTACTGACAGTTATGTTCAAACTTACTATTTCCCGAATGCAAGCTAAGAGCTACACAGCCTGAATGCAAAGTCAGCTTGTTTGGTATCCAGATTCAAGGACTAGCAGAGTATTGTGGAGCACACTTTCTTATCCTCTTAAGCATAGGCCACCTTTGGGAAATTTTTTATGAAATTGTTCATTAAATACAATACCTGGAGAAGATCCTTGTAATTCCACATCATTCCATACATACGACGATAATCCCAAAAATAAGGTCTCCTATTTTTTTTATAAATACAGAACTCTGTTTGTGTGGCTGTTGGTCACAATATTGTGAAGAGTGTTTCCCCGCGCTTGCATATAAACATGCACACTCCGCGCTGAGGCACTCAGTCTTGGCTTGGCAGCCACTGAGAATGGAGCACTCGTTGGATGTTACCGCCAAGTGCGAAGTGCGCACAGTTATGCCGTTTTTGAATGCAAATGGTACTGAACTGATTGAAATCCATTGCCAATTGACGGAAGGATATGGTGAGTAGTGCATGGATGTCAAAAATGTTCGTAAGTGGTGTAGAGAGTTTGCAGCCGGTCGGACTGAAATTCATGACGAACAAAGGAGCAGGAGACCGTAAAGTTCTGTCGAGACAGTCGTGAAGGTTGAGCAAATCATGCGTGAAGATCAGCAGATCACCCTGGATGATCTCTGCACTTTGGTTCCTGAGGTTTCCTGAAGCACAGCTCACAGAATTTTAACGGAAAAGTTGAAATACCGGAAGGTGTGTGCAAGATGGGTGCCACGGATGCTGACTGAAGACCACATGCGGCAATGAGTTGATTCTTTCCGTGCATTTCTTCAACGCTTTGCAGCCAAACAGGACAACTTTTTGGACTCAGTTGTCATGGGTGACAAAACCTAGGCATTCTACTTTACACCTGAGACCAAGCAACAATCGCGCCAGTGGCAGCATCCCTCTTCGCCAAAGCCATGGAAATTCAAGCAAACACAGTCTGCCGGTAAAGTCATGACAACTGTGTTCTGGAATCGAAAAGGGGTATTGTTGGTCGACTTTATGCCTGCTGGGACCACAATTAATGCCAACAGATACTGTGAGACCCTGAAAAAACTCAGACGGGCAATTCAGAACTGGAGAAAAGGAATGTTGAGCAAGGGCGTACACATTCTCCACCACAACGCTCGCCCACACGTCGCCCGGCAAACCGTTGCTCTCCTGCAACAGTTTCAGTGGAACACCATCACCCACCCACCCTATAGTCCCGATCTGACGGCCAGTGACCATCACTTGTTCTCTAAGTTGAAAGAACATTTGGCTGGAAGCGATTCAGCGCCGACGAGGTGAAAGATGAGGTTCACAACTTCCTGAACAGCACGGCGGTGAGCTGGTATGACATGGGCATACAAAAACTGTCACAGCGTATACAAAAATGCATCGACCAAAATGGTGATTATGTAGAAAAATAGTTAAATGTTCAAGCTGTAAAATGATGTAAACCATTGTAGAAATAAACAGGTCTATGTATTTTAAAAAAAATAGGAGATTTCTGGGATTACCTTCGTAGTCAGTGTCCTCCCCAGGACCTTTTTAATGGGTCACCGCCCTTCTATTTTTACAGACTGCCCGGCTAATATAATAGTTACATACTATTACTATATATTTGAGTCACTGGGTGCTCCAAATTAATACAAACACTGTAAAACTGTGAATTTAAATGATAAATCATTATTGTCAGCATAATTGCATCAATTACATTGGAGTCCAAATGTTTAGCTTGACTACCACATAGAGTCATGCGCAAGCGGTGTCTGGATTAGTGTGGAATGACATGCGAGCACTCTATTCCGCATGATGTCGCAAACACATGTGGCAGGCCACATGTCCACAGCACCCGAGTGGTAGGCCTAAGCTTGCTGTTACATGATTATGAAGAAGCAGTAGGAACACTAGAAATTTAAAATATTTGGTTATATCTTGTTTGTGATAATAACACCAATATAGTTTAATTTTGCAGTTAATGTTTACCTGTCTGATATTATTGTTAATGCCCTGAGGGGAATAGATTGAAATTTTTTTGATATTCAATTTTTATGTAGTATTCCTTGCCCAGCTGCTCACATCTGCCACCAGGGTGACAAAAATTTCTGGGGAGAACACTACATAGTTCAGCAGTTCTTTTGACTCAAATTCTATTACCAAAACCAGTTCAACTAACAATACACTGGATGTGTCTATTTTGGTAAGTTCTGTGGAAAAAAAGGTGTGAGCACAAGAGAAATATAGATCAATAGAAAAGGAATCTTCTGAAAAATCCTGAAATAGTGGAGAAGCATATGAAACACATTTAAAGAACAACAAGATAAGGGAAAAAAGGAAAATGAAACCATCCTGTGGACAACACTGCAAATTCAAATGATCAACGAAGTTCAAGAATGAAGAAAGACTGCAGTTATTTTCAACATACTGGGCACTGAAATGAAATGGCGTATGGCTTTTAGTGCCGGGAGTGTCCAAGGACATGTTCGGCTCGCCATGTGCAGGTATTTTGATTTGACGCCCGTAGGCTACCTGCGCGTCATGATGAGGATGAAATGATGATGAAGACGACACATACACCCAGCCCCCGTGCCAGCGAAATTAACCAATCATGGTTAAAATTCCCGACCCTGCCGGGAATCGAACCCGGGACCCCTGTGGCCAAAGGCCAGCACGCTAACCATTCAGCCATGGAGCCGGACATACTGGGCACTAGGAGACAGGAACAAACAGAGGAAATATATATTAAAAATTCCATGAAGGCTATTGTGACGTGATATCTTAACATGGTACTCGGGTTTGGGGTACTAGACAAAAGCAAAATAATAATACTTTCTATTTTGGAGCATATAACCAGACTGTCAGTGTGTAAGGTATTTTTCAAAAATAACCTAGACATTAACGACCACCCGATTCAAACAGTTCAGAAGAAACTAAAGAAGGTAGCAGTGCAGTAAATGAGCTGAAGGTGAGGGGAAATGTTAGAAGCACATAACTCTCAATCCACCTATATGTGAAGGAGTTGGAAAATATATAGGCTCCATTCCAAAAAAAATAGACAGTCCTTATATCTGTGCTAATACAAGAAGGAAATTCATTGATGGAAATAAATCAATCACTGACATTTACAGTGATTACAAAGCTATCTGTTAAGAGAATAAAGAGCCATTCATAAGCTATGCAATATTTCAACCATTCTTTACAGAAGACTACAACATTTTGTTTCTTACACCCAAAGAGGATAAGTACGTGTAACTATTGTTGCCTACAAAAATGCAAGTGGGGGGAGAAAAAAGAGCTATTGAAACTGAAATACCAACATTTAGAGGATAAAAAAACTGTCTAGAACTGAGAAATATGACAGAGAGAGTTTTTAACCTATTGTGGCAGTGTATGATCTACAGGCCATTCTACAAATGTACGTATCCAACCCTTATCCTGTTTCTCTAAGGGGTTGGGTACAAAGTGAGATGAACCTTTGTAGTGAAGTTTTACAACCAGATGCCCTTCCTGACATCAACCTCATAAGAGGAGTTATTGAGATGAAATGAGTGATGTGATATAACATGATAGTATGAAGGGAGAGGGCGAAACCCAGTACTGGAATATATTCTACTCCTGTTGAACATCACCATGGGGTCTGCTCAAGGCCTACAATTTCCATTCGATGGATGAATCGACATCAACAGCATCGTATGCCCTCACTCCATATGAACACTGTGGAGAGATTTGGAATGAAATCCAGGCTTTTGGCACACAATCTAATGATTAGAAATTGTATACCACCATTTCTCCTATCCTGGCGGCCAACATTCTGATGGTGAAATTTTTTCAACCACCCGGACTCTAACCAACTAACCAGAGCATATAGACTTGATGCCTTAATGATCATGGCCACAGGGCAGGCTACAGGCTGTAATGTAAATAATAAAAGGAAATGCTTCTATTTTGTATTACAAATCAAAGCTAAATATACTTTAAGTTCACAATTTATGATCTAGAAAACAATTCTTGTGAACTTTTTGTATGGGATGAAACAAATGGATACTGAGGAGTTCCATTTGAAATAAACTGTAATTTAAAACTGACTCTGAAACAACAACTGTAATTAAAAGAAAGAAACTTCCTGACAATCTTATCTTAAAACTAGCATTTCATTCAAACTACAAAGAAAAGGGATTTACCTTATGGCAGTGTTGAAAAATAATTATATCCCCGAATTCCATTCAACCTTTCGTGCCAATTGGTAATAGGTCCTTAACATGAAAAGGAGAGGGCATAGAAGTCTCTGATAAGACCCCAAATAGAGTATGGCTCCAATGTATGGGACCCTCAGCAGGATTACTTGATTCAAGAACTGGGAAAAGTCCAAAGAAAAGCAGCTCGTTTTGTTCTGGGTGATTTCCGACAAAAGAGTACCGTTACAAAAATGTTGCAAAGTTTGGGCTGGGAAGACTTGGGAGAAAGAAGACGAGCTGCTCGACTAAGTGGTATGTCCGGCATTTTAGTGGACATCTACTGGACAATCTAGAATACAACAAAATAGTAAAAAACATTAACACGCTCAGTTTATGGCTCTGTTACATCGACAACACATTAGCAATTATCGAAAAACAACTTAACAATAGTGATAACATCCTAACGTTTCTAAATAATTTAGAAGATAATATAAAGTTCACAAAGGAAAATAAAAACAACAATCCAATCAATTTTCTAGACATCAAAATCACACGAGCTGCAGACAAACTTGATTTCCAAATTTACCACAAGCCTTCATTTACTCCAATAACTATAAAAAAATGAATCACTGCACCCAAATTCCCATAAAGAAGCCACTTATTACAGTTTAGTATACAGGGCATTAAAAATCCCGCTTTCACCGAATAATCTAAAAACTGAATTAGATTTCATAAAAGACATAGCCAGATTCAACAGGTTCAATCCAGATATGATCAACAAAATTATTATTATTATTATTATTATTATCGTATGGCATTTACAAGCATAATGTGTAAAAATATACAATTAACATACATATTAAAATATAGAGGTAATTAAACTAGAATGTCCAGCTTCGACAACCAGTCCACTGCACTTGGTGTCAATTCATGCAGAGTCCATAAACCGTCCTTAAATGCTGACAGTGGACAGCTCTCAACAACATGAAACAATGTCTGCTTCTCAGCAGTACACTCACATGCACCACTTTCACAATATCCCCACTTTTCATCATACATCGGCACCTGCCGTGGCCTGTTCTGAAACGGTTGAGTTTTGACCACTCATATCGAGCAAGATCGAAACCTGGAACTTTCTTCATTGGGTCTTTAATCAGAAAGGCGTTGGTGGGTGGACATTGTTCCCATCTCTGTCTCCATTCTGCTGTTACACTGAACTTTTCATAGGAGTGTAGATCAGTCCAGAGTGGATTCCTGGATTTTAACCTCATCAAAGGTGGATCTTGTAAGGCATTGAACAACAGTGAATTCCTGTGTGCAAAGGTCTTCTTGAGAAACTGTACTTTTGCTGCTTTTCTCCTCAGATCTGGGGGAGCAATGTTTGCTAAAACAGGCAGCCACTGAGTAGGAGTGGACCTCACTGTACCAGTAACAACTCTCATGGTTTCATTGAGCTGTATGTCAATCTTGCTCGAATGTACGCTGTTTTCCCACACAGGAGCGCAGTACTCACCAGCCAAGTATGCTAGAGAAAGTGAAGCAGTGTGAAGAGTGTTTGCATCTGCACCCCAGTTGTTGCCCGCTAGTTTATGCAGTAGATTTACTCTTGTACTCAGCTTCTTTGACAGATTCGAGCAATGCTGTTTGAACGACAAGGATCGATCCAGTGTGACACCCAGATATTTTGGGAAGAAGTTGTGGGAGACTTCTGTTCCGTTAAAAAACACATGTAGCTTCTGATTCGCTTCCATGTTATACAAGTGGAATGGTGATACTTCTGTTTTACTAGGATTTGGCTGGAGTCTTCATTTGTGAAAATAGTCACACATGGTAGCTAGGTCCTCTGTAAGTACATCTTCACAGTGTGCCAAATCTGTACTCTGAGTAATTAAAGCTAGATCGTCTGCAAACTGCATCTTCTTTGAAGTTGTTCTTGGCAAGTTATGGATGTTAGACTAAAATTCACCACAAACCTTTCTCCAATAAAACCCAACAAACCAAAATTCGCAAACTTTGCATTTACCAACCCAAAAATCCATCAAATTACCAATCCTTTAAAAAGAGGTAAAAATTGCTTTCACAACGCAGAATACAAATCGAAATTTATTTTTTAATCATAACTCAGTCAATTCTACTAATAATAAATATGCAAGCTCAGGTATATGTAGACTCAGATGCTCAGTACGTAATTTTTCGTATGTTGGCCAAACTGGCTGCTGTTTTTCAACTAGATATGCAGAACATTATAACGCCCAAAAACATAATTTTTCTGCAATGAGTAACCACATGAAGGGAACAGGTCACAAATTTACTACAATAGATCGGGATATACAAATCTTAAAAAAGAATTGAAAAAGGTAAGCTCATGACGGAATATGAAAACTTATACATCTTCCTAGATCAACACCTTAACAAAGACAAAAACTTAAATGACATAATAGATAACAAAAGGTCCTCTTTATGAACAGATTCCAATTCTATTACAAAAATCATTCCTTCAGAATAGCAATTTAAAAAAAATATTTAACACCAAATCAGTAAACACTCCCACCATTCTAATACACGCTCCCCCCCCCCCACCTCTTTCCATTCTCCCGCTGCCAGCAACTCCCCCTCATGCGCAGCGAATGGGCCCTTAGCCACGCCTTCTCAAGCTCAACTCCCTCCACCAAGACTTCACAAATACAACACGCGAAGTAAGAGCTCGGCGAATGCTAGTTGCTCTAAAGCTCTGAACATGAGTTAACATCTCAGTGGTCGAAAGGGTAAGTGTCAACACTTTTCTTTTAACTTCCACTATTCAGCCCCTCAATTCCAATTATGGTCCTTCATTAAAATTTTCTAAAATATCTCCTTAATCACAGAATTTCATCACACACTGGGCTACCCACCGATTGACAACAACTTTTACTACAACAACGTTCCTTTTCGACTAATACACTCACTAATGGTTATGAATTTCATGTTTTTGGTCCGTATTGAACTGAGAATAATATATAA
Organism: Anabrus simplex; assembly: GCF_040414725.1. Taxonomy (NCBI): domain Eukaryota; kingdom Metazoa; phylum Arthropoda; class Insecta; order Orthoptera; family Tettigoniidae; genus Anabrus; species Anabrus simplex. The sequence continues at coordinate 189,903,039 of NC_090265.1, forward strand.
GTAATAATAATAACAACGTAAATGTTTCCACCTTTTCAATACTAAAATATATTCACAAAATTATAAATTACACGGTACTAGTTTCGACCAATCTAGGGGTCATCATCAGCCGTATTGGAGCAAAAATCACTTTTGGCGAAATCCTCCAATACGGCTGATGATGGGTCAAAACTAGTACCGTGTAATTTATAATTTTGTGAATATATTTTAGTATTGAAAAGGTGGAAACGTTTACGTTGTTATTATTATTACTTATATATAATACGCTCACCTCAACACGACCAACAATAAAAATCCACACCTATCAGAAACTCTTCCCGCAAATACTACACCAAAGAAGATGGCCTAATGATGTCTTCACAGACTTCAATATAGCCTACGGCACCAGAATTCCAACTAATATTATCTCAAAAAAAGAACCACGCCATATGAAAGTGTTTCAAAATTTATAAGCATATAAATGAAAATCAACAGTCAACTTCAAGAACCAACGACCATTACCAATGTTCAACTTTCCTCAAGTTTTTAACAACACGCCATTTGACAATTAAATGGAATGTGCTTTCTGATTTTATCTTTTATGTAATATCTTTCAATATCAAGAATCAACCACTTATGTCATAATCCTCAAATAATTGTCATGTTTTAGACTCAAATATTAAGACAAATATTATTAAGTAATAGTATACCACATTTTATATTGTAATAGTTGTTTAATGATCTCTAATCCATTTTACAAGACATAGTTAGTTTTTAACAGTCTTTATAAGTCATTTCCAATCAGGTACCTGATCTATTCCTAAGGTAAAAAATATGGCTGATGATGCCTACTTTTGATAGGCGAAACATGTACCATGTTAACAATTTTGATAAGGACAAAGTCCTAATTTTTAAGATTGTATTGTACTGAATAGGTGGGTGAACAAAACACAACAACAAAAAAAAAAAAAGGTGTTATTAATACAAATACTTTCAATACGGACCCAAAATGAATTTTATCACATGTAATAAGTGGTATGTTCCGTGCTGTCAGTGGAGAGACTAATAAATTTGGGTGGTGTCTTTAAAAGTAGGAAAGTTCACAATATGAAGATAAAGTTTGAATTCAAGAGAACAAACTGGGGCAAATATTCATTTATAGGAAGGGGAGTTAGGGATTGGAGTAACTTACCAAGGGAGATGCTCAATAAATTTCCAATTTCTTTGAAACCATTCAAGAAAAGGCTAGGAAAACAACAGATAGGGAATCTGCCACCAGGGCGACTGCCCTAAATGCAAATCAGTAGTGACTAATTGATTGATAGATTAATGAGTTGGCACATGTGTATATTTGTACTTTTAAAAAATAAGAAAGCTTGCATAAACAATATACAAATGTGAACTCTTATTCTGATAATTGTGTTGGCCAACAGACAAACAAATTATGATGGCCATCTATTTCTATACAGTATGGTACCGGTATCTGAGTATCAAGTACACTGCTCACAAATATCTAATTAAGGTCATACTCAAAACTAAGGTGACTCAGACTATTCTTTATTTGAAAGACAAGTCGAGCACCAACTCAGGAGGAGGATCAATGTATGCTCCAGAAGAGATTAATTCTACTACTAGAGTTGCTAAGAAGCATGAATGAGTTATGCCATGATGACTTTTATACTCGCATGGCCTTCCAGATCCCCAGACCTCACTCCCTGCAACTTCTTCCTCTGGGGAAATGTCAAGGACGAAGTATATGTTCCGCCACTACCCACTACACTGGATGACATTCAAGAGCAGATAACACATGTGATCAACTCAGTGGATCGTGATATGCTGCAATGCGTTTGGGAGGAATTGTCCTATCACCTTGATGTGGTCCATGCTGTTGGTGGTGGTCATATTGAACACTTGTAGGACCAAACATCAGTCCTACACATGTGACTTAGGTTTAATCTTGTACTACTGACTGTTGGGAAAATATAGCTTGATGAAATCGGTTCATTCCTTATGAAAAGCCCTGTATATCGCATAGTTATATAATCAATTACCATCGTTGTTACCATGTTACTGGATTCTATATGCAGGCGTCTCGGAATGCTCGTGTCGTTGAGACGAACTTCACATCGATCTGTTTTCAGACCAACTTTGCTTTACAGGAGCGAAAGCTGGGTGGACTCAGGGTATCTTGTTCAAAGGCTAGAAGTAACAGACCTGAAAGTGGCGAGAATTATTGCTGGTCCAAGAAGGTGGGAACAATGGCAGGAGGGTACTCAGAATGACAAGATAAAGGCTAAGTTAGGAATGAACTCAATGGATGAAGCTGTACGCATAAACTGGCTTCAGTGGTGGGGTCATGTGAGGCGAATGGAGGAGGATAGGTTACCTATGGTTCATTCCATATTAAGAAACAGTATTGATCTTGTGGACCTACAAAGAGTGAACACACCCCTCTGAGACACCTATAATTCCTCGTGATTAAGGGGTATCATACTGTACTTTGTAATGTATTATGAAAGACAGATAAAAAGGAGGAGGCATTTTTGCCTGTGAATAATTAAAAAAACTACATAACATTTCCTTATTCATAAATATATTTGTAGGGAGGAAGTACAATAGCAGGAACAGCCATCACTTCGTTGCCTTTCTTCATGTTCTTTCTAAGTTGCTCTGGTACAGGGATCGTGTAGTCTCTCAATCTGCGAACCGCCGGCAGCTCAGTTCTATAGTGAAGTTGTCTACAGTACTTATTTGTTGCGTGTGTGTTTTAGGCTTTAAATCAGTGAGTACTTGTCTTGTGCTGAGTGAGAGTTGGTTTTATATTGTATAGTATTTGTGTGTGTTCTATTATTTTCGTACTGTACAGAAGTTGTTTCTGAAGATTTTGATGTTGTGGTGTGCAGCAATACATTATGGCATAACTTGTACTGATAAAAAAATTGCCGTGTAATTTATTTGTGCTTGGTTTTGTTACTTAGTTGTTCTTTCTTAAGCGCATATTAATTTTACACTTTCTTTTTACGACCACATTTAATTTTTACTGTTTTTGTGATACAACAGCATAATAGTACCCTGCGTTGCCTGGGAATTTATTAAATGCATCCCTCACCCATCGAGTCTATAAAAAATATTTGTCTCTTTTTTTCTCTAATTTGCCTTACACTTCAATGCTGAGTTCTTTTTATGTGCCGTAGTTACCTCTGATTCCGTACGTACCAAAAATACTCCCCCTCCCACACTGTCCCCTTCATTTCATAAAAATAATTTGCAGCTAAGTGTATTCCTTTTTTTATCTAGAACTTCCAATACTGAATTTTACAAATTTATGTGCCACCGTTTTCCCGTGATGGTGCTGAGCAGAGCCATTCGATATGGCAACGCTGTTGTCATAAGAGCAATACCGTTTTCTTAACGTGGAATGAACTATAGGAGAATAATGAACTCTGTTATGGAGGGTAAGAGAAGTAGAGGGAGACCAAGACGATGATAGTTAGACTCAGTTTCTATCGATTTAAAGACAAGAGGTATAGAACTAAATGATGCCACAGCAATAGTTGCAAATATAGGATTGTGGTGATGTTCACAGAGGCTTGCAGACTGAACGCTGAAAGACATAACGGTCTATAATGATAATTTATGTACGTATATAAACAAGACTAATAGTTTCTCTGCCTTAATATGTCAGCGGCATATTTAAAAACCATTTCCTACTAGCATGAGAGGGATATCAAATTTTTACGTTCATTTCCTGCAAAATGGTGATTTTTGAGATATGACAATGTTGTACTTACAGATGAAATGAAAAGTAGCATCACAGTGTGTTAGAGGATGTGTGTCACAATGCTCTCGCTCGAATCTCAAGACCGATTCTCCTGTGTTGCGATCTGTGCAATGTCCCAGTAACTACAAGCACAAAGCTTGATAATACATCATTAACAGTTATTGAACGAAATAACATCCGGAAACGTGTGTGCCGATAAACTTTGTCAAAAGCCTGGAAAAGTGCTGCATGTTCAACTACGAGACCGTTAATACCATTAATGCAAGTGAAAACTGAATGTCGGTATTTTAAATGGTTACATGAAATGAAATTCTTATTAAAGCTGTTATTTCAACAAAATGTCAGAAAATCTTAATATCCTCTCTGAGGAAATCATTCATACATTTTTTGTGAAAACTACCATAACAAGTACACACAGTTCCCCTACTCCCTCTCCTCAGTCACATTCCTCTCAACTCCTCATGCTGTAGCCCGAACGTTCAATGCTCCCAGCAGACTGTCAGCTGTCTTCAGTGTAACACAAAGCTGCATGTGAGCTGGCCATGCTAAAGATAGACGGCCTAGGAAGTAAGTACTCAGATACAACCAATATACATTCACACGGTTTTCAATTATTTTTTGGCATTTCTTCTAGACCCTCTTAACTTCAGTGAACATTTAACTGCTTCATTTCAATGCATGAAGTCACAATTCAACCAAACTCAAGATTCCAGCTTCTCCAGATTCTAACTAGACTTTTATTAACAAGAATGTTAAATCACATTGTGCTAGCCATATGGAAAATCTGTTATTTTAACCTTTTTTTCTTTCAACTTAGCAATTTTTAATTAGCACTATAATATGATTTTTCGAACTAATCCAAGGGATTTTAAGGATGGATTAATATCCCCATTAATTTATCAACATATCAGTGTTCCACAAGGGTGTTTTAAAGAACGTCCATTAACAAGGTTTCATAAACTACACTAGCACATTTGACTACAATCTCAAAGACTACATCATCACCATCTTTGTTGTTTGAGATTGTTCCGTATTATGGCTGAAGATGTCTCTAAGAGACGAAGCATATACCATTAATCCATTAATGTTGTTATTACAAATGGAATAAAATAAAAGTACTGTAAAGGTGGAATTTCCTCAAAGAACCCGAATACTTGTCTTAAATGGTTCAAGAGTTATTTGAGTGGACAGCAACATTTGCTATCAACCAATGTAAAATAAATGTCTATATCAACTGTTTCCTTTAACAATGCAGTGGTCGTGCCTCATAGCGTTACGTGAATGGTCGTGCGTTCTACTCTTGTAGAACACAGGTTAATTTTTTTTACACTTGTTAAAATAACTTAAACAATTATTTTTGACTTGGGTGTGTAAAATATACAACATAAAACCCATGTTATGAATTAAAACTTTTTATTTTTATAAACACATAATATAATTAAATAAAATTACACGATGAGTGTTTTTGTAAGCATCATATCAGCATTATTTTTACTTAATACAACTGAAAAGTGTCCAAAGATATCCAAATATTTTTTTAAATGAGCTTTTCTTTGTAATGCCACTTTGAGGAACAATGATTTGCTACAGAAAGTGTCTATTCACAGCAGTCATCACACCCATCTCTGGCATGTTTCACAAGTCTTCCTCGTTGATTTATTGCGACGCCTGTCGCAGAGAAAACATTTTCCTACTGTACCAGCTTGCACTCTTAGTGCTGGAGCTTCTTCAGAGACATGAAGCAAAAGTTTTCCTCTTCGTCGTACCTCTTTTTAAGTTTAAGAACTTCATGTTAATTCCTACTGAACCGAGAATCTACTGGGAACAAGAAAGGTCCGCCTATTCAATACCATACAATGTTATAAAATAATTTATAACATTTTATTATTATTCTTAGGACCAGTTTCGATGCTGGTGTGCATCATCATCAGCCAATAAAATCAGAAAAATCATACAATGGCAAATTTACAAAAACAATGCATAAAACTTTACACAAATTTTACAAATTAGGCATGACTTGATTAAAAAACATGATCCGTAAACATTAATGTATAACCTAAACCTAAAAAATATAGCACCATTTGTTTTAAAACTTTGTATATACGTCCTATTGAGAAGAGTCCTCTGAATTTAAAACATTGAAAGACGTGTGAACAGATTAAATTGAGTCGAGGACAAAAAGTAATATCTCACAGTCTTAAAAGTCCGAGAGCACATTTCCTTATTTCATAAAAATGTATGTGTAAAAGTTTTCTTGGTGAACATCCACTGAGTCTTGATGTAAAAAGGTATCTTGAAATCCAAAAAGCTGGTTTTAGGTTCCCTATCTTTGTTCGGCAGAAAACATTCAGGAATCTCCGGCTTATTTTTTTTTCAAAGTCCCCATGTAAGTCAGAGATTCTTGCAAATGGATTCTAGCTAGAGGTATCGACGAGAAGAAATTATCTGCTGTTATATTTCTGTGTGACCTAACTATCGGTTCAACTAGACGACACACAAGATCATTTACAGTACCTTATTGCTCTTGCGAAACAGGCCATCTGGCTGTTGCCCTACATACACTTCTAGATTAGTGGTATAACAGTTGGAAGAAGACACTAGGGCATAAACCTTAATTCCAAACTTGGCAGGTTTCTTTGGCATATATTGCCGAAATGGGCATTTTCCATGAAAAGCCACAAGCTGTTCATCTATGGTACGATAATCAGATGGTTTGAAGGCATTTCTAGAGTTTGAGATGAATTTGTCGAAAATGAGCCTAATAGCAGCTAAGTTATCCAGAGCTCTACGTTGTTCTCTGTCACGTACATCATCAACTCTTAAACATCGAATTAGAAATCTGAATCGATGCTCACTCATCGTGACACAGATCACCTCACAATCAGTCCCACAACTATTGTCCCAGAGCTCAAACATATTACGCCTGCTTGATTTTAAAACACCTAGCAGAGATTTGATTTCCAACTCATCTGTATATTTAGCATCTCTATCTCTGCTAAATGTATTTCTTATCTTATCTATATATATGTTTGTGCATGAAACTACATGTTGAATCATTTCATCATCGATAAGACACGACAATGACGCTAATGGACTTGTTGCATCGACTGCATTTCCTTGAGGCCCACGCCTATGAAAAGCCATTATTATGTTGAAATTGGGTGTTCTTGAAGTTCATGGGACTAGGGGTTCTAGATACCAGCAAGATGGTTCTTTCCTTTCTCTACCAATGTAAAACTCACGCATAAACATAGATGTTGCATCTGCATGTGTCGCCCAACAGCAGGCTGTATCGGCACGGGTTCATCATCATCTTCTACTATTGGTTCTGGTGTGTCCTCACCATCACTTTGATCTGCAGTTTCTGCTACAAAATCCTCCTCTAGTTCGTCCTCATCCTCAACACCGAGCACAATTTCATTATCACTTTCTGCCTCCTCCAACCACATTCGCACTTGCTTCCTGTCACGTTCCGACATTTTCAATTGTATATGATCACTCAATTGTCAAAAAGGACATGGAGAGAAAAAAATACACGTGAGAATAACGAAACACAAATGGTACGCAAGTGGTCACACGATCTACAATAGTAGAACACTATATTTTGTTGTTCAGTTCAAGCCGAGTACGTGACAGCTAGATGCGTGAAACTGCACTGGGGTACGTGAAAGGGTGTGGGGGAAGATACATTGACCCTCAAGGCCGCAGGTGTTGCCAACTGTTCAAGGCTGGAAAAGGTATTGACCTGTTCCACAATAGTAGAACGTGCAGCCACTGCAGTGTTTAAAAAAAAAAAAATTAACATACCGTATAATCGCAAGTCAACTGCTTTCATTTTCATACTGAATACATTGTTGAGTAGTAATTTCTAGAAGGTTTACAAGTAGGATAATTCCCATGATTTTCTATTGCCATCATTCCATGCATAGATGTATTGCTGCTGGTCATTTGAATGCTTGTGATTGTTGTATGTGTTGCATGTACTGCAGGAATTTATGACTTCATTATATTGCCTTTGTTGAGTATCTGTTTTTTGTACGTGTTAAGACACTAGACAGAATTTTTCAGCTAATATTACATGCCCTCCTATATTGTAATTGCATGGTACGGGTATTAATAGCTACAAATGCATGCTGTTGGTTGGTTGAATCTGTGAATTTCATAGCTATGGGAATATAAGAAGCGAAAAAATCATTTCATTACAAAAGCTGACAAAAAAAAAATAGAGTGTTGGTGACAAATCAGCTGACGGGTATCTCACAATGCAGTAGACTTTGCCCCCGCTCCCCGTGACTAAATCCTCAGACACTCGCGCTAGGAATAGACGCAGCGTTACTCGCCTGGGCTACGTATGTAGCCCAAACTGAAATTCAATCTGAATGACTTGTATGTGCCATTTTTAGGTGTTTTTGGTAATAGTATATTAAAAAGTAGTATATATAAATATTCTAAGCCAAATTTTAAGACCCAATGTAGGTTTTTCTTTTGTTGAGAAGAGGAAATAAAAATCCTTGAAGAAAAATTTCATTGCATCTTACACTAAGGGAAATCTACCATGGAAACAGAAATAAAATAATTACAGCTTTAAAATTTATTTGTATATATATATACCCAACTACCTACATTATAACATATTTGCATGGTAAATAAATAAAAACAATATCAGGTTAAAAAATGTCTTAGTTTTTCTGTGAGCATTTTGAGGAATTTTAACACTTTAAAAATATCTCCTCCAATTGTTTCTTGATTTTTGTCTTTGTGGCCTATACATTTAGACCAAAAACTCAATAAGCATGATCACATTTCAACTTCACTGAAGCACTGCACAAACGCACGTAGAATGATTAAGACAGACTTTTCTGTAGCACTTTCCGCAGCTCTTCCTTGTTGATTTATCCCTCCCTCGTCCACACAAGAAGCATCTACCTACTTGATTTTCTTGGTCAGCTAAAGAACGAACAACAGGAATATCAGTTCCTAGGAGAAGGCATGTTTCCGAAGAGAAACTGGAATTGATTTTACTTCTGACCTCTGAGATATTTGCACCTTTATCAAGTCCCATGCGACTGCTTCAAGAAACGCCTGTGTACTTTCTTACATTTATCATTGGCCGAGAAAAGATACAAAGAATTTATGGCACTGATGTTCAACAAATCAAAATGGATTACCACTGGCCAGCGTTTGGTGTTACGCGCAGTATCGTATTTAGCACACAACTGATCAACAGTATCCACTCCACCTTTGGTTCTGTTACAAAATGTTCAATAACAGGTTTCTTCAAGTCATCTGTGTTGGTATCAATAGCACTGTCAGGATGCATAGATGAAAAGCAAGAGAACAGTCTTTTCCTGTGGACAATAAGAAACTGATATCATAGGCCCATAAAAAATGAAGAGAGAGCTCTTTAGTTCTCTATTATTATTAGGCCTAAACTACTGCAGAACTTCACGCTTATTTTGCCTGACCGTTCCCATGTAAGTTAGTTTCTTCTCTTCAAGTAACTTCTATGTCAGTAGTATGGATGTGAACCAATTGTCCCCTGTTAAAATTTTTGTTTGTTCCTTGTATAGGTTCAACCATTCTCATCACTACATCCTGTGAAGCATTAGACAGTTTGTAGGGACCATCTGGTTGTGTCCCTATGTAAATCTCGAGATTTAAGGTGTAACCAGTTTTAGCACACACTAAAGCAAAAACCTTGATTCTGTACTTACAAGAGAACTGTCCATACTGTCATATTGAAATTGACAATGAAATTTTGCAAAGACCATGAGGAAACCCATAAAATAGTGATGTACAAAAATTTAGCTGCAATTTCAAACTGGAAGGTTTCAAAATCTTGATATAAAATCCATGCGACAATGCAGCTTACTGGATAACCCTTGCTTCTTGCTGGCTCACCCGGCACACTGCGGAGTGGAGTTGCAGTTGTACTGGAGAGAGAGAACAAACTGGCAGGCTGCAACGCGCCAAGGTCACTTTATTGTTATAGAACAAATGTGAAACATAAATGAGGTGCATTAATCACATGATTAAAAATACTAATATTTTTGGCACGATGTACAACAAATATGCACTTGAAGGCCACATTGTTCTTCAGTTTTCTTTACTTGTTTAAAAGCAATATTTTGCAGGCACTTCGAACTCAGAAGGTCTCTCTGTTGTATAATTGGTTGCGAACCACAAATATTTAATCATGTCCTCAAACCGTGGGGAAGAAAATTGAAATGAATGAAGGACTGTATTTTCAGTATGCTGTTTCTCTGGTAAACATCAAACTGAAAGTCTTCACAAATTGGCACAATGTCGGTTAAGCGGCGATACAAAGCCTTCCACTGCCAGAAGAAAAACTTGCCAGGAGGAATCTGGGAGAATTTCTACACTGTTGCCTGGAGGAATGTCTTCAAGACAGCTCTTATCACTTTAAGTAGTCCAGGAATCTAGCAGTAACAAACACTTCTCTTCCGCAAATGGGAAGGATACTTTAAACCAATACTTTAATTCCATTTCCCCCGTTTTCCCTGATTTTGTGGCTATTACAATTATATTTCTGGCATGAAACATTTGTTTGGAAACTCTCTGACTGAAAGTTCCAGTTGCCTCCTGTAATACAATGAATAATTTCGGGAAAAGAATACTCGGCATACTAATTGTAGGCATAATTGTGTACGAATGGGTGAGTGCACTAACTGACTGAGGAACTGTTTCTCACTAACAAACAATAGAGTCCTTTTTGCTTTCATTTCGCGCCCGAAACCCCTTTGATCAATATTGTATATTGAATTTTTTTTTGCTAGTGGCTTTACGGTGCGCCGACACAGAAAAGTCTTATGGCGATGGTGGGATAGGAATGGCCTAGGAGTTGGAAGGAAGCAGCCGTGGCCTTAATTAAGGTACAACCACAGCATTTGCCTGGTGTGAAAATGGGAAACCACGGAAAAGTGGTGGTGGTGATTATTGTTTTAAGAGGAAGTACAACTAGGCAACCATCCTCTATATAACACTAGTCAGAGAGAAAAAATGGAAGGGGTCGAACACTTCGAAAAATGAAGGTATCGGCCATAGGAAGACAAGGGCCACAAAGGGCAAGAAAATGAAAGACTCCCTAGGCCTCCATACGTAATACCATCGGGGTCTGAAAAGAACAAGAGTTGACCAAGGGAAGTCAGAGAGGAGAGATGAAAGTGAGGAGCCCGGCACAAGTGGAAGCAATGCCAGGACTCAGCTAAGGGCCCCGTGGTCGCCAACCCACGCTCCAAAGTTCAGGGCCCCTGAGGCCCCTTTTAGTCGCCACTTACGACAGGCAGGGGATACCACCCCCACCCACAGGGGGAAAACCACAGAAAATCATCTTCAGGGGTATAGTCTAAAAACTGCTCTGTAGCTATTTGCACAACTGCAACTTTATCTTTTTCGTCGTCTTCTTGCAGATACGCACAGGATTCAAATTTCGTAATTTTTCTACTTTTTGTTCTACACTTTTTCTTAAAATGACTCAACCAACTAGCACACGCACTAAAATTAGTTCGCCCCATTGAAGGTGGTGGTGATTGTTTTAAGAGAAAGTACAAGTAGGCAACCATACTCCATGTAACACTAATCAGAGGGAAAAAATGGAAGGGATCCGACACTTTGAAAAATGAAGGTATTGGCTAAAGGAGACAAGGGCCACAAAGGGCGTGAAAATGAAAGACTCCCTAGCCCTCGCAAACCTAATAGCGTTGGGGTCGGAAAAGAACAAGAATTGACCAAGAGAGGTCGGATAGGATAGATGAAAGTGAGGAGCCTGGCACAAGTAAGTGGAAGCCGTGGTCACCAATCCACGCTCCAAAGTACAGACCCGCTGGGGCGCGCCCCATTAAAATCTCTCTTGAAATTTCCAAGGCCCACAGTCGCAGGTCTTCACTGCATACATTCCGCTTCAGTCTTCTTGCTTTTGTAAAGCGAGAAAATAATTTTGTATGCATCAATCTCCAGTGTTCAATGGGGCTTACGATGTAGATTCTAATTGGTTCTTTCACCTGTACAGTTTTCGTAGTGACAACTTTTGCGAATAGTGGTTAATGAAAGCCGCTTTTTACCGCTCCTAGGGGGGGAACGTTCATGAAAAAATACACTATTTGAAAGATGCACCAAACCCACAGTTTTGAAGGTATGGCAATGACATTTTGTACTATGCTTTACACGAAATTAACACATTCCCTATTATGTCCCTGGTGTGTGTGTGTATATATAAACTTTTTTATTTTTTTTTCAAAAATATATATGTGTGTACCTTTTTTCTAAAAAACTATGCAATAAATTTCTACAATATTTTCTCTGTTTAATCTCTTTGCATATAGTAAGCTTCTCTCATGAGGTTTTCAAATACATCAAATAAGAGAATTTTAATAATTTTTATTTATATATTGATTTGTAAGTATGATATAACAGTCATGCAAAATTCCAAGCACTTTGCCCCATATCTCAGCTTACACTCAGAATTTCAAAATTTACTCTTGAGACAATCTATTAGGTTTATAGAAATAAATGTACAAAATTTAATAATTCTACCCTTCTGGTCACCAGAGCTGTCCATGTCGAGCTATACATTATCATGTGCAATTCTATTAGACATTTCCGTATCGATTTCAGGACCTTACAGATTGAAATGGCAGCTGAATTTTTGTAGACTGCTTTCTTATGGACCCTTCATCCTCTCTACCAAATTCTACTGTCAATTTTGATACGACATATAGGCATATACACTCTGAAGGGACACTTTCCATGGAATGCCAACAACTGCTCACCTATTGTACAGTATTCACTTGGTGCATAAAAACGCTGGAAATTCTGCACAAAAAATTCAAATAGTTCCCTAATAGGAGCTAGTTTATCAATGCCTCTCCTATCTTGGCGGTCTCTAATGTCATCAAACCTAAGACATCGCATTAGGAAGTGGAATCTATCCTCACTCATTGCTAGATAGCAAGCTTCCACACCTGATCCTTTGGAGTTATCCCACACTTGCTTACTGTTCTTCCCATTACTGCCTAGACACCCACTTAGGTAGAGAATGCCTATGAAAGCATGTATTTCTGTAGTATCGGTAAATTTTGCATCACGATCATGTTCAAACTTGTCTCTTAATTTACCTATTTGTCACTATGGTTATCATTTGTATTATATTGCTATCTATAAAAAGTTCTACGCATTCAAGTTCAGTTTTCACAGTACGAGCAATTCCCTTAGGGGTAGGAAAGTGCACGATAATATTATGGGCTCTTGTACGCACATTAGTACGTGGATGATCCCTTAGCCACTTGAAACGGTCCTTGTCAATGAACCATCTGGAATTATTGCTGCCAGTATCTGCATCATCATTTGTCCCTGGACACTCGGGCTCACTGCTTGTACCTTCTTCAGATTCAGTTTGGTATATTTCGTGTGTAAGTATATCCTGTTCACTATCGTCACTATCACCACTGACGATACTATCACTACTTTCATCTAACCACTGACTGATTTAAAAGTCATCTACTTGGCTGGCTGTGTGACGACGTTTCCTTTGCTCTGTCATTGTCAGCATGAAACAGCAAAGCTCGCGCGGGCTACTATTGTAGCCTAGACCCCTTCTAATCGATCTGGAGCCTATATGGCGGGCCTCGTCAAGCCACAAACACACACACCAGTTAATTGCAACATTGGCAGGCAGCTATAATGTGTCAACATTCCTAGCAACGGATATACTCTGTACTACAACAAAATAAATGACTGCGCTAAACTTATGGCCTGTGCAAGTATCCAAGGGTTAATAATTGGTGACTTATCCATGGGGTCACCTTAAACAGAAAATGTATAGGAACAACCTGCATACTCTTCAGGCTCTCAAGGAAGAGGTCATAAACGTTATATGGAGTGTAGCCGAAGATGAACTGCAACCTGTTTTCCAGAACCTTCTGCACCACAGAAACTTGTGCCTGAAAAAAGATAGTGACACTTTCAACATACCTTGTGATATACAAATAAAATAAGTTTTCAGTCAGGTCGCTATTACCGCCGGATGTACGCCAGGGGTTGGGAAGTTGGGTCTGGTGGAGCACGTGTGGCATTGGGTTCTAGGTTTTGTTAATCGTTTTAATCTGTGAATTCCGCCCATTCTTTCTCATGGGCTCATAACTTGTGCTGGATGCTCTCTTCTTCAAAAATTAATCTGAATGGCACTGATGTGAAAGAGGTGATGGTAATTGTTGATTTACAGGGCAAACAAAGAGATTACCTTCTTCCTTAAGTCTAATTGGAGGAGACTTTCGACCCCTGATAGAAAGAAGGCCTCACGGTGACTTTTGCATTAAGAGCAAATACAACTTGCAGACCCGTAACTTGGTAATAATAACGATGGAAAATAATGGTATTGGCTTGCCTAACATGTATTGCAGTGATTTTATGTTTGGCAAAGGGTGAGAGAGGAGGGGCTGTGGCCTATAATAGGAACTGTCTTGGCATTTGCCTGAACGTGAGAATGGGAAACCCAGAAAACCATTCTCAGGAGAGCTGATGGTAGGACCAGGTCACCGCCTCTCAAATGCAGAGATGTTAACCACTCCACTCTGTACCTAAATTTACTACTACTAAAATTTTCATTTAGGGTACAGCAGACCTCCTTGAGGGTTACACTCTTTCTCAGACCAAGCAGACTTGATGCGGTGATATGAGGTGCAGAGAAATGAGGGAGTGGCGGCTGTGGCTTATAAAAAGATCCACCCTAGCATGTCACTTAGTACAGGAGAATGGAAAACCTCCTGAATGTAGAATGCATCCATGGTATCTTCTGCCTGTCATAGGAGGCAATTAAAAGGGACCCCAGGAGCTGGTTTGGCGACTGAGGGACCTTTAGCTGAGTCTTGGCACTGTTTCCACTTATTTGTCCCAGGCTCCTCACTTTCATCCATCCCATCCGACCTCCCATGGTCAACTCTTGTTCTTTTTCAACCTGGATGGTAATGAGCATTCGAGGTCTATAGAGTATACTTCATTTTCACGCCTTTTTTTGGCCACTAAATTCATATGTCTAAGTGTCCGACCCCTTCCATTTTCCCCCCTCCAATTCGAGTTAATAGAGGGTGGTTGCCTTGTTGTACTGCCTCTTAACCCTGTGTTACTCGCGCATGGTCTCGCGATCCAGGCATAGGTTGTTTTTGTTATGACATCGCTGTAAGTTGGAAACACGTGCGGCGAGTCGGTATAGCTTCCATTTCCAATCCCCACCCCTACTGTTTCATTCAGTTTGCGGCGTGTAACAGTTGTAACAGTGCTGCTTTCTCCAAGCCCGGTTTGTCATTCTGTGCGCAGGTGTGTTCATCTAACAAAATACCGGACTCTGATTCCGTGCATGAGTTAATGTGTTTGTGCTTTTTCAACTTTTTAGTATAGACTGTCATGTCAAAATCCTAAACAGAATGGACCTTAATGAGAATAAGATTTGTCTACTAAATGTAGTGTCAAGTGAACCTGATATATTTGATGATTCGTCTGACTCAGAAGATGACTTTGTTGAAGAAAGTGAACACAATTCATATAGTGACATGTCAGCAGATGAAGTCGAAGCTCCAAACATATCAAACCCTGTAATTGCAGCTCAGCGGCCAGCAGGACCTATACCAACAAACCAGGAGACTGGCAGAGCATGTGAGGGGGTGGGTGCACTGGCATCAACTGCCAGAAGACCACATATTTTGGTAAAGGATAAATCGACTGTTTAGTACCTACACCAAAATGTCAATCGTGTTAGAACACAGCGACAAAACGTAGTCACCTACTTACCAGATGTACAAGGGGTGGCTTGCAATTCAAGAACACCAGTTGAAGCATGGATGCTTTTTTCCCCTGACGGCATGCTTTAATCTATTGTAAACAACACTAACACTTGGATTGAAGCACACAAAGCCAATTACAGTCGTGATAGAGATGCTTGTTTGACAGACTTGGCAGAAATTAAAGCCCTTCTTGGCCTATTGTTCTTGAGTGGAGTTCTGCATTCTGTGAGAAATCGGTACGAGTCACTGCAGGTAGAACAACCGAGGGAAGATGAAGAACAGGGAACTGTTGCTGAGAAATGTGGAAGTAGGAGAAAGGAAAAAGGTAGGAAAGGGAAATGAGGAGTAGTGGATAGGAAAATACAGGTGGAACAGGGTCATGGGATGGAGAAAAGGGAGGAGGAAGTAGCTTCTGCAGCTGTCAGGAAAGATAGGATTGACCAGGAGGGGAGGGGATCAAATGAGGTGGGTAGGGTTGAGGCTCTGGTCATGGGGGATTCCATCGTTAGATATGACTGTAAAGTGTGTGGAGGAAAGGGTACCAGGGTAGAGTGTTGTCCAGAAATTAGGTTAAGGCAGATGAGGAAAGAGGAGGAGGAGGGAAAGGAGAAGTTGGTAGTGTTTCACGTCAGTACCAACAACGTAAGACAAGCAGGAATAAGTACCAACATAGTTGGGGATGTGTGGAACCTGGTAAATGCAGCACCGGTGAAGTTTAAGGAAGCAGAGATTGTTATCAGTAGAATACTGTGTAGGAGGGATACTGACTGGAAGGTGATTGGGGATTTAAATGAGACTATGGAGTGGGTATGTGGGGAAACTGGGAGTGAGATTTCTAGATCCTAATGGGTGAGTAGGAGATAGGGATCTGCACTCAGATGGCCTTCACTTAAACTGCAGTGGTACATTTAAGTTAGGAAATTTGTTTAGAAGGCTTATAGGGAGGTACATTCAGGGAAACTGGGTGGCCTAGGCAGCAGTGATAAGGGAACAGGGAACTGGAAATAAAGTAGGGATGATATTAAAAGGTTAGTGCTCAACTGCATAAGTATTGTAAAGAAAGGAACAAAATTAAGTAATTTAATAGATATATATACTTACCAAATATTGTAATAGGAGTTGAATTATGGTGGAGAAATGATATAATGGATACAGAAATTTTCTCATGAAGCTGGAGGGTGCATTGTAGAGATAGGATGGAATGGTAGGAGGGGGAGTATTCATTCTGGTGAAAGAAGAATTTATAAGCTATGAAAAAGTTAAAGATGACAAACGTGAAATTCTAGGTGTAAGGCTCATCTATAAAGACAACAAACAACTTGATGTCTTTGGAGTGTACAGACCGGGAAAGGGTAGCACAGATGTTGATTCAGAATTATTTGATAAGATAACCAGCTATGTGGGAAACGATAAGGAATGGAACGTGATTGTAGCAGGTGATCTCAAATTACCAAATATCAATTGGGAAGGTAATGCGAACGACAGAAAGCATGACCAACAAATGGCAAATAAGTTAATATGGGAAGGACAGCTGATTCAGAAAGTGATGGAACCAACTAGAGAGAAGAATATTCTGAATGCGGTGCTGGTAAAACCAGATGAGCTCTATAGAGAAACCGAAGTAATAGCTTGTATTAGTGATCACAAAGCTGTTTCTGTGGCAGTTAAAAATAAATGTGAAAGAAAGGAAGATATTAAAATTAGGGCTATTAGGCAGTACCATATGGCTGATAAAACAGGTATAAGGGAATTTTTAAAAAGTAACTATGATCGGTAGAAAACGGTAAATAAAAATGTAAACAGACTCTGGGATGGGGTTAAAGGTATTGTTGAGGAATGTGAAAATAGGTTTGTACCTTTAACCTTCATTGGCTAACGTAAAGTTTTTAACACTTCGGCTATCGTTGCGGCTGTTAGCCGCACTTGCATCTTTCTAACTGCCAGTGCTATTGTTTAACTTAAATGCATAATAGACAGCAGGTCTCTTAAATCAGTATTAGTAAGCAGTGTATGAAATAATAAACTACATTATTTTTCCGAATGATTTCTTCATTACAACATATTTTAGAAGCTTAAACATTATCACAATTATTATTGTTCTAAGACATCAATTTTCAGTTGGTTTTAGTTCACGTCAATAAGCTGTCTTTTCTCTGTATGCACAATATCAATATGTTGATCATATAAATATAATAAAGGCAAAAATAAATCATGAACATTCAAAATATCTACATGTCCGAACAAAACAAATATACCTCACATATTACAAACAACCGAAACAAAACTTCTCTTTTCAGTCGCATACTTGAGGGGGATAGCCACCCACCTTCACGCAGAATCCCAAGGAATGTAATGCTATTCTTCAGAAGATGCTCAGCAAGCGGTTAGCTACAGAAGTAGTAGTTGCTGGTCAAGTTTCTAAGTAAGCATGCGTATATTTTATATTATGACAAAAGTTTTATAATATGTACTTATATGTATTAGACATTAATAATTTTATAGTTAATGTCGTTGAAAACACCTATTTACAAAGCAATCCACAAAAACAAAATAATAACACACACTCTCATTGTGACCAAAAGCTGAGACACACTGGCTAACGTCTGGCAGACAGCCGCCGATCTGACACCTATAAACTTAGAAGTCACACTAGGCACCTCCTTGTTGTGGAGACTTCTGGAAATCGTTCCACCTAATGGGGAAGGGTGTAACTTAGGAATACTGGTTCCTTCCATTACACTGTGATGCACCGAGTGCTGAACGGCGAGTTGGTTTCAAACTTTGCAGCCAACAGCCGCATATGTTAGCCGATGAAGGTTAAAGATGGTAAGGAATGGTAAAGATCCACTATAACAGAGAAGTAAAGAGGCTAAGGAAGTGGTGCAGGTTGGAAAGAAAGAGAGTTAGAAATGGCTGTGGAAGTAAGGAGAAATTGAAGGAACTTACTAGGAAATTGATTCTAGCAAAGATGTCATCTAAGGATAACATGATGGCAAGCATAATGGGCAGCTATACAAATTTTAGTGAAAAATGGAAGAGCATGTATAGGTACCTGTAAGACAGAAACTGGTTCCAAGAAGGATATTCCAGGAATCATTAATGAACAAGGGGAGTGTGAATGCAAAGATCTACAAAAGGCAGAAGTATTCAGTCAGCAGTATATAAAGATTGTTGGTCACAAGGATAAATTCCAGATAGAGGAGGTGACTAATACTAAAGAAGTATTAAAATTTACCTATGACAACAATGACATTTACAGTAAGATACAAAAGCTGGAATTGATAAGGCTTCGGGGGATATAGGTAAAGACAATGGGTTGAGATATAGTACCGGTACCATATCTGAAGTACTTATTTGATTATTGTTTGCATGAAGGAGGGAGAGTTGCTATAGTAGCCCCTGTGTATAAAGGAAAGTGTGATGGACATAAAGCTGAAAATTACAGGCCAATCAGTTTGACATGCATTGCATATAAGCTTTGGGAAAGCATTCTTTCTGATTATATAAGACATGTTTGCAAAATTAATAACTGGTTTGATAGAAGGCAGTTTGGGTAACAGATATCCTGGATTGGATTCAGGAGGTCACTTGGACTGTATTGCGATTGACCTGGCTATTCCATTTGATAGGGTAAGATCATGGGAGACTACTAGCAAAAATGATGTTGCTTGTTGTTTTAAGGGGCCTAACATCTCAGTTCATCAGTCCCATGCTCAACATTAGTAGGATTACAAACATTATCATTTTAGACTGTTATGCCTTTCAGCGTTCAGTCTGCAAGCCCCTGAGAATTTACTAAACGTCACCACAATCCTCGATTTGCAACTAGTGTTGTGGCCTCATTTAGTTCTATACCTCTTATCTTTAAATCGTTAGAAACAGAGTCTAACCATCGTCGTCTTGGTCTCCCTCTACTTCTCTTACCCTCCATAACAGAGTCCATTATTCTCCTAGGTAACCTATCCTCCTCCATTCGCCTCACATGACCCCACCACCGAAGCCGGTTTATGCGTACAGTTTCATCCATCGAGTTCATTCCTAAATTAGCCTTTATCTCCTCATTCCACGTTCCCTCCTGCCATTGTTCCCACCTGTTTGTACCAGCAATCATTCTTGCTACTTTCATGTCTGTTACTTCTAACTTATGAATAAGATATCCTGAGTCCACCCAGCTTTCGCTCCCATAAAGCAAAGTTGGTCTGAAAACAGACCGATGTAAAGATAGTTTCGTCTGGGAGCAGACTCCCTTCTTACAGAATACTGCTGATCGCAACTGCGAGCTCACTGCATTAGCTTTACTACACCTTGATTCAATTTCACTTACTATATTACCATCCTGGGAAAACACACAACCTAAATACTTGAAATTATCCACCTGTTCTAGCTTTGTATCACCAATCTGACATTCAATTCTGTTGGATTTCTTACCTACTGACATCAATTTAGTCTTCGAGAGGCTGAAGTAATAAAATTTACATATGATAACAATGACATTTACAATAAGATACAAAAGTTAAAAACTAGAAAAGCGACTGGAATTGATCAGATTTCTGGGGATATACTAAAGACAATGGGTTGGGATATAGTACCATATCTGAAGTACTTATTTGATTATTGTTTGGTCAGAGGAGCTATACCAGATGAATGGAGAGTTGCTATAGTTGCCCCTGTGTATAAAGGAAAGGGTGATAGACATAAAGCTGAAAATTACAGGCCAGTAAGTTTGACATGCATTGTATGTAAGCTTTGGGAAGGCATTCTTTCTGATTATATTAGACATGTTTGTGAAATTAATAACTGGTTCGATAGAAGGCAATTCGGTTTTAGGAAAGGTTATTCCACTGAAGCTCAACTTGTAGGATTCCAGCAAGATATAGCAGATATCTTGGATTCAGGAGGTCAAATGGACTGTATCGCGATTGACCTGTCTAAAGCATTTGATAGGGTGGATCATGGGAGACTACTGGCAAAAATGAGTGCAATTGGACTAGACAAAAGAGTGACTGAATGGGTTGCTATATTTCTAGAAAATAGATCTCAGAGAATTAGAGTAGGTGAAGCTTTATCTGACCCTGTAATAATTAAGAGGGGAATTCCTCAAGGCAGTATTATCGGACCTTTATGTTTTCTTATATATATAAATGATATGAGTAAAGGAGTGGAATCGGAGGTAAGGCTTTTTGCGGATGATGTTATTCTCTATAGAGTGATAAATAAGTTACAAGATTGTGAGCAACTGCAACGTGACCTCGAAAATGTTGTGAGATGGACAGCAGGCAATGGTATGTTGATAAACGGGGTTAAAAGTCAGGTTGTGAGTTTTACAAGTAGGAAAAGTCCTCTCAGTTTTAATTACTGCGTTGATGGGGTGAAAGTTCCTTTTGGGGATCATTGTAAGTATCTAGGTGTTAATATAAGGAAAGATCTTCATTGGGGTAATCACATAAATGGGATTGTAAATAAAGGGTACAGATCTCTGCACATGGTTATGAGGGTGTTTAGGGGTTGTAGTAAGGATGTAAAGGAGAGGGCATACAAGTCTCTGGTAAGACCCCAACTAGAGTACGGTTCCAGTGTATGGGACCCTCACCAGGATTACCTGATTCAAGAACTGGAAAAAATCCAAAGAAAAGCAGCTCGATTTGTTCTGGGCGATTTCCGACAAAAGAGTAGCGTTACAAAAATGTTGCAATGTTTGGGTTGGGAAGAATTGAGAGAAAGAAGAAGAGCTGCTCGACTAAGTGGTATGTTCAACAATAATAAAGGTGTTTCAATTTATTCCACCTATTCAATACTTATAATATAAGTTTCAATTTATTCCACCTATTCAATACTTATAATATAAGTATTGAATAGGTGGAATAAATTGAAACACCTTTATTATTGTTGAACTGTTAAAAAATTTTCAATACGGACCTAAAATGAGGTTTATGACATGTAATAAGTGGTATGTTCCGGGCTGTCAGCGGAGAGATGGCGTGGAATGACATTAGTAGACGAATAAGTTTGAATGGCGTTTATAAAAGTAGGAAAGATCACAATATGAAGATAAAGTTGGAATTCAAGAGGACAAACTGGGGCAAATATTCATTTATAGGAAGGGGAGTTAGGGATTGGAATAACTTACCAAGAGAGATGTTCAATAAATTTCCAATTTCTTTGAAATCGTTTAGGAAAAGGCTAGGAAAACAACTTATAGGGATTCTGCCACCTGGACGACTGCCCTAAATGCAGATCACTATTGATTGATTGATTGATACCATACTCATTGCACCTATTTTCAAGTTCCAAGATGTTAGACTGCAGGCTATCGGCACAGTCTGCCATTAAGACTAAGTCGTCAGCATAGGCCAGGCAGCTTACTACATTTCCACCTAACTGAATCCCTCCCTGCCATTTTATACCTTTCAGCATATGATCCATGTAAACTACAAACAGCAAAGGTGAAAGATTACAGCCTTGTCTAACTACTGTTAGTATCCTGAACCAAGAACTCATTCTACCATCAATTCTCACTGAAGCCCAATTGTCAACATAAATGCCTTTGATTGATTTTAATAATCTACCTTTAATTCCATAGTCCCCCAGTATAGCGAACATCTTTTCCCTCGGTACCCGGTCATATGCTTTCTCTAGATCTACGGAACAAAAACACAACTGCCTATTCCTCTCGTAGCACTTTTCAATTACCTGGCGCATACTGAAAATCTGATCCTGACAGCCTCTCTGTGGTCTGAAACCACACTCGTTTTCATCCAACTTCCTCTCAACGATTGATCGCACTCTGCCTTCCAAGATGCTTGTGAATACTTTGCCTGGTATACTAATCAATGAGATACCTCGATAGTTGTTGCAATCCTTCCTGTTCCCTTGCTTATAGATAGGTGCAATTACTGCTTTTGTCCAATCTGAAGGTACCTTACCAACACTCCACGCTAATTTTACTACTCTATGAAGCCATTTCATCCCTGCCTTCCCACTATACTTCACCATTTCAGGTCTAATTTCATCTATTCCTGCTGCCTTATGACAATGGAGTTTATTTACTATCCTTTCCACTTCCTCAAGCATAATTTCACCAACATCATTTTCCTCCTCCCCATGAGCTTGACTGTTGGGAACACCACCATGATGATTTCCTTTTACATTGAGAAGATGTTCAAAATATTCCCTCCACCTCTCCAGTGATTCCCACGGATCTGTTATGAGTTTACCTGAATTACTCAAAACACTGTTCATTTCTTTTTTCCCTCCCTTCCTAAGATTCTTTATTACTGTCCAGAAAGGTTTCCCTGCTGCTTGACCTAGCCTTTCCAGGTTATTACCAAAATCTTCCCATGACTTCTTTTTGGATTCAACAACTATTTGTTTCGCTCTGTTTCTTTCATCTACGTACAAATCCCTGTCTGCCTCGGCCCTTGTTTGGAGCCATTTCTGATAAGCCTTCTTTTTACGTTTGCAGGCTGCTCTCACTTCATCATTCCACCAAGATGTTCGCCTTTTCCCATCTTTACACACAGTTGTTCCTAGGCATTCCCTTGCTGTTTCTACTACAGCATCCCTGTATGCCACCCATTCGCTTTCTATATCCTGAATCTGCTTACTGTCTACTGTTCGAAACTTCTCACTAATCATATCCATGTACTTCTGTCTAATTTCCTCGTCCTGGAGATTTTCTACCCTTATTCGTTTGCAGACAGATTTCACTTTCTCTACCCTAAGCCTAGAGATACTTAGTTCACTACAGATCAGATAATGGTCTGTATCATCGAAAAATCCCCGAAAAACTCGTACATGGGGAAGGGTGTAACTTAGGAATACTGGTTCCTTCCATTACACTGTGATGCACCGAGTGCTGAATTCAAAGTCTGTTAAGATATAGTCTATTATGGATCTGGTACCCCTAGCCTCCCATGTGTAGCGGTGAATAGCCTTATGCTTGAAGAATGTATTCGTAACAGCTAAACCCATACTAGCACAGAAGTCCAGCAAATGCTTCCCATTCCCATTAGCTTCCATATCTTCCCCACATTTACCAATCACCCTTTCGTATCCTTCAGTTCTATTACCAACTCTCGCATTGAAATCGCCCATTAGCACTATTCTATCCTTGCTGTTGACTCTGACCACGATGTCACTCAATGCTTCATAAACCTTGTCAACTTCATCCTCATCTGCACCCTCACATGGTGAATACACGGACACAATTCTTGTCTTAATTCCTCCCACTGACAAATCTACCCACATCATTCGCTCATTTACGTGCCTAACAGAAACTATGTTGCGTGCAATGGTATTCCTAATAAAGAGCCCTACCCCAGACTCTGCCCTTCCCTTTCTAACACCCGTCAAGTACACTTTATAATCTCCTATCTCTTCCTCCTTATCTCCTGTTACCCGAATATCACTTACTCCTAGCACATCCAGATGCATCCTCTTTGCTGACTCAGCAAGTTCTACCTTCTTTCTTCCATAAGCCCCATTAATATTGATAGCTCCCCATCGAATTCCATTTCGTTCGCCAAGTTGTTGCCAAGGAGTCCCTCGCCTGTCAAATGGGAGTGGGACTCCATTACTCCCATAGGTCCGAGGCTTGCTTAAAGTGTTCTGAGGTCGGTAAATTCATGAAGCAGGATGCTGCCCTACTTGCACATAGTCCAAGTGAGGATCTCTCCTCTAACGTGTTATGGACCACCGGTGAATTGTGTAGTCCTAGCCGCCTGAGCACAAGGAGGGCCACGACTCAGAATATGTCCGAAATGCCCACTCCCATTCCATAGCAACTGGTATCCCGACTCTCAGGACCACTTACTAGGCCACTCAGCCGTTGCCCATGGTTCACGAACTAGGACGTGACTACAGTAACCCACAAACATGAACCATTAGGATTATAGTTTTATTATCCAGGAAACATCCAATATGATTTAAATAGAAGGGAATTCCTGAATACCCTCTCCAGAGCTGTGCGCTGGTCTTTTGCAAGTTAGAGCAGCAAAGACAAACCTTCCTTCTGAACTACAAATGAGGGTTCGAAAAGCCGCTGGAGTTACAGATCGTCAGGTACCTGCAACTGTCGAATACAACCCTGGGTGATGTTTGTTTTGCCCCATGAAAGCAGAACAGAAAAACCAGATTTATATGTGCTAGATGCAAAAGATACATGTGTGGAGAGCATACTGGCCCAAAACTCTGCAAAGAATGTCCTATCGGCAACGCGGATCTTCCGGAAGTAACAGATTCAGACTAAAAAGTGCGTCAGCGTGTATGTGTAAGTGTCAATTTACAGAGTTGAAATCATAGTAGGTTATGATCTTGAAATTATGCTAACCAGATTTCGCCTAAGGTGTCATTTTCAAAAGCAATGTTGTTTCCGAAGTCCAGTAAAAAGGTTTTTCAGTTATTAGATCTTTAGTTACACGTTTTAGTAGATTATAATTAATTAATTAATTAGGCCTATAATTAATTAATTTTATAATTAACATATTATTGTATGCTTGTAATTACGTAAAACAGGTAATTACCACTAACATACTTCTTATGTAGATTAAAGTTTGCCAAAAATATCAACATTTGTTCATTATAAAACAATTTCAGCAATGAAAACAAAACACGGCATGGCCAACGCAGGGTTAAAACAATAATCATCACCATCACCATCTGTGAGCCGAAGGCCACTCTACTCTTTCCTCCTTACTCAGAACGGGTCATCTTTTGTTCCAAGTGTCGTTAACTTTTAATGTTACAGGCACAGCATTATCCATTACGCAACGATTGTACTCCTTTCGCACATTTATTTCCTCTGTCGAAGAGAACAAAAATCCTTGGGAATACAATTTAGAGCACCACAGTTGATTCCTACAAAATTGTTAAACAGTGTAAGAAGCATGTGCCAGTATC
The DNA here is from genome assembly GCF_040414725.1 of Anabrus simplex. Classification (NCBI taxonomy): domain Eukaryota; kingdom Metazoa; phylum Arthropoda; class Insecta; order Orthoptera; family Tettigoniidae; genus Anabrus; species Anabrus simplex. The sequence goes on from NC_090265.1 coordinate 189,928,491, forward strand.
AATCAAAGAGTTTCTTATTTCCAACGAGATACCAACAAAAAAACAATGACTAAAATAACCGGAAGGTGAGCAGGCGAAAACGAAGCTTCGAGAATCGACGAGAATGTTCGAGTATCTTCGGACAGTTCCTCGCTGTTCCTTGATCCATGAACTTTGCCGCCTTTTTCGCATTATGCGGTGTCTGCATCATGCCGCCTCATACAATGTTGCCACTTGTGTAACATAATGAAATCGTACTCAAAACTCGTTCATACATAATAAATGTCTTTCTGCAATATAAAAATGGGTTTCATTCTCTTTCCGACTTCTATTCTCCCATTATATCTAATAGCTAATAATTCTTACCATGGACAAATACGAAGTCATACCGATGACGAACGACATCTATGACGTACTGCATTACTATTGGTCACTAGTGTGGAAGGTTCCAGAAGTTTATTCCGATAAAAGCGACGAGCTTGAGACATTCTTCCGACTTGAAAACCGATAAGCGAAGAGTTAACACGAGAGGAACTGTAAATTATACTTCGAATTTTGTCTGTAATATTGTTCGGCTTTAAAAGAGGTGAGTTATTTTGCTTGTAAGGTGTAAGTGTGAAGGAGTTTGTAGAAGGGTTAGAACATTTATGTGAATAATGTCTTAAAATTTTTTAATATTTGTTCCGATACGAGACTATGTCGTTTGGTTAACTGTGTGGGTTTTGGTGTGGAGGTGGGTTGGTTAAATTTCCGCGCATTGTGAAAGTCTTAGTGTATAGATCATACGAGAGTGTTCGGTATTTTGAGCATAGTCCTGGTAGTTTTAAAATCGCTGTCTTCAGATTTAGTTTGCTGTGACAGTGGAATATTGTAAGTACGGGCGGGACCTTCCTGAATGTTGAAGCCCCGCCATCTTGACGCAATGCGTTGTTTTAACAGGTCTTTTTATTAGCGATGTTCACTTTGTTGCTAACCGGTGTTTGAAGTTATGGATGGGCTTTGTCTTTTATAAGAGCAGCACGCCACAATGCTCTTTAACTTTTTTTGGTAGGGGTGAGGTTTGGAGTTCACGCATGATATTGATCCATTGTGTACTTCTTTTAGAATATGGCTGTGAAAGCACCAGCAGTTGGTATTGATCTCGGAACCACCTATTCCTGCGTGGGTGTTTTCCAACACGGCAAAGTTGAGATCATAGCCAATGATCAAGGAAACAGGACTACTCCAAGTTATGTGGCGTTCACAGACACTGAACGTCTCATCGGTGATGCAGCAAAGAACCAAGTAGCGATGAACCCCAATAACACAATTTTCGGTAAGTATATTGTGTTTTCCATGTTTTGGGAGGGGGGAGTGGCATCCTGATAGAGGATACTGGCAAATGTTTTTAAACCAGATAACTTAAGCAGGGTTCTTTTGTAGTTTTTTCGGTAAAGAGTGGGGGGGGGGGAGGTCATTTAATGAGCTGGTTAGAAGGTATTGTTCATGCTTACGTTAGGATTGTTACTCTTGCTGTCAAACTCTTTACCTTAGATTTGTGACAAGCAGGCTGTCATTTGATAATTGATATCTTGTCTGAATCCACTGTGAATGTGTAAGCAGTAACAAAAAGCTGCCAACAGGTTCAGCTTGCAAGCCCGTGTCCTTCCTGCCTCTATTGTTGCAATTGCCGTTTCCTATTGGCTCGATCTGCATGTGCCGACTTCGTATGGGTTTGGTATGTTAGTGGGCTGTGTTGGGAATTTATCTTCGCCAGTTCAGTAAATTGGCATAAAGGAATGCCTTCTTACTTTTATCAGACTGGAGTAACTTGACTTTTCTTCTGTGGAATAATTTTCTTGACCTTCAGTAACTAAAGGTTGTACTTCATCCTTTCCCTTGATGAATGAATTTAATTACCGGAAGTTACTAATAAAATACTTTGAATAGAAGAATCATTACAAATGTCAGGATGGCAATTTGTTTATTCTAAAAGACCCAGTTCCGTAAAGACCTCTCAAAGGTCAATTTAAAACCTAGTTCTGAAAATGAACGAAGATTGACTTCGCGTTGTACAAAACTGAACTTTGTTTACCAATGTAATTGGTTCAGGAAAGTAGATGTTGCAGCAGTACGGTCTAGCTTTGCCTGTTTTAGGTAATACTCAAATGGGGAATTGATCTCACCACAACAGTTAACAAGTGAAATACAAAGTTGTTTTGCCCCTTCGATAATGCACGTTGAATTGACAATTAAACGTTGTTTACAGATCATGTACTGGAATGTATGCTTTTCTTGCACCGAACACAGATAAAGGAAAAAACGAAGATCAGACTTCCCTCATGACCCCCCCCCCCTCCTCCTCCTCCCATGCTGATCCCCACAGTATTTAGGTTTGTGAAACCTGGAGTCTCAATTTTTGTGGGCCATTCTTTTATAAACTTCATTTATTTTTATTTTGAGGAATTGGTTAATGTTTGAGAAGGAGTGATTACCTGGTTGCACTGGCTCGTTTGGGCTTGTGTGTTTAAAAAATTAGGACGGCTTAAAAATGTAGCAAGAAGCCTATCACATGTCTATACCTCTACAGTACCTGTTACCTATGACGATATTAACAAGTTAAAAAAACTTGTAAATTTGATCATTATTTTCACGAGCACAGCAGGGTGAATATGTAGCTGTCTCGAAAAGGTGAAACGGCTCTGCATGTTGATGGCTGGCGCACATTTTCAGTACACTACATTTTAAAGTACTTAGATCTAATTTTGGAATACGTGCATTATCTCGGGATATTAATGCCATTCTACCTTGAAGATCCAAACGTTGTTTCACATGGTCAAGGTAGCTGAACAGCCCTGTGTATCCCAGTAATGAGACATCTATACGACATGAACAAAAGTAACACATAGGTTATGTTGAATTGTTTCACTGCATTACAAAAAGTGCAATAAATGTCTTGCAGGTGGGCCGGCACAAGGTTGCGCTTGACACTTGGGCGAAAGTTCAGAACCCCTTACATTTTCCAGCGCTACGCATCCAGGCGTGATTGCACTATCATTTGTTTCTCTCTCGCTCTCTTCTGACGAAGGACTTGATCGTGCGGTGGACAGAGCTGCCAACTGTTCATATAAAGAACTAGTCCTAGTGCAGCGGCACTACTTTTATTTACGAATCTCGTGACAAAGCCATTGGTCTGGATCAAGCAAAGGGGCCTTAGGCCTCTTAATATCCCGCGTGACACCTCCATTGGTCTGGGCAGTTGTGTATTTTTTGTGTGCGGGTTGGTAACGGAATTCATTTCATTGCTAGGAGTGGTGTCATCCCATAGCGTCTCACCCAATGGAAATGCTGGTACGTAGTTAGGCGATGGACTATGGCGCGTGATAACTTTTAGGTTATAAAAGCAAAATTATTTCTTGGGGATGGCGGGCGGGTTCTTCACTGTCGCAGTGAACACATCGCTCCTTCACAAGGTATTCCACTTAAGTTTTCCAACATATTACATCCTTATGCTATAAAAGTAATGAAAGTCTTGCTGAATTTCTACCGACACTTTTAAGTCATCTTGGCACCGCAACAATGAAGGATGTCGCCCGTCAATCGGAAGCTAATCTACTATTATGTCGGATAGTTACACATTTTATTAATGTTCATTCGTATTGTTCTGTATAGTGCTTATCTTTCATTTGCTTCCACAAATGAGCATTTAGGAGCCAGAAAATAAATAAAAACTATTTTCAGTTGATTGTTGGCAATATGGGTAGTATTGTAGTGCCATCTATAGCGTGATTCCCATAGTGAAGTCTTGCCGTTTTGTCTATCGCCGCTAGCATGTGGTCAGGTGTGATTCGCGCATTTATGAAAGTTTTGTTTTCTTTGAAACATAATTGTGATAATTTAACAAATGCAGTCATAAAGCATGAAGTGATAATTCTTTGCACCGTGGAGTATCCCTTAATAGTCGGGCATTAGGATTAGTGCTAAGAACTAAGTTTTACGAGAGCGACAAGAAATTCTTACACTTGTGTAGCCGTCTCTCTGTTCCTGCAGATCTTGTTGTGGAATGCATGTCTATCATTTGGGCTTTCAAAACGTGCTCTTGTTGAGAGGTGTTCGCCTCCAAGAACAGAAGTAAAAAGGGACTTAAGGTTCATGGCAGTAGTGGAAACGGGGCTGATAGTAGCGACTTGTTCCACAACACTACGGGAAAGAAATGAATTAAACCATCTCCTGAAACAGGAATTGTTTCCAGGCTGACGCAATACGCAGACTTGAGTACGATTGTTACAGCTTGGTCCCTTCTGTCATCGTTATGGACAATGCATCTTACCATTCCGTATTAGTGGAGGAGACTCCCACTTTGAGCGCCCGTAAAGAATTGTTAGTGGAACGGCTGCAATAATGAAATATCCCAGCGCGTATGTCCATGACTAAATTTGTCATCGAGGTAGCGAAAGAACAAGGGCACAAGGTTGTTAGTTTGCTGTCGTACCACAGTCACTTCCTCGTTGAGTTGGTACGGTATGAAGAAGTAAAACGTGCACTAATAACAAGTCCTTCACAATCGCTCAAGTGGAAGCACTGTTTCGGGAAGGTATTGCTCGAACGGATGCGGCTTTGTGGATGAAGAAATTTAACCATGTCACAACATTAACTTGGCAATGGGGTAAAACTTCCACAAACGGGCCGGGCATGGGACACCACTCCGCTCACTGTACACTCGGAGGCTTGGCGGTCGGTGATGCTGTATTACAACCACTGAATTAACTTTTCTTGCCATGCAGGCAGTATGCACTGCGGCATGTTTTCATGACAGAGCTTGGCCTGGATTTACAAAGATTGGTTACAGCTTTTTTTTTTTTTTCTTGACGAGAGTGTCTTTATTTTCCGCAATTCGGTGTGGCGCGCATGTGGACTCTAGCGGGGGAAAGTTTCCAACTTATTCACAGCTGATCGGAGCTGGCCGATGGGAGTAAAGATAATGGTGGCAATTTCTTTCATTGCTGTCTTGCTTTTTATTTTCCTATAAAGAATACTTTTTGGGGCGGGATGGTGGGATTAAAGCAAGCGCAGGGGATCTCCCCTCTGGTGCTCCAGGTATTGTAGAACAATTCATTTCTTAGCTGTAACTTATTTTTTGCAAATCCAAGCCAGTCTGTGTAGGAACAGGGGCCACATTATATTCAGTTCTTTTTTATGACTGCAGCACATATTATCTGCACGACAGGGAAAGTCTTCTCAAATGGTTAGCCGCAGTGCTATTCTACTTGCCTCGGCTAACGAAAACTTCAGTATTGCTTTGCATGTTCCACAGTGGTGCCTTGTGTTGCTAATTTTTTGGAACACACAAGTTATGCTGAAAGGTGGTGCAGTGGGCTGGCAATTGGTAACATCAGTAAAGATTGAAAAGTAACTTTAGTGGGAAGCATAACTTTCATGCTATGTACTTTCTGAAATTCATTTCGCAAGTAACACATCCAAGACGTCGGGCTGCACGCATTTGCGCATAATGTGACCGCCAAGAAATTATCTTTCAAGCGGATTGTAAGATTTTTGAAGTGTTTTACAGCATTCTCGACAGATGGCAGCAGTTTTCAGTTGCTTTCATGAAGTCTGACCTGAAATATGCCTTATCTTCTCTCCCCTACAAACCTGACAACTTGTAATTTGTGCACGCACGCGCCCATATTGGCATAATCTCAAGTAAGGTTAGGTTGAATGGAGAATCCCACCTTCCAAAATGCAGTCTTACTGCCGGCACTGAAGTCGCAGGTATAAAGATGAACGGCTATGAATTGGAACAAACTCCTCGAGTTAATTATAAATAGCTGTAAAATTTGTTAGCGTGAAAAATAAGCCATTGAGCGGGGTGGGAGTTACTATCGATAATTGGAAACCATTGAGGTCGGACGGTAGTGATTGCTTTCGATAGCACTGTGGTTAATTTTAGTTTTCCACCTCTAATTGGCAGCCCTGTGCAACTGAGAGAGATGTCGCCTAACCCGCTGCACATTTGCATAACTTCTGCTACATTGTTTGACGCGCAATGCCCAGCGTGCTTATGGAACTTTTACCTGCTGAAATTTTACTTGTTGGAAATTTGTTCTTCCACATTTTCTGAAACTGTACTAGTTCAGGGCAGGAACTTTGTTCCAAACGTCTGTGGATTTTATTGGTGGGCAGGTGATTTGGTGGCTTCACTCACTTTTGCATGCTGATGGACGGTGTATTGTATTCAAAATTACTTGTTCCAAACTAAGGTTTGGAAATTAGACCTCGAAATACGAAGTATGCTGTGAGAACCATGCTGGTAATGAGAGTTGGCGTATGACAGGTAAGGTTGGAGGGAGGAGCACTGCACGTGCCATTTCATGATGTTGCCACATTCCAGTATTCCTTTCTACATACTCTTGCCCCTCGCTTCTGGCTCACTTGTTCCCTCCTTCATTCTGACCACTGTGATCAGTTGCCAACTACCTGGCCAGGCGGTGTCGTCCCATTTGCGATGACTCTGTCAGGTTTTTCATTGACATACGTTTAGGTTCCTGCGAGGTAAATCCTTGCTGAACGATTGGTACAGGAAGGGGTCCCTCAAGTAACTGGTGAAACTGAGAATCTTACGAATCGTATGCTGATAGTCATTACCCATTTGAGACTGATGCGTTTTATATTGGGACTGACAGGGAATAAATAGGACTTGAACCTTTTTAGTTACCAGGTGGGGGGGGGGGGGGGCAGTTAAGTGTTTTCACATTCTTCTTTTCCACTGTAATGAGTGGTCGCAAATGAGACAAATTTTGCTGTCGACTGTAACCGACTTGGTCTTGTTACGTTATTTTAAACAGGGCCTGTCCTGATAACCTCGGAGAATAGAGCACTGGCCTTCTGATCCCAACCCTAGCTCAGTCAGGTGGTATTCAGGGGTGCTACCTACAACCTGACAAATCCTTCAACATGCCCTACTTTTGTCTCTGCACACCTTATTGACATAAATATAGGATGTAAAACAAATACGAGTTAAAGGGGAAAACGATGCGCGGGGCGGACGGTCATAAATGAGTACAGTTTTCCACGCCACCCAACAGTACAATACCTGACGCGTTTATTTAAATGGTATCCCCAGTAGGCCTAATCCACTCGGTGTTCTTAAATCATTTTTTACTGGCTCAATCCCTTCCATCTCATCTTCGCTGCTGCTGTCAGACCTTGAATAGATGCTAGAAGTGGAGGAACCTTCCAACTGAATTGTATGTTCGTCCAGTCGTCTCCTTTTGTATAGTAGTCTTAATCTCTTCCACGTGAAACGTCGTTTTTTCCAGTCTACGACAGTTACTCGATTGATTCCCTCGTATGTAAGTCTTTCTACCTCTGAGTGAATTGCTTGTTTACTGCAAAATGACCCTTAACTTAAGACAATATAATTTCGATAGGGTTAAAATGGCTGTGGTATAGGGGCAGCCTTGTCGTGCCCCTGCTCTTTGGTGATCTCTTCAATGTAATACACTGACATTTTAGATTTCTTTTCCCTGATGAGGCCTATACTCCGTACGGCTCTACTTCTAAATTGACTTTTTAGAAGAATTTGGCTCTGTCTGGTGGTTATGTGCCGAAGCATAGACATCCAACCAATCCCAAGCTGCCATTCATATCGATTTATATCGGCAGAGCACGATCTCGAAACTTAGTTCCCAACTCTAATATTTACATTCGCCACGTGGTTAACCTATCTCGCTCAGCGTGTTTTGGTATTCGGTACGGTTCGCGATCTTTTGTATTTTCCTTCAATATTTAGTGCGTGTTTCATATTGTTGAAGGGTTCCAGCGACTCTGAGATCAGTAGTGTGTCCCTTTTTGTAGGCCATAAACTCCTTTCTGTGCCAGCCATTAGCCGTTAATGATATTTCCTCATTCTCTTTTATTGTTCATATATTCTCTTATAGTGCCAGATATTGTTAGAAAGTGTAGTTCTTGTGAATTTGTTTTCAATCCATATTCATTCGTTTTTCTAAGTACTGTATTACAATTTAAAAGGGCTGTTTAGCGCAGTCATATTGCATCAGCTGTTCTCGCAGGCGTAGCGCGCTGGCAACAGAGGGAAGGCGATGCTCATTTGTTTTGCGAAAATTCAATTTAGAAATAAGGCCGTGCGGAGTATAGAAGAATTCCCTTCGTGATCTTGTTTGCTTTGACCCATGGCAAATTAACCAGTCTTATCATTTCGTCCTTCAGACTAGTTTGTTGGGGCGTTATCAAGCTGAACACTGGTATGGAGCATTGTCCATAGCTATCGCGCTGTTCAGTTTGATGTTCGGGAGTAGCTGTTTCCTCATACCACTTTCGGAATCTGTTGTGGTCCATCTCTGTGGTAATCTCCCGTCTTCCAGGATCTGAAGAGCAGTAACGCGTCCATCGCAAATCCATCCGCTGATCCTGAATGGCAGGCAATGTCGTCCACTTGGTCCTGCGATTGTTCCCTTGAGAGAGTTGTCGGTCCATCCCTTATTTCTGGTATGGCCAGCATTTACTCATGTCTCGTCCAGCCACACAATAAACAATAGCTGGCCATACACAGAAAGGAATTGACAGACAAGGCCTTTTGCGACACGTTCCGACAACTTAGGACTGCTCGCTAGTGAGGGAGATAAGTTCGAGGCGTTATCTGCTACAGGAGAGACCTGTTGTCTGCGGCTCAACGGAAAGACCTCGCCTCGCAGGTCAAGCCTATTCTAAGGAAAGCACGGAGTGGACAAACGCACTGCTAGAGATTTATTGAAATGTACAAAAAGCGGCCATACCTATCAGTTAAGACGAGGTGTTGCAATCTGGCATTCTTCAGTATCCTCTTTTCCTCCTTCAGCTTAGGAGCTACAATATCCACAGTAAATACTCTTTTAACTAGACTGTTCTCCATTAATAGTTTTTTACTTGTGGCTTTAGGTCGCTCTGACAAGTTTTATGGCAATGATGGGATAGGGAAGGGCTAGGAGTTGGAAACGGCCATGGCCTTAATTACGGTACAGCCCCAGCATTTTCCTGGTGTGAAAATGGGGAACCACGGAAAACCATCTTCAGGGCTGCAGACAGTGGGATTAGAACCTGCTGTCTCGGATGCGTGCCCCTGACCGCATCGTTCGGTTCATTTTTGCTCGAGTGTTATCAAATTCGTGACAAGGCTATTTTGCTTTCCTGTCCATGATTTCATCCACTTAAGTCGATTCTTCTGTTTGCATGATACTTAACGTACAGCAAAATGCACATTCCAACAGCCGCAACAGCATTTTTTTCCTCTGGGCGCTGTTTGCTTCAATGTCCATTGCACAGTTCTAAGTACGGCAGACCCGACCAGCAAGCCTTTCAAACTAGTTCGAAAAGCCAGCGGATGAGGCTTGGCCTGCCAAGAACAAAGGGATCATTCAATTAACGGGAGGGCCTGGAATGTTGACAGACTATGCTGCACAACATGACAGGCTTGGTGTCACAGTTGACGGCAAGCAGCAGGCCGGGTCTCTGAAGGTCACACCTGGTAGGCAGCCTGTCGGATTTGGCCCCAAAGGCAAGGCCTACGAAAAAATCTGGCCATGCATGGCCAGCTAATTAGATCACACCTTCGAATCTTCTGCAGGTACGTACTCCTTAGACCTACTACGTCACCTCGCCAACAGCAGCTTCCTACTGTTGATAGTTTTATATTCAAAACCGAGGTTATGAACTTCTTTCAGTAAAGAATAACTGCCTTTCAAATCTTTTGCAAGTGTAAATAACACCTTTTAGAATTGTTGGATTTTCCCTTCTGGAGTAATAGGAATATGTGATGACAAATAACATCCTCTTTAAATGGACCCAGGTTTGTAATTCTACAAGTTCTAGGCCGCTTCTTTCAAAGCGTCCACTTTTGATGACCCCTCTTCTGAGCTCTTTCTCCATTGTAACTCGTCGCAGTTCTTTTGCTGACTCTTACGAGCTTTGGCAGTGCGTTCCTGGACTCTCTGGAATGGAATTCAGGGAACCCTCCTTTCTGAGAAACTCGTAGCCTCCTCTTCAAAGAATTCTCTTGCAGCACATCATTGCTCTTCCTTGGTGATGAATTGTTACACCATGGCCAGTGGTATTTTTTTTTTTTTTTTTTTCCACGAGGTGGAAGAGTCCTGGGCCTCCTTCTCCCTCGGAGTATTAATCATTCTCGAAATATAGATTAAAATACAATGATTGCATGTACAGTATTTAAATACTGTTTAAAACACACTCGCACTGAACTGCTCACTGTGTGATCTAACTTGCAAGTGAAGTGAGGTATATGTATATGTTGTCATCTTTCTGGCCATGTACACAAGCCTTCTGTGTACCTTCTTTTTCCTAGGTATTGAACGCAGGGGTGCAATAGATTGTCTAACATCGCATGTAATATCGTAGGACTTTCTGATGGATTTGATCTACTGGATCTTGCACATTGTCTGCTTCCCACCTTCCTGCTGTAAGTGGTGCTTCGATAGCTGGTGGTGGTTATTACACAATTTGAAGTGGCCCTAGGCCTCGGGTTCATTATGGAAACAAGATTGGTCTGGGCTACGTTCTTGCTATGCAGATATTAGGATAGTCTGGAATTGCTGCTATTGCATGTTTCCTTTACATGGCGTTCTATTATTCAGCCAGGGTTGGTAACGCAATGTATTTTTCAGCACTGATGGCAATATCGCATTCTGTTCACGTTGACCAATGAGTGCAAGTGGCTACTTCAGCTGTGAATCATGGTGGTGGGTGATGCTCTTATAAAAGTAAATGTACTCCTGGGGGGGGGGGGCAGGATGGTGGGTTCCTATTCATTGCAATGAACACATCTCTCCTCTCAATCCAAATAAGATTTGCATTATTTGCTTCCTTATGATGTTACTAGCTGATGTACCCGTGCTTCACTACGTGATTCTCGGACTGTCTTTGTCGATTTCTAACAGAGGTCAATATAAGGTCATCACAAAGTAACGTCGGTAGGAATGTACAAATTAACAGTTATCATATAATGTACTCGATCAAATGAAAAACGCACCTTTCCTCGCTTTTTAACAAACAGTACTATGGCACTGATCTAACAGTGTAGTCCAAGAGCTGCAATGACCAGGCTGCAGAAAGCTGTGAACACTCCTCTGCCATTATTTGTGTACACTGCTAATTTTATTCAGTACCACAAAGTTGGGATTAAATACCTCGAAAGCTATCGCGGATGCAACTACTGTTGCATACCAGTAGTATCGGAAAATTTATGAATCGGAATAGCATGCTAAAGAAAATACCTGCTTGTCTAACTCCCCACCTATTTGCCACCGATATTCAGGCAGGCTGTTAAACTCGAACTACCGGGCGAGTTGGCCGTACGGTTAGAGGCGTGCACTGTTTACACCTGGGGGTTGATTTTATGAACCCCACTGTCAGCAGCCCTCCGGAAATGGCTTTTCGTGCTTCCTCATTTTTCACACCAGGCAAATGCAGGGGCTGTACCTTAAGGCCACGGCTGCTTCCTTCCCACTCCTAGCCCTTTCGTATCGCATCCCCTTAAGACCTAATGAGTGCCGGTGTGACGTAAAGCAAATTTAAATGCTCTGTATGCAACAGTGATACAATCTTTGATAGGGGGGGGGGACAAAAGGCTCAAAGCACATCACAACAATGGTCTGTGTAATGTTATTGTTAATTGATTTTATCTTTCTGTATTGTAGGCCTTCACGTTGTTTGCTTTCGACTGTGATATTGCGGCGTCTTGTAAAATTATTTACAGTGTAAACTGTAGGTCCTTATTCCCCTACCTTTTACAAATTTTCACTAAATTGTTACCCATTTTCTTGTGACTCAGTGCTGATATGGACTTGAAGCAACAAAAACCCAAATCCATGAATATCTCTATCATAGCTGGTACGGTAAAAATGTATGACATAAATAATTGAAAACTTAATACTATATAACTTAATTATGCAGGATTAGGACAACTAGTAATATTAATATTTAAATGAGAATTTTGACCTTCCCCTAAACTACCATTTCACTTGGTGTGAAAAAAATTGTTTATAGGCTAGATTGTAGTGACTTATTCCCTGACTTTGCGTACGGATTTTAGTTAAGATAGAACTTCTAATAAGAAATGTTTGAAAATTAAATTATAGGTCTTCCCCTAAACAACTATTTCTATCGGCGTAAAAATTAAATTATAGGTCTTCCCCTAAACAACTATTTCTATCGGCGTAAAAAAAATTATAGCCTAGATTGTAGAGACTTACTCCCATACTTTTCATACCAATTTCTATTAAATTCTGTTTTCTAGTGATACATGTACAGACAGAAATGACAGAAAATGAAGTGCATTTCCGTCTTATTGTGGACACTGCCAATACAGAAATGTCATCCTTTTTAAATTCTTAGCAATATACAGACAACTAATATATAAACTTAGCTGTGGAGTGTAAAATTATACCTTTTTTTTTTTTTTTTTTTTTTTATAGAAGTCTTAATGTCGAACAGCAACATGAAATGCTTTTTTTCTTTTTCAGAGCATTTTTAACACTTCAGGTTTTTTAGTGAATTTCACTGTGTGTACACACGTAAGTGTACCTAATGAAAGAACAAGTATAGAATGTGTAAAATATAAAGCATATCGTGTAAAACTGCAATGTCATTGGGGCTGTATTACAAGACGACTTGCAGATACCGTATTTCCTATCTGCATAAGAATACCTTAATATCAAGGCAAGTTATGTCAAATGCCCATAGTTTCATAGTATTGCTAAATATTGCTGGACATTCTTTGTCGCGAGGGGTTATGTGAATAAAATATAAATAGTATTACTTCGCAAGGTCACATACTGTCGTGCGTCAGAACTACTTCGTATTTCATTTGTCAACAGGCATGGCCTGGTCAGTCCCACCGTTTTAAGTATTGTCCAATGGCCATTTATTTTACGCTGTTACAACATCCACTTTTCTGAACTCCTAATTACATTTGAACACGACGGAGTCGTATTGGAACACCGTTGTAAAATATTTTTTTTAGTTTCCATAGTGGCACGAAGGGACGTATGATGCAACGGGTCTGTATCGAAAACAATTTATTGTAAGAATGTATTTACAAGATAATGCAGGTTAAAATGAGCTTTCGTAGCCTAGTTGTGTGTTCCCTGCACAAAATTTTGAGGTTATTGTAACCCCCCCTTTTACTATTTTTGGTTGTAAAAGTGGGGAAAGAGGGTTTAATACACGAGTAAATACAGTACCCGTGCTTCACTACGGGACTCGGAGACTGTATTTCCTGTTTTCCTAACTGAAGTAAACATGTCGTGGCAAAATACGTTCGTAGAAATGCAGCGATTAAAAGGAACGTTATCATAAAATATTCGATCTAGCGAGAAACTGCACATTTTCTCGCTTCTGACGAACGGTACTACACTGCTGATCTAACCGTCCACCACACTGCCGACAGCTATGAACACTCTACGACTATTCTTTTTATATAGGCACACTGCTTATTCCAATCGGTGCCACAGGGTAGGGATTAACCCTGTTGCCTATCATTACTTGTGAAAGGAAATATTCCCTTAGATTTTTTTTTTTTTTTTTTTTTTTTTTTTTTTTTTTTTTAATACATAAATTTGACTAATCACACACATAATACACAGGGCAAAGTGGGCTTTCAGCTTGTGTATGGTAACAGGACACCAATGTTTTTGTCAATAAGTATTACTGCTTTCAAGGGAAGCAGATAAATTGCCAAGAAATGGTAGCATAGGCATTGGTTTCCTTAGTAACGTGATCCCAACTCTGGGGTTAGACGTTCATACACTACGTCTATTTCTTTCGAATTATTTTCAAACTCCCTCCTCACTATACAGTGAATGTCAGAAACTGGTTTGCACATTACAGAAACAGCCTTATTGTCAACAGGATCACAATTCCAAGTATAAAATTACTCGACTTCTCGCCCGCTCTCATTGCGTTCTGCTTTTGTCAAATAGTTTAAACTGGCACTATCACCTTGGAACTAAAATTGGAATAGCTATAATCAGTCAGTTGAAGTATTTTTACTCTCCTGAGAATAGTTTCCACTTTCACTCTTCAAGCCAGTTGCAAATAACCTCGTCCATGCCATGCTTGGATGCCGCCATGATTGTTTAAGCATCAAACTTGGGTGCTTTTTATTTTCCCTGTTTCAGCTCGGTTACCATTTATACAGAAAATGGCTTCAGGTATCGCCTGACATGTCGTATTCTGCTAAACAATCTCTGACCAGCTAACCATAATGGACCTACAAATGTTCTGTGCACCAGGCCGGAAGTTTCCGTCCAAGTATGACAGCCCACATCTAATTGGTGTCGAGGTATTCTTGGACCTGTCAGCTATAATACTAACAGTGCTTTCGTATATTTTCACCAAAATGTACGGTCATAACTTTGCTATTCCACTTTGAAAGTGCTATCCTCGTGTAGTCGGAGAAATTCTACTTTGCCTGGCACATGTCTTCTAATCATTTAAATGATTAAATTTTTCAATATTCAGTAATTACACTGAAGATTTCCCATATCCAGAAAATATTACATCAGCGAGTATTACTGCAGATAAACGGCGAGTTGCAAAGTTTTAAAAGCGCGACATACATACTTTTTATATTAAATTTGTCATTTACCAATTCGTAACGGTTGTGTAAACGTCGACATTGCTAACTTTAACTCTGTGTTGGTGTGTTAAGCAGTGAGATTGATCATATTCCCTTGTAATGTGATATCAAGACTTTTTTCACAGAAAGTCTAACGGATATACCAGCATCTAAACAAGTATCTTTGTGTGGTCTGGTTTTTGGGAAATAATCCTGTCCCTTTCAGAGGTCGTACACCCTGTTTGACTTTCCCTCTCGACAACCAGTGTGCCTCTGTGTGGTACAAAACGCCATTAAATTCGGCACCAACTTCATTGCACAACTTTGAATAATTTGGAATTCATAGTGCTGCAACAAATAGGATTCAAAATTTGTTGTTCATGTTTAGTAAATCGGAGGGAAGCGCTTTAGCAGCCAAAGCATAACGGCGTATCGTTCAGTGAACGGGTAAAATTTGAGGTTCAACTTTTTTCACTAGTGCTTAAAATCCAGAACGAATACCAATTGTTGGTGTTGGTACTTGCCTACAAATTGCCCTTTTTTAGAACAGGGCATAAGATCTTGTAGAACAGCATGTACACTTGTTCAGGTTGATGCTAAGTACAATGATGCAAAACGAACGGTAAAAGTTTATGCTAGAGGAAGTTGGGTCGTCTTCATCGCTCTCCTTCGCATAGTGTGTGCGACAGCAGCTGCTAGGAAGGGATGGAACCTAGTGGGAGGCTCTTACACACATACACACTCACTGCCATGCTTTTTATTACTGTACATGCAGCGTGAGGGCACAAGCCAAGTGGCAATGTCATTTTATATTGCCCAAAAACGACCAGCATTATTATCCCCTGCAGAACGGCTGTTTTACTCCCGCAGGGGTACTTAACCCTAGGTTTAGAACCATACTGTACACGAACTGTTGTTCTTACATGTTATTTTGGTAATATCTAGTAATCTGTCCAGCCTTATTACTGTTTCCTTCTCATGCCATTATTGATGCTGTCAAGTCATCCTGAGTCCCCTATAAAACAGTTCTTCTGAAAATAAAGCTGCTTTTAAAAAATGGCTTTGTTCTGAAGGTGAATACTGTAGATTGCAAACGTTCTGCGTTATCTTTGCACCTTGATTCAATCTGCAATACTACCATACCGGTAGAATACACATCCTAAATACTTCTAATTATCTATTTCAGTTCTTCATTTCCAACCTTGCATTTGGTTCACTGACAGTCTTGCAAATGCTAATTTTCATACCTTACTCATTGCACCTATTTGAAAGTTCAAACTAGGTGAATTTTCCCCTCATGCTGGTGAATGTGACCTGTTATTACTTTTCCTTTTGATTAGGCTTGATTTACTAGAATTGTTTTCATATTAATTTCAGATGCCAAACGTCTTATTGGGCGTCGTTTCGAGGACCAAACTGTTCAAAATGACATGAAACATTGGCCATTCACTGTTATAAGTGATGGTGGTAAGCCAAAGATTCAAGTACAATACAAAGGTGAAACCAAGACTTTCTACCCTGAGGAAATTAGTTCAATGGTGCTTACCAAGATGAAGGAAACGGCAGAAGCATATCTAGGAAAGAGTGTAACCAATGCAGTCATCACAGTTCCAGCTTACTTCAACGATTCACAAAGACAAGCTACAAAGGATGCTGGAGCCATTGCTGGACTGAATGTTCTTAGGATAATAAACGAACCTACAGCTGCAGCTATCGCTTATGGTCTCGATAAAAAGGTACAGGTAATGTAAAATTTCATATTCTCCAACTTTAGCACCTGAAAAGATAATAGTAATGGAGCAACACAATTTAGATTTCAATTTTGTAGTTCCAATTTAAACTTTTTTAAAAAAAGGCAATTACTTGAGCCTTTCAAAAACACAATGAGAAATCCTTGAATAGAAGGCCATTCAAACTTGGCATTGACCCTCTTAGACAGCACTGATGTAGTATTAGAGAATACTTAATCAAAACCTGATGTTTTAACACATCAGCACACCCAATATGTAATCCAAAACTGTTTTGGAAGTCGCATTTAAGGAGAAATGGGTACTCTTTCATTGAAAAGAGGCCTTAAATATTTTATAATTATGCAAGTATTGATTCATGACCTGACTGCACTTAAAACTGACTGGTATAGAGTCCAGTGGGGTTGTTACATGGCCTGTATCTCATGATCTCAAATGCTCGTAAGACTATGTTGATCCTCTTAGTGTCTGTCATAGTAGTTAACCTGGCAATCTGAGCTTTCCATCCTATCCCCCATTCCCAGTCTTACTCGCAGAATTAGGGGGGGGGTTCATCTTCATATGAAGAGCATGGCAGCTGTTGCTTGTGCACTACTTCAATTCTTGAAATGATGAAACATCAAAGCTGTCAATGCCTCTTTAATATCAAATACCACCAGCAGCACAAAACTGGCTGAATAGTTGGGATTAGAATTGATGGCATGTCAAGAGCTGCATGTAGCTATTGATGGTTACTTTGATAGAGGTCTGCTCAAGACAACCTATGTGGCTAGTTCTGCAACCAAATATACGGGTGGATGGGTCAAAGGTCAATACAGATGCCTAGACAACCAGTTCTATGCAATTAGCAAGAGCTCTTCCTGATGTCTAGTGTTCATACCACTTCACTATCTTGAAAGCTCTGCAGCTGAATGAAGAGGCCACTGCTTTGTGTATACAGACTGGTCGGGTTCTTTGCAGTCTATTGATAGTTCTTGCATCTCCCTCTGGTGCAGAACGTGTGATCTAGCCTGGTTGTTCGTCAGTGCCACCGGAATATTGTGTGTGGCTTCAGTTGCATTGGAAACTGCAGGAAATAAACTTGCACAGTTACAAGTTTACTCTCACATATGCAAATAATACCTCAAGACATTTGTTCTTGGTTACGTCAAACAATTTCAGTCCGGGAATCCTAAGTGTCTAGCTGTGTTGGGAATGGATTACATTGTTTTCTTAATATAGATGAATAACGAGATTGAATGTGTCGTCGCCATTACTACATTGACTTTTCAGTGATTCTTGTTTTCTTCTGGTGGGTATTTAGAAGTTTCCTTTTCCTTTTAATTTCAGGGCCATGGAGAACGCAACGTCTTAATTTTCGATCTGGGTGGTGGCACCTTCGATGTATCAATCCTGACGATCGAGGATGGCATCTTTGAAGTGAAGTCTACTGCAGGTGACACTCACTTGGGAGGAGAAGATTTCGACAACAGGATGGTTAATCACTTTGTACAAGAATTCAAACGAAAATACAAGAAAGACCTCTCCACTAACAAACGTGCTCTTAGACGACTACGTACAGCTTGTGAAAGGGCAAAGCGCACATTGTCATCTTCCACTCAGGCCAGTATTGAAATAGACTCTCTTTTCGAAGGTATTGATTTCTACACATCTATCACTAGGGCTAGGTTTGAGGAACTCAATGCAGACTTGTTCCGCAGCACAATGGAACCTGTGGAGAAGTCTCTAAGAGATGCAAAGATGGACAAGGCTCAAATTCACGATATTGTTCTTGTTGGGGGATCTACACGTATCCCGAAGGTGCAAAAACTCCTTCAAGACTTCTTCAATGGCAAGGAACTTAATAAGTCCATAAACCCTGATGAGGCAGTAGCATATGGGGCTGCAGTCCAGGCTGCCATCTTGGCTGGAGACAAGTCTGAGGAGGTCCAAGACTTGCTGCTCTTGGACGTTACACCCCTATCGCTGGGTATTGAGACTGCAGGAGGAGTAATGACTGCGCTAATAAAGAGGAACACCACCATTCCAACAAAGCAAACTCAGACATTCACAACGTACTCAGATAATCAGCCTGGTGTACTCATTCAGGTATATGAAGGTGAAAGAGCCATGACTAAGGACAACAACCTACTTGGGAAGTTTGAGCTCACTGGCATTCCTCCTGCCCCTAGAGGAGTTCCTCAGATTGAAGTGACTTTTGATATTGATGCCAATGGTATTCTTAATGTAACTGCAGTTGAGAAATCTACTGGAAAGGAGAACAAGATTACGATCACCAACGATAAGGGACGTTTGAGCAAGGAGGAAATTGAAAGGATGGTGAATGATGCTGAGAAATACCGTGCTGAAGATGAAAAGCAGAAGGCAACCATTGCTGCAAAGAATGCTTTGGAGTCGTACTGTTTCAACATGAAGAGTACTGTGGAAGATGAGAAACTGAAGGACAAGATATCAGACTCTGACAAAAACACAATTTTGGACAAGTGCAACGAGGTGATTAGGTGGTTAGATGCAAATCAACTAGCTGAAAAAGAAGAGTTTGAAGAGAAGCAGAAGGAATTGGAATCTCTTTGCAACCCCATCATTACAAAGTTGTACCAAGGAGCTGGAGGTATGCCTGGGGGCATGCCTGGTGGTTTCCCTGGAGGCTTTCCCGGTGCAGGTGGTGCAGCTCCTGGACCAGGTGGAGCTGCAGGTGCTGGCGCTGGCCCTACTATTGAAGAGGTTGACTAATAATGCATACCCTGTCGAGTTGAATCTGTTGCTGGCTAATGTTTGTCTCATTCCACTATCAGTATTATTGCAGACACAATTTAAAGTTAATTTTCGTTTTTCAAGCCCCTGAATTCATTTTTGGCACTATTTTGTTGAAAGAAATGTTGGCCAATAAAGAAATAATGCAATGATTTTTTTGCTTTTTCATTTATGACTTCAGGAGTTGACGGTTTGCATTTGACCTCCATGTGCCTGACAGGTTTCAGTGGGAGAATGACGTGGTCTACAAAGGTCTTCCAGTGGGTAACATGAAACTAGTTTTGACAGGCCTCTGGATCTTTTGTGGGCTTGGAGGTCAGATGAGCAGTAAATCTCCTTTTGTTGATTATAAAATTGAAGCGCTATTGGCCCTGGAGCAATATAGTTGATAACCTGACAGTTAATTCACATCTTGAACATTGTGCTAAGGGATAAGAATATATGCCTACTGACAGTGATAGATGAATTTTCTGCAAAATGTATCCTTACTGGAAACCTGAAGGTTAAAAATTTTAGTAGTTGAGAACCATACTTCCCAGCGTCAACTTGGTTAAATGCAACTAAACCAGTTTCCAGTCTGTTTAACAAAATTAAATATGAATATTATACATACCCATGTGAAACACAGGCTATGCCTGTAGTGATAAATAACGCTCTTGCTAGAGACGATGTAGACGTTGATTCCCATAGGAATTGGAAATAATTGTTCTGAATGGGTAAATTTATAATACCAATATAAATGGTCCGTTATTGGACATTATAAATCTTCCAGCCAACTCATTCCTGGTTGCCAGCGTTTAGCCCCCGTGTGCTAGGCTGGGCTCATCAGTTGGTACCTAGCACACCCACCAAGACGCTGGATAGTGCATACCGTGGAGGCCACTGTGTAGGCTAATTGTAGCCACCGGCAGCGCCAATGCACTGAGACACATTGTCTCATCAAAAATTGATGCCTGCTTGGTCGCAACTTGCAACAATCTATAGATTCTTCTGTACTGAGAGACATTCTAGTAACTGTGATTAGTATGTCTGCAGTTCTCGCATGAGAATGTGCAAGCCAAATTTTGTCGAAAGCATAGGAAAGCACTGCATGTTGAACCAAGAGCTCCTTAATACCATTGAGGAAAATCAAAACAGAATGTCAGTATCTGAAGCTGAAGTTATTTCAGTACTTGTCACTGCATACAATGCCAGAATGCATATCAGTTATTGATATACTCTATCAAATAGACCTTATGGAATGGAGTTGTGTGGTTTGCTATTCGCATACTCTTCACGAACAACATTCAGCTTTCTCGCTATAGTAGGCCTGTGACATAATGCTCTCCACACAATGCGCAGGTAACCCGCAAAATTTCTCGTGTAAAATAGTGCCTGTGCTAGTCTTGAAATATCAAGACCTTATCTCAGACTGCCAATCGCTAGCTGCAGGTGCATTATTTCATTGGTGCCCCCCAGTTCTGAAAAATTAGCAGTCTTTTTCAGTGAGTCAAGACCACCAAAATGCTGCTGAATGCTTCTACAAGCACTGGTTATGAGCATTATACTTAAGTTGCTTCAAGACTGATGACGCGTCTGCATTCATGCATAAGCTGCAGCTGCGTCTGTCACTGGTGTGAAATGATCGGGAAGTATGTGAATGTTTCATTGGCAGGCTTGTTTATGCTGTTATTGTAAACCTTTGTAGAATGTCTGAAGTAGTGATGGGCAGTCAGACAAGGTCTCGATGACTAGAGCAGGCACTTTCTCAGGAGAAATATCTAGCACTGTCCCTGCATTGTGTGGAAAGAAGCGTTAGGCATTCAGGTAGACAGAGCTGAATGTTTGTGCAGAGTATGTGAATAACAAACCACATGCCTTCTGAATTCCATCAAGTGACTTGGGCTTTCATTACTGTAGAGGTTTATTTTAACACAGTATAACATTTAGCATACGTATGAATTCTGGTATATATAGTGGTAAATACATTCATGAATTGGCTAAGTACAGAAACTGGCAGCTTCTATAGATATGTTACGAGATATTAGAATCGTTTCGCAATGATGGTTTTCACTTTGCCAAGGAAATTTAGTGTCCTGTGCAATACATACGAGAGTAATAGTGAATATTTTAAATTTTTTGCTGCACTGACGGTAAACACAGCTGAGCCAACATTGGACACGATCATTGAGGATGGGACCACTAAATTTTGAGGTGGGGCATTTCAAGAATGCAACCGTTCAATAAGTTTGAACTTTATTGGCGGTTCCCACTGTTTTTGCGTACATTTTACCTGGTGCTTGTTTTCTTCTGAAACTTTAGTTTCTCAAGTTTTTGCTGACCTAACGATTTGTGATGGTGACTCAACAAAACCAGACTGTTTTAAATTTTATAGCCCAATGGTTTCGTCTTTGTTTTTTTTTTTTTAACTGTAACACGCTGTAAGTTTTGAACTACAGGTCCATGACCTCGCCATAATCGCTTATTTTAATTCAGTCAGCATCAATTATGAAAAAAAAAAACTGAAGGTGGCTAAAATGAGTTTTATCACATATGGAGATGTGTATGTATTGAATAGGAAAACTTGCAGAATTTCTGTTCGTAAAGTACTACAGGCACACCTACCTGGATACTAAACTTGCATTATTCTAACTCGAGTGGGCCTTGCTGCACATACAACCACAATTGTGCAAGAGTGGAAGGTGTAATCTAAACTGCTAGACTGTGGTCCAATTCTTTTGAACAAGTGTACATAGTTATATCGATTAGGTGGAGAACTCGTCCTTACAATCACAATCGTCCTTCACACTTGCATAGTTATCAGACCCCCAAGGGCCACAGCTTGTGTTTATAGATATTTTGGTGACGGAAATAATTCTTGTGTTCTTCAAATCAAATGGTGTATGGCTTTAATGTCCTGTGAGAGGACATGTTCGGCTCACCAGGTGCAGTTTTTCTTTACACCCGTAAGCGAGCTGCGCGTTGTGGGGATGAAATGCTTTAACCCCTTCAGTGGCACGCCCGAGAAATTCTCGGGTGGCGCACGCCTGCCCATAACGTCACCGCCCGAGAAATTCTCGTTTAGCTGCAGTGTTCATTTCGCGATCGCCCAATAATTTCTCGGGTACTCTAATCGTTTGGGAAAATGTTTTCAAGTATTCTCAACAGATGGCGGGAGGATTTCCAGCTGTATTCACGTAGCGTCTGGCTTAAAATATGCCTTATCTTCTCTACTTTACATATACAACCTCTGGCCAGCTGACGAGGTAAATCAGAAATGGCGAGCGCGAAACGGAAGAGAAGTCTGTCTGAAGACAAAATAAGGAACTACATCAAAGATGAATCACTAAGTGACATTAGTATTTCTGATAGTAGCTATAATGATTCTATTGATTCTTCAGATGATGACCTTAGTAATTCTAGTGAAAGTGAAGAAGGTATTACGTCAGACGCTAAGGTGATGGTAGATGTTGAATATACATTCGTTTGGAAAAAGTGTAAGCCTGGGGATAGTGTGTGAACTAATTTTATTCAATTTACGGGAAATCCTGGTGTGAGGCTTAGCTTATTACCAGAGGTGAGTGCGATTGACTGTTTTGAACTGATTCTAACAGATGAAGTTGTAAATTTGACAGTGACCGAAAAAAATTCGTTGGCCCTATGCTAAAAGTGCATTGAAAACCTTGTAAATAAATCTCCGCATGGAAGGGTACAGTTTTGGAAAAAAAGAAGCTCTTAGAAAATTTGGCAATTTATTTCGTTAGTATTGCTGATGGGAATAATACAAAAGCCTGAAATAAAAATGCATTGCTCACAGGACAGTATAGGCCCTACTCAAAACACCAATATTTTATGAAACTATATCACAGGCCTACTCTAAGAAGTGTAAATAGTGTAAAGTAAGTTTTTATTAACCTTGAATAATATATGAATGTGTTCCCTTAATAATTGTTACTCATTCCTTGCTTCCTAAAAATAAATAAATTCCTCCGAAAAAACCTCACTTTTCTGGCACCGGAGGTCTGCCAAAACCCGCCACCGAAGGGGTTAAACACCCTGCCAGTGAAATTAACCAATGATCGTTAAAATTCCAGACCTGCCGGGAATCTAACCTGGGATCCGTGTAACCAAAGGCTAGCACACTAACCATTTAGCCATTGATGATGATGAATATTTGCGTCATAATTCGGTGTCTTGGGTATATAATGGTGCAATGTGTATGTCGGGAGACATACTTCTTGGATGATTATGGCAGTTGAAAGCTTGTCGGTGAAGCAGAATCTTCAGTCTGGTTCGCATCACAACTGCAAGGAATTTAGGAAGGTGTACATTCTAGCTAGTCACAAACAAATTAGACGGCTTACTCAGCTGAGAAGTCCACCTGAAATAACTTAACAGTTTAACATACTGATGTTAGTTTTCAGTTTCGTTAATGGCATTAAAAGGTTTATAATACTTTACCAGGCTTCTTACAAAATTGATCGGCTCCGATGTTTCCATATGAGAATGTTATTTCTTGCAATAACTGCTGATGTACTATAAAGTTTACACTGGTAGATTACTGGGACTCGGCACAGGATAATAGGTCTCGAACAAGAGCGTTGCTTATCACTACTGAAGTACGAAATTGAGACTAATCCATAGTGTTATTGCCCTTGTTCTGAAATGGAGGAAGAGTAGAACAAAGTGAACACTATTTCCAATATGTAAACTTTGTTAATGAGCCAATTACAAATTGGTGTGAAGTGGATTCTGTAAGTATAATTTTATACAGTTCCCTAAAAATAGACTATTTGTATGTACAGATGACAAAACTGCAGTTCTGCACAGTACTCTATATTCAGAAGTATCTTACGCGGCCTGATAGACTGATTTTCCGCCCCCCTCCCCACAGATATTTATCACTGTTTACATGATCTTTTCCAAAGTAGTTCTACTTCAATGCACTAGTGTCTGTGCCAGTCCTTGACCATATCCCACAGGTGATTCTTAGGTCCTTGAGAATCGCTTACAAACCTACCAATACAAGAGTGGTGCCGCCTATGGGCGTTGTATGTAAAAGAGTGCTCTTTTCATTTTACCCTGCATGGGTGGGGGTGCACATGAATACACCCACGGTATCCCCTACCTGTTCTAAGGGGTGGCCAAAGGATGATTGTATTAGAACAGTGAAACTATTTGTGATTAGTACCACCACACTGGGAACACCATGGGTCGCTTTTTCTTGTGCGTAGTACCACTGTTAGGTACAAAATAGGTTTGTGATTAGTAGCAATGGAGTGTGTTGCTGGCTTTCACAGTACTTGTGTTTAGTATGAATTTACGAGTGACACCATGGTTCTAGCTTGCCTATGATTAGTACCCACTGTATGAGGATCACCACATGATAGCATGAGTCCCTGTGGTTAGTATATGTATGCGCTGAACACCATCGATTTGAGTTGCCTGTAAATGGCGCTGCAATGTGTGAAACGCCATAGGTCTGTATTACATGTGGGAACTTCATTACTTGTGGGGTAGTACCATAATGTGTGGAATACCACGAGTACACTATTGATTAGTACTGCAACACGACAAATACCATGGTACTACTTTCCTAATGATGTGGGGCCGATGACTTTGATTTTGGTCCCCTTTAGACTAAAAGGATCGACGCTCGTGCATGTAGTGAGGAATCTATCTGGATCATCGATCACATTCAATATAAACACTGGAGTAGTGTGAATATTGAGAACAAAAAAACTAACGTGCTCAAATTTGCCCATATTAATGAAAATCTGTAGAAGTATTCTCATTGTAACCAGACCTTGCATTGATTAATATAGAAGTTTTCAAAGGGCAAAATAATGTAAGTTTTTTTTTATTTTTTTCTTACTACAACTGCTGTTGGACGTGTTGAGAGTCGGACATCTTGCTTTAGCCCTGCCTTGAAGCAAGCTTATGAAGCCTTTTTCATAGGTTCTAAATGTCCTGTGACCGAAACTAATAGAGAAAATATTCAAGAATTTTCATACGCTAAACGCAGGTTTTTGCCCTAATACGAGTTATGGTAAATTGAATATGAAATTGCGTTGCTCTTATGGGACAATTTTTGTGACTTGCAATACCTTCCATTAAATTGTGGTTAAGTATATGGAAGCCAGGAGTATACTAACAGAAATACCCTTTTTTAAATTTGCCAATAACATGAATCTGAAGTAACTGACCAGAAAGTGGTAAAAGGATAATTTTTTATTCGGGCGTTTCTTTGTGTGCTTGATAAAACTGTTGCGTTTCTATTGGATTCATTATGACGTACGTTAAGTATGTACATCGAGAGCAAAAACGTGTAAAACTGTGACGTAGATAGTTTAGGCAGAGGCAATTGTTGTGCATAACCAATTTGTCGCACAGATGTAGATAAGCAATATTTCTAGTTGTATGGTAAAAATTGGAATAGAAGTCATGTAAAGAATTAGGTTTTATGAATTTCATTATGGAACCCAATACCGCGTAACTCACGATTTTCTGAAAATCGTAACTGATCCAGTACCACGCAACTGACTCTACGGATTTAAAAAAAATTTTAATACCAAATATCCAGTGATGTGTTTACATCACACTATCAAAAGACAACTTTGTATTATTTTGACTCTTAAACTTTTTTTCTCTCCGGTAAACTTTCGAGTTTTGTCAGTTGCGCAGTATTAATTCTTAAGGGACGATATATGATACTGGAACACTAACTGAATTCAGAGTTGCACTTCAAATTATAATAGTTCTTAGAGGAACTATTTAGATAATCCAAATCAAACTGTAAAACTGCTTTTCCAGTTATTTTAGCAATACAGTAAGCCTTTTATTTCCAGTTATTTTAGCAATACAGTAAGCCTTTTATTTCAATACTTTCTTTTTCTGTAGTAGTACTGTAATTTTTTTCAGGTAGTTTATAAATTTATTACTCTCAATTAGTGTTGGCAGACTGAGAAAACTAAGTTAAAAATTAGCTTATAAAAGTATCAAAAATAAGATGCTGATCGAATAAAGCAAATCCAGTGTTATTTGCTTTAGAATTCACGACAGGGCTAGAACCCCAGTCGGCAGCCCTGAAAATTGTTGTGGTTTCCCATTTTCACACCAGGCAAACGCTGGGGCTGTTACTGAAGGCCACGGCAGCTTCCTTCTAGGAGCGAGATGCTCCCTTCTTGTACTTGTTGGACATGCTAGTAATATAGATAGTACTGTTGACTGGTTGATGTATACCGGTTTATCAAACGCGCAAGGAAACGCACGAATAAACAATCATCCTTGTATCACTTTCTGGTTAGCTACTTGAGATTCATGTTGTTGGCAAAATAAAAATAGGGTATCACGGTGTCCACTGCTCCCTACCAAACCTTGGTTTTGCACTGAATCCTGTATTGTTTTCCTGGAATTTCTTACTCCGAACTCTCACTGGTCACACGTCTGAGGCCAGAATAATTGAGAAAAGGAGGGAGTTGGAAAGCAGCATGCTTACACACTTCAAATTGTGTTTAGTGTTGGACTGTGTTGTGAAGTTTTGATATGCCACCTGTTAAGTCTGCGAAGGGACCACGTGTCTAAATGGTTTGAGGGAATGGAATTTCTAAGTTTATTTTTTAAAGGAGATACTTCTTCATTTAAGTATGAACCTGTCGCTTCCCGTGACGTAGATGTTCTGTCAGAAAAACGAATTAACTTTAATGAAGAAAATGGGCAGGTATTGTTGTACAGTGTTTCAAAATTAAATATAACAATGTTGAACTGAATTTTCATAGTGCACATTTTCTAGTCAATTGTGCATGTTCAGTCATTTAATAGTGCATTAATATCCGAAACTCTTAAAATCCGTAACAGTTGGGTCATAAGCTTTTCATCTCTTATGACTGGAGTCTTAAATACATGAATCTTTTACGGCATAATTGGTGAAGGATGAGTAGTCGAGTTGTTTTAAAGAATAGGGAACATGCATCATTTTCAAAAATTTTTTTTTTTAAAGTACGCCACTGAAATAGTACGTAAACTTATTACATTGTGGTAAGTTGCCTTGTTTTCTACCATTAAAAATTTATTTAATCGTGCCTTTCCGCAAGGCGAGTGAAACGGCCTCGGACGTAAGCGGTGCGCTGTGACGTCACGATCCAGTACCGCATGCAGCTTTACCAGCCGTTGCTAAAAGCCGATTGTTTATTATTCGTGATCGCGGATAACTTCGAAATGACAGAAAAAAAAAGGTTCAAAACAGCACAGTCAACCAATCTACCATGTGTAGATTTCATCATTCTTGAAAAATAGTGACTTTTGTGGCCGCAGAAATTCGCGGATAAAAAGCAAGTTTGTAAGTGGCGGCTTTGATATACGTGCAATGTACTGTAACCCGTAGTATTAGGATAACAACGAACCTGGATAGATATTGCATCACTTTCGACATTTCCTTCTAGACTGATTCCCATATTAAAGAAGAACATTACATTTTCGGGCTTTCAGCATTAGTAAAGTAAGAAATTGGATTTCAGCACTAACATAAACATATGGGTAGCATTATAGTACTAGTCCGCCTCTGTGGTGTAGTGGTTAATGTGTGCCACTCCCGGAGGCCCGGTTTAGATTCCTGGCTCTGCCACGAAAGTTGAAAACAAATAGTACAAGGGTTGGAACGGGGTCTACTCAGCCTCGGGTGGTCAACCGAGTAGTGGTTTTTCGTATTTTCCCACTTCTCTTCCAGGCACCTAAGGCCACGGCAGTTTCCTTCCCTCTTCCTTGTCTATCCCTTCAGATCCTCCCATCCTCGAACAAGGCCCCTGTTGAGCATAGCAGGTGAGGCCGCCTGGGCGAGGTAATGGCCCTCCTCACCAGTTGCATAACCATACCCAAAGTCTCACGTTCCAGGACACTGCCCTTGAAGCGGTAGAGGTGAAATCCCTCGCTGTTCCGAGAGAAAACCAACCTTGAAGGATAAACTTATTAAGAAAGAAAGATCATAGTACTATAGGGCTATAATCTACCATTCCCAAAAATATATATATACTAGCTGATGTACCCGTGCTTCGCTGCGGGATTCTCAGAAAGACTTACTTCGTAGTTTTCCTAACTGAATTCAACATAGGTCATTACAAAAACGTGAGTAGGAATGTAGCGATTGAAAACAATGTTATGATATAAAATACTCAATCAAATGAAAAACCGCACACTTTCTCACTTTCAACGAAGAGTACTACGGTGCCGATCTAACAGTCCAAAGTTCCAGAGCTGGAATAACCAGGTCGCAGACTGCCGTGAACACTCCTGTCATTATTCCGTTAAATATGCGCAGTACTCAATCCAATCAGTGGCTCAGAGTAGGGATTGTATAGCTCGAATACTATGATGAACCAGTGTGTTACGTACCAGATATATCAGAAAATGTATGAACCAGAGGAATGGCATGCTAAAGAAGAAAGTTATCTTACACCCCAGCTACTTCCCACCAATAAACAGGCAGACTGTTACAGTCGGTACGACCAAGCGAGTTGGCCGTGTGGTTAGGGGCGCGCAGCTGTGAGATTGCATCCGGGAGATAGTGGATTCGAACCCCACTGCCGGCAACCCTGAAGATGGTATACAGGAGATGGTGGGTTCGAGCCCCACTGTCGGCAGCCCTGACGATGGTTCTCCGTGGTTTCCCATTTTCACACTAGTCGCACCAGGCTGTACCTTAAAGCCAAGGCCGCTTCCTTCACACCACTATTCATTTCCTATCCCATCAACGCCATAAGACCTACCTGTGTCGGTGCGACGTCAAGCAAATTAAAAAAAAACTCTCGGTACGCTGCAGTAATCCTATCTATCAGGGATGAGAGGAAAGAGAAGACAAAAACCACATCACAACAAACAATGGTCAATGTAGTGTTATTGTTGATAAAGTTTTTGAGCTTTCTATATTGCAGGCCTTCACATTAATTTTCTTTCGACTCTGTGATATTAGGGTGTCTTACAAAATGATTTATATCGTAGACTGTAGTTCCTTATTCTCAGACTTTACATACTGATTTTCACTAAATTCTGTTTACCCATTTTCTCGTGACTCAGCGCTGATATGGACTTAGTAACAAAAATCCAAATTCATGAATATCTCCGATTATATGCGGTACGATAACAATGTATAAGACATAAGTGATCGGAAATTTAATAACTTATTACATAACTACTGCTAATTTACGACATAACTGAAGTTAGGTTAGTTATGTAGTATTTATGGATACGACCACTAATAACATAAATAACTTATTTGAGAATTACATTTCAGACCTTCCCCTAAACTATCATTTCACTCAGTGTGAATAAAATAATTTGTAGCCTAGATTGCAGTGGTTCATCACCCGTCATTACATACCGATTTTCATTAAATTCTCTTCAGCCGTTTTATCGTGATGCGTATACATACAGACGGACAGAAATTATGGAAAAGTAAAAAATGCATTTCGTTGTCACTGTGGACATAACCGACACAGAAATACCATTCTTCTCAAATTCTGAGTAATGTACAGACAGAACTCTTATTTTATATATATAGATTTATCGACACGACCACTAATAACATAAATAACTTATTTGAGAATTACATTTCAGGCCTTCCCATAAACTACCATTTCACTCAGAGTGAATAAAATAATTTATAGCCGAGCTTGTAGTGGTTTATCACCCGACATTACATACCGATTTTCATTAAATTCTCTTCAGCAGTTTTCTATTGATGCGTGTACAATCATACAGACAAACAGACAGAAATTACGGAAAAGTAAAAAATGCATTTCTTTGTTACTGTGGACATGACAGATACAGAAATACCATTCATTTCAAATTCTGAGCAATGTACAGGCAAAACACTTGTTTTATATATAGATTACATTTCAGGCCTTCCTCTAAACTACCATTTCACTCAGTGCAAATAACATTATTGATAGCCTAGATTATAGCGACCTATTCCCCGACTTTGCATACCAATTTTCGTGAAGATACGACCACTAATAAAATAAATATTTGACAATTAAATTTTAGGCCTTCCCCTAAACTACCATTTTTCTCAGCGTGTATAGCCTATATTGTAGCGACTTATTTTCCATCTTTGTCTAGCGATTGTCATTAAGACACGACCACTAATAACATAAATATTTGAGAATTAAATTTCAGGCCTTCCCCTAAACTACCATTTCACTCAGCGTGATTAAAATAATTTATAGCAGAGATTGTAGCGGTTCATCACCCGACTTTACATTCCGATTTTCATAAAATTCTCTTGAGCCGTTTTCTCGTGATGCGTGTACATACAGACAGACAGAAATTACGGAAAAGTAAAAAATGCATTTTCTTGTTACTGTGGACATGACCGATACAGAAATACCATTCTTTTCAAATTCTGAGCAATGTACGGACAAAACTCTTTATATATATATATATAATATAGATGGTTGGGACAACTGGCCTACCCACTTCCGGGGCCCATGAAAGAGAGAAAGAGAAACATTAAATATCTTTGTGAAGGGAAAAAGTTAAACATGATAAAGATAAATGTGACTTCATCTAGTTTTCACAAGTCGGGCTGAGTGGTTCAGACGGTTGAGGTGCTGGCCTTCTGACCCCATCTTGGCAGGTTCGATCCTGGTTCAGTCCGTTGGTAGTTGAAGGTGCTCAAATACGTCGGCCTCGTGTCGGTAGATTTACTGGCACATAAAAGAACTCCTGCAGGACTAAATTCCTGCCCATCGGCGTCTCCGAAAACCGTAGAAGTAGTTAGCGGGGTGTAAAGCCAATAACATTAATTACATTTGGCTTTTAACAAGCTGAGCATATCAGGCGAGAAAAGTGTACTGGTGACATTTTAGTCGTTCAATACAAGAATGTCTTTGGGTGCTGTGACTTACTTTTTTTTTTTGCTTTACGTCACACCGTCACTTATAGGTCTTATGGCGACGATGGGACAGGAAAGGCCTAGGAATGGGAACGAAGAGGCCGTGGCCTTAGGTACTACCTCAGCATTTGCCTGGTGTGAAAATGGGAAACCAGGGAAAACCATTTTCAGGGCTGCCGGCGGTGAGGTTCGAAACCCACTATCTTCCGGATGCGAGCTCACAGCTGTGCGCTCCTAACCACACGGCCAACTCGCCCAGTATTTTTACCCTTCGGTTTATTGACTTGGCTTGTACTATAACATAAAACTTAGGCTATGTTGGATAATATTTTAAACACCAACATCACTATTTTCACCTGTGTGCCAATTGTTATTTATTTCATTAATATTATGATAATTATTATAATTGAGCATTGTTAACTCGTAAGACCCCAACAGACAAGCATTGGTTTTGTGTAGAGTTATACATTTATTAAATTCGTGTTGTTTCCTTTTATGATGTACACGCCTATTCTTTGCTATATTATAGAGTACCATACCGTAAAATGGGGTGAATAGGAACATGGGGGTGAAAGGGAACACACAGTAGGGAATTTATTTTATGGAAGGTTTGCATCGTATGTAAAGCAGTTCAGTGGGATTTTTTTCACCTAAAATATTCCCTATCCTTATTTCCCGCCATTTCTATGTGCTCTGAAAGGATAACAATAACCTTTAGCAACAATAGTGCTCAATAAGGAAACCTTGAATTTTTTATAGCTATTAAAGACCATAAAATCTTCTTCTGGATTAGAAAATCACGTGGAGGTAAGTGCTTTTAATGTCTAGAATAAGTAACTATGACATGTTTTGATACAATTAAACATAATTTTACCATGACATACAAGCACACTTTTCTACGTTAACACTATGCACAATTAATGAACAAAATCATTGAAAAATGGGGTGAATGGGAACACACAGATGATGTGTAAAATGAGATTAAATGTGAATACAGTCTTCATATAAATACTATTCGGTAATTCTATCCCTTATTTTATCTGTATTCCAGTTGATGAAGAAAGATGCCAAGGCAATATAAACCAGATCAGAGGGGCAAAATCCA
Source organism: Anabrus simplex (assembly GCF_040414725.1). Lineage (NCBI taxonomy): Eukaryota > Metazoa > Arthropoda > Insecta > Orthoptera > Tettigoniidae > Anabrus > Anabrus simplex. The sequence continues at coordinate 189,960,551 of NC_090265.1, forward strand.
CAGGAAAGACCCACTGGAAACGCTTTCTGCTGCATTAGAGGATATTAAAAGAGGATTATCATACAGAAAATGTTCAGAGAAGTATGCCATTCCTACAACAGTGTTAAACAGATGTATGGAATATAATAAAAGTGAAGGAGGAATAGAAATATAGCCAAAAGTTGGACAGACATTGTTTAGATACTGAAAAGCATTTGGTTGATCAGCTGGTGATGTGTTCTCCTCTGATTACCTATTTGATGCATAACGGCCTCCGCTGTGTTGTTAAGGCTTACCTTGATAGAATGTGAGTCACTGTGAAGAGGTTCAGAAACAATATGCCAGGTTATGACTTTGCACTCAGTTTCCTTAATCGTCATGGAAATGTTTTATCTCAACGAATGTATCTGAACAGAACAGAGACCGTATTCTAAGTCGCTTGCCCCGTTCATCAGCAGAAGAAACGGTGGATGATGTTGAAGAAAACAATGGTATCACTGATGACTGCATTGTTTCTGTACTCAATGATATGAGGTTCAGTCCTGGGACAGTAAAAATTAGAAAGAGAAAGCTAAACATTCGTCCTGGTCAGAGTGTGAAAGCTGACGACGTGGAAAATGATAGCCAAGAAGGACATCTGTCAGATGATTAGCAACAGCAGAAGGAGATCTCAAAATAAAATGAAGTTCCTACTGATAAACATGCTAGTAAAAGAAAGTTGCCAATCCCAACCAAAGGACGCCAGAATCAGAACCCTAAATCACACCTAAGGCAGGACTGCGACTGAGAACTACATCCGGTTAAAAAAATAATGAGAGATGTGTACAAGAAAGCACGAATTGAAGAAGGTGTCTGGGTTATGGTAGATTTTACTTCTCCATCCACATCATTAATCAAATCACCCAAATTCTTCAGAGTAATCCTATTTCAATGAAACAGTCACCAGTGTTGGACTATGAATGCTTCACAGTAACGTTTCTGAAGTAGGCCTACTGTATGTGCCACCTAAAGTTGAGAGCAGACAAATTTTTAAGTGGTCCGAACATGAAAATTTCTGTGAAATTGATAAGGCAAGCGTTGTTGGTGTGGTACACCACCCTAATCGTTTTAGAAGGGGACTCCAGAAATTCGATGTAAATTTCCACGTATGGTAACATTTTGGAGCATGTTTTAGGTTGACAATTACCTTATTGTATTATTTCTTACTGTTTATATGCATTTTTCAGATCTTAAATAACATTTTTAAAGGTTTTCAGTGTTCCTTTTCACCCCAGTATGAGGAGAATAGGTTTAGATGGGACACTTAAGTATCTGTTCCTATTGACCCCATATTTGGGGTGAATGGGAACACTAATTTTTCAGTCAATATCACGTAACTTTTTGTACCAATCTGTTCATTTCATGTACCATAACTAGCTATCTGACCTTATCAATACTGCTACACGAAGAAATTTATTAAATTATCTAAATCAAGAAAACAGCGACAGAAAATACTATAAAACCGTTCCCATTCACCCCATTTTACGGTAGCATAAATTTCTTTACAAATTAAGCTCTTCAATAAAGACATAAATAACTGTCGCATGCCAAGATAAATTGGTAGAATTAGAGCTGTCAAAATGGTTCATAACCCTTTTGATTTATTATCTTGACATGGATCACCCAAAACATAGGTTAGGTTTGGAGAATAATAATCAGCATTAATTAATGCACTGTTTATTACTTGCATATTCCAAGATGTAATTGAAGCATTTAAATAAATCATACATTAAAATTTAGAGATTTACCACTAGAACAGCTGACATGGATAAGTAATTGAAAATGCAAACAAATTCATCTTACGTTAAAATCTAAAAAAAAAAACTACACTATTCCGATATATTGCCAGCATTTCTCCGGCTCGCCAAGATCCATTTCTCCCTAGTTTTAGCGTCTTTGGAACATTTATAAACAATTTGTTTGGGATGGTATGCGATGTGCTATTGCACACCGGAACTCTACACCATTTATAAGTTTTCTGCCTCACTGTCTGTGCAGGATTCATTTTAAGTCTTAAAATATACCACTCGGATTATTATCCAATGTATTTTTTGTTGCTACTTGCTTTACGTCGCACCGACACAGATAGGTCTTAAGGCGACTATGGGACAGGAAAGGGCTAGGAGTGGGAAGGAAGCGGATGTGGCCTTAATTAAGGTACAGCCCCAGCATTTCCCTGGTGTGAAAATGGGAAACCACAGAAAACCATTTTCAGGGCTGCCGACAGTGGGGTTCGAACCTACTATCTCCCGAATACTGGATACTGCCCGCACTTAAGCGACTGCAGCTATCGAGCTCGGTATCAAATGTATAGACCTCGAATTTAACCATACCAGACACTATTATAAAGTAGAAATATGCGAAGTGTATCCTGTTTCACACAGCACACTGTGTTATTTCGTCTGCTAATTCAGTCAGTCTGTACGATGACTTCAGACCAAGGAGATCGCGTACTTGCGCCACGTGACAGTTTCGTACATTGTTTTAGATTTTTATCATGTTTGGAGTTGTTATTTGTACATTCTGATCACATTTTTGAATTCTGCATGAAATTTTGAATCAGATTAGCATATTTTTAATTAAAACCCCGGATCATGCATGTTCCCAATTGTACTCTTTTATGTTGACAGCTCAGTAGCCAATACACAGAATTAATCTTTTTTTGGGCCTGAGCAATCCTATTATTTTGCAAACTTGTTTCTTCTCGTGGTTGGTGTGAATGTAATAATAATGAATGTTTTATTGCGCACAAATGTGCATGGACAAAATTCTTATGAGCAAATTGTCTGTACAGAATTTTGTTTCTATTCTCAGTTTACACTTAAGTACGTGATAGCGTTCACAAAGTTCGCCGCAAAAGCCATGGACTGAGTGGTCACAACGTGTCTCAACTCAGCCTCCCAGAGTTCAGTTGCGTTTGATCATCGCATCACATTGATAAAAGTCCCACTGTTTTGTACGTAATTCACTCACTTGATTAAATAACATTTATTACATTCACGACACTTATAACACATTATTAATACATAATACCGAGTACTAATGGACTGATGCTCTCGGTAATAGTCAGTCACATGTTCCCGTCTCCTCACGCACGAGGCACCCCAGCATAAGTCTCTCATCCCCTTCCATCCACACCACTTCCAGCTGAGTGCTGAAGGGTGCTGCTATCTGTCCTAGGAAGTGGTAGCGAGCAACTAGGTGGTCTAGCCATAGCTAGGCCGGAACATGCTCCCCGCCGTTGAATCACATTGCCTGATATGCCCTCATGAGTTCAGTTCAAATATCACACAGGCACTGACATACAGAGTTCATGTACAGTAACCAAAATGAGTTGATCATTCAACAAAATATACATATAAACATAGGCAAAACAGAAACACAAGCAACAAAATATTTACACACTGTTAACAGAAGGTACTAAGTAGGTTGACTGTGTCCTCATCCATTATTATGCAGTATGAATTAAGCATACTATAAGTTCTCAGTTCAAATCACACACACAACACCATAATTACACTCTGAAATGAACAAGAAAAAATATTCACATGAAACACATTATGTTTTAGCCACAAAAATACTGTTTAGTTCTCAATAGGTAATGGAATTAACTTGTTAACAGGTCGTTTAAAAAGACCAGTGGTTGTTCTGATGGTAGCCACTCGTGCAAGTCCATCCTTCCCAGGGTGAACAGTCTCCACCACAGCCAACTTCCAAGAGAGAGGAGGAAGATTGTCCTCCTTCAGAAGAACAACTGTTCCAGTAGCTAGGTTCTCCTTGGGACAGGTCCATTTTTTCCTCTGCTGCAGTGAGTTCAGGTAATCGGCAGACCACCTCTTCCACAACTGCTGCTGCATTGACTGGATACGCTGCCATCGAGACAATCTGTTGATGGGCAGGTCAGTAATGTCAGGCTCAGGGATGGTTATAAGGGGGGCACCAATTAGGAAGTGAGGTGATAAATGATTAAGGTCACTGGGGTCATTAGATAAGGCAGATAGGGGGCGAGAATTAAGACAGGCTTCTATCTGTGCAGTAAGGGTACATAGCTCCTCAAATGTCAATAGCGCATTACCCGCAACTCTTCTCAAGTGGTACTTCATGGACTTGACAGCTGCGTCCCACAGTCCGCCAAAGTGTGGAGAGCTGGGAGGTATAAAGTGTCACGTGATGCCTTCCATCGCTAATGAATTCCTTATCTCTTCACAAAAGCTGGTTGAAAGGAATAGTTTTTGGAGATCCTGCATTCTTCTATTGGCACCAATGAAGTTAGTCCCGTTATCACTATAGATGGAGCATTTCCCACGTCAAGCTATGAATCTCCTCAGGGCTGCCATAAAGGCATCAGTAGAGAGGTCACTCACCACCTCCAGGTGAAGAGCCTTGGTAGCCAGACAGATGAACAATGCAATGTAGCTCTTCGTTGTCTGTTTGCTTCTCACATTTCCCCTCTTGACGAAGAAAGGACCAGCATAATCAGTTCCTACATTAAGAAATGGGCGACTCTGTTGCACTCTGGTAACGGAGCTGTCCCATCAATTGTTCAGCTGTTGACGCCTTGAATCTAAAACAGGTCAGGCACTTGTGGATGACTCTTCGAACAACTGCCCTAGCCGAAGTTCTTCCCATTCTCTGACTAGTTGAGATGTAGTCTGTCATCCCAGTTCAGATTGACTAGCCAAAGTTTCTGCATAAAACCTTGTAAGAAATTACCAAAGGGCTGACCAACCCAAGTGGATCAAATATTGATGCAATAACAGATAAGACCTTTCGTTTAGTCACATGAGAATCAGCATGATAGGGACTGTCTGAATACAGACTGCCACAAATTAGAAAATGATCAGTAACTGGATGCCATAATAGGCCTAAAGATTTCATGCTAGTGCCTTCATCAAGACTTAAAGGCAGCTGGGTTTCCCTGTCTTCTTCTGAAACTGCTTCTAGTAATGCTGGGTGGTTTGAACACCATTTCCTGAGGTGAAATCCTCCACTCTCTAGTAAATTAATAATTTCAGACTGCAACTGAAGAGCATCCTGGATATCGTCACAGCCGCTTAATAAATCATCAACATAAAAATCTCTGCGAACAACTTGTGCTGCTCTGGGGATCCTCGATTCTTCATCTTCAGCAAGTTGCTGCAGGCATCTGGTAGCTAGGAAGGGTGCTGATGCTGTACCATATGTTACAGTTGTCAGTTCATAGTGAGAGGGTGGGTCCCTAGGTGATTCCCTCCAGATAATCCGTTGAAGTTTCCTATCATTAGGGGCCGTATTTTTTGGTAATAGCGATAAGCACGAAATTTTTCATGTCTTCTTTCTAGCCTTTATATGACCTTGTAGGTACCGTACCGTAACGTATTTTAGCGAATGAACTCGCGAAATATCGCGAAATCTGTTTATTACGCGAATCGCGCAAATAATCACGAAATATACCCCACTTGGTAAGAAAAATGCGAAATCGTATCGGAAAAGATCTCCAGTAAACGTTTAAATGCTCTTGAGAACTTGACTATAGTAGTTTCCTTCTCAGATGATTGATAGCGCTGTATATTCTCTACACAAATGCACACAAAGCGATGAGCCCTGTGTATCGGAAATAAGTGTATTCAGTTCCGCGATCTCTTAGGCAATCATTAAAAATCGATATCTGTTATCGATTACAGCAAATGGCGTTGTGGTCGTAGCAAGATCGGTTGTAGATACAGCAGTGCGCATTATACTCTTTCGCATTGAAAGTTCGCCACTTATGAACATTTATCAGCAAATGTCCAGCATTTAAGTACAAAAATGCTGAAAACTAAAGTCACAACAGTTTTTCCGAGGGCCGAGGAATACAACAGTGAGGCGTTCTATGTATTTGATGCTGCAAGGAAGATTCTAATGTGTAAGTACTGTAATGTTCGCATTACGTGAAAACGAAGAGATGCGTGCGATAAATACTGTAGAGAATCAGAAACACACAAAAAAGAAGAATGAACATAATTTTAAGCGGCAAATAGCAATCGGCGATACTTTACACATTGCAAAGGAGTTGAAAAGTGATAGAGAGCAATTTGTAATAGACACAACAAAAGCATTCATGCAAGCCAGCATTTCTATAGAAAAATTGGATAATCCTGGCATGAGGACATGGATGAATATAAAAGGGAAGATAAATAATACCGACTTTATTATAAAATATGACGATATTAGTAGGCCTATTCTAAATAAATCGCACCGAGCTCGATAGCTGCAGTCGCTTAAGTAGAGGTAGTATCCAGTAATCGGGAGATAGTGGGTTCGAGCCCCACTATCGGCAGCCCTGAAGATGGTTTCCCGTGGTTTCCCATTTTCACATCAGGCAAATGCCGGAGCTTTAAGGCCACGGCCGCTTCCTTCCAATTCCTAGGCCTTTTCTATCCCATCGTCGCCGTAAGACCTATCTGTCGGTGTGACGTAAAGCAAAGAGCAAATAAATAAATAAATAAATAAATAAATAAATAAATCGCCTGGTCGAGTTGTAATAATGTTATTGTTTTTACGTCCCACTAACTACTTTTACGGTTTTCGGAGATGCCGAGATCTCGGAATGTTGTCCCACAGGAGGTTTTTACGCGCCAATAAAACTAGTAACACGGGGCTGACGTATTTAAGCACCGGACTGAGCCAGGATTGTACCTACCAACCGTCTGAGTTACTCATCCCCGGCCGGGCGGCACCAGCATATCCATGAATATCTTCTAGGGATATATGGCTTTGCAAAATCCAGTGAAAGCACGTCTGATAGAAGAGAAGCAAGAAGACATTGTTAGTGAAGTTTTAGGAGGATTTGCACCAAGTGTTCGCAAGTGTTATGGTTTTCGACGTCTAATGTGGTCAGCGAAAGGGGCTGCTTTGTTTAAAAAAAATACTTGCTGACTGTCGCACAACTCTGAATCCTGATAATGTTGAAACCATGCGTAGTTTTTTACTTAGGACACAAGTCATTCAAAATGTTAAAACATGTAGAACCAAACCAAACCCCACGGCACTTAACGCCCTGAAAGGGCCTTGGCCTGCCCTGTGACCGCTGCTCAGCCTGAAGGCCTGCAGATTACGAGGGGTCGTGTGGTCAGCACGACGCATCCTCTCGGCCATTATTCTGGGCTTTCGAGACCAGAGCCGATATCTCACCGTCAATAGCTCCTCAGTTCTAATCAGGTAGGCTGAGTGGACCTCGAACCAGCCCTCAAGTCGAGAAAAATCCCTGACCTGGCCGGGAATCGAACCTGGGGCCTCCTGGCGAGAGGTAGGCACGCTACCCCTACACCATGGGACCGGCAAAAACGTGTAGGCTACGTATAAATTCCTAACTTCCGCCTAACTTCATTTTGAGGTTTCAGTGATTTATATAGGCCTACCGGTATTTATTTCTACAACATTTTGTATATTTGGTTGTTCTAAGGTTTAATAACAATTTAATACATTACAAGTGTTCACTTTAAAACCCCTAATCACAAAATTAATTAGATTTATCCCATACCATAAGGAATATTTCACAAGAAACATCGATCAGTATGACAATTTATTTCACGAAATACCTACCGAAATAGTGTTAGTTTTAACACCGAAATCAACAGTTTTATTTCACCAAAAAATAAGGCCCTTACCTATCATCTGCATGAACCATGACTTGCCGATACATTTTAGCAATATCTGCGGTGAAGGCAAAGGTATGCATTCTGAATCTTAGAATGATAGAGTAAAGATCCTGTTGTATTGACGTTCCAACCATTAATATGTCATTCAATGAAATGTTGTTAGAAGTTTTAGAAGATGCATCAAATACTATCCTAGTTTTGGTAGTCGAGCTACTAAGCTTAAAAACTGGATGATGGGGTAGATAATAGCTTCCATCTTCATTCCCTGACTGAGTAGATGTATCCACCTTAACCATATGCCCCATCGCCTCATACTCGTGAAGAAAATTAGAGTACTCATGCTTAAGTGAGGGCTGCCTGCTGAAACGCCGTTCTAATTGAGTTAGTCTTGACATGGCATGATTGAAGGAGTTTCTCAGAACCTCAGGTTTCTGCTTGAGAGGTAAGCGAACTATGAATCTACCTGTAGCATCCCTAGTAGTATTCTCTGTAAAATGTTTTTCTGTGGCTCTCTCTTCGCTTGTCATGACTCGTGACGTAAGCTCTTCTATTTCCCAGAACCGTTGTAGTTGGGTGTCTAACTTGTCCTCTGACTTCAAGAAGCATGTAGTTAGAGTAGGATTTTTCTCTTCCCTATGATGGTAGTGTCCAGCAATAATCATCCTAGTTCAGTGTCTTGAAGGATAGGATAATCTGGTGATCGAGTTCTGTGCCCAGGTTTCAGTAATGAAAAGAAATGTTCTGCGCCTATTAACAATTCAATGTCCGCCTCCGTAGCGTAACGGTTAGTGTTATTAGCTGCCGTCCTTGGGGGCCCGGGTTCGATTCCCGGTACTGCCAGAAATTTAAGAATGGCAGGAGGGCTGGTATGTGGTTGAAATGGTACATGCAGCTTACCTCCATTGGGGGTGTGCCTGACAAGAGCTGCACCACCTCAGGATGAGGACACGAGTTTACTTTTTTTTTTAAACAATTCAGTATCACCTGGCTGGAAGAACTTGGGGTCAGCGAGCTTCAAATCAGTGGGCAAGTTCCAATGCTCATGCTGAATGTAACTACTGGGCATGTTACCTGTGATACGTGGAAAGACAGAGCAAGTCGTACTCACAGTGAAGTTACTTACAGTGGATTGCAATTCTAACTGTACACTGTACCTTGATTGAGAAATGGAATCATTTATGCCGCTGATTGGTATGGGATTCTTCATTTTCTTAAGGCCTAATCGCTGTGCTAGACTTTCAGTGCAAAGATTAACCTGGCTGCCACTGCCCGGCATACCTGCATTTGCCCCATAGAATCTAGTACCTTGACCATGGAAGTGGACAGCAGAACCCCTACAGGGTCTCTTGTATTGCAGTATGTGTGAGGGGAGTTGGATGCAGTTTGATGGGCTGTACCTCCCTCTCTACCTGATGGATTATGTAATGAGGTGTGATGCTTCCTACTACATAATTTACAGCCACGTGATTTGCACTGTTTGGCAGAATGCTGTGTACGCAAACAGTTAAAACATAAGTCCATTTCTTTAACCCTTCTTTGTCTATCTTCCATACTCAGAGCTGCAAACCCTTCACATTTAAATATCGGGTGATTACCATGACAGCAGGGACACTTTGAGACTGGTAGTGGTGTAAGTGTAACGTGGTTGAGTATCCCCTTGAGGTTTAGGCTTATTTCTGTCAGCTTGTTGTCTGTGCGATGGTGCAGTGTGCTGTGAGCTACGGAAGGTCTCCAGAGCTTGCCATTTGTGCTCAACAAATGACAGCAAGTCATCAAGTGATGGAACCCGAGTGTCTGCTTGTGATAATTCCCAGTCTCGTCTAGTACAATCATCAAGTCCTGGAGCATACAGTTGAGTCAAAATAACTTCATGCAGTGGAATGTTAAGTTCTAGGGCATTGAGTGCATTCAAATGACTATTAAAAGTGTACCTTAACAGTTCTGTGGCTGTTTCACTGGAGACTGATTTTAAAGTTAAGAGTGCCTTAACATGAGTAGCTGCTATTAGTTTCTTGTTCTCAAATCTGTCCTTCAACATTTTCCACGCTACCTCATAATTTGCCTCTGTGATGGGTAAATTTTGAATTAATTGGCTGGCTGGGCCCTTGAGAACAGATGCCAAGTAGTGAAATTTCTGGACACTTGGCAGATTATTGTTGTTATGAATCATAACTTGAAAACTGTCCGCGAATGAGAGCCAGTTTTCGTATTTTCCATCGAAATGTGGAATGTTAATAGCCGGTAACTTTAAACTCGCGACACTGCTGACCTGAGTTCTTCCTGAATCTACCGTGTCGCGTGATGACTCTTCAAGGTTCACTATTATTTTACTCATTTCGCCCTTTACCTTATAGTATTTGGTTTCGAATTCGGCACGCGCCTGATCATGAGCTTGCTCGTTTTCAACGTATTCTAATTCTGACTGCACGTCATCAAACTTCGACATTAATGCACTCATGTCTTCGTATCGCAGTTTAATTTCATGCGAATTCGAATGCTGAGCGATGAAATTCTCAACGAAAGTTTCCGAGCGGGTAAGTTGCACTTTAAATCGCGACCTCTGCTTAAGAAGCTTTTGCCTTGTTGAAGATTCCATGATGAAGGGGGTAAGACAATAACAAGGAGAAAAGGAGAGCCTTAAATGAATAGTACTGACCTGCCTTCTCAGTTTAGTTTACCTCTGGTGCTGGAACATCGAACCTGGGACTGCCAGATGATGTCATTAAAGTGAACTTCCAAGTATTTCCATGTTACTGTAGAAACTAGTCGTCCATACTACACGCCACGCTGCTTTCACGAGGTCCTCGTGGTGTAGATAATCCGGCCCGTAATTGGACCATGTTCTGTACGTAATTCACTCACTTGATTAAATAACAACATTTATTACATTTACGACACTTATAACACATTATTAATACATAATACTGAGTACTAATGGGCTGATGCCCTCGGTAATAGTCAGTCACATGTTCCCGTCTCCTCACGCACGAGGCACCCCAGCATAAGTCTCTCATCCCCATCCATCCACACCACTTCCGGCTGAGTGCTGAAGGGTGCTGCTATCTGTCCTAGGAAGTGGTAGCGAGCAACTAGGTGGTCTAGCCGTAGCTAGGCCGGAACACCCACCATATATTCCTTATACGCGTGGGTGGCCAGGAACAGTAGTTTCAAACGCCAACTCTTCCACAAAGAATAATTCCCTCGACAGTTGGTATGAGGCATGATGGGGAGTGTACTTGATAGGCAAAGTACTTTCTTTAAATATAATGCTTTCACCTTCTCTATTCTATGTAATTGCCTCTTTCCATGATATATCAATATATTTTCTAATCCATAGTGGCTACAGGACTAACCTTAAGATGAAATAACTCTATGGGACATGAAAGTGGGAGATGGCTCGAAGATCTGATGTCATCTGTAAGGAGATTCTTAATGATTGGAAGTAGATAACAACTAGGCCCGACTATCTTTTGCAACTTGTCTAATAGGATAACTGTATTGATCGTATCAAAAGCCTTAGAATAATCAGTAAAGATTGCATAAAGTTTTCCCTTTGGATTTGCCAGAGCTTCATTAATATACTGTTGCAGACAATCGATTGCTTGAATGGTTGATCTTCTTCTGAAGCCAAACTGGGAGTCTGGGAGCTTGTCTGTTAATATTGCGAGGCGCTTGCATACTAGCTGAGTCAGTGTCTTTAAGAGTGTGCATTCCAGAGCAATTCATCTGTACGAATTAGGGTCTACTGTATCACCTTTGCCCTTATACATCATTTTTATTATGGACTTAGCCCAACAGTCTGGTATCCTACCCTGTTGTAAACATTCATCAATAACTGGGAAATATCCCTTTCAAATGTTCATTATAAATGTTATCTGGACCACATGCTTTCCCTTTTTTAGGCTTTTGACAGTTTCTTCTATTTCTTCAAGCATAAATCTGAGTCATCTGGGATAACTGTTGGGTCAACATGAAAATTGATTGGCCGCGTGTCCCTCTCGTGAAGAATTGCATGAAGGTGCGCTTCCCAAACATCCATTGGTATGTTACAAGAAAACTTTGGCTGTTTAGGACGCAAAGCTTTGTAAGGGTCCTGAGTAGCCTTTTCTATTAAACGTTTTTCTTCCTTTTCCAAAAATGTCTGACGGCTTGTTCAGCTATGGCAGAGATGCCAACTATTACGATTCAATCGTAATAATTACGAATTACCCATTGTAATTACGCCTTTACGAATCACACACCACAAATTACGATTTTTTGTTGATTTTTAAATCTGAGTGTATGAAGTGTTCAAAAAGATACACAAGGAATGCCATTACAGCTTGAATTCTCAGAATATTATTTCCAGATTTCTCAGTATTCATTTATACCCCTTTCCTGTCCCTCGATTAAGAATATTTCAAGTTTTCACTCGCCGAACGCAGTGTGTGCTTTCAGTACCAGAAATATAGGCGCCTGTGAACTGGAATATCTTGCGGAGTTGTTGTCTTTGTTTGTCACATGATCAGACTTCCATGTAAGTATGCGAGTTCTTTTGTCGTTGTTTTGGCTGCAAAGTGGTGCCAAACTCAGTTTAATTGTGAATACTGTGTGCGTTACTGTTGAAGAAGTATTTATTCCTATTTTGGTTGCCAAATTTAGATATATTGCTCTTCTAGGATATATGGTAATCGTGTGTTCCGAAATGCGAAAGGTTTGAAATAATGAAGCGATTTCTTGTGCAGGAAAATACGTGTGATTATGTTACCGTGACTAGTGATGCTAGTAATAAACCAGAAATAGTTCAAAAATTTGGGGAGGAATACTCGAGGGAATGGCCCTGTTTACTGCGTTCCTCAAAATCTAATTCACACGCGTTTTGTAGTGTGTGTAGCCGTGATTTTTCAGATGCGCATGATGAGGAAGAGCAAAACTGAATTCCGCGCTAATATGAACTCCGAACTAAGTGCTCTGTTAGTGCAGAGGATGCACATGATAAAAAAAAAAAAAAAGCATGCCACCAGTGTACGTTTACCAAACAGGAACTACAAGCTTTCAGTGATATGTAAGTTAGTAAGATCTTGGGAAAAAAATCTACGACAGCCGCCGCCTCCCCCCCCCCCCCCCCCAGTCCCTCCCGGTGTCATAGCGGCTGCATTACGAATTGCCTTTCTTGAAAGTTGGCATCTCTGCTATGGCTTTATATTCTCTTCTTAAATTAGCGTAGTACTCTAGCCGTTCTTTCATGCGCTGCAGTTTTGCTGCATGCAGGGCTGACAAAGCTGTTTTCTTTGCTTTGTAGCAGACGTCTGTTACCATAGTTTTGCTTTTCTATTAAATACTGTAGGAGGTATTGCCCTAAGAATTTCCTCTTTTAAAGCAGCTTGGTTCAGAGTTCCTTTGTGTAGTGTATCGATTATTGCTTTGTTGTCTGATTCCTCTAGTTTTGTTAAGTCCAATGTTCTTCTCAGCTTTAAAGACTGTAACTTCTTAGTGTGATTCATACCATTTATTTGCAGCGTTGTTTTCACGGGCAGATGCTTCTTCTCAGCTTCCATGATAACACTTTGACATTTGGTGGTTATACTAGAATTTATGAAGGCAAGATCAATTGTACTCATGTCATAGCAAATATGTTGGCTGTTCCTTATTGTTGTTTAATATTAGCCCTTCTTCTAGATAGCTCAAAACTTCTTTCTATTTCTTTAATTCTGTATTTACACAACAATTGAGATCACCCGCTAGGATGATGGGATCGTCCTTAATTACAATATTCAAGCAGTTACCTATTTCTTCTATAATATCTGCGGATGTAAACTCTGGTTGAAAATAAACACACAAGTACGCACTGCCTTGTTCATATTACTAACGTGTTCTTTGACTTATGTTGTATAGCAAATGGTGCAAAATTCTCTTTCAAAAAGCAGGCAAAGCCCCCTTTTGGCCTGCCAGCTGGACCTTTATCCACCAAGACACGAATTTAATAATGGCTATTGACGTTCCATTTCGAAGTTCAAGTTTCTACTAAAATTGCGATATCGTAGGCCTGTAACATATTCTGAACTGTTGTTGCTATACTCAAGAGTCCTATGTTCCAAGATAGCAGTTTAATTTCCTGTGAGATCAAGTCTTCCTTTACAATCAGACTTTGTTCACTTTCGAACACTGGGTGGAAAGGAGTTTCCTCTTTGTTGTTGGGGACGAAAGGCCTTACACAAACGTCCTGAGGCCAGAACTCTGGGCATTTCACCGTGTGAAGGTAGTCAAAATCTATTCCTACCTTAAACGCCTTTTTTTATTCCCTTGGTAGCGAGTTGTTCACACAAGATGTCTCCAGTAATTCCATTATCTTTCAAGTATTTTATTAGATCATCTGTTTCGTTTGTTTGATGGATACTGCCGACATATAACCAGGCAGTCCTTGGGGCTGCCATCGACTGTTTGTTTTGATCCCTTGACGCCGGCACTCTGCCTGCGAGAACGTTAACGGTGAATGGTCTCCGTCCAGGTTACTTACTTCCTCATTTTCTTCCGACACGCCGTTGACCACTCGAGGTATCAGGTATGGCATCTCAGATTTCTTGGGAATCTCGTTGCTGTTTTCTCGTCTCTTTGGGTAACTACTCAATTGTACTGGTTGTTTGGGCTCTTATTGGTTTTCTGGGCGGGTCAGGTGCCATTATTTTCTTTCCTTCTATATCTCGAGCTTTCTCATTTCATAGTGCGGGGATGGAAGGCCTCGTATCTTTTGTCATTAAATCTCGTTCTGACTCTGATAGAGCTTGTCTTATTTCCTCTACGACAGTCTGCTTCATTATAATTTTTATGTTTCTAATCTCCTCCCATATTGCTTTTAACTCTTCTTTGCCATTTTTAAGCATTGCAAAGTCAGCTTTGTATTCCGTGCATAGCCACATAAGTGAGCAGCTAGGCTTCTTGATCGTGGCAAAGTCCCCTGCACTGACTGCCACACAATCTTTGTTATACCACCTCTTACACATTCAGTCGCTGCATCAGCTTCCGTTACAAGCTTTTCGCAGCCTCCACATGGGGCGTCGTTATCTGTCGTATCGACACTTGGCATGCTTGTTATGTTACGATTTGTGACTGCGTATAGAATGTAATAGACCAACGTACCACTGCGTCTTGATTCCCATGTACATGGTCGTTTTCGGGGGATGAAGTCCACGAGCCCAGTAATGCAGGGCGTACAGTTTATGCTGATTCCAAGGTATGGTCTCCCAAATTCCTGTAAATATCTCTTACTTTCTTCATCCTTAATGTTGCACTCCCTCAATTGGGACTTTTCCCACAAATTTGAAGTGCAAGTAGATCCCTGCTTCCTTTAGTTATGACATCTTATGATTTTCCCTTGTTTTGTCCTGTAACTTAGGTATGGTTTGCCTTCCATTCTTAGTTTCTAACCTTTTTTGTTGTTTCCATTCATCTTTCATACTTTCCTTACTTTTTCTTGATTCACTTCAATTCTTCATCTCTATCGCAAATTTCTTCTTCGCCTTCTGGTGTACTGAATAGCTTACCCAATGTTTCAGGGGTGTAATCGGAATAATTTTCTTCGAATTATTTGTTGGCAGGAGGAAGGATAGGTGGACCTCAGAAGCAAAATAATGTAAATCTATAACATTTTGAAGTATTAGCATGCAATTAGATGATCCTATGCAGAAAATTAGTGCAATGCAACGTGCATACTTTCAAAGGTAAACTACTCCATGCTTTCATCGTCTGTAGAGGTGCTTTAAAGACCTAGGTGAAGATTTCTTTTGGCTGAAATTTCAGAGCGCCATTCTCACAGCTATCATCGCCAATACCTACCAAAATAAGCAATAAAGCAAAATGTAAGGAAATTAAAACTTTTTATGGCATGTGATCGTAAACATAATTTATTCTGAAATAACAAATACTGACTTAAGTTGATTTGTATGATTTGGAATTTGCATCTATAGTTTTAGGGGTAAATAACTGCAGAGTAGTGGGATCTGGAAGGTTAATCAAAATAGTCATCTCCAATTTTTTGACAACAATCTAGAACTATGAAATTTCCATTGCTGAAACAGATGAGGGTGCTAACAGTGTCAAAACGTAATTTTCATCAAGAATGTCAGTTAGGCAATATTCATTCTTAAGGGATGATATATATCTACAATCGTGTGAGGCATGTTGGAGTGTTTACCTCTCATGTCGTTCATTAAAATCTCTTTTGGCTTCAGTTTACATTACACAATACTTAGTCATTTTTCAGATATGTTGAACAGTGTTAAAGGACTTTCATTAAAGATTGATACATGTCTTAGTCCTGATACTGTATCCCTACACACCGTCTAGATGTATTAAACATTGCTTGGTATTCTTTGTGTTCCCTAAGAAGTGTATCCTGTTATTTTCCTCCACTTCCCCAAATTTGTCTGTGAAGGATTTCCTGGTCTTCAGTAGATATAACATTTGACAGGAAGAAGAGATAGAATGATAGGACACATCTTAAGACACCCAGGACTTGTTCAGTTGGTTTTTGAAGGAAGTTTAGGTCGTAAGAATGGTAGGGGTAGACCAAGGTATGAATATAACAAGCAGATGTAGGATGCAATAGTTACGTAGAAATGATAGGGTGGCATGGAGGGCTGCATTAAACATGTCTATGGACTGATGACTTAAACGTCATCTCACTGTAGTTTTTTTTCCCAACTGGTTTTAATGTTTTTGTGGGGCTGATGACCTACATGTTAGGCCCCTTTAAACAACAATCAATGTTTTGTTAACTTGCAAGAAAATGGTAGTTAAGCCTACTATTCAACTGCTTGCCTGGGTAAAAGACTCACCTAGCAGTTCTTTACATTAATTCTCCAGGGAAATATTAAAAAGTAATGCAATAGGCTATTGCACTTGGGCATTTTTCCTCGCACTTGTCGAAGCATCGGTGGAATTTTGTCGGCGCTTAATACTCTTTCTTCTCGTTTGTTAAAATGTATTTCTACCTTAGGTTTTTTTTTCTTCCTGTATGCAAGTCATTTTCACTAATATTTTCATCGGATCAGTTTTATTCACTTTTATCTGGTGGGAGATCAGAATATGCCTTCCATTTTGATTGACTATACCAGTCTTGCCAAGACTGCTGCGAAAGCTAGAAAACCGGTGTAACTGGAAACTACCTCTACTGCAATTTACTGCGGGTTAGCACCAGTTTTCAGTCGTTAGTGCAGACTCCATCAGAGTGCACATAGAGCTATTTTACAGATAAATGGCCCTTCTTCCACCCAGCCATTCAATTGTGTTAGGCCTGCCTAGTGGCAATGTTTATAATGGTGTAAGACTCTACGTCTTGATTATCTGGTTAGTCCTGTAGAATGTTGGCTGGTAAGGGTAGGAGAGGTGGTGGTATAAAATTTCTAAACACTAGGCTGCATGTCAAAACCCTGAATTTTCGGCAGAATCTTCTTTCTACTTTGACCTGAGAATTCTGTGCTTGTCACCATGATTCTATTCCATCCTCGAATGTTCTTTCTCCCCTTGCTGTTATATTTTTCCCTCTTGCAAATTGTTTAAATTCTTGGAGCTTATTTGGTCCAGTGTCTGTGAGACTGTCCTAGTCTGAGAAAGATGATCTACCCTTTAGCGCATTTCCGTCTGGCGATGGCCCTAATCATTTTCTCACCGTGACATCTGGCGTTGTCTGGATTTTATTCAGGTAGGGGCAAAGTAGTGATGGGCAACGCTCTCGAGACTGACATCGCAGATCTCGAATCTCGAGACCGGTCATCCTGTAGTGCAAGCTGTGCTATGTACCAGTAACTATGACTGTAAACTTGATAGTATATCGATGGCAGTTATAGCGTGAAATAACGTTCTCATATGAAAACGTGAGCCAGTATTCAGTATTTTGTTAAAAGCCTGGAAAAGTACTCTATGTTCAACTATGAACCCATTTATACCATTAACGAAAGTGAAAACAGGATATCATTACAGTATCTTAAACTGTTCACGGCTCATTTGAGGTGGACGTCTTAAATGAATAACCCTGCATAATTTGTGAATAACTGCAGATAGGATGTACACCTACTTGGATACTAGAGGCGTGCATTATTCAAACTTGAGACGGGGGAGATGTGATTTGCTACATATGCAACCCCCATTACACGAGTGGAACGTGTACTCTAAAATGGCCGACTTTGCTCCAGTTCTTTCAGCAGGGGTGATGGGCAACGCTCTCGAGACCAATTTTCGTGTACTGCGAGCTGTGCGACGCGACGTCCCAGTAACTACCAGTGTAAGCTTGATAGTTATCAGCAGCAGTTCTCATATGAAAACGTATATGACGAAAATTTTTGTCAAAAGCCTAGGAAAGCACTGCATGTTGAACTATGAGCTCCTTAATATCATTAATGAAAGTGAAGACAGAATGCCAGTATCTTAAACTCTTCACGAGTTATTTCAGGTGGACTTCTTAGCTGAATAACCCATATATTTTGTAAATAACTGTTATTAGGATGTAAACCTACCTTGATGCCTCAAAATCGTTGTCGGCAGGGTAGCTTCTTGTGATTCAGACCGGGCTGGAGGTGTTCTATGACTATTCTTTCTTCTTCATTTATATTATGTGTTTTTAAGTGTCGGATCATCCCAGAAGTATTTCTACCGACGTATTTTACTTCTTTTGAATAAACAACACACTGGGCTGTGCTATGTGGCATCTCTTCAATCCACGACTTACGTTGCATTTCGGACATCGCTTTCAAGTTGTTGCGTACAACTAGACACAATTACACATTGCACTGTATATACCGAAGTACCTAATTATTATTATTATTATTATTAACAAATACATCGCAAATGGGAAATATCCCGGTGGAAACGATCACTTACACTAGTGTAATAATAACAGCATACTGATGTGGGCAAGTTTTCCTTCGTAAACAGGACCATAAGGGATTGGAATAAATTACCTGCAGCAGTCTTTGGTAGATTCTCTTCCGGTATCAAATTGTTTAAGATGATGATTACTGCTAGTAGTGCTAGTGCAAAGTGAAAAGTAAAAGCTGTAAATGACTGACACTGAATTTGTGATTTTCTGCTGGATTTAGAATGTTAAACTAGTAGTATTTCTTCTAATATTTTCTCTCCACGGAATTGCTTGTTGTACTCGTGTTGTTGTAGTTGTTGGGTAGTTATGTTTTAACTTTAATATCGCTAGTAGTAGGTTCAATGTAGAGTATTGTAAGCCATAGTGTTAAGTAATGAAAATGCTTAAGTTGTGTGTGAATTTGTATATAATGATGCTGGATTTAGAAAGTTAAACTAGTAGCATTTTTTGTCATATATTCCTTCATTGTTATAGTTGTAGGGTAATGATGGTTTAACTTCACTTTATTATCACTTGTAATGTTAAGCCAGTAGAAATCTCAACCAGTAGTATTGTAAGCGGCAGTGTTAAGCACTGGAAATACTGAATTTGTTTATGATGATGATGCTGGAATTAGAATGTCAAATTAGTAGTACTTGTAATATTTCCTGTCCATGCAATTGCTTGTTGTACTCCTGTTGTTGTTGGGTAATTATGCTAACTTTACATATGACGCGAATACTCTATAACATTGTAAGGAATTATTTCCTTCGTCACCAAAATATCGATAAACACAAGCAGTGGTCATGTTATTGAATGTGGGGTCTGATAACGATGTCCACCTATCTGTTGAAAGAATTGGAGCAAACTCTTTTAGATTACACATTCCACTCATGCGTAATGGTGGTTGCATATGCAGCAAGGTGCATCTTGCCTCATCTTGAGTTCGAATAATGCATGCCTCCAGTATCCAGGTACATGTACCTACAGTAGCCGTCAGGTTCTGTACTTAAACTACTCATTCGTGTACCTACCAGTGTATACAATGCCAGAATGCGTATCCCTTACAGTTATGTAATATTGCGTCAAAATAGACCTCTGTAGAAATGAACGCCCAAATCGCTTGTTGACACGTATTTACGAAATGGAGAAGGCCCGTGGTTGGCTATTCACATACTTCGCACAAACAACATTCAGCTCCGACTACCTATAGGCCTGCGACACGCTGCTCGCCACACAATGCGGGGACAACGCTCTCGAGATCTCTCGAAATTTCTCGCGAGAAATAGTGCCTGCGCTAGTCTCGAGAAATCTCGAGACCTAGTCTCAGACTGACCATCACTAGGGCAAAGAGCTCTTTTAACCTTCTGAAGCTTGTTGTTTCGGAGTATTCTTTTATTAAGTGGCTTCACTACCTTATGTTTGCCTCTTTGCAAATGAAGTAGCATATACTCCAGCGGCCTGATCTATGAAATACACTTATTTCATCTTATTTCCCCTGTTTTCCTCGGCACTTCGTTGTGGATTTGTTTTTAGACTTGTATTTTTTTAACTGTACGTGTCATGTTCCATGCTCGGTGTAGTGCGCGATCAGTGTTTCGGTGAATAAGCAAATCTTTTATATTTTCTTCTTTGTTCTGTAAACTTGGAACTTTGTTTATTAACTGTTTGTCCACTCCATTGGACTATCTAGTGTGGTGGCTTCAATGTAAACAATGACCTTTCATTAGTGGCATTTTTTTTCCTTCTATTCAGCTATGTGGTAATGTATTTATTAATTCCTATGGCCGATTGTAAATATAGGAGTTCTCCGTTGTTTCTTAATCGAGGAAGCAAAATCTTCTATTAGCCTTGCTGGAGGCGTAATGTAATGTGTTTTAATGTGTAGGAAAAACGTGGGACATTTGATAGATTATGATGGAATTCCTCTTTTTATATAAACGTTCCTTGAATTTTTGTAGTCTTCCTTTCAAAATTTACTTGCACGCAGTATTTTGTATTCGGCCTTGTGCGAGTCTGTAATTCTTTGTTATAGGGATATCTAATTTATCCATTGTCCTCTATTGACAGAAGTATCTGGTCTACACAACCGTAATTTTCATCTTTGGTATTATATTCTAGTCAATGTTCTGTAAGCTCTATACCAGAGAATTGCTTTTGTTAGAAATTTACCTTGAAGTACATTTTCCTGTTAAGAGTAATTTTGCTAATTCATATTATCCTGTTTTCCTGCTACCATTCTCTTATCTCTTGTGAGGAAACCTCGGAATTCTTTCTAAATAATTGCGATCGTTTAAGCTTACAGTGCAAAAGGTGCTATCTAGTTTACTGTTTAAATTTACTGTCCCTTCATTTAGTGGCATTTCCACTATTGAATGCTGCATGGCAAATGACTGGCTATTTTCTACCACATGTACCCATACTCCTTATATCACATAACCTAACCTGTAACATAGCTTACTAGTGTGTCCTTACATGCCTTCTCTCGCTATTAACAGAACAATCTTTTCACTTTCTAAACTGCAAATTAAAACTACTACTTGCAATATAAATGAGGTTCAGAATTTAGTCCAAGCTAGTGATGGACAGTCAGACATTGTCTCGAGATCTCTTAGAGACTAGCGTAAGCGCTGTTTCTCGCGAGAAGTGTCGAGAGATCTCATGAGTATTGTTCCTGTATTGTGTGGCGAGCAGTGTGCCGTAGGCCTATAGGTAGGTGAAGCCGAAAGTTGTTTGTGCCGAGAATGCAAGTAACCAACCACTGTCTTTTCCCTTCTGTAAATACATGTCGGCAAGCTGAATAGGCCGTTCATTTTTACAGAGGTGTATTATTGGCTCTGTATGTATAACATAATTATACAGGATATGCAGCGGTAAGTACATGAACGAGTAGGCTAAGTACAGAAACTGATGGCTACTGTAGTATACATTATCACTCTTAATTTATCAGACCCCACATTCAATATGCATTTGACCAATGCTTGTGTTTACCAACATTATGGCAGCGAAGGAAATAATTCCATACAATGTTATAGGAGCATTAATGTCATTATTAGGTACTTCGACATATGACTGTGCAATGTGTAATTTTATGCAATGTAAGTTGTGGACGTGGGATTATTTTGAAGAGATGCCACATAGCACAGTCCGTGGTCGTACCCCGCAGCCAGTTCACTTGGTCCTGAATGATTTAATGTTATGCCACGGTAACATCTCCCGTAGTTGGCGCACATTTCTTTTGTCCTTTAGCTGTTACCTGTGACAAGATGAAACGTGTTAAATCATAATTTTTCATAGACTACTTAGGGCACAGTCGAGTGAATGCCTGGTCATACAAACTACAGTAGTTGTGGTTCAGTTGTACACGACAGCCTATGGCTGGCAAATGAAGTATGTTTGAAGACTTTTCTACTTTCCTGAAGTACTCTTCCAATTTTCAATATAATCACAGCGTTGAATTTGTATTGACCGTAAGTAAGTGTTGAAAATTGGGTAGTTCTGGTCTTATTGCCGTTATCTCAGTGGATATTGATATTAACCTGGAGAAGTACTGCGAGTTCAACTATCAGCCCCTTAATTGCATAAGCAAAAGTGAAAACAGAATGCCAATATCTTCCATGGTAAACTCTGCATAATTTGTTGGCAACTGTAGATGGAATGTACACCTACCTGGATACTTGGCAATTGTTGTTGGCAGCATAGCTGCTGCTGAACGAGTTGGAGGTGTTCTTTGTGACAATTCCCCTTCATGATGCTGGATCATCAGACATATTTTGCTGACTTAAGTGTTCTTGTGAACAAACAACACAGGCGTCCTTGTTGGGCGCTGTCAAGGGGAGGCTGGAAAACTGAAGCAGTGTGGCAATTCGAAAGCAATTGGGGGGAACCTGCAACTAAAATGCTTGGTGACCTTGAAACCAATGTCATATTTGCCACCGCGACCATTCATGACCCTCAGTTCAAAACTGATGTAAGTCATTTGGCAGGCGCAGTGAAGTATTTAGCGCTAGCGGGTGTTCCTCCTAGCAGAGTCCTGCAGAGAGGCCCAGCCCATGAGCTGCTTCGGCAGTAGACAGCAAAGGGCTTTGAAAGGCTCGAACATACGAAGCCCGTGACGTCATCGCACGGGCCGGTCTGGGCGGCGCTCTGTCATTCGTATGCGGTGAACCAAGGACAGCACTGTGGAAGTTCTATGGGCTGACTGCTTCAATGTGTACAGTCTACTGCATGTCAGCGGAGTGCGTTGCATTACGGTCGAGTGGAGCCGATCAAGTTTGCTGTGGTTTTCAGTTTGACTTCTCCATCTATCCTGTTATCGGAAACAAATGTGGACTGTAGTTCCAAAACAAAAGAAACCGTGGCAAAAAATCATGAAGTAAAGAAAAGAAAAAACAAATGAACTAAAAACCGCACAATACAAGCCTTCTGAACCGAATCCTAAACTTAAAAGTCGTATTTGGTTAGTATTCAAGCCTGCAGTTGATGGTGATGGGAATTACGTTAATTTTTGTGTGCTGTGCGATCTGCGGTGAACTTTATGTACACATTAGCAGTAACCCGTGGCTTCTCGCGTGGATTTCGTATTTTGACAAAAGTAATCATTCCTCGGTACTGTACTAAGACATTATCTGAAAATCCCTAAAGTATAAAACATCACTGAAACTCATTGTAAACCACGTTTGTGCTATTGCCTTTTGGGGCTAAGATGGCCATGCGACACAACTGTACATGTGAGAACGTCTTTTCTCAAGTAAAAAAAATAGAATTAATTTTAAAGGAGATTCCAAATACATATTTCCACATCTGTAACATCTTCAGGTTTTGAGATATAAGTATCAGCATAAAAGGAATTCAACCCCTTTATCAGCCCTTCATCCACCCCCACCTACGTGGATTTACCCATAGAAAGGCATGTTTCCTTTTTTTTTTTTTATTAAAGGACATTCCAAGTACCAAGTTCCATGCCTGTAACATGTAAAGTTTTTGACATACACTTTAGATATACCAGTACTCATTTTAAAATTCAACTGCTTTTTCAATTCTTTTCAGTCCCTTAAGTGGTTTTTCGAAAACAAAATATTTGTTTATTGATAAAGGAGCTGCCAAATACCAATTTTCATGACTGTAACATCTTGAGATATTTGCATCCTCATGAAAAGATTTCAACACCACCCCCTCCCACCCTCTCCATAGTTAATTTTACCCCCCAAAAATGAGTTATTTTTATTTTTAAAGGTGATTTCAAATACCCATTTTCATGTCTGCAACATCTTTAGTTTTTTAGGTATAAGTATCCTCAAACAAATAATTCAGGTAATATTTCAGTTCTTTCATCCCCCTTAAGTGAATTTTGCAAAACCAAAAGAATATGCATTTCTTTCTTTTTAAAGGAGACTCTAAATACCAATTTTTACATCTGTAGCAACTTCAGTTTTTGAGATATCAGTACCATAATAAAATTAATTCAGCCCCCTTTTCAGTCTCTTTTACCCCCCCCCCATGTTAAGTGGTTTTTCAAAAAACAAAATACCTGTTTTTTATTTTTAAAATATTAAAAATATCAATTTTCATATTGTAACATGTTAACTGTTTGAGATATACTGTAGATATGCCCATCTTAAAAATTCACGCCAACTCACATTTCAGTCCTCTTTAAGTGTTTTTTCCGAAAACAAAATAATACATGTCTCTTTATTATTAAAAGAGATTATAAATACCACTTCATGTCTGTAACATGTTAAGTTTTTGGGATTTATTAATTATTTATCGTGTCAGAAGTACGAAGTAAACAAGACAAAAATTAAACTGGAGGAAATTTTAAACATTGGTTGACCAAAAATTGACCACAACAAGCTCATTTGGAGTTGCCCTCATTAGGTCTTTAATGGTACTTGTGGCTGGAGAAGGACGACACAGTAGAAGATGCTCGTTAGTCTGCTTAGTACAACACTTGCAGTAAACTGTCTCCACAGGAAGGCCCCATTTCTGTAGATTGGTCTTGCCTCTTGTGGTACTGGAGCGTAATCAATTGAGAGCCTTCCATGATGTCCACTTTTCAGAATGTCGAGGAGAAAGTTCTTCCTTTGGAACCATACATTCTCTAAATGTTGACGTTTTTTCCTGCCACATTTTCTTGCTTGTTGTGGTGTTCCTTTAAGAGCTTCAGTGGTCGTCAAGAAGCTCTTTCTTGATTTCAGCCTAGGATGTGCTGGTTGACAGGCATACAAAGGTTGGGCTTCCATTAATTCCAGTAGCCATTGCCTGATAACAGGACCAAATTTCTTTATCTGCTCTACTCAAATGCCGTCTAGTTTCGCTGCTTTTCCCAATTTGCACTTCCTCAGTGCTGATTCCAGTTCAGTTTCAGTAAATGGTGGAGATAGGACGTTGCTCTCTTGGTTTTGCTTCCGTGTTATTGGTTTCTTATCTAGCTTTCTAGATCGGGTTGATTTTCCATTTACTAGCAACTGATGGGCAATTTGATCTACCTTTATATTAGCTTATGTACTGGTTTGGGTATTGTCATTATTGAGAAAACATAATAGTCTCTACGCCTTCTGACTGCTCTTTCTCATGTCACAATCTGTCATTAATTTTATCCACTCATCCCTTTTAGCCATTGATACTGAGGAAAGAACGCTTTGTGCAAGGATTGATGTTTCTTCGCTAAAAGGATCAAGTTCATATTTCTTGTAATATTCTTCTAGCAAAGTGGCCATTTCAGGTTTAATGCCTTTGATAAAATTGGTTCTACAACCTCTTGGAATTGATGCCCTTGAAGAAAATTGGACATTGTCAACAGACTTGTACTTTTCAGGAACCGGAGTGATGCTCAGAATCTTCTCATCCAGTATGCTGGAAAATCTTGCCCAGTCAGCCTTCTTAAAGTTGTATCTTCACCTAAAATGGACTTCTTTAGGTCTTATTGTTAGCAAAATTTGGCACATGATGGGCCTATGTTGTGTGTTTGGAATTGGTAGACATACTGCTTTGGTGCATGTATGCATAATGCTTTCACTAACAAAAACGAGGTTGGTTTATAGCCTCATCCCCACTAAGGAGGAGAGAGTTTGCTATCATGGATGAGGGCGAGTTGAAAATTTTCAGCCCACGAAAGAACTGTCCCACCATTCTTGTCCTCATGTGCGTAACCCCCTCCATGACTGTGACTGATGAAATCGCCTATAACAATGGAGGCTTTATTTTTATCAAAATTGTGGGGTGGAATGAAGGAAAATTCTGCTGCAGGTGGTTTATAAACTGAGGTGATTACACAGTTACTTAGCTCAACGGTGATAATTTCAATGTTGTTTTCACCTGACTGGCAAGCACTTCCGACTTCTAAATTCGGCTTCACAAAACTGGCACTTCCATATAGAGCGTGTGGTCTTTCAGTAATCTGTTTCATGCCAGGAACAAATGGACGTTTCTGTTTCATATCTCTGTGTGTTCACACTGCTTGTCGCGACGAAGTTCATACAAAGGTTCTTTACAAGATGTTATGCCTTCAATGTTAACAGAAATGACTGTTAAGGTTGGTTCTGAAAAGAACCGTTTGTTGGATCTCATATAAATAACTCTGTTACTTCTGGTGTGAGAGAATCGGCCGTCTAGGAAGAGTCCTAGTCCGTTGCCCAGGAGACACCCGGATGTATAACAGTATCACATGCAAATACACCCTACTGAGAGGTTTCTCTCGTGTCTCCCAGTTTTTGAGATATATTGTAGATATGCTCAGACATTATGTGTACAAATTTTGGTTGGCAGCAATGCCCAAACGTACACGCATAATCTCGTTGTAGAATCCTGGAGCTGGCGTTGCCATGGTTACGGCAGTTCATTTCTTTATCCGATTCCGAGAGCAGGGGTAGTGTGGTGCCAATATCTCCATAACGGTTAGTTTTAGGGCCTTGAAACATGGGTTTTCGGGCCTGTAGAGCTTACCAAGATTTGTTCTTTGGGTCAAGGGCCTTAAAATGAGCTTAGTCTCGTCCTTGCGTGACAAATTCAATATTTCGCCTATATTAGCCTATTATTTTTTTATCGCCTCCCACCTCGAATTGTTTTGAAAATAAAATACAGCCCCTGTCCCTCAGGGATAATGTATATTTACATTAGTAAAAGGATTTTTAGAATCGGTCCCGTAGCTTCTGAGATTACCCTCCAGATATACACAAACTAACAAAATTTGCGCTCTCTCTTTGTTATATTAGCATAGATTAAAGGAGTCAGACTGATTCTGTATTTTTATGATTAGATAAAAAAACGATGAATGAGGTGTGCTTTAATGATGAGCATTCTAATGTTTCCGTGTCAACAGACTCCACGACTATGCCACAACCTAAAGTAATGAAGTTTTCTTCGTGGACTGACGTTCATGATGCTCCTATTCCAACAGATGAGCTGGAAATATATTTAAAGCAAAATTGTGGAATGGAAGAAGACAGATATAGCATCCTATTGGAGAACAAATGGATAAAACTATCCAAAATGTCACCAGATCGCTAAGAAAGGAATATGTATGCAAGCATCAAGTTCAGCTTCAGAGAGAAATTTCAGTTCAGCGGGCTTCATTCTCAACGCACGACGGTCTCTTCTACAACCAGACAATGCTGATGCTCTTCTTTTCATTCACAGTAATTCAATTCCACCACATTTTTTTTTGCTAAGGGCTTTAAGTCGCACCGACACAGATAGGTCTTATGGTGACGATGGGATAGGCCTAGGAGTTGGAAGAAAGCGGCCGTGGCCTTAATTAAGGTACAGCCCCAGCATTTGCCTGGTGTGTAAATGGGAAACCACGGAAAACCATCTTCAGGGCTGCCGATAGTGGGATTCGAACCTTTATCTCCCGGATGCAAGCTCACAGCCGCGCGCCTCTACACGCACGGCCAACTCGCCCGGTCATTCCACCACATTAGCAATGACCAATAAACTACGCACACTAAGAAAAAGCTATGTTTAGGTTTGTTTCTGTTGTTGACATATTGCACATCATTTCTGTTTGTATTTTATTTTGAGGTAAATGCGAATGAAGTCCTATGAATATGCTTCATGTTATTTTGATTCATTTTCAGTTAACTTTGTCAGTTGCAGACGAATATTAGTTTATAATAAAGTTTCTGTTTGTTATCAATTATTATTATTACAGTGCAGGAGACATCTCTACTGTTTAATTTCAAAATGCGATTAGCCTACTTTGAAATAATTATGGTATTAGCGTGCGGGAATTCGTAGAGTAAGTGATCCGAATAGTAGTGTGACGTGAACATTTCGCTGTGCACGGCGCACATGTTATTGTGGAGAAGTACTCAAGGTTATTCTACTGAGCCCGCCCAGTGCGGTGGGCTGTAAGAGCCCAGTGCTGTGGGCCAGTATGCTGCCACGTCAGAAGAGAACGGCACTGCACGGGCTGGGCTGCCAGAGCCCGTGGGTTTGAACTGCTGCGCGGTGGGCCTGGCTGCAGGACTCTGCCTCCTAGTCAATACAAGTCAAGTTTGTATAAAAGTTACTACTTTAAACGGTACATGGTAGTAGTTTCGGCCTTACAATCTTGGGCCATATTCACCATATAACCATAAAATATTTTAAGCTAATTAACCCATGCATAAAAATATTTCAACATATATGTATATTATACATTTAAAATTATCCTGTCTATTCACTGGTTGCATTAATTAATTGCTTAAGTTTATTCTTATGTTATTGATGTTTTTAAAAGCACTTGCACACACTTGGGTTCTTACTATAAAATTGATATAAATCATTTGTGATATTGTACATCATGTTATTGACACTGCCTTTATCATTGTTATCCATATTTGGTAGAGTTGAAGTTCATTGGCTTTAGTGTCTTTGAGTAGCACGTATGAAAGCAAATTATTATGTCGTCGATGTTATGTAGTGAGTTGTCACAATAAGTGAAGTCAAGTGGTTATTAGCTTAGAGGGAACATTCTTTCCAGTGCTAAGGAATGTGTTAATATTATTGAAATCCCAGGAGTTGTTAAGTGTGTGTGGTTTTATTCTGTGTGAGGAGGGGAGGGGGAACTTGAAGTTGTGGTGGGGGTTGATGTATATTGTATAGATTGGAGAACTACCGAGCTCGATAGCTGCAGTCGCTTAAGTGCGGCCAGTATCCAGTATTCGGGAGATGGTAGGTTCGAACCCCACTGTCGGCAGCTCTGAAAATGGTTTTCTGTGGTTTCCCATTTTCACACCAGGCAAATGCTGGGGCTGTACCTTAATTAAGGCCATGGCCGCTTCCTTCCCACTTCTAGCCCTTTCCTGTCCCATCGTCGCCATAAGACCTATCTGTGTCGATGCGACGTAAAGCAATTAGCAAAAAAAAGCTAGGTTGGAGAACTATTTAAGTTGTGTGTTAGCAATTAATGGAATGGTAGAATCGTATAAAATACATTTTTAGGATATGTAAATCATCTTTCGTCTCACTAAAATTATGTATACCAGGCGAGTTGGCTGTGTGGTTAGGGGCGTGCAGTTGTGAGCTTGCATCCAGGAGATAGTGGGTTCGAACCCCACTGTCTGCAGCCCTGCAGATGGTTTTCCATGGTTTCCCATTTTCATATCAGACAAATGTTGAGGCTGTACCTTATTTAAGGCCACGGCCGCTTCCTTCTCACTTCTAAGCTTTTCCTACCTCATCGTCGCCATAAGACCTATCTGTGTCTGTGCACCGTAAAGAAAAAAATGAAGCCTGTCATGTGCTGGCCCATGGCTGAAAAATCTATTGTAGCATTGGTATGTTCAGCATGACTTATGCTTCGAATCCTAACAGTTTTACAGAAAAGGCACCCTGCTCAACATTACCCTGGAATGTTACATTCAAATCGACCAGTGCCATAATCCAAATTATAATTTAAATGAATTAACTGAAAAATAAATATTTTATGGGATTCTACCATTCCATTAATTGTTAACACACATCTTAAAAAGTTCTCCAAACCATACAATATACATCAACACCTACCACACCTCCCCTTCAGGTCCACTCACCACAAATCTTACACAGTAGACAGTGTGACCTCAATATGGTGTTAAGAAGATCCACACATGCTAGAGGGGAATATCCAGCGCACACACACACACACACACACACACACACACACACACACACACACACACACACACACACACACACACACACACACACACACACACACACACACACACACACACACACACACACACACACACACACACACACACACACACACACACACACACACACACACACACACACACACACACACACACACACACACACACACACACACACACACACACACACACACACACACACACACACACACACACACACACACACACACACACACACACACACACACACACACACACACACACACACACACACACACACACACACACACACACACACACACACACACACACACACACACACACACACACACACACACACACACACACACACACACACACACACACACACACACACACACACACACACACACACACACACACACACACACACACACACACACACACACACACACACACACACACACACACACACACACACACACACACACACACACACACACACACACACACACACACACACACACACACACACACACACACACACACACACACACACACACACACACACACACACACACACACACACACACACACACACACACACACACACACACACACACACACACACACACACACACACACACACACACACACACACACACACACACACACACACACACACACACACACACACACACACACACACACACACACACACACACACACACACACACACTGAGATTTCAATTCAGTATTAACATGTTCCATTAAGCCGTGAACGTAATAGCACCAGAAAGGATGTTCCCTCTAAGCCAGTAAACACTAGACTTCAGAACTCTCTACGTAACATCGATAACATGGAATAATTTGCCCAGAGTCATATGTGCCACTCAAATGCACACTGTGAAGGCAACCAACTTCGATTCTACTACATTTGGAAAACTACCATCAAGGCAGTGTCAATAATGTGATGTACAATACAAGGATAATGTCCAGATAGAGGAGGTGACTAATACTAAGAAGTATTAAAATTTATCTATGATAACAATGACATTTACAGTAAGAAACAAAAGTTGAAAACTCGAAAAGCAGCAGGAATTGATAAGATTTCTGGGGATATATTAAAAGACAATGGGGTGGGATATAGTACCATATCTGAAGTACATATTTGATTATTCTTTGCATGAAGGAGCTATAACAAATGAATGGAGAGTTGATATAGTAGACCCTGTGTATAAAGAAAAGAGTGATGGACCTAAAGCTGAAAATTACAGGCCAGTCGGTTTGACATGTATTGCATGTAAGCTTTGGAAAAGCATTCTTTCTGATTATATTAGACATGTTTGCAAAATTAATAACTGGTTTGATAGAAGGCAGTTTGGGTTTAGGAAAAGTTATTCCATTGATACTCAACTTGTAGGATTCCAGCAAGTTATAGCAGATATCCTGGATTCATGTCAAATGGTCGCGATTGACCTATCTAAGGCATTTGATAGGGTAGATCGTGGGAGACAACTGGCAAACATGAGTGCAATTCGACTAGAAAAAAGAGTGACTGAATGGGTGGCTATATTTCTAGAAAATAGAACTTGGAGAATAAGAGTAAGCAAAGCTTTATCAATCCATGTGATAATTGAGAGAGGAATTCCTCAAGGCAGTATTATTGGACCTTTATTTTTTCTTATATGAATGATATGTGTACAGAAGTGGAATCAGAGATAAGGCTTTTTTTTGCAGATGATTTTATTCTGTACAGAGTAATAGATAAGTTACAGGATTGTGAGCAACTGTAAAGTGACCTCGAAAATGTTATGAGATGGACAGTAGGCAATGGTATGATGATAAACGGGGTTAAAAGTCAGGTTGTGGGTTTCACAAGTAGGAAAAGTCCTCTCAGTTTTAAATTCTGCATTGATGGGGTGAAAGTTCCTCTTTGACATCTTCTGGTAAATGGTTGAATTAATTCAGTTTTAAAGTTCAGAGTTTCAGCTGTAGAGGAGTACTTCAAGGCGGAAAATTCAAATGTGCGGCGTATAGGTGTACCAACCGGTACAGATCAAACCCCCCCCCCCCACAAAAGTCCTTCCAAGGGGTGATGCAAAAGGATGTTAAAGAAAATTATTTGCCAAAACAAAATTCCAAGTTTTGTTTTACCCAACTTGAAGAAAATGTTTGCTTCTCTGGTGATAGATTTGTTGAAGTACATGGAAGAAACATTAATAAATGAAAAAGTTTCTTAATGTTGAATTGAAGAAGACTTTTGAAGAAAAAAATATTCGAAGTCTTTTCATTGATAACTTGTTAGGCTCCAGATTTAGAGTGTCTCGTTTGCCGAAGAATACCAGGTACACGTTGCTACTTTTAACAGCAAGACCAGCCGCCGCTGCTGCTAAAGTCCAGGCGAGGACGCCCGGACCGCTCAAGTACCCTGAGATACCTCTCTCCCGCACTATGAGAGGGGTAGTCATGGTGAAGGACGCCGCAGATGTGAAGTTTGTTTACAGTCCCCAGATAAGCTTGCGGTTGGTGCGCCGCACTTCAGCCTGTGCCGGGTGATAGACTCTGGTGCGCCGTGCACTGTAGGACATCACAGTAGTGGAGTGGGCCCTTACCCCACCACTGTGGCGGTAAGGCGCCGAACGGCTGCGGGGCGCAGAAACAATAAAATCTCGGCGGCAGAATTGTTGGAACAAGTGATTTATGGTTCAATCTTGGAGAGGCTGAGGGGCCAGCGGCGTAGAAATTTAAAAAAATATATATTTTTACAGCAACTGGAATGGTTTAGCAGGAGACGGGAGCTTGGTAATGGCCGCAAGGAAGAGACAGCAGAATGACCCTAGGAGAAGGTTTTACATATTTATACAGAGCAGATGAGAAAACAAAGGGCAGAAGGCCTAAAATTAATAGAAGATATAACCTTTACACCGTTGCAAGACACAGATGGCAAGTTAACAATTACATTACACCGGTTTCACCTGAGACAGGTGAACCCTAAATATCCTCTCGGTGGCTGGATTGCTCACTAATAATGTCACCGGGGTTAAGAAATCCAAAATGGTGGACGGCCCATGAAATCTGGGGGCAAGCTTGCCCGCGGGAACAAAGTTTTTGACCATAACTTGGTCTCCTACCTTTAAATTGGTGGGCCTCCGTCCACGATCATATCTTTCCCTAACCTTTTCATGAGAAATTTTAAGGTTGGCCTTAGCCTTCTTCCAAAGATCTCTAATATTATCTGAATCTATTATCTGGAGACCAAAGGTTAGAGAGCGGCGTGTTGGGTACAAACTTAAACATCAAGGAAGCTGGAGTAAACTTATGAGATTCATGAACCGCCGAATTCAAAGCGAAAGCTAACCAATGCAAGGACGTGTCCCACCTAGAATGAAGCTTTAGCATTGTCAGAAACAATATATTGACATGGACCAAAAGAAGCGAAAATGGAATTTAAACACGATATGGTGGACTGAGCGGTAGCCAGCTTAGTCGGAAATAACCAGGAATATCTTGTGAAACCATCTACACACACAAGGATGAATTTGTTGGCGTTCCCCTTAGATTGGGGGAAGGGTCCTACGTAGTCGATGATAAAGACGTTCCATGGAGCGCAACGCTTGGTGAGAAGATAGTAAACCTAGCTTAGTGGACATGGTAGGTTTATTCAGCTAACATGTTTTACAAGCTTTTACCACTTCACGTATTTCACTGTCCATACCTTTCCAAATGAACATTTCTCGGATCTTTTCTCGAGTTTTGAAGATGCTTAAATGCTCCCCTAATGGGGTCTCATGGTAATACTTGAAGATCATAGGTACAAGAACAGCTGGAACCACAACTTTCATCTTCTTTTCATGCCTCGACCGGCAACATAAAACACCATTCCTCAGCACATAAGGGACTACATGTTCCGCAGAAGAAAGGGTTTCCATAATCGGGGCCAGCGTCGGATCTTCACGTTGATATTTTTTAATATCCCTAAATAACATGGGAGCATCCGTTAGAATGGCATTTACACCAGGATTTATGGACTCGGGAAGTGAAGAACTGTCTTCTTGTTCACAGGGCTCGACACCATTAGAAAACATACGGCTTACTCCGTGCGCCATGACATTTTCAGAGCCTCTTATATGCCTAACATCAAATTGGAAGGCAGAAATTCCGATGGCCCAGCGGGGTATGCGACCGGTGCGACGCGGCCTACCTCAGACCCAACTTAACGCTTGGTTATATGTCTCCAAGTCGAACTTGACATGTTCCAGATAGAGGCGGAACTTTTCTAGAGCAAATAAGACTGCCAAACCTTAAAGTTCATAAATTGAATACTTGGCTTCTTGAGCCGATAAAGTTCTAGACGCATAGGCGATGGGTCGCCTCCCTAGTTCAGTCTCTTGAAGAAGGACTGCAGCCAACGACGACGTGTCGGTTTGGACGATAAATTTCATCGAGAAATCAGGCATGGCAAGAACAGGGGCATCACACAGAGCTAATTTGAGATCTTCGAAAGCGGCTTGTTGAGAAGGGCCCCACTCAAATTTGACGCCTTTCCTACAAAGTAAGTTCAAGGGCGCTGCTCTATTAGCGAAGTTAGGAATAAATTTCCTGAAGAAATTCACCATGCCAATGAATCTGGCAATTCCTTTGATGTCCTTAGGAGGTTTGAAATCACGGATGGCCTGTGTTCGAGAATGATCCACAGCGACACCATCGGGCGACACAATATGCCCTAGAAATGACGGAAGGCTTAGTGAAGGCAACCTTGGACAACTTTACAGTTAACCCTACCTTACGAAGGCGATTAAGGACTTCTTTCAGATGATCAAGATGTTCTTCAAAGGTCAAAGAAAATACATCATCAAGATAATGGTATAAGTAATCGAATTTGATGTCGGAGAAGACCCTGTCTAGCAGTCTCGTAAGTACAGCTGCTCCCGTGGGGAACTCGAAAGGCACACGGTTGTATTCGTACAAGTTCCAATCCCTGGCAAACGCTGTAAGATGTTTAGATTCTTCCGCCAGGGGGTTATACGCCTGATTAAGGTCTAAGATGGTGAAGAACTTAGCTTTTCGAAACCATGAAAAGCAAGAGTGAAGGTCAGGAAGGGGCACAGATTGTAACACCACCTTCCGATTGAGAGCCGTATAATCAATCACAGGCCTGAAGCCACCTTGGGGTTTCGGAATAAGGAAAATAGGCGATGAATACGCCTACTTAGAGGGCTGAATTATACCATCTTTCAACATCTGATCTATGATCTCTTTCAGAGCCTTCATTTTAGGTGGAGATAACCTATAAGGTGGAAACCTGACAGGGATCGCATCAGTAACCTCAATCTTGTATTCGATAAGGTCAGTAACACCAAGAGTATCGGAGAAGACTTCTGGAAACGACTGACACAACTTATGAATACTATCGGCCTGCTCCTCAGGTAGATGTCTAAGGTCTAACAACATCTCATCCTGGGTAGGCGAAACAGATGAACATGACACAGAACTACATTTAAGTAAGGGGATTTTGAAATTACTAGCAAATTTGAAAGTGCACGACTTGCTCTGAATGTCGAGCACTAGACCGGTGTGCGACATGAAATCCGCTCCTAATATAATGGGGCAAGACAAATGCTTTGCCACAAACAGTTTAACTCTCCAAGTAAATTTAGCAATTCTAATTTTGGCATACAGAAAACCTAAAATTTCCAATGGAGAAATGTTAGCCGAAATGCATTGAACCGAAGATGAACAAAAATCAGAAAATTTACAAACAGATTTTAATTTGGAATACCATTCAGCCGAAATGATGGAACACACACTGCCAGAATCTAATAGAGCTGTTATCGGTTCATTATTCAATTCAATTTTGAGAAGTGGTACAGGTGCGGGGGTACCGCCACAATCTTAAGACATTCTTTGGGACCTTCAAAAGATAAATTAGAAGACTGAGATTTGGTCGGATTTAATCGGGGCTGAGCCTGAAGAAGTTGGGCACGCCGACTCAGCCGATGTCACTAGTCACTTTTGATTATTGGTGGAAGTTGCACACGAAGTTGAGCAGGAGGGAGAGCTATTAGAATTCGGACAATTCTTGGCAATATCGGAAAAGGCGCTGCATTTAAAGCAGCCTCGAGATGACCCTGCTCCATTCTTTGTCCCACTGGATCTGATCAAAGGGCACTTGTTCCGGAGATGGTCAGGCGACCCACAAGCATAACATTTGCGGGGTGTGAGGGTTTGGCGAGGTGGAGGTCGAACATTACCTGAAAATGGAGGGGGCTCTTTCGCGACACGTAATGTGTCCGCATATCTAACTCCCTCGGCTGAGACAGCCATAGCTTCTAATTCGGCAAAAGTTTGCGGACGCGACGCAAAACACAAGTATGATCTGTAAGATGGTGTAATTCCTTCCACAATAGCCTGTGCAATTTGATGTTCAGGGAATTGTAGAGCAAATACCCTAGTATAGAACTTAATATCTTGGATGAAGTCTGCCAAGTTTTCATCCAATCGCTGTACTCTATAATAGTACTTCTGAATTAGAGATGACCTAGCTCGAGCTGGGATGAAATTAGCTAGCAGGTGGGCATGGAAGTCTTCAGTAGATGATTGTTCAGCAATGGCTCCTAATATTTTGTCTGAGAGGACACCAATGGAATAAGGGTAAATTATCTGAAGGATTTGACACGGAGAAAGAGAAAAAACAAGAGCATGATCCTAAAATTCAACCAAAAATCTTAAGAATGCGTAGAATTAACGGAAAACTTAGAAGTACCCCTAAGCAGCGTCGCTAAAGGATGAGGCAAACTACTGAACCCAGGTGACAACGGGTAAAGGCCTAGGGGGCGAAGAAGCTGTTTCAGAGACTGCATTATTCAAAACAAAGGGTGGAATGGATGTGCGACAATCGGACTCAGTTTCTAATGGGGCAGATGTTTGTTGAGTTGCCACGGATTTTCTACCTCCTTCACCTGTGGGAGAATGCTCTTCGCTAACTACGTTTATCAGAGTGGGTTGGTTGGTTTTGGGGGCTACTGTCCCGGTTAACAATAGGCTAACCTTACTGGACAATTTAGAAAGGTTTTCGAGGACAGCACTAGCTTCCTTCACTTGAATGTCATTTAACTTAAGAGACAATAGATCAGTAACCCTATTGTAAAAATGGAACAACCTAGCTTGCACACGTTTAAGTTGATTAGGTGATGGAACACCCCCTTCAAAAAAACTAACTGCAGATGCTAGCTCAGTAGCATTATCAGTGATCGTGGAGAGAGCGTCGTCAATATCTTTCTCCCCCAAGATGGGGATACTAATTGGCAAATCCAGAGAATCTTTAAGTTTAGTGGTATCGGCCGCAACTGTGCCTCCAGATTGAACATTTCTAATAGTTAATTCGTAAATTAATTCCTCCTTGCGCAAATAGCCGGGATGGAGGACATCGCGAGGGCTGGACATTATGACAAAAGATTGACAAATTTAGAAAATAAGGAAGAAAATTCCAGCGACGGAGAGAATTGTTAGAGTTCAAAACAAAAGCAATGTTTAGCCATCAAAGGGGCTAAATTGAGACCCATTCAACCACGCTCTGCTACCACTTGTTCCGGGGTATCTGTGGAACAGCAGAGGTGAAAGAAGGTGCGGGCTGGAATGGGTCTAACTACAAGTCCGAGAGATGAATTAAAAATTTAAATAAAGGTTATATTTTCAATAGACAACAAGATTTAACAAATTTTCACTAGGTGAAATAACAATGAAGAAAATCAGGTGCAATTATAACTTTACAAACGAAAACACAAGTTAAGGGGTCCTTACAAATCCTGGGCTACAAGCCCCACTTTCACAATCCTTGAGCTCTCAGCTCACAACCACAAAATACCAAAGGGCAGAAAACCCCTAATTTCATGGAGCACTTGCTCCCACCTAGTAATGTGAAGCCTCCTAGAGGCACCTTTCAAAATACCAGAAAGAGCTGACCCGCTCTCAATCTTTCAAGCCTATTAAAGGCAATACTAGACTTTACAATTAACTGCCATCAAGGTAGAACTTACAAATATAAACAGGGATATCTCGTACCCAATCTACTGGGCCTTCGCAGGAAGGAAAACAAAACAGGTTAAGTTAATGGCCCAAAATACAAAGCTGAATGGAGGCGAGTACTTGCACTCCTACATGAAAGTTTGTTAAAACCTAAGTGGCATTAGGCCGATTCAACAGGGGCTATTCCCACACTAGGGAGGTGACTCGTATAAGAAAATTTTAATACATTAGGAAGGAGAAGAAAATCGGTTATGAAAACGTAGTCACCTCAGATCAAAATGACGGGGAGCTTGAGAGGGTAAAGCACTCTCTAGCCCCGATTTACAATTAAAGTAACATGAAAATTTTACATCGAAATGGTATAGGTTACAACAAAAACGGTTTCGGACCTTCCCCGAGGATTAAACTGCTGAGCTAGCAAGAAAATAAAGATGTTAAACGGCCATTACCTTTTTGAAAGGCTGCTGACTGATGAAAGAGGCGCTTCCCGCCTCCTGCTATTCTTCCATACACTAAGCTAGATGTTGTACGAGTGGCCGACAGACCAGAAAATCAGCAGCTTTTATACCCTCTTGGAAGATTCGAGATCTCTCATTAATAATTAAGACACACCCACATGCGTTTATTGGTTGGCTATAAGTTACAAGTCAAAAATGAAGAAGAAACCTGTGATTGGTGGGAAATTAATTAGAGAAATTACTGATTGGGTAAATTCAAAACAGGTGGAAAGAAAGGATTAATATTGCCAACCCACCAACGAAAGAACGAAATTTACCAAAGACAACAACTTATGAATACAAAATATCTTCAAGAAAAGCTCCTTCACTTCGCACCAGGGTGCATGATCATAGTTTTTGGTAGAGACATCTGTGAGAGAATGTCCACACTTCTTGATAATTAGTAAACAAAAACAATTCAAAATTAACACAGTGACATCTTCTGGTAAACGGTTGAATTAATTCAGTTTTAAAGTTCAGAGTTTCAGCTGTAGAGGAGTACTTTAAGGTGGAAAATTCAAATGTGTGGCGTGTAGGTGTGCCAACCGGTACAGGGATCCTTGTAAGTACCTAGGCGTTTATACAAGGAAAGATCTTCATTGGGGGTAATCACATAAATATGATTGTAAATAAAGGGTACAGATCTCTGCACATGGTTATGAGGGTAGTTAGGGGTTGTATAAATGATGTAAAGGAGAGGGCAAATAAGTCTTTGGTAAGACCCCAAGTAGAATATGGTTCCAGAATATGCGATCCTCACCAAGAGTACTTGATTCAAGAACTGGAAGAAAATCCAAAGAAAAGCAGCTCGATATATTCGGGGTGATTTCCAACAAAAGGGTAACGTTACAAAAATGTTGGAGAGTTTGGGCCGGTGGGCTGAGGAGACTTCATAGAAAGGAGAAGAGCTGCTCGACTAAGCGGTATGTAATACCAATATAGTTAGTCCATTAATGGACATCATACATTTTCCAACTAATTCATTCCTGATTGCCAGCATTTCCAGTGGAGAGATAGTGTGGAATGACATCAATCAATTAATCAATACCTATCTGCATTTAGGGCAGTCGCCCAGGTGGCAGATTCCCTATCTGTTGTTTTCCTAGCCTTTTCCTAAATGATTTCAAAGAAATTAGAAACTTATTGAACATCTCCCTTGGTAAGTTATTCCAATCCCTAACTCCCCTTCCATAAATGAATATTTGCCCCAGTTTGTCCTCTTGAATTCCAACTTTATCTTCATATTGTGATCTTTCCTACTTTTATAAACGCCACTCTAACTTATTCGTCTACTAATGTCATTCCACGCCATCTCTCCGCTGACAGCTCGGAACATGCCACTTAGTAGAGCAGCTCTCCTTCTTTCTCTCAATTCTTCCCAGCCCAAACTTTGCAACATTCTTGTAAAGCTACTCTTTTGTCGGAAATCACCCAGAACAAATCGAGCTGCTTTTCTTTGGATTTTTTCCAGTTCTTGAATCAGGTAATCCTGGTGAGGGTCTAATACACTGGAACCTTACTCTAGTTGGGGTCTTACCAGAGACTTATATGCCCTCTCCTTTACATCCTTTCTACAACCCCTAAACACCCTCATAACCATGTTCAGAGATCTGTACCCTTATTTACAATCCCATTTATGAGATTACCCCAATGAAGATCTTTCCTTATATTAACACCTAGATACTTACAGTGATCCCCAAAAGGAACTTTCACCCCAGCAATGCAGTAATTAAAACTGAGAGGTATTTTCCTATTTGTGAAACTCACAACCTGACTTTTAACCCCGTTTATCAACATACCATTGCCTGCTGTCCATCTCACAACATTTTCGAGGTCACGTTGCAGTTGCTCACAATCTTGTAACTTATTGATTACTCTATAGAGAATAACATCATCCGCAAAAAGCCTTACCTCTGATTCCACTCCTTTACTCATATCATTGATATATATAAGAAAATATAAAGGTCCGATATTATTGCCTTGAGGAATTCTCCTCTTAATTATTACATGGTCAGATAAAGCTTAACCTACTCTAATTCTCTGAGATCTATTTTCTAGAAATATAGCAACCCATTCAGGCACTCTTTTGTCTAGTCCAGTTGCACTCATTTTTGCCAGCAGTCTCCCATGATCCACCCTATCAAATGCTTTAGACAAGTCAATCGTGATACAGTCCATTTGACCTCCTGAATCCAAGATATCTGCTATATCTTGCTGGAATCCTACAAGTTGAGCTTCAGTGGAATAACCTTTCCTAAAACCGAACTGCCATCTATCAAACCAGTTATTAGGTTCAAAAACATGTCTAATATAATCAGAAAGAATGCCTTCCCAAAGCTTACATACAATGCATGTCAAACCTACTGGCCTATAATTTTCAGCTTTATGTCTATCACCCTTTCCTTTATACACAGGGGCTACTATAGCAACTCTCCATTCATCTGGTATAGCTCCTCCGACCAAACAATAATGAAATAAGTACTTCAGTTATGGTACTATATCCCAACCCATTGTCTTTAGTATATCCCCAGAAATCTTATCATTTCCAGCCGCTTTTCTAGTTTTCAACTTTTGTATCTTTTTGTAAATGTCATTGTAATCATATGTAAATTTTAATACTCCTCCTCCTCTATCTGGACATTATCCTTGTAACCAACAATCTTTACATACTGCTGACTGAATACTTCTGCCTTTTGAAGATCTTCACATACACACTCCCCTTGTTCATTAATTATTCCTGGAATGTCCTTCTCGGAACCTATTTCTGCCTTAAAATACCTATACATATCTTTCCATTTTTCACTAAAATTTGTATGACTGCCAATTATGCTTGCCATCATGTTATCCGTAGCTGCCTTCTTTGCTAGATTCAATTTTTTAATAAGTTCCATCAATTTCTCCTTACTTCCACAGCCATTTCTCTTATTTCTTTCCAGTCTGCACCTCCTTCTTAGTCTCTTTATTTCTCTAGTATAATAAGGTGGGTCTTTAACATTCCTTACCTCCCTTAAAGGCACAAACCTGTTTTCGCATTCCTCAATAATTTCTTTAAACCCATCCCAGAGTCTGTTTACATTTTTATTTACCGTTTTCCACCGATCATAGTTACTTTTTAGAAACTGCCTCATGCCTGCATTATCAGCCATATGGTACTGCCTAATAGACCTACTTTTAAGACCTTCCTTTCTATCACATTTATTTTTAACTATGACAAAAACAGTTTCATGATCACTAATACCATCTATTACTTCAGTTTCTCTATAGAGCTCATCTGGTTTTATCAGCACCACATCCAGGATATTTTTCCCTCTGGTTGGTTCCATCACTTTCTGAATCAGCTGTCCTTTCCATATTAACTTATTTGCCATTTGTTTGTCATGCTTCCTGTCATTTGCATTACCTTCCCAATTGGCATCTGGTATATTCATATCTCCCGCTACAATCACATTTTTTTTCCTTGTCGTTTCCTACATATCTGATTATCTTATCAAGTAATTCTGAATCCGTGTCAGTGCTACCCTTTCCCGGTCTGTACACTCCAAATATATCAAGTTGCCTATTATCTTTAGAAATGAGCCTTACACCTAGAATTTCATGTGTCTTATCTTTAACTTTTTCGAGCTTACAAATTCTTCTTTCACCAGAATGAACCCTCTCCCTCCCACAATTCCCATCCTATCTCTACGATACACACTCCAGTTCCATGAGAAAATTTCTGCATCCATTATATCATTTCTCAGCCATGATTCAACTCCTATTACAATATCTGGTAAATATATATCTATTAAATTACTCAATTCTATTCTACTTCTACAGTTCAACACTAACAATTTTATGTCATCCCTACTTGATTTCCAGTTGTCTGTTCCCTTATCACCGCTCCCTAGGCCACCCCGTTTCCCTGAATGTATCTCCCTATTACCCTTCCAAACAAATTTCCTAACTTATACGTACTACTACGGTTTAAGTGAAGGCCATCTGAGCGCAGATCCCTATCTCCTACCCATCCATTAGGATCTAGAAATTTCACTCTCAGTTTCCCACATACCCAGTTCACAGTCTCATTTAAATCCCCAATCACCCTCTAGTCAGTATCCCACCTACACAGTATTCCACTAATAACAATCTCTGCTTTCTTAAATTTCACCCATGCTGCAATTACCAGATCCAACACATCTCCAACATTAGTAGACAAATACATTTGAGTGGTGTCTTTAAAAGTATGCAAGATCACAATATGAAGATAAAGCTGGAATTCAAGAGAACAAATTGGGGCAAATATTCATTTATAGGAAGGGGATTTAGGGATTGAAATTACTTGTAATGGAGATGTTCAATAAATTTCCAATTTCTTTGAAATACTTAAAAAAAAAAAAAAAAGGCTAGGATAACAACAGATAGGGGATCTGCCACCTGGGCGACTGCCCTAAATGCAGATTGGCAGTGATTGATGATGAGAACAATAATTGTTTTATATCAATTTTATAATAAGAACCTAAGTATGTGCAAGTAATAAAAAAATCAGTAACATAATAATAAATTTACCAATATTGAATAGGTATAATGCAATCAATGAACAGATTGGCAAGATCGTTGTAAGTATATATGTTGAAGGATTTTAAGTATAGGTTAATTAGATGGCCCAGGATTGTAGGGCTGAAACTAGCACCATGTACTGTATATATACACACACACACACTCACAAAAAAAATCTGTGTACCAACTTGACTTGTCCAGAGCAGAGGTGAGAGGTGGTACTCCCAGGTGGCGGATAGGTGGGGGGTCCTAACCGGCCTGCTAGTGTACTTGAGCAAAATAAAATAACTCTTGCGGACCAAACACACAAACCGTTTTGGGTGGGGGACGCAGGCGAAGAATACACCCTTGGTATCCCCTGTCTATCGTAAGGTGTGACCAAGGGATGATCGAATTAGAATCATGAGACTACTTGTAATTAGTACCATAACGCGGGGAATACCATGAGTCACTTTTACTTGTGAGTAGTACCACTATGTTAGGTACACAATAGGTTTATGATTAGTAGCAACAGAGTGTGAATCAGGGTCCTTAGATCCACAGCTCTTTTGTACTCATTTGCAGAATACTGCTGTTCTACATGGTTAAACAGTGCTCACTCTGAAATAATGACATCCAACTCAAGCAAGCAATGCGCCTCATCACAGGATGTATTCCATCTACCAACATGCACTGGCTATCGGTTCTAAGTAACATTCCACCCGCACCCCTAAGATGATCTCAGTCATTGCTGAACACATGGAAGAAAATTGAAAACAACCCATTGCCAATACATTCCGATTGTCCACTCTTATTATCGCAGTGATTAAAGTCCAGACAACCATCGTGGTGAACAGCAATCAATCTGCATGACAAACACTTCAAAATACTAGATGCATGGAACAGTCAATAGCAGAGCCAAAACTTCCTAACACATCATTATTTAATCAAAACTTAATTAAATTAAATGCCCACAGGCTTTCATTCACCTCAAGGACAGTGGTGTGTACTGAATAGGATAAGGACTGGCCAGGGAAGATGTGGAGCAATACTGAACAAGAGGGGATGGAAGTCCTCTCCTCATTGTGACTGCGGTGAAGAGCAGCAAATGATGGATCATATAGTCCTCGAATGTCCCCTCTGAGCATTTAGAGGCTCATTGAAAGATCTCCACAACCTAACGCAAGAAGCCATTGAGTTTATTAACCATCTGGACTCAGTATTGTGAATATTTTTATGAACTTAAGAGTGTGTGTATATGCGTGTATTTTTGTATATATTTTGTAAATAGCTGATATTTCTCCTTTCATCATATGATAAATAAATAAAGGTGGGATTTACAGTACCCGAGATTATCGCCACTACATGTGAAACACCACAGGCTTACATTGCCTGTGATTAGTACCACTATATGAGCAACATTGTGGGTCTGCATTGCCTATGATTAGTACCTACTGTGAGGAACACCACACAATAGAACGAGTCCCTGTGATTAGTACTCTTATGTGATGAACACCATAGGTTTGCATTGTCAGTACAGTAAGTGGCACCGCAATGTGAGAAACACCATAGGTCTGCATTACTTGCGCGTATTACATTACCTGTGTGTAGTACCATTATGTGTGGAATACTGCGAGTTTGCACTACTTTTGATTTGTACCGCAACATGACAAATACCATGGTTCTACTTTACTAGCGATAAGTACCATTATGAGGGGCTGATGACATGGATTTTCGACCCTTTTAGGCAACAAGCATTATCGATTCAGGATTGTGCTTTAGAAGCAGTCCCTTGGTCAGTAATACTATTGCTTTACTATAGTTTTTGGGAATGTGGGGCATTGTGGTTTGGATCCACTGATTGTTTTAAATTCATGTTCACCCATTCATTCTTCGTCATCACATTTTGAATTCTGGTCAGTGGATGATTTTGGAATTTTCAATTCTCTTTACGCTTCGTCTCATTTCGTACCATTAGGGGCCGATGACCTAGGTGTTAGGCCACTTTAAACAATAAGCATCATCATCATCATCACCACCATGAACTTGACTTGTACTGATTAGGAGGAACACCCAATGTTGCTATATTTGTACAAATTATCAATATGGAACATGAAGCTCATAAATTTTAATGCAGTATTTGATGACAAAGTGTACATCTATACTGACCGATACATCGAGTCGTGTGTCTCATACTTCAGCCAGTGAGCAATGCACGTCATTGTCACCACTGAGCGAGTTTGCTGTGCAGTTAGGGGTGCGCAGCTGTGAGCTTGCATTTGCGAGGTAGTGGGTTCAAAC
Source organism: Anabrus simplex (assembly GCF_040414725.1). Classification (NCBI taxonomy): domain Eukaryota; kingdom Metazoa; phylum Arthropoda; class Insecta; order Orthoptera; family Tettigoniidae; genus Anabrus; species Anabrus simplex. The sequence goes on from NC_090265.1 coordinate 190,005,459, forward strand.
CCCACTGCTGGCAGCCCTGGAGAGGCTTTCCCCGTGGTTTCCCATTTTCACACCAGGCAAATGCTGGGGCTGTACCTTAATTAAGGCCACGGCCGCTTCCTTCCCACTCCTAAGCCTTTCCTATCCCATCGTCGCCATAAGACCTATCTGTGTTGGTGCGTAAATAAAGTCAATTGTACATTAAAAAAAATAATGTTCATCTAATTTGTTTTTGATATGGTCATCGTATGATGCCATAGTAGCAGCAAAAAAGAAAACCAGCTGTAACGATGCTACAGTGGAGATACAACGTAACCTTGGGGAAGCCTTTGTCTAGCGTACAGAAATTCCTCAAGATTACTGGCAGATATCCCACATTGTGTGTTTTAGCCAGGAAATAATGCTCTCCATACTTGCTACATCAGTTCCAAGTAACAGATATTTTCAAAGACAGGTTTCCTTATTAATAAACGTAGAAATTGGTTGAGGGGAAACTCGTAGGCAAACATACAGGGTTATTCACCTAACATGTTACACAGAAATAACTTTTAAACCATTAAAGATATCAGCATTTTGTTTTCATATTCATAAATGGTACCCAGGGTCGTGTAAAATAACGTACTACTTAGTCTTGTGGGGTGATTAATAACAGAGATACTGATACGAACTCCATATTTTTAAATGAAACTGCACAAATTCATACAGCTGGCCTAAAAGTTCAACTGCGTACAAGTTAAAATATGTAAGTATTTTCAAAATCAGACAATTACTTTTTCAGATATAAATAAGAACAGCATGCACGGTTATGCATGCCGCATCAGATGGCGTGAAGTCAGGCAGGGACATATTGACCAGGCATATAAGCACCTCGTACACATGTGATGGGTTTGCAAAGTGTGTATAACAGGTGAACTCATGACAGGACAAGGAGGGTTGATGTTTTTAAAAGGAATAAAATAATAACTATCACTTGAGAATTGAGAAATAAGCATTACACAGGACACCTGAAGATCTCCTAGAAAAGCAAATGAATAATGTAGTAGCGTGCATTTGGGTTCGATTCCTGCCTCGCCTGACCTGAAAGTGATTTTCATGGTGTCCCATGTTCAAGACCAGGCACCTTTGAGATTGGCCATGGCCGACGTCCTTTCCAAATCCTTCCCATTCCCATCCGTGGGGAAAGATGCCAAACTGAGCACAACCTGTTACACGTGGATTTCAAAACAAAACCAAGAAACTTTAATCTCCCTTCCCTGTTGTGTGCTCGCCAGTCATACAATAACGTTGCACACTGGGGGTATGTTACGGTACATCACATTATGTGTACGATAGTTTACAGTACATACCTGGTATCCGCTCTATGCCTGGAATCAATACCAGGAAACAGCTTGCGTGCCTATACATCCTTGGCCGACTGCACACTGTCTGATGGGGCATGCAAAACCCCAAATGCGATTTTTATTGATATCTCAAAAAGTAACTGTCCGATTTTGAAAATACATATTTGAACTTGTACTCTGTTGTATTTTTAGGCAAGCTGTATGTATTCGTGCCGTTCCATTTAGAAATATGGAGTTAGTATCAATATCTCGGTTATTAATCACCTCACGAGACTAAGTAGCACGTTATTTTACAAGACCCTGGGTACCATTTACGAATATGAAAACAGAATTTCCGTGTAACAAGTTAGGTGAATAGCCCTGTATATTTTTAATAAGAATTATGTGGCTGAGAAGGTTAGCTAATTTGCGTTGTGATCAAGAGGCCCAGATTATTTATTTATTTATTCCAGAGAGAGAGTGCTTGCACATAGACATTGTAAATTTATGAAACATACAGTCGAAATTTATGGAACATACAGTGTATGGTATAGTTTCACAAGTTAAATTAATGAGTCATTTCTATTAAAATGTACATTGCCCAGTACATCTGTGTTATTGTTGTATTCTAACATAAAGAATTAATATGGGTCTCATGTTTGACATTTACCTGGTGACATATTTTATCACATCATTATTAGTGTTCTTAATTCCTTCATTTTCTGGCTTTCACCATATGGTTCATGACATATTCACATCTTGTTTGCAGTCAAGTCTACTGTTTGTGATATGGTCCAAGAATCCAGCTTAGTAAACTAATAAATAATGCTTTTTTACACAATATTCCCCAAGATAAGACTAAGTTAAGTTGATCGTAATACTCTTATTCAAGTTTACCTAGTAAAGCAATGATTTGTCTTAAAACTCTTTGATTATAGACATCTTACTAATAGAAAATTATGTCATGACTAGAGGCCTGGTTTAGTGGTAGAGTATTAATGATATTCGTGATTTGTTTGTGCTTCATACCGAGCATTTTACAGTGGTACTTAATTTGGCCCCGGTTCTTCATATATTGTACGTGATGTTTGGGTTCATTGGTGCCGCAAAATAACATAATTACAAAATAGGGCATAAACACCAGCGTTGCAATAGCCATATGAACTTTGCTATACCCATGGTTTGGCGTGAACCACAAGATAATGCAATAGACTCCTTATTTTTGTCTTGCAGGAAAAAAAAAAAAAAAAAAAAAAAAAAAATGCAGCAATCATAGCACACAATGTAATATGAAGTCTGAACTTCACAGATACCAGATCCTTCCATGAACTTGACTAGAAGATTAATTGGAAAATGAAAGACAGAATTTCAAAATGAAGAGGCAGGTGACGCTGTATTTGAAGATAGGTCCAGTAAACCTCATCTTATAACTCGAGGAGAATTAAACAATCTAGTTAGAGATTTAAAATTTTTGAAACTACAAGTTGAACTTAAGGTTCTAGGTTGGAATCTTCTTTAAAAAGACATGTAAAGTGTTTTTCCTTTGTAACTGCTAGGAAGAATTTCTTAACTGCCTTTTCTTTTTAAGGGAATTGTTTGGTGTGTTGTAATGATGTTAATGCTGTAATGGATGTTCTTGGTTATGAACAGAAACCACCTGAGTGGAGACTGTTCATTGATACCTCAAAATTCAGTTTAAAGGCTGTGCTTTTGCATGTTGGTTACAACCGTCTATGCCATTAGCTTATGAAACTGATATGGAGGAAACATATGAATACATAAATCTAGGAAAAAGTTCAGTACAAAAAGTATTGTGGGAGCAGTGTTGCCAACTTAGCAGATTTTCCGCTAAATTTGACGGAATTAGAAGACTGTCGGCAGAGAAATATACCATTTAGCGGACAGCGGACTTTTTTTTTTTGCAAGTGACTAATAAAACTTTATTATTGTATATCAGCGGACTTTTTGACGGAATTCTAGATTTATTATAGCGGAATTTAGCGTTTTATCCATTTTACTTTTTTTAATTTGTACTCCAGTCTGTCTCTGAGCTATTCCGTATTTCTTGTCAGGAGCTAGCAGTCACATGAGGAAAACATGTTATTTGATTTAATGTTATGAGATCGTGGTATCATAAATTTGTAATGCGTGGGGAAAGGGTACTTATCTCTTAGTTGACGAATGATGACAGATAATGAAACTGGAGTGAGTAGCATTTATATTTATGCTATGAAGGAAGACTGTTTAATGAACTGGCCTGTTCTGTGTGTGACCCTTGAGGTAGGGGATTCATCTAGTTTGTACCTGGCACTAAAACACCTACAAGTTTTAGCTCGCCGACTCGCAGGCAGGGGGTTAATCCCAGTGAAACTCACAGATCAGGTGAGTGCAGACATTTACTTTTATTATTATTAGGCTATGTTTAACCGAGATTGTATTGAGCAGGTAGGTTTTCCGCTGACACATGCAGGGTAGTCATCGGTAGTCCGCATGGGCAAGCTAATACGACACATGACTGATGACATCAGTGCGTGGGCATGTGATTTCGACGAGTGTCTGTATTCGCCAGCTACCGTATGTTGAAGTGGAAGGGATGACCAGATAGTAGGGAGATGTGTGGTCATTACGAGTTGATAAAAGTAGAGGTAAGAATAGTTGGCCTGTCTAAGAGTGGTGGTCAGATGTGTAAGAGTGGTGGTGAGAGCTAAGAAGTGGTCTAAGTGTGGTGGTCAGAGCTAAGAGTGGTAGTCAGATGTCAAAGTGTGGTGGTCAGAGCTGTTTGAAAAGGTCTAAGAAACGTTGAAGAGGTCTACGAGTGATGATCTGAGTTGAGCAGAGACTTGTACTAGGCTGATATTGAAACATCAGGTAGAAGTTCGCAATGTAAGATTATTTCAGATGTACCAGAGATTTAGTGCCGTGGTATGCAGAAGTATAGGTAATATGTATATCAAATTTTACTGATGTATCTGCAGTTAATTGTCGTCATGGAACTTCGAATTCTTTATTGAGTTCTACTATGCAATTCGCGAATTTTGTTCGAAAATTGAATCTTACGTAGATACATCTAATATCGCATAGAATTGTTGTTTTATTTCAACAGTCTCTATATTAGTTCTCAGGACGTGTGAAACTAGATAGTATGCCTGGATATTACAGGTCCTTTTAGTAAAGTTTCCCAATTTCTTACAATCAATATTGAGTGGACGTATCTGTATTGGAGTTTACTACACTCATACAGGGAATGTAGGTCAACTCCAGCTTACATAAGAAGATAACAGCAGACGGCTCCCGACTTCAGCTCATTGGTTTTCCAGGAATTTCAAGTTCAACAGTGGTGTGTGCAGACATCAGGTAATTACAGCATCAGACATGTTATGCATTAATAACATGAAGAAGAATGTAATCAGTGGCGATATCATATTTCATTTCAAGTACATGCCAATAGCTTCCTTTGTTTAGATTAAATTTTCTTTTTGACTGTAACAACAAGTCTCACTGGGTAAATATATATTTTTTTGAAAAATTAATGTACGGCACTGCTAGTTATTTGTGACATAAATTATAGTCATAAACTCAGTTTTATTTTAATAATAATAAGTGATTCTATTTCCAAGTACAATCCTCAGTTGTGGAAATGCAACCATAATCTACAATTGTCCTGATCCAAATTCCTGTATATTGCCAGATGTGTGAGTTTATCACCTCACGTCTTGAGATAATTGAGATAAGAGGCATGCTCTCTGAATTTTGTTGTTTCTTGCAGCAAATGGCGCTCAACAAATGTAATGTATATTGTGTGAAGGAGATTAAGGTGTAAGAGTAGTGGTAGGAGTAGTCACATTGTGTTCTATTATTATTTTAGTTCATAAGAGATCTTTATCATTTTATTTCAAGCTGCAATTAATGCAGTTCAAAATTTGTCATTAACAGAAGGGAAATATCGAGTGATCCAAATAGAAGTGTGAAATGAACATCTCGTTGTACACGGCGCGCATGTTATTGTGAGGAAGTAGTTAAGGTAGGCTACTCAGCCCGCCCAGTGAGGTGGACTGCAGTGGGCTGAGTAGGACCAGTGGTGTGGGCCAGGTAAGCGGCTGCATCAGAAGAGGACAACACTGTAAGGGCAGGGCTGCCGGAATCCATGGGTTTGTGAGTGTTGCATGGTGGACCCCGCTGCAGGACTCTGACTCATTCTACCGTCAATTCTCAATGCAGCCCAATTGTCAACATAAATGTCTTTGATTGATTTTATTAATTTCCCCTTAATCCCATAATCACTGAGTACGGCAAACATCTTTTTCGTCAGTACTCTGTTGTATGCTTTCTCTCAATCTACAGTCTGACTCGTTGGCTGAACGGTCAGCGTACTGGCCTTCGGTTCAGAGGGTCCCGGGTTCGATTCCCGGCTGGGTCGGGGATTTTAACCTTAATTGGTTAATTCCAATGGCACGGGGGCTGGGTGTATGTGCTGTCTTCATCATCATTTCATCCTCATCACGACGCGCAGGTCGCCTACGGGTGTCAAATAGAAAGACCTGCACCTGGCGAGCCGAACCCACCCTGGGATATCCCGGCACTAAAAGCCATACGACATTTCTAGATCTACAAAACAAACATAACTGTCTATTCTATTTCTTTCATCTACGTACATCTGCATCAATCCTTGTTTGGAACCATTTCTGATACGCATTCTTTTTGCGTTTACAAGCTGCTCTTACTTCATCATTCCACCATAATGTTTGCTTTTTCCCATGTTTACACACAGTTGTTCCTAAGCATTCCCTTGCTGTTTCTACTACAACATCCCTGTATTCCCACCCATTCTCTTTCTATAACCTGAACTGGCTTCTGTACATTTTTTGGAACTTTTTGCTAATCATATCTATGTACTTCTGTCTAATTTTCACATCCTAGAGATTTTCTACCCTTATTCGTCTGCAGACAGATTTCACTTTCTCTATCCTAGGTCTAGAGATACTTAGTTCACTACAGATCAGATAGTGGACTGTATCATTGAAAAATCCCCAGAAAACCTGCATATTACTAACAAATTTCCTGAATTCGAAGTCTGTTAAGATATAGTCAATTATGGATCAGTGGCAGTTCATGCATGAAAGGCTTTTGGGTGCTGCCCCACAGCCTTTTCAAAACACTTAACATAATTTTAGTTTGTAACTGATTGCATCCCGAGATGGACAAATGTAGCGAAGTCGAACTTATGGCGGTGTGCTATTCATTTACACAATGTTATCATTATTTTGGCTGTGAACATTTTGCTTTATTATTTTCAAAGATATGGCAAAGGCTGTCAGACCATGGCAGCCCTTCAGCAAACATGATGTTTTATCTTTAGTAGTGAGGCAGTCGGACTCTGGCAGGAGAGCCCTCAGTAGGTTCCTAGGGTTTAGCAAGTGTGTGGGGTGCGGGAAGAGCCTGGAAAGACGATATGGGCTTGTCAGGGCAAGGAAGAGTGCAGGCGGGTGTATGGTCTGTCCGGCAGAGCCTGCAGCAACATCGCCAACCACTTTACCATGTACCTAGGATAACCCCCCCTCCGTCTTACATCAATTGTAGTTAGAGATTAATTCCAAAACATTTTACAAAACAATGAATTCCATTATACTGACTATTTAAACAATTCATTTCTATAAAGAAGCTACAATAAAGATTCAAAATGTAACCATAAGGTGACGGCACTATTTGTAGGTTGGTCAAATTTTTAAATATGTCTTTATGCTTTGAGATTTGGGCAAGACAAGAGAAATTTGGGCGTGCACTTTGTATTTGTTTCTGTGAATGTTGTTATTGTCGCTTGTGATTATGATCAGTAAAATAGTCCAGTGCCATAGTAGTTGTTAGTTTGTTAATGTGTGTGTATAAATACAATTGTAGTGTAGTTAATTAATTATTTATTGTTGTAGTGCAACAAGCAGATTTCTATTCATCCAGTGTCATCATCATCATCATCATCATCATCATCATATTATTATTATTATTATTATTATTATTATTATTATTATTATTATTATTATTATTATTATTATTATTATTATTATTATTATATTCTTTCTTTCTTAATCTGTCTACCCTCCAGGGTTGGTTTTCCCCTCAGACTCAGCAAGGGATTCGACCTCTACTGCCTCAAGAGTAGTGCCCTGGAGTGCAAGACATTGGGGTCTAGAAAAGGCATTCAATAATGATGATTGGACCAAGCTGTTTGAGATTCTGAAGGTGATCGGGATCAGATACCAAGAAATTAGAATTATCTACAATCTATACAAAAACCAGTCTGCAGTGATAAGAATTGAGGGCTTTGTAAAAGAGGCAGCAATCCAGAAAGGAGGGAGGTAAGGCTGCAGTTTGTCCCCCCTTCTTTTTAATGTTTGCATAGAACAGGTAATATAGGAAATCAAAGAGGAATTTGGAAAGGGAATCAGAGACCAGGGAGAGGAAATCAAAACCCTGAGATTTGCTGATGATATTGTTATTTATCTGACTCTGCGAAAGATCTGGAGGAATTGCTGAATGGTATGCACAGAGTCTTGGAGAAGGAATACAAGATGAAACTAAATAAGTCCAAAACAAAAGTAACGGAATGCAGTTGAACAACGTCAGGTGATGCAGGAAATGTTAGATTAGGAAATGAAGTTTTAAAGGAAGTAGATGACTATTTTTACTTGGGTAGTAAAATAACTAATGATGGTAGAAGTAAGGAGGACATAAAATGCAGACTAGCACAAGCAAGGAAGGCCTTTCTTAAGAAAAGAAATTTGTTCACCTCGAACATTGATATAGGAATTAGAAAGATGTTTCTGAAGACTTTCATCTGGAATGTGGCATTGTATAAAAGTGAAACATGGATGATAACTAGGTCAGAAAGAAAGAGAATAGAAGCATTTGAAATGTGGTGTTACAGAAGAATGCTGAAGGTGAGATGGGTAGACAGAATCACGAATGAAGAGATACTGAATCAAATTGGTGAGAGGAGATTGATTTGACTAAATTTAACCAGAAGAAGAGAGAGAATGATAGGGCACATCTGAAGACACCCAGGACTTGTACAGTTGGTTTTTAAGGGAAGTGTAGGTGGTAAGAACGGTAGGGGTAGACCAAGACACAGATATGACAAATAGATTAGAGCAGATGTAGGATGTAGTAGTTATGTAGAAATGAAAAGTTAACACAGGATAGGATGGCATGGAGTACTGTATCAAATCAGTCTATGGACTGATGACTCAAACAACAACATCCCTAACTGTAGGCCATATTTGTCTGTTATTGTTCTCCTTCTCAATTTTATTGCAGTAATACTTTTTTTTTTCTTAGTTCTCTCTTCAGTTTGATTACTCGTCTACTGCATGCTTTATACTGTTCTATTATTTCAGCTGATGGGTTTTTATATTTTGTTTTTGTATATATATATATATATATATATATATATATATATATTCTTCTTTTTTTTTTTTTTCTTTTCCATTTGCCCAACATTTAAGAGAGACTTTTCTTGTTGGAGTTTGTGTAATGTTTAAGTCTGAATGATGTTTTATAGCACTGCTGACATACTGGCACATCCTGACATAGGCTTCATTTACTGTATGTCAGTTGTTGAAATATGTTTAGGCTTATACTTGAAGTAGTGACTGATGCTGGCATAATTTTGTCCTTTTCTGTGAGTTTTTCTCTCTCTCTCTCAACAAATATGATATAATACTAGAATTATTAAAAATAACCTCGTGATCACTTATATCCAGCGAAGTGCGGCGAATGCATTTGTTACTCCAGCTGCAAAAATGTTTTTTTATATATATATAAGCAATCGTAGCCCCACTACACTCTCTAAAGTCATCATTACCATTTTATAGGGCTGCATTTTTCGTGGAAATGTCTACCTGAGAAAGGTTTTTCATGACAGCAATTCGGTTGCCAGCCAAATCTTTCAACCTGTATCAATCCAAATCTATCAGGCTAAAAGTTTATGTTATCCTTTGAGGATAAGAGTCTATGAAATTCTAAGACTTCGTCATCCTGTTGATTGTAACATGCGACAGGTTAAACTTTAGTCTTTACGAAGTTTGAACTTTTGTTGTCATTTAACACTGGTGATGTTGATTGAGTATGTATTTGTTGACATGAATGACCAAAGCTTTGAAGCAATGAATTAAAATGGAGTGTAGTTAAAAGGGACATGATTTGATGAACAAAGTAACAACAAGTTGTCAAGAAAGAAGAAATTCATGTGAGTGTCGAATGTTGTGTTACTAGTTGAGTGAGCACTTAAGGAAACTTCACTTACCCCTCCAATTACTGCTTGTCTGTCTAGTGTTCTCTAAGGCTGCATAGTAACTGCCTGTTGTTCTGCATCTGCTCCTTGTGTTGTATGAGTGAGATGGTAGGGGTTGTGGGAGGGAATAGGTGTGGGCGGAGTAATGTTAGTAGGTGTGGCTTTGGAAGGGGAACGTTTAGAGGAGGTGCAGGGAGGAGTCGTGTTCATTAATGTTACACGATTATTGGTTGTTTTGGGAATTAAAACTTTAGCCAAATTACTTTTCTCTAGATTAAGTGTTTGTAAAAGTTTAGGCAATTGTTCATGTAAAGGAATTTTTTTTATTTCGATTTTGTCATTTAAGTTTTTTCTGTTATTAAAATGCTGGTCTAGATGAATATAAATATTTTCTAGTTCTTTCATTAATTTTCCCTTTTCTATTTTTTTGATGATTTTTAAGTCTTTCTCTATAGTTGTAAAGTGGTGGCCTGATTCTCTCGTGCGAACACTTATAGGAGAATGTTTATCGTGTTTTGCAGCATTGACATGTTCAAGGTACCTTGTAAGAAAGATATGGCCAGTTTGACCAACGTATGAAAAGTTACATTCTACACGTTAGTCTATAAATACCACAATTTAGATAAGGGTTATTGCTTGAATTTACGCTATTGTGGGTGAAAAAAAAAGTTTCGGTTGGTCAATTTGTAAAAAAAGGTGAAAAATATTAACAAATATTTGAATAAGTCTTGATCACTTTTTAAACTTTTAAAACTCTTTTCTGGGCTTGTAGGCCATGGTCCAGAGCATATGATGGTCCCGACATTTCAATGAAGACTGCGTTCGGCATTATCAATGTTTCTGACTGACTTCGATAGCAGCGAAGCTCACCATGAAATGGAGTGGTGTTGCAGTTCCACCTCATTCCAAAGAACAACCTCATGGTTGGATAATGTTAAGAGAGATGCAATTATAAAAAATCTTATTCATTGTGTGAACAGTAATTTTCTTCGATATCCGTATGCAATGTAGAATACCGTACAAAGCACAGGTACATTTGCTAGTCTGTATATATAAAATAATATGTCCTGACTGACTGACTGACTGACTGACTGTTTGACTGACTGACTGATTGATCATTGCCGAGCCAAAACTACTGGCCATAAAGAAATAAAATTTTGGGGATACATTTATACAGTTAGGGTGTAAGTGCTCCCTAAGGGAGGATGTTGGGGTATTCCGTCACTAAGGGGGATAAAAGGGTGGTGAAATTTTTAAATGAGGATATCTATATCTCAAAAATTTTAAAGTTTACAGACATGTAAATTGGAATTTGGAATCTCCTTAAAAAATAAACATGTTTATTTTTGTTTTTGGAAAAATGAATAGCGTGTGAACGGGAGTAACAAATGGGGTGAATTTAAAAAAAAGAATATACCTAGGCCTACAATATATCTCAGACATATAACATGTTACAGATTTGAAAATTGGTATTGGAATCTCCTGTAAAAATAAACACAGATACTTTGTTTTTGAAAAATCCACTCAAGGGAAACTGAAAAAGGGGGTGAATTTTTAAAATGTGCAAATCTATAGAACATCTCAGAATCTTAACTTGTTACAGATGTGAAAATTGGTATTTTTAATCTCTTTAAAAATAAAGAAACATGTATTTTTTACTCTCTTTAAAAATAAAGAAACATGTATTCTTTGGTTTTGGAACAAACCAATTGTGGGGGGGGGGGGGGAGGGGGTAAAAAGGACTGAAAAGAGTTGAATTATTTTTATTAGGATAGTGATATCTCTAAAACTGAAGATGTTACAGACATGAAAATTGGTATTTGGAATCTCCTTTAAAAATAAAGAAACGTATTTCTTTGCTTTTGGAAAATCCACTTAAGGGGGTGAAAGAATACAAAAATGAGTTGAATTCTTTGTATGGTGATGCTTATATCTCAAAAACTAAAGGTGTTGCAGACGTGAAAATTGGTATTTGGAGTCTCCTTTAAAAATAAAGAAACATGTATTCTTTTGTTTTCGGAAAATCTGCTTAAGGGGATGAAGAAATTGAAAATTTAATTGAATTATTTGTACGAGGGTACTTATAACTAAAATATCTAAAGATGTTACAGATGTGGAAACTAGTATTTGGAATATATTTAAAAAATAAAGAATCACGCATTTTTGGGGGAAATCAACTTGGGGTGAGGGGTTGGGTAGGAGTTGAATTCTTTTTATGAGGATACATATATCTCAAAAACTGAAAATGTTACAGTCATGATAATTGGTATTTGGAAGCTCCTTTATAAATAAATAAACACATATTTTTTGTTTTGGGAAAATTCACTTAAGGTGGAGAGTGAAAGAAAGTGAAAAAGCTGGAATTCTTTTTATGGAGAAATTTATACCTCAAAAACTGAAGGTTACAGGCGTGAAAATTAGTATTTGGAATCTCCTGTAAAAATAAACATACACTTTTGGTGGTGGTGGTGGTGGTGGTGGTGGTGGTGGGGATCAACTTAACGTGCGGGGGTGGGGTGCAAAAGGAGTTGAATTCTTTTTATGAGGATACTTATATATCAAACACTAAAGATGTTACAGACGTGAAAATTGATATTTGGAATCTCCTTTAAAAATAAAGAAACACATATTTTCGGGGGAAGTCAACTTGGGGTGAAGGGGAGTGTGAAAAAGGAGTTTAGGAGTTTTCATGAGGATACATATATCTCAAATCTGAAGATGTTACAGTCGTGTTAATTGGTGTTTGGAAACTCCTTTATAAATAAAGGAACACATATTTTTTGTTTTTGGAAAATTCACTTAAGGGGGAGGGTGAAAGGAAGTGAAAAAATTGAATTATTTTTATGGAGAAACTAATATCTCAAAAACTGAAGTTTACAGACATGAAAATTGGTATTTGGAATCTCCTTCAAAAATAAAGGAAGCACGCATTTTTGGTGGGGGGGTTGAATCAAATTAACGGGCAGGGGGCGGAGAAGCATGTGAAAAAAGAGTTGAATTCTTTCCATAGGATACTTACATCTCAAACACTGATGATGTTACAGATATGAAAATTTGTGTTTGGAATCTTTTTTCAAAGTAAAGAAATATGTATTTGTTTGTCTTCAGAAAATCCACTTGGGAGGGTGTGGGGGCGTGTGAATGATTTGAAAATTTAGTTGATTTCTTTGTATATCTCAAAAACTAAAGATGTTACGGATGTGAAAATTGGAATCTCCTTTAAAAAATGAAAAAAGCCACATTTTTCCTTTTTTCAAAAAATTTACTTAAGGGTTTTGAAAATAAGTAAAGAAGGAGTTGAATTCTGAGGATACTTATCATATCTTAAAAACTGAAGCTGTTGCAAATGCAAAAGTTGGTATTTTGAATTTCCTTTAAAAATAAAGGAACACATAGTTTTTGTTTTCAGAAAGTCCACTTAAGGGGGAGAGGGGTGGAAAGAAGTGAAGAAGAAGTTGAATTCTTTTTATGAGAATACTTATATATAAAAAACTGAAGGTGTTACAGACGTACAGACGTGAAAACTGGGATTTGGAATCCCCATAAAAATAATTAAACATGTATTTTTTTTGAAAATCCACTTGTGTGTTTGAGTCATCAGTCCATAGACTGGTTTGATGCAGCTCTGCATGCCACCCTATCCTGTGCTAACCTTTTCATTTCTACGTAACTATTGCATCCTACATCTGCTCTAATCTGCTTGTCATATACCTTGGTCTACCCCTACCATTCTTACCACCTACACTTCCTTCAAAAACCAACTGAACAAGACCTGGGTGTCTTAAGATGTGTCCTATCATTCTATCTCTTCTTCTCGTCAAATTTAGCCAAATCAATCTCCTCTCACTAATTCGATTCAGTAACTCTTCATTCGTGATTCGATCTATCCATCTCACTTTCAGCATTCTTCTGTAACACCACATTTCAAGAGCTTCTATTCTCTTTCTTTCTGAGCTAGTTATCGTCCATGTTTCACTTCCATACAATGCCACGCTCCACACGAAAGTCTTCAAAAACATCTTTCTGATTCTGATATCAATGTTTGAAGTGAGCAAATTTCTTTTCTTAAGAAAGTTCTTCCTTGCTTGTGCTAGTCTGCATTTTATATCCTCATTACTTCTGCCATAGTTAGTTATTTTGCTACCCAAATAACAATATTCATCTACTTCCTTTAAGACTTCATTTCCTAATCTAATGTTTCCTACATCACCTGCCTTCGTTCGACTGCACTCCATTACTTTTGTTTTGGACTTATTTATTTTCATCATGTACTCCTTACCCAAGACTTCATCCATACCATTCAGCAACTTCTCGAGATCTTCTGCAGTCTCAGATAAAATAACAATATCATCGACAAATCTCAAGGTTTTGATTTCATCTCCTTGGACTGTGTTTCCCTTTCCAAATTTCTCTTTGATTTCCTTTACTGCCTGTTCTATGTAAACATTGAAAAGGAGAGGGGACAAACTGCAGCCTTGCCTCACTCCTTTCTGGTTGCTACTTCTTTTTCAAAGCCCTCGATTCTTATCACTGCAGACTGATTTTTATACAGATTGTAGATAATTCTTCGTTCTCGGTATCTGATCCCTATCATCTTCAGAATCATAAATAGCTTGGTCCAATCAACATTATTGAATGCCTTTTCTAGATCTATGAATGCCATGTACGTGGGCTTGTCCTTCTTGATTCGATCCTCTAAGATCAGGCGTAAAGTCAGGATTGCTTCACGTGTTCCTACATTTCTTCTGAAGCCAAATTGATCTTCTCCCAACTCAGCTTCAAGTTGTTTTTCCATTCTTCTGTAAATAATACATGTTAAAAATTTTGCAGGCATGAGATACTAAACTAATGGTGCGGTAGTTTTCACACCTGTCAGCACCGGTTTTCTTGGGAATAGGTATAACAACATTCTGCCGAAAATTGGATGGGACTTCTCCTGTCTCATACATCTTGCACACTAAATGAAATAACCTTGCCATGCTGGTTTCCTAAGGCAGTCAGTAATTCAGAGGGAATGTCATCAATTCCAGGTGCCTTGTTCCTGGTTAGGTCACTCACAGCTCTGTCAAACTCTGACCTCAAAATTGGGTCTCCCATTTCATCAGCATCAACAGCCTCTTCATGTTCCAGAACCAAATTATCTACATCTTTACCTTGATACAACTGTTAGATATGCTCCTGCCATCTTTCTGCTTTGTCTTCTTTCCCTAGAAGTGGCTTTCCATCTGAGCTCTTAATATTCATACACCTAGATTTCCTTTCTCCAAAGGTTTCCTTGATTTTCCTGTATGCAGCACCTACCTTTCCCAGGACCATATAGCCTTCGATATCATTGCACTTCTCCTTCAGCCATTCTTCCTTAGCTACCTTGCACTTTCTATCCACTTGATTCTTTAATCACCTGTATTCTTTTCTGCCCTCTTCATTTCTAGCATTCTTGTATTTTCGTCGTTCATCAATTAGGTCTAGTATCTCCTGAGTTATCCACTGAATCTTAGTTGATCTTTTCTTCCTTCAACATTTTTTCAGTAGCCCTACTGACTTCATTTTTCATGACTCTCCACTCTTCCTTTATAGTGTTTCCTTCAGCCTTTTCATTTAGTCCTTGTGCAACATGTTTCTTGAAACAATCCTTCGATTTTCTTTTCTTTCAACTTGTCTAGATCCCATCTTTTTGCATTCTTTCCTTTCTTCAATTTTTTCAACTTCAGATGGCATTTCATGACCAACAAGTTGTGGTCAGAGTCCACGCCTGCTCCTGGGAAAGTTTTGCAATCCAACACCTGGTTTCTGAATCTCTGCCTAATCATAATCAAGTCTATTTGATACCTTCCAATGTCTCCAGGTCTCGTCCACGTATACAGCCGTCGTTTGTGGTGTTTGAACCAAGTATTGGCAAGGACTAAATTATGATCAGTGCAGAATTCAACCTGCCGACTTCCTCTTTCGTTCCTTTGTCCCAATCCAAATTCTCCTACTGTACTACCTTCTCTTCCTTGGCCTACCACTGCATTCCAGTCACCCATCACAATTAGATTCTCGACACCTTTTACATATTGTATTAAATCTTCTATCTCCTCATATATTCTTTCGATTTCTGCATCATCCGCTGCACTAGTAGGCACATAGACCTGCACTATTGTGGTGGGCATTGGTTTGGTGTCTATCTTGACGACAATAATTCTTTCACTATGCTGGTCGTAGTAGCCTACCTGCTGCCCTATATTCTTATTCATTATTAAACCAACTCCTGCATTTCCCCTGTTTGATTTTATGTTGATAATTCGGTAGTCGCCTGACCAAAAATCTTGTTCTTCCTGCCAACGTACTTCACTTATACCAACTACATCTAACTTTAGTTTATCCATCTCCCTTTTCAGATTCTCTAACCTACCACAACGATTCAAACTTCTAACATTCCACGTTCCGACTCGCAGAATGTCAGTATCCATCTTCCTGATGATCGCCCCCTCTCGTGTAGTCCCCACCTGGAGATCCGAATGGGGGACTAGTTTACCTCCGGAATATTTTACCCGGGAGGAAGCCATCATCAGTACACCATTCATACAGAGAGAGCTGCATGTCCTCGGGAGGTAGTTACGGCTGTAGTTTCCCGTTGCTTTCAGCCGTGTAGCAGTATCTACACAGCTAAGCCACGTTGAGTATTATTACAAGGCCGTATCAGTC
Organism: Anabrus simplex; assembly: GCF_040414725.1. NCBI lineage: Eukaryota > Metazoa > Arthropoda > Insecta > Orthoptera > Tettigoniidae > Anabrus > Anabrus simplex. The sequence goes on from NC_090265.1 coordinate 190,021,728, forward strand.
AATCATCTAGACTGCCGCCCTTGCAACTACCGAAAGGCTGCTACCCCCCTTTCGATGAACCATTCGTTAGTCTGGTCTCTCAACAGATACCCATCCGATATGGTTGCACCTGCGGCTCGGCTATCTGCATCATTGGGACACGCAAGCCTCCCCACCGTGGCAAGGGCACATGGTTCGCAGAGGAGGAAAATCCACTTAAGGGGCTGAAAAGTATTGAACAAGCAGGTGAATTTTTTTTAAAATGAGTACCGGTATATCTACAGTATATGACAATAACTTGACATGCTACAGACAAGAAATATGGTACTTAGAAAGTCCTTTAAAAATACAGGAACATGTACCTTTTTGTTTTTGGGAAAGGCACTTAACGGGAGTGTAAGGACGTGAAAAATAAGTTGAATGCCACTTTTAGCGGCCTAATGGTTGATCCTATGAGATTTTCTCGTATTCCTCTATTTATGGGTTAGATTGAGTTAGGATCCTTGAATAGGGAGAAACTTGGGTAAGGATTTCACACACTGCATTACTTTTCGGATAATTATGTGCCAGCTAGAAACATAGAATTTAGCTCTCATATGGCTACTGGGGATGTGGGCCAATATTCGTGCTGAATTTTGGAGAGTGTTGCTGGAATGAAAGTTGATAGGGAAAACCGGAGTACCTGGAGAGAAACCTGTCCCACCTTCGCTTTATCCAGCACAAATCACACATGGAGTGACCGGGATTTGAACCACGGAATCCAGTGGTGAGAGACCGGCGCGCTGCCGCCTGTGCCACGGAGGCACCCAAATATATCATGCATGTCACAATTAGTTATATTGTTATGATATGTTGCTTGTAGCGGCCCAGTTGAGAGATTCATTTCCTTTCCTTCATTTCATTTCATTTCCTTTATCGAACTGTAGACGGTTTAACATCAGCTCTGAAACAACAATTAGAACCGTACAAGCTAGAACAGAAGTTAATTGCTCAGTCCTATGATGGTGCTGCCGTGTTTAGTGGGGGGAAAAATGGGGTGCAGGTAGAGACAAAAGATACATTTCCTCATGCACATTTCATCCACTGTTACACCCATTAGCTAAACTAGGTAATAAAGAAAGCGTGCCTGACTGTGAAATCATCAAAGTTGCTTTCCATCAATATATCGGATTTTTCATCAATTTTTTTCTGTTTCTTCTAAGCGCACTGATTTATTAAGATTATTTTCCGAAAACAGTAGAAATGTGCCGGAATTTTCATAGCAGAGTTGTTAATGCTGAATCCAACAATAAGGATGCTCTTCTTGAGTATTTTGACACCATTCAAAATGACGATGGTTGAGATGATGTTACAGTTATAGAAGCAATAGGACTAGCTAATCTTCTGATTGATTTTTTTGTTTTTTTCAATTTGTTCACGTCGCACCAAAACAGATAGGTCTTACGGCGATGGTGGGATAGGAAAGGCCTAGGAGTGGGAAGTAAGCGGCCACAGCCTTAATTAAGGTACATCCCCAGCATTTGCTGGGTGTGAAAATGGGAAACCACGGCCAACCACCTTCAGGGCTTCCAACAGTGGGGTTCGAACCCACTATCTCCCAGATGCAAGCTACACCTGCGTGCCCATAAGCGCATGACCAACTTGCCCGGTCTTCTGAATGATGCAGAATTCCTTTATTTTCTCTCATTTTTAAATTCTTTTCTGATACACGTAGACATTCTGTACAACACAACACTCTACAGAAATTATCAACAAATGTCCTAAATGTTCGTACTGCAATTCAGTATTTTGAAACTGCAATAAATGACATTTGTTTTTGAAGTTGCTTTTCATAGGGTACTTGTAACCACCGCAGTGAAATATTATCCCATGTTTATGAAGGATAAATTAGAAAGTGAACTAACTGTGCCTTATAGGAATAATGATACATTTGTGAGTGTAACGAGTATACTTTCTCTTTGGATCCTAATGAAAGAAAACAATCTGAAAATAGCCTTATCAGAAGTACACAAACTGAGAGAAATATTACTTACAACCCCAATTTCAACCGTGGAATCAGAACATTATTTCAGTACTCTAAAACGAGTTAAAACATATCTAAGGAACTCATTGGTACAAAAATGTTTAAACGCGTTAGCTGTGCTTAGTATTCATAAGGACATCATTGCAGAGATTCCAGAATTCAACTACAAAATTATTGATTCATTTGCTTCACAGAAGAATCGATGAGCACAGTTCCTTTATAAATGAGGTAACTTTTAAAGTATTTTACTCTTATTAAATGTTTCATGGTGTGGGTTACTGTAGTCACGTCCTAGTTTGTGATCTATGGGCAACGGCAGAGTGGCCCAGTGAGTGGTTCTGAGAGTTGGGATACCAGTTGCTATGGAATGGGAGTGGGCATCTTGGACATATTCTGAGTCATGGCCCGCCTTGTGCTCGGGCGACTAGGACTATATAATCCACCAAGGGTCCCTAACCCGTTAGAGGAGAGATCCTCACTTGGACTATATGTAAGTAGGGTGGCATCCTGCTTCATGAATTTACCAAGCTCAGAACATTTTAAGCAGGCCTCGGACCTATGGGAGTAATGGAGTCCCACTCCCATTTGACAGGTGAGGGACTCCTTGGAAACAACTTGGCGAACGAAATGGAATTTGATGGAGAGCCATCAATATTAATGGAGCTTATGGAAGAAAGAAAGTAGAACTGGCTGAGTCAGTAAAGAGGATGCATCTGGATGTGCTAGGAGTAAATGCTATTCGGGTAAGGGGAGATTTTGAGGAAGAGATACGAGACTATAAAATGTACTTGACAGGTGTTATAAAGGAAAGGGCAGAGTGTGGGTTGGGATGTTCATCAGGAATATCATTCTGTTATGCACGTAAATGAGCGCATGATGTGAGTTGACTTGGCAGTTGGAGTAATTAGGACAAGAATTGTCTCAGTGTATTCACCATGTGAGGGGGCAGATGAGGATGAAGTTGACAAGTTTTATGAAGCATTGAGTGACATCATAGTCAGGGTCAACAGCAAGGATAGGATAGTGCTAATGGGCGATTCCAATGTGAGAGTTGAAAATTGAACTGAAGGATACGAAAGGTTGATTGGTAAATGTGGGGAAGATATGGAAGCTAATGGGAATGGTAGGCATTTGCTGCACTTCTGTGCTAGTATGGGTTTAGCAGTTACGAATACATTCTTCAAGCATGAGGTTATTCACTGCTACTCATGGGAGGCTAGGGGTACCAGATCCATAATAGACTATATCTTAACAGACTTTGAATTCAGGAAATCTGTTAGGAATGTACGAGTTTTTCGCAGATTTTTCGACGATACAGACCACTATCTGATCTGTAGTGAACTAAGTATGTCTAGGCCTAGGGTAGAGAAAGTGAAATCTGTCTGCATACGAATAAGGGTAGAAAATCTCCAGGACGAGGAAATTAGAAGTACATGAAAATGATTAGTGAGAAGTTTCGAACAGTGGACAGTTAGCATATTCAGGATATTGAAAGAGAATGGGTGGCATACAGGGATGCTGTAGTAGAAACAGCAAGGGAATGCCTAGGAACAGCTGTGTGTAAAGATGGGAAAAAGCTAATATCTCGATGGAATAATGAAGTGAGAGCAGCTTGTAAACATAAAAGGAAGGATTATCAGAAATGGCTAAAACAAGGGCCGATTCAGACATGGAATTGTTAATCGATGAAAGAAATGGAGCGAAACAAGTAGTTATTGAATCCAAAAATAAGTCGTGAGTAGATTTTATTAATAACCTGGAAAGGCTAGGTCAAGCAGTAGGGAAACCTTTCTGGACAGTAATAAAGAATCTTAGGAAGGGAGGGGAAATTCAGGAGAACTCATAATAGATTCCAGGGAATCACTGGACAGGTGGAGGGAATATTTTGAACATCTTCTCAATGTAAAAGGAAATCATCCTGGTGGTGTTGCAAACAGCCAAGCTCATAGGGAGGAGGAAAATGATGTTGGTGAAATTATGCTTGAGGAAGTGGAAAGGATGGTAAATAAATTCCATTGTCATAAGGCAGCAGGAATAGATGAAATTAGACCTGAAATGGTGAAGTATAGTGGGAAGGCAGGGATGAAATGGCTTCATAGAGTAGTAAAATTGGCATGGAGTGTTGGTAAGGTACATTCAGATTGGACAAGAGCAGTAATTGCACCTATCTATAAGCAAGGGAACAGGAAGGATTGCAACAACTATCGAGGTATCTCATTGATTAATATACCAGGCAAAGTATTCACTGGCATCTTGGAAGGGAGGGTGCGGTCAGTGGTTGAGAGGAAGTTGGATGAAAACGAGTGTGGTTTCAGACCACAGAGAGGCTGTCAGGATCAGATTTTTAGTATGCACCAGGTAATTGAAAAATGCTACGAGAGGAATAGGCAGTTGTGTTTATGTTTTGTAGATCTAGAGAAAGCATATGACAGGGTACCGAGGGAAAAGATGTTCGCCATACTGGGGGACTATGGAATTAAAGGTATATTATTAAAATCAATCAAAGGCATTTATGTTGACAATTGGGCTTCAGTGAGAATTGATGGTAGAATGAGTTCTTGGTTCAGGGTACTTACGGGATTTTCACCTTTTCACCTTTGCTGTTCGTAGTTTACATGGATCATCTGCTGAAAGGTATGAAATGGCAGGGAGGGATTCAGTTAGGTGGAAATGTAGTAAACAGTCTGGTCTATGCTGACGACTTAGTCTTAATGGCAGATTGTGCCGAAAGCCTGCAGTGTAATATCTTGGAACTTGAAAATAGGTACAATGAGTATGGTATGAAAATTAGCCTTTCGAAGACTAAATTGATGTCAGTAGGTAAGAAATTCAACAGAATTGAATGTCAGATTGGTGATACAAAGCTAGAACAGGTCGATAATTTCAAGTATTTAGGTTGAGTGTTCTCCCAGGATGGTAATACAGTAAGTGAAATTGAATCAAGGTGTAGTAAAGCTAATGCAGTGAGCTCGCAGTTGCAATCAACAGTATTCTGTAAGAAGGAAGTGAGCTCCCAGACGAAACTATCTTTACATCGGTCTGTTTTCAGACCAACTTTGCTTTACGGGAGCAAAAGCTGGGTGGACTCAGGATATCTTATTCATAAGTTAGAAATAACAGACATGAAAGTAGCAAGAATGATTGCTGGTACAAACAGGTGATAACAATGGCAGGAGAGTACTCGGAATGAGGAGAAAAAGGCTATTTTAGGAATGAACTCGATGGACGCATAAACCAGCTTCGGTGGTGGGGTCATGTGAGGCAAATGGAGGAGGATAGGTTACCTAGGAGAATAATGGACTCTGCTATGGAAGGCAAGAGAAGTAGAGGTAGACCATGACGATGATGGTTAGACTCAGTTCTAACGATTTAAAGATAAGAGGTATAGAACTAAATGAGGCCACAACACTAGTTGCAAATCGAGGATTGTGGCGATGTTTAGTAAATTCACAGAGGCTTGCAGACTGAACGCTGAAAGGCATAACAGACTATAATGATAATATATGTATGTAATGTATGTTATTAGGAATTTGAATCTAGCAAAGAAGTCAGCAAAGGATAACATGATGGCAAGCATAGCAGGCAGTCGTACAAATTTTAGTGAAAAATGGAAGGGTATGTATAGCTACATTAAACCAGAATCAGGTTCCAAGAAGGATATTCCAGGAATCATTAATGGACAGAGAAGTATATTATGAGAGGATTAATGCAAGGCAGAAGTATTCAGTCAGCAGTATGCAGCATGTATCAGAGAAAGAAGCTCTGAAATATCGTGCTAAATGTATGGAAACTGTTTTTCATCTCTGCAAATCCACTTATCAGTCCAAATCGATCTCGTGGCAGACCAAATATTGCCACAACTCCACAGTAGTATGTTCTGAAGCCTTATATGCTGCTGAATTCTTGGACCTCATTCGCCACAGTGAGAAAGAGAAAATCCAAATGAAAGTGAGGAAATTCCGAAGAAATACCATCGGCCTTCATCAAAATTCTGAGGTTGATATCACCTGAGGTCAAATTCAGAGCTATAATCTAAATTTGAACAACAATCACTGTTTATGAGGAAGCATCGTCTTATGTTTTATTATCATCTGTCTCGAATGTCTAATTCTCAAAGAATTCAGGATATCTTATATAAGTTAGAAGTAACAGATATGAAAGTAGCGAGATTGATTGCTGGTACAAACAGGTTAGATCAATGGCCGGAGGGTACTTGGAATGAGGAGATAAAGTCTAATTTAGGAATGAACTCGATGAAGCTGTACATATCAACTGGCTTTGGTGGAGGGGTCATGTGAGGTGAATGGAGGAGGATAGTTACCTAGGAGAATAATGGACTCTGCTATGGAGGGTAAGAGAAGTACAGGGAGACCAAGACAACGATGGTTAGACTCAACTTCTAACTATTTAAAGTTAAGATGTATAGGACTAAATGAGGCCATAGCACTAGTTGCAAATAGAGGATTGTGGCAACATTTAATAATTCACAGAGGCTTGCAGACTGAACGCTGAAAGGCATAACAGTCTATAATGATTATATGATGTATCTATGTACTATTAGGAAGAATTAGAATCAAGCATGCTTAACTGTACTGATTCTGCCATTAAAAATGTAATGACAACGTTTAATATGTGTGTATATACCTCAGCAGAAGCAAAAAAAACTACAATAATAATAATAATAATAATAATAATAATAATAATAATAATAATAATAATACCCGTGTGGGGATTTACCGGTTACCTCCATTGGGCGGGTCCCATTGGAATTGGGGAAGCTCGCTGGCTCTGCCGCCAGCAGAGTCAGGGGGTAGTAGGGAAATAAAATACCACCGTGAAAAAAAAACTGGTCCCTTGCCAGGGTTACGGCGAAGACTGGTAAATGACCAGAAGCCAGAAAACATCTTGAGGCAACCTCTAGGGCTAACAACCCTAGTTGTAAAAGGATGGGTACCTGTCCAAAGCAAAGTCAAGTCAAAAAGCATGATGGCACAACATTTCAAGAAACATACCCCAGGGGGTAAATCTTCGGATAAATCCCTCGTCGTGAATGCCACGGCGCACAAGTCTCGTTCGGATTCTGGGGGAGACTCAACATCATGCAAGAGACGAGTCGGAGCGTCTCGGTGTACCCCGAAGAGTCAAAAACTCAGGCCAAAATCTAAAACCTTTCTAGCAACTTTCAACATAAATTCACTTACACAAACTGGCAAGCTGAAAACCCTCACCAAAGCTCTTCACGAAAATCAGATATCCATAATGGCCCTACAGGAAACAAGGTACCCAGATGAAGAGATTTTTGAATCCGAAGGCTACCGATTTTTCAAGAGCAAAGCGCAAACAGGAATCCTCAATGGAGCTGTGATGCTTGGAACCGCGTTTGCTGTTAGAACCAAGATCCTTAAATCGGTTGCAAATTTCGAACCTGTGAATGACAGATTGTCTATACTCACAATTAAATGCGTGAACAAAACCTACGCCCTAGTTAACGCACATGCTCCTACAAATGATAAGAACAAGTCTGATCCAGACGAAGTTGATAATTTCTGGGACCTACTGGATGAAAAATTAAACAAAATCCCCAAACACCATGTCAAGCTTCTTTTGGGTGACTTCAATGCCCAACTAGGTCGTGAACAGAAGTACAAGAAAGTTATAGGAAATTAACCTGCTCACAAAAGAACCAATCTCAATGGCAAAAGACTGGTGTCCATTTGCGAAAATCACAACCTGCAGGTCATGTCGACCCACTTTTGCCATCTACCCAGAAGGCAAATGACTTGGCGTTCTCCCGTCCAAGCTCTTGGAGAGTTCCAAATTGATCACGTTGCAATCTCCAGGAGAAACAGCCCTGAGATTATGAATGTGAAGGTAAAGAAAGGCATCAGTGTGGCCTCAGATCATTATATGTCTCTTATCAAATTCAAACCAATTCCCGCAAACACAAGGAAGACAACCAAACAGATCACACGCTTCGACAATGATAAACTTAGGCAAAGGGTCGAGGAGTTCCAGGAGAAGGCTAGACCAAATGACTGTGACTTTAACTACGCCAAAAGTCTCCTTGTTGAGGCCGCCAAAGACGTTGCAGAAATCAAGAGAAGCAAAAAGCATGCCTGCTGGAATGGTACCTGCGAATCAGTCCTCCAAGAAAGACTCAATGCATGGAAACAGTACTACTCAGAAAATGATTGGGAAACCTACAAAACCCAAAGTGTCCAAGCAGCTAGGGTGTTCAGAACTGAGAAACGTAAATACGAAAAATCTCTCATTGAAAAGATAGAACAAAGCTTTAGGAAGAATGAAAGCAGAGAGTACTACAGCAGAGCCTTCAAACGCAAACTCACTGGCTATAAACCACCATCTCTATGCTTTGAGTGAAAGGACGGCACACTGGCGATGTCAAATGAAGAAAATTGCAGCATTCTGGCAGATTACTTCAAGAATTTACTTAATTGCTCTAAACCGCAAAGCGCCATTGAGACCAAGGAACCCTTACTCAGGTACCCAGATTCCAGACCACCCGACAGAGATGAAATCAAGCGCCACATTGCCCATCTCAAAAATAACAAAGCGCCGGGTGAAGACTCAGTAGTAGCAGAACTATGGAAATATGCCCCAGAGGAATCACTTGATATCTTGCAAAAGCAAATAGAAGAAATTTGGAACAAGGAGACCCTACCCGAAGATTGGAAAATAGCTTTGATCCATCCACTACACAAAAAAGGCAGCATGAAGAACATCAACAACTACAGAGGAATATCTTTGCTACCTGTGACTTACAAAATTCTATCACTTGCCATCCTGGAACGTTTGGAAGCACAAGTCGAACATCAAATAGGTGAATACCAAGGAGGGTTCAGAAAAGGTCGCTCAACAGCTGAACAGATCCAAAATATCAAAACCGGTACAAAATCCAAGGTGAAGTTCCACGGATGTCTCTCGCATTCCTTTGACATCAAAACAGGAGTCCGACAAGGTGATGGGCTATCCCCGATACTCTTCAACTGTGTTCTTGAAAAGATCATCAGAACCTGGCGGGTGAGATTACAGGAAACCAACTACAGTCCATTGAGAATAGGAACCAAATCCAAGGGGATCGCAACAGACTGCTTAGCATTTGCCGATGATATTGCTGTTCTCTCAAACGACATAGAAACCGCTAGAGCTCAAGTTGAAATTTTAAAGGAAATTGCCGAACAAACTGGTTTGCAGATATCGTTTGAGAAAACAGAAATAATGACTAACATCAAAGAGGCTCCACCAAAACTCCATACAAAATACGGGGACATCACCCGAGTAGACAAATTCAAATACCTGTGTGAGATCATCATGAAAAATGGACTGGACAAAGAAGCACTTCAGGAGCGAGTACGCAAACTGGAAATAGCCTACCAAACATCCCGCACAATCTACAAAAGAAATGCCTTTCCCAAAACACCAAGATACGTCACTATGAAACAGTTCTGAAGCCAGTAGTTCTATATGTAACCGAAACCCTGTCTTTAAATGCCAACAAAGGACTCCTTGAAGAACTGGAGAAAAGAGAACGCAAAATTGTGAGAGGAATCGTGGGATCAAAGTACAAAAATGGAATCCATCAAAAGAGATCCAACAAGGAAGTCTACAGCAAAATAGAGAAAATTACCGACACAATCAGGAAAAGACGGGCACGATTTTACGGTCATCTGAAAAGAATGGACGGAAGAAAGTTAACTAAAGAAATCTTTCACTTTTTTGATTCAAACCCCAAAACCACAATTCCCTGGTTTAGAAATACCAAAGAAGACCTGCAAATGCTACATATCTCAGCTGAAGACGCCCTTAACAGAGATCTCTTCCGCAAGAAAATATTGACGAACGGGCTAAACCGAGACGAGAAACCGAAGAGAAGACACGGTGCCCCTTGGACAGAGGATCGTAAGCAGGCCCACTCACAAAGAATGAGGGAAATTTGGGCTCTAAAGAAGGCCAAGTTCAGTGTCAAATGCAACAAGACTTAACGTGGTCCTTGATGGCCCCAGCGAATTATATATAATAATAATAATAATAATAATAATAATAATAATAATAATAATAATAATAATAATAATAATAATAATAATAATAATAATAATTGTACCGGGCGGTACACCTGTACACCGCACATTTAAATCTTGCGCCAATTAAAACTCCTCTACAGGAAAAACACTGAACTTGGAACTAGACCTACTTAAACTTTTACTCAGAAGATGTCACTACCTTAATTTTGTGATGGTGAAGTTTCCAGTACTGTGTGTATTTCAACTTGTTCTTGTTTTCCGTTCATCAAGAAATTTGGACATTCTCTCATAGAGGTCACTACAAAAAAACTATGATCATGTACCCTGGTGCGAAGTGAAGGAACTTTATTTGAAGAAATTTTGTATTCATAAGTTTGTTCTTTACTAAATTATGTTCATTCATTTGTGGGTTGGCAATATTTATCTTTTCTTTCCGACAGTTTTGAATTTAGCCAATCCAGAATTTCCATAATTAATTTCTAACCAATCACCGGCTTCTTCTTTGATTTGGTGTGTAACTTTAAGGTAGCCAATAAAAGTGAGAGGGTGTGGCCTGATTATTCATGAAAGGTCTCAAACCTTCCCTGAGGGTTTATAAACTCCGGATTGTCACGTCTCTTGGCCATTTGATCAACATCTAACTGAGTGTGTGTATGTGAAGCAGGAGGCGGGTGGTACCTCTTTCATCAGGCAGCAGTTCTTCTGCAAGGTAATGGTCGTTTAACATCTTTATTTTCAGGCCAATGATCTTCGATGTTAGACCCCTTAAAAATACAAGCATCATCAGCATCTTTATTTCTTGCTAGCTCAGCAGTTTAACCCGCGGGAAAGGTCCGAAACTTCTACCATGTAACCTACTTTTCTAAAAATGTAATTTTCTGCCGGCTTATGTAAAAACTTCATAAGATCTGCAACTGTAATTCGGGGATAGAGAGTGATTTACCCTCTGAGCTTCCCTTCATATTGGTTTGAGGTGACTACATTTTGTAACTGGTTTTCTTCCTTTCTGTAATGTCTTAAATTATTCTTATATGAGTCACCTCCATAGTTTTGGAATAGCCCCTGTTTCATTGGCCTAGTGCCTTTTAGGTTTTAAGAATGCATATTTAGGAGTGCAAGTACATGCCTCCATTCAACTTGGTGTTTCGGGCCATTTACTTAACCTGTTCTTTTTCTGCTAAGGCCCAGTAGGTTGGGTACGAGATACCCCCGTTTCATTTGTGTAAGTTGTGCCTTGATGGCAAGTAATTATAAAGTCTGATATTTCCTTGAATAGGCTTGAAAAACTGAGAGCGTGTCAGCTCTTTTCTAGTGTTGTAAGAATGCCTCTGGGAGCCTTGACTTTGTAAAGTGGGAGCAAGTGCTCCATGTTATTAGGGGATTTCTGCCCTTGAACAAATTTGGGCATTGAGCTAGGAGCTTGAAATTGTAAAACTAGGGGCATGTAGCCCAAGAGAGTTAAAATTCTTGGATCCTTCTAAGTATTGTTTTTAGATTGCCATGTCTTTGTAATTTCCCTAAAGTGAAAAGCTATCAAATTTCTATTGTTTTCTGGAAAATATAACCTTTGTTAAAATTTTAAATTAACTTTGACTCTGTAGTTAGACCCATTCATCCCGGCACCTTCTTTCACCTCTGCTGTTCCACAGATATGCCGGAACAAGTGGTAGCAGAGCGTGGTTGAATGGGTCTCAATTAAGCCCCTTTTGATGGCTAAACATTCGATTCGATTTGTACTCTAACAATTTTCTCAGTCGCTGGAATTTTCTTTTCCTATTTTCTAAATTTGTAAAGTTTCTGTCATTATGTCCGGCCCTCGCGTAGTTCTCCATCCCGGCTACTTGCGCAAGGAGGAATTGAGTTATGAATTAGCTATTAGAAATGTTCAATCTGGAGGCACGGTTGCGGCCGATACAACTAAGCTTAAGGAATCCCTTGAATTGCCAATTAGTATCCCAACTTTGGGAGAGAAAGATATTGATGAGGCTCTCTCTACGATCATGGACAACCCTACTGATCTAGCATCTGTAGTTAGTTTTTTTGAAGTGAGTGATCCATTTCCAAATCAACTTAAAAGAGTATATGCTAGACTGTTTCACTTTTACAATAGTTAGCGATCTATTGTCTCTTAAGTTAAACGTTCAAGGGAAGGAGGCTAGTGCTCTTATTGAACACCTTTCTAAAATGTCCAGTAAGGTTAGTCAATTGTTAACTGGGGCAGCGGCTCCCAAAACCGACCAGCTTCCTGTGGTAAACATAGCTAATGAGGAGGATTCTTCCAAAGGTGAAGAAAGTAGAAAATCTGTGGCTACTCAACAGACGTCTGCCCCATTAGGAAATGAGTCTGATTGTCGTACCTCAATTCCATCTTTCTTTTTGAATAACATTGTCTCTGAAGCCTCTTCAACCCCTAGGCCATTACCTGTTATGTCACCTGGCTTTAGTATTTGCCTCATTCTTTGGCTATGTTACTTAGGGGAATTTCTAAATTTTTGGTCAATTCTACTAGCGATGTCATTTAATTTTTACAATTTTTAGTTGAGTTTCAGGATCACGCTCTTGAGTTTTCTCTTTCCCCTTCTCAAATTCTGCAGATTATTTACCCTCGCTCTATTGGTGTCCTCTCGGACAAGATAGTCAGAGGTATTGCTGAACAATCATCTACAGAAGACTTCCACGCCCATCTGCTAGTTAATTTCATTCCGGCTCAGCCAGGTCTTCCTTAATACAAAAGTATTATTACAGGGTACAGCGACTGGATGAAAATCTTGCCGACTTCATCCAAGACATTAAATTCTACACAAGGGTATTTGCTCTTCATTTCCCAGAAGATCAAATTGTGCAGGCTATTGTGGAAGGAATTTCACCACCCTACAGGTCATACTTGTGTTTTGCATCGCATCCGCAAACCTTTGCTGAGTTAGAAGCTATGGCTGTCTCAGCCGAAGGAGTTAGGTATGCCAACACATTACGTGTCGCTAAGGAGCCCCCTCCGTCCTTGAGTAATTTTCGGCCTACACCTCGCTGAACTTTCACAACTCGCAAATATTATGTTTGTGGTTCGGCAGATCATCTCCGGAACAAGTGTCTTTTGATTAAATCGAGTGGGACAAAGAATGGAGCAGGGTCATTCCAAGGCTGTTTTAAGTGTGGCTCGTTTTCTCATATTGCCAAGAATTGCTCGAATGTCAATAGCCCCCCCCCCCCCCCCCCCCTCCTGTTCAACTTCTGGTGCAACTTCAACCAACGCAAATAGTCAAAAGTGACTAGTGGCTTTGGCTGAGTCGGCACGCTCACCTTCTTCAGGCTCAGGCCCTATTAAACCCAGCGAAAGCTCAGGGAAAAGTCAGGGCTCTTCCAATTTATCATTCGAAAGTCCCAAAGAATGTCTTAGGATTGCGGTGAAGACCCCTGCACTTGTACCTTTTCTGAAAATTGAGTTGAATAATGAACCGTTGACTGCTCTATTAGATTCTGGGAGTGTTTTGGCTGAATGGTATTCTAAATTAAAGTTTGTTTGATTATTGTTCGTCTTCAGTTCAATGCGTTTTGGCTAACTCTCCTCCATTAGAAATTTTAGGTATCATCTTTGCCAAAATTCACATTTCGAAATTCACTTGGAAAGTAGAATTGTTCGTCGCTAAGAACTTGTCTTGCCCCATTATATTAGGAGCAGATTTCATGTCTCACACTGGTCTAGTGCTCGACATTCAGAGCAAGTCGTGCACCTTCAATTTTGCTAATAATTGTAAAATTCCCTTGTTAAAATGTAATTCTGTGTCATGTTCATCTGTTCCGCCTACCCAGGATGAGATGTTGTTAGACCTTAGACATCTACCTGAGGAGCAGACTGATAGTATTCGTAAATTGTGTCAGTCGTTTCCTGATGTCTTTTCTGATACTCTTGGAGTTACATACCTTATTGAATAGAAGATTGAGGTTACGGATTCGATCCCTGTTAGGTTTCCACCTTATAGGTTATCTCCACCTAAAATGAAGGCTCTCAAGGAGATCATCGATCAAATGCTAAAAGATGGTATAATTCGACCCGCTAAGTCGGCGTACTCATCACCTATTTTCCTAGTTCCAAAACTGCAAGGTGGCTTCAGGCCTGTGATTGACTATAGGGCATTAAATCGGAAGGTGGTGTTACAATCTGTGCCCCTTCCCGACCTTCACTCTTGTTTTTCATGGTTTCGGAAAGCTAAGTTCTTTACTATCTTAGACCTTAATCAGGCATATAATCAGATCCCTCTAGCCGAAGAATCCAAACATCTCACAGCTTTTGCCATGGATTGGAACTTGCATGAGTACAACCGTGTGCCTTTCGTGCTCCCCACGGGGGCAGCCGTGCCAGCGAGACTGCTAGATAGGGTCTTCTCCGACATCAGATTTGAATTCTTATACCATTATCTTGATGATGTCGTCGTATTCTCTGAGACCTTTGAGGAACACCTAGATCATCTGAAAAAGGTTCTTAATCTCCTTCGTAAGTCAGGGTTAACTGTGAAGTTGTCTAAGGTTGCTTTTGCTAAGCCTTCCATGTCATTCCTAGGGCATATTGTGTCGCCCGATGGTGTTGCTGTTGATCATTCAAGAACACAGGCCATTCGAGATTTCAAACCTCCTAAGGACATCAAAGGTATTGCCAGATTCATTGGCATGGTGAATTTATTCAGGAAATTTATTCCTAACTTCGCCAACAGAGCGGCGCCCTTGAACTTACTTTATAGGAAAGGCGTCAAATTTGAATGGGGACCTTCTCAACAAGCCGCTTTCGAAGACCTGAAATTAGCTCTTTGTAATACCCCTGTTCTTGCTATGCCTGATTTCTCGAAGAAATTCATCGTCCAAACCGACGCGTTGTCGTCGGCGATGGCTGCAGTGCTTCTTCAAGAGACTGAACTCAGAAGGCGACCCATTGCCTATGCATCTAGGACACTTATCGGCTCAAGAAGCCAAGTATTCCATCTATGAACTTGATGGTTTGGAAGTCTTATTTGCACTAGAGAAGTTCCACCTCTATCTGGAACATGTCAAGTTCGACTTGAAAACAGATTACCAAGCCTTAAGTTGGGTCTTAGCTAGGCTGCGTTGTACTGGTCGTATAGCCCGCTGGGCCATCAGGATTTCGGCCTTCCCGTTTGACGTTAGGCATATTAGAGGATCGGAAAATGTTGTTGCGGATGGATTAAGCTGCATGTTTGCTCACGATGTGGAGACCTCCGAGTTGGAAGATAGTTCTTCTCTTCCCGAGCCCGTACCTCCTAGTGTAAATGCTATTCTAACTGATGCCCCCATGCTGTTTAGAGATATTGAAAAATATCAACGTGAAGATCCTGTGCTGACTCCCATTATGGAAACCCTTTCTTCTGGGGAACATGTCGTCCCTTATGTGTTGAGGAATGGGGTTTTATGTTGACCATCGAAGCACGATCAGAAAATGAAAGTTGTGGTTCCAGCTGTCCTTGTACCCATGATCTTCAAGTATTACCATGAGACTCCATTAGGGGGGCATTTAGGCATCTTCAAAACCCGAGAAAAGATCCGAGAGATGTTTATTTGGAAAGGTATGGACGGTGAAATTCGTGAATTGGTAAAGGCTTGTAAATCTTGTTTGCTTAGTAAGCCCACCTTGTCCACTAAGCTAGGTCTATTGTCTTCTCATCAAACGTCGCGCCCCATGGAACGCCTCTATATCGACTACGTAGGACCCTTCCCCCAATCTAAGGGGAATGCCAACAAATTCATTCTTGTGTGTGTAGATGGTTTCACCAGATTTTCCTGGTTATTTCCGACTAAGCTGGCTACTGCTCAGTCCACCATTTCTTGTTTGAATACCATCTTTACTTCTTTTGGTCTGTGTCAATACGTAGTTTCTGATAATGCTAAGGCATTTACCTCCAATCTTTTCCGTAAATTCTGTTTTATCTATCCATCTCACATGTAACAACATCAGCGTATTATCCTCAACCATCGCTGGCCGAGCGGGTCAATCGTAATCTGAGATCGGCGCTCATTGCCTATCATCATGAGGATCATTCCAGGTGGGATACATCCCTGCATTGGTTGGCCTTCGCTTTGAATTTGGCGATTCATGAATCTCATAAGTTCACTGCAGCTTCTTTAATGTTTAAGTTTGTGCCTAACACGCCGCTCTCTAACCGTTGGTATCTTAGTGATATTCTACCAGGGACAATAGATCCCGATAATATCAGAGGGCTATGGAAGAAGGCTAAGGCCAATCTTAAAGTTTCTTATGAAAAGGGTAGGGAAAGATATAATCGTGGAAGGAGACCCACCAATCTAAAAGTAGGAGATCAAGTCATGGTTAAAAACTTTGCTCCCACGGGCAAGCTTGCCCCCAGATTTCATGGGCCGTGCATCATTTTAGATTTCCTGACTCCTGTTACATTATTGGTGAGCAACCCAGCAACCGAGAGGATCTTTAGGGTCCACATCTCCCAAATAAAACCTGTATAATTCGTTTTTTGTTCATTGCCACTAAACTTTAGCAGGAGCTTATAAGGTTATGTTTTCTGTAAATCTAAGGCCTTCTGGACCTTGATTGTATTATCTTATCTGTATACTAAATGTACGATCTTTCCCTCCGGTTTTCCTGCTGTCCATTCCTGAGTGGCCATTACCTATCCCCGCCTCCTGCATTTCCACACAGTGGCAAAAAAAATCTTCCACGCCCCCCGGCCCTCAGCATCACCAATAAAGATCGTACCCTCTATGCTCAAGTCACCACAAACTTTTCTGTCGCCGAGATCTTACTGTTTCAGTGTCCCCGCAGCCGTTTGTCGCCGTACCTCCAGTGAGGTGGGGTACGGGCCCACTCCACTCCCGTGATGTCTACCTGTGTACGGCGCGCCGGAGTCCATCTCCAAGCAAAGGCTGAAGTGTGGCGCACCAACCGCCAACTCATCTGGGGACTGTTAATACACTTCTGATCTGCGGCGTCCTTCACAACGACTACCCCTCTCATAGTAGCGGGAGAGTGTATCTGAGGGTACTTGAGGGGTCCGGGCGACCTCAACTGGATATCGGCTGTGGCGGCAGTACTTGCCGTAAAAAATATTCACATGTATTTCACATTCTCCAGCAACAAAGACACTCTAAAACTGAAGTTTAACTAGTTGTTACCCGACTACTTAAAAAAAAAACACATTTTTTTCTCTTCAGAGTTGAATAATTTTTTCAGAATTCTTGGAAGGACATTTGTGTGGAAGGTCTGTACCGGGCGGTACACCGCTACACCACACATTTAAATCTTGCACCAATTAGAACTCCTCTACAGGAGAAACACTGAACTTGGAACTAGACCTACTTAAACTTTTACTCAGAAGATGCCACTACCTTAATTTTGTGATGGTGAAGTTTCCAGTACTGTGTGTATTTCAACTTGTTTTTGTTTTCCGTTCATCAAGAAATTTGGACATTCTCTCATAGAGGTCACTTTATTCATTTGTGGGTTGGCAATATTTATCTTTTCTTTCCGACAGTTTTGAATTTAGCCAATCCAGAATTTCCGTAATTAATTTCTAACCAATCACCGGCTTCTTCTTCGATTTGGCGTGTAACTTTAAGGTAGCCAATAAAAGTGAGAGGGTGTGGCTTGATTATTCATGAAAGGTCTCGAACCTTCCCCGAGGGTTTATAAACTGCGGATTTTCACGTCTCTTGGCCATTTGATCAACATCTAACTGAGTGTGTGTATGTGAAGCAGGAGGCGGGTGGTACCTCTTTCATCAGGCAGCAGTTCTTCTGCAAGGTAATGGCCGTTTAACATCTTTATTTCTTGCTAGCTCAGCAGTTTAACCCGCGGGAAAGGTCCGAAACTTCTACCATGTAACCTACTTTTCTAAAAATGTAATTTTCTGCCGGCTTATGTAAAAACTTCATAAAATCTGCAACTGTAATTCGGGGATAGAGAGTGATTTACCCTCTCGAGCTCCCCTTCATATTGGTTTGAGGTGACTACGTTTTGTAACTGGTTTTCTTCCTTTCTGTAATGTCTTAAATTATTCTTATACGAGTCACCTCCATAGTTTTGGAATAGCTCCTGTTTCATTGGCCTAGTGCCTTTTAGGTTTTAAGAATGCATATTTAGGAGTGCAAGTACACGCCTCCATTCAACTTGGTGTTTTG
This sequence comes from Anabrus simplex, assembly GCF_040414725.1. Lineage (NCBI taxonomy): Eukaryota > Metazoa > Arthropoda > Insecta > Orthoptera > Tettigoniidae > Anabrus > Anabrus simplex. Next base: position 190,039,926 of record NC_090265.1, read on the forward strand.
GGCCATTTACTTAACCTGTTCTTTTTCTGCTAAGGCCCAGTAGGTTTCATTTGTGTAAGTTGTGCCTTGATGGCAAGTAATTATAAAGTCTGATATTGCCTTGAATAGGCTTGAAAAACTGAGAGCGTGTCAGCTCTTTTCTAGTGTTGTAAGAATGCCTCTGGGAGCCTTGACATTGTAAAGTGGGAGCAAGTGCTCCGTGTTATTAGGGGATTTCTGCCCTTGAACAAATTTGGGCGTTGAGCTAGGAGCTCGAAATTGTAAAACTAGGTGCTTGTAGCCCAAGAGAGTTAAAATTCTTGGATCCTTCTAAGTTTGTTTTTAGATTGCTATGCCTTTGTAATTTCCCTAAAGTGAAAAGCTATCAAATTTCTATTGTTTTCTGGAAAATGTAACCTTTGTTAAAATTTTAAATTAACTTTGACTGTAGTTAGATCCATTCATCCCAGCAGCTTCTTTCACCTCTGCTGTTCCACAGATATGCCAGAACAATAATAATAATATCCACATTAGACCCACCTGCCATTTGAGCCACGAGCTGCTAGTGGAAAATTGGTATTCGAAATATCCTTTAAAAATGAAGAAACACTTATATTTTTGTTTGTGGAAAATCCAATTAATGAGGGGTGAACAGGAGTGACAAAAAGGGTGAATTTAAAAAAAGATTTTATCTACAGTTTATCTCGGAAATGTAACATGTTACAGGCATAAAAATTGGTATTTGGAATCTTCATTAAAAATAAAGAAATATGTATATTTTTGTTTTTGGAAAATCCATTAAGGAGGGCAAGAATTATAAAATAATTTGAATTTTGTATAAGTGTACTTATATCCCGAAAACTAAACATGTTGCAGATGTGAAAATTGGTACTTGGAATCTTCGTTAAAAATAAAGAAACACATAATCTTTTTTTTTTTTTTTTTTTTGAAAATTCACTTTAGGGGGTGAAAGAATTTAAAATATGGTGAATTATTTGTATGAGCGTACTTATGTCTAAAAAAAACTAAGGATGGTACAGACATGAAAATCGCTTTTTTGAATATTCTTTAAAAATAAAGAAATACACTTTGGGGTTGGGGTGGGGGGGGGCGATCAACTTGGCGTATGGGATGAAGAAGGAGTTGTTTCTTTTTATGAGGATAAATATACCTCAAAATCTGAAGTTGTTACAGTCGTGATAGTTGGTATTTGTAAGCTCCTTTATAAATAGAGAAACACATATTTTTTTGTTTTAGGAATATTCACTTAAAGGGGTAGGGTGAAAGAAGTGAAAAAGTTGAATTTCTTTTATGGGGATACTTATATCTCAAAAACTGAAGATTGGTATATGGAATCTCCTTTAAAAATAAAGAATCAAGCAATTTTTGGAGGGGGAAATAAACTTAAGGGAGGGGGCAGGTGAAAACGGAGTTTATCTATCAATCACTACTGATCTGCATTTAGGGCAGTCGTCTAGGTGGCAGATTCCCTATCTGTTGTTTTCCTAGCCTTTTCTTAAATGATCACAAAGAAATTGGAAAATTATTGAACATTTCCCTTGGTAAGTTATTCCAATCCCTAACTCCCCTTCGTATATTTGCCCCAATTTGTCCTCTTGAATTCCAACTTCATCTTCATATTGTTATCTTTCCTACTTTTAAAGACACCACTCAAACTTATTCGCCTACTGATGTCCTCCCACGCCATCTCTCCATTGACAGCTTGGAACATACCACTTAATCGAGCAGCTCGTCTCCTTTCTCCCAAGTCCTCCCAGCCCAAACTTTGCAACATTTTTGTAACGCTATTCTTTTGTCGGAAATCACCCAGAACAAATCGAGCTGCATTTCTTTGGATTTTTTCCAGTTCTTGAACCAAGTAATCCTGGTGAGGGTCCCATACACTGGACCCATACTCTAGTTGGGGTCTTACCAGAGACTTATATGCGATCTCCTTTACATCCTTACTACAACCCCTAAATACCCTCATAACCATGTGCAGAGATCTGTACCCTTTATTAACAATCATATTTATGTGATTACTCCAATGAAGGTCTTTTCTTATATTAACACCTAGATACTTACAATGATCCCCAAAAGGAACTTTCATCCCATCAATGCAGTAATTAAAACTGAGAGGACTTTTCGTATTTGTGAAACTCACAACCTGACTTTTAACCCCGTTTGTCATCACACCATTGCCCACCATCCATATCACAACACTATCGAGGTCACCCTGCAGCCTCTCACAATTTTGTAACTTATTTATTACTCAATTCTTTGTATGAGCATCAATCAATCAATCAATCAATCAATCAATCAATCAATCAATCAATCAATCAATCAATACTGATCTGCATTTAGGGCAGTCGCCCAGGTGGCAGATTCCCTATCTGTTGCTTTCCTAGCCTTTTCCGAAATGATTTCAAAGAAATTGGAAATTTATTGAACATCTCCCTTGGTAAGTTATTCCAATCCCTAACTCCCCTTCCTATAAATGAATATTTGCCCCAGTTTGTCCTCTTGAATTCCAACTTTATCTTCATATTGTGATCTTTCCTACTTTTATAAACGCCATTCAAACCTATTCGTCTACTAATGTCATTCCACGCCATCTCTTCGCTGACAGCTCGGAACATATCACTTAGTCGAGCAGCTCTTCTTCTTTCTCTCAATTCTTCCCAACCCAAACATTGCAACATTTTTGTAACGCTACTCTTTTGTCGGAAATCACCCAGAACAAATCGAGCTGCTTTTCTTTGGATTTTTTCCAGTTCTTGAATCAGGTAATCCTGGTGAGGGTCCCATACACTGGAACCATACTCTAGTTGGGGTCTTACCAGAGACTTATATGCACTCTCCTTTACATCCTTACTACAACCCCTAAACACCCTCATAACCATGTGTAGAGATCGGTACCCTTTATTTACAATCCCATTTATGTGATTACCCCAGTGAAGATCTATCCTTATATATTAACACCTAGATACTTACAATGACCCCCAAAAGGAACTTTCACCCCATCAACGCAGTAATTAAAACTGAGAGGACTTTTCCTATTTGTGAAACTCACAACCTGACTTTTAGCCCCGTTTATCAACATACCATTGCCTGCTGTCCATCTCACAACATTTTCGAGGTCACGTTGCAGTTGCTCACAATCTTGTAACTTATTTATCACTCTATAGAGAATAACATCATCCGCAAAAAGCCTTACCTCCGATTCCACTCCTTTACTCATATCATTTATATATATATAAGAAAACATAAAGGTCCGATAACGCTGCCCTGAGGAACTCCCCTCTCAACTATTACAGGGTCAGACAAAGCTTCACCTACTCTAACTCTCTGAGATCTATTTTCTAGAAATATAGCAACCCATTCTTTTGTCTAGTCCAATTGCACTCATTTTTGCCAGTAGTCTCCCATGATCCACCCTATCAAATGCTTTAGACATGTCAATCGCGATACAGTCCATTTGACCTCCAGAATCCAAGATATCTGCTATATCTTGCTGGAATCCTACAAGTTGAGCTTCAGTGGAATAACCTTTCCTAAAACCGAATTGCCTTCTATCGAAACAGTTATTAATTTCACAAACATGTCTAATATAATCAGAAAGAATGCCTTCCCAAAGCTTACATACAATGCATGTCAAACTTACTGGCCTGTAATTTTCAGCTTTATGTCTATCACCCTTTCCTTTATACACAGGGGCTACTATAGCAACTCTCCATTCATCTGGTATAGCTCCTTCGACCAAACAATAATCAAATAAGTACTACATTCCAACCCATTGTCTTTAGTATATCCCCAGAAATCTGATCAATTCCAGCCGCTTTTCTAGTTTTCAACTTTTGTATCTTATTGTAAATGTCATTGTTATCATATGTAAATTTTATTACTTCTTTGGCCTTAGTCTCTTCCTCTATCTTGACATTATCCTTGTAACCAACAATCTTTACATACTGCTGACTGAATACTTCTGCCTTTTGAAGATCCTCACATACACACTCCCCTTGTTCATTAATTATTCCTGGAATGTCCTTCTTGGAACCTGTTTCTGCCTTAAAATACCTATACATACCCTTCCATTTTCACTAAAATTTGTATGACTGCCAATTATGCTTGCCATCATGTTATCCTTAGCTGCCTTCTTTGCTAGATTCAATTTTCTAGTAAGTTCCTTCAATTTCTCCTCACTTCCACAGCCATTTCTAAATCTATTTCTTTCCAGTCTGCACCTCCTTCTTAGTCTCTTTATTTCTCTATTATAATAAGGTGGGTCTTTACCATTCCTTACCACCCTTAAAGGTACAAACCTGTTTTCGCATTCCTCAACAATTTCTTTAAACCCATCCCAGAGTCTGTTTACATTTTTATTTACCGTTTTCCACCGATCATAGTTACTTTTTAGAAACTGCCTCATACCTGCTTTATCAGCCATATGGTACTGCCTAACAGTCCTACTTTTAAGACCTTCCTTTCTATCGCATTTATTTTTAACTACCACAAAAACAGCTTCATGATCACTAATACCATCTATTACTTCAGTTTCCCTATAGAGCTCATCTGGTTTTATCAGCACCACATCCAGGATATTTTTCCCTCTGGTTGGTTCCATCACTTTCTGAATCAGCTGTCCTTCCCATATTAACTTATTTGCCATTTGTTGGCCATGCTTCCTGTCGTTCGCATTTCCTTCCCAAGTTACATCTGGCAAATTCAGATCTCCCGCTACAATCACATTTCTTTCCATGTCGTTTCCCACATAGCTGACTATCCTATCAAATAATTCCGAATCCGCATCAGTGCTACCCTTTCCCGATCTGTACACTCCAAATATATCAAGTTGCCTATTATCTTTAGAAATGAGCCTTACACCTAGAATTTCATGTGTCTCATCTTTAACTTTTTCATAGCTTACAAATTCTTCTTTCACCAGAATGAAAACTCCCCCTCCCACCTTTCCTATCCTATCTCTACGATACACACTCCAGTACCGTGAGAAAATTTCTGCATCCATTATATCATTTCTCAGCCATGATTCAACTCCTATTACAATATCTGGTAAATATATATCTATTAAATTACTTAATTCTATTCCTTTCTTTACAATACTTCTACAGTTCAACACTAACAATTTTATGTCATCCCTACTTGATTTCCAGTTCCCTGTTCCCTTATCACCGCTCCCTAGGCCATCCCGTTTCCCTGAATGTACCTCCCTATTACCCTTCCAAACAAATTTCCTAACTTATACGTACCACTGTGGTTTAAATGAAGGCCATCCGAGCGCAGATCCCTATCTCCTACCCACCCATTAGGATCTAGAAATTTCACTCCCAGTTTCTCACATACCCACTCCATAGTCTCATTTAAATCCCCAATCACCTTCCAGTCAGTATCCCTCCTACACAGTATTCCACTAATAACAATCTCCGCTTTCTTAAACTTCACCCGTGCTGCATTTACCAGATCCCACACATCTCCAACTATGTTGGTACTTATAACAGCTTGCCTTACGTTGTTGGTACCAACGTGAAACACTACCACCTTCTCCTTCCCCTCCTCCCTCTCTTCTACTTTCCTCAACATCTGTCTCAACCTAATTCCTGGATAACATTCTACCCTGGTTCCCTTTCCTCCACACACTTTCCCCACGTGTCTAACGATGGAATTCCCCATGACCAGAGCCTCAACCCTACCCACCTCATTTGATCCCCTCCCCTCCTGGTCAGCCCTATCTTTCCTGATAGCTGCAGAAGCTACTTCCTCCTCCCTTTTTTCCTTCCCATGACCCTGTTCCACCTGTCTTTTCCTATCCTCTACTCTACATTTCCCTTTCCTACCTTTTCCCTTCCTCCTACTTCCATGCATCTCAGCAACAGTTCCCTGTCCCTCATCTTCCCTCTGTTGTTCTACCTGGAGTGACTCGTACTGATTTCGCACAGACACCTGTTCTGAATTCTGATCCTGAATAGAGCCCTTGGCCTGCAATCTCCTTCAATCTACTTATATCTCAAAAGCTGGCAGAAATGAGGATGTTATGAGACAGGAAAATTTATATTTGGAATATTCTTTCAAATTAAAGAAACATGTATTCTTTTGTTTTTGGAAAATCCACTTGGTGGGAGGAGGGGGGTGATTGAATTGAAAAATTAGTTGAATTCTTTGTATGAGGATACATATATCTCACAAACCGAATATGTTACAGACATGAAAGTTGATTTTTAATCTCCTTTAAAAATAAAGAAACATATTTTTTTGTTTCTGGAAAATCCACTTAAGTGGGGACGGGTGTGGAGAAAAGTGAAGAAGTTGAATTATTTTTATGATGATACTTTTATCTCAAAAACTGAAAATGTTACAGATGTGAAAACTCTTATTTAGATTTTCCTTTAAAAATAAAGAAACACATATTTTTGTTTTTGGAAAATCTACTTAAGGGGCTGAAAAAGAATTGAAAAAGTGGATGAAATTTTAAAATGAGTACCAGAATATGTACAGTATATGTCAATAATTAATATATTCTTAGGCTATATCTCAAAAACTGAAGATGTTACAGACGTGGAAATAGGTATTTGGAATCGACTTTAAAAATAAAGAAACATGCATTTTTTTTGACTTGAAGGAATTCTATGTCACATGGTTATCTTAGCCGCCCCTAAAGGCAATACCACAAACGTGGTTTACAAAGAGTGCCTGGGGTAAATGAAACTCAATGTTTTTGGTGAGTTTTTATACTTAAGGTATTTTCAAGTAATGTCTTAGTACAGTCTCCGGTTTTCCCTGTCATGTTTCATTCCAGCAACACTCTCCATTCTTATTTCATAGCATCTATCAGTCGTAAATAAATCACTTTGGGAGTGGCGACCCCATCGTGCTGCAAGCCTATATATGATCCGTTCATTACATCCCTGACCCGGTCAATGACTGGAAAACAGGTTGTAGGTTTTATAATTAATCTTAGTACTGTACCGAGGAATGATTACTTGTATCAAATTACGAAATCCACATACGGTTCATTGGGAATAGTGCTATCATACATCTACAGCCTGTGAACATCATTTATAATCTGCAATTTTTAGCTTTCTATCAGTCAGCCTCCTCATAATGCATGCTAGTTCTCAGCTTTATAGCTTTTAAGTTTTTCATTTGCTTATTATACACTTTGTCCATTGTAGTCAGCCTGTACATATGAGTTGATGGTTTAATAAATCATATTTCTTTCTAGACCAGCTCATTTTCACACAAGAAAAGGGGAAACTGTGGCAGGATAAAAATAAAACTGCACCAACTGATGACAGCTTTTTTATCAGAAGAAGCAAATTAAACCCTAGGCTCTTCACTGTGGACTAGGCTCACAAAATTGGGTGAGAGAGGAGTGAAACTGTATATGACTGATGTTTGTCATAGGCTTCTAGCAGGTGGAAGGATAGCTCGTGATCTCCAAAAAAAGCATCTGCTAACATTAGAAATGTGAAGGAAATATCTCTTTAGGGCACATAGTCATCAGGATTGGACAATAGAACTGTGGGAAAATGTGGATTTTGCTAATGAAATTCACTTTGAAGTGCAAGGGCAATGGATTCCATATGTATGCCAAACAAAGAATGAGTGCATTCATAACAGACTGTAAAGCACCCTGTGAAGAAGATGTTTTGGGAGTACCGTATTTCACACATGAAGGTTTCCAGCTGGTGATGGAATTTTTCATCAAGATTTGACTCCTTGTCACACTTCAAAGAAAGTGAAGAAATTCTTCTGTTATAACAATATTCAGGTGCTAGAGTGGTCAGGCACCTCCCCTGGCATTAAGCACATAGAAAACATGTGGCTTATTTGCAAATGAGACTTCAAAAATTTGAACATTTCTCAGAAATACTCATGAAATTCTCTGACTGGAGTGTATGATGTATTTAATGTAAATATGTCATAACAGACGCAAAATAATGTAATGCAGCTTATAAAACAAAAAGGAGATGAGTAAGCGCAAAGAAGTGTTTTGATTGTTTTACACGGGACTGTTAGTTAATCATTAATTCTCCTCTCTGGCTGCACTGTATTTCAAAGACTTCAATAAATTTTTATCTATTTTAGAGGCTAAAACCAACTCCTTCACATACTGTACCATACAGCTGTCTTCATACAGGTCTTTCACTTCTGTTGCTCCCTCTTCTTGTACTGACCAGTCATTGTGTTTAATCATAGTTTAAATTTCTTTCTTCCTTCCTTCCTTCCTTCCTTCCTTCCTTCCTTCCTTCCTTCCTTCCTTCCTACCTTCATTCAATCTTTCCTAGTTTTCTATCCTTGATTTACCTTTGTACATTTGTTTTTTCCTATTCCATTACAATTTTTGATACAATGTACAACATAGATTTAGGCAGCCTGTTCAGATGATCATTGCCGTTTGTTTCCTGGTTCTGTAAAAAATTTTAAATTCTGGAACCATATATCCTAAATTTGGGAAAGATACAGATATAACAGAGGGAGGGTAAAAAATTGATATCATACTTCCCTTACAAGTTCTGTTAGTCACAGAGGAGGAAATAAACAACTCACTGGTATACAACAAGCTTCCATCTTTGGTTTATTTATTTTCATTCAAGGATTTCAATTAAATACATGATTACAAATATAATATGTTCAGAGCTTGTGTGTTTTATTTAGTAATAATATTATTCAGCACTTTTTCTTTTTTTTTTTGCCAAGAGATGCTACATTGTTGACTTGTGCTAACCAAACACTTCCAGTTTGCTGTTTATTATATCCACTACAGTACTTTGTAATATCACAAGTTTTTCATTTTACAGCCATAAATATGATGATAATACTGTATTGATAAGCTCTCTATTAATATTAAGCATGGGCATTTTCTATAATCCTTGTAACACCTCTCAGCAAACTGAGAAATATGTCAAACCACCATTTTACACAAACTTGGCAGTGCAGTGAAATGAAATCGATTAGAAATACAATTTAGGACCAAAAAGAGTTCATTTCAAGGATAACAGATGCTATCTGAAGGGACAAGGTGCTTGGGAACAAACAAGGTGGGTTGAACTTATTCTTTAAATGATGAAGGTTTTGGAGGACACATAAGCTGACATAACATACCATAACCATCCTTGAAGGTGTATTCCTTGAAGTCTGGTACTTTTCCTGTAAGAATGTTCTTCCACCATTTTTATTTATTCCATCAATCCTTGCCCCTTTTACAAAAATACTCACCATTTGTTCTTGATACATGTATACATATCACTGTTGAACACTGTTATTTGATCTGACACATCAAATTATTTGGAGAGTTGAGTTTCAGAGTGGATAACAGTCACTGGGTCATGGTTGTTATGCCCATGTCATCCTGGAATAACTGAGCTATGTGTCTTTGTGATGAGGACAGAGAGGTTATTCAAAGCTGCACTTGCCAAAGATGAAATTGCCAGGTGCTTGAGGATCTTCAGAAGAGAAGAATTCATTCCACAGCTTGCCAAATGCTTCTCGGTTGATCTCAACTGTCTTGTTCTGCCAATACAAAGAGTATATAAAAACATTTATCCATTGAATTAATTTTAAATAAAACCCTTAACAGATGAATGTAAAGTAATAACATCAGTGTAGACATATATCAGTGTATCAGTTGGCATGACAGAATTTAGTATTGTTTCAAAAGTTCTTACTACAGGCTAGAAATGCAAGAAGAGATTAAGAAAGACATTAAAAGAAGAGAAAAGAAGAAAGGAAAGAGGAAATAATTTAAGAGAGAATGAAAAAGAAGGGAAAAGAGATTAGTACCTAATTTGGTCATAGTTATACACTTTCCAAAATAGTATCCTATGTGAGAATGAAGAAGTACAGTAAAGTGTAGAAGTGAAGGATATCTTTTCCTAAATATGACAAATTTGGGAGGGGAAAGTCAATCAAGGAAAGCTGGATGAGAAAGATGAAATGAGATTGACTGTTCCAAGAATGTATGAACAAAATATTCTAATCGAGCCCACAGATAGAGAAAATTGGAGAGTAGATTATCAACAGATGTGACCTGCAGGTTTGTACCTTATTTAGAGTGCTATATTTGTGTGTTATCCATTATTATTATTTTTTATTCTTTATTGGTGACAAAAGGTCCCATGAGCCTCTGGCTCGTGATAGGGACAATACAGTATATACTTTTCTTAAGGTGACACAATAATTACATTTCATATACAATGGCTTTTTCTATAAAGTGACAAGTACATTTTTGGATAACTAAAACATTGCTTTATTTTTTATACATGTTAGGATCATAGTTTTTCAGAAGTATATTCAGATAATGCATGGCTGTAATATATTAAATATGGACAGTATATATTATTGTATTAATTTAAGCAAGTTATATAGAGATTATATTAAGATATCTGTAAAGGAGTAATATTCCTTCAGTTTTTTCTTAAAACATATAACCGATTTAGAGTTCTTTATAACAGGAGGCAACACATTATATTCCCTAAACATTGATGATTCTGTACCTTTCACTCCATAATTTACTGAATAAGAGTGAGAGGGATATATCCTTAATGATCCTCTAATTTCATATTCATGAATTTCACTAAAATGGGAGAAGTTAACAGTAGAATGGGTTAATTTCCTGTCTAGCTTATACATAAAGACTGCTGATGAAAATGCAATTTGTTTATGGAATGGCAGAATATTTGACTCTGAAAAAACTTCATGGGACGGTTTGAGGAAGGGGAATCCATACATGATTTTGATGGCTCTTTTTTGTAGGATTCCCAAATTATTAATGTAATCTTTCCTACATCTTTCCCAAATAAAGCTTGTGTATGTTAGATGTGGGTGGATCATTGCATAATATATACACTTCAATTGTTGATGAGAAAAATTACTGTATCTTAATATGTGCATTATTCCTATTAAAGGGATAATTTTGCTGATTACATAATCAATATGGATTTTCCAGGAAAGTGTTGAGTGCAATATTATACCATGATACTTAGCTGAGTTGACTCGCTCTATTACTTGGTCCTTTAGGGTAACAGTGTTAGCCGCTGTGATCTTATGGGCTGTTTTATGAAAGATTAAGTATTTTGTTTTAGTCACATTTATGATCATTTTTTGAGATAAAGCCCAGTCCGATAACTTGTTCAAGTCACAATTTATATCTTCCATAATTTGCGTTTCACATAGTCCTTTGTAAGTTATTAAGATATCATCGGCAAATACTTTACATTTTCCCTTTAGTGTTAAAGATTGTATGTCATTAATATAAATCAAAAATAGAATAGGACCTAGTACTGAGCCCTGCGGTGCTCCTGTTTTTGTTTGCTGCTTAAAACTTTTAGTATCATTAATCATCACATATTGTGTTTGGTTTCATAAATAATTTTGGAGCCATTTGTGTGCTAAACCACTAATTCCTGCTAATTTTAACTTGTTCAGAAGTATTTTGTGGTCAACCAGGTCAAATGCTTTTTTAAGATCTGTGAGTAGCCCTGCTGCTAATTTATTTTTATCTAAGGTCTTTTGAACATCTATTACTGTATCAAATACATCATTATCAGTTCCTCTATTTGGGAGAAACCCATATTGATTATTGGAAAAGTAATTAGTTTTACACAGAAAATTTACCAATCTAATTTTTACTTCCATTTCTATGAGTTTTCCAATTGCAGATAATATACTAATTGGCCTGTAATTGGATGGATCTGTGTTATCTCCTGATTTAAAGATAGGTACAATTCTGGCACATTTGAGTAATTGGGGTTTTTCTCCTCTGAGAATTGAATGGTTAATAATTTCCACAATATATAGCACTAAACTTTCAATACAGGTTTTTAACATGACATTGGTTATTTTATCTTCTGTTAAATTTTTTTTATTTTTTAGAGAAGTGATAATTTTGAGCAATTCACATTCATCAGTTGGAGACATGAAAATACTATTAGTTTGACTTTCTGCTGTTGTGCTGCCATGAACTTGCTCCTCTTCAGGAAGACCTTTTGTTATATTTTCACCTACGTTAATGTATAGTACATTTAGATTATTGCATATGTCCTCTGTGTTTGTAATGCTGACATCATTTACCACCATGTGTAATCCTTTTGATATTTTAGCATTTAACTAAAAGGGAGTTAGAGCATAGTGGGTAAAATAGTAATAATAATATATCTACATATTTAGTTTTGTTGTGTAATCCTTGTGTAGTCCTTCTGAACTTCAACATTTAATGGCAATTTTTATTTTTGTTAGCACGTAGTAATAATGTATTGTAATTAGATTAGTCTAAATGCTGTTTAGAATTATCGCAGTGTAGTTATTTTTATTAGACATTAGCATGCTTATTTTACTATTGTGAAATATTTTTGCAGTAGGGGAAAAAGTCTGTAGAAATTTAGCTCTAATAATAATAATGTTATTTGTTTTTATGTTCCACTAACTACCATTACGGTAATTTTTGTGAACATTTAATGTATGAGAAAATCGTAGGAATTACAATTTTACTCTTAACAGAATATAACCTCTACATCAAATTTCCCTAATGGCTTCCATTCCAGAGAGATCTAAACATGCAACACTCATGTAGAACACTAGCATTGTCTGTTGAACAAAGGGAGTAACTAAGATATGTTCTTGGACTTGTAACACAACATTATCTCTGGCAAACATTCAATTGACACAATAGTACATGATGTAACATTGAGTTGCATAACAATTTCACATGTTTATTTAATGTATAAATGCCTCAGACTAGTAAATAAGTGAAAGGAGTATTTGTTTACAGCAGTAGCGGCTCGTTCTAAAGGGCAGAGGGGCACGTGCCCCTCCAGCTAAGTAACTGTTTTTATAAATGGTTTTATAAATACTGGCAATTTGAATGCTGATACATTCACTTTGATATTAGGCGCCGCATGCAGCAAGTGCGTCAATGTTTTCATCAGACACGTACTTTGCTTCCTTCGGCGCGCTCTTCGCTGGCCGGTCATGCTGGCCCTGTGCCCTTAGCTGTTGACTCTTTCTTAGGTAATTTTCGTTCATGCATGCGTGGAACTAACTATTTTTTAACATGAACGAAATGGGAGATTGGGTCATTGCCGAAGCCAGCCCGAAACTACGCAAAGGCTTATCGCGCCGAGCAGAACATCCGTTTCAAATTCGTGTTCCAAGTCTGTCATCTGCGGACTGATAAACGTGCTTTACTGGCTAATGAAATTAGTCAGTATCCTATCTCGTAATATTTAGTGTGATGTCGTTCAAAGTAAATCTGTCGTGTGTTGTGAGCGGATATATAGAATCCCTATGAAGAGTTGCTTAAGGTATACCACACAGGTATGATTAACCTGTAGGCTACGTACAATGAATTCTGTGAGTAATATTTTAAGCAGACTTTTTTCTCAGCTGTCCCTAACTGAAAAGATGGAGATAAAGTCACTCGGTCGACCAACACCCCATTTACAACTAGAACAAGTCGAACAATATAAAGAGCGCGAATATCGACGTAGATTCCTGCCAGGGCTGTATACAGAATACGTGTGGTTGTGTGGCTGGGATTCAAGGAATGTGTTTTTCTGTTTTCCGTACATGTTATGACCTGACGTGGGCGAAAACCGGAGTAACAGATCTCAAACACTTGAAAGAAAAATTAGAAAGCACGAAAGTTCCTCCCAACATATAAATTCATGCATGGAATTAGCTGTGCTAGGGAAAGTTGATACTGTGACTCAACTGGATTCTGCTTATCACCAAGCCATTAACAAACACAATGATCAGGTTAGGAAAAATAGGCACATATTACGCAGGATTATTCAGTGTATAAAATTCTGTGGCGTATTTGAAGTGGCACTCCATGGCCTTGATGAGAGAGAAAATTCTCTAAATCCTAGAATTTTCAAAGGTCTCATTCATTTTACAGCTGAAATAGACGTTGATATGAAAGAACACTTGGCCGAAGCTTCTATATTTAGAGTTGCGTCAAAGACCATTCAGAACGAACTTCTCAACTGTATGTTGAATGTGTTTAGGGAACAAATTTATTCAGAAAATGGGGAATCCCAATTCGTTGCAATATAAGCAGATGAAACAACATATGTTTCAAACAAATGGCAATTGGTACTTGTTTTTCGATATGCATTAGACGGTCACGTCCATGAAAGATTCTGGGGGTTCATGAATCCAATCACCAGGACAGCGGATGGATTGAGTCAATGTCTGTTAGAACAAATTAATCCCATATTACGGGATACACCACATAAACTTATTTGTCAGAGTACGTAAATTTGTGAAAAAGTAGTGCCCCTCCGCCAGTTCCCCTCAGGAGCCACTGCTGGTTTACAGGCAATGTAATTAATTTACTAGCAGGAGACATAATGGAAGGCAGTACATGAAATTAAAATGTAGACAAGCGACTGAACGTTCGAACACTTCACGTTTTATTAATCAGATTAATTTGTTCAGTCAGTCCACAGACTTAGATGAAATAGAACATCTCCATGAGCATCTACAGGAAACTTTAGCATCTTTAAATGCCTTAAATTACAGAGTCCAAAATTTGCTCAGTGGTGTGGAGTATGAAGATGACATGGTAGCCTATGAAGAATATCTGGACAACTCCAAATGGGCAGTTAGAAAAGTCACGGGCCTCATACAACAGAAACGCGTGAGGAATGAGTCCAATTTCACCACTGCGTCTCTGAGTATCCTTGTTCGACCCACAACTACAGTGGAGATAAAGCTTCCTACCATTAAAACTGCAGTCATTGTCAGGGAATGTAGAAGAATGGCCGGGATTTTGAGAGCAGTTCGAGTCCTCCATTGACAAAAATTCATCAGTATCTGTCGTAAACAAACATGTGTTCCTCTGCGAGTACTTGGAAAGTGAACCAAGGTGTTTTGTAGACAGGATATCTATAAAGGCAGACACATACGAGCAAACTAAAAAAATTCTGATAGCACAATACAGTGATAAGAACAGGTTTATCCAGCCTCACCTCGATTAGCTGGAAAATCTCAAAGTTTCAGTTTTAGAGGCCCCTGAGGTACTAAACGTGACCTACATTGAATGCCATTGCCGGATACAAGCATAGAAAGTATTAGGTGAAAACATTGACACATATGGTTGAATTTTAGCACCCAAACTATTATGAGCCTTTCCAGAGGACGTCTGTCGCCGCTGGCTTGTCCACACTAAAAGACTAGGTATACAAGAAGGGAACACCACTCGATTAATGGCGTTCCTTGACAAAGAAGTGGAAGTAGCCCTTAAAACGCTCAAAGGATATAGAATGACGCCCCGTTAATGACCTCTTCAATACCAACAGCAGTCACTCTTCATGTGAACACAAAACTAGACAGACAAAAGGGGAAGCAGATGCCAAGACAAGACCCTTTCTGTGTGTACTGAAAAACTGAGGTCACTGGGGTCAGGACTGTCAGTAAATGAAGGATTCTCAGGCGAGAGTCGAGAGACTGAAAGCCACAAACTGGTGCTTTCATTGCCTACGCTGAGGGCACCACAAGACACAGTGTTTTAAAGAGGGGAAGGCATCCTGCAACAAATGTCAAGGGTCACACCACATATCCATTTGTGGTGAGGGCAGTAGTCAATACACCTCCACGAGCAAGATAGGGGTCATCTCATCCGATTTCACACGTATATGAATAAAGGGACCAACAGGGTGAAGCAAGCTAACCTGTTGTAACCTGGATGCAGGGAGTCAATCAAACTTCATCCACAACTCTCTGATTGATTCACAGCAGCTTAATGTTGCTGAGTGCAAGACTCTGGAGATAAGCACGTTTGAATCACGCCTTCACTATGTATGATACAAGACGAAAGGTTTGTTTCGACAGTATGGGCTACTCAGAGTTCAAGTCTCAATTACAGCCTTTGAAAGTCCCAGCTCCTACACTCCTCAACCAACTGTGCCTCAAGACATAACTGTGCTAGCATTGCTGAAGAAGATGAAGCTGGCTGATCCAAGTGATGACCCTAACAAAGATCTTCCAATTGAGGTATTCATACTGGATTCATACGGATTCATACTGGAAGATAGTTACAATGAAAGAACCTATCAGAGTATCACCATAAGTGGTTCTTCTTCCTACTATCTTCAGATATATACTCAGAAGAAGTAGATCTGGCACTACGGTCAACCGAATAATGGTCCATCATGTCTTATTCACAATGGATCATTGAATCTTATAAATAGTCTAATGTTGTCTTTTCAATAAAAATAATTACAGTATTGTAAAGGTGGAATTATATATTTAAATTTTCACAAGTTCACAATGGATCAGATAACTGACAAAACCGTGTGAAGGTTCTGGGACTTGGGAACTTGGAATTGTGGATAACCAGGGGTGAAAATTATCCCTTAAAGAAAATGCCATTTCCTACCGCATTGAGCATAGATGAAGAGTTGTATTATTACCTCGAAAGAGGAGAATTCCCTTTAGCTGACAATCACACAACCGTCAAAAAAATTCTACCTGCTAGAAGCTAAACCACAGAGAAACGAGGACTTAAAACACGTCTATTACAACCACATGTGGGACTACATAAGACAAGAGCACATGGAAGTTGCACCCAAGGACGTCACTCCCAATAATGTTTACTACATGCCACACCACATTGTAAAGAAACAAAGGGGAGACATCACAAAATACAGAATTCTCTTTGATGCATCGTCACATGAACCAAACTTGCCTTCAATGAATGACACACTGGACATAGGTCCTAAATTGGTCCCCAAAATATTGGGAACCCTTCTACGTTTCAGGAGTCAAATGAAGGATGGCAGCCATCAAGCCTATCTGCAGTTAGCGTTAGACAAAAACGACAGAGACCTCACTCGGTTCCTGTGGTATCGCACCGAGAATGGAGGAGAAGGTGCACACAAGTTCACTGATTAGGTCATAGCCTACTGTTTCAAACACAACAAGTGTAGCAGACAACATCCTTGTGACGAGGTTATATAACAAACTCACCGACCTTTTGATGGAGATCAAATTCCCACTTTGAAAGTGGGCTACCAATTCACTGGCCTTGAAGGAAGCCTGGCACAATGAGGGTGTGAAAATGAGATCCATAATCAGTATGCTGGGTATTGATTGGGATACCCCCCGAAGACAATTTTGACCGACAAGGGGGAAATAGTAAGAGACCTAGTGGACAAGCCAGGGATGAACAGGAACATTCTACTCGCCACTGCCAGATTCTGTGATTGACTTTTCACACTGTGGGGGATCGTAGCAAAACTGTTATTCCAAGACATGTGGCTCTGGGGCCTATCATGGGAGGAAGTTCTTCCATCAGATCTTGTACATAGTTGGTATTTGTGGACTTCCAGACTTCAGCATCTATCAGCCATATCCATTCCCAGATAGATGGGCATTACAGGAGCAGGAGATGAACCAGAGTTGCATGTCTTTTATGATGCTTCAGAGAGCATATGGAGCCGTCATCTATATGAGGTCAATGCTTAACAATACTATCATAAATCTCGCCTGCAGCAAAGAAAGACTAGCGCCCGTGAAAAGAGTAAATCTACCAAGACTAGAACTGCTATCCGCAATTGCTGATACATGCCTTCTTCACTACTTCTGTCAAGAGACTTACTGTGACATCAAGAAGGCTCAGTTGTGTAGCGATTCTACTGTAGCACTTTGGTGAATTCAGAACGATCTGAATAAATGGAAGAGGTTTGTCTGTAACCGCGCAACAGAAATACATAATCATGTAAACCTCAGTCAATGGAGACACTGTTCTGGAGATCAGAACCCTGCAGATCACTTCACTTGAGAAGTATATGCAGATCAGCTAGCCTCCTTAGAAACATGGTGGCATGGCTCTCGCTGGCTCATCAAGGACAGAGACTCATGGCCACGTGACACAACACTCACCCGCATGCAGTTGCCAGAAGCCAGGAAGACACACCAGGTTCTCACAATCATTATAGCGGAATCCCTACTGGATATTTCGAGGTATAGTACAGTTCATACAGAGACTGCTGCATGTCACAGCTTGGGTACTTCGTTTCATTGATATGTTGAGCAAGAAGACAAAATACCATAATGTACTAATGGCTGAAGAGCTACATTAGTCACGCATGTACTGGATCAAAAGGGTTCAAGAGGAATGGTGCACTGTTGAACTAGCTGCATTGTGAACTGTGAACGATTGCCAGTCACTTCACAGATTGCTCAGTTCAATCCATTTCTGCATGATATCATCTGACTTGGTGGTAGACTACAATTCTCAAATGTGTCTCAAACTGAGAAACATCCAACGATTTTGGATGACTGTCACTGGTTCACCGACTTAATCATTCAAGAGACCCACATCAAATTTCACCATCTAGGAGTACTGGCAGAACTATGTGAAGAATTCTGGATTTTGCGAGCTCGACAAATAATGCAGAAGATTCTGCATTCCTGTCTACCGTGCAAAGTAGTGCGAAACAGCAGATGGTGGTGGTGATGATTATTGTTTAAAGAGGAAGTAAAACTAGGCAACCATCCTCTATACAACACTAATTAGAGAGAAAAATGGAAGGGATCTGGTTCTTACAAAAATGAAGATATTGACCAAAGATAGAAAAGGGTCACAAAGGGCATGAAAATGAAAGACTCCCTTGGCCTCGAGTGCTCTAATACCGTCAGGATTGGAAAAACAAGAGCTGACCAAGTGAGGAGCCTGCCACAAGTAAGTGGAAACAATGCCAGGATACAGCTAAGGGCCCTGTGGTCGCCAACCCACACTCCCAAGTTCTTCCAACATGTGATTTTTATGATGTCCTTTGGTGTAGTTCAATTATACCACCTGGCTATGGACTTGACAATAAAACTATTCATAATATAAAGTTTGATCTTTGTTATGCACTTCTCATGTTGTTTATCTTATATACCTATCCCAAAAGAAAGTTGAGCTACACCAAAGGCCATCACAATAGATTCATATATCAGAAAGATGTATTTTAAATGTGTTATTGTGTTATCTTAGCCCTTATGATGCTTACATCATATATCAGCACTATGTTTGAAATTTATTATACATCTCTCATATTATCTACCTAGTGTACATATTCTGGAAGCCTCCGTGGCTCAAGCGGCAGCGCGTCGGCTTCTCATCGCAGGGTTCCCTGGTTCAAATCCTGGTCACTCCATTTGAGATTTGTGCTGGACAAAGCGGAGGTGGGACAGATTTTTCTGCGGGTACTCCGGTTTTCCCTGTCATTTTTCATTCCAGCAACACTCTCCGGTATCATTTCATTTCATCTGTCATTCATTAATCATTGCCCCAGAGGAGTGCGACAGGCCTCAGCAGCTGGCACAATTCCT
Organism: Anabrus simplex; assembly: GCF_040414725.1. NCBI lineage: Eukaryota > Metazoa > Arthropoda > Insecta > Orthoptera > Tettigoniidae > Anabrus > Anabrus simplex. The sequence continues at coordinate 190,059,243 of NC_090265.1, forward strand.
ATCCTCGCCGCAAGATAGGGGCTTCATTCATTCCATCCCTGATCCGGTCACTGACTGGAAAACAGGTTGTGGGTTTTCATTTTCTGTATGTATTCTGGAAGAAGGTTGAACTACACCAAAGGACATCATAAAAATCGTATGTTGGAAGAATATATTTTTAATGTGTTATTGTGTTATCTTAAATGTGTAATATTTACATCATAGATTAAGACTATAGTTTTCTTACAAGAACAAGTGATTCACATGTGCAAGTGATAGAAGTTTAAATAGACTCATATATGATCATAGCATGTTATGTCAATGAGTCAAGGCATACCAACGTAATATATCGGGTCTATATGTCTCTTCCGTTTGTGATTAAGGCTGATGATGGCCCAATAGAAGGGTTGAAACTAGTCCTAATACAGCGAGTTTCTCCCATTGGTTGGCCGGCAGGTGCACCCAGCTTATCTGCCTCCCATTGACTCATCATTTCCCATTACACAATGCAGCGACAGCACGGGAATGTCCGCACTGCAGTACAAATCCATACTCAGAACGTGTATCAAGTGCTGATATGTCGCTCCAACTGTTCTTCAGTTGTGAAGTGTTACTTCTGGGTATAATTCTCATAAAGCCTCCACATGTATACACGGTAGAGGAAAGGGAATTTATGTACGATAAGGGGAAGTTGTTAGGTGATTTGTAATACAATTTCCAGGTGTACGTCCTCCACATAGAGAGACCATGTGGAAACTCGTTAACAAATTGAAAGGAACTGGTTCTTTACTTGATAAGAAGGGAAGTGTTAAAAAACGTGTACTTAATGAGGAAAAAGTAAATGAAATCACAGAAAGATTAGAACATATGCCTATAAAATCCCTAAGATGACTTGCACAACAAGCCGGAGTTTCAAAGAGCTCAGCATGGTGGGCTACGAAAATGTTAAAATTGAAACCATACAAGGTAACTCTAGTACACGAACTGCTTATTTTCTTAATTCTTAATTACTGATTTTTTAAATCCTTATTTTCATAATTTTAATTGTTATCTCATGTCATGCACGGATAAAGTGAGTGAAGTGCTGTCCTTGTTGCTCCATTCCGGAACGGGAAGTGATGAGTCAACAGGAGGCGGATAAGTTTGGTGTGCCTGCCAGCCAACCAATGAGAGAAACTCACTGTCATCATCATCATCATCATCATCATCGGGTTGCCCTTCCAGCGAGCCGGTAGGGTGTTTGAAAATGAGCATCTTCCAAAGTTGCCTATTCAAAAAGATTTTATTGTCCATGACAGATTCCCAATTCCATCCTCTTCTCTCCACGTCTTCCCTCAGTTTGTACATCCATCTTCTTCTTGGTCTTCTAGCTGGTCTTCTACCTTTTCCAAATAAGCACATGGTAACATTGTACTATTCATTCATTTAACTTGCCCAAACCATTTAAATCTAGATGACATAAGTCTTTCCTTCATCAATTCATTTAGACCTAGGTTATTTAGGTCGGATCTCATCATTTTTCACATGATCAAGTCGTCTTTTGAAGGGCAGGTCTAAGAGATTTCATTTCACAGGCTTGAATCCTACTACAATCCTTTGATGTTAGTGTGCAGGTTTCCAGAGAATGTGTAAGGATGGGAATGAAATATGATTTGTACAGGATTATGTTTGTTCTTTGTGGGACCTTCTCATCTCATAGCAGGTGTCTAACGATACTGTAAAAGTTAGAGCCTTTGGTTACTCTGTTTGTTATTTCTATCTCAGCTCTATTATTTCCAGCCATTACGCTTCCTAAATATCTGAATTGGTGTACTACTTCAACTATATCTATATATATAAATGAATGTTTGTTTGTATGTATGTCTGGAATGGACTCAAAAACTACTGGAGCAATCTGGCTGAAAATTTCACAATTTGTTCTTATTACTCCTAGGAGGATTTAGGAAGTGCCTAACCAACAGTATGTGAAGATTACGATGAGTTTTTTTAAAATTCTTCTTCTTCTTCTTCTTCTTCTTCTTCTTCTTCTTCTTCTTCTTCTTCTTCTTCTTCTTCTTCTTCTTCTTCTTCTTCTTCTTCTTCTTCTTCTTCTTCTTCTTCTTCTATATATGGTAAATAAAAGTGAAAAGTCCAAGTTCAGTCTCCATGGCATAGGGGGTGAGAAGGTGTGAAGAAAGAAAATGTAGAAAATGACAGAGATTACACTTGAATGTGTGTGTGTATGTTTCAGCATAGCTCTCAGCCAACTAGATACACATATAACTTAATACCTGGAAAAATTACTGTAGGGGCAAAAAACCCCTAGTACCCCTAAAGGAAGGGGTGAAATGAAAACATCCAAAAAATGACCGATATTAGTGGCGAATTCATAGTCTTTTGGGTAGAAATGTGACACTCTGGATGCCATTTGAGATAAAGTTTATTCCCAATCGGGATTGGGGTTAGAAGGGGTGAAAGAAATGTCCAAAATGACCGAGATCATGGATGTATGTGTGCATTTCCCAGCATAGCTCTCAACCAAACATGATACTCATATGACTTACTGTTTGGGAAATAAAACTGTAGGGTAAGGCACCCATACGGGTGGGGGTGGAATGGGGATGAAATATTAAAATAATATAAAACAACCATTATTAAAAGTGAAAGTGATGTATGTTAATAAATACAGTTTTCTTTTGCATTTGATTAAACAATTTAGAAACATCTAACGCGGTTGAATTAATAAACACGGGCAAAGCCGAGGGCATCTGCTAGTAATGAATAAATAATATTAACATATAAATTAAGGCACTGAATAGGTGGACCTGCCCCATCTTTGTTAATAGTGATAAATGGGACCATAATGAAATAAATTTCATATGATGAGGGGGAGTATTCATATGGCAAAAGGAGAATTTGTAAGCTATGAAAAACTTAAGGATATACATGAAATTCTAGGTGTAAGACTTATCTCTAAAGAAAATAGGCAACTTGACAATTTTGTGGTGTACAGACCTGCCAGAGCTGGTGCTGATGCTTTTATGCAATTATTTGATAAGATAATCAGCTATATGGGGAACGATACAGAAAGGAACATTATTGTAGTGAGTGATTTGAATTTATCAAATGTTAACTGGGAAGGGAATGCAAATAACAAAGCATGACCAACAAATGTTGAATAAATTAATAAGGGAATGACAACTCAGTCAGAAACTAGAGAATGTGCTAGATGTGGTGCTGATAAAACCAGATGACCTATAGGGAAATTGATGTGATAGATGGTATAAGTAATCATGAAGCTGTTTTTGTCATAGTTTTTTTTTTTTTTTTCGGCTATTGGCTTTATGTCGCACCGACACAGATAGGTTTTATGGCGACGAGGGGACAGGAAAGGGCTGAAAAAAATTTAATGGACTTTGTCACAGATGAGCTAGGCTTTGACATTGTTGAATAGGTGAATCCTTATATTTCACTTCATTATTTTTTGACATTGTTGACGAGTCTTCAGAGACTGAAATGCTTGTCGAAGACATCGAAACCGAGTTGTTAAGGGAGAAGAGTTCATGTCAGTCGGCAGGAGGAGAGGATGTCACCCAATATTCCCTAAAATACCTTGCGGGTTATGTGGCTTTTAAGTGTCGCTTGATTGATGAAACTCTTAGTGCATCGAAAGAAAACTGTTCACTGCCATGAGAAGAGACCTTTAACTGGATCTCGGTTATTTCGAAAGGGGGCCTCACACATCCCAGTCATGAGTGGTTACAAAATATAGTCCAGTTCAAAATTATATTTGGTGTGTTTCATGGTCAGACTATCTAGATGCAAAAATGTAATGAAAACCTATTTCTATTATTAAGTCAAAATTTTCCGTATTCCATGACAAAATAATTTGTCTCTATATAATGACCAGGACATTTATTAGGATACAGTATTTAAATGCAAAGAGTAAGGAGGTAGCACTGAGAAAATATGCCAATAAGAAGGTTAAGCTTTGGGCTGGTTCATCAACTAATTAAGTCTCCCGACACATGAGTTTTAATACTTTAATATAATTCCATAAAGATGTTGATATGATGCATATTTTCCTATGCCATTTGATCTAAATGTTTACTTCATCAGGAAATAAATTAATCATTTTGAGTTGCATGGCAATATTTTATTTCTTATTATATGCCATGTATTTGATAGTTGATGTTCTACCTGCTCACCATGTGACGAAATTTAATGTATTTTCACTCATCCTGCTTTTAAATCTATTGGAAGTACCGATACTTTTCGAATCGGACTAAACCAGATAATTATTTAATGAAAGGATTGGGAAGATGTTTCACAGGCGTGAGAATTGACAGGCTTGCTGTACTACGACTGTGTACCCTACCCGCTATCTTTCATACTACGTGACGTCATAGCGCTCCAGTCAAAGGGAGCTTCAACCGCCGGAGTAGCCTACCTAGTAGTGTAGCTACCTTGGCAGGCACCACTATCAAATAAATAAATAAATAAATAAATAAATAAATAAATAAATAAATAAATAAATAAATAAATAAATAAATAAATAAATAAATAAATAAATAAATTGTTCAACATACTGCACACGATGCCAGTAGCACAAATGTAGCAACATTGTAGCCGGATGAGATGCATTTCTTCACCTTGGATGACAAGAAATTGCAGTACCTGAATGAACTTAAGACCTTCAGTGAAGAGGCCGGAAAGGAATTCTTTAGCAAGGGAGACGTATAAAGCCATTCTGTTGACTACAGCATCAAGAGTGGTGTGTGTCAAGTACCTTCTTAGACAGGGTTTCATTATGTTCTGACCCGAGTATTCAATAGTAACTATAGAGATAGATTTTAGCGCTCTGTGACAAATGTTAGGCAGCAATGATATGCTGGATTCTAGAGCTCCTCCAGTTTCAACTGCTTTTTTGAAGATGGGAATCTTGGCTAATTTAGCAAGCAGGAACATGGAGGTGGAGTCAGGCACTTCTGTGATCAGAAGTGCTGAAGATAATCTTCCAAATGCCCCAAGATCAGCACAATGTAGCACATATACCAGATCATGCTACGTGTATCCTTGAGTATCTGCACAATTCTCCTGGTAGCTAATGTTTAAATACTGTACATTGTACAATAGCTATTTATTCATTATTGGTCTGAGGCATGATTAAAAAACCACAGTTCTAATTTTTCTGCGCTGTGCTACCTTTCTATCAAATGAGCATATCCATCGTATACAGGAGATTTTGTTGTTCGAAAAACTAAGTGTGGCATCTGCTTGATTCTTTTGACAAGATGAAGGTGTTGATCAGTGCTAATGGACTTGATTAATAAGGGAGATGGAAACAGCAGGCTGCAGTACCCATCTCATTTGCTGCTGTGGATTTTGAAAGTTATTCATTGTTTTGTATTGAAAGTACAACCATGTGTGCATAAAAATCCTGGTGAGTCTACTGTATGCGTTGCTATGATTTTAGTGCCTATGTAGTAGGATTCTCTTCACTTCACTTGTCCTGAAATTGGACACTCACAGTTATTATGTAAAGTTATTTGCGAGTGTGCTATTCCTGTATTCTTAAATGACATACCCACATCAGCAATAGAGATATTTGAAAGACCGAAATATTTTAATGTGAGCTCCTTTAACAGAAAAGAATGGTGTAAGTAGCTATAAAGTATGAAGGTATGTGAAATTATTTTTTTCCTATAGTACAGTATTTACTACTGTAAAATTATTTTGTACGGATTTTTCCGCTTCGTAAGGATACGCTCTTCACTGAACTTCTTTATTAAGGTATAAGGTGTGATTTAAGTATGTTTACTGAGTTATTGGCAATATATTTAAACATATACATAAAAAAGACTTCACGTGTAGAGTAATGAACAAACAGTGCTCAGCGGTAAAAATGGGAACTAAGCCCGTATTGCTGTATCAACTGTATTGGGAAGGCTAATTAGCGCAGTTATAGTAGATTAGCTAAAGCACAAAAATTAACATGGGATATCTACAAAAAGAAATGTCTATCAATAAATACAAAAATAAAACACTACAACACACTTATAAAACCAGAAGCTACATATGCAGCAGAAACACTCTTTTACCTGAATAAACAATCAAAGACTGACAGACTTCAGAAAAGTGAAAGGAGGATTGGAAGAACCTGCATCAACAAAAAATACCAGAAAGATGGGCAGTGGCGGTTAATACCTAACAAAGTCATGTACAAAGAGCTAGAACCCATTACAGATACTATGCGCAAGAGGAGACTGGGATTCTTTGGACATATCATGAGGATGCAGGATTCGAGACTTCTGAAACAACTAGTACAACACAATCTCGTCTCAAAAAATACCACAACAGGATGTAAATGGATCAAAGAAGTAAGAGAGGATCTGAAGGAAATAGGCCTTACAACAGAAGACACCACAAATAAGATAAAATTGAATACAAAACTCAAGAATACAAACCTCCGCTTTACCCTTACATAAAACAAACCAACAACACGCACATTTTCAACTGAGGAAAGGGCACGAAGATCGGAGCGTCTGAAGAAGTACTGGGAGGACCGCAAAGCCCAAACAATCCCTTCAAAGAGACCTGAACGACGGACTGACTAAAGTGATCCTATGTGGTCATAAAAGAAGAAGAAGAAGAGGGCGATGGTTTTAATTATTTTGTTGATGGGGTGATAGTACCTCATGGGGATCACTGAAAGTACCTAGGTGTTAATGTAAGGAATGATCTTCAATGGGGTAATCATATTGATGACACTGATGATGGTGATTCATCCATGGGATGGGGATGTTAAGCCTTGAGCAGACCACTGGGTGTTATTTGACAGGAGTAGGCTATGTGTTGACACTGGGTATCACCTTCTTCCTACCTCATTATCATCATCATCATCATCATCATCATCATCATCATCATGATCATCTCACATCCAGAAACATAAGTTGCTCATGGCTGCCAAATAGAAAGACCTGCACCAGTCAAGCCGAACATGTCTTTGGACATTCCTGGCACAAAAAAGCCATACGCTAAATAAAATCCAAGAATTAGAAATAGAACTGAAATCTGAGAAGATGATGGGTAGAGCAAGTCATAATAAGCTTTATTATTTTTAAATTATGCTTTTATCTTTTTTGCAAACTATGCTTTATTATGCTTTATTTTTTATTTTATTTTGTATACTTAGTGGAACACAATATCCTGAACAGGATCACCTGAAGATGAATTATCTTCTTTGCACAGTTTAATTTCTGTTTAAAACTTCCCACAGGTTTTGTATAACAGAATTAATTTCAAAAATAATTCACTCCAAGCATAAAATACATGCTGTACTTCAGCTTCTTCCAGCCTGTCTGTGTTGTAGGAAGTCTCTTGGCTGAGATAAAGCTATTCAGCATAATTTTGCTGTCTCTTTTGTAGTTCTTCTATATGTTTGTTAGCTTGAAGTGATTTCAGATAAATTTAAATGTTTCCTTCTCCATGTCATCTCTCCCTATATTTGTTAGCTTGAAGTGATTTCAGATAAATTTAAATGTTTCCTTCTCCATGTCATCTCTCCCTATATTTGTTAGCTTGAAGTGATTTCATATAAATTTAAATGTTTCCTTCTCCATGTCATCTCTCCCTATATTTGTTCTTTTGAGTGATTTTGGAGAAATTTTAACTATTTTTCATGTTGTAATTTTAACATTGAGGCTCTGAACGTTTTCCATTCTTGTAGTTAATGAAGTGAGTCGATCCCCCCCATGTCATACTAATGTGCTAATTTTAAATTTTGATTTGGCTGACATGGTACTCCTAACAAACCAGGAACAACTTTAAATTATTAATGAAATCATTGGCATGCTCTAACAAAACAATACAAATGTGAAGAATGCATTATTCATCGATTGTCCCGGGGGCACTAGAAAAACATTTAGGATATATAATAACAAAGTACGTCAATTTAGGGTTTCATATTATATCAGTAACGTGGACAGGAATAGCTGCTGTTTTGCTGCCCAGTGGTTGAACAATGCACATTACATTCAAAATTCCTCTAAATTTAAATGAGAGTAGGTGTGCTAGTTACCAACTGATGAGCCCAAATTGGCACACTGGGGTGAAATGCTGGCAACCAAGAATAAGTTACCTGGGAAATTTATTTAATGTCCGGTAATGGACTATTTACATTGGAATTACAAAAAAAAGTGGGCAAAACCACAAAAAAAAGGAATTTGCTGATTTTTTGCAAGAAATTGGTAACAGTGACTACCCGTCTGTAGACGGTGATGGATCAAATGTTATTGAACTACTGGCCAGAATTTTAGCACATGATGATATCATGATTGAAATTTATAGTTAAACGTTAATTCACTTCTGCGAAAGATGTCTTTTCTTGGAAGTAGCCATTCTTAATCTCAACATTTCCCATTGGCTCCTAAATGGAACCAGATTAGGGCCTAATTGTAAGAAGTACAGTATGTACAAAAATTGTTTAGATTTGGAAATAATAAGTGGAGATAAAGCTTGAGAGAGAGCACTGCATCTGAAAAAAACTTCCATTTTCTTTCAAGAAGTATCTATTTCCAATTTGTTTGGCATTTTGTATCACGATCCATATACCTCAAGGGATGTGAAGGTCTCAATTTACCTCATCTAGTTTTCAGTCATGGCCAGTTAAATGTTGCAATGTCAAGAGAGCAATATTTTAAAGTTGCGATACTGCCATAGGTTATTGTACAAGGAATGCACCGAGCAAGTGGCTATGTGATTTGGGTCACATAGCTGTCAGCTTGTATTCAGAAGATAGTCAGTTCGAACCCCACTGTCGGCAGCCCTGAAGATGTTTTACTGTGGTTGCCCATTTTCACCTTAATTAAGACCATAGTTGCTTCCTTCCCACTTCTAGCCTTTTCCTATCCCATCATCACTGTAAGACCTACCTGTGTTGGTGCGACATAAAGAAAATTGTAAAAATAAAGTGCAAGGGATGTCTTATATAAAGAAATCCTTTAATAAATATTTTCGCCATTGACCGTCATGTCTTGACATGTTTCAGCTAGTAAACAATTAAAACAGCTAACATTCAATGTGCTTTCTTTTACATTGGACATAAAGAATGGATAGTTGAAAGCTCCTTGACAATACAACAACTACAAAAGCTAGGAAAATACATACCATATCAAAATATTGATGGAATGATATTCATAGACAACTTGTATAGTATTAATAATTCTGTATGGCTGTTGCTCACCTAGTGAGGCCGTTATAAGGTAGACCATTCAGTGAAGATGTGATATTATTGAGTATAGTGTATGAGTTGTAGGAATGTTGAGAACAACACAAATACCCAGTTCCTGAACAAAGAGAGTTAACTGTTTAAAATTAGAATCCCTTGACCCAGCCAGGAATTGAATTCAGGGCCCTGAGGACCAAAGGCAAAGATGCCGATCCTTCAGCTATGGATCCGATCAACTTATATAAAGGTTATATGATTTTGAAGAACCCTGGTCTTGTAGATTGATAACATTACACTGGGGAAAAAGTGTTCCCATTATCTTTCCCTAGTATCTTACAAGGAATTGATTTGCATAAAGAATGGTATAATATCCCAATAACCAGCACCGAGGATTCTCAAGAGGATTAAAGCTATTTTGAAGATTATTTCAGTTATTTGTTGGGTCATCTTAAGCTACACTGGCTTATTTGGAGTTTTGCTAGGGGTTTTAAGAATAGAAAAGCCCATCCTGACTTCGTGTGATATTGACTGAGATTTGAACCTTTGTTGTCCATGTAGAAAGTCAGCTGCTAGCTACTGTGCTAGTCACACCTTCCAAAAGGTTATCCTACAACGTACAATAGTAATAATCATATGGACAGCAACCGAATGCAGGCATTTTGATTTGATATATTGTGTCAATTTCAACTTCCACTTGCTCTACCTGATGATAAAGAAGCTGGAAATTTACTGCTGAGCTTTAATTATTCATTTTGTAAGATAAGCACAGGTTGTGACACTAGAAATCTACATGCTAACATTATATGACATGGGGGTGCTGAAAGGACTTCTTCCAAAATATGACTATGATCTTGGGGTTTTATTAGTCAGGGAACTTACATTCCTTTTTGATGTGTTTGTGTCCTTTCCAACTTAATAAAATATTTCTTGTTTTATTTTTTAATTCACTTTCAAATTCTCCCATTGAATAAATATTATTATTTTAATTTTTGTTTCCACCTAATTTGTTCAGAGAGGTCCCCCTGTGGGTGGGGGCAGTAGAATAACACACATGGTATCCCCTGCCTGTTGTAAGAGGTGATTAAAAGAAGCCCCAGGGGCTCTGAAATTTGGAGCATGAGTTGGCGACCACAGGGCCCTTAGCTGAGTCCTGGGATTGCTTCCACTTACTTGTGCCAGGCTCCTCACTTTCTTCTATACTATCCGACCTCCCTTAGTGAACTCTTGTTCTTTACCGACCCCAACGCTATTAGGTTTCTGAGGTCTAGGGAGTCTTTCATTTTCACGCCCTTCATGGTCCTTGACTTCCTTTGGCCGATATCTTCATTTTTCAAAATGTTGGATCCCTTCCATTTTTTCTCTCTGATTAGTGTTATACAGAGGATGGTTGCCTAGTTGGACTTCCTCTTAAACCAATAATCACCACCACCACTTTATTCAGAGAGGCTAGGGAGGATGGTTGCCTAGTTATAATTCCTCTTAAAACAAAAATCACCACCACCACCATGAGTCTGATATTCTATCAAGATTTGAAGGAAGCTCCTTCAACATATTAATAATTATTCTTTTCCAGCAATCTCTCCTTCCTGCCTGTTGCCATTTTTTGATGGATACAATATTTTCCCTCCACATATTGGCACTGGCCAGAGCAAAGTGTAGCTTCCACCAAAGTCCCAATCTCATCCATGGCTGTGACAGTATGGAAACTGCAAAACCTGGGTGGAGCTGAGTAACGACATTCGGAGCATGACTTATGACTTATACGTCTTGAGTGTTGTGAAAGGTGTTGCTCATTGGGTCACTTGTGCTACAATAGCATTTTCTGGCCCATTGAGGAAAGCAATGGCCAACTACCTCACTCCTCATCTTGCCTTGTATGGCTCGTTGTGGTTTCCCTATAACCGTATAACATTTGGTGATGCTATTTGATAATCCAACCAGCCTCTAGGCTGATGACCTAACAGAGAATTCCTCTATGATGATACTTGTATTATATGACAGGAAGTAAGTTTATGTTGGAAGAGTAATTTAGTTCTAGTTTTGGGCATATAATTGTTTGGTAGCACACTTACTTTTGTGAACTTGTCAAAGGCTTTCTCACACTCTTCAGTTGACAATCCGTAGCCTGTAAAAACAGTGGTGAACTCTGCAAGGTCAATGGTGCCATCCCCTGAAAACAGAATAGAGAAATAAACAAGTGACTGGCAAACAACGACAACTATCTCCAAGATAAAACTTGTTTAGAAACAAAATCATTAATCCTATCAGCTAACCTATTGACTTCAAAATGTTCTGTATAGCACTATTCATTTCAGATCAAATCAAAATCAATCATCAATGATCTTCATTTAGGGCTGTCACCCAGCTGGCAGATTTCCTATCAGTTGTTTACCTAGTCCTTTCTTAAATTATTTTAAAAAGCTTGGAAATTTATCAAACACTTTCCAATCCCTTACTCCTCACCCTGTAAATAAATGTTTGCCTCAATTTGTCCTCTTGAATTCCAACTTTAATCTTCATATTTTGATCTTTACTACTTTTATAAACTTTGCTCAAGCTTATTCGTCTACTAATGTCATTCCACACCATTTCTCCACTGACAGCTCGAAATTACCACATAGTTGAGCATCTCATCTCCTTACTCCCAAGTCTTCCCTGCCCAAAGTTTTCAACATTTTTGTAACTCTACTCCTTTGTCAGAAATCACCCAGAAAAAATTGTGCTGCTTTCCTTAGGATCTTTTCCAGTTCTTTTATCAAGTAGTCCTGATGTGGGTCCCATACAGTGAAACCATGCTCTAATTGGGGTCTTACCAGAGACTTATACACCTTCTCCTTTACATCCTCAACGAAATTATCACACCACATCGTTTTCAGAGGAAGGTTTGGGGCTAATATATAGAGGCCATGGTAAAAGTTAGCAATAAATGTGGAAACATGGTTAGTAAAATAAACACTGTATCTTCAAAAAATGTTGCTGAACTTCCAAACTGAGTTATACGTATAGTATGTGTTTGTCCAACCCTTGTTGTGTTTCTCTACGGGTTCTGCTATGAAGTGAGATGAATCTTTAAAGCAGGGGTGTCTCATCTTAAGGATCACACAAGCATGTGAACACCCTGGTATAATTGCAAAACTCTTTTGAAATTTACACGATAATGATGAGAACAGATTTCTGTACGTTGAGAATGTATTTTCGAAGTTGTAAGTGCTGATTCACTTTCCATTTCCATTTGAATCATGCGCCACACCAGCCGATCACAAACCTGTTTTGAACTGCAAACTTTGGCGTATTGCATAGCTTGAAGGGGCAATGGGTATGGCGAATATGATCACAGTTTACTGTGTGATCACGGCACTGCCTGCTCGATATGCATCTGATGGCTGCATCATGTCGAGCAGGCAGTGGATTATGGACTACTACTACCACTACTACTACTACTACTACTACTACTACTACTACTACTACTACTACTCCTACTACTACTACTAAATGGTTTCATTCCTCCCCTGAAGGGGGAGGTAGGTCTCTTAGATGGTGATGCCGTCTCCCAGGCCAGGAGATTTGTTACAGTGCAGGAGATGTGTGGAGAAGGTTAGGGGTTTGGTGGCTGTGGCCTATACTAAGAACTGTCCCAGCAGTTACTTTAGTGCAGGAGAATGGAAAACCATTCTCAGGACAGCCAACAGTTGGGGCCAGCCGTGAGGTCCAGCCCTGTCCCGTCTCCCGAATGCAGAGGCGTAGAGCCACGGTAGAGCCGAGGCCACCCCTCCTCTGTTCGGTTGGCCGGTCAGAGTGCAGTGCTGTTGGACCATGGACCAACCGTGGCCACTTGAGGGCCGAGACCCACTCTGCATCTACCGACGATTACGGACTGCTGACCCGCTTCCAATGCCTTCTCTAAACATTCTTTTCAAATCCCAAAAATGGCAGCACATATCGCATAGTCTGTGGCAATGGTTAATGTACAGAGCTGTTACCCTGGACAGGTTAATTGACTGACCGCATGGGGATGTTGACAGTCACACGTGTAACATAATATTGCTTAATGAACCAAAGAGGCGACACAATATAGGCTAACTGAACTCCTGTTAATGTATTGACCAACCGAGGCAGAACTTAGGCCTATGCACTGGATTTTTTATCTACTGTCAGCTCTGCGTGAATACCCAAAGATTTTAAGCATGTGACGCTACTGCTTTAAAGTGAGTTTTTACGACCAGATGCTTTTCCTGACATCGACCTCATCAGAGAAGCTAATGAGAAGAAATGAATGATGTGATATATAATATGATAGTAGGAAGGGAGAGGGTGAAACCTAGTGCCGGCACATAGTCTACTCCTGTCTAATAGCATCAAGGAGTCCATTCAATGATTAATGTCCCCATTCGAGGAGTCCATTCAAGGATTAATGTCCCCATTCGATGGATGAATCACCATCAGGAACATTGTATGCCCTCACTCCTTATAAACATATTTGTGGTTCGAGTCTCTGGCATAATTAAGTCACTGTTTTAGGCACCTTCCCTTGTACTTTTGATATTTCAGCAATTAAGGGCAGTTTTAATTTCTGTTAGTGTGTACATAGACAAAAAAGAATAATAATCTGTCTAAGTATCAAGTATTTAGTTTCAACTTCAGTTCTGTTTTTTCAGTTAACCACTGGGTGAGTTGGCTGTGTGGTTAGGGGCGCGCAGCTATGAGCTAGCATCTGGGAGATAGTGGGTTCGAACCCAACTGTTGGCAGCCCTGAAAATGGTTTTCTATGGTTTCTCATTTTCACACCAGGCAAATGCTGGGGCTGAACCTTAATTAAGGCCACAGCCGGTTCCTTCCCACTCCTGGGCCTTTCCTATCCCATCATCGCCGTAAGAGCTATCTGTGTCGGTGTGACCTAAAGCAAATAATAATATTTAAAAAAAAGTTAACCTGTTATAATTAGCATAAATCTCAGTGCAGTTTAGAATTGTAGTGCAGTTATTGTATTAGATATATATTGCTTACTGGTACGGTATTTGATTGTCGTATAATCCTTGTGTAATATCTTAGACAACATTTTTTCCCTTTGATTTGTTTTTTCTTCACAGAATATGTTATTTTAATTTTTGCTGTTTTTCATTTATATGTAAAGAATGGCTAAAGAATGCAGTCACAAGGACTGTGGGTGTGAGCAGGCATTAAGGAGTATGTTTTTTTTTTGCTAGGGGCTTTACGTCGCACCGACACAGATAGGTCTTATGGCGACGATGGGATAGGAAAGGCCTAGGAGTTGGAAGGAAGCGGCCGTGGCCTTAATTAAGGTACAGCCCCAGCATTTGCCTGGTGTGAAAATGGGAAACCACGGAAAACCATTTTCAGGGCTGCCGACCGTGGGATTCGAACCCACGATCTCCCGGATGCAAGCTCACAGCCGCGCGCCTCTACGCGCACGGCTAACTCGCCCGGTTTAAGGAGTATGAAAGAGGATTTGGAGAGTGTGAAGGAGATAATTAGGATTATCACAGAGGACAGGAAGGAAGTTCGGCCTCAAACAATGTACAGGATATGGTAGGTGTACAAGAGGTATGGGAAGGAAAGCGGAAAGTTGTAGAAGACAGGTGTACTAATGTTTTCAAGGGAAGGAAATTCAGGGCCCTAATCAGGTATTGGTAAGATCAGTATGAGTCACTGAAGGTAAAACACTAGAGGGATGATGGGGCTGCCGACAGTTGGGTTGTACCTTAATTAAGGCCATGACCATTTCCTTCCCACTCCTTGGCCTTTCATTGCCATGAGACCTATCTGTGTCGGTGTGATGTAAAGCAAATTAAAAAAAAATCAGTTAACCTGTTATAATTAGGATATGTCTCAGTGCAGTTTAGAATTGTATTACAGTTATTGTATAAGATACATATTGCTTACAGGTAAGCAGATAAGGGAAGAAGTAGGAAGAAAGGAAAAAGGTAGGAAAGGAAAAGGTAGGAAAGGGAAATGTAGAATAGAAGATAGGAAAAAGGAGGTGAATCTGCATCACAGGAGGGGAAAAAGAGAAGAGGAAGTAGGTTCTGCAACTCTCAGGAAAGATAGGGGAGATCTGGAGGGGAGGGGATCAAATGAGGCAGGTGTGATTGAGGCTCTGATTATGGGTGACTCGATTGTTAGGCATGTGGAAAAAGTGTGTGTAGAAGAAAGGGAACTAGGGTAGAGTATTATCCAGGAATTAGGCTAAGGCAGATGTTGAAGAAAGTAGAAGAGAAGGAGGAAGGTAGGAAGAAGGTGGTAGTTTTACATATTAGTACAAGCAACGCAAGGCAAGAAGGTACAGATACCAACATAGTTGGAGATGTGTGGGACGTGGTTAAAGCAGCAGAAAGGAGTTTAAGGGAGCAGCGATTGTTATTAGTGGAATAGTGTGCAGGAGGGATACTGATTGGAAGGTGATTGGGGATTTAAATGAGACTATGGAGTGAGTATGTGGGAAATTGGGAGTGAGGTTTGTAGATCCTAATGGATGGGTAGGAGATAGGGATATGCGTTCAGATAGCCTTCACTTAAACTGCAGTGATACATATAAGTTGGGAGTGTTGTAAAAAGGGTTATAGACAGGTACAATCAGGAAAACGGGGTGTACTAGGGAGTGGTGATAAGAGTACAGGAAGCTTGAAGGCAAGTAAAGATGACATAAAAATGTTAGTGTTAAACTGTATAGGCATCGCAAAGAAAGGAATAGAATCAATCAATCAATCAATCAATCAATCAATCAATCAATCAATCAATCAATCAATCAATCAATCAATCAATCAATCCTGATCTGCATTTAGGGCAGTCGCCCAGGTGGCAGATTCCCTATCTGTTGTTTTCCTAGCCTTTTCCTAAATGATTCAACATACATACATACATACATACATACATACATACATACATACATACATACATACATACATACATACATACATACATACATACATACATACATACATACATACATACATACATACACACACACACACATACACACATACATACATACATACATACATACATACATACATACATACATACATATATTATCATTATAGACTGTTATGCCTTTCAGCGTTCCGCCTGCAAGCCTCTGTGAATTTACTAAACATCGCCACAATCCTCGATTTGCAACTAGTGTTGTGGCCTCATTTAGTTCTATAACTCTTATCTTTAAATTGTTAGAAACCAAGTCTAACCATCGTTGTCTTGGTCTCCCTCTACTTCTCTTACCTTCCATAGCAGAGTCCATTATTCTCCTAGGTAACCTATCCTCCTCCATTCGCCTCACATGACCCCACCACCGAAGCCAGTTTATGCGTACAGCTTCATCCATCGAGTTCATTCCTAAATTAGCCTTTATATCCTCATTCTGAGTACCCTCCTGCCATTGTTCCCACCTGTTTGTACCAGCAATCATTCTTGCTACTTTCATGTCTCTTACTTCTAACTTATGAATAAGATATCCTGAGTCCACCTAGCTTTCGCTCCCGTAAAGCAAAGTTGGTCTGAAAACAGACCGATGTAAAGTTTCGTCTGGGAGCTGACTTGCTTCTTACAGAATACCGCTGATCGCAACTGTGAGCTCACTGCATTAGCTTTACTACACCTTGATTCAATCTCACTCACTATATTACCAACCTGGGAGAACACACAACCTGAATACTTGAATTTATCGACCTGTTCTAGCTTTGTACCACCAATCTGACATTCACTTCTGTTGAATTTCTTACCTACTGACATCAATTTAGTCTTCGAGAGGCTAATTTTCATACCATACTCATTGCACCTATTTTCAAGTTCCAAGATATTACACTGCAGTCTTTCGGCACAGTCTGCCATTAAGACCAAGTCGTCGGCATAGGCCAAAATGCTTACTACATTTCCACCTAACTGAATCCCTCCCTCCCTGCCATTTTATATCTTTCAGCAGATGATCCATGTAAACTATGAACAGCAAAGGTGAATGATTACAGCCTTGTCTAACCCCTGTAAGTACCCTGAACCAAGAACTCATTCTACCACCAATTCTCACTGAAGCCCAATTGTCAACATAAATGCCCTTGATGGATTTTAATAATCTACCTTTACTTCCATAGTCCCCCAGTATGGCGAACATCTTTTCCCTCGGTACCCTGTCATATGCTTTCTCTAGATCTACAAAACATAAACACAACTGCCTATTCCTCTCGTAGCATTTGTCAATTACCTGCCGCATACTGAAAATCTGATCCTGACAGCCCCTCTGTGGTCTGAAACCACACTGGTTTTCATCCAACTTCCTCTCAACCACTGATCGCACCCTCCCTTCCAAGATGCCAGTGAATACTTTGCCTGGTATACTAATCAATGAGATACCTCGATAGTTGTTACAATCCTTCCTGATCCCCTTGCTTATAGATAGGTGCAATTACTGCTCTTGTCCAATCTGAAGGTACCTTACCAACACTTCATGCCAATCTTACTACTCTATGAAGCCATTTCATCTATTTCGTCTATTCCTGCTGCTTTATGACAATGGAGTTTATTTACCATCCTTTCCACTTCCTCAAGCATAATTACACCAACATCATTTTCCTCCTCCCCATGAGCTTGGCTGTTTGCAACACCACCAAGATGATTTCCTTTTACATTGAGAAGATGTTCAAAATATTCCCTCGACCTGTCCAGTGATTCCCTGGGATCTATTATGAGTTCACCTGAATTACTCAAAATACTTTTCATTTCCTTTTTCCCTCCCTTCCTAAGATTCTTTATCACTGTCCAGAAAGGTTTCCCTGCTGCTTGACCTAGCCTTTCCAGGTTATTACCAAAATCTTCCCACAACTTCTTCTTGGATTCAACAACTATTTGTTTCACTCTGTTTCTTTCATCTACGTACAAATCCCTGTCTGCCTCGGCCCTTGTTGGGAGCCATTTCGGATAAGCCTTCTTTTTACATTTACAGGCTGCTCTTACTTCATTCCACCAAGATGTTCGCCTTTTCCCATCTTTACACACAGTTGTTCCTAGGCATTCCCCTGCTGTTTCTACTACAGCATCCCTGTATGCCACCCATTCACTTTCAATATCCTGAACCTGCTTACTGTCTGCTGTTCGAAACTTCTCACTAATCATATACATGTACTTCTGTCTAATTTCCTCGTCCTGGAGATTTTCTACCCTTATTCGTTTGCAGACAGATTTCACTTTCTCTACCCTAGGCCTAGAGATACTTAGTTCACTGCAGATTAGATAGTGGTCTGTATCATCGAAAAATCCGCGAAAAACTCGTACATTCCTAACAGACGCCCTGAATTCGAAGTCTGTTAAGATATAGTCTACTAGCAAGATACCCGTGCTTCGCTACGGTATTACAGTGAAATTTATAATTTAATGCGTATTGTTTTAGATACATAATCCGCCGGCATTCGCGATCTGACTCGTTTTCTGCGAGAATCTGCCAAAATTCGCGATCTGACTTGTTTCCTAATAGATTACCGCAAGTTTCCTCCCATTTTTCAATCTTTCTTTCCAGCAATCGATTTCGTACTTCCAGGGCTAGGTCCAGGTATTCCACCCGGTCACTTGGGTCCCTATATCTTTGCCATCTTTTCCTATAAACATTTTTAATATGGATCAAGTCCTTCAGGAGATCTGGCGTGGTGTCGTCTTGGTTGCCTTGGCAGTACTGAACCCGCGGCCGGACTGCATTCTTAGTCATTACCCGTCCAGGACCCGTTTCCAGAGTGGTCCGCACATTTGACGACAGTATAATAATAATAATAATAATAATAATAATAATAATAATAATAATAATAATAATAATAATAATAATAATAATAATAATAATAATAATATATTTTAATTCTTCCAGGATTTGGTATGGTCTCTCATATTATTAGTCAAGAAAGTGGGAAAAAGGAAGCATTTGGTACTTTAGGAATAATTTACGCAATAATAGCAATTGATCTTCTCGGATTCGTCGTATGGGCACACCATATATTTACTGTAGGAATAGACGTAGACACACGGGCCTATTTCACATCCGCCACTATAATCATTGCGGTCCCTACAGGAATTATTATTATTATTATTATTATTATTATTATTATTATTATTATTATTATTATTATTATTATTATTATTATTATTATTATTATTATTATTATTATTATTATTATTATTAGATGTTCTGGACCCCACCGCAAGATGAAAGACCGCTACTTGGCGGTAAATTACATCTGCTGCCATTGATATTGTTGACAATGTGACCAGCACCATTGTCGCGGGTAGGCAAGTGTGCGGGATTTCTGAAGATATGAATGACTGACTTCCGTGCATTATTGACCTTATTATAGAGGTGAACAATTGCACGGTCAATCTCATTCCTATCGTTTATTTCAAATTTGTTTAAATTTTTATTTATATGCCAGGATAATTTACTGTAATCTAAGAACGATCTCTGAAGGAAAAGATGGCTGTTGAAAACGAACCCAGGAAAGATTAAAAATGATTGATTTATGATCAGAATAAGAACATCGAAAATCTAAAGCCTGTTTCCAGTCATTCGACAGGGTCAGGAATGGAATGAATAAAGTCCCATCTAGGGGCGACAATAGGAATTTTGCCGGCTGCCGAAGCACTCCTCTGGGGCAATGATCGATGAATGACAAATGAAATGAAATATTGGACAGTGTTGCTGGAATGAATGATGGCAGGAAAAATTGGAGTAAACGGAGAAAAACCTGTCCCGCCTCCGTTTTGTCCAGCACGAATGTCACATGGAGTGACCGGGATTTGAACCACGGAACCCAGCCGTGAGAGGCCGGCGCGCTGCCGCCTGAGCAACGGAGGCTCCTTATAAGTACATTATGAACAGTAAAATCAATTGGTCTCACCTCCTTTTACACCCCACCGCCGTTAAGGTTATTAACACCCCCCCCCCAAAAAAAATATTAAAGGAAGGCGTGTTTCTTTATGTTTAAAGGAGATTCCAAACACCAATGTTCACGTCTATTACCTTTAGTTTTGAGATATAAGTATCCCCATAAAAATAATTCACTTTCTTTCACACTCCTCCCCCCCCCCTCCAAGTGAATTATCCGGCAAAAAATACTTGTTCTTTTATAGTAAAGGATATTCTAAATACCAATTATCACGCCTCTAACTTCTTCAGTTTTTGATTTATGTGTCCTCGTGAAAGGAATTCAACTCCTTTTCACTCCCGCCCCCCAAGATGGGTTCCCCCAAAATGCGTTTTTCTTTGTTTTTAAAGGAGATCCAAATACCAATGGTCACGCCTGTAACAACTTTAGTTTTTATTAGATGTATGTATTCTCATACAATTAAGTCAATTAATTTTTCAATTCTTTCACCCCCCCCCCCCTTTGGATTTTCCGAGAATACGTGTTTCTTTACATTTAAGGCAGATTCCAAATATCAAATTTCATGTCTGTAACATCTTCATTTTTGTGATATCAATAGCCTAATTAAAAGAATTCAACACCATTTTCAGTCACTTTTACACCCCCCCCCCACTCTACCCCAAGTGTTATTTCCGAAAACTAAAAATACACGTTTCTTTATTTCTAATAGAGATTAAAAATACCATTTTTTACTTCTGTAACATGTTGAGTTTTTTGAGATTAGAAATTCTCATTTTAAAATTTCACCCCTTTTTAGTTCCCCTTAAATGGAGTTTCCAAAAACAAATCACCTATGTTTCTTTACATTTACAGGAGATTCCAAATACACACTTTTTACGTCTGTAAAAGTTTACGTTATTCTGTAGATATAGTCTTTCAAAAAATTCACCCCAATTTGTCACTCCTGTTTAACCGCCATTAATTGGATTTTCCAAAAAAAAAAAAAAAAAAAAAGTGTTTCTTTATTTTTAAAGGAGATCCCATATACAAATTTTTAGTTCTGTAATATCTTCAGTTTCTGAGATATATGTATCCTCATTAAAGGCATTCAACCCATTCACACTTTTACACCTCTCCTATTGGGATTTACGGAAAACAAAAAAATACATGTTCCTTTATTTTTAAAGGAGATTATAAATACCAATTTTTTACACCTGTAAACTTTTAAAGTTTTAAGATGTAGACACACTCATTTTAAAAATTCACCCCCCTTTTCACCCCCCAATCCAAATGATTTTCCAAAAATGAAAAAATACATGTTTCTTTATTTTTTAAGTAAATCCCAAATACCAATTTTCTGGTCTGTAATATCTTCAGGTTCTGAATATAAGTATCCTCATTAAAGGCATTCAACCCATTTTTCACCCTTTTCCACCCTTCCTATTGGGATTTTCTGAAAACAAAAAAATACATGTTGCTTTATTTTTGAAGGAGATTCTAAATACCAATTTTTACATCTATAATCTTTAAAAGTTTTGAGATATAGATACACTCATTTTAAAAATTCACCCCCTTTTAACCCTCCATTAATTGGATTTTCCAAAAACCAAAAATACGTGTTTCTTTATTTTTAAAGGAGATCTCAAACACCAATTTTGAGGTCTCTAATATCTTCAATTTCTGATATATAAGTATCCTCATTAAAGTCATTCAACTTCTTTTTCACCCCTTTTCACGCCTCCTGTTGGGATTTTCCGAAAACAAACTACGTGTTTCTTAATTTTTATTGAAGATCCTAAATACCAATTTTTACATCTGTAAACTTCAAAAGTTTTGAGATATAGATGCACTCATTTTAAAATTTCACCCCCCTTTTCACCCTCCCATTAATTGTTTTTTCCAAAAACAAAAAAATACGTGTTTCTTTATTTTTAAAAGAGATCAAAAGTACCAATTTTCAGGTCTGTAATATCTTCAGTTTCTGAGATAAAAGAACCGGAATCCTGATTAAAGGCATTCAACCAATTTTTCACCCTTTTTCACCCCTCCTATTGGGATTTTCTGAAAACAAAAAATACGTGTTTCCTTATTTTTAAAGAAGATTCTAAATACCGATTTTTACATCTGTAAACTTCTAAAGTTTTGAGATATAGATACACTCGTTTTAAAATTTCACTCCCTTCTTCACCCCCTTAGCGACGGAATATCCAAAAACCCTCTCTTAGCGAGCACCTACATCTTAATATGAATATATCCTCAAAATTTCATTTCTTTATGTCCAGTAGTTTTGGCTCGGCGATGATGAATCAGTCAGTCAGTCAGTCAGTCAGTCAGTCAGTCAGTCAGTCAGTCAGTCAGTCAGTCAGTCAGTCAGTCAGTCAGGACAAGCTATTTTATATATATAAATAATGGATCTGGTACCCCAAAGCCTCTCATGTGTAGCGGTGAATAGCCTTATGCTTGAAGAATGTGTTCGTAACAGCTAAACCCATACTAGCACAGAAGTCCAACACGCTTCCCATTCCCATTAGCTTCCATATCTTCCCCACATTTACCAATCACCGTTTTGTATCCTTCAGTTCTATTCCCAATTCTCGCATTGAAATCGCCCATTAGCACTATTCTATCCTTGCTGTTGACCCTGACCACGATGTCACTCAATGCTTCATAAAAGTTGTCAACTTCATCCTCATCTGCACCCTCACATGGTGAATACACGGACACAATTCTTGTTCTGATTCCTCCAACTGACATATCTACCCACATCATTCGCTCATTTACGTGTTTAACAGAAACTATGTTGCATGCAATGGTATTCCAGATAAAGAGCCCTACCCCAGACTTTGCCCTTCCCTTTCTAACACCCGTCAAGTACACTTTATAATCTCCTATCTCTTCCTCGTTATCTCCCCTTACCCGAATATCACTTATTACTAGCACATCCAGATGGATCCTCTTTGCTGACTCAGTCAGTTCTACCTTCTTTCTTCCATAAGCCCCATTAATATTGATAGCTCCCCATCGAATTCCATTTCGTTCGCCAAGTTGTTTCCAAGAAGTCCCTCACCTGTCAAATGGGAGTGGGACTCCATTATTGGGACTCTATTATTGTATAGTGCTAGCCACCTGAACACAAGGAGGGCCATGATCCGAATATGTCCGAGATGCCCACTCCCATTCCATAGCAACTGGTATCCCGACTCAGGACCACTTACTAGGCCACTCAGCCGTTGCCCATGGTTCACGAACTAGGACGTGACTACAGTAACCCACAAACATGAAATTGGAAATTTATTGAACATCTCCCTTGGTAAGTTATTCCAATCCCTAACTCCCCTTCCTATAAATGAATATTTGCCCCAGTTTGTCCTCTTGAATTCCAACTTTATCATATTGTGATCTTACCTACTGTACTTTTATAAACGCCAGTCAAACTTATTCGTCTACTAATGTCATTCCACACCATCTTTCCGCTGACAGCTCGGAACATACCACTTAGTCGTGCAGCTGTACTTCTTTCTCTCAATTCTACCCAGCCCAAACTTTGCAAAAATTTTTAAACGCTACTCTTTTGTCGGAAATCTTCCAGAACAAATCGAGCTGCTTTTCTTTGGATTTTTTCCAGTTCTTGAATCAGGTAATCCTGGTGAGGGTCCCATACACTGGAACCATGCTCTAGTTTAGGTCTTACCAGAGACTTATATGCCCTCTCCTTTACATCCTTACTACAACCCCTAAACACCCTCATAACCATGTGCAGAGATCTGTACCCTTTATTTACAATCCCATTTATGAGATTACCCCAATGAAGATCTTTCCTTATATTAACACCTAGATACTTACAATGATCCCCAAAAGGAACTTTCACCCCATCAACACAGTAATTAAAACTGAGAGGACTTTTCCTATTTGTGAAACTCACAACCTGACTTTTAACCCCGTTTATCAACTTACCATTGCCTGCTGTCCATCTCACAACATTTTCGAGGTCACGTTGCAGTTGCTCACAATCTTGTAACTTATTTATTACTCTATAGAGAATAACATCATCCTCAAAAAGGCTTACCTCTGATTCCACTCCTTTACTCATATTGTTGTATGTCCGGCGCTCCCTTCTCCCTCCGCCAGCCAGCTGCACGCGCGCCTGTGTATCATTCTGCTAGCTTCGACGCGCAGCCCTCAGTGCGCGTGCCTGACCATCGAGTGTACTATAAATAGGAGCTCCCTGCCTGCTCACTTGCCCACTTGCCAGGTGTCCAGCTCCAGAATACACCCTACGTCGAGCACGGAGGCTACTCCTCTTGAAAATGTGCTTCGACCAGGTGGACTGAATTTCTGGCAGTACGAGGTTTCACCTCTGGTCACCGCTCCCTTACCTGTTTCCGCTGCCTATGTTCCGTAATTCTTTTACAAGCCATTTTCATTCCCTAATTTACGCAAGCTCCCTTAGTTTCGCTAGGTGGAATTTCTTCAATCAATTGAACTTGCTTTTTAGGAATTCAGGCACTTCAACAAACAAGGACTCTTAAAGACATTCATGTTAGTGTGCCAGATAGTTCTCGACTATCAATGTGTTAATTCACAAAGACTATCTTTTCAAGATAGGAGTGTATATAAAGACTGTAAACCTGTACATATTGTATAAAGACAGACTTTTCTCAAGATTCAATATTCCTTTTTGCTTCAAAATAAATTTCAGTTATTTGTGTAAATATCATAAAGTGAAGCAATAAAAGTTGTGTTTTGTAAATTTCAACCTTGGTTACAACACATATCATTCATATATATGTAAGAAAACATAAAGGTCTGATAATACTGGCTTGAGGAATTCCCCTCTTAATTATTACAGGGTCAGATAAAGCTTCACCTACTCTAATTCTCTGAGATCTGTTTTCTAGAAATATAGCAACCCATTCAGTCACTCTTTTGTCTAGTCCAGTTGCACTCATTTTTGCCAGTAGTCTCCCATAATCCACCCTATTAAATTCTTTAGACAGGTCAATCACGATACAGTCCATTTGACCTCCTGAATCCAAGATATCTGCTATATCTTGTGGGAATCCTACAAGTTGAGCTTCTGTGGAATAACCTTTCCTAAAACCAAACTGCCTTCTATCGAACCAGTTATTAATTTCACAAACATGTCTAATATAATCAGAAAGAATGCCTTCCCAAAGCTTACATACAATGCATGTCAAACTTACTGGCCTATAATTAAGTAGTTAACTGGTATATATTTACCAGATATTGTGAAAGGAATTGAATCATGGATGGGGAAGTTTTCTCATGGAACTGGAGTGTTATCATAGAGACAGGATAGGAATGGTAAGAGGGGGAGTATTCATACTGGTGAAAGAAGAATTTGTAAGCTCTGAAAAAGTTAAGGATGAAAAACATGAAATTCTAGGTGTAAGGCTCATTTGTAGAAATAATAGGCAACTTGGTATTTTTGAGGTGTACAGACCTGGAAAGGCTGGTGTTGATGCTGATGCATAATTATTTGATAAGATAATCATCTATGTGGGAAATAAAATGGAAAGGAACATGATTGTAGCGGGTGATCTCAATTACCAAATGTCAATTGGTAAGGTAGAGCGAATGACAGGAAGCATGACCAACAAATTGCAAATAACTTAACCTGGAAAGGAGAGGTCAATCAGAAAGTGATGGAATAGAAAGGAATGCAATAGAAGGGAAGGTTGTAAAAGTACAATTATTAGGCAGTACCATATAATTGATAAGATAGGCATGGGGGAAGTTTAAAAAAGTAATTATGATCACTGTAAAATGGTAAATAAATATGTAAACAACCTGTGGGATGGATTTAGAGGAATTGCTGAGGAATGCCAAAACAGGTATGTACATTTCAAGATTGTAAGGAAGTAAAGACCTGCTATATTATAAATTGGGAGCAGATTTTTATGTGCTAAAAATGCAAAAATTATTTTTTATATGATAAAAACCTAAAAAGTTAAAAATATTCTGCTTTAAATATCATATAGCCTCTCATGTTCAAGTATTGTATTAAAATATGGTGCTACCAAATGTGGTCTTTAAAGAAAATGGATATCTGTGTATCGAAAAGTCTTCTTCTTCTTCTTCTTCTGCTTCTCCTTCCTGACATGTTTCTGCTTATGCAGGTCGTTCATATGGAAGAGTAATGTATGATATATTCATTTTTGATGTGCTAGAGTAGATATTATGGAATTTACAAAGAAGGTAATGTTTTGTTTAAATATGGAAAAAACTACCTCTTATTTGTACCAGTTCATACTTACCAATCATATGCTGGAACATTAGTTGCTAGAAGTAGTCTCAAAATTGCAGTGAACAATAAAGGTTATCTCCAAATTGTCGAACAACAAAGGTCGTCTCCAAATTTTCCATCATAAATGCATGCTGATTAACTCTAAAGAATGTCTTATACTGTAAAAATGATTGCTCCACATCGCAGGACGTCAGATATGCATAGTTGTGTTGTTTGAGTCATCAGTCCATAGACTGGTTTGATGCAGCTCTCCATGCCACCCTATCCTGTGCTAACCTTTTCATTTCTACGTAACTATTGCATCCTACATCTGCTCTAATCTGCTTGTCATATTCATACCTTGGTCTACCCCTACCGTTCTTACCACCTACACTTCCTTCAAAAACTAACTGTCGGGAGATCGTGGGTTCGAGCCCCACTGTCGGCAGCCCTGAAGATGGTTTTCCGTGGTTTCCCATTTTCACACCAGGCAAATGCTGGGGCTGTACCTTAATTAAGGCCACGGCCGTTTCCTTCCCACTCCTAGCCCCTTCCTGCCTCATCGTCGCCATAAGACCTATCTGTGTCGGCGCGACGTAAAGCAAATAACAAAAAAAAAAAAAAAAAAAAAAAAAAACTAACTGAACAAGTCCTGGGTGTCTTGAGATGTGTCCTATCATTCTATCTCTTCTTCTCGTCAAATTTAGCCAAATCGATCTCCTCTCACCAATTCGATTCAGTATCTCTTCATTCGTGATTCGATCTATCCATCTCACCTTCAGCATTCTTCTGTAACACCACATTTCAAAAGCTTCTATTCTCTTTCTTTCTGAGCTAGTTATCATCCATGTTTCACTTCCATACAATGCCACGCTCCACACGAAAGTCTTCAAAAACATCTTTCTAATTCCGATATCAGTGTTTGAAGTGAGCAAATTTCTTTTCTTAAGAAAGCTCTTCCTTGCTTGTGCTAGTCTGCATTTTATGTCCTCCTTACTTCTGCCATCGTTAGTTATTTTACTACCCAAGTAACAATATTCATCTACTTCCTTTAAGACTTCGTTTCCTAATATAATATTTCCTACATCACCTGCCTTCGTTCGACTGCACTCCATTACTTTTGTTTTGGACTTATTTATTTTCATCTTGTACTCCTTACCCAAGACTTCGTCCATACCATTCAGCAACTTCTCGAGATCTTCTGCAGTCTCAGATAAAATAACAATATCATCGGCAAATCTCAAGGTTTTGATTTCCTCTCCTTGGACTGTGATTCCCTTTCCAAATTTCTCTTTGATTTCCCTTACTGCCTGTTCTATGTAAACATTGAAAAGGAGAGGGGACAAACTGCAGCCTTGCCTCACTCCTTTCTGGATTGCTGCTTCTTTTTCAAAGCCCTCGATTCTTATCACTGCTGACTGATTTTTATACAGATTGTAGATTTAAAAAGAGGAATTACACGAACTCTAATGCCATCAATTTCACCAACTTGTACACCCTCCATTACTTTAGCAACTTTGCTGCACATTTTTTAAACCCTCTGTTTTTCCAATTATTTTTTTGATTTGAATAAGGTTGTTCATCTACCGGTATTATTAATTATCACGAATGCACATGCAAAGCAAATGTATTGTGCTTATTTCCAGACAAATGCTGGATTACTTGAGAACGCTGATCTGCACTTACTGTTTTATCACACAGTTGGCAAAATAATACTTTTCCATTGGTAGTGAAAATATTGTTAAATTTCTCTATGTATTGTTGAAGATGTGATTTTATACTTGACTTCACTTTTGGCATTCTTTTATAGGTTAAAATACATGCATTTATGGCAAATTACTGTTTCAATAATTTAAAAAATACCAGCAGACACTGAAGGAAATATTTCTTCTATCATAGAAATTCAGACAAAATCACATAACTACGGGAATGATATATGGACCCAAATAACTAACCTAACTCTTAAGAGAGACACCTTCTCTTGGGGGACTACCTATCCAGTGAGCAATTTTATCTACGGTATTCCTGTCATCTTATCTCTCCACGATTGCCTTTCACTGACATTCTATAAAAAAAACTTGAGTGGGTTGACTAGTACGAGCGAGCTAGAATGTTACCTAATTCAATTATGGAGGGAAGCGACTTGTGCAGCAAATCAAATCGCTGTCCACAGGTAACGATATAGCCAATGATTAGAAAGTCTTCAAAATTCCAGAGGGAAGTCCATAAATAGCGACAACATTCAGAAATACAACTTTAGATACACTGTTAAAAACAATACCGTAATCATAAAATGTGAATAAGAGCATCAATTTATAATACAGAAATATTTTACATTTTATTGAGTTACAAATATTGCCAATTTATGTGTTTATTATGGATTTTCTTAATATATGTATTTACATAAACATTTTGTGAAAATATGCATTTCTATGTGAAATAAGATTTGTTTGTACACTTGCGGATGCACAATAGGAATAATAAACTTCATAAATTGTGCTAAAACTTACGCAAAATCATAATTACATAAAAATCAGCTCCCTAATTATAACAGAGAAGTAAAGAGACTAAGGAGGAAGTGCAGCTTAGGAAGAGAGGTGGTGGTGGTGACTGTTGTTTTAAAAGGAAGTGCAACCATCCTCTATTAACACGAATCAAAAGGGAAATAGTGAAAGGGGTCTGGCACTTCAAAACATGAAGCTATCAACTAAAGGAAGGCAAGGGCCGTGAAAGGCGTGAAAATGAAAGACTCCCTAGAATTCGCAACCTAATACCGCCGGGGTCGAGAAGAACAAGAGTTGACCAAGGAAGATCAGATAGGATAGATGAAAAAGAGGAGCCTGGCACAAGTAAGTGGAAGCCAAGACTCCACTAAAGGCCCTATGGTTGCCAACCCACATTCCCAAGTTAAGAGTCCCTAGGGCCCCTTTCTGTCAGCTCTTATGTCAGGCAGAGGATACCATGGGTGTTATTTTACAGCCCCCACCCACAGAGAGATGCAGGTTGGAAAGAAATAGAGAGAGAAATGGTTGTGGAAGTAAGGAGAAATTGAAAGAACTTATTAGGAATTTGAAGGAACTTATTAGGTTCATGTTTGTGGGTTACTGTAGTCACGTCCTAGTTCGTGAACCATGGGCAATGGCTGAGTGGCCTAGTATGTTGTCCTGAGTGTTGGGATACCAGTTGCTATGGAATGGGAGTGGGCATCTCGCACATATTCGGAGTCATGGCCCTCCTTGTGCTCAGGCGGCTAGGACTGTACAATTCACTGGTGCTCCATAACCCGTTAGAGGAGAGATCCTCACTTGGACTATGTGTAAGTAGGGTAGCATCCTGCTTCATGAATTTACCGAGCTCAGAACATTTTAAGCAAGCCTCGGACCTATGGGAGTAATGGAGTCCCACTCCCATTTGACAGGCGAGGGACTCCTTGGAAACAACTTGGCAAACAAAATGGAATTCGATGGGGAGCTATCAATATTAATGGGGCTTATGGAAGAAAGAAAGTAGAACTGGCTGAGTCAGCAAAGAGGATGCATCTGGATGTGCTGGAAGTAAGTGATATTCGGGTAAGGGGAGATAACGAGGAAGAGATAGAAGATTATAAAGTGTACTTGACGGGTATTAGAAAGGGAAGGGCAGAGTCTGGGGTAGGGCTCTTTATCAGGAATACCATTGCACGCAACATAGTTTCTGTTAGGCGTGTAACTGAGCGAATGATGTGGGTAGATTTGTCAGTTGGAGGAATTAGGACTAGAATTGTGTCCATGTATTCACCATGTGAAGGTGCAGATGGAGGATAAAGTTGACAAATTTTATTAAGCATTGAGTGACATCGTGGTCAGGGTCAACAGCAAGGATAGAATTGCGCTAATGAGCGATTTCAATGTGAGAGTTGGGAATAGAACTGAAGGATACGAAAGGGTGATTGGTAAATGTGGGTAAGATATGGAAGCTAATGGGAATGGGAAGCGTTTGCTGGACTTCTGTGCTAGTATGGGTTTAGCTGTTACGAATACATTCTTCAAGCATAAGGCTATTCACTGCTACACATGGGAGGCTAGGGGTAGCAGATCCAAAATAGACTATATCTTAACAGACTTCGAATTCAGGGCGTCTGTTAGGAATGTACGAGTTTTTCGCGGATTTTTCGATGATACAGACCACTATCTGATCTGTAATGAACTAAGTATCTCTAGAGCTAGGGTAGAGAAAGTGAAATCTGTCTGCAAAGGAATAAGGGTAGAAAATTTCCAGGACAAGGAAATTAGACAGAAGTACATGGATATGATTAGTGAGAATTTTTGAACAGTAGACAGTAAGCAGGTTCAGGATATAGAAAGTGAATGGGTGGCATACAGGGATGCTGTAGTAGAAACAGCAAGGAAATGCATAGGAACAACTGTGTGTAAAGATGGGAAAAGGCGAACATCTTGGTGGAATGATGAAGTGAGAGCAGCTTGTAAACGTAAAAAGAAGGCTTATCAGAAATGGCTCCAAACAAGGGCCGAGGCAGACAGGGATTTGTACGTAGATGAAAGAAACAGAGCGAAACAAATAGTTGTTGAATCCAAAAAGAAGTCGTGGGAAGATTTTGGTAATAACCTGGAAAGGCTAGGTCAAGCAGCAGGGAAACCTTTCTGGACAGTGATAAAGAATCTTAGGAAGGGAGGGAAAAAGGAAATGAACAGTGTTTTGAGTAATTCAGCTGAACTCATAATAGATCCCAGGGAATCACTGGACAGGTCGAGGGAATATTTTGAACATCTTCTCAATGTAAAAGGAAATCATCCTGGTGGTGTTGCAAACAGCCAAGCTCATGGGGAGGAGGAAAATGATGATGATGATCATCATCATCATCATCCTAAACCATCTCCAGTTTCCCGGGTGTGGTATATGAGCCTCCTCCATCTCATCCTGTCCTTGTACCATTCTTCCTCCACCAACTTGTCCCAATCATGACCTCTCAGCAGTACATCGCTCTTAACTAAATCTATCCATTTCCTTTGTGGCCTTCCCACGGGTTGTCTTCCTTCTACCTTTCTGTCAAATTCCTTCCTTGTAGTTCTGTTTACTGGCATCCTCTTCATGTGACCAAACCACTTCAGTCTTGATATCTGAATCTTATTGAGGAGAGAATCGTCTATTCCTACTTCTTCTCTAATTTTCTCATTCCTAATCTTGTCTTTCCTGGTTTTCTGGATCATAGTGCATAGGAATTTCATTTCAGCTGCCTGAAGTTTGGAATTATCTCTATTGGTCAGTGTTGTGGTTTCGAGACTGTATGTAAGAATTGGTGTATAATAGGACTTGTACACTGTCATTTTTGTTTTCATGGGTACCGGTATTTGCTCATCCCATAGCAGGTGTCTTACCTGGTGGTAAAATTGTGTTGCCTTATTGATTCGATTGTTCACCTCATGTTTTGCTAGGTTGTCATTTGATATAACGCTATCCAAGTATTTGAAAACTGGAACGCTGTCCAGTTGAGCTTCATTTAACATGACTATTGGTTCTTCTCCTTCCCCATACACTTTCATTACCACCGTCTTGGTCTTGCTGATGTTTAAACCATATTTCTTAAACTCCTCATTCCAGCTTTGTATTCTCTCTCCCAATTCCTCTTCTGAGTCACTCCAGATCGCAACATCATCTGCAAATGTGAAGGCTTTGATATCTCCATGTTCTTTCCTTTTAATAGATTTCATTACTACATCCATTACAATAATAAATAGAAGTAGTGACAATGAGCTGCCCTGCTGCACTCCTCTCTTTGTTTCAAACCAGTCCGACAAACCACATCCTACTTGAATACAGCTTCTGTTCCCATTATACAACATTTTCACTTTGTCTATGAGGCTGTCTCGCACTTGAAGTTCTTTCATGCATTGCCAAATTCTTTCCCTTGGTACACTATCGTATGCTTTCTCAATGTCCAAAAATATTAGAAATAAAGGCTTGTTCTTCTCCCAGTATTTTTCCATTAGCATCCTAATTGCAAATATAAGGTCTGTAGTTGACCTTCCTGGTCTGAAACCATACTGCTCTTCTTCCAAAATTGGTTCAACAATATCTCTGATTCTGGTCTCTATTATTTTTTCCAGTATTTTCAGGACATGGGACAGTAGTGTGATACCACGGTAATTAGTACATTTTCGTCGGCTTCCTTTCTTGAACAGAGGTACAATGATGCCCATCTTCCAGTCCTCAGGAATAGTATTTTCCTCCCATATCTTGTTGAGCAGTCTATAGAGCCATTGGATTCCTGGAACTCCCGCTGCTTTCAGCATATCTGCACTTAGTTCATCTATGCCCACTGCCTTTCCTTTCTTCATGCTCTTGAGCGCATTTTCAACCTCAAGCCATGTAATTGGTGGTTCAGTTGTGGTTCCTCGACTTGGCTCTCCTCTATCCGTTGTTATGTTTTCTGTATCTCCATTCAGCAGCTTTTCGAAATAGATCTTGTGTTCTTGTTTAATTTCTCCCTTTTCTTGTGCCAGAGTTCCATCATCACGTTCTATTGCTTTTATGGTCTCTTGATCCCTTCACTTGTTTTTCACTACTCTGTATAGCAATTTCATATTTCCTCTACTGTCCTCTTCCAGTTTGTCTGCAAACTCATTCCATTTCTTCTCTTTTTCTTCCCTTACAATGTTCTTTACAGCAAGTTTCTTGTTCCTGTATACTCCTTGGAGTCTTTGTATTTCTTGTTCATTTCGTTCTTGTCCCTGTTTTTGTTTTTGCTTGTCCAGTGCCTTCTTTATTTGGCTTCTTTCTTTCACCGCTGTTTTTACTCTATCATTCCACCATGGTGTCTCCTTTTTTCTTTTGATAGAACTTGTAACTCCACATAGGTTTTTGGCTTCTCCCACAAAGATGTCTTTGAATCCCTTCCATTCTTCATTAACGCTGGTTACTTCACACTTCGGCAAACTCTGTTGAATCCTTAGTTTGTATTCTTCCTTTATTTGGACTTCTTGCAACTTCCAAGTTTTAACCCTTGGTTTTTTCATAATAAGTTTCTGCGTTTCATTTGCCTTATGTTTGAAGTCTACTACCAACAATCTGTGGTCACTGTCCATGCTTTCACTAGGGATGACCTTTACATCTGTGATGTACCTGCCACCATCTTTATTTGTGATTACGTAGTCAATCAATGTTCTATACTGGCCATCCCAACTGTACCTTGTTATTCTGTGACTGTCTCTTTTTTTGAAGAATGTATTTTTGATTATAAGATCATTTCTTCTGCACAGATCTAATAGTTGTTCTCCTTCTGGGTTCCTTTGTCCAAATCCATGTGGACCAATGATGTTCTCGTACACAAGTCTGTCTACCCCAACTTGCGCATTTAGATCTCCGGATCCCAAGATAGGGGGTTCAAACCCGGCAGAGGTAGTCGGACTTTTGAAGGGCGGAAAAAAGTCCATTCGACACTCCATGTCATACGATGTCGGCATGTAAAAGATCTCTGGTGATACATTTGGTATTTACCCGACAAAATTAATTAAATCTCAGCCATAGACGCCCAAGAGAGATCCGGTTTACTCTAGGTCCGCTAGATGGCAGACAGAGTAAACCGGAACGTCGAAATTGACAAGCAGACAGCCAGATGGCGTCAAATCGAAATGTCTGCAAACGGTAGCTGAGGTCATACGATTATTATTATTATTATTCTCATTAACTGTATCTTCTAGGTCTTGCCGAAATTTCTCTTTGTCTTCCTCACTGCAGCCTGTCTGTGGGGCATACACTTGTATGATGGTGTACTTAGTGTTCTCCAGTTTCATGAACATTTTAATGATTCTATCACTTTTGCAGATAACTTCAGCTGTAGCATCAGTCCTTTCGTTAATTAAGAATCCAACACCATTTTTCGCTACCGTCTCCTGTCCACTCCAGTATAATTTATAACCTCCACGAAGTGTCTTACTTCCAATCCCTTTCCATTTGGTCTCACTTAATCCCAATATTGATATTTTTCTTCTATCTATCATGTCTAGGAGTTCTTCTAACTTTCCAGTTAATGATAGAATGTTCATAGTTCCAATTCTGTATTTGGGTCTCTTTTTTATTTGGGGTTTCCTTTCAGAATATTGTATATCATCAGCCTTACGGTCATCATACAATTGTATTGTCTGAGAGGACGTGTCAATCCGGTCTATAATATTCTTTCCGAGGCTCTTTTTCTTACTGAAAGCAACTGTACTCAGTACTCTCCTGCTGACTTGCTAGGCCTAACGCATAAGAGGATTTTCTTTCAAGGTTTACTCCCTTAGCCTTTGAGGATGCCTTCCTCGTCCTACAAGGCAGTAGGTTCCATCTGTACACCCCAGAAGGATGGGTTGCCTCTTCCGCCATCTCCGCCGTACCGAAGTCCATCTTCTCTGCCGTAGATGCCGTTGAGGTCTTCACCTTTAACCCAGGGCAAGGGCCCTCCATATTTATGACCCCTGGAGAGAGGGTGTCCCAGTATTTTAAAACCCCCAGGAATTGGGCTACCTGTTGGTCCGTGGGTTGTATTGGTTATTTCAACCAGCCCTACATACTATAGGGGCCCCCTATCCGCCACCTGGGGACACGCTCTGTAGGGGTCAGGTTCCCCTGGTTACTTATTGGAAGTTAACCCCACCCACAAGGAGTTAGGTTATTTGCAGGAAAATGATGTTGGTGAAATTATGCTTGAGGAAGTGGAAAGGATGGTAAATAAATTCCATTGTCATAAAGCAGCAGGAATAGATGAAATTAGACCTGAAATGGTGAAGTGTAGTGGGAAGGCAGGGATGAAATGGCTTCATAGAGTAGTAAAATTGGCATGAAGTGTTGGTAAGATACCTTCAGATTGGACAAAAGGAGTAATTGCACCTATCTATAAGCAAGGGAACAGGAAGGATTGCAATAACTATTGAGGTATCTCATTGATTAGTATACCAGGCAAAGTATTCACTGGCATCTTGGAAGGGAGGGTGCGATCAGTGGTTGAGAGGAAGTCGGATGAAAACCAGTGTGGTTTCAGACCACAGAGAGGCTGTCAGGATCAGATTTTCAGTATGCGCCAGGTAATTGAAAAATGCTACGAGAGGAATAGGCAGTTGTGTTTATGTTCGTAGATCTAGAGAAAGCATATGACAGGGTACCGAGGGAAAAGATGTTTGCCATACTGGGGGACTATGGAATTAAAGGTAGATTATTAAAATCCATCAAGGGCATTTATGTTGACAATTGGGCTTCAGTGAGAATTGATGGTAGAATGAGTTCTTGGTTCAGGGTACTTACAGGGGTTTTCACCTTTCCACCTTTGCTGTTCGTAGTTTACATGGATCATCTGCTGAAAAGTATAAAATGGCAGGGAGGGAGGGATTCAGTTAGGTTGAAATGTAGTAAGCAGTCTGGCCTGTACTGACGACTTAGTCTTAATGGCAGATTGTGCCGAAAGCCTGCAGTGTAATATCTTGGAACTTGAAAATAGGTGCAATGAGTGTGGTATGAAAATTAGCCTCTCGAAGACTAGGTAAGAAATTCAACAGAATTGAATGTCAGATTGGTGATACAAAGCTAGAACAGGTCGATAATTTCAAGTATTCAGGATGTGTGTTCTCCCAGGATGGTAATATAGTAAGTGAGATTGAATCAAGGTGTCGTAAAGCTAATGCAGTTAGCTCGCAGTTGTGATCAACAGTATTTTGTGAGAAGGAAGTCAGCTCCCAGACGAAACTATCTTTACATCGGTCTGTTTTCAGACCAACTTTGCTTTACGGGAGCAAAAGCTGGGTGGACTCAGGATATCTTATTTATAAGTTAGAAGTAACAGACATGAAAGTAGCAAGAATGATTGCTGGTACAAACAGGTGGGAACAATGTCAGGAGGGTACTCGGAATGAGGAGATAAAGGCTAATTTAGGAATTAACTCAATGGATGAAGCTATACACATAAACCGGCTTCGGTGGTGGGGTCATGTGAGGCGAATGGAGGAGGATAGGTTACCTAGGAGAATAATGGACTCTGCTATGCAAGGTAAGAGAAGTGGAGGTAGACCAAGACGACGATGGTTACACTCGGTTTCTAACGATTTAAAGATAAGAGGTATAGAACTAAATGAGGCCACAACACTAGTTGCAAATCGAGGATTGTGGCGACATTTAGTAAATTCACAGAGGCTTGCAGACTGAACGCTGAAAGGCATAACAGTCTATAATGATAATGTATGTATGTAATGTATGTTATTAGGAATTTGAATCTAGCGAAGAAGTTAGCAAAGGATAACATGATGGCAAGCATAGCAGGCAGTCGTACAAATGTTAGTAAAAAATGGAAGGGTATGTGTAGCTACATTAAAGCAGAATCAGGTTCCAAGAAGGACATTCCAGGAATCATTAATGGACAGAGATGTATATTATGAGAGGATTAATGCAAGGCAGAAGTATTCAGTCAGCAGTATGCAGCATGTATCTGAGAAAGGAGCTCTGAATTATTGTGCTAAATGTATGGAAACTGTTTTTCACCTCTGCAAATCCACTTATCAGTCCAAATCTCTCTCATGGCAGACCAAATATTGCCACAACTCCACAGTAGTATGTTCTGAAGCCTTATATGCTGCTCAATTCTTGGACCTCATTCGCCACAGTGAGAAAGAGAAAATCCAAATGAAAGTGAGGAAATTCCGAAGAAATACCATCGGCCTTCATCAAAATTCTGAGGTTGATATCAACCGAGGTCAAATTCAGAGCTATAATCTAAATTTGAAAAACAATCACTGTTTATGAGGAAGCATCGTCTTATGTTTTACTATCATCTGTCTCGAATGCCTCATTCTCAAAGAATTCTTGACTTGGAAATGTTCTACTTCATCATGGGCTACTGGGATGAAGCAGGTTCTGGCTGGTGCCTCTGAGATACTGGTTCAAAGAGAAGTTCAGGACCTGGATACGTGGGGTAAAGGATCTTCCACAAAGAGTGAGAAAACAACCTGGTGCAAAGTGGTCCAAAGAGCGAAGAACTGCTTCATCAAGATGGATAAGTACTGGAAATACAGAAAGGCTGAGAAATATTAACCATGGTCCTAAGGGGCCGAAGCAATATATATTTTTTAAAAAAATTACCTGACGAGTCAATGTGGTCGAACATGAAGTTCATGTAAAGTTTCTGCCACTCAAGAGGAGTATCAGGGCTCTTCTTGTAGTCATCCCACATCTTGATCCATTCATCCTGGTTCACCTATATCAAAATGACAAATGCAAAATAAATATAAATTACTCATATTTTCATCAGGCAGATATATTAATCATATCTGCGTATATATGATATTTTGATAAGAAGAGAGATGTAGTGAAATTTCATTTTCTTGTGTTTCATAATTGTACTCCCATAACTGAACTCACATTGCTGCAATGTGTAACCAATATAAAGCTGAATCTACTTTTGGTTAACTTTTAGCCAACATTTTGATTCTTACAAGCCTTAAAGAACATGAAAAGTACTAACAATATATATTCCAGCAAAGGGCGCCCATAGGATAGTTTGTACGAGGGGGGGGGGGGGTAGATCTGGGGTATGTAGTATTTTTAATATTTTGGAAGGTGAATGGCTACTTGTATTCCACGGTAGAATACCACCCACGGTATCCCCTATCATTTCTACGTAATACCGACTTTTAAAATAATTTTCCCCTATCATTTCTACGTAATGTCGACTTTCAAATAATTTTCTTGAAATAAAAACACCTGACTACATTAGAATTTTTCCTTTCGCTAAGAGCTAAGGGGGGGGGGGGGTCCCCCCTTGTCACCCGGGCATGGGCGCCCGTGATTTCAGCAGCTACCCTCTATTTTATTTTGTTACCATCATGTGAAGCACGTCCTTCAGACGCTTATACGTTTATACGCTCATACGAGAGTTTGAAATTAAAATCATACAAACCTCTTTCAGGTGGACGTATTAAAACACGATTGCATTTTATACAGCATTCTCATGCTTACAGGCTCACTCTGTCATGTTCTAACACTATGTTGAAATGGCGTAATGGCTTTTAGTGCCGGGAGTGTCCAAGGACATGTTCGGCTCGCCAGGTACAGGTCTTTTGATTTGACTCCCATAGGCGACCTGCGCGTCGTGATGAGGATGAAATGATGATGAAGACGACACATACACCCAGCCCCCGTACCAGCGAAATTAACCAATGATGGTTAAAATTCCCGATCCTGTCGGGAATCGAACGCGGGACTCCTGTGACCAAAGGCCAGCACGCTAACCATTTAGCCATGGAGCCGGACACTACTATGTTGACGGTTCACCACTAGGGTTCCGTATTGCGATCTGGTGGATCGCATCTTACAGACTTTCACCAGTCAGGTTCTTGAGTTGATCCACCCATGTAAATAAATATTCCTCCTAATCAATACAAAGCTTATAAGTTACGGTGATCCATCCATTGTTATTGTACACATCCTCTGGGTTTTTGGCCACCAACTTTTCCCTTGATGATCATTTGTCCATTGCATCTAGTCTCCTGACAAGATGTCTGAAGTATTTCATAAACTGTTAGGTCACAAGGTTCGACAGTCTCGTTTTCATGCCAAGTTGTTTCAGGATCGACTAGTTGGTGCGGTGTGTCGCCAATTATATTCGTAATAGCCTTATATTGTACCGCAGTTACAATGCATCGAACCGGGCGAGTTGGCCGTGCGGTTACGGCCGCGCAGCTGTGAGCTTGCATCCGGGAGATAGTGGGTTCTAACGCCACTGTCGGCAGCCCTAAAGATGGTTTTTCGTGGTTTCCCATTTTCACACCAGGCAAATGCTGGGGCTGTACCTTAATTAAGGCCACGGCCGCTTCTTTCCCACTCCTAGCTCTTTCTTTATCCCATCGTCGCCATAAGACATATCTGTGTCCGTGCGACGTAAAGCAAATTGTAAAAATCAATGCATCGATCCTGTGGCAGTCTGCCATCTTCATAGTCCACTTTCACTTCCGCGCGTATATTTTGATGTTTGACGGACGCACATTATCACCATCACTAATACTTGCACTTTCACAATCACTAGGGACATCAGATAAACTATCAGCATGCAATTCTCCACATATTTCATCGTCGTTCAAGCTGTCTTTGCTACAGCGCACCATGCTGACACCTGGCAATACGCCCGGTCACGCGGTACTGTTATGAAACCACACTGCCCAACCCGAAAGCATTGTCAAGGAAAGAATATATCTATCTAAATTCCGATCAACAAAGAATTTAGTTGTAAAAAACACGAAATATTTCGATTAATAAACGGCGGAGAGGATAAAAACACACAAGAATGAAGCAATGTGAGAAAACGTTAATTTACGTAGCCGGTCGCCCGCTTACCAATACGAATGGATGAATGAATGACCTGTATTCATACATGCATGAAAAGAGGTTTCTCTTCAAGTCATGGATAACCACGAACTGGGGAGAAAGTTTTTATTATCAAATGAGTGAATGAAGAATTAGTGATTGTCTCAATAAATGAATTGCCTGATTGGATTGGATTTCGTGAGTGGATGAACATTCCTCTCTCCCAGTCACGGATAGCCATCAACTTGGGAGAGAGATTTCGTTAATGAATGAGTAAATGAATGATTGAATGTTGAATGCTCTCAGCCTACATCTTAGGCACTCCGGCATATAAGGCGAGAACATTCCGTATGGAACAATGAATGAATGCATGGATGATGAATGAATAAGTGATTGGATAGCTGGATGCTCTCAACTTACATCTACGAAACTCCAGCAGATAAGGTGAGATTATTACATGTGGATGAATGCATGACTGAATGAGCGAATGGATGATTAATGCATGATATTCGCTATCACAGGTTCTCATTTTATGTTTAATATTTCGAGTATTTGGCATTTAAATATGTTTACCTTTCTTTTTCGAATTTCAAGCAATCCTTCTCTCACTCTAGATCTGTAGTTTTGCAAAGTATAGAATTATCTTACCTGCAAATCTTGGTCGGTGTCTGCCCGCTGTCGCAGTGTTTCCCATACCTTGATGAGCGTGCTGTGTGTTTCGGCGTACTTGGGGTCAGACTCTCCCCATCCTCTCGACCGGCAGATGGTCTACAACAGAAATAGTTGTTTATGTTAGTACTCTCACAAGCATGCTGTGCTGTGCAAGCAAGTTTCAATGATGACCTGTCTCTGTCAAGTTATTGGAGTGCCTACACATAAATTTTCCCTCATAGCACAGGCACCTAATGAGAACTCAAGTACTGTGGCACAAGGGGTCGTATTATGACCAGTTATTACTTCCTCTTTCTAGAACGCGAAGCAAATAATAATACATCGCATCACATCGCCATTATAGACTTATGTTTTTCAGCGTTCAGTCTGCAAGCGTCTCTTTATTAACTAAACTCCTCCACAATTCTCTATTTCTGACTAGCTATGTAGCCTCGTAAATAAATAAATAAATAAATAAATAAATAAATAAATAAATAAATAAATAAATAAATAAATAAATAAATAATGGCGTGTGGCCTCCAGAGAGACCCTGGTGCAGGTCGTTCGAGTTAATGCCGATGGGTGACCTACGCGTCGGTGAGGATGGAGCCCTAACTAGGATAAAATATAATGTTGAAGGCGACACTAACATTCAGTCCCAGAGCCAGAGGAATTAACCAATAAGGTTAAAATCCACTACCCGACCGGGAATCGAATCCGGGGCAATTTGGATAAAAGGCCAGTATGCTAAATAGTTAGCCACGGAACTGGTCAATAATAATAATAATAATAATAATAATAATAATAATAATAATAATAATAATAATAATAATAATAATAATAATAATAATAACATGGCCTCAGCTGATGTGTGGAAGAAATCCAGGTTTCAAGCAAGGAAACGAAGTAAATGTTATCATAGTAACAGTGATTCAATTTAGGCGAATGACAGGGGACAATGTACTGGCTTCTAGATACTTTGTATCAGATAAAAGAAATAAATAAATGCATATAAGTTTCGAACTTAGTAACAATCTTCTTCTTTTGCTACCGCTTTTTCCCACATCTGTGGGGTCGCGGGTGCGTTTTGCGTCGCACATATGGATTTGGTCCTGTTTTTTCGACCGGATGCCCTTCCTGACGACAACCCTATATGGAGGGATGCAATCACTATTGCGTGTTTCTGTGGTGGTTGGTAGTGTGGTATGTTGTTTGAATATGACGAGGAGAGTGTTGGGATGGACACATACACCCAGTCCCCAAGCCAGAAGAATTAATCAGAAGCGATTAAAATCCTCGACCCGGCCAGAAATCGAACCCAGGACCCTCTGAACCGAAGGCCAGTACGCTGACCATTCAGCCTCCACGACTCGATTTCACGAAGTACGGAAAAAGCGCCCAATTTTTCCTTGTTTCGGAGACAAAATGCACGAATTTTCTGTTTGTAGGGTTGTTGCTGCCGTTGTGTATGTACATCTGGATTTTCATTCAGAATTTCACAGATCATTACCCGTGAGACTGCTGCCGTATTAAATGTGTGAAGCGGCGCTAAATTCGGGCTTAAGTCAGCGTAGTACTGTAAAAGTGCTTAGCGTACATAAGAGGCGTGTCTCGAGTTTTCAGGACGGTATGACAATATATAATACAGAGGCATGTTGAAAATATTATAAAAGAGGTACTCAGAGCCCAATATTGGAGTTTTCTTTCACAACTGATACAGCTACAGATTAATTGATGAAAGAAGTCTGTTTCATTCTCTTTACACAATTCTATTATTGCAGATTTACTATTATAACTTATCTCTACGTCAATCAATCAATCAATCAATCAATCAATCAATCAATCAATCAATCAATCAATCAATCAATCAATCAATCAATCAATCAATCAATCAATCAATCAATCAATCAATCAATCAATCAATCAATCAATCAATCAATCAATCAATCAATCAATCAATCAATCAATCAATCAATCTGCACCTTGGCCGTCGCCCAAGTGGCAGATTCCCTGTTATTTGTTTAGCTAGTCTTTCTTAAATGATTTCAAAGAAGTTCGAAATCTA
This sequence comes from Anabrus simplex, assembly GCF_040414725.1. NCBI lineage: Eukaryota > Metazoa > Arthropoda > Insecta > Orthoptera > Tettigoniidae > Anabrus > Anabrus simplex. Next base: position 190,101,560 of record NC_090265.1, read on the forward strand.
TCGAACATCTCCCTTGGTAAATTAATCTAATTCCTAATTTCTCTTCCAATAAACGAATATTTACCCCAATTTGTCCTCTTGTGTTACAACTTCGTACGTGATACGTCGTCACGAGACTCAGATAATATCAACACATCATTTGCTTCGGTTTATATGACACATTGGTTTTGGATCTATAAAGACAAGATATTCTTACACGTCCTCACTTATTATCGCTTCGACTTCAGTTAAAGAGTAGGTTAGGATTAGAGGGTGGAGAAATAGTTCTGTTTACATACTTACAAGGACAGTACATGTCGACACCACTGCACCGCTAGCATACGTCATAACGTCGCATTATATTATGTAAGGACAATCGATGAATACCATTTATAAGCAAAGCAAAGTCATCCCTTGGAGGGGTAGAGGGTAAAGGCTTCCACTATACATAACCTCGGCGCTTGGCAGGGTAGAGTAGTTAGCTCTACGCCCGACCGCCTTTGCCCCCAGGAATTAACCCAGTACTCATTTTTGGTGTAGGCTGAGTGAACCTCAGGGCCATGTGCACCTCTGGAAGTGGAAATCTCGTTTCTTAAATTTTACGACGTCCTGACAGGGATTCCAACCCACGTCCTTCCGGGCGAACCGAGCACGCCTTTACCGCCTCGGCCAGGCAGCCCCTATATATAATTTATAAATGGCGAATGTTATTGCCCAACCTTTGGCCATTTCTCCGCGGAGTCGAATGTGGAAAGTTCGTAGCGAGTTTTTACGACCGGAGTCCCGCACGCAATAATGATGAATGGGAAGTCTAATAACTGATTTTTACAAGGGTATTACTGCCTGCATGTTATTTACGTCAGAATATGAAGAGATAACATGACCTGATGTATGGCAGTAGGAAGGGGGTAGGGTGTGCCGGTGCCGGCACATATCTTACTCCTGTCGAATAATACGAAAGGGTCTGCTCAAGGCTTTAAGTTCCAATTCTACGGACGAATCACCACCAGCAGCGTCATATGCTCTCACTCAGTATGAACACTGTGGAAAAGTCTGGAATTGAATTCGAAATTTTGGCACGCATTCTAGTGATTAGTGATTACCCTGCCAACATTCTGATGGTGAAATATTTTTTCGACTAACAGGATTCGAACCGGCTAATCACGGTGTCAGACCATACAGACTTGACGCCATAACGATCATGACCATAGGCGGACTTTATAATTACGATTACCATAATTTTATTATTAATCTGATTTCATTGAATGTAATGTAATTTAATCATCGCGGACATAATGCATTTGTTCTAAATGAACAGAGTAACATGTACTATGTCATCTCTGTAATGGAAGAACCATCACACACCACTGATCGGGCAGTACCAGGGCCATTTACTGAAGTAACAAGAAGGAATTACGTTCTTGCAGACATCATGGTTTCTCAGCAATGTGTTTCGTAAGAGATGCGTAGTTCAGAATAGTTCAGACAACAAAATTGACCGGAAATAAATCTCAAGGATGGGTGCACTTTTCAATATTTACGGTACTTATGACTTTCTGCGAATTTGAAAGTAGTCTGACATGATTAAGCATTGAGTGAGAGGAAGTTCACACTGACCGTAGCTAGTGTAGTTGCTTACGTAATCGTATTCTATGTTGAAGTTTGCAGGATCAAAACCTGGCGACCACGACCTAAAAGCCCGAAAGGAAACATTTTTCTATTAGATGCCGGCTGCGAGAGCGTACATCATAAAAATTTTCAGTTTAGTCAATTGTTAATTTTTCCCTTCTGTTTTTTTCCTGGTTAAATATTATGACATTTTTCGAAGTTAATTCAATTATCAGGTGCACACGCATGCGTTTCTATAAAAGGGAAAAATTAAAAAACACCGAAGAATATGTTATGATAATGATTTCTTATTTAAATTGGTCAAACATCGGGGTTGTTGGCCCCAGAGAAGAATATGTTAAAAGGTTCTGGAGGCGGGTAGTGGCCCTGTATCTATAAAAGAATCGACATTCATAGAGTTTTAAGAGCGTCATGCAATCTCGATTGTTTAATCAATCCCATTTCCTCCAATTAACTTAAAATCTGTTGTCGTTACAAGAAGTCTACCGGGAATGAGCTTCACAGTTTACTCGACAATCTCAGCATATATCCAGTAACCGACGGAGACAAATGCTGTTCGTACTATCTTGACAGTCCTAGCTGGCTGATTGAATGGGCTGAGACGTGCAGGGCTAATCAACTTCTTGCAGAGACATTGACTGAACGCTCTCAAGGAATTGGTCGATCAGTCTAATTGCTCTCTGTCTTTATAGGTATGTAAATGGTGCAACAGTGTCTGTTAAAATTTTCAACTGGATTGGAAAATATGTGTAATAAGCATACGAATTACCTCGTAATTGTTCGCCTCCGTAGCGTAATGGTTAGTGTTATTAGCTACCATCCTTAAGGGCCCGGGTTCGATTCACGATACTGGTACAAATTTTAAGAATTGCAAGATGGTTGGTATGTGGGTGAAATGGTAAATGGTACATGCAGCTCACCTCCGTTGGGGGTGTGCCTGAAAAGAACTGCACCAGCTCGGAATGAGGACACGAGTTTGTCCGGCTAAATGGTTAGCATGCTGGCCTTTGGTTCGAGAGTTCCTGGGCTCGATCCTCGGTCGCGTCGTGGATTTTAACTTTCATTAATTAATTTCTATGGCCCGGGGGATGTTTGTTTGTGACGTCTTCAGCATTAGATTTCATCTTCGGTAGGGTCCCATCCTCATAGATTGTATTATTATTATTATTATTATTATTATTATTATTATTATTATTATTATTATTATTATTATTATTATACTTCGTAATTGACTAGAAAATGTACTGTCACCCCATGCGATAGCTAGGAAAGTGAAAGAGAAACTGAGTGTGGACAGAGTGAAAACAATACTAATACTGTATACTTTGATTAATCTTCACTGGAACCCATTCTCCTCTAGTCAGCACAACTGTCATACTGTTATATACAGAATGTGATTCACATGTCATACTCCTCAGCTCCGTAGCTCCAAGCGTTCACTTGTATCTGTAATTTCTTTTCATCCTTGTCCAAAATAACTACATCATCCGCTAATAGTATTGTTTTCACTCTGTTCACACTCAGCTACTCTTTCACTTTCCTAGCTATCACATCCATCACTAAGATAAAGAGTATGGGGTGACAAACAAGGTCTACACTGTAGTAAATATTCACGCACCCATCAGTGAGGACAATAAGCGTCACCCTGAAACTAAAGACAAGTTTGGGAAGAAATAGAGGACACAATCAGCAAGGTCCCAGAGCACCACACTATCATCCTAGTCGGAGAGTTCAGCGCCCATTTAGGGAAAGTTTAAGCACATTGTGGGAGAGTACCCAGCCGACTTACGGACCAACAGGAATGGAGAACGTCTAGTTGGACTCTGTAAGGCCTTCAACTTGGTGATGAACTCAACGGCCTTCAAGCGACTACCAAGGAAGCAGAAGACTTGGAAATCACTCAACAACTTCTTGGGAGAATTTCAGATAGACCTTGTAGCTATTTCAAGGAAGTCACATGGAGAGATCCAGAATGTAAGAGTATTAAGAGGAGCAAATTTGGACTCAGACCACTATCTCTCAAAAATAAAGCTAAGATTCCTACCTAGGAACACTAAGAAAACAAGGTCACTCAAGCTTAATAAATTTGATTTAGAGAAACTATCAACTTGCAACCAGTTAGATGAAAAATTGGGACTCAAATGTAGCAATTGGGAAGACTTGAGGGACCTTGTGAAAGTTGCTACCGAGACTGTTCCATTGGTAAAACAAAAGAATCATGTCTGGTGGGCAAATACCTGCGAGGAAGCGGTGAAGCGAAGACAGACAGCCTGGCTCAAGTGGAACTCACAGAAGACAGAGTACAATTGGTCATAACGGAGAAAGAAAGAATAATAATAATATCTAATATCAATGTGTATATACTTCCTGACAAATAATTTTAAAATAATATAAGTGTATTCGTATCATGCGTAAAATGTATATGCATATTAAAGCTAAACCAAATAATACTTTTAATATTGTTGGTTTTATGTTTTAATAACTAATTTCACAGTTTTCAGAGACGCCGAGTTGCCACAGTTTTTCTCCACAGGAGTTCTTTCATGTGCCGAGAAATCTAGTGACATAAAAACCTTCAAATAGGAACGTAATGAACCGCGATTGAAACCACCAGTTTGGGCTCAAAAAGCTAGTGCTCTTCCGTCTGAGCCACTCTACCTAGCGCCAAAGAACGTTTTTTTAAATGAGTGGCATTATGGAAACCTTAGTAGTGCATCCAAATTGTCTTCGAAAATTTCATTTTTGATTTTATGCTTGGTGACCTCGGCAGTAATAGAACAAAGAAGACAGACATTATGGTACGCATATTTCAAACGACGTAAACATGAGTGATTTACTACTCAGACAAGTAAATGCCTTTAGCTACTTGGGCAGTAAAATCACTTCAGATCGAAAATGTTCAGCCTGCATAAAGAGCAGAATTGCACAGGCAAAGGTCGCCTATTACAAGAAAAGGGTGCTGCTTACATCAAGGAATCTAAATGTGACTGAAGAGAGATTTATAAAGTGCTTTGTCTGGAACGTAGCCTTGTGTGGCTCAGAAACGTGGGCTTTTGGCGCATACAATAAAAAACATCTAGAGGCGTTTGATATGTGGTGCTGGATGAGGATGGAAAATATCTCATGGGCAGAAAAACTCACAAATGAGAAAATTCTTGGCAGAAAATGTGAAAAGAATGTATATTGTCACCAATAAGAAAGAGAGGGGACCAATTAATTGGCCATCTCTACAGGCAAAATAGTTTTATAGTTAATGTCATAGAAGGAATGATTCAAGTCAAGAGAGGAGGAGGAAAACCTAGACTGCAATGCTCGAGACAGACGCTCATATGAGGAAATGAATAGATTAACAGATTACGGAGAGGAGTTAAGGAGAAGAATTGCTGCTAACCAATCTTCGGATTGAGAATTAAGAAGAAGACCTCAACGAACTCTTCTTATAAGATGAGATAAATATTTTTTAAAGGTGTTTGTACTTGTGTCACTTTGATTTGTTTTTGTCACGAATCGAATGCTGAGTGAAGAAGATCAGGCTGTTAATACTCCCTTACATTTAATTTAGCCTATGTGTGTTCTTGGCGCCGTGACGTGCGTAGTGTAGGCAAGTTATCGAGCAGTTCGCCGTAGCGGGTTGCGTCTACAATGTGGCAGGGGACGGCTAAAGCGTGTGCATTCCGGACAGCAAAGTGTACTCTACAGCTCCACTTATGATGCGTTCTGGAATATCACGACCTCGTGGGTTCAATGTCTTTGTGGATAATGAGTAATGACAAATTAAAACACAACTGGCATATACTGATAAATATTTCCTTAACATAAATAGGCTTCTCCTTTTATGCCTTCTGCAACTTAAGACGCGAAAATGGATTCATTCCATTCTGTGCTTGCCTTTAATATCATTCGTAATTTTGGCTTACGTTTTGCAGATTGGGATATATATCCGTCATCTCTTGAAGAGGACTCGGTATGGATATGCATCTAATAATCTTAAATAGTACACATTTTTTCATAAATATTGGGGAATGATTTCGCCTCGGTGTGAAGTAAAAGATATAATAATAATAATAATAATAATAATAATAATAATAATAATAATAATAATAATAATGTTATTGGATTTACATCCCACTAACTATTTTTACGGTTTTCGGAGACGCCGAGGAGCCGAAATTGAGTCCCGCATGAGTTATTTTATGTGCCAGTAAATCTACCGAAACGAGGCTGACGTATTTGAGCACGCTCGAATAACACCGAACTGAGCCAGAATCGAACCTTCCAAGTTGGGGTCAGAAGGTCAGCGCCTCAGCCATCTGAGCCACTCAGCCCGGCTTAAAAGAGATATCTTCCTTAGAAAAGACGTATGTTGAATATGAATACAAACGATGACAAGGCTATGTGTTTAGATGATGGTAGTCCCTTTTCAGCTCTTTTTGGCTGGATTGATTAACGTTTCACGAAATAGTGTTGTATTGAACTTTGTTAAATTTGTGTTTTTCGAAATTTCTGGTTTTCCTTTTTGAAAGGGAAGTTGTGAACATGGAACTTCCTTAACTTACTTTTATCGGTCATCGTTATCAATACCATTTTTAGAGAAGTGTGTCGAATTGAAATGGAACACAGGTGACATTATCAAATAAAATAATGCGTCATTGCGCGCGCGCGTATATATATGTAGGGTGAATAACCATTTCTGAAACGGAAGATGCTGTTGATGTGGTTATTATGAAATCGTATGGCCTCTACTACCGTGTGCAAGCATTTTTAATCTGACGCCATCTGGCTGCTTGCGTGCCAGTTTCGACGTTTCGCTTTACTCTTAACCTACTAGATAGCAGAGTAAACCGAATCTCTCTTGGGCGTCTACGACTAAGTTTTGATTAACTTTGTCGGGTAAACACTAAGTGTATCACCAGACATACTTTATATACCTACATAGTACGACATGGAGTGTCGAGTGGAATTTTTTCTGCCCTTCAAAAATCCGATTACCATTGCTGAGTTTGAACGCGCTATTTTGGGATCTGCAGGCCGGCACTCTGCCACTGATCCACAGAAGGCAGTATTGATATATTGTTTTCACCGATATGAAGTGTAACCAAGGGCTCATAACTGTAGCCCACAAATAGATTTTAATAATTATTGGAATGTGGATTGTTTTAGAAAGTTATATTTTTCAAATGGAACAATGCCTATTGACATTAACAAAATAAAACTAGACTAAATTGGAATGTCAATGGTTTTCTAAGTATTTTACTCCAAGTAGGTTACGAGCTATCACAATTTGAAAATTATACGTACCGACAATTGTCTCCTCCATTCAACTGCTTAGTTACAAGTCCACGATGTTCTTATGTTCGTTTCCTTTACAGTACACTGATTGCATTGCAACTACCTTGTCAGCTACTTTGTGATAGTTCAGAAATAGGGCGCGGTGGAAGTTGGTATTTACCAACGCTGAAAAAGCCGACATGTTACTGGTGTATGGAGAATGTAGGAAGAGTACGTTTTTTTTGTGCTCTTTACGCGAAACCATATCCCAATAGACGTCACTCATCTCGGCAATTATTTGTGAACCTCTTCAACCAATTACGTGAAGCTGGTAGTGAAACACTTAGAAAACATAACAGAAACACACAAGTGACCGGAGAAGAGGATTAAATTAATGGTCTAGCTGCTGTTAGTGTAGGTCCGCACGTTAGATCTTGTGCACTCACATGAGAAAGTGGCACGAGTGAAGCAAGTGTATTACGCGTTCTCCACCGCCATTAGTTCCCTCCGTATCATGTCTTTCTCAATCAAGAGCTGCATGGAAACGCTTTTAAGGATCGTGTTAACTTTCTTGCATGGCCATTAAGACAAGACACACCAGATTTATCATGTGTCATGGAGCAACATTTGCAAATCATGGCCAAGTAAAAGTCCGAAACATGTACTTATGGTCGATAAACATCCCCCATTGGCTTCGTCAGGTGAAACGTTAGCGTCCATGGAATTTAAATGTGTGGTGTAAAATAGTAACCCGTCAGATCAGGGGCCATTTTTCATAGAAGGCATAGTAGATTCTCAAAAGTATTTCAACAGACTAACTTCCACAGATGTTAGAAGACGTTCCCCTGCAGACTAGGAGGAACATATGGTATCAATGTTGTGGCTGTTCAGCGCATGGTATACTATAATACAGCTTGTCTTCACCGAATATTCCCAAATCGCTGGGTTGGACAAAGGGGACCGCCTTGGCCGGCTCGTTCACCAGATTTGACCCTTTCAGATTTTTCTGTAGGGAAAGCTAAAATGCACTGTTTGCAGGGCCCTACTGACTATACCAGAAGATATGGAAAGACATGTTACTGCTGCCTGCGCCTGAAATTCTGATGAAATGCTAGAAGGTGTGCATCAGTCTTTACATGGCAGACTGGAAGCTTGTATTGAGCTGGTGGTAGTCATTTTGAACACAGCATTTGAAGACCATTTCTCCTTCTTCTTTCGAATCCAAAGAATTTGTTTATTGAATTTTCTTTCTTAACTTTGTTCCAACATGGAGCAGACGGTTGCCGGTATTTACAATTTTTGAACTACAATAGCTCGTAAACTACTTGTAGGCCTACTTGAATCCTGAAATAAACACCACTGGCATTCTAGTTTAGTACATTTATATTTTGTTAATATCAATAGGCATTGTTCTATTTAACAAATATAACTTTCTAAAATACCTACACATTCGAATAATTATTAAAATATGTGTATGGGCTACAATTATGAGCCCTTGGTTGCAGTTCATTTCTGTGAAAAGACCACATCAATAACACCATTCATTTCAAAATTATTTACGGTGCACATTTTAGGTGATTGTATATATGGAGGCAGTAGAGTGAAAACCTATCTGTCAAAAGAAGGTGAAGGAATTCTGTATATCAGCACCTAGCTCAGGTTTCATACGTATTGCGAATCATTCTGGGCAGATCCCGGTTGGAAAATGAAGCACATTTGAATACATTATATTTTGTCGAGAAGTACTTGTCTGAATTTCAAAATAATCGTGACAATGAACTTTTAATATTTTTAAGCTTAAGGCTAGGTGTAGGAAACTGCGTTGTTACGTTTAAAAACTAAGTACCATTATCTCAGAAAATACTGACACCATGATAAAGTACTGCAAGTCCGATTATGAGCCCTTTAGTAACATTACTAAAATTGGAAACAGAACGTTGAAGTCTTTAACGGTTCACACCCTTCAGGCCCAGACTTTCTATTTATAAGTGTTCCATATGCACTACTGTAATGATGAATGGGATGCCTAGTTGTTGGTTTACCCAGGTGTGTAACTACGTGCTGTATTTCAGATTTTTAACAAATAGCAGTCATTTTACTACACACGTTCTTTAACACGGTGCATTTGTAAACACTCTAAAGATATAGAAGATAATTTACACACGTACAGACATTCCATTCTATCAAAAAAATGCTTGTGTGTAGTGTATGCCTTGAACAGTCCATTACCTCTTAATTACGACTCTGTACGGCGAAATACGTGTATAGAAGAGAGGCGGCTATTTGGAAACTCCTGCGCGAACCATCTGCGAGCTTCGGCTGCATTCCGACCAGATTCTCCATAGATTAAAATTATGTCTGTGTATTCGTCGTTGCTGAACACATCAGCCATTAGTAATATGTTGACAACAACTGTAGTGCTACTTTACCAAATACCAGCGTACTACTGAGCGTTCGAAAACGGGGATTACTAACATAAAGGGCTGCATTTGACGGGTATCACAGGGGAACATGCAACGAGTAGCAGTCCGGTTGTTATCTCTTCATATATAACATAACATGTTCCGCTCCATTCCCACATCAGCCCATTCCTCCATCAGCTGTCCTGGTTAAGATTATGTGATAGACGTAAATACCATGCTGTTTCTCTTCTTCACAAAATACTGCGAACAGGTAAACCACATTATCTGAGAATAGATTTCAACTACCTCTCTCCCTCAGGCAGAACACCCTCAAGGTCATCAGTACAAACCCTGTTGTCCATCCCCACTCATCACAGTAGTACGTATAACAAGTCATTTGTACCGGGGACCATACGTTACTGGAATTCTCTCCCGGCTGAAATTAGAGACATAAGCAACCTAAAGCTATTCAGAAGAATGTGCTAGAAATTTTACCTACACTCAGATTGATTTACTCTTAGAAGTACCCTTAAATTTTAGATTATTAAGTTAAATGAATAAAATGTCAATGTAAGGTTAGAAACATTATAGTTTATATTTTTCGAGATATAGCTTTAATAATAGTAAATATTATAAATTAATTTTAAAATGTTAAAATGATTTTTATGATGCTTTACATTTCATACAAATTACATTTCACATTAAATTATAATTAACTAATTTTTTAAGTAGTTATAATGTTCAGTATATTATGTTTATGCAGGTGCATAATTATATGGTTTGGCATAATAGCAGGCTTCATAGCCTGAGCCCCGCCATGTACAGAAAGACATTAATAAAATAACATGTGGCAGTAATACCCCTGTGAAAATCAGTTATTAGACTTACCATTCATCATTATTGCGTGCGAGACTCTTATAAGTAGAAAGTACGGTGCTGGACGGCCACCTGGCATATATCATCCAACTTTTGTGATGTACAGTTTTTCGCTGCAGCTAGTATTAACGGAGACATTTGGCTTATCCTGTTTTGGTATCCTTAATACTGTTATGTGACTGTATGATAATCAAGTAACGTATAACCTAGTACTCTCTCCAGATAATTCTGAAGTTAAATACAGAGTTACAAGAAACCATGTCCATCCGTTTTCCTGTCATGTTCAGACAGACAGACAGACAGACAGACAGACAGACAGACAGACAGACAGACAGACAGACAGACAGACAGACAGACAGACAGACAGACAGACAGACAGACAGACAGACAGACAGACAGACAGACAGACAGACAGACAGACAGACAGACAGACAGACAGACAGACAGACAGACAGACATGAAACACTAAACTGAACATACGAGTATTTTGTAGTAAGGACGTAAGGGAGAGGACGTATAAGGGACTGTTAAGTCTTCAACTACAGTAAGGCTTCAGTGGAGCTTTCAAAGGTAGAAAAGATGATAATATGAAGATAAAGTCGGAATTCAAGAGGAAAACTTGGGGCATATATTCATTTATAGCAAGAGGAATTAGGGAATGGAATAAGTTATCAAGGGAAATGTTCGGCAAGTTTCCAAGTTCTTCGAAATCATTTAAGAAAAGTCTGAGTGAGCAATTGATAGGGAATCTGCCACTTGGGTGAAAGTTCGAAATGTAGATCAATGATAACTGATTTATTTTCGACTTTTGTATACCTAATCGGAGATAGATACAAAGTATGAGGACATGTTCAGTCAAAATTATAATTATATGTGCCGTATGTACGTGACTACTATAAAATAATTGAATTCAGGTTAGTTTCTCCCTCATAATATGAATGAACACAAAAGAAAACATCATACTGTATGATTTTTTTGGTTGAGATAGTGATACGATTCTACGGCAAACAAAGGAATTACCTGAAGGAACATATTTGATAGAGATAAAAAAACCGAACATAAACAGGCTCACAAGGGGGCATTCCCTACTCATCACCACCGATTTCGCTGAAATTTATAGAACATGCAGGGCTTGGCTAGAAATTAAAGTACCCGAAGTGGGAATTCCAGATAGCCAAGCGTATAGAAAATAAAAATAAAAATAAAAATAAAAATGTTGACGTGGCTCTCGCACCGTATAAGCTACTTACATTAATGCACACGCCGAGCAGTCCTTGGCGTAGCGGTAAGAGCTCGGACTGGTAATTCGATGGTCGTGGGTTCGATTCCTACCAATTTCGATGACGCTATCTAGCTACGAAAGCGAAAGTCTACTGGAACGGATAGAGGTATTTTAATTTTGTCGAGTAACACCGAGTGCGCCATCACAGATCTTTTACATGCCAACAGCAATGACATGGAGTGCCAAGATTTTTGACCGTCCTTCAAAAATCGGCTACCTCAACCGGGATTGAACCCGCGAACTTACGATGATGAGTCGGATACCCTACCACTGATCCACCGAGACAGCTATGTTAAATGTGATTACGTATAAATTAGATCAAAAATGAAGATATGTATAATTACATTCGTGAGAGGAGTACGTTTTGGAGAAATTTGATCCGAACAAGACAGACTGACTGGATATATTTTGAGACACATTGCATTTGTACATTTGGTTTTTGAGGACATTTTAGGGGTCAGAATGGTAGGGAAAGGCTTGGACATATATATAGCCACGGAGAAATGAATAACTTAGCACCCAATAGGGTAATATTGGGGACTGCATCATACCGATGTAGGGACTGACTATCCAGCAACAGTAGCGACAATAACATATTTATGTACAATATTTTAGACTACGAATAGTTAAGGACAAATTTTAATAATGTGCAGTCCTGGTCACAGAAGCAATGTGGTGATTTTCCTGCGTGGGTTGTAAAAATGTGACGTATAGGCCTACTGTCGTCTGTAGGCTCCAAAGTACGACTTAATGTATATGTCGATAAAGTTTACACAAAAATCATGTAATCTAAAAGAATCACTGACTTACATACCAAGGTAGGACGAACTCATTGATGTTCTATGCAGACGAAAGAACTTTGATTAATGTATTATATAGTACTTGTATGCACAGTGTGTTTAGTAAACCTTAATAATAATAATAATAATAATAATAATAATAATAATAATAAATAATAATAATAATAATAATAATAATAATAATAATAATAATAATAATAATAATAATAATAATAATAATACTAATAATAATAATAATAATAATATATCTCGCCGAATATTTGATGAAGAGTTTAGATGTATCTGGACAGATTGAGCTTCATACTGATTGACCTAGGATCATACAGCCTGAGGAGGCTCTCGGTGTCTCTCCCTCAGGCTTAACGGGGAGCGAAGCGTGTGATGACGGCTGATTGGGAACTCGCTTGATCAAAATGGATCTCGACAGACGGGAGAACTTCAAAGAGTGGAAAACGTTTCAATTTCCTAGACACACAGAAACTTGTCAGAAACGAGACAGTCTCAAAGGATGCCCATGCATTTCCTTTCCTCATCAATGCTTACGAGTTTGTAACTAGGACAGAAAGTGCTGCGTGACATGCACTGATATGGAAATTTAGAAAATACATATTGAATTTTGTAACTTCCAGAATTTTCTCTACCGAGCAAGTGGCCGTGCGGTGGGGGTCGCACAGCTCTAAGCTTGCATTCGGGAGATAGTGGATTCGAACCCCCACTGTCGGCAGCCCTGAAGACGGTTTTCCGTGGTTTCCCATTTTCACACTAGGCATATGCTGGGGCTGTACCTTAATTAAGGCCACGGCCACTTCCTTCCCACTCCTAGCCTTTTCCTATCCTATAGTCACCATGTGTCGGTGCGACGCGAAACAAAATTTTTGAATTTTCTGGAATGTTGACTGGCAAATGTTTGTTTTTCTTCTGCAGTCACATTATTATTATTATTATTATTATTATTATTATTATTATTATTATTATTATTATTATTATTTAATCAGTTTACTGTCCAGGGTTATTTTATCTCTCACTTGCCGACAGAGAAAGCGAGCGTCTCCTGGAAGGTATGGTTACGCGCAACACGTGCAGCATGACCTTGCCGAGTTACAGTACGTTCCTTTTCTTGTTCTTATCCGGCCACAAGACATGGCTTGTTACGTCTCCCGTCCTGGGACGTCCAACGGCCATATTGGTCGTAATGTCCTAATGTGTATGCACTGCATTTTGTCCGGCGGTTGTGTTACATTTTTGTCAGTGCCTCGGAACGTGCAGATTCTCTCAGCCAAGGCGGTAGCTATTTGTGTAAAATTGTGAGCCTGCCGCTCTCCGTTAGTATCAAGAGTTCGAGTCTCGGTAGTATTTCTATACTAAATTACATGGTGAGTCACGTAAGTTCCTTTGTTTTAACTTGCAATTATTGACAGTGTCCGCCTCTGTGGTGTAGTGGTTAGTGTGATTAGCTGCCACCCCCGGAGGCCCGGGTTCGATTCCCGGCTCTGCCACGAAATTTGAAAAGTGGTATGGGGGCTGGAACGGGGTCCACTCAGCCCACCTCAGCCATCCTGGAAGTGGTTTTCCGTGGTTTACCACTTCTCCTCCAGGCAAATGCCGGGATGGTACCTACCTTAAGACCATGGCCGCTTCCTTCCCTCTTCTTTGTCTATCCCTTCCGATCTTCCTATCCCCATCAAGGCCCCGTTTCAACATAGCAGGTGAGGCCGCCTGGGTGAGGTACTGGTCATTCTCCCCAGTTGTATCCCCCGACCCAATATCTCACGCTCCAGGACACTGCCCTTGAGGCGATAGAGGTGGGATCCCTCGCTCACTCCGAGGGGAAAACCAGCCCTGGAGGGTAAGCAGATTAAGAAAGAATTATTGACAGTGGTGGATTTGGGAGGGGTCGTTATGTGGTCCATGCTCCACCATTGTGCACGACCTTTTCCAGGCCTGCGTCCATGGAATAGATTCGGTCAGAAGCATGAAGTACGCATTGTCGTCACCTGCCACCTCGTCCCAGGCCGTATTGACAACATGCCGGAGAGCGTCGTTCGTATTTGGCGTGGGTTCGGGGCAGGTCTTCGTCTAAGCCCACACGTTCTCGATAGGATTAATGTCTTAATAATAATGTTATTGTTTTTATGTCCCACCAATTACTTTGGACGTTTTGTAAAGATCGAGGTGCTGGAATTTTGTCCCGCAGTAGTTCTTTTACGTTACATTAAACCTACCGACACGAGGTTGATTTATTTGAGCACCTTCAAACACTGTACCACAGGATTGAGTCAGAATCGAACCTGGCAATCTGGGGCCAGAAGGCCAACGCCTCAACCGTCTGAGCCACTCAGCCTGACGGATTAATGTCTGCCCCACAAGGACGCCAGTATATAAGTTCGATCTGACCTTGCATTACGAACAATTCCTGAACTAATCGGAACGTGTGAATCGAACACAGGTCTTGCTGAAATTGTATAACATCGGCGAGATGAATCACCTGCACGTAAGGGACCATAATATTCTCTAAAATGTGCACATATTGCCCGACGAAGGGACGTTGCTTGATTCTGTACAACAGTCTTATCCCGTGTAAGCTTATCCAACCCCAACACGCAACAGATTCACGGCCAGAGCGCCAATGCTCGGCCACATATACTGGATTTTGTCGGGTGTTGAAAGTGTGAAGCACGTGTACCAGCCCATCGTTCCCCAAGAAAAACGTGTTCTCGTTGGAAAGGGCAGAAGCAAGGAGGTGCAATCTTTATTCATCAGTAAGCTTTTGCTTCTTAGCAGCTCGTCGGGATTGTAACCGTGTTTCATTCAGGCGTCTCAAGGCCGTCCTCGAGCTACCGGAAAACGTACGGGCGGGTGTAGCTGCACGGCGTTCATGTGCCTCAGCGATCAAGCAATCGTCTTGCTCGAGACCCGCCATGTACCCGAGCCAGCACGTAAGTTTACGTCTCCCGATTCTCGAAAGCATCTTACCCAACGCGTCACCGTACTCTGTGGGATGCCGCAGCGTCCTCCAGCCTCTGTTACGGTTAGATTTCCCCTTGTTCAACGAGAGCAATTACCCGCTCACGGATGTGAGGTCCTTGGTGTGCCATAGTTGCCGGTAGAATGAGCTACATGTATAGGCGCAGTGGGGGCATCCTGCAATCTGCTTGGTTTGCCCGCTGTTTCTGCTGGTGGAGTGAAGATAAATCATCCCAAGCTGATTCGAGACTGCCACCTTCCAACTGTGAGCCTGAGTCCGTATTCACCGGGGTACAGCTTGACGAACAGGTACGCATAACACCCTTGTTAGTCTGCCTGCTACTTTACTACTACTAAAAACTAGTGGTGGGGTGGAGCGAGTAGAACTGTAGAGTAACTCGGTTCTTGAGGTTACGTGACGTCACAGCGGAGCACCGATTCAACTCGAATACCCCGGATAGCGCTGTGGGTGCTTCAATAAACCTTCCAGCAAGGCTACACTCGCAACACCACTGTGCTGTTGTTCAGACTCCAGACTGAGACATCTGCTCTGTATGTATGTTTCCTAATCCAAATATCTTTGTTTAAAGTTGTTGCGCTATATTTTCTACCGATATCTGTAATAAGAATGAAGCAATAATACCACGGAAGTCCTCCCAAACATTTTACTAGCAGTCCAGTTGGAAAATCCGCTACTTGTAAAATTTGCAATCAAATCTGTTGCACAGGTGAAGGAACGTCAAATTTATGGAATCACATAAAACGGGCGCATCGTAAGGACATGGTACAAGATACAATTGCACATCGTGAAAGTAATTCCATTCCTACGTATGGAAGGTACAGTGCAGGGAAAAATAAGTTGCATAGGAGTTCGGTTACTTTTGTATGCGAAGACATGCAGTCACTGAGGGTTGTTGAGGACAGACGATAGAGCCAGTCCTGTAGCTTAGATCATTTCCAACAGAGCTAAGCTGAGCTAGGCCGCCATAGCTCAGTTGGTGGAGCTACCAACGCGAAATCGGGAGGTTGTGGGTTCGGATTCCACTGGTGTCCGGTTGGCTATTTTTGTCCTGTACTTAACATCTCTTCAACACGTACTATATGTACGTAACACGACCTAATATTTTGAAAGTGTATTTCGATTACAATGCGGTCGTGAAAGTTCAGTATTTATTGACTCTTAAGTGAACTTGCTCTTTCTTGCCTTAGCGTACCTGCTACATCTGTGCCCGCAGAGGAGGTGTTATCATGTACTGGCCAAATTCTTTCAGACCGAAGGTCGCTTTCAGCAAAACGAGCTGAATCTTTGATATTTCTGAATAGAAATTCCTCGTACATAACGCCGGTTCCATGCAATACAGAACACTAACGGTACTTCCCATACTGTCTGTGTACAACGTATTGTGTCTGATTTTAATGCTTGCCACAAGATGAAGAATTGAGTTCATTTGTATACTTATTTCCATTACTGATGTTATCTTAACAGATTTGTCATTTATCTCCTTACCACATAGTTATCAATGACATGTTTGACATTACTGGTATATGAGTTTAGGTACATTTCAAAAAACTAGATTTCGTTTAGTCAGTTATCACATTATGGAATACGGTACGTTTATCCATATACATTAATATTAATTAATTAATTAATTAATGTATTTATTCATTTGTATGTTTATTCCGTTATTTATGTCTACTTGATACGAATCATATTAAGCACAGATTTGTAATTACACTGTTTGTTATGTGTTAAATTTATATTACATTATAAAAATTGTGCAAATAACCAATAATAAAAAGTACGGAGCATAGTACCACTAATAATAATTGATAATCTTCTTTATGCCCGCCTCTGTGGTGTAGAGGTTAGTGTGATTAGCTGCTACGCCCGGAGGCCCGGGTTCGATTCCCAGCTCTGCCACGAAATTTGAAAAGTGGTACGAAGGCTGGAACGGGGTCCACTCAGCCTCGAGAGGTCAACTGAGTAGAGGTGGGTTCGATTCCTATCTCAGCCATCCTGGAAGTGGTTTTCCGTGGTTTCCCACTTCTCCTCCAGGCAAATGCCGAGATGGTACCTAACTTAAGGCCACGGACACTTCCTTCCTTCTTCCGTGTCTATGCCTTCGAATCTTCCCCACCGGGCGAGTTGGCCGTGCGTGTAGAGGCGCGCGGCTGTGAGCTTGCATCCGGGAGATAGTAGGTTCGAATCCCACTATCGGCAGCCCTGAAGATGGTTTTCCGTGGTTTCCCATTTTCACGCCAGGCAAATGCTGGGGCTGTACCTTAATTAAGGCCACGGCCGCTTCCTTCCAACTCCTAGGCCATTCCTATCCCATCGTCGCCATAAGACCTATCTGTGTCGGTGCGACGTAAAGCCCCTAGCAAAAAAAAAATCTTCCCACCCACCACCAAGGCTCCTGTTCAGCATAGCAGGTGAGGCTGCCTGGGTGAGGTACTGGTCATTCTCCCCAGTTGTATCTCCCGACCCAATGTCTCATGCTCCAGGACACTGCCCTTGAGGAGGTAGAGGTGGGGCCCCTCGCTGAGTCCGAGGAAAAAACCAACCCTGGAGGGTAAGCAGATTAAGAATAAGAATAAGAATAAGAATAATCTTCTTTATAAATGTAAACTGTAGCTTAGAAGGTCAATATAAAGTTTAAATTTACCGCTATAAAGTTGTACTCGGTTCTGTAATTGGTTTAACCGAGTAATGACGTCATAGTACTTGCTCCGAACCGAACAGCTCCGTCCCCACCACTACTAAAATCCGTGGCTACCCCGTCTCTGCACCCGCAGACCTTCTACCTTCCACCTCGCTCGTATTTAAGGCCGTTTACAGGAAACGGTGCTGTATAATTGTTTCCTACATTCATGGATACTCCAGTTATTGTAACCGTTCGTGACATCGTCATGGCATCCTGCATAGAGAATATGCCGTTTTCCGTGCAGTTCTACGTTAAATAGCCGCCAAACGAGGATATTCTTGACGGCTTCGGGACTCGAGCTGCTCGCCGTAGAGTCGCGCGCCACTCCTCTCGTTGCGCGCAATTGGGAAAAAGAGGGAGTACAAGCGCTTGTAAGTGGAGTTCGCTCTTTCTCTGAGCGAGAGAGTTGGAACGAGAAAGATGTCACGTGACTGAGGAGTGAGGTCACGAAACAACCTGAAAGAAGTCGTCTCAACATATAAGACAATATCACCCCATGTATTCCCCTAAATATCTAGTGGTACCAATGCGTAGCTTTCAACTCTTTCGAGGGTATTAACATTAATAACTCGGAAATACTTGATGAATAATTTCGAGTTACGACTTCGATGAATGAGGAGATTTTATGCGGATTTATCATGCAGAAAACCATTTTACATAATAAGAATAATAGGAAGTACGCAGATAGTTGATGGCATGAAGAGAGTGAAACCAGATGCCCGACTCTGACAGGACCAGGGAAACTTAAAAATCCCCGGAGTCAGGCTCCACCTACTGAGAATTAATACTGACGCTTTGATGATTGCAGACGAACCCGCGAAGGACTCGGAACGAAAACTGATCAGTGGAAATAAGGATGTACAGACTTTAACTTGATATCAAATTCAACGTTTAAATGTATCGTCCAACAGACCGTTGTTTGACAAGGGGGCGTGGTCTGACTCCCCCTTCAAAAAAAAAAAAAAAAGGCCTCTCGCTATAAAGGCGAGTGGCAAGAAGGCAGTATACACAATATATCCAGTGCATTCGGTCTAATCAGCAGACCTATTCTTTAGTGAAGAGTCAGTTTTAATATTCAGTGTTTCACATTGTGAAGGTTCCTTATTGAACAGTATTGTGTAGTGGTAAATGACAACACATAGTGAGTGACAGTGCGCTGAGTACCATTACGTCTTTAATTCAGTTCGTTATGACCCGTATGTGATAAAAAATTACTTCGATTATGTGTCAGAGCGGCACGGGGTTGTAAAAAGAAAAAGAGGTGTTCGATTGGAGTGAATTATTACGTGTGGAGTTATGAAATTGATCTGAGTGAATGTGGTGGATTGTGCCAAATTATACGAATTATATAAATGAGGTTAAATGGAGGAAGTAATTAAATACAAGGATAGTTCAATAGCAGTGTTACAGTAAGGCTTGAACCCACAATAACAGTGAGCGGCTTATTAGCTATCATTTTAGTAGATCGGACAGCACCCTCCGTATTTTCTCAAACGCAGTGAATTGTGTATCATATCAATGGTCAGTGAAATGGAGTGGGTAGACTAATGACCAGTAAAAAAATATATTAATACCTAACATTCATATCCTGTGACGGTGACCGGCTAGTGTGTGGTGCTCCGAGATTAAAGTACTTGTGGAGAACTTAAGTATGCAAATGAAATTATCAATACCGGGCTGCAGGACAAATACCGATATAGGGCTAGGGTACTTGAGTTTATAGGTATCCTTAGTCATAACAGAGTTAAAATGCATGACACAATTAGTGCATTTATGACAAATTAGTTCTTCCTCATTTGCATATTTGACCTCCGAGAGCTTCGGTTTTGAAGAGGGCCTGTGAGCGGTCCGCTGTACAGTCACTCCAACGCAGCAGAGATATTCCGGAGCTTCCGACGCCAGACGAGGATTCAACCAACATGGAGGTGAACCGATATAGGACGATTCTGGGGGCCATCGCAAGTGAAGACGTCCTGATGGCAGCTTAAACCCCTGGCTGTACTCCCTGAGGAAAGCTGAGTGCAGACATTTGAGTGTTGAGTACATTTGAACTTATTATCATGACAGTTAAAGTCACATTCATATAAACAAGTAACTTGCATGTAAATACTTTGAATATTATTTGATCATAACGACGTTTCAGAGGGATTATAGTTTTGGTAAGATTTTTCTGTGAGATTTTCTTCGTGGTTTGAACCACTTATTTCAGTAATCATGGGGAAATATTGCATGGTAGTTATAAGGCCCTAGTATAACTTACAGGTGACGTGACGTAGTGTAAAGGGATAAATTTTCATAGTATAATCCTATCGTCCTAAAGCTACAATTAAGTGCTATGCTCTATCATACAACTTCCGATTGTTAATTCTTGATTGGACGTCACGTAATGGTAGAAATTCCTCCTGTATAGATTTAAGACTGCAAACTTCAAGACAACAAAGGGTTAACTGTGGGGGTGTAATTGAATTATGTAGATCGCGATTAACTGTGAAATCTTTTTCTAATCCTGAAGGTTAGAGTCTTCTCTTTAAAATATGCATGTTCTCGGGATATGAGGATTGAGAAGACGGTACTTGATTTGTAGGCTCGTAAATTTGAAAGTACAGTGGTGCTTAAATATGTGAATTCCCCTGTTAAAATATGTATAATTAGGGCGATGTAGAATGCCGCCTTGAGAATGAGATAATTGAGTTCAAATGTAGGCTAGTATGCTGATAGCGTTAATGAATCGCAGAAATAGAGTGCTTTTGCGATGATATGAATATTTAAGAATAGCAGGTAAAGTCCGGTGCTCTGCTCTGCAGGGGAGAAGAGCGGACTGTCTCGGACGACTCGCTTGACAGTTTTATGAGGGGAAATAGTGAGGGGAGACCTCGAGCGAAGTTTGTTTGCCACTTTGTAAAAGGAGATACATTCAGTTCGTTCTTTTATTTCCGTAGTATGACGAAAACATGCATAAACCAAGAAATTGACATCGTCGTATAGATCTCAGATTTGATAAATGAATGAAATCCTCCCATCTTCCTGTTATTTTTAAAATTAAAGTAAAAACAAACGTTATAGGGTTTTCAGGTTGTTATACCCTCACACGCCGAAGTCCCCGGGTTTGAGTTCCAGATTTTTGCGAGGATTGTTGCTCACCCGTAGCAAATGAGATGGATCATGCCAGATACTGTTCTTTCCATGGAAATGAAGTGCAAAATGTTATATTATTTCTTTAAATGAATTTTTATTATATGTCATATAATGGTTCTTGAGTTGCTAAATGTATAGTTTTTTTAGGGATACCGTTGAATGAAATGTCGCGTGTTATATTAACCCATAGGCAATCCCAATGAAAGAGGTGTTATGAGGGAGTTAATACTCCGTACGATAAATTAGACGAGATCATTAACGTAGACAATGTGACATAACTATCATGTGTTTAAAATGCGCTCAGGAAATTTTGCAGTAACCCTCAGCTAACATAATCTCAGGGTATCGTGATATACAAATTGAATGTAATAATTCATGCAGTAAAGAAGATATGCCTTTGTTAAAGATATGTATAAAGTGTTTTAATATGATATATGATAAGATCTTCCGTGTGCTAAATAGTTCTGGAATGGGGTGCCCTTTCGAAGTATTTTCAATTATTTGAAGGTTATGAAGTGATAAATGCTAATCTGAGATAGACAGAAAAGGACATTCAAAGCTCAAAGCTAAATTATGAATTAATGTTATTGCATATGTAAATATCCCGGCATATCTTTGTGTAGTGTATTATACTAGTGTTTCCTTAGCTAATTAAAAGTGTTTGTGCAAAAATAGAATGTTTTCCTTCCCATTAGTAGTGTATTCGTATTCCTCTGATATCCGAAACTCTTTCCCCTACTTAGAATTAAATAGCTTAAGGCCATTTCCGGACATACCACGTACCCAAGCTCTTGTGCCAGCCGAGGAAAGACTCAAGTAGGGGTGATGGACTTCGATTCCAGGGACTGTTCGAGGGTCTCGTCAAATAAATCCTTTCAGCCACGTCATAAGCCAATTTGGATGAATTGTTATGCACTGGAACCCTGGACAGGTGCATTTTGATGGCAACTTCTCTACGAGTAATGTTTCATTGCCCCTGAATATCGAACTAGGAACCACAATATCATGATTCTATGCGGCAATGCTTGTCACCGTACAGTTGGACTTAAGAATTTTCAGCGCGCTCTGTTTCTATGTCGGGAAGTGTAGGTTAAGACTTAGCTAATCCCAAAGAATTATAATTGGTTAAAAAGCGCTCGTGTTACTTAATATAGACTTCAAGGGATGTTATTCACTCAACTACACATTAACTCACCTTATTTCTGCTCATAAGAGCTTATTCATGTAGCACGACACGCGAAGTTCCTGGCAAACTGCCGTTGTCTGAACAAGATCAGTCCATGGGCACAACACCAGTCTCTTTCTCATCTCTATCGAACTCAGATACTTAAGGCGAATAAGGGGATGCTAGTTTAGAACGAAGATATCCCTGGTTGAAACAGTGTTAAGAAGATTAAGTTTGCTTTGACATCGGTAATTGGCTGTCATTTCTTGATAGGTAAAGCACTTTTGCACCCATCTCTTGGTACAGACCAGAGCAAAGTGTAACTTACTAGAAAATTGAATCTAGCAAAGAAGGCAGCTATGGATAACATGATGGCAAGCATAATTGGCAGTCATACAAATTTTAGTGAAAAATGGAAGGGTATGTATATGTATTTTAAGGCAGAAACAGGTTCCAAGAAGGACATTCCAGGAATAATTAATGAACAAGGGGAGTGTGTATGTGAGGATCTTCAAAAGGCAGAAGTATTTAGTCAGCAGTATGTAAAGACTATTGGTACAAGGATGATGTCGAGATAGAGGAGGAGACTAAGGCCAAAGAAGTAAATACAATTTACATATGATAACAATGACATTTACAATAAGATACAAAAGTTGAAAACTAGAAAAGCGGCTGGAATTGATCAGATTTCTGGGGATATACTGAAGACAATGGGTTGGGATATAGTACCATATCTGAAGTACTTATTTGATTATTGTTTGGTCGGAGGAGCTATACCAGATGAATGGAAAGTTGCTATAGTAGCCCCTGTGTATAAAGGAAAGGGTGATAGACATAAAGCTGAGAATTACAGGCCAGTAAGTTTGACATGCATTGTATGTAAGCTTTGGGAAGGCATTCTTTCTGATTATATTAGACATGTTTGTGAAATTAATAACTGGTTCGATAGAAGGCAATTCGGTTTTAGGAAAGGTTACTCCACTGAAGCTCAACTTGTAGGATTCCAGCAAGATATAGCAGATATCTTGGATTCTGGAGGTCAAATGGACTGTATCGCGATTGACCTGTCTAAAGCATTTGATAGGGTGGATCATGGGAGACTACTGGCAAAAATGACTGCAATTGGTCTAGACAAAAGAGTGACTGAATGGGTTGCTATATTTCTAGAACATAGATCTCAGAGAATTAGAGTAGGTGAAGCTTTATCTGACCCTGTAATAATTAAGAGGGGAATTCCTCAGGGCAGTATTATCGGACCTTTATGTTTTCTTATATATATAAATGATATGAGTAAAGGAGTGGAATCGGAGGTAAGGCCTTTTGCGGATGATGTTATTCTCTATAGAGTGATAAATAAGTTACAAGATTGTGAGCAACTGCAACGTGACCTCGAAAATGTTGTGAGATGGACAGCAGGCAATGGTATGTTGATAAACGGGGTTAAAAGTCAGGTTGTGAGTTTCACAAATAGGAAAAGTCCTCTCAGTTTTAATTACTGCGTTGATGGGGTGAAAGTTCCTTTCGGGGATCATTGTAAGTATGTAGGTGTTAATATAAGGAAAGATCTTCATTGGGGTAATCACATAAACGGGATTGTAAATAAAGGGTACAGATCTCTGCACATGGTTATGAGGGTGTTTAGGGGTTGTAGTAAGGATGTAAAGGAGAGTGCATATAAGTCTCTGGTAAGACCCCAACTAGAGTATGGTTCCAGTGTATGGGACCCTCACCAGGATTACCTGATTCAAGAACTGGAAAAAATCCAAAGAAAAGCAGCTCGATTTGTTCTGGGTGATTTCCGACAAAAGGGTAGCGTTACAGAAATGTTGCAATGTTTGGGTTGGGAAGAATTGAGAGAAAGAATAAGAGCTGCTCGACTAAGTGGTATGTTCCGGGCTGTCAGCGGAGAGAATTCGTGGAATGACATTAGTAGACGAATAAGTTTGAATGGCGTTTATAAAAGTAGGAACGATCACAATATGAAGATAAAGTTGGAATTCAAGAGGACAAACGGGGCAAATATTCATTTATAGGAAGGGGAGTTAGGGATTGGAATAACTTACTAAGGGAGATGTTCAATAAATTTCCAATTTCTTTGAAATCATTTAGGAAAAGGCTAGGAAAACAACAGATAGGGAATCTGCCACCTGGGCGACTGCCCTAAATGCAGATCAGTATTGATTGATTGATTGATTGATACAGTCCCAGTCTCATCCATGGCTGTGACAATATGGTAGCTGCTGGGGTATGGGAGTACTGAGTAATGACATTCGGAGCATGGAGAGTGTGTCTGAGTGTTATGAACGGTGTTGTTCATAGGGTCAGTCGCGCTACAATAGTACTTTCCGGCACAGTGAGGAAAGCAATGGCAAACTACCTCACTCCTCATCTTGCCAAGTACACCTCATTTCGGTACTAGCTTGGTTTTTATGGTCTTCCTATAACTGCATAGCTTTTGGTGGTGCTATTTGAGGTTCCAACCAACCTCTGGGCTGATGACCTAACAGACAATGGTGTCTTGTATAAATTTGATGGGTTTATCGTATAAAATAAGAATATCAACGCAGACAAAGATTTTTGAAGTAGAAACTTCGTTCTTTCAAAACATTACTGATTCCTAGGCACAAGCTGAACAGCTATTATCTCAAATGGAACTCAAAGGCTTGCCTGTGATGGAGGTCGACAATGATGCTGAGTTATTGTCCACTTAATACATCATTTCTTTGTGTTAATGTAATGGACCAGGGGCAAGGGTCACATTTCATTACTTTGATATGCTAGCCGCAACAATGGGACAAGTACTCGATAACAACGAACGTGCAGTTACTACATTACTTCGTGGGGCGGAAGTTAACGGCACTGAGATGTAATGGGGACGGCTCTCTGTCGCCAGGACTAGTTCTGACCACAGCTGAATTTGACATATTAATATTATGAATGCAGTGCTTCATACAAAATTACTTTTACTTATTTAAAAGTTTATCATCAACGTGGCTTCACTCTCAGGGTGAGCGGAACACACTTCTGCCGTTTTAACGGTCAGTGTATTAAAGTTGATTCTGATTCTGATGTAGTTTATCGCGGCTGGGTAGCTCAGGCGATAGAGCGCTGGCCTTCTGAGCTCAAGTTGGCGAGTTCGATTCCGGCTCCGTCCGGTGGTTTTTGAAGGTGCTCAAATACGTCAGCCTCATGTCAGTAGATTTACTGGCACGTTCAAGAACTCTCGCGGGACAACATTCCGGCACCTTGGCGTCTCCGGAAACGGTAAACGTAGTCAGTGGGACGTAAACACCAATAACATTATTATTATTATTATTATTATTACAATCCTTGTGGAATTTACAGATGTCGAGAAGTGCCTAGTAATGACAATGACCTGGGTGAGTCAGACATTTCCTCCACTTACTTAGATGGACCTTCGTTTATCACTTTCGCTGTCCGACCTCCCTTGATGAGATACGAATATCTATAACTTGGACAGTATTACATTTGCGAGGAGTTGCAAATCTTAATTTCGTACCGTACATGGCGTTTTCGTCTGTGGTGTAGTGGTTAGTGTGATTAGCTGCCATCCCCGGAGGCCCGATTCCCGGCTCTGCCACGAAATTTGAAAAATGGCACGAGGGCTGGAAGGGGGTCCACTCAGCTTCGGGAGGTCAATTGAGTAGAGGTGGGTTCGATTCCCACCTTAGCCATCCTGGAAGTGGTTTTCCGTGGTTTCCGACTTCCCCTCCAGGCAAAATGCCGGGATGGTACCTAACTTAAGGCCACGGCCGCTTCCTTCCCTCTTCCTTGCCTGTCCCATCCAGTCTTCCCATTCCTCCACAAGACCTCTGTTCAGCATAGCAGGTGACGCCGCCTGGGCGAGGTACTGGTCATTCTCCCCAGTTGTAACCCCGACCCAGAGTCTGAAGCTCCAGGACACTGCCCTTGAGGCGGTAGAGGTGGGATTCCTCGCTGAGTCCGAGGGAAAAACCAATCCTGGAGGATAAACAGATTAAGAAAGAAAGAACATGGCGTTTTTCTGGTTCTAACTCAGTCGGAACTCTACCTCCGATTAAGGCTATGAGGCACTGATTTATTGCATCTGATTATTCTATTATTTATAACAATAATCGGCTACCACCACGTCCCTGGACCAGAGATCAAGTGACTGTGTTCTAGAGCTAGGCAAGGAATCGAAGCGAGGTGGTCGTACCTTTCAGAAAGGGACCATCCCGGAATTCATGTGATTTTGGAAATAGATAACTACCAACGCCTCTGTGGTGTAGTGGTTAGTGTGATTAGCTGCCACCCCCAGAGGCCCGGTTTCGATTCCCGGTTCTGCCACAATATTTCAAAAGTGGTACGAGGCCTGGAACGGGATCCACTCAGCCTAGGGAGGACAACTGAGTAGAGATGGGTTCGATTCCCACCTCAGCCATCCTGGAATGGGTTTTCCGTGATTTCCCACTTCTCC
The DNA here is from genome assembly GCF_040414725.1 of Anabrus simplex. Lineage (NCBI taxonomy): Eukaryota > Metazoa > Arthropoda > Insecta > Orthoptera > Tettigoniidae > Anabrus > Anabrus simplex. The sequence goes on from NC_090265.1 coordinate 190,128,224, forward strand.
TCCTGGCAAATGCCGGGATGGTATCTAACTTAAGGCCACGGCCGCTTCCTTCCCTCTTCCTTGTCTATCCCTTCCAATCTTTCCATCCTCCCTACAAGGCCTCTGTTCAGCATAGCATGTGAGGGCGCCTGGGCGAGGAACTGGTCATTCTCCCCAGTTGTACCCCACGACCCAGAGTCTGAAGCTCCAGGACACTGGCCTTGAGGCGGTAGAGGTGGGATCCCTCTCTGAGTGCGAGGGGAAAACCAACCCTGGATGATAAACAGATAAAGAAGAAGAAGATAAGTACCGAAAATAATCTCAATTAGTGTGTGGCTTATTGTGTCTCCGAGCCTGTCGGCCTTTACGCTTATGTCTACTATATCTTAACGTGCAATTTACCTGAGCTATACCGAGCACTTTTTCTACGCGGTACGAATACATTCAGTAGATGGCTGGTTCGAATCCCAGCTTTGGCAGCTCTGAAGATGGATTTCCGTGGTTTCCCATTTTCATTCTAGATGGATGCTGTATCTTAATTAAAGCCACGGCCGTTTTCTTCCATATCCTATGCTTTCCCTAATCATGTACTGCCAAAATCCTGTGTATCTGTTGATGCGACCTTACACAACTAATATACGAGGGCAGAGCAGAAAATAAGTTGCACTTCCCAGTTGAGGCCATTTACTACACCACCTATACAACAGCAACACGACTATAACGATATACATTGTAACGTCACTTTTTCACATAGTTTCCAAGAGACTCCAAACATTTCTGCGAACGCACAACCAACTTGTTGATGCCGGATGCATAGAAATTTCCTCCAGCGTTCTACAACAACTCGGAGACATCGGCCTTCACCTCCTCATCGGTCTGGAAACGTCGACCACCGAGCTCCGTTTTGAGCTTATCGAACAAATGAAAGTCACATGGCGCTAGGTCGAGACTGTAGGGTGGATGTTGCCAGACCTCCCACTTGAAACGCTGCAGTATTTCTCTCGTTTGGCGGGCCTTGTGAGTTGTTGCGTTATCGTGCAACAAAATCACACCGGCGCTCAATTTCCCCCCGGCGCTTCTCTTTAATCGCTTTACGCAACCGGCGCAACGTTTGACAATACGCCGCCACGTTGATCGTCGTTCCTTTCGGCATTAATTCTACGTGCAGCAAACCCTCCATGTCAAAGAACACTGTCGCCATAACCTTACCGGCTGAAGGTTGAACCTTGGCCTTCTTTCGTTGTGGTGATGAGGGGTGCACCCATTCCGTTGATGTTCGCTTCGTGTCGGGGGTGATGTGGTGGACCCACATTTCGTCGCCTGTGACGATTCGCCGCAGAAACCCGTTGCCGTCTGCGGCATAGCGTTGCAAAAATGCCAGGGAGGATTGGAAACGTTATCCTTTGTGCTCATCGGTGAGAAGACATGGGACCCATCTTTGACACAGCTTACGATATCCAAGGTCCTCGTGAACAATGGCGAACACACTGCCATACGACATGTTCAGCTGCGCCGCGATCTCTCTCAGTTTAATGCGCCAGTTTTGTCTAATGATCGCATTCACACTGTTGACCTTTGCACGGGTCCTGGATGTTGCGGGCCTGCCTTCGCGATAGTTGTCCGTGATATCCGTGCGTCCGGCTTCGAATTGCTGACACCATTTTACGATACCTTGCCGGGAAATGGCCCGCTCCCCATACACAGCACTAATTTCACGATGAATGTCCGTGCAATTCTTCCTGTTGGCCCATAGGAATCGATTCGCCGCAGAAACCCTTTGCCGTCTGCGGCATAGCGTTGCAAAAATGCCAGGGAGGATTGGAAACGTTATCCCTTGTGCTCATCGATGAGAAGACGTGGGACCCATCTTTGACACAGCTTACGATATCCAAGGTCCTCGTGAACAATGGCGAACACACTGCCATACGACATGTTCAGCTGCGTCGCGATTTCTCTCAGTTTAATGCGCCGGTTCTGTCTAATGATCGCATTCACACTGTTGACCTTTGCACGGGTCCTGGACGTTGCGGGCCTGCCTTCGCGATGGTTGTCCGTGATATCCGTGCGTCCGGCTTCGAATTGCTGACACCATTTTACGATACCTTACCGGAAAATGGCCCGCTCCCCATACACAGCACTAATTTCACGATGAATGTCCGTGCAATTCTTCCTGTTGGTCCATAGAAATCGGATTGTCGCACGCACCTCATATTTGGAGTGAATGTCCAGTTGACGCGCCAATGCATTTGGCCGCTATTCACACAATACTAGACGAGACACCACAGCGACCTGCCTGACAGACGTGTGGGCAGTGTCTGTCCCTTTCTCCGCTGTGTCCACGTTTGCGACACACAGCGCGCTGCTGCGGCGCGTTAGTGCAACTAATCTTTTGATCCACCTACGTATATGTATACAGCGTGGCTCACCTTTTTCACCTCAAATATCTTGTGACTTGTTGAAGATAGGCTAGATGAATAACAACAAGGGACACATGGAAGGACGTGTAATAACCTCTGCGTCCCGTGCTTTCATAAGTGCAATACCAACTTGCTATTCTAAATGGAACTGTAACTATTTCTGTCTCGTACATAGTTGTTTATAGGCAGTCACATTCAGGGATGCGATTATTTCCGGAAAAAAGTAATAGTGATAGACATGTTTAAGTCCGTATATCCTCAAGCTGGCTTCTCAGACCTTAAGTTCCCTACCTAGATATTTTCAGTATTTCCTCTTTAATTTTAATTGTCTTTACAGGAATACAATTAAATTGAAACAAGAAATAAAGTGGTTCAACCTGTTCAATACAAGGAAAATAAGAAATGTAAACTTTACATTCTTATTTGATTAAAAGCGGGACCGGTTTCGACCACTATTCTGGATCATCATCAGCCGATTAAATAAAAATATAAAACAATGCATAGGAAGACAATAAGTAAAGGATAAGTATTTCACTAAAAGCAGTTCAAGAAGCACTATATAACTATGGGGATTAGCACTGCGTGATGTAAGATCCTGAAATCCAGAAGAATTCGAAGATAAGTCATTGAAATGAAGCTAGGTGAAAGTTCTTGAAGAGCAGCACAACATACGTACGTATGTCCGGCACTGTGCTTGTAAATGCCAATGAAACTTGGTGAATAGTTCAATGATCAAGCCTGAAAATACTTCTAGGCGCAAAAATATACAATAAAATTTAATATAATTGTAGTATATATTAATGTTTATAGGGTCTTGTATGACAGATTCTTTAGGGATGCAGAACAGTTGACATAAAAAGCAATTGTGAGGAGAAAAATGTTAAAAAGCGCAATATTGGAAACAAATGAAAAACGAACATGCATAGCGTGTTATTTCTTGAAGATAAGAGTTCCGGTCGTATTTGAGGTAGCGTAAGGTATGAATTTAAATTCGAATGTTGTAATGATCTGAACTGTAGGTGATGTAATAGTATACAGTTCAATTCGGAATTTTTTAGTGAAAGACTTATCCTTTACTTATTGTTTTCCTATGTATTGTTTTCTATTTTTATTTAATCGGCTGATGATGATCCGAAATAGTGGTCGAAACCGGTCCCGCTTTTAATCAAATAAGAATGTAAAGTTTACATTTCTTATTTTCCTTGTATTGAATAGGTTGAACCACTTTATTTCTTGTTTCAATTTAATTGTGATTCAGTTCAATACGAAACATTTTCAAAATGTTGTATCTTTAAATAAATTTACTGGAACACCTTATATGTAGGCCATTCTAATGATACATAAGTGTGTTGTAATAGGGCCTAGTTGGCAAGGCTGAGTTCGTTGTTGTAAAACTGCAGAAGTATCGAACAGTGTAGGCAGTCTGTTCAAGGTATGAACCGAATTTCTCTTACTGGAGATTAGTATGCCCAAGTGAGAAAACACTTAAAAACCCACCTTGACCCTTCATGATATTATTACTGTATACGACAACTGTAGCTTACTTCCGAACAGACTCAGTCTGAAATCAGACTTGAATGATTGTTTTGAGTTACCTACCTCAATAGCCAGCTCGAAGTCCTTCCTCTCGATGGTTCCGCTTTTGTTGACGTCTGAAACACGAGAATACGGAAGTTAGGAGCTGACATCTTTAACAATTGGTTTTACATCACACCGACGCAGACAGGTCTTATGGCGACGGTGGGATAGGAGTGGGAAGGAAGCGACCGTGGCCTTAATCAAGGTACAGCTTCAGGATTTGCCTGGTATGAAAATGTGAAACCACGGAAAACCATCTTCAGGGCTGCCTACAGTGGGGTTCGAACCTACTATCTCCCAAATGCAAGTTCACAGCTACGCGGCCCTAACCGCTTGGCCAACTCGCTCGGTGGAAGAGCTTACTAGACGTACTGCTGTGCTACATGAAGCCTTCTATCCATCACTGACCTAAATGGCAATCCTGCCGTTGTATAGCCTTTATCTTCTAAGGCAGCCAATGTCAGCATCAACGATTTGAAAATATCTGTCTTCTGTGCTTGTCTTCCAAGAAACATGGTTAACGCATCCGTCCGAAATGCGGGGGAATTGAGTTCGTGGGCGGCCATGATCTTTGATATTTCTGTCACGATTGCTTAAAGGGGGCGAGAGGTACATCTTTCGCTAGTTTCAATTTAGTGAAGTTCGATTTTTTATAACTCAGCAACTACACACTCTACTTTTAAAAGTACTGCATGCTTAACTATTAACTTACTAGTCATAAAATAATGTTCAGATTTTTAAAACCCGAGCGAGTTGGGCGTGCGGTTAGGGTGGCGTAGCTGTGAGTTTGCATTCGGAAGATGTTAGATTCGAATTCCACCGTCGGCAGCCCTGAAGATGATTTTCCGTGGTTTACTATTTTCACACGAGGCAAAGCCTGGGGCTGTACCTTGATTACGTCCACGGCTTCTCTCTTCCCATTCCTAGGCCATTCCCATCTTTGCGTGACTGAAAACTTTCGATATATTAATCTGTAAATAAGTTTCAAGGTTTCAAATACACTGTAATTATGCAGTTTGTTTCAACAGTTCAATTACATATTGCATAGACTTTTTTGAAATCGTATGCATTCCTTAATAGGGAAGGATACATGTGATCGAACAAGTGACTGCGCGGTTTGGGTCACGTAGCTGTCAGCTTGCATTCGGGGGTTAGTGGGTTCAAAGTCCACTGTCGGCAGCCCTGAAGATGATTTTCCGTGGTTTACCATTTTCACACCAGGCAAATGCTAGGGCTGTACCTTAATTAAGGCCACGGCCGCTTCCTTCCCATCCATTCCTAAGCCTTTCCTCTTTCATCGTCGACATAAGACCTATCTGTGTCGGTGCGACGTAAAGGAAAAAAAAGAAAAGGAAAAAGAAAAAGGCTAGTAATTCTATCAAGTTTACAATGACCCTTTCCTTATTTCCCTTTCACTTGTGATTTAAATTTGGGTAGGCTGATTATCTAATAGTATATTCCCTTAAAAACAATAATTGCTACCACCACTATCTCAGGTAACTTGCAAAGTACTTGTTCTTGGGCTATTAATTCTGTTGTCAGAAGCAAACACTTTGACAGAGAGAAGATCCTATAAAGATCATCCTACAATGGAGCTCTTTCAGGGTAGGTCTACAAGAAATGGAACGCTTTCCTAAAGAAGTGATGGAGGAAATTGCATTTTCTCGTCAAGAAACAAACATACAAACACCTTGATAATTTAAACATAGCTTAAGGAAAGTTCGGATGGAGTGATGTGAAGGTTGTAACGCACTCTCGACGCTTTAGAGTCAAGTGTGTTAACAACAACAACAACTCTAGGCGAGCTCTATTTACAGGAAATGGGCGATCCATAATATTCACTGCCAATCAAGAAAGTGTAACAGTAAAGAACTTCAATTCTTAAAGTTGGAAGTGGGCAAAGTAAAGAAGCGTGATTCTTTAAATAACTTTTAGAAGATTTTTTAAAATACTCATCCATTAACGCTCCACCCGTAAGTGCTCAAATATTGTGATTAACCATAAAAATTGTTAAAATTGGAAGTGTTTATAAGGATGCAGTTTTCTTTTATATTAAACTAATTTTTTCCTCAAAGGCCACCTCCTGACAGGCCATTAAGGTCGCTGGAAGAGTGGAAGAAGTTAAGGTTTACCATTATCCGTATCTCAATACTAAGTGGTATTCCCGGTTGCTTTTACTCTCATAAATTGATTACTCATTTCTTCGGTAGGTTGAATGAACCTCAGAACATCGTGCCTCTTCAGATGTGGGAGTCTTGTTTTTAATTTCCTGACGTCGTGACGCGGAGTCAATCCCACCTTCTTCTGGAGGAACCGTGCACGGCTTTTCCATCTTGGTTGGGCATCCTGAACATTACCTTTGATTAGAAGTTGTTAAATGTAAATTGGATGCCGTTATGCATCAGTAGACTAAGCGCCATTTGACGAAAATTGAGATTTTAGCGCCATCTTGTAGAGGAAGGCTTGAGCTATTTATAAAAAATTCCCCACTGCAGTACAAGAGGCCGTTAGTTGTTAGTAAACAGAAAACCTAAGCGACAAAGTGGGAATCAGTAAAAATGTATATTGCATCAGTAGACTATGCGACGTTCCAGTTTGCATCATTAGACCAAGCGCCACATTCCTCACATTGCGCGCGGATGACAGCGAGGCAGCCCGCGTTTTCGTTAGTGCTGATATTTTTACGTGGTGATACATTGAGTGGTTTATCAAGGGACGAAGTTCAGCAATGTATCAAGTACTTCCAGGAGAAGGACAATGCTACTAATACAGCTTGCTAAGAAGCTTGCGCCTGAGAATCATTCTCTAGAATTTGATGGTGAATCTCAGGAAGTAAATCTAAATAAGTCAAGACAGGGACGAGCACGGGAAACTAGAGTTCCCTTTCCCCAGGCATTAATACCTTTGTGGCAAAAAGGAAAACCTATTATCTCTGAAGCCAAACTAAGAGACTTTGGTTCGCTGATGCACCTAATACCTGCAGATGCCAAACAATTTTACCAGAATCTTCAAACAGATTCTGACATCGTGGGTGACGTAGATAGGTTTAATGGAGATCCTGATTTCGAGATTGAATGAACTGAGAGCAAGAATCTTATTACCTGTCCAGTGATTTGTTTGTATTAAAAATATCACGTTAATACTGTACTCTCAGAACATAATAGGCCTATCGTGAAGAAAAATCCATTAAAAAATTGTATAGACTATACTGGCTCATGTCTTACCAATGTATTTGACTCAGATAAGTTGAAATTCCTCAAATCACGACATTAGAGAATAGCTTCCCTTCTAGAATTTCTCCATCTAAAACTTGAATAATGTACCGGAGTTGTGGCGCGGCTCGTGGTGGATCAAGCACTTAGTGGGCCTTTTCAGACAGTAGGAGATTCAGTTCTTAATCATGGCTACCGCCATGTTATATTTTTTGAAGTTTTACTCAGTAGATTCTCAACAATTAGAGGTTATTGGTGTAGCATCGTGATACATTATTCGCACTTTAGAAAAACCTTAAATTGCATCAGTAGACTAAGCGCCATTTCTTCAAGAAAATCTATGTAGTGCGAGTATAAAAATGTTGAAATTTGGTGAGAAGGTACAATATATTATCCTACAACACCGGTAATACCATATTTAGCAAAATTATGTTCGCTCGAATTTACACATAGAACCAAATTTAAACGCGATTATCTCGCAACCAACTTTTGGCGCTTGGTCTAGTGATGCATAACGGCATCCATATTATTTCTCTATCAAATTAATGATCCTTGATTCAATATTCAGAATTAACAATTATTTTCTGATTCTTCGATATGTTTGCAGTAAACAAAGGCTAATTAGCACTCTCTGGCAGTGACGCTCCACCAATCATCTCCCTTCAAACTGATCTTCTGAAAATACGAGTTAAGTGAACGTGTATGTATGTGTACATGAGGTTTCAGCAAATTATATCGCAGGTAGTGCCTGAAAAACCCATTATCTGCCCTTTTAATCTGTTTTGTCCGTCGATTGCAGACTTAAAAGTGTAATCGTGCCCTCGTGCATACCACTGTGACACATCATAGGGAAACAATAAGATATGTCTCAAGTTTCCCATAAGGCCAACCCTCGTCCACGTGAGAGGCGGATAACGGCATGATTAGAGGATTTCCTGTAGGGGTGTTACGTAGCGGAGAGTACGTGTGTCCCTAGACCGCTATGGTAGCTGTGAAAGCCCTAAAGGAGCTCCAAAAGTGACGGCTGATGGCGCTCTGGTGATGACCTCAACGGCAGCAACGACGGAGGAGTCGTCCTTTGATATGGTGAAGCTGGGGGTGGGGGAGGTAGCTCTTCATCTTGGGATTAAATAAGCAGAAATCACTGCCGTGTGGTAAAGGGGATCTTTAAAGGCCAAGGGAGATACAATAACTCCTACAGAAAAATTCTGCGGTTCAGCGCAGCCAGGAGGCAGCTTCCCACTGGACTGGGGTGCTGTGGGCTAATAACTCGCACACCTGAAAGAAACTTGTTACAGTAACCAGACGAAATATATGCAGGCTGGATTTTATGGAGACGACTTTTACAATAAAATGCACGACACGGATTGTATTATGGATTGTGGAAACCATGTATTATGCAAAAATGGCAGAAATGAAAAAGGTATAAACTGGAGATACTTGGGTTAGGTGAAACGAGACGGAAAGTCTACGGAGAGGTGAGGGAAGAAGAGGGTGGTGACTTAATTTACTCTGGAAGAGAAGCAAATGAACAGCATTCAAGGAGAGTGGGTGTCTTACAAAGAAAAGAAAAGGTTGAATAATTATAAATAGACCGTTGTATCACACAGGATAATTACTGTACGAATAAGAACCAAAATCAGACAAGTGACAATAGTGCAGTGATACGCACTAACAGAGTTAGAAGAAACAGAAGAGATGGAGGAGTTCTGTGACAGGCTGACATCAACACTGGCAGGGATAAAGAAGAAGGACGTTGTAGAATTAATGGGAGACCTGAATGCAAAACTTGGCAGTGAAAATGAAGGAAGAGATATCATGATGGATAGACATGGAATAGGAGAAGGAAATAAATGAGGACAGAGATTCATAGACCTGTGGAGTAATTTTGGATTGGTTTTAGCTGAATTACTGTCACCACATAAGAACTGCCACAAGATTTCGTAGGTGTCGCTTGATCTCCGGACAGAAACCCGCTTGGCAATAAGCAAGACATGGAAACATTCACTCGTCCATGTGAGAAATGGACTTGGAACGGATGCATACAGTGACCATCATATTTTGACTGCTGACATTTGATTGAAGGTTGCAGCGCCAATAAAATAGGCAGATATACGAATGAAAACGTTTCAACTCAGTGAAATTTGGAATAACAGAAGTCCAAAATAATTTAAGACACAAATGAAGAGCATGTTCGAGGTCCTCGCTGAACAAAGAGACGACGTAAACACTAAATTGAACGCAATCAAAAATTTCCTTCTTGAAACATGCAAAGCGGTAATGGACTACAGAGAACCAGAGAGGAAAGAATGGATATCGGATGACACTTGGGAATCAATCTAAAAGCGAAGAGAGTGCAAGACACTGATCAACTCCATTCGAACAAGAAACCAGAAAGCAGCAGCGATGACGAAATACAACAAGGAAGTTAAGAAGAAAGTTCGGAGAGATAAACAACTGTTAACAGACCAACTGCCAACACAAGAAGAAGAAGAAGCAGCAAGAGTTCTTAACAGCAAAGACATATATGCCGTTACGAGAAAGCTCTCTAAGGGAAACTTTTCGGGAGATAAACCAGTAAAAATTAATGACGGAATAGCCTTAATGTCTGAGATACAACAATTGTAAAGATAGAGACAGCACTTCATAGAATTACTCAATAATATCGGTGAGGAAACAATATGGTCAAACCGGTAGAACCCCCAACACGACAGGAGATCGCACAAGCATTGAGACAAATGAACAGGGGCAGAACGCGTAGTGTATATAACAAATCATGGAGCCACTTCTAACACTAATTTGGAACGAAGAGCGCCTTCCTGAGGAATGGAAGAAGGGAGTTCATTTCAAGATACCTAAGAAGGGTTGTAACAAATAGAGGTTAATAACGTTGCTCTTATAAGGGATAAACCGATGTCAAGAGTTATACTGAACCTAATAAGTGGGGCCCGGATGTTTATGCAGTAATAGGTTAGAATGCAAACTTACTGAAGCGAGAAATAAGTAGAGTCTGCCCGCACGACGGTAATGCTATGAGGTTTGCATAAACATTAGGGGTTAGGCTCATTAGAACCCCTGGAATTTATGTTACTCCCACTGCACTACGTTAGAGCGGGCTAGTCGACATTTCCTACTGAGTAATTTTGTTCGTTCGTTCGTTCGTAATCTATTTACCCTCCAGGGTCGGTTTTTTCCTCGGACTCAGCGAGGGATCCCACCTCTACCACCTCAAGGGCAGTGTCCTGGAGCTTCAGAATCTGGGTCGGGGGATACAACTGGGGAGGATGACCAGTACCTCGCCTAGGCGGCCTCACCTGCTATACTGAACAGGGGCCTTGTGAGGGGAAGGGAAGTTTGGAAGGTATATACAAAGAAGAGAGAAGGAAGCGGCCGTGGCCTTAAGTTAGGTACCATCCCGGCATTTGCCTGGAGGAGAAGTGGGAAATCATGGAAAACCACTTCCAGGATGGCTGAGGAGGGAATCGAACCCCCCCCCCCCTACTCAGTTGACCTCCCGAGGCTGAGTGGACCCAGTTCCAGCCCTCGTACCACTTTTCAAATTTCGTGGCAGAGCCGGGAATCGAACCCGGACCTCTGGAGGTGGCAGCTAATCACACTAACCACTACACCACAGAGGCGGAGTAATTTTGTTACTAAATAATAATGTTAGTAGGAAATGTCGACTAGCCCGCCCTAACGTAATGCAGTGGGAGTAACATAAACTTTAGGGGTTCTAATGGGTCGAACCCCTAATGTTTATGCAAACCACATAGGTTTACCGTCGTGCGGGTAGACTCTACTTATTACTCGCTTCAGTAAGTTTGTATCCTAACCTACTGCGTAAACATCCGGGCGCTACTGATAACACAAAACTCCCATTTACATTCCATCTGACTTTGAATATATCCTGTACTAAATATTTTATGCTATATCTAAAAGTAATATATTTATGCATCTTATCTATATGGAGGTGCGCCATTTTTTCTTCAGATTCCTGGATACTGCAATGCTTTTAATCATCAGCAAGTTTTTTTTTACCGACATCTCGTAATTCCAATATAATATTGTTATAATGTATCATCCCTGTGTAATCATGACATTTTTCAGTTTTCTTTAGTCTATATCATTCTTCTTGTATCATGCTGATGTACTGCATCTCCTTTCTTAATGGGTAAGTAAGCTACCTAACTACTCGGCAACAGAAATCAATGGTATTTATTAAACATATTGTAGCACTCGCGAAAAATGCATGGGTTCATAAAGTTCTCCCCAAAGGAAAAAGCGAAAATAAGAAATAAAATAAAAATACAAGTAAAATAAAAATCTATGTTGTTGATGTCTACTCCGTTCTTCTAAGGCTTAAGGTAAACGTCGTCATGGTTTATATGTGACAAGTGGAAATCTACAACTATTCAGTTCACAGGGCTGCGCTAAAGATAAAGAAACCGAGCGCGATAGCTGCAGTCGCTTAAGTGCGGCCAGTATCCAGAATTCGGGAGATAGTGGGTTCGAATCCCACTATCGGCAGCCCTGAAGATGGTTTTCCGAGGTTTCCCATTTTCACACCAGGAAAATGCTGGGGATGTACCTTAGTGAAGGCCACGGCCGCTTCCTTCCCATTCCTAGGGCTTTCCTATCTCATTGTCGCTATAAGACCTATCTGTGTCAGTGCGACGTAAAGCAAATAACCAAAGATAACGAATGCTTTCAAGACAACATAACATGAGAAACTGTAAGTTTTATCTACGAGTACCGAAGATTAAAAAGCCATTATAGGGACTTTATTCGATTTCATTTCCAAGACACACAAGAGGTTTACATGCTGCTGCTCGGTAGGAAGTTTAGTATCTTGGCCAGCAGCCTCAGGCCCTGTTATGAGTTGAGCGAGTGAGGCAGCCGCCCCCGCACCCCTCACTCCCACACCCACACATATTTGAAATCCGACAACTCCCCTTATCAGGGTCAATATGCTCCACAGTTGATACACTACAATGCTGTTGTACCTGTTGTTGACGGGTTAGTTTCTGTCCACTTGTGGAGTTGATCCTTTCATCAGCGTGCTTCCCAATAAAAATACTAAGTATTTGTTTTAATTATGGACAGTGATAACATCATCGTAAATAATAATAATAATAATAATAATAATAATAATAATAATAATAATAATAATAATAATAATAATAATATAACTTCAGTTACCGAGTTGAAGACTTTATGAATTGGTACCATCCAGGGACATTCCAATTGTATTGATATCTAGCAACGAAAGCGGAATTCCACTGGACAGATACTTTCTTCTTCCTGGACTTCTCCCCAACGGATCGGCAATTTAGGTGAGGCCGGATGCCCTTCCTGGCGGCAATTTTAAGTGCAGGGATGTATTCCCTATTGTGTATGTCTGTGGTGGTTGGTAGTGTGGTGTACGTAAGATAAAGAGAAGCGTATTAGGAGGAATACAATCACCCAGTCCCGTAGCCGGAGGAATTAATCATACGCAGTTAACATCTTTGACCCGACTGAGAATCGAACTGGGGTCCTCTGAACAGGAGACCAGTACGCAAAACATTCATTCAAGCAATCGTAAACTGGGTGGATACTATGAGTGAGCCATTTTGTCAGGTGACTGAGTGCGCAACCAGAGATCTTTAACATTCCAAGAACAATGACGTGAAGTGCCAATATTTTTGACCGTCCTTCAAAGTTCACTACCTCAGCCTGGATCTAATCCATGAATTTGGGATCATGAATTGGACACAATACCATTAATCCATTGAGAAAGTTAATGTTCGTCGAATAGCCCACATACCCTTAGGAGAGAATGGCGGCAGTTACAAGGAAAGGCAGGTTCAAATTGGCATACGGCTGACGTGAGAATACAACAAGGATCTGAACTGAGCCCCATCTTTTTCTCTTTGTATATACTGTAAATGGCATGGCTTCCAAATTACAACACTGTAAATGCCACTTATACGGAGATGACTTACAGATATAATCATAGTAAACCCGAAAACCTACATTCAAAAACACTTCACCTGAATGAAGACTTGAAGACCCTAGATACATGGGCCAAAAACCACGGATTAAAATTAAACCCATCAAAATCCCAGACAATAATAATTATTGGTTACCCTAAATTACTTTGCAAACTCAATCGGACAGCCTTACCACAGTTGTATATGTGTGGTATTCCCATACAGTATAGCAAACCGCAAGGAATCTTGGTATAATATTTGACAAACATCTGTGCTGGTCTGCCCAAACTATGTCTGTGTGTAGAAAAATATACGGAACGCTACGCTGTCTCAGTAAATTCGAAATAACTTTCCCTTTTAATTAAAGAAAATTATCGTTGAATCACTTGCATTACCTCATTTTGATTATTGCGATATACAGTAGTTTACAACAACGTAGGAGTAGAGAGGGGAAGGAAATTACAGTGTGCTCTGAATGCTGGTGTAAGATTATCTGTGGGCTTCGTTAGGCTGACCATGTCACCCACCGTCGTACACACGGTGCCTGCAGGAACGACGCACTCTTCATACTCTCTGATTTTCGCATAATATTCTTAAAACGTCTCAACCAGTCTATCTCTGTGATCGCATCAAACTCCTCTCCACAGACCATAACAAAAGTACCCGATCCTTCAGCATCATGTGTTTATCCCTTCCTGTACACAACAATCTACACGAAATGATTCACCGTTACCGCAGCCCGACAATGGAATTTCTTACCAGTGGACGTCAGAAGCATGTCCAGCAACTCAGCTTTTAAACATGCCTGTGTCGAAATACATATGACATATACATGCATGAATAATAACGTTTTGACCTGAAAACACCTCCTCCTACTTCCTTTTCATCATTATTTCCCTCTTCCTTCCCCTCTAAGTACGATGTGTATTATATAGATGATATGATTTGTTTTCTATATGTATGATATGATTCTTCCTTAATATCACTACGTTTGGGTCTTTTGTTAATACTATTACTCTTATTGTTGATATTGTTTTCATATTATTGTCATCAGTAGTTATTATTAACAGCGTTCTAGATTAAGCCTGGTTAAGTGTAAGAAAGGGAGTACACCCCTAACTTTGCCAGAATAAATAGCAAGCTTTCTTCTATACGAGGGCCTCAATGCTATATGTGGCCCTTACCCGCGGGTGGCAGTATGCAGTGCAATTGGACTCCGCCATTGGTGACGACGTCTTAGTACTACCTGGGGGATTACAGTTTCAGCCTCCCACCCGGGCGCCTGCGGTCAGCCGCGCCACGTCTCGTCGTGGCAGAGGACGCGGCACTCGTGGAGCCCGGGGGGCACAAGCAACTACAGCCACTTGACCGAGGGGGTAGTCCTGTCTCTGCCCGGGACAGTTGCCCTCCTCTTCCGCTACGATCGTTAGGGTGTGATGGTGCATGGATTCTGTGTATTATTTCATTCCTTCTCGCATTTTCTGCTCTTCTCTTATTCTTTTCCCAGTTGTTTCATCGTGGTCGGTCCATTATGGGCTGTATATATGTTTATTGTAATATTCTTTTTTTGAAAAAGCACTTGAGGGGAGCAATTCGGAGGATTCGTGGCGGTAACCTCGAGAACTTAGCTTGCCTCGGTGGTATGCCGCCTGGCTTGTCTCTTCCTCGGCCGCCGCGGCTCTCGCCAGTGCTGTTTTCATCTTAGGCCGGCCGCAAAATGAGACGCAGGTCCGTGAGGTGACGCAGGGTGCCTCACGGTGAGTTTCTGCGAACCACAGAACTGACTGGACCCGCGCATGTTACGGCGCAGGGTGACGTGACGCAATTGCTGCCCGTGGTGACCCTGCGGACCGCAGTCTCTCTTCCGCAGTTTCCTGCAAGACTCACGATGATTTTGGCTGTTCATATTGTGTTTTGTAGTTCGAAATGGAAGAAAAACTAATTGAAGCCGTGCGTGTTCGCGAAGTTCTGTATGATACAAGCCACAAAGCCATTGTTGCAGGTGCTGAAGCGAAGGCGATGTGGGAGAAACTGACCCATTCGCTGAGAGATGCTCTCAGAAGACAGCAAAAATACATGAAAAGTGGAGCACCGGCTGAATCTGTAACATACCGTTTCTAACACAAACTCGGTATCGGAATCAGATTCTGAACTCAAGTCTATTAACAAAGCATCAGTATTCGCCATCTCTGCCAGAGCTAAAGTTCCGTGGTAAACTCCGTACAGAAACTGCGATCCAACTTGCGACGATCGTCGCCGTGACTCACTCTGCCGTGAAGAATTCGACGTGAGTCACCCTGCGTCACCTCACGGACCTGCGTCTCATTTTGCGGCCGGCCTTACACGCGCCCGACGGTTTTCTATAAAAGCAGACGAATCCGCGGCCTGGCGATCAGTCTGCATGTGTCCGAGGGAGAGAGAGGTCTTCTTTTGACTAACTTCGGACATTGCCCATTGAAGATGAGAAAAGGTAAAACAAATCTCAATTAACAACAGTAAGTGTTGTGAACAACCATGAGTTTACACGAGTGATGACGAACATGACATCACATGATTGCTCGACGGCATGCGAACAGCTGTGTGTAGACAGACAGCAGCGTTGTCGACCGGCAGGCTCAGCGTCTTATTCGAGGGAGTCAGTCACTCGCAGCAGAAATAAGCCCAGTAGAAATAATTAATTTCTTACGATAATTAAAGAGTAAGCAAAACATTTGCTGGACAACAATTATTTAGAAAACAGGCACTTTACGAACAGTTTAAAATGTTTACAGAAAATCAACCCTATATGAGAAAACATTAAATGACTATTTCGGTATTACTGCTAAACCCCTTTCCATCGAGTGATGTTGATATCAGATGTATCTTAAACCCTGTTCCAGGATGGGTAGATTCTAAACATGAAGTTTCGTCCATATGTATTCAGCTATTATCCTGCAATGGTGGGCCAATCAACTAACCGACCACGAAAACTAAAAACTTTTGATACGATCTTGAGTTGACTTGAAACGGACACGCACTCACGCACTCTCTCTCTCTCTGGGAAGGAAACGTACGTACAGACAGCAGACCCCCTATAATTTCATTTCTCATCTGTGTTGATTGGCTTTCAGGATCAAAGCCGGGGCCTCCAGATGAGAGGCAGACGTAGACACGCAATCCCTACACCACGGGGCTGGTCATTCTAGATAACATGTGGCAGACTGTTTACAATGTGTAATTTTTCACATGGTCTTTTATATCCCTATCGTTAATTTACAAATGTATGTTTGTAAGCTCGGGTCCTCGTCGCGAGGTGGTGCAGCTCTTTTCAGGCACACCTCCAATGGAGGTGGAATGCATGTATTCTCGTCAGAGGTTCTGTCATACAAGGGCTGCATCAGACTTCATGAATATAGTTGCTTTACGTCGCACAGACACAGATAGGCCTTACGGTAACGATAGGATAGGAAAGGGCTAGAAGTGGAAAGGAAGCGGCCGTGGCCTTAATTAAGAGTGCAGCCTTAGCATTTACCTGGTGTGAATATGGGAAACCATCGAAAACCACCTTCGAGGCACATTTAATACTAATTTTGTCGTCGTTATTTTCAGAATGTCCGCATGCTACGCTGGTAAGGAGGAATCTTAAGAAAGTAAGGAACAAGTATGTGTGAGGCAGTTTAAGGGCCACACTCATAAGAGACAATTACCGAGCTCGATAGCTGCAGTCGCTTAAGTGCGGCCAGTATCCAGTAATCGGGAGATAGTGGGTTCGAACCCCACTGTCGGCAGCCCTGAAGATGGTTTTTCGTGGTTTCCCATTTTCACACCAGGCAAATGCTAGGGCTGTACCTTAATTAAGGCCACGGCCGCTTCCTTCCCATTCCTACGCCTTTCCGATCCCATCGTCGCCATAAGACATATCTGTGTCGGTGCGACGTAAAGCAACTAGCAAAAGTAGCATAAGAGACAATTACAATTTGCTTTACGTCACACCGACACAGACAGGTCTTATGGCGATCGATGGGACAGGAAAGGGCTATGAGTGGGAGTAGAAATCGACCATTGCCTCAATTAAGGTACAGCCCCAGCATTTGCCTGGTGTGAAAATTGTAAACCAGGGAATACCATATTTAGGACTGCCGACAGTGGGGTTTGAACCCACTATCTCTCGAATGCAAGCTGGCGGCACAGCCACTCGCTCAGTACTCTTAAGAGAAGAGCCAACTGAGACGCGATTAAACTGGGACTATCAGATAGTAGCCCAGAGGATTATATCTTTTGTGCCAGGGAGTAAGAGTGTAAGTTATGTTATATTGGGTCCTCATAGTACAAGTTATTGATTTAATTTTCAACGGTTAGAAAAACAAAGAAATACAATTTACTGAAATAGGTATTGGTGTAGGCCTATTCTTTTAAAATCCTCTACAGTAAATACTGTCTCTGTTTTTAAAACTTCAAACTTAAGTCCTGAAATGTAGCTACTTTTGACTTATATTCTTTAGCGCTGCCATGAAAGATATAATCAAGAAGTCTCTATTGTTACCAGCAAAAGAGGAGGGGGTAGACGTCGAGCTACATGGCTGCCAACTGTCCAGAAAAGCATGAACATCCTTGGACTTGAAGAAGAAAAATCAAAGGACGGGAAACAGTAGCGCCTTATGGTAAGGAAAACTGACCCCGTTTAACCGGGACAAACCTAGGTGGAAGAATAAGAAGAAGTAACAATAATTATTTTTGATTAATAATTAAAAGATTATTTTGTAACATATAATTACCAAAGTAAGTAATCCACCTCTGCATGCTGTCCCCCATGATGCCTGCGCGCTCGGCGCTCGTTTTGAATCCATACAGTCGGGTGTTAGTTCGTTCTTCTCAAGAAATACATGAACGCGAATGCTCGCAGGGCATTCCCGTTTCAATATGTCCAATTAGCTGCATTTACTTTTTTAAGATATTTGTCTATAGGTATCGCTTTTCATCGGTTAATCTTGAGAATTATTTAATCGTCCATTTTAACGTCATACACTAGACGGAAATTTAAGCAGTCGTTTCCTCACAGTTAGGCCAATATTGTTGGAAACGAATAGGTTAATTTCCGCTTATTAAATACACATTTTTCTTTCTTTATCCTGCTGATAATTTCCATTTTACTTTATCTTTTGATCCACTGTTTTTTTTCTATCGAACGAGTTACCTACGCGTTATGAGCCGTGTAGTTGTAAGCTTGCATACGGAAAATGTGAGTTCGAATCCCACTGTCAGCAACCCTGATGATGGTTTCTGGTGGTTTCTCACTTTCACACCAGGCAGATGCTGAGGCTGTGCTTTAATTCAGGCCACGGTCGCTTCGTTCCCAGGTCTATCCTTTTCCTTTGCACCCGTTGCAGAAAAAGAAAGAAATAAGCTAGAAAATTCAGTTTTCCAGATATTTGAACCGTTTAATCGCTAACTGAATGTAGGTGGGGCCATAGTACGGTATTTGCTATTGCTATCGAAATTTTACTTGAACAAGGTTTGTCCCTTTAATGTGATGTGTATAATATGTGTTTACTTTCTGACTACAAACTAAGATTTTATTTTTCATGTTTAATTTTCAGATTGTATTTATTTTCCAAGATTTCTTCCAAATTTACTAGGGCTCCGTTAAGATGATCTTTTATTTCTCCCCTAGAATTGTCATGTTATCGCCATACCTAAGCGTTTGAAATTACTCTCTATATATTTTTACACTGTAGTCAATTATTTTCCCCTTTACTAGATTATGGTGCTTCATAAATGTAGGCGTACCTGGGAACAAATAACAGCCTTGTCTTACTCACTTAAAAAAATGTTAACTCTTCCCGGTGTTTCCCACGTACTAACATATTCTCATGTAAAATTTACTTTCAGCTTATTAGGTCGTATTCGCTACATACAGAAGAGATGTTAAGTACAGATAAAAGGCCAATCGGTCACCAGCGGGATCCGTACCCACAACCTCCCGCTTTTGTGTTGGATGCTCGCCCGATTGAATTATGGTACCCTTGGTCGTTGTTATGCTGTAAACTTTCTAAGCTAAGGGAATGGAACTGATAATTTTTGTTTTCTCATTGAATACGGCCTAATAATTTGAAAACTTAATTCAAGTACAATGCGGTCATGAAAATTAAAAATTCAGTTTTCTATATTTTTTTTCAGTTTCCATATCATTTTCGTATCGTTGTATTTTATTCCTACTTTTCTCATGTTGCCAGACCTTTCTGTAGTCTTTTCTAAAAATTATTCGATAATGATAAAATTGCTTCAACGGAGCCACTATCTCTTCTTAACCCACACTGGCCGTCTGCTAGCAACACACTGATCTTAGTTTCACTGCGACCAAGGATTAGATTTGCTAATATATTGTTTCCTGACACGGCAAAAGCCCCAAAGCTTATTACCATGTCGACAATTATGGGCCGTGAAAGTATCAATCTAAATAGTATTTTTTTTTTGCTAGGGGCTTTACGTCGCACCGACACAGATAGGTCTTATGGCGACGATGGGATAGGAAAGGTCTAGGAGTTGGAAGGAAGCGGCCGTGGCCTTAATTAAGGTACAGCCCCAGCATTTGCCTGGTGTGAAAATGGGAAACCACGGAAAACCATCTTCAGGGCTGCCGATAGTGGGATTCGAACCTACTATCTCCCGGATGCAAGCTCACAGCCGCGCGCCTCTACGCGCACGGCTCTAAATAGTATACATGTTGCACATAAAAGCAAAGTCATCTCCGTACAGGCCATGAAGGCCCTTGGAGTGGTGAAAGCTAAAGGCTTCCACTATCCTTAACCTCGGCACTTGATGGGGTAGAGTGGTTAGCTCTACGCCCGGTACTCATTTTCGGCGTAGGATGAGTGAACCTCAGAGCCATGTGCACCTTCGGAGGTGGAAAATCTCGTTTCTTAAATTTTTCGACTTCCTGACGTGGAATCGAACCCACGTCCTTCTGGGTGAATTGAGCACGCCTTTACCACCTCGGCCAGGCATAAATACTTTGCTGTTACATGCAAATGCTGATGTCAGTTATTTTTTATTAGTTTTTATCAGTTTTATATCTTCCGATGAAGTTTATTTCTATATATTAATCTGTCAGAACCGCCTCTGTGGTGTAGTGGTTAGTGTGATTAGCTGCCACCCCCAGAGGCCCGGGATCAGTTCCCAGCTCTGCCACGGTATTTGAAACATTGTATGAGGGACCCACTCAGTCTCGGGAGGTCAACTGAGTAGAAGGGGGGTTTGATTCTCTCCTCAGCCATCCTCGAAGTGGCTTTCCGTGGTTTACCACTTCTCTTCCAGGAAAATGCCGGGATGGTACCTGACTTAAGACCACGGCCGCTTCCTTCCCACTTCCTTGTCTATCGCTTCTATTCTTCCCATTCCTCCACAAGGCCCCTGTTGAGAACAGATGAGGCCGCCTGAGCGAGGTACTGGTCCTCTTGTCCTGTTGTATCCCCCGACCAAAAGTCTCACCTTCCAGGACACTGCCCTTGAGGCGGTAGAGGTGGGATCCCTCGCTGAGTCCGAAGGAGAAACCAACCCTGGACGTTAAGCGGATTAAGAAAGAAAGAAAGTAAGAAAGAAATAAAGAAAGAAAGAAAGAAAGAAAAAAGAAAGTGAGTACGAAATAATCTGTTAGATTACATATCACTAGAAAGACTCAACAAATGTGTGAATTGATGGTCCACAGTAGCTATATGGTCGTGTACACTATAACTTAGAAATACAATTTTGATTCGTGATTTTAATTGCTAAAAGAATGTTAAGTGGGGGCATAGTCGGGTATTTGCTACTGCTGTCGAGTTTGTACATGAAAAGATTTCAAAATATGAATTTGGACGCAACTGGCTGTTTTCTTGTAATAGGAGTAGCATTGGGTTCCCGATCTAGCCACTGTATTCCTTCCCAGTACTAAATGGAGAAATGCTTTGTCCACAATATTCCAGTGCATCTACCAGGCGTCACATTTGATTTGTACGAGATGAAAGATAAGATTTTCAAGGTTATAAGAACTGGCTGACGGTATTATTTTTCTATCAAATTTCAGTGGACGCGCGATTGGTTTCCACTTTCCAAACCACAATGCATTCAAAAGCATTACACGAACTGCACGGCCAGGGAGGATTGGAAGTATGGTAATTTACCTGCTTGGTATTCACACCACTTGGGCAATGACAAACATTCATAGCCAATCTCTCCCTGTGGACTATTTCCTGAGGAGGAAAGTGTTTGGACTATGAAAATTCATGAACGATTCAGCTATATTAAACCTAGACTGGTTATTGATTGACAGTCTGAATGTTGAATGACGAGCCTTGTGCTAGGAGTTCTCTTGTTTCGGGACTCTCAACTCTTAGGTGAGAATATTTTTGTTCGTCGAGGTTAGGAGAACATGGTCCATGGTGTGGGTTACTGCAATCACGTCCTAGTTCGTGAACCATGGGTAACGTCTGCGTGGCTTAGAAGGTGGCCCCGAGAGTCGCGATACCAGTTGCTATATAATAGGAGTGCGCATCTCGGACATAAAGTATAGTATTCTGAGTATGGCTCCCCTTGTGCTCAGGCGGCTAGGACTATACAATCCACCAGTAGTCCCTAAACCGCCGAGAAGAGATCCTCATTGGGACTACATGTAAGTAGGGCGGCATCCTACTTCACAGAATTTACCGAGCTCAGAACATTTTAAGCAAGGGAGTAACTGAGTCCCGCTTCCATTTGACAGGCGAGCGACTCCTTGGAAACAACTTGGGGAACGAAATGGCTTACGAATAAAATGGGACTTATGGAAGAAAGAAAGTAGAGCGGGTTTGGTCGGCAAAGACGAAGCGTCTGGATATGTTAGGAGTTAATTATATTCAGATATGGGGAGATAACGAGGAAGAGATTATAAAATATTCTTTACAGGTGGTGTTAAAAAGGGAAGGGCAGAGTGTAGAGCAGGAATGTTCATCAGGAATACTACTGCACGCAGCATAGTTTCTGCTAGGCACGTAAATGAACGAATGATGTGGGTAGATTTAACTGTTGGAGGAATTCTGGACGTCAGAGATAAACTATCGTAAGTGCAAAAACGACAATTTTGAGCTTTGTATTGTATGTGACTTGTTTTGATCGTGTCTTCTTACTATTGTATCCGGTCGAATGGAGATAAGCTATGTGATATTATTGATGTGCAAGGAGAACACAGCGATAAACAATGGTAAATGATCATACAGCAGCTCAACCTAATGCCTTCCCCCGCACTCCTTACCGAATTGGTTCTTACGATCGTTTACCACGGCCAAAACTGTCGATTCGACCTGCCTTACTGGTAGTAAATTATGCGCCTCAGCAGTTTTCTGCTCTCCTGTAAAGTTAATGAAACGTAACTCACCCAAGTTTACCTCTGACGTCCTGACTTAACGAGAATTTTCTCAGTGTTTCCTCTATTTGAGGGTGCAGTTGAGGATGAAGTTGACAAGTTTTATGAGGCACTGAGTGACACCGTAGTCAGGGTCAACAGCAAGGATAGGATAGTGCAAATGGGCAACGTCAGTGTTAGAGCTGGAAATAAAACTGAAGGATACGAAAATGTGCTGGCTAAAAGTGGGGAAGGTATGGAAGCTAATAGAAATGGGAAGCGTTGCTGTTGGCTTTACGTCGCATAGACACAGATAGGTCTTATGGCGACGAAGGGACAGGAAAGGGCTAGAACTGGGAAAGAAGCCGTGGCCTTAATTAAGGTACAGCCCCAGCATTTGCCTTGTGTGAAAACGGGAAACCTGCCGGGCTGAGTGGCTCAGACGGTTAAGGCGCTGGCCTTCTAACCCCAACTTGGCAGGTTCGATCCTGGCTTAGTCCGGTGGTATTTGAAGGTACTCAAATACGACAGCCTCGTGGCGGTAGATTTACTGGCACGTAAAATAACTCCTGCGGGACTAAATTCCAGCACCTCGGCGTCTCCGAAGACCGTAAAAGTAGTTAGTGGGACGTAAAGCAAAATAACTTAAAATGGGAAACCACGGAAAACCATCTTCAGGGTTGCCGACAGTGGGATTCGAACCCACTATCTCCCGAATATGGGAAGCGTTTACTGGATTTCTGTACTAGTATGGGATTAGCAGTTAAAGATAGATTCTTCAAGCATAAGACTATACTCTAGGCCTAGGATAGAGAATGTGAAATTAATCACATGCAATTAAAATCCCCGAGTCGGCTGGCAGTCGAACCCGAGATTCTCTGAAACGAAGACCTCAATCCTGACTATTCAGCCAGGGAGATAACATGTATGTACATAAATATTTAATTATGATAAGATGCTCAAGCAATGCATTAAGTAAATAAGGATAATCATAGTGAGACTTGCGATTAAGTGAAACAAATTTGAAATATTTAGAAATAACTTATCCAAGCAAAGAGCCTCCGTTGCTCAGGCGGCAGTGCGTCGGCCATTCACCGCTGGGTTCCGTGGTTCAAATCCCGGTCACTCCTTGTGAGATTTGTGTTGGGCAAAGCGGAGGTGGGACAGGTTTTTCTTCGGGCACTCCGGTTTTCCCTGTCAATTTCATTCCAGCAACACTCTCCAATATCATTTTATTTCATCTGTCATTCATTAATCATTGCCCCAGAGGAGTGCAACAGGCTTCGGCAGCCGGCACAATTCCTATCCTCGCCGCTAGATGGGGCTTCATTCATTCAATTCCTGACCCGGTCAAATGACTGGAAATAGGCTGTGGATTTTCATTTGAACTTATCCAAACAAACGTTTGTCTAGTACTCAAGGAAATGACGAGAAATGTTTGCTTAATATGCAATATATATATTCCCCGTCAGTACATAACTAATACAGACAGCATCGTCCTCCTCTGTGTTACTAAGTTTCAATCAAAGAATAGTCATGCCATGTCTAAAATTTTAAAATTATAAATTAAAATAAGTAACAATTCATTTAGTCACCGTGGCTCAGGTGGCAGCGCGCCGGCCTCTCACCGCTGAGTTCCGTGGTTCAAATCCCGGTCATTCCATGTGAGGTTAGTGGTGGACAAAGCGGAGGTGGGACAGGTTTTTCTCCGGGTTCTCCGGATTTCCCTGTCAATTTCATTCCAGAAACACTCTCCAATATAATTTCATTTCATCTGTCATTCATTAATCGTTGCCCCAGAGGAGTGCAACAGGCTTCGGCAGCCGGTACAATTCCTATCTTCGCCGCTAGATGGGGACTTCATTCATTCTCTTCCTGATCCGGTCGAATGACTGGAAACAGGATGTGGATTTCATTTCATTCAATAATTCATTCATTCTAAGTACGTCATTAATTTTATGCATTCCTGAAGGTAAGAATCGTTCCCAGATGTGAAACTGTTCATCTAATTACACATACATACATACATACATACATACATACATACATACATACATACGTACATATTCATTATAGACTGTTATGCCTTTCAGCGTTCAGTCTACAAATCTC
Source organism: Anabrus simplex (assembly GCF_040414725.1). Classification (NCBI taxonomy): domain Eukaryota; kingdom Metazoa; phylum Arthropoda; class Insecta; order Orthoptera; family Tettigoniidae; genus Anabrus; species Anabrus simplex. Next base: position 190,152,828 of record NC_090265.1, read on the forward strand.
TATGCATTTCATAAATGCGCCACAATCTTCTTTGTAATTAAATGCGGCCTTATTTTTTAAATAATTGAAATCTGAATCTAACCACCATCATCTCGGTCTCACTCAATTTCTTTTATATTCCATGGCCGAGACCGTTACTCTCACAGGTAACCTATCTTCTTCCTCTCGCCACACATCTCGTATTACCAAAGCCGATTTATGCATAAGCTTCATCATTCGAGTTCATTTCTAACTTATTCCGAGTACCCTGCTCCCATTGCTCCCACCCGTTTGTACCCGCGATCATTCTCGCTAATTTCATGTCTGTTACTTTTAACTTATGAATAAGATATGCTGAGTCTACTCACCTTTCACTCCCGGAAAGCAAAGTTAGTCTGAAAACAGACCGGTGTAAAGATAGTTTCGTCCAGAAGCTGACTTCATTCTTACAGAATACTACTGATCGCAACCTAACTAAATCCCTAATGCCACTTTTATACCTTTCAGTAGATGATTCATGTAAACTATGAACAATAAAGGTGCAAATGTATAACCCCTCTAATTACCTTGAACCAAGAACTCATGCTACCATCAATTCTTACTGAAGGCCAATAGTCAGCATAAATGCCTCTGATTGCTTTTAATAATGTATCCTTAATCATGATTCACTAGTAGGGCTAATATCTTTTCCCTCGGTACTCTGGCATATGCCTTCTGTAGATCTACGAAACATAAACATGCCTGTCTATTCCTTTCGTAGCATTTTGCAGCTACCTGGCGCATACTGAAAGTCTGTTTGTTTGTTTGTTTGTTTGTTTGTTTGTTTGTTTGTTTGTTTCCTTTCCTTACAATTGTCTTTACGTCGCACCGACACAGATAGGTCTTATGCGATGATGGTGTAGGAAAGGGCAGGGAGTGGGAAGGAAGCGACCGTGGCTTTAATTAATGTACAGCTCCAGCATTTGCCTGGTGTGAACATGGGAAACCATAAAAAAACATTTCCAGGGCTGCTACTGTGGGATTCGAACCTACTATCTCCCGAATGAAAGCTCACAGCTGTGCGATAAAATTCCGGCACCTTGGCGTCTCCGAAAACCATAAATGGGGGTAGTTGGCGTGGCGGGACGTAACACAAAAATTATTATTATTATTATTATTATTATTATTATTATTATTATTATTATTATTATTATTATTATTAAGAGCTGCCAGTTTTCATAAACATCTCACATAATTCTTGGTAACACTGATGCGAAGGTAATTTTGAGCTTCCCATGTCATACATTGGTCATAACCAAGAGATAATTTCTTAGCAGATTTCATGGCCTCAGCACGTAAGGTAAATCTTATATCAATATTGGTGGCGCATATGAGTCACTAAATTGATACAGCCATTTCTGTGTTATAAGGCGTAAGCGCTGGAGAGCTGGGAATGAGCGTAAAACTCTAGGTAACAAATTACTGCCATGAGCTATAAAGTAGTTTATTATTTCTCTGCACACCGCCTTGGCAATAAATCAGCCGACTATTGAGTCCATCAATCTTTCTCTCTTGCCTCAGGCTCGTAAGGACGAGAATCTTAATCTCTTTGTTTGCCTCAGCTCTGCGGATATCTGAAGCTCCCATTACTGTCACAAAAGTGAGAGCTAGTTGCCTGGCTCTAGAGTACCTGTTATACCTGCCTGCAACCAACTTAGAAAGTCAGATCATCAACGGACCATTTTTCACTAACTCTTTAAGCAACCAATTTTTGTTGTTGTAATGTCTATGGCGATAGTAAATTTATTATTATTATTATTATTATTATTATTATTATTATTATTATTATTATTATAACTTACAATTGGATTTACGTCGCACTGCCATAGATAGGTCTTACGGCGACGACGGGATCGAAATGGACTAGGAGTGAGAAGGAAGCGGCCATGGCCTTAATTAAGGTACACCCCCAGCCAGCATTGGCATGGTGTGAAAATAGGGAACACGGAAAACCATCTTCAGGGCTGCCGACAGTGGGGTTCGAATCCACAATCTCCCGAATGCAAGCTCAAAGCTCCGTGACCCTATTATTATATACAGACTGACCCACATAAATTATTCACCTCAGATATCTTCTGACTAGTTGAAGATGGCGATAAACAGTTTTCACAAGAGAAATAATAGTAGAGGACACATCAAAGAACGTGAAATGTGTGTCCGTTGCTTTGATGTTTCGAGGCAGTGATACTAAGTTTTTAAGATGGAACTCTACCTATTTCTGTTGCATAAGGAGTTCTAGAAAATTTTAACACAGGAATGTCACCCAAAATTCATTTCTTCAGTAGCACTTACTCCCTTTAGCAAATCCCCCCATAGAATGCTGGCGCCACATTTGAAAACGTTCACACTTCAATACCCTTTTCGCCAGAGCTTCATGTCTGAATGCGGAAATAATTTCATAGCTGAATGTGGCTCTCTACAACAAACTCTGGGAACCGCCCCCTTCCTACACGGGACAGTTCACCCAAATCTATTTTTCTCTCGGATAAATTAGCCCAGGACAATTCAACCTGGATAATTCATTCTATTCAATTAATGCAATTAATTAAAAGAAACTTCACCCAAATAAATTGATCCAGGAGGTTTATTGTTTGAAATTTATTTTTTTCTTGAAAATATAAACCGATTGCCAAATATTATTTGATTTGTAGAATGAAGAACATTATTTTGGTGCATTAAACGGTGATATTGTTATACAAGCACGCATTCCTCCGGGGTCTTTTAACTCGTCGTACGTTAAGTTTTGGTCTGCAGTCTTTGTTTCAAGTTCTAATATTTACGTTTCTGAAGTTGTGCAACCGTCCGATGTTCATCGGATTAGGCAGCATTGAAATGATTCCGTAACACCGACGCTCTGGACCCGACTGCGATATATGTGTTTTTGAAATGTTTAGCTAATTGACTGAGTTGTCAAGAGATTGATAGCCGGGCTGAGTGGCTCAGACGGTTAAGATGCTGGCCTTCTAACCCCAACTTGGCAGGTTCGATCCTGGCTCAGTCCGGTGGTATTTGAAGGTGCTCAAATACGACAGCCCCGTGTCGGTAGATTTACTGGCACGTAAAAGAACTCCCGCGGGACTAAATTCCGGCACCTCGGCGTCTCCGAAGACCTTAAAAAAGTAGTTAGTGGGACGTAACACAAATAACATTATTATTATTATTATTATTATTATTATTATTATTATTATTATTATTATTATTATTATTATTATTAAGAGATTGATATAACTAAGGTCTGAAATGTGTGGAATGAGAATTGTACATGTACCCTTCCAAAACTGACCCATCTTTCTTGCTAACAGTAATTTCTACTACTTCCCCCCCCCCTTTCTTTTTTGTAAGTTGCTTTACGTCACACCGACACAGGTAGGTCTTATGCCGACGATGGGACAGGAAAGGGCTAGGAGCGGGAAGAAAGCGGCCGTGGCCTTAATTAACGTACAGTCTGGTGTGAAAATGAGAAACCATGGAAAACCATTTTCAGGGCTGCCGATAGTGATGTATGAACCCACTATCTCCCGAATACCGGATACTGATCACATTTAAGCGACTGCAACTGTCGATTTCTACAACTCATTCCATTTTAAAGGGCTGTAAATGTACTTAATCTACCATCGAAAATTGTGTACTCTTTTTTGTTATGGATAAGGCAGTTTCTGAAAGAAGAAATTTCGTAGTTGTGAATGTGGCTGCCTAGGGTCAACTCTGTATGTGACAGAAATGGGTATACAGTAGTTCAATTAAAAAAAAAAAACGCTTTCTGTCGCTGCCGCGGTGCTTATTTAAGCACGATACGTATATTCCACGGGCATTCATGGATCTATTATTATTATTATTATTATTATTATTATTATTATTATTATTATTATTCACCTAGGTGAAAATCGCCTATTCCTCTTCATCTAGTCAGATGTTATTTAGCTGGGCCACCTTGTATGCATCTTGTAGGATAGAATAGTTGGAAATATTATTATTTTAAAACTTGAAAAAATATTCGTATATTTCGTTTATGACTATGGTACGTATAATATTGGTTCCAACGTTATAAACTGAGGAAGTCCATGTTTAAACTTCGTTGAAACATCGAAAGATATTAATGCTTATTTGATAATGTAATGTAATGTAATGTAATGTAATGTAATGTAATGTGGTTTTTTGATAGAACATTCTCCGAAGGAGGATCCTGACAGTACAAAAGGGACCGCATACCTATGGGAAGGATTTGACTAAAGTAAACAACATATTGTGAAGCCTAATTTTGCGAAGCATCTCTCGTGGAAATTGCTTGCTCTGTACTTTGTGTTCCTTTCATGTGGGGATTATACAGTAAAGCTTGGTATTGTGGCAAACCCTCCCTAAGTAAACTATAAGAACCAGCGAGTAGAGGGAAATTATACACCAGAAAGATAATTAATACCTTAAATCATTGTTCAGCATGAAATACGAAGGATACATCTTTGGACAAGTCAAAATTTTATAGGATAACTCGTGAAATAATAATAATAATAATAATAATAATAATAATAATAATAATAATAATAATAATAATAATAATAATAATAATAATAATAATAATAATAATAATGTCCGCCTCTGTGGTGTAGTGGGTTCGATTCCCACCTCAGCCATCCTGGAAGTGGTTTTCCGTGGATTCCCACTTCTCCTCCAGGCAAATGCCGGGATGGTACCTAACTTAAGGCCACGGCCGCTTCCTTCCCTCTTCCTTGCCTATCCGTTCCAATCTTCCCATCCCTCCACAAGGCCCCTGTTCAGCATAGCGGGTGAGGCCGCCTGGGCGAGGTACTGGTCATACTCCCCAGTTGTATCCCCCGACCCAGAGTCTGAAGCTCCAGGACACTGCCCTTGAGGCGGTAGAGGTGGGATCCCTCGCTAAGTCCGAGGGAAAAACAGAACCTGGAGGGTAAACAGATGAATAATAATAATAATAATAATAATAATAATAATAATAATAATAATAATAATAATAATAATAATAATAATCAATATTCTAAAGGCTAATGCCTTGTCGATGCAACCACCCTCTTCTTTCATTGGCTGTTCGTTTCACTTCCATGTAATTGACACAACCTAACCTCTTCTTGATGTCGTCCAAATACTTCATCCTAGGTCTACCTCTCCCTTTCTTTCTCATTACTTTCCCTTCAAGTATGTTAGTGATGAAAGTATTGTGTCTGATGACATGTCCAATAAATTTTATTTTCCTGTTTTCCATTTCCTTTAAGAATCTTCTCTCTTCTTTAACTTCCCTTAAGACTTCCAGGTTGGTTTTTCTTTCCGTCCAGCTCGTTCTGGTCATTTTCCGCCATATCCACATTTCAGCAGCTTCAAGTCGATTCCTTTCTAATTTACCCAGAGTCCAACTCTCACTTCCATACTGAAGTGTACTCCATACATATGATTTTGCAAAGGATTTTCTGACATCTATATTCATGTGTGTGCTAGTTAAAATGTTTTTCTTAGTCATAAATGCCTGTTTTGCCAATGCTTTCTTCTATTTACTTCCAGGAAGCATCTATTATCCTCTTTAATCTACTAAGAAGAAATTTGGTCACTTGTTATATGTTTGTCCGCCTCCCTGTGGTGTAGTGGTTAGTGTGATTAGCTGCCACCCGCGGAGGTCCGGGTTCGATTCCCGGCTCTGCCACGAAATTTGAAAAGTAGTACGAGGACTGGAATGGGATCTACTCAGTCTCTGGAGGTCAGATAAGTATACGGGGTTCGTTTCCCACCTCAGCCATCCTCGAAGTGGTTTTTCCATGGTTTCTCCAGGCAAATGCCGGGATGGTACCTAACTTAAGGTCACGGCCGCTTCCTTCCCCTTCCCTTGTATATCTCTTCCAATCTTACCACTCTTCCATAAGGCCCTTGTTCAGCATAGCAGGTGAGGCCGCCTGGGCGAAATACTGGTCCTCCTTCCCAGTTGTATTCCCGACCAAATGTGTTACACTCCAGGACAGTGCCCTTGAGGGGGTAGAGGTGGGATCCCTCTTTGAGTTCGGGGTAAAAAGCAACCCTGGAGGGTAAACCGATTAAATAGATATTTTTAAAATACACTGCCTGACAGTGACAATGCAACACCAAGGAGGAGTGGTTCGAAAGGGATGAAAGTTGGGGAAAAAACAGAGACGGCACGGATGAATAATTGATGTTTATTTCAAACCGATATGCAGGTTACACAATGCGCACGGCATCGACTCAGTAGGATGTAGGACCACCGCGAGCGGCGATGCACGCAGAAACACGTCGAGATACAGAGTCAATAAGAGTGCGGATGGTGTCCTGAGGGATGGTTCTCCATTCTCTGTCAACCATTTGCAACAGTTGGTCGTCCGTACGAGGCTGAGGCAGAGTTTGCAAACGGCGTCCAATGAGATCCCACACATGTTCGATTGGTGAGAGATCCGGAGAGTACGCTGGCCACGGAAGCATCTGTACACCTCGTAGAGCCTGTTGGGAGATACGAGCAGTGTGTGGGCGGGCATTATCCTGCTGAAACAGAGCATTGGGCAGCCCCTGAAGGTACGGGAGTGCCACCGGCCGCCGCACATGCTGCACGTAGCGGTGGGCATTTAACGTGCCTTGAATACGCACTAGAGGTGACGTGGAATCATACGCAATAGCGCCCCAAACCATGATGCCGCGTTGTCTAGCGGTAGGGCGCTCCACAGTTACTGCCGGATTTGACCTTTCTCCACGCCGATGCCACACTCGTCTGCGGTGACTATCACTGACAGAACAGAAGCGTGACTCATCGGAGAACACGACGTTCCGCCATTCCCTCATCCAAGTCGCTCTAGCCCGGCACCATGCCAGGCGTGCACGTCTATGCTGTGGAGTCAATGGTAGTCTTCTGAGCGGACGCCGGGAGTGCAGGCCTCCTTCAACCAATCGACGGGAAATTGTTCTGGTCGATATTGGAACATCCAGGGTGTCTTGCACATGCTGAAGAATGGCGGTTGACGTGGCGTGCGGGGCTGCCACCGCTTGGCGGCGGATGCGCCGATCCTCGCGTGCTGACGTCACTCGGGCTGCGCCTGGACCCCTCGCACGTGCCTCATGTCCCTGCGCCAACCATCTTCGCCACAGGCGCTGCACCGTGGACACATCCCTATGGGTATCGGCTGCGATTTGACGAAGCGACCAACCTGCTCTTCTCAGCCCGATCACCATACCCCTCGTAAAGTCGTCTGTCTGCTGGAAATGCCTCCGTTGACGGCGGCCTGGCATTCTTAGCTATACACGTGTCCTGTGGCACACGACAACACGTTCTACAATGACTGTCGGCTGAGAAATCACGGTACGAAGTGGGCCATTCGCCAACGCCGTGTCCCATTTATCGTTCGCTACGTGCGCAGCACAGCGGCGCATTTCACATCATGAGCATACCCCAGTGACGTCAGTCTAACCTGCAATTGGCATAAAGTTTTGACCACTCCTTCTTGGTGTTGCATTTGCTCTGTCAGTCAGTGTATATTCACACATCCACGATACGCATACATATTGAAGGAAAACAAACACGGCGTATAGTATTTTGGGGTGGTAGACTTCCTACTCGGAAGCGTTGCTCCAATTGGTCTCAGACCAAGTCTGGACCTCTGGATGGCCACTCTATTCGTTGCACATGGTGCTCTTGAAGGAATAAGGCTCTAGGATCATCATGCATGGCTAGTATGTTTTTTTTTTCATGTTGCCTGACGTGAGGAATCACATGTGGCACTAAGATCTCGCGAATGTACCGTTGAACACTTAAGGATCCATTGCGAAAGAACAGGAGATCGGTTTTCCTGTCACAACTTACGCCTGCCCACACCATACCAGATTCACCTCCATAAGCAACGGTAGACTGAAGAGTTGTCGGATGAAATTGCTCCCCATGACTCACCCCGACTCGCAGACGACCATCTGAACGACATAACGCGAAATAGGATTCATCCGAGAACAGCACAGCGTTAGTGTCTTACAAGGGGGCATTCCTTACTCGTCACCACCGATTTCACTCAAATTTATAGAACATGCAGGGCTTGGCTAGAAATTAAAGTACCCGAAGTGGGAACTCCAGATGGCCAAGCGTATAGAAAATAAAAATAAAAATAAAAATAAAAATGTTGACGCGGCTGTCGCACCGTATAAGCCACTTACGTTAGCGCGCACGCCGAGCAGTAGTTGGCGTAGCGTTAAGAGCTCGGGCTAGTAATTCGATGGTCATGGGTTCGAATCCCCGTGCCGAGACTTTTTTGTTTGTCTCTCAAGTTTTATATTATTCATTTTCCAATTAAGCAAAGAGATAAATAGTTCATTTTATTTATTTATTTATTTATTTATACACAAAAGGCATAGAAAAGGTAAAATATTCGGATTTCATTGTCAGACTTTTCAACAAGGGATTGTAATTAAAGCGCGTACGGAAAGACTTTATGTCCGCCTCTGTGGTGTAGTGGTTAGCGTGATTAGCTGCCACGCCCGGAGGCCCGGGTTCGATTCCCGGCTCTGCCACAAAATTTGAAAAGTGGTACGAGGGCTGGAACGGGGTCCACTCAGCCTCGGGAGGTCAACTGAGTAGAGGTGGGTTCGATTCCCATCTCAGCCATCCTGGAAGTTGTTTTCCGTGGTTTCCCACTTCTCCTCCAGGCGAATGCCGGGATGGTACCTAACTTAAGGCCACGGCCACTTCCTTCCCTCTTCCTTGCCTATCCCTTCCAATCTTCCCATCCCTCCACAAGGCCCCTGTTCAGCATAGCAGGTGAGGCCGCCTGGGCGAGGTACTGGTCATACTCCCCAGTTGTATCCCCCGACCAAGAGTCTGAAGCTCCAGGACACTGCCCTTGAGGCGGTAGAGGTGGGATCCCTCGCTAAGTCCGAGGGAAAAACCGAACCTAGAGGGTAAACAGATGATGATGATGATGATGATGATGATGACGGAAAGACTTTGTAAAATTTCTACAATTATGCGCTCATTAAAAATGACGTCCTATATGCCTTTTGCATATAAATAAATACAAGAAATAAATTATTCACCGCTTTGCTTAATTGGAAAATGAATAATATAAAACTTGACAAAAAAAAGTCTCCACACGGTGGTCAAACACACGACCATCGAATTACTAGTCCGAGGTCTTACCGCTACGCCAACTACTGCTCGGCGTGCATGCTAACGCACGTGGCTTATACGGTGTGAGAGACGCGTCAAAATTTTTAATTTTCATTTTTATTTTCTCTATGGTTGGCCATCTGGAGTTCCCACTTCGGGTACTTTCATTTCTAGCCAAGCCCTGCATGTTCTATAAATTTGAGCGAAATCGGTGGTGACGAGTAGGGAATGCCCCCTTGTTAGATGCCAGTGCAAATGATCTCTAGCTAACTGCATGCAGTCTTGTGCCAATAAGTTGTCTGCCCAGTGCAGGTAGACTACTTGAGCCGGTCGTCGGTCTCTTCTGACTGCGGTCTTTACTCATCCTCAAGCAGTCTACTGTAGGGTCTACCTATAGTGCTCGTGCTGTAACTTGGCGGTTTCGGAGAGCTTGTACACGCACAAAATGAGGTTGTTTTCCTTTGGCGGCCCGCGCCAGGGTGCCTGGCAACACTTCCAGTATATTTGAAACGTTTCCACAGATAACGAAGTGTATTCCGAGCAAGCAGCAGCATTCTAGCAACGCATCTTTGCGAGTTGCCTCTTTGAGGTAGTGTAAGTGCGTGAGTGGCTACCTTTGACGCCCTCGTTGCCTACCTCAGTCCGTACGACCAGTCATGATTTGTAAACACTACACTTCACAGAAACCAACCTTCGCACACACTTGAATAATTGAAGCACTCGTACCATTCACGTCGGCGGATTAGAGTGGATGTCGACCCACAAGGGGCCATGATTGGTTCGTTGTCCGACAGCTTTGCACTCCGACCGGTCAACAGAGCAGAGGAGGGGTGGCCACGGCTCTACCGTGGCTCTACGCCTCTGCGTTCGGGAGACGGAGATGGTCTGTTTCCCACCGTCGGCTGTCCTGAGAATGGTTTTCCGTGGTTTTACATTCTCCTGAACTAAGGCGAATGCCGGGAGAGTCCCTAGTATTGGCCGCGGCCGCCAACTCTCTCACCTTCTTCGACACAAATATCCTGGCCTGAAAGATGGCGCCACCGTCTAGGAGGTCCTTCTCCGCCTTCAGGGGAGGACTGAAAATATTTTGTAGTAGTAGTAATAGTGGTGTCCGCCTCTGTGGTGTAGTGGTTAGCGTGATTAGCTGCCACCCCCGGAGGTCCGGGTTCGATTCCCGGCTCTGCCACGAAATTTGAAAAGTGGTACGAGGGCTGGAACGGGGTCCACTCAGCCTCGGGAGGTCAACTGAGTAGAGGTGGGTTCGATTCCCACCTCAGCCATCCTGGAAGTGGTTTTCCGTGGTTTCCCACTTCACCTCCAGGCGAATGCCGGGATGGTACCTAACTTAAGGCCACGGCCGCTTCCTTCCCTCATCCTTGCCTATCCCTTCCAATCTTCCCATCCCCCTACAAGGCCCCTGTCCACCATAGCAGGTGAGGCCGCCTGGGCGAGGTACTGGTCATACTCCCCAGTTGTATCCCCCGACCAAGAGTCTGAAGCTCCAGGACACTGCCCTTGAGGCGGTAGAGGTGGGATCCCTCGCTGAGTCCGAGGGAAAAGCCGAACCTGGAGGGTAAACAGATGATGATGATGATGATGATGAGTAATAGTGGTACCTTTCAGCTGACATCTGGATGACAGCGGAGTCCTCTGTTATGTAAACAGAACATGTTATTGCCGCAGTAATCCAATCCTCATCCCACTATGCATTTGTACAATGCAGTTAGGAACATCTAAAGACGTGATCAAATTCCTTTTTTCCGAGCAGTGTACATCGTACAAGAGTAGGAGATAGGAGACACCTGATGAAAAATATAAGGAAGAGGAAAATATCCTGGTTGAGTCACATAGTACGCAGAAATTGTCTTCAACAGAAGATGATGGAAGGAAAAAATAGATGGAAGAGGAGGAAGAAGAAGGTTTGGAATGTTAACAGATGTCAAGTAACGTAGAAGTTATAAACAACTGAAAGAAGATGCTCAGGACAGAGAATCATGGACCGAGCGAATTCGCCATGCAGTTAGGGGCGCGCAGCTTTGAGCTTGCATATGGAAGATAGTGGGTTCGAACCACACTGTCGGCAGCCCTGAAGATGGGATTCTGTAGTTTTCCATTTTCACACCATAATTAAGGCCACGGCCGGTTCTTTTCCACTCCCAACCCTTTCATATTCCATCGTCGCCATACGACCTATCAGTGTCGGCGCGACTTAAAGCAAATTGTAAAAAAAAAAAAAAAAAAAAAAAAAAAAAAAAAAAAAATGGAGGATATCTAGTTGATACCTGTGTCAGGAGAGATTCATAAAAGAAGAAAATATCATCCAATATGAATATACAAATAACTTTTTAAGATTTGTATACATTTTAGAAACTGAACAAGATCACTTGTTGAAATAAATGTGTAACTAACACTTCTGCTGATTTTTCCCATTGATGTCAAGTGTGTCGCACATGTGAATTGGCTCTATTTTTATGACGGGATGCCGGGCTGAGTAGCTTAGACGATAGAGCGCTGGCATTATGAGTACAACTTGGCGGGTTCGATCCTGGCTCAATCCGGTGGTATTTGAAGGTGCTTAAATACGTCAGCCTTGTGTCGGTAGATTTACTGGTAAGTAAAAGAAATCCTACAAGACAAAATTCTATCAACTCGGTGTCTCCGAAAACCATACAATATATTTAGTGGGAGTAAAACAAATAACATTATTTTTATTATTAATTATGGCGGGATGTCCTTTCTGACGCCAATCCTATATATGGAGGGACGTATTGAGCTATCGCATGTTTCTGTAAGGTCTGGCAGTTTGGTGTGTTGTGGTTATGTGCAGGGTTGTTTTTTGAGACGAGTAGAAACATATAGTCCCCGAGCCAGAGTAATTAATCAGACACGGCTAATACACTCGGCTCGAATGGAAATCAAACATGAGCCCTTTTAGAATAAGCTGAAGTCGGAAGTGTTCAAACATACGAGCGTAGAGGATTAGTCTTTTTCTATTGCTTAACTCTGTGTTGATATTAAAGGACTAAACCTGCAAAGCGTTATGTGAGGTGAGATGGGGAAATGATAGTCCAGAGAGCATAATAGGATGATATCCTATTATTAATCTGTATATTCAAGTTAGCATCATTTTATCAACCAGCATATTTCAAACATAGTGCAATGTAGAGCCCGAACTCCGTGATTTAAGAGAAGGCGACTCCATAGCGCGAGTTAGAGACCGTGCGATTGCATGTGAAAACCCCGATCTGGAAGGAACGTTTATTTCAAATTTACTCGTGAACACCCCGGAGATAGCGTTATCCAGCCAGCGAGATACGAGGTAGAGAAGGGAGATCGTGCAAGGGTGACAGAGAGAGTTTTGAGTTTGTCACGTGGAGTTGGCACTATAAGCTCCAGTTTATGGAAGGTAAATTGTATCATTGTGGCGAGATCCAAGCTACTCTAGTGTTTTATCTACTCAAATTCAAACTACCGTAGGGGACCAACCGCCCCTACACAAAGACCGGCTGGAGAGAGATTGGGGAAGAACCGCCTGTAACGGAAATCGACCGTCTTCTATAAAGGGAGAGAGAGAGCCGTGGAGCTCAGCCCTTGTGATTGACAGACCAGTGCGCAGTGCGTATCGTTCGCGACTAACACCGATACCGTTTGCCTAAATCAGAGTGCTTAGAACAAAGTGAAATATATAGTTGTTGTCAGGATGTAACTATAATCTATCACCCGGGCAGATATTTTGAATTGTGAATAAATTGAACTAATTCGCGGTCGTAAATTTTAGTGGGGTTCGCGCCAAATATCTGCATAATGGACTTGTCTGTGACTGGTTTCTAACCGTAATTGGCTCTACTTGTAACGGGATTCATTTATAAGTAGGAGATTTGCAAATTGATTTCGCCTAGCATCGCGCGCAGATACGTTCGAGGCAGTAAAAAGAAGAGTGTTTGTTTGCAGCAACCACTTTCCAGGACGAGCAGACATCAAGAGAGAAGCAGACGGCAGCAGTGATGGCGTTCCCAGGAGTCGAGTGCCAGGACTCCAGACTTGACGTTCACAGCTCCATCATGGTGTAATTCCACCATGAGCCCCGGCTGGTAGCCGGAGGCATCGGTGGGAGATTTCAGAGGAGTTAAACTGCAATTTTTAAGCATGACATATAGCATAGTCTCGTATAATGCCCCTTTTCCTTTTTTATTCAGAAATCTTGTATATATTTCATGACGTAAGTTCTATGCCTTAAGCATAATCATTTCTTGTAATTTTCATTAACTTAACTTCAGTGGCGGCGCGTGACTTTCATCACTGGGGGGTTCAAAAGAAGAAAAAATTGCCTCCCCCCAACCTCTCCTCTTCCCATCTCCGCCAGCTTCTCTTCCATCGTGGGCCGTAACCTCCTAAACTAAGATGACATAAGTTCTAGAAGGTGATCAAATACAAGAGGAGCAGAAAATACGGTAGGCCTACATGCCGAGTTTTACCACATGCAAAATAAGAAATAACTGCTTCATTGAAGTCCGCAGAGTCTCCAACAAAGTTCCTTTCAATTGACAACATAGCAAGAGCAATAAGTCTATCCTCGGTCATTGTGCTGCGCTAGAAAGTTTTTATTCTCTTCAGGGTAGAGTAACACCTTTCTGCTTCCGATGTCATGGGAATAGTAACAACTATATTTAAAAGTTTTCATTGGTATTACCTTGCCGCTATTCTTTGCCTCAATGATTTTTGAGTTAAGTTTCTCTCCAAAGGGTAATTATTCCAAAGAAGGCAAATTAATAGGTGTTTATTAAGTAATGATATATTTGGGACAAGATATTAATTGGAATTTGACAGTTTAATGTGACTTTTGGTAGTAACGATGGTTTTCAACACTAGCGCTAGTTACGTGTTCTATTCTCTGTTGCCTAGTCAAATTCCCGTAAGGCCAACAGATGGCAGGCACATACCCCAACCCCAACAACACGACTAGCTAGTCTTGAGACAGTGGCCTATTGCGCATGCGTAAAGAACAGAGATCCGTTTCTGCGATATCCTGGTCTTGCCTTAGTGCTGGCTTTCGTCCCCCCGCACCTCGCCACTCCCTTCGCCTATGTACGGACGGAGAGATCGTCTTTGCAAGGGGGTTCATTCCAGACAAGTATCCAGCCACACACCTTGCGCAGCTCACATGAATTGAAAGCCAGTACGAGTATATTACGGATAGAGGGACTTAGCAAGAGCTTCGAGATTGACAAGGGAGTTATGAAAATTACGTAGTTGAGTACAATTTGATGTAAACTGGAGGTTCATTGCTCCATTGCGCTATACCAGAAACCGCCACTGCTTAACTTGGGGCTGACGATCCGCGCTTGTGTTTACTAGCTTTGTTTAAGAAGGTACGAGGGAAATGCTAGTCTAGTGGTTATAGTTGTGTTTTGTTTTACAGTAAGTAGTTTTCTTTTGTGGGTGCCAAGATTAGTGATGTCATTTTCGTCGGTTAAATTCAGAGGTAAGATCACCTCTAATGTTCGTGCGGGAAATACGGGACCCAATGCCATGTAGTTAAGGTTAGGATTTGCATGAGGCATGTTTTTTCAGCTTGGAGCCAGACCAGAGATAATTTACCACCGTTGTGATGAGCAAGGATCTTTCAGATTTACAACGCGACAGACCGATCCGTAGCCGAGGGTGAGATGTGAACCCAGAGAAGGCTAATTGTGAGGGCAGAATGCGCCCAGATATTTGTGTATTAACCGCCCGAGATAGTTGTGAATTAGCCGTGTGAAGGCTTAGTTGACAGACTGAGTATGTGCCGAGATTCGAACTTGGGTGTTCGAGATATGTAAATAACACGCTGAATATGAGCCGAGATTCGAACCTGCATGTTCGAGATATATTTATGTAAAGTACAGGCTGATGTACGCCCAGAAGTGGCGATTGTTATGAGGGCGTGTTTGTGTCGCTGTTCTGCCGTGAGAAGCTTGTTTTCGTAAGCCACATGGACAAGTACTTGTGTGGTATGTAGGTAGACTGTGTCAGCGACCTTAGGCGAAGTAGGTGTGTGTACAAATTAGTACCGTTATGTTGTAACCAAGGCAAGGGTAAGGTTGGTTTGCAGTTAAAGTTTTATCTCTGCTACCCTTTCACTTTATTTCGCTCAGCTAGTAATTTCTAGCCTTGATGTCCCAGACTGGACATATGGGCCGAACACGACTGTTGATATCCCGAGTGTGCGACCAGGATATCAGGCGATGATGTAGAGTGTATTACTGTGTTTTCCCTTTTCAGGAGGTGCTTATGTGCATTGTATTTGTTTCTGTGTGTGCATTTCTTTTTGTCATTGTGTTATATGTGTGCAGCGTTGTTTAATGTGGATACAGCGCGTGCTGATCTGTGTTTGCGGGGTTTCTGGATCTCTCCAATTTATCCGGGCGGACCCCGTGATGTAGATTTTTTTCTGTGCTTTCTGAGGGAAGTGTGTCAGTCCCAAGTCAGTGTTTTTGTATATATTGTTTACCGACAAGACATGCGAGGCTATTATTGTATGTCAGTGGCAGTGTACAGTTAAGTTGCGGCTTCATGCCATCCGTAGATTAACTCATCTGAATATTCCGCGTAAATACATGATCCCACCATAATTCTCCACTTACGATATTTTGACTTGGGTTCGAGACTCATTGTGCGACTCACACTCGTGACGTCGAGTTGTATCATGTAAACTTGTAATTTGTTTTGTGTGAATTTGTATGTTCATGGTTACCATATTTCTCATGCGCTTTTATCATTAAATTGTTCCACCCTTTATTTCTCGACTTCTCATTTACTGAAATATGTAGTCTTGATCCTGTCCTATTCGATTTAAGTTAATTTTGTTAGATTTGCCGACTCACTTTTCAGCCGAACGATCCACGCAGCTTCTCTGCTGAGCCAGGCCAAGACTTAAGGGGCCCATAGACGTGCAATATTATTGCACAATATCGGGGTTTGTGCAGTATAATTGATAGTGTGTATTTAATATTGAAGGGTTGTGCAATATATTGTATGAAATCTGAAAAGTTTGAAATATATTGCGCAAATCGCAAAATACTGTGCCGTGTGTTGGCAATATTGTGCAATATCGCGTATCGTGATGGCAGACAAACAGGTGATGAAAAAGTTTATTTTGGAGTTTATCGAAGCCTTCCGGCTCAATGGGACATTAAGAGCAAAGATTATAGTAATCGCGTTAAAAAAAGGAGAACAGAACGAGGTGCTTATTGAGAAATATCGCGAAAAATACCCGAACGCCGACAAGCAAAAAGTTATTTTAAAAAATCAGTTCTCTGCGTACAAACTTCCGGAGGGAAGTGAAGCGACTTAGTGATACAGAAAAGAGTGTTCACCAAATAAAATGTCGGCATAGACTGACTATATATTGCCAAGTATATTGTACGTCTATGGCCGCTTTTGCACATTATATTGCACAGCCCGCAATATTTTATCCACACGATTCTATCTATTGCACAAACCCGAATATTGTGCAGTAATATTGTATGTCTGTGGGCAGCTAACAATATATTGTACAATCCATTTTGGGCAATAATATTGTACGTCTATGGGCCCCTTTAAAGGACAGGGTAAGGTACATTACCTTATGTTCTCCCCGTCTCTCTTTCTCCCTCGGTCCTAATTTTGGGCCGATGACCTTAGATGTTAGGCCCCTTTAAACAACAAGTAGTATCATCATCATCATCATCATCAGGTCCTAATTTTTCAGGTTCGGGGATCCTGATTATTCGAAGGTCAAGGCCATTTTATTTGTTGCCAATGTAGCAAAAGAAGCATAACATTCTTAATCACCAGAGAACGGTACCGAGCGAATTGGTTGTATAGTTTTGTGTCACTTAGCTGTGAGTTTGCATTCGGGAGATAGTAGGTTCGATTCCCACTGTCGGTAGGCTTAAGGATGGTTTTCCATGGTTTCACATTTTAAGATCAGGAAAACACTGGGACTGTTCCATAATTCAAGCCACGGTGGCTTCGTTCCCATTTCTAGCCTTTTCCTATCCATACCTGTCTGTGTCGGTGTGACGTGAAGCAAATAACGAAGACCGATAATGAAGATATTAGACCCCTTAAAACGCCGCCACCACCACCACCACCACCAACAACAACAAAACAATAACAACATTAATAATCACAATGAAACTTGGATCATTTTCTCTTACACTGTGACAGAGCGACACAGTACCCTTTTGGGTGTTGGGGTAAAAAATACATCCATGGTATCCCCTGCCTGTCGTAAGAGGCAACTGAAAGGGGAGCCTGCAGGAGCGAGGGGTGGCGACCACGGGGCCCTTTGTCGAGCATGAACTACTTGCACTTATATATACTAGGCTCCAAGCGTTAATCTCTCTTATCTGACCTCACTTGGTCAACTCTTGTTTTCTTCCGAGCCCGACTGTAGGGAAACTTTAATTTTCATGTCCTTCCGTTTCTTTTACTGATACCTTCATTCTTTGAAGAATCGGACCCCCTTCCATTTTTTCCTCTGATTGGTGTTAAAAGAGGACGGTTGCCCAGTTGTACTTATGTATTTTGAAATACTAAATTGTGTTTGATCCGTTTCGTTAAGCAACATTAAGCGTGGTCGGACTTAGAACGACGACTGTGTGCTGCTGGCTCGTGGTTAATTTTAATTTCGTGTAGCTATTGAAACATGGATGAAGAATTTCTGTGGAGGTAGGTTGCTGCCTGTGGGGAAGAGTGGACAAGCGCTGGACTGGCCAGCTGAGGGACTGATCAGGCTGCACATTCAGCGACTAGATCAGGGTCCGCCAACTGGCTGGCGTGTGGTGTAAAAAGAGGGCCCGTGTGACGTCGGAGAGCCCATGTGACGTATGAGCTGTCGTAGAGTGAGATGAAGAGACAGCCTCGTTTTGTACGTATAGTAAACACGTGCAGTGCCATACGTAGTGGTAGTGGTAGTGGTACAGCACAGTACATAAGTATGGATGAACCGGGGACATCGCGGTGGGACAAGCTTCCGACCCCTCCGATCTTTTTATCTTTATGGGAAGATCTATATTTATTTGTTGAAAATGCTAGGAATGCTACAGCTAAATGTTTAGTTTGTAGAAAAGAGCTACAGTATGTAAAAATATATAATTTACAACGCCACTACTGTTTGTGTCACACTGCAGATTATGATCGGTATCATGGCGAGGAAAGGGTACGTGTAATTACAGAACTAAAAGATAAATTAAATGACCCTGTCGAGATCAGTGAGTCAGCAGTTCGACTGAGTTATAAAAATTCACTTTTAATTGCAAAGAAACTTAAACCGTTCAGTGATGGTGAATTCGCAAAGGAATGTTTAATTCTGGCAGATGAGGAGTTTTGTCCAAATATCATTGAAGAGTTCGAAGCTACCAGCTTGTCCGCGCACACAGTGTCGAGAAGAATTCAAGACCTATCTGATGTCCACCTATAATTATTAGAACTGTCCGACTCGTTGGCTGAATGGTCAGCGTACTGGCCTTTGGTTCAGAGGGTCCCGGGTTCAATTCCCGGCCGGGTCGGCGATTTTAACCTTCATTGGTTAATTCCAGTGGCTCGGGGGCTGGGTGTTTGTGCTGTCCCCAACATCCCTGCAACTCACACACCACACATAACACTATCCTCCATCACAATAACACGCAGTTACCTACACATGGCAGATGCCGCCCACCCTCATCGGAGGGTCTGCCTTACAAGGGCTGCATTAATATTATTAGAACTGACAAAAAGCTTCCGGGCATACTCCTTAGCAATTAACGAGAGCACAGATATTTCTGACACGGCCCAACTAGCCGTTTCCATACGAGGGGTTGACGAAAATCTTACAATTTGGGAGGACCTACTGGATTTAGTGCCTATGAAGAATACCACGAAAGGCTTCGACATTTTAAACTGCATTGTGTTGTTGAAAATGCTTCCTTGCCATGGAACAAACTAGTTTCAATAGCAACGGATGGTGCACCTTCTATGGTAGGACGCAATTCTGGAGTAGTTGGTCTCATACAGTAATACAAAAAATGAAGGCTCTCAATATAGCTCACACACTTATTCCAATTCACTGTATCATACATTTAGAAAATCTATGTGCGTAAAGCATTGAACTGAACAATGTAATGACCGCAGTGGTTAGAATTACTAACCTCATAAGATCAAGGGCCTTACGTCATCGGCAATTCAAGGAATTCCTAGCAGAAAGTGACAGGGAACTTGGTGATTTGCCTTATCATTGCGCTGTTCGCTGGCTTAGTCAAGGCAAAGTACTCGATGCGTTCTTTCAACTACGACAAGATATACCTACATTTACGGAGCAATAGAATGTGCCAGACCCCAAACTACAAGATCGCAGGTGGATTTGTGACCACGCATTTATTGCAGATTTAACAGGTCATTTGAACATTCTGAATGTTTCTCTCCAGGGAAAGGGTTTAACAATTATAGAAATGTCGAAGAGAGTGAAATCGTTCAAATTAAAATTGTGTCTGATTTTCAACTTTTAACCACGCCATATTCAGTTGTTGCAGATAACGTTGATCCAGACCTACAATTAGAGTTAATAGATTTACAGTGTGATAGAGAACTAAGAGATAAATTTGTAAATAAGAAGGATTTGTGTGACTTTTATAGACATTTATAGACATTTTTCCTCGATTGCATAGGTTTGCAGCAAGAATGTTGAGTATTTTCGGTTTTACGTATGCCTGTGAACAACCCTTTTCTATTTTAAAAACAAACCAAACCAAAACAGAGAAGCCAGTTGTCAGATCACAATTTGAAGTGTGCTCTTAAACTTAGTGTTTCTCAAAAATTAACTCCAAATATTGAAAAACTAGTCAACGAAAAATGACTACAAAAATCAAGGGACCGGGCGAGTTGGCCGTGCGCGTAGAGGCGCGCGGCTGTGAGCTTGCATCCGGGAGATAGTAGGTTCGAATCCCGCTATCGGCAGCCCTGAAGATGGTTTTCCGTTGTTTCCCATTTTCACACCAGGCAAATGCTGGGGCTGTACCTTAATTAAGGCCACGGCCGCTTCCTTACAACTCCTAGGCCTTTCCTATCCCATCGTCGCCATAAGACCTATCTGTGTCGGTGCGACGTAAAGCCCCTAGTAAAAAAAAATCAAGGAAACGCACGAGTGGCAACTGAGTATCGATATCATGAGGTAAAACGTATGTTTTGAGTTTACAGGTTACTCTTTGTACTATTTTTGTTGTAAAACTGTACTGTTTGTTACTATTAGCACTCTTTTTACAGTGCACGATATTGTAAAACACAGCAATTTTTTGTTCAACATCGGTTCCGAAGATGCACCGAAAGAAAACAAGTTTAGTTTGTATTTGTAGAAATAAAGTTGCTTTATAACTCTTATGCTACTTCATAACAAAATTACGTTACAATAAAATATGTAGAGAGAAATATTTACTACACATACCGCATTGTACCTGCAGCCTTTGGGCCTCCCGCTACGAATGACGTTGTGTTTCCCCTCGCCCCTCTAGCCGTCACTTCTCAGTTACAGTACTAACAATGGAGCATTCCCTACTCGTCACCACCGATTTCGCTCAAATTTACAGAACATGCAGGGCTTGGCTAGAAATGAAAGTACCCGAAGTGGAAACTCCAGATGGCCAAGCGTATAGAAAGTAGAAATAAAAATGTTGACGCGGTTCTCGCACCGTATAAGCCACTTACGATAGCGCGCACGCCGAGCAGCTGTTGGCGTAGCGGTAAGAGCTCGGACTGGTAATTAGATGGGTTCGACTCGCCGTGTGGAGACTGTTTTTTTTTCTGTCAAATGTTATATTATTCATTTTCCAATTATGCAAAGGGGTGAATAATTCATTTTATTTATTTATTTGTACGCAAAAGGCATAGAAAAGGCACAAAAAAAAAAAAAAAAAAAAAAAAGGGATTTCATTGCCATTGTCTACCTGCACCAAGATTCTATTGTTTGTGTACAGCCGCCAGGAGCAACATTCACTTGTCAGGTAAAAACGAATCTTACAGCGAAACGACTATTCACGTTTATGGCACATTCCCCAAGGAGGGGAGATAGCCGATAAAGGAGAAAAAAGAATAATTTCTGTTTGAACAGGTCGGGAAAGTTTGCAACTCCAAATTTTCTACAATTGTGCGCTCATTAAAAAAATAACGTCCTATATGCCTTTTGCATAAGTAAAATAAATTAAAATAAATGAATAATAGTATATAAAAATTGAGAAAAACATTCTCCACACGGCGAGCCGAACCCAGGACCATCGAATTACTAGTCCAAGCTCTTACCCATATGCCACCTACTGCACTA
Source organism: Anabrus simplex (assembly GCF_040414725.1). NCBI lineage: Eukaryota > Metazoa > Arthropoda > Insecta > Orthoptera > Tettigoniidae > Anabrus > Anabrus simplex. The sequence continues at coordinate 190,174,268 of NC_090265.1, forward strand.
ACGTAAATGGCTTATACGGCGCATGAGCCACGTCAACATTTTTATTTTATTTTTATTTTATATACGCTTGGCCATCTGAAGTTCCCATTTTGGGTGCTTTCATTTCTAGCCAAGCCCTGCATGTTCTATAAATTTGAGCGAAATCGGTGGTGACGAGTAGAGAATGTCCCCTTGTAAGTACCTCGTTTCGCTGCCCGAGCAGAGTGTGTGACGTGTCACCTGACATCACACGTACACGCAGTTGGCTGACCCTGTAGTGACTAGGTCAACTAAGTCCAGTGTAAATCAATCTCTCCCGCACCTTATTGTGTTTACCGTAACACTTTGTCCGTTGTATAGCAAAACATAAAAGATTTAGGTACTGAACTTACCAAAGAAGACGTTGAAGACGTACATCAGCTTTTTCTTCCTGAAGTCCGCCATGGCTCTTTCTGTTTTGTTTCAGGTGTTGGAATCTGAAATATACAAACCGACAACTCACTTCAAGAACAGTGCATTAAGTAAAATCCTATTGCTAACGCATGCTATGAATAAAATCCGAAAGTCAATCAGAATTACATTTCCGTAATTATTTAAGAAAATAAGGGTATAAATAGCATATTGGAGAGAATTTTGTGTCATATTGATTCACGTATTGCACCTTAAATCAAAATTTATACTGACAGTTATAATAATAATAATAATAATAATAATAATAATAATAATAATAATAATAATTGGCGTCAGGAAGGACATCCGGTAGTTAAAATGTACTAAAACTTTAACACAAAGTTTAATGTTATGCGGGTGAAATTGTGTTTCAATTTGGCACGCTGTCTGAATCAACACATAATGTATTTTCTTTGTATAATGGAATATTTCGAGATTAGATATTAGCGAACACTGAAAGGAGGATGCTGCGAGCCCTGTGATGTAGTGTGTTTAACTCTAAACCGTTGACCCTGGGTCTGAGTCGCTACCAGCTCAAGGATTGTAACTCTTTAATGCATTGTGTAGCATGTCTGCAACAAGGTTTAAAAATATAATGTGGCCACCCCAGGAGGGAATTTCATGAGCTAATGCGGGCTTCCTGTGTGCTCCATTTAGCTAGTAGAATATCTTTGAAGTTGGTTGCGCAGTGGTTGGCTGCGGATTTAAAATGGTATCTATTCACAAAAAAGTAAACTTGTGTCCCCGTGTTCCTTTTTTAAAAAATATTTTAGTTACAATTTGCATTGCGCCGCATTGACACAGATAGATCATATGGCGAAGATGGGATGAGAACGGACTGGGAATGAGAGGAAGCGTCCATGGCCTTAATTAACGTACAACACGGGCCGTCGACAGTGGGGCTCGAACCCACTGTCTCCCGAATACAAGCCGACAGCTACGTGACCCAAACTGCGCAGCCACTCACTCGGCTCGTATTCCTCAAGATGGTGCAGCTCTTTTCAGGCACACTCTCAATGGAGGTGAGCTGCAGGTACCTTTCATCCATATACCATTCCTGGCTGCCTTAAATTTGTGACAGCACCGGGAATCTAAACCTGGCCTCAAAGAAGGAAGTTAATAGTCTAGCATTAACCGTCACGTTATGAAGGTGAATTTATGGGAAGAGATTATGTCATGCTTAATTTGAAGTTTGGAATTCGCTTTGCCTCACTAAAAGCCATTTTTTAATGCTCACGACTCAACAGATTTCTGGTCTAAGTGGAATACCAAATGAAACCGGTGCATGTTTCTTGGATACACTGGATTTACATTGGGTTTTGCATAAAATGTGAAGTGAGCTCTATTTCGACAAAGAACTGCTACGCAGCTTTTCACTAATAGCCTGGAGTGATCACTCTGGTGTTTTGGGTTGTGATGATACAGTGCTTAATATTATGATGTCCCATGGTCATCGCTCTATGCTGATGACGTCATGTTTGAAGCTACAACTGGGTAAGAGTTTCAGCGACAAGTACAGACGTGGACCGATCACCCTTCGGAGTTTGGGCTTCGTCTTAACATTGCGAAAGCAGAGTATTTGGAAACAAGTCCGGCGGATGGTTCCAGCCAAATTAATGGTGTAGATATACACAAAGCTAATTTGTTCAGATACCTGCAGGTTGAGGGTGGAATCGTTGGTGATCTTAGAGCGCTAGTCAGAGCAACATGATCAAAGTGGAAGAAGTCGCAGGTACTTCGTGTGGCCACAGAATGACAATCCACCTCGAGTCAAAGATGTACCGAACTGCTGTACGTCCAGTGGCGTTATATGGCACGAAATGTTGGCCCGCGAATGAAACTAACGAAAGTCGACTTCATGCAATGGAAATACGCATGCTTCGCTGGACAGTCGGTGTCTCCCTCCAGGATCACATACGGAACGACATTCTCAGGCAGCAGTTTGGTATCACTTCCATTCAAGATAAAATGCAAGAAGGGCGACAACAAGGGTGTGGGCTCGTCTTACGGGCAGCACCTTGAACAGTTGACAAAACACCCTATCACCTTGTCGTCGACGGGCAACGACTATGTGGCAGACCCAAGCAACGATGCCAGGATACTATCAACAAGGACATGAGAATCTACGGCATTCATCCAACTGATGGCCACGACTGAGCGAAGTGGCAATCGAAAATACTAAGAGCGGACGCTGCTCCTGCGGGACAACGCTAAACTGATGATGAAAAAATGAAATGGTGTATGGCTTTTAGTGCCGGGAGATCCCAGGACGGGTTCGGCTCGCCAGGTGCAGCTCTTTTGATTTGACTCCTGTAGGCGACCTGCGCGTCTTGATGAGTATGAAATGATGAGGAAGACAACACATACACCCAGCCCCCGTGCCAGAGAAATGAACCAATGATGGTTAAAATTCCCAACCCCGCTGGGAATCGAACCCGGGACCCCGGTGACCAAAGGACAGCATGCTAACCATTTAGCCATAGAGCCGGATTTAACTGATGATGAAAAAAAAAAAAAGAAATGTCGTATGGCTTTTAGTGCCGGGATATCCCAGGACGGGTTCGGCTCGCCAGGTGCAGGTCTTTCTATTTGACTCCCGTAGGCGACCTGCGCGTCATGATGGGGATGAAATGATGATGCAGACAACACATTGGAATTAACCAGTTAAGGTTAAAATCCCCGACCTGGTCGGGAATCGAACCCGGGACCCCGGTGACCAAAGGACAGCATGCTAACCATTTAGCCATAGAGCCAGACTTAACTGATGATGATACGGTGCTTCTAAAGTGTTGTTACGCTTAGATAAACTAAAACCAAGAAAGTGGACTGATTTATGGCTTCATACATACTCTTATCCGTGAAATAACACATAGATGTATACCGATCATTTGTAGCAAAGAAGTGAAAGAAAGAAAATAGAAAGAACAATTTTTATGTGTTATTTGTGAATAGTAACATGTCAGTTGTGAAACGAATGCTTATTGGCGATGTTGCATATCTGCAACGTGCAGAAAAAGAAAAAGAATCATTTGCTCCTTAAAGAACCGATCTGGAAAGCACTTTTTCCCTGCTATAAAACTTTCAGGGAATCGAAAAATAATATTTAAATATGAAATTTAATGGTTAATTATGGACTGAGGACTCGAACGCAGGTCGCCTTCAGCCTCATGAGACTGAGGAGCTGCCTGATACGAGAGCCAGGGGATCCAGTCACAAAAACCGCTGACGATGTCGTAACGCTGTCCATTTAGCGGGGCAGCAGCCTTATTTGCAGTCCAAGCCCAACATGGGTTTGTTTTTTATCTGGAGACGAGAATGCAAAGAAAACCCATTTCTGAGTGTCCGGTATGAAAGTGAAATCAATCATAGATCAAGGGAATGTGTCAGAGATACGACAAAATATGTAGGCGCACTCACATCATCGACCAGCGATAGCGTCACTATACAGGCGATCTGTCGTTTATTCGCTCTTTGTAGAGCTACGCGTAACAACAGGGCACAAAGAGAATACGCGATGAAGAGAATCCATTTCTCTGCATTGAATAATTTTGATGACCGAGAATACCTTTAGTGTTCTGTATCATCCGTACGCAACCCTCGCGTAAGTGTAGGAGGACATGCTGTCGTTCGGAGTCGGGGATAATGTTATGGATATGTGAAGCAATGATTGATACAATTCTGTTTTTAAATGCCGGCCTTAGTGTCGCAGTCGGTCTAAAGCTATTTTGAACGTATTATTTGTTATACGCAATTGAACGCATTATTTCCTCTGAGAAGCGGAGTGCTTTTACGAGATAAGGTAAATGGAATGATGGAAGAATGCATATAATACCCTTCTCTCCCAGTCATAGAAGAGCAGGAATTAGAAAAAGAGTATTTGTTTATTGTAATCATTACTGATACACGCAGTTAGGTGTTTATAATACAAAACAGTAAGTATATAATAATAATAATAATAATAATAATAATAATAATAATAATAATAATAATAATAATAATAATAATAATAATAACTGGAGAAAAGAGAACGCAAAATTGTGAGAGGAATCTTGGGATCAAAGTACAGAAATGGAATCCATCAAAAGAGACCCAACAAGGAAGTCTACAGCAAAATAGAGAAAATTACCGACACAATCAGAAAAAGACGGGCACGATTTTACGGTCATCTGAAAAGAATGGACAGAAGAAAGTTAACTAAAGAAATCTTTCACTTTTTTGATTCAAACCCCAAAACCACAATTCCCTGGTTTAGAAATACCAAAGAAGACCTGCAAATGCTACATATCTCAGCTGAAGACGCCTTTAACAGAGATCTCTTCCGCAAGAAAATATTGACGAACGGGCTAAACCGAGACGAGCAACCGAAGAGAAGACACGGTGCCCCTTGGACAGAGAAGCGTAAGCAGGCCCACTCACAAAAAAATGAGGGAAATTTGGGCTCTAAAGAAGGCCAAGTTCAGTGTCAAATGCAACAAGACTTAACGTGGTCCTTGATGGCCCCAGCGAATTATATAATAATAATAATAATAATAATAATAATAATAATAATAATAATAATAATAATAATAATAATAATAATAATAATAATAATGGCGTGTGGCTTCCAGAGAGGCTTGTCTAGGTCTTTCGATTTGACACTCTATAGGCGACCAGCGCGTTGGTGAGGATGGGGCCCTACTTGTGATGAATTCTAATGATGAAAACGCACAAATACCCTGCCTCAGAGCCAGAGAAATTAACCAATGAAAGTTACAATCCCCGACCAGACCGGGAATTGAACCTGGCCAAAGGCACCAAAGACCGGCATGCTAACATTTTAGCCAAGTCTGGCCCCGCGGTGTAAGGGGCGGCCCCGGGTTCGATTACCGGCCGGGTCATGGGTTTTTGATTGTAATTGATTATTATCCCTGGCCTGGGGACTGGGTGTTTGTGGCGTCCTTAACGTTCCTTTCCTTACATTCAACACTTTACATTTCCGCCATTTACACAATACACCCAGGTTCCTCACATATGGTGCAAGTAGGAGCAAAAGATCTTCATAGGTCGACGTCCCGAACAAATAGCATTAAAAAAAAAATCATTTAGCCATGGAGCCGGATATTTCGTAACTATTTACAATGACACAGCAATAGAACCAGTTGTTGGGTCTTGTACGTGTGTAGTATTTCGCCCAGAACGTGCCATTTGGGCTCATCAGTTGACTGATTCTTCTTCGTCTTCTTTTATCGGTTTAGTTGATGTTACACGATGGAGGACTTGATGGCTGCGACACCTAATGCCCGTGATTTGGCAAAATTCTGGGCAGACACTATTTGATATGTAAGTCATTAAGTACCATTATGCTATATAAAATGTATTCTTCTGATATAAATAAATAAATAAATAAATAAATAAATAAATAAATAAATAAATAAATAAATAAATAAATAAATAAATAAATAAATAAATAAATAAATCGGTTTACCCTCCAGGGTCGGATTTTCCCTCAGACTCAGCGAGGGATCCCACCTCTGCCGCGTCAAGGACAGTGTCCTAGAGCTTCACACTCTGGGTCGGCGTATACAACTGGGGATGATGACCAACACCTCGCCCAAGCGGCCTCACCTGCTATGCTGAACAGGGGCCTTGCTGGGGGATGGGAAGATTGGAAGGGATAGACAAGGAAGAGGGAAGGAAGCGGCCGTGGCCTGAACTTAGTTACCATCCAGGCATTTGCCTGGAGGAGAAGTGGGAAACCACGAAAAATCACTTCCAGGATGGCAGAGGTAGGAATCGAACCCACCTCTACTCAGTTGACCTCCCAAGGCTGAGTGGACCTCGTACCACTTTTCAAATTTCGTGGCAGAGCCGGGAATCGAACTCGGGCCTCCGGGGGTTGCAGCTTATCACACTAACCACTACACCACAGAGGCGGTCTGACTGATTTTACCACTAAAATATTTTCATTCCATACCTTGAAGGTGACACCCTTTTTCAGGCCAGGAGCTGTGTTGTGGTGATTTGAAGTGCGGAGAAAGTGAAAGGTGAGCGACCCTAGCCTCTAAAAGGAACTGTCCCCGCATTCGCCTTAGTGAGGAGAATGGAAAACCACAGAAAAACATTCTCGGGTTAGTCGACGGTGGGACCCGTCCATCGCATCCCGAATGCAGAGCTGTGTTTCAAGCTATAGCTGTTCGCTATAACAGATTCTCTATCTACCTACACAAGTTTTCATTCCGTCGCTGAATAGCCTTCGGATTGGCAGCCGTGGCCTATACTAGGAACTGTCCCGGCATTCACCTTGATATAGAAGAATGGAAAACCACGGAAAACCATTCTCAGGACAGCCGACGGTAGAGACCAGTCCCTATCCAACTTCCGAATACAGCATACACGGTAGAGCCCGTTCTCTGTTCGTTTGGTCGGGTGGAATGCATAGCTGTAGAACCATGGACCAACCGTGGTCAATTGTAGGCCGAAAACTACTGTGCATCATCATCATCATCATCATCATCATCAAAACGTTTTCATTTCCTTTCCTGAAGGGGAGGGTTGTTTCACCTAGTAGGTAACTACTGTACTCTCTGGCCAGGAGAATTTCATTGTTGGAGGAGGAGTGAAGGATTTGGGAGATGGGTAACTAGAGCAGTGAAGTGTTGGAAGAAGATGGAGTGGGCTTCGGTCTCTTAGGTAAGTACTTTGTCGGTAAATAATACATACACTTCAACTGATTGCACAGTCCCGCCCTGTTAGCAAATAAGGGTTGCTAACCTGCTAAAAGCGAAACGACTCTCCGTTGTTGGTATTTTCCATGTGTTAATAATTGTTTGTACTATTTTTTACCGTTTTATTCCAATAGACAATTGTTATTTGCCCTAGAAGTATTCCTAGAATTTTTAAAAAATACACAAATAGATAAACAAAGCATGCATTGTATAGATAGCCTTACTTCTTACCTTCAGAAGTTATGCTTAACAATGATTATGACCACAGCAGAGTCCACACATGCGTTATACGGCTCTTGACTACGTTGTCTGTGTATTACTTTTGACCGAGTAGGTCCTCTGAAAAAATGTTTCCTACGTTAAAAATGCCAAATGCTTTGAGTATGATCCGGACCACAGCTGTATTCATACTAAGCCAGAGCGATATCAGATATCATTCAGCCGTCAGGCTTGGCCTGACTGACTACATTAGCCTATTGAAATTATTATAAGTAGGATGAATTGTCTATAGAGCCTCCGCGGCTCCGACGGCAGCGCGACGGCCTTTCACCGCTGGGTTGAGTGGTTCAAGTCCCGGTCACTCCATATGAGATTTGTGCTGGACAAAGGGGAGGCAGGACAGGTTTTTCTCCGGGTATTCCAATTTTCATATTTCATTGCAGCAACACTCTCCTATATCATTTCATTTCATCTGTCAGTCATTTAAGCATTGCTCCAGAGGAGCGCGACAGACTTCGGCAGCCGGCAAAAACTATCCTCTCCGCTAGATGGGGGTTTCATTCATTCCATTCTTGACTCTGTCGAATGACTGGAAACAGGCTGAGGATTACGATTACGATGAATTATCTATGTTCTTGTGTTTCTATACTAACGATACATTTTAGAGCTACTGTCGCAAGTCTAGAAGTGAGGTAGGCCTACCAATCTTAATTTTTTCATGGATGGAGAAGAAAATCACGATTGTTATTGTAGATCTCAGCTCCGAGAATCGCAACGTGAACAGCTGAATTTTTCAACTGACCCTGGGGCTTCCACCATAAGTGGTTTCTTCCTGTTTCAGTGTAAACTAATAGCCAATTGTACGTTCTGCGGGCTCTGAGGGGATATATACGTGCACAATGTGGCTAGCCTCCCCTTTAATTACACAGATGTCAAGTACAGAGATGTTCCTGCTGGAGGTTCATGTCTCGTAACATCCCATCTTCCTTCCTTCCCTTTGACGCGCTGGTAGTTACTGACCAATTGTACGATAAGGTGCACAGCTACACACTCCTCTTTTAGTAACACCGATGACATTGTATTGGAGAGAAATACGTGGTATTTAATGAAACAAGATAATTTAAATACTGAGCCATGATTTGATACAGTGTCATTTTATTCTTTCGTCGCACTCTGGGTCACAAGTTGAGCCGTTTTTACACAGCGCAGCAACCCACACGCCAGAGCGCAATCGGAAAAACATGTGATCGGAGATGAGTGAAGTTTTGTTAAATATGGAGAAAAATATAGATTTTTAGATTTCACTAAAAATACCCTTACGTTTTGTGTATCTGCAAATGTTGCATCTTTTCCCATGATGCCATTTTTGAAGCCCCCCAGCAGTGATTTAAATACACTTGTATGGATAGCCAAACAAACGCTCAAGATCTTTGGACAGGGTGACCACGGGTGTCTCAAACAGGGTAGGAAAAAGAACACCTCAGGAATGAAAATTGCAAGAGAGTCTAGAAAGCTCAAGCATTTGTCCTCAGAGGATAAGGAAAAATGATGTAACGGTCCAATTATGGTGTATAATAATTTTGATTTAAATTACTATCCGCCAAATTTATCTCGTGCTTTTGCTTTTGTTTTGTTCCAGTTATCATGATACAAAATGGTCATTGCGTTTCAATGCTCAAGTAGCTCAAACTTGCCATACATTTTTAAATATGTTCGGAGAACACATTTTTCTCTGTATTTCGCTGTCAGTGAAAAGTAACTGCTGGATCTTGGGGTTCAAAAGTATAAAGTTTCTGAATATTGAATTTTCACGACCGCATTGTAATCGAAACAGACTTTCAACCTAATAGGTCGTGTTACGTACATTTAGTACCTGTTGAAGAGATGTTAAGTACAGAACAAAAACGGTGCTTAACAATGCCGGCCTCGTGTTGGGAGATTTACCAGCACTATTTTCATTATTTCGTCATAATGCTGCTATCTTCAGCAGCTCAGTGCAGATGTTCTTGTTAGCCTTTTATGTTGAAGTGCATCATGCAGGTGGTAGGGAATTTGCTCTAATGCTCGTACCAATATTGGAACAATGGCAATTGGCCGTGAAAGCACCAGTCTAAATGGCAATTCCATCCAGATGACGGATATCTCTTATTTCATTTACTACTACTACTAAACGTTTTCATTCCTCCCCTGAAGGGGGAGGCGGGCCTCTTAGACGATGACGCCGTCTCTCAGGCCGGGAGATTTGTTACGGTGAAGGAGATGTGCGGAGAAGGTGACGGGGTGGGCGGCCGTGGCCTATACTACGAACTGTCCCGACATTCGCCTTAGTGCAGGAGAATAGAAAACCATGGAAAACCATTCTCAGGACAGCCGACGGGTGGGGCCAGGCGTGAAGTCCGGCACTGTGCCCCAGGCCCGTCTCCCGAATGCAGAGATGTAGAGCCACGGTAGAGCCGTGGCCAACTTTCCTCTGCTCGGTTGGCCGGTCAGAGTACAGAGCTGTTGGACCAGGGGCAAGCCGTAGCCTCTTAAGGGACAAAACCCAAGGGCCGAAACCCACTCTGCATCTACCGATGCATTTCATTTGCCAGAGGTAGGTACTTGTGAACGTATTGCCTGATCTTCTCTTGGATGTTTTTAGGAGCTGGGATTGCAATGTCGGTCAGATATGTGGCCTTTGACGCTTTGTCTGTCAGTACGCCTAAACCATCAGGTTGTTGTGACTCGTTGTTCTGTCAGTCCATACTTTCCTCATTCAGTACACTTTAAAACTCCAGATTATCGTAAACCGGTTGCGGATAGTGCCTATAATTAGGGTGTGCGATCAATGATGAGGCCTTTGCACAAATATATCTGCTGATGAATGATTTTGGTAAAGTTGTTATGTCGCTGGGTATATTCAACAAGGGCTAGGGTAGAGTAACCACTTATGATGCGCTCTCTGCCCACGTTGCACATTCTACACACAGGTCGCTTAGTAGATCTTGGCCTTTGATTGTATGCTTTCAGTAGTTCTTTGTGGCTGCCACTTGGTGCTGTATTGGCACCACGAATCCTTCTATTTCAGGGAAAATATTTCCCACTCGCAACCACCTGCATCAAAGTCAATATCAATCTGCTTAAAGGAAGCCAGATATATGCCGTGGAGCTGTTTTCTGTTTTCAATCTTGCTGTCTGGCGTAAACGTTCGTTCTTCTCGTCTGGGGAGGGTGTGAAGCGCACATCGACTTTCCCTAGTGCATTATCCAGCACTCTGTTCCCACTTCGTTCAAGAAAACACTTCCTCAATGCGGTGATTTGCCTATGGGGGAGATTGGCAATGTCAGTCACCCCTCTCCCACCGTTTGTTCTTGGATGATGGGTCGGATATCTTATAGCTAGAACGCAAACTTTACAATTCATTTCGTCAAGTTCCATATCGGCCCACTTCAACATTCCAAAGGAGTAGTTGAGCACTGGTATGGCATAGGCGTTTTTTGCCTTCAGCTTGTTTCTTGCCGAGAGTTATATCTTCAACACTTTCCTAACCCCAAAGAACAACGACAGATGGCTGGTTTTCATTGCACACGTGCTCTTTATTGAGTTTTCAGGTATCCCGGGTACTTGTAGCATTCTTCTTTCTCCATGGCTTCAATATTTAGATTGTTTTGGTGAGTTCGTATCCAGCATGTTCAGTCCAACGGCCCTTCCCCAAGACGTTCTCGCAACATTTATCCAATCCGAAACACATCCGGATGGGTGTCGGAAACTCCTCTGTGCACCTCGGTTGTGTTTTGAGACATTTGTGTGTATGGGCTTCAGGTCATCCATGTACAGTCTGTGCGTTACTAACCATCCTGAACCAACAATCGTATATCCACTTTGGTTTATCCTGTTCGCTATCACAGAGAGAGGATTCAGAGGTAACACGAACCACAGGACAGATGTTTACAGCATAAATTCTCTTCCTCTGATGGTTTACCAACGGTTCAATCTGCCATCTTAACATGGCACTATGCAGAAGACCACAAATTGCTAGGTGTGTCTTACTCAGCACTTCCCTAGCCGCAGGAGGGGGACACTACCAAATGCTTCAGGGAACCGATGTACGTAGTACACAAAGGCTTCTTTATCTCCCTTACCTGCTATGTAAATACCATCATGCATGAGCTGCTCCCTGGATCACTGAGTATTCATGCGGCTTCCCTTTTGTTCCTCCGCAAGAAAGTTGTTTTCGGTCAGATGACAATTTATCTTCTCTGAGAGGATGGGCGTTATTGGCTTGTACATTATTATTGATAGGCAGGTGATTGACCTGTATTTACTTGCATCTATAAATGCAGGCATGGTTTTAGGGAGCAGACATGTCACACTGTAGTCAAAAAGGGACACTGGCTCAGGGTATTCTAAAGCAACTCTGTTAATTTTGTATAGATACGTGTGAACTTCTTGTACTTGATATTATTATTATTATTATTATTATTATTATTATTATTATTATTATTATTATTATTATTATTATTATTATCGATTAATACAAGTCAATTTAATTCTTTCTTTCTTTCTTTCTTTCTTTCTTTCTTTCTTTCTTTCTTTCTTTTCAATCCGTTTACCGCCCAGGGTTTGTTTTCTTCCTCGGAGTCAGCAAGGGATCTCACCTCTGCTGCCTCAAGAGCAGTGTCCTGGAGCGTGAGACTTTGGGTCGGGGCATACAAGTGGGAAGCAGAACTAGTGCCTCGCTCAGGTGCTATGCTGAACAGGGACCTTGTGAGGGGATGGGAAGTAAGACCAGACAAGGAAGAGCGAAGGAAGCGGCCGTAGCCTTAAGTTAAGGTATCATGCCGGCATTGGCTGGAGGAGAAGGGGAAAACCACGGAAAACCACTTCGAGGATGGCTGAGGTGGAAATCGAGCCCCGTCTACTCAGTTGATCTCCCGAGTCTGAGTGGACCCCGTTCCAGCCCTCGTACCACTTTTGAAATTTCGTGGCAGAGCCGGGAATCGAACCCGGGCCTCCGGGGATGGCAGGTAATCACACTAACCACTACACCACAGAGGCGGACATGCGTCAACTTAATTCCCGAATGATTATGTATCGTCTCGATTGCTTTGTAGACCAATGTTTATCAGACCGAGCTCGATAGCTGCAGTCGCTTAAGTGCGGCCAGTATCCAGTATTCGGGAGATAGTAGGTTTGAGCCTCACTGTCGGCAGCCCTGAAGATGGTTTTCCGTGGTTTCCCATTTTCACACCAGGCAAATACTGGGGCTGTACCTTAATTAAGGCCACGGCCGCTTCCTTCCCACTCCTAGGCCTCTCCCGTCCCATCGTCGCCATAAGACCTATCTGTGTCGGTGCGACGTAAAGCAACTAGAAAAAAAATAAAAAAAGAGGCTTTAATTAAGGCCATGGCCGCTTCCTTCCAATTCCTAGGCCTTTCCTTTCCCATCGTCGCCATAAAACGTATCTGTGTCGGTGCGACGTAAAACAAATAGCAAAAAGAAAAAGTTTATCATAGCTATAGTGCCACGAAAGGGCAGGGGATTGCCGGGAAGGAGGGGGGGGGGGTTAGGGTTGGCGGGGGAAGTGTAAGGTTACGCAGGAAGAGTTGTATAAATTGTAGGGGTTATTATACGTCATACCCCTAATGTTTGTGCAAATCGCATTACAGGACCGTTGTGTTACCTATAACTACATGAGAATCTGGGACCAAGTTATATTAGTTTGTGAATAACCGGAATTCTTAATAATTTGTTTCACAGGCAGAATCTATAGCAGAATGTGGACGAGATTGTTCTAAATGAGCACCTAAAGTGTGCCAGCTGTTGAAAGCTGAGCGGGAGAGAAATCAAGTACTTCACTAAACTAACAGATGCGTGGCCCGCCCCGCCCTTCCGCTCACACGTGACCTTTACCGGCGGGCGCTAGTCCACTCTCGTGCGGGGTGGAGACTGTTGAGAATACTTCAGCCCTGCATTGCTCTTAAACCGGCTTCTTGGAGGCGAAGAGTTTTAAGAATGTGCTAAATTGTGAGGGTAAATAAGAAATAGAATTAGAGTTTAACGATTACGGGATCAGGGATTTACTATGGGAGAGGTACGGTGAGAAAAACGACATAAAATGACAAACAATTTTTTTTTTTTTGTCATTTGCTTAATGTCGCACCGACACAGATAGGTCTTATTGCGACGATGGGGTAGGAAAGGCCTAGGAAGAGGAAGGAAGCGGCCGTGACCTTAATTAAGATACAACCCCGGTACTTGCCTGCAGCTATCGAGCTCGGTAAATGACAAACTAATTAACTAATATTATTTATTTAACTCTTATCGACATCAGCATGTGATTTAGAAGAGATGATGAATGGAATGGATGCAGTTTTGAAAACTGAGTACAAAATGAAAATAAACTAATCTGAAGCAAAATTTATAGCCTACATTGTAGTAGAGTAAGGTCATAAGAGGCACGCGATTGTAAGACCAGGGAATTAAATCATTAAGGAAGTAGAGGAAGAGTGCCACCTAGGAAGTAAAATAACATGACGAAAGAAGCGAACAGTACACAAAACATAGAGTAAGTTTGCGTTAAGTAAGAAAGTATGCAAAATAAGTGTTTACTCATCACAAATATAAACGTGACTCCTGAAAAAACCCCTTCAAATTGCGATATTAAAGAAGGATACTTAAGGTGAGATGGGCCAATCAGATCACAAAGGAAGAGGTACTGAACCGAGTAAGTATGAAAACAGATTAAGTGATATTCGACTCGAAGGAGAGGGAGATAGGTTGCTTGGTCAAGTATGGGGTAAAACTGGCCGAGGGGACTGTAAGGGATCAATATAACAAACGGATTTGGAAGGGTGTAGGATGTGATAGTTATGTAAGGATAGGAGGGTGTGGAGAACTACATCAAACTAGGTCAACCTTAACGTACACAGTATCTCCTCAGAAGACCGTCAGCGACATACAGTACATGGATGTTTAACTAAGTCGTGGTGAGGTGATACGTGTGAACACATAGAGCTGGAGACTGGCAGGTTGGATCTGGAGGAGCGGGCGGTCTGTAGTGGAAAGGTTAGTTTAGTGTGGAGATTCATGGCAAGAGTGCAGTAGAATAAGTATGTGAGATGGATTACAGAACTAAATCAGACCAGTCCAAGGACCGATGACACAAAAACAAAACATAAAATATTTACAATTGCTATGGACGTCAAGAGACGCTGGGGAGTCATAATTATGTTCTTAGGAGCTCTTTAACCCATATACTGTATGCCCGCCGGGTCGTTAACGATATCCCCTACTCCTGTCTCGTACAATATTTGAATTATTACAATAATGCTTCACAGTATTACCATACGCATTATTGTTTGTACATCGAAATCTTGGCGCCTTTCACGAGAACAATGTGCGAGTTGTTTCGTTATTTATAAATGCATGCTCCCATTCGTGTTCCACAGAAGATGCAGTACCAAGGAAAAATGTAAGTATCGTTGACAAATAGCGTGATATATATAGTTCAATGATTGATTTTGGTAAAAGTATATTCATATTAGATATCTATATAGAAAATGTTCTCTGTTGAGTCATAAACATCGGTTTATTGACTGTAAAACTTGTCTGGGTCGTTAACGACCTGGTGGGCAAATATCGTAGCACTTAGTTTCTTTTCAAAGTTTTCAGTTTTCAATTATTTTCATGTACAATGAAGCTAACAATCATATTATCTTATGGAAAATAGCTATAAATACACATGTAATTATCTGCTTACTTTTTATTTCTTTATGGGTTTATGGTTTTATGTTGTACTGTTTTATCAGGGCTTCGCGAAGTCTGACTACTTTCGAAATACTCGAGCAACCCGATACTCTGGTTAAGTGTAGTCGAATGAATGAAAAAGACATGAACAATTTGAGCAAGGTTCTTATGACTGCTGTGTAGATAAAGCAAACAAGATTTGTCCTCTCCAGTCAATTTGGCACACATCCCTTAGGAACTGTGAAACGCTATATAGAGATGTAGATCAACCAAATGTAGCTAAAAAGTACAATACCTACCTGGGGGGTCTTGATCAGATGGATGGCAGTATTTTCACTTACCCGATTGCCATCAGAGGAAAGAATTGGTATGTCCCTATAATCTGGGCGTTTAACGTAACATAGAACAATGCCTTTCAACTGGCAAAATCAAAGGGATACTATCAGAAATGTTGAAATTTCGCAGAGAATTTGCAAGGTCACTTATAATGAAATATGGCCAGGACCAAATCGCCTCCTAGCTACCCCTCGGATAATACCTACGTCAGCGCGAAAGAAAAAGGCAGAACATCTCATTGTCATGCAGCAACCACGCTTTATGATAATGGTTTTTTGGAATTCCAAAGGGCTTAAGAGGATTCAGACTGAATTCTTTAACTTACTGGATACAGAATCAAACAATTGTAAGGATACCTTTTCGGAGGAAGAGAACATCTTCTAACACAACTTATTATATTGTATGGTATGTGGTACGTATTAATGGAGCATTTGGAGCAGGACTTGGCTCAATAACATTTTATAATCATATATTAGTAAAAAGTACCAAATGAGCAATTATTCTATGTATGAACTGCAAAATAGCCGAAGAAACAGAAAAAGTCAACTTCATTTCTAAAGACACAGTATCTGCCCGCCGGGTCGTTATCTACCCATATTAATAAAAAAGAACTTATACAAATAATAACATAATTTAATGCATGTGGTATGAATTATGTATCTATAAGGACTACTTTAGTTGAATATCATAAACGAAATTACATAAAAAGAGATACGGGCATATGGTGTTAGCCAAGGACGCTGAATTTTTAGCATTTAAATGCTCTAAAATGGGAGTAGACCTCAGCTGGAAAAATGTTAAGGGACATATTCCTTTTCACACACTTAACCTTTTACTATTACTAGTAACAACAGTAAGCTGTTCAGTTCCTGTGAAATGTAGTGGTCACCCATCGATGCGGATTTTAGGCCTATGTTGCTTAACTATGAATATATTCGATCACGAGTTAAGGTATGAAATGTTTAAAAGGAGTGAAATAGCACCGACCTTAGAGTCGCTAAGCTCAGTGTATCATGTGGTGGAGCAGAGGATGTAAGAAGCAAGTGTAGTTTAGACGTTAGTCTGGTAGTATAGTGTAGTTCAGCTACGGTAGAGAGAGATGTCTCAAAAACCAGTCAATAGGAAATTAAAGCTTCGTTTGGACCTTTATATCATGCTGGAACACTGCGATCAGCTCATATATTACAATACTGAGCGCACGTGCTGACGGATTAAGTAGGTCAGAAGTTATAGGTCTTACTGATGGAAAGACCAGTTTTAACAAGAAACTGCTGATGAATTCTAAATATTGTTATTTCTGAAATAGTAGTCTCTGTATTTACTTATTCTTTATTATTCCATCGCAGTTCTATAGCTGTGTGCGATCAAGAGGTCTACTTTATTTCTAAATGACAGTACACAACTCTACTTAAGGCAATGGGTATCCCTCTTTCGCCGCAATGCTTCCTATCAGCGGACACTTTCCTATGTTGAGGCCACTGTATTTTGAAGTCGTTAAGAATGAGTGAAACCATTATCTCCTTGATCTCCCTCAGTTTCGCTCACCCTCCATGGTCGAGTTACTTATTCTCCTTGGTCTTCTATCCTCCTCCATTCGTCTCACATGAGCCGACCATTGAAGACGGTTTATTCGCATAACTTCATGGATCGAGCTCATTTCTAACATAACATTCAATATCCTAATGAAGAGTGCCCTCCCGTCATTGTTCCCACCTGTTTGTAAAATTAATAGTTTTCGCTACTTTCATTCTGTTAGCTCCAACTTATGAATACGGTATCGCGAGTCCACTCAGCTTTCACTTTCGTACAGACGTACCGAAAACAGGACGATGTTTTTGTCTGTAAACTCATTTTAAAAGGATAGTACCTACTGTAATTGTACTTTCTCTTAATACCACCACCACCACCACCACCACCACTACGCATTTCTTTCTTAGAGGGAGTGATCGCCGAGTGGCATATTGAACGGATTCTCACCAAGTTAGTTGTGGTTCGAATCTCGGCTAATGCTTTGAGATTTTTAAAATGAAAACTCACATGCTTGTGGGTTGGATTCGACGTAAAACTGGAGGTCTTGTGATTATGATCACGATATCAACAATCACGTAAATCTACAAGCTTGCTTTTCAGTTCCTTCGTACAGAATACGGTTAATCGCAGTTTGCGAGCTCACTATATTAGTTTCACTACACCTCAGTTCTGTTTGACTTACTGTACCACCTTCAAAGATTATTATTATTATTATTACTATTATTATTATCATCATTGTTATTATTATTATTATTATTATTATTATTATTATTATTATTATTATTATTATTAAGCCATAGTGGAAGCTACTACAATGGCACTAAGCCCATAAGGATGTCTGCCGGTAGCCTTCTTCGAGTGAAGTGAAATGATCATGAAGGAAGCCACAGTCCTATTCTATTGAAGCTCACTAATTAAAGGCCATGAGAACAGTTAATTAATGCTGTGTGTGAGATTAGAAGCTGTTGCTATGGCAACATGGATGGAGCAGCTCATTATGTCTTGTGTGGGCAGGTGACAGCACAGAATGCTGTGTGTTGGCCGGCAGAACTCGGCGCGGTTTTCATTGTCGTTCGCTCCAAACTTCTCGACCACTTTCGAAGCTGGCATTCAATTTATAAAATAAGCTCTGGAAATGACGAGTTCTCAAGCCTGTATTTAAGACGATATTGCTGCTTATTAATGAGACTCTGACGTTCGAAGTTTGGAGACGTGGGCGTGCCTGTGATGTAGCACGTAATGCAGTCCTGACAACTCTGCTGCTCTCGTTTATCCAAAATTATTTACTAAGAAACTTAGAAATGGCCTCAGAGGATATAATTATCGTAAATCAGTATGTATGTATGTATGTACGAGTATGTATGTATGTATGTATGTATGTATGTATGTATGTATGTATGTATGTATGTATGTATGTATGTATGTATGTATGTATGTATGTATGTATCTTGAGTGTTCAGTCCGAAGGCTGATCGGATTCCCAATCGTTTCAGCATCAGGTGGTATCTGAAGGGCCATCCAGATCAAAAAGTACAATGCAAGATGCCCATATACAAAAATATCCGCAAACAGGTCCAGAGATAAACGTGTCTTCTCGGAAATTGTCTACTGCTGAATGTCCACGGGTAGATTTTAAAATATCGGATCTTCTTTTTCTGCCACTTTTCCCACACCTGTGGAGTCACGGGTGCGATCTGTGTCGCACATATGGATTTGGCCCCTGTTTTACGGCCCTATACCCTTCCTGACGCCAACCCTATATAGAGGGATGTAATAATTATCGCGTATTTTTGTGGTAGTTGATAGTATAGGGGGTTGTGTGAATGAAGAGGAGAGTATTTGGATGAACATAAATACCCAGTCCCCGAGTCAGAAAGATTTATCAGGTGCGATTAAAATCCCCGACTCGGCCGGTGATCGAACCCGGGATCCTCTGAACCGAAGGCGTCAACGCTGACCCTTCAGTCAAGGAGTCGACATGTTAAAATCTCGAATGACGTTTACAAATACTTTATGGGCACCAAAAAATTAATAACGCAGTAGAAGCGTTCCATAGTACGTTTTAGGCGTTGTTTCATACCCATCATATCAGTGTTGGGAGATTTCTGCAGCACATAAGAGAAGAACAACGCGGGAACGAAATTATGTTAACCCAAATTCAAGCAAGTCATGTAAAAATTAGGCCTTATACAAGTAGGACATACATTAGAAGTCAAGGAAGATTAGAAAACACAGTCGGGCGATACAGCGAGTACAGAATAACACTACACGTTATTTGTGTGCTCTAACATACAACTTAAAAATTCTTATACAGTCAGAGGCGCAGGTTGGAGAGGTAGAGTTATTACGAAAAACAAATTGCATTTTTCTTACATTGGACATCGATTGTAATAAAATCTTTGGGTATATAATAAATTGGGCCTTGTTACAGTGGGAATTAGTGCAACCAAATTAGTGGATTTCTTTTTCCAGTAGACATTTAACTGACCTGAAATTTATTAAATGTGGACATTATCTTAATCAGTTATGGACAAATTGGACATTCCGCATTTACATTTTAACCCCCAACCTTGAAGGGGCCTGTTAGGGAAATAAGGGATGTCTTCTGTGGTTTTCAAGGTAAATACGGGGATGTAGGCCTATCTTAATTTAGATCAAGGCCGTTACCTTCAGTCCTTTCTTAATCTATCGTCACTGAAAGCCTGTAAGCGTTAATGTGGCATTATACACATAGAAAAGTTAAAAAAATGTTGGTTAGTCTTCCTTTCCTTGTCGTCATTTCCTTTGCTAATTTCCGATATTCTCTTATTCGTGCCTTTAGTAAAGATCTGCATGGTGGGATAAGACATCTGAAATCCAGCACAACAAAATGCAGCTGGTTTCTCTATCTTGTTCCAAATACACACATCTTGCAAACTGAAGGACGTGTCGCTCGTAGCAGCCTAAGCTGTCGGGGTTTCGTTTTCTCAGAGACGGCTGTAATCTGACACGGGCGATTCAAAGCACACTTCGATGTATTTGGAGACTTGTATCATGTGTCCGCACGTCACTCGACTGTGCTTTCCCTGGCTCTGATGAGATTAGCTTCGTGCAGCATATAGCATTAGAAAGGGTAACTAGTTGTGGCAGCCGACTTGTCTTTCTGTTGGTAGAGTTAGATCCCCATGCTCTGACGAGATTAACGCTGTAGATATCCAATACTGGGAGCTCCTTGCATAACAAGTGGATCCGTCGCATTTTACTCCGTGAACTGGGTGTTACTAGGTCTTATTATTTAGGTTATTTTGATCATTTATGCCGAAAATTATAAACTGCCACTTTATACTAATTTTAATAATAGTGTAATTGGCTTTACGTCCCACTAACTACTTTTTCAGTTTTCGGAGACGCCGAGGTGCCGGAATTTATTCCAGCAGGAGTTCTTTTACGTGCCAGTAAATCTACCGACACGAGGCTGACGTATTCGAGCACCTTCAAATACCACCAGACTGAGCCAGGATCGAACCTGTCAAGTTAGGGTCAGAAGGCCAGGGCCTCGACCGTCTGAGCCACTCAGCCTGGCTATACTAATTTATCATATAGTTAGTTCGAAATAATTTTCTTTATGATTAGCTACATTTGGATATATCTGCAAGTTCGTAAAAGGAACATCCCTAGCTAAACAAAGGTTTGTGTGAGCACGCATCAACTAGCCTGTTCCATATTACTTGGAGCTGGCACTTCGTGTGCATTTGGTCCAGTTTTACGGCTGGGTGAGCCCCCTATGTGGAGGATGTACTTACCGTTGCGTGCTGTTGTGGTGGTTGGTACTGTGTCGTGTTGTTTGTAGATGAAGAGATGTGTATTGAAATTGAACACATAACCCAGTCCCTGAGTTAGAAGATTTAACCATACGCATTTAAAATCCTAAGCCGACCGAGAATCCCTCCAGAAGCCCTTTTAACCCAAGGATACTACGCTGACCATTCAGTCAAGGAGCCGGCAGTATTTTTTTTTAAAGAATATGGCCACGTCTTATTCGCGATTTGTGCCATGTATTCTTCTGTTCAGGGAGGCATTGAACCACGCCACAGCTACAAAACACTTATTACTCAAAGCACATCCAGAGATTTTAAACATGCGAAAACTGGTAAATAAGCACCCTTTTAAGCCTCAAAAATAAGCATTTTTCAAGAACCCTTGCTTGGAAGCTTTAAACTGGACTTTTCTCAGGCGTTTAATATATAGCCTACCTCTTTCACATTTTCATGCCTGATGTCACTCGGTCCATTTCTGTAATTGTTCAATTTATGAAGTTTCTTGTAATTCATATTCTGTTTCACCATTCACTTGAAACATGGGCACTGAAATAACCTACTCTAACTATTTTTTGAATTGCCTCTGTTCCAGTCGCTGAAGAGGCAGTGGATTCTCTCTCTTCGTGAAATATGTACGGTACCTCTTTACTTCCGAAACTAAGAAACCTGTGGCAGATTCAGCCCATTGAGAAACTTGTTTTATTAAGATGGCTGCTGTCCAACCAGCAGACATTCGAGTGCCGTGTGGTCAGCATAACGACATCATCAGCCGTATTGCTTCGAGTTCGTGAGCGGGCAGCTCTCTTCCTCCCGGTCAGTAAATCCCACTCCAGCTCGTTGTCCAAATTAATTTCCTTGCACTAGCCAGGAATCGAATCCGGGGTTAGGGTAAGAGACACACAAGCGCGAATCACCAGAAATAAACCAGTGATAGCCCAAAACATCTAGTATTCTGGGCTCAACGCTGGCTCAGTCCTGAAGCATTTGAAGGTACTCAAATACTCGTTCTTGAAAAATGATAGCCTACATCTTCATTATAGACTATTATGCCTTTCAGCGTTCAGTCTGCAAACCTTTGTGAATTAACTACGCGTCTCCACAATCCTCCATTTACAACTAACTCTGTGGCCTCGTTTAGTTCCACACCTTTTATCATTAAATTATTAAACACTGATTCCAACTATCGTCGCTTCGATATCTCTCTACTCCTCTTATCCCCCGTCACTTCTAGGTAACCTATACTCCTTCATTCACCTCACATGATCCCACCACCGAAGCCGAAAATACCTCCAGCTTCATCCATCGAGTTCATTCCTAACTTAGGCTTTATCGCCTCATTCCGAGTACCCTCCTGCCATTGTTACCACCTGATTGGATCTACAATCATCCTTATTACTTTCATTTCCAACCTATGAATTAATTAATTAATCACCCAGCCTTTACTCCTGTACACTAACGGCGGTCTGAAAACAGATCGATGTAAAGGTAGATCCGTTTGGGAGCTTTTTCTTTGCTAGTGGCTTTACGTCGCACCGGCACAGATAGGTCTTATGGCGATGATGGGGCAGGAAGGACCTAGGAGTTGGAAGGAACCGGCCGTGGCCTTAATTAAGGTACAGCCCCAGCATTTACCTGGTGTGAAAATGGGAAACCACGGAAAACCATCTTCAGGACTGCCAACAGTGGAATTCGATCCCACTATCTCTCGGATGTGAGCTCACAGCCGCGCGCCACTAACCGCACCGCCGTTTGGGAGCTGACTTCTTTCTTACAGAATCGCAACTGTGAGCTCATTTCATTAGGCTTGCTGCACTTTGATTCAGTTTCGCATACTATAAGGTACAGTCAAATGAAAACCGAACACCCACTGCAAAGTGACCACGGAATGATTTTATTCCAAAGTAGTTAACAAAAGCGTTCCCACTGGGAGACGAGACGACCAATTCAGTTTTGTAGAACGAGGTAGGTCGCTGACGGATCCACAACGGCACCCACTCTTGCACTTCCTCGTCCAAATGAAACTGACGTCTTCCTCCGCAATTCGTCGGTTTTCCCGAATAAGCCTTTCAATCCGCCCTATCACATCAGGAGTAATGGCTCGATGGACCTGTCCTGGGCACGCATCGTCTTGCAGTTATGTTCGTCCTTCTCGGAATCTCTTATGCCACTCGTGCACACTCGTCCTGGACATGCAGTGCTCGCCATACACAGCAGACATGAGACTATGAGTTTCGCGGACTCCGGCATCCTCAGTCACCATAAAACGAACTACACTTCACTGCTCTTCTTTGCATGCCTCCATTTCTACAGTTGGACGAACACACTAGACTAATCCGCGCACCAACAAAAACATAACCCAGCAACGGCGTGCACCTGTGAGTTATCTCTATGCAGTTCTCCGAGCGCGTAGCGACACCGCGCGTCGTCCAATGGGTTGTGTGGGACCGTCGACCTGATTTGGCCTTTGTCCCAGTACTGCTGAAGTGTTTCCTCTTCTTGTTTCAGCTGATTGTTGAGTGGCGACTTCTCCTTATCTTGTGAGTTGTGTCAAGTAGTAGTTGCTCCTGGCGACTGAAGCGGTTATGCCCTGACTTTCAGTATTTCTGGGAAGGTAGGAGCAGGTGCGAATGTGGAGTGGTTGAAATGCGGTGGTGGCGTACTTGCGTTTGGAGGCGTTTGCCATCTGTCTGGCTAGCTTGAGGTCTAGAGGAGTGCAGTTCTCCTACCACAGCGATGGCAGTACCGATACGTAACAACAGTGTTGCCAACTTTTGCGCGGAATGTGTGTTATGGCGGGTGTTCGGTCTGTCCCTTATAGTCTATATTACCATCTTGGGAGAACGCGTATCCTAAATATTTGAAATAACTCACCAGTTCCAGTTTCGTGTTTTTAATCTGATATTCAGTTTTTTTTTGTATTTGCTTTGCGTCGCACCGACACAGACAGCTCTTATGGCGACGATGGGATAGAAAAGGCCTAGGAATGGGAAGGAAGCGGCCGTGGCCTTAATGATATTCAGTTATCTTACGGCCCTTCCCTACTGACATCACTGTACGTCCTTTTAAGTTCAATAATAATTTTATTGGCTTAACGTCCCACTGACTACTTTTCCGGTTTTCGGAGACGCCGAGGTGTCGGAATTTGGTCCCGCAGGAGTTCTTTTAAGTGCCAGTAAATCTACCGACACGAGGTTGACGTATTTGAGCACCTTCAAATACCACCGGACTGAGCCAGGTTAGAACCTGCCAAGTTGGGGTCAGAAGACCAGCGCCTCAACCGTCTTAGCAACTCGGCCCGGTCTTTCAAGTTCAAAACGTTTCATTGCAGACTTTCAGCATAGTCTGGCATTAAGACCAGCTCGTCGGCATAGAGCAAACTTCTTACTACATTTACCCCTAGAAGAATCCCTTCATGCTATTTCGTACTTTTCAGTAAATGATCAGTGTATATTATTAACAACAAAGGTGAAATATTACAGTCGTTCTCATTCTACCAACATTTCTCACTGCAGCGTGATTGTCAACATAAATCCCTCTGTCGGTGGGGGGTAGAATAAACCCGCTGTCTGTCGTAAGAGGCGACTAAAAGGGCCCCATGGGCTCTCAACTTGGGAGCGTGGGTTGGCGACCACGGGGCCTTAGCTGAGTATCGGCATTGCTTCTACTTGTGCCAGGCTCCTCACTTTCATCTATCTTATCCGACCTCCCTTGGTCAACTCTTGTTCTTTTCCGACCCCGACGGTATTAGAGCACTCGAGGTCTTTCATTTTCACGCCCTTCGTGGCCCTTGTCTTTCTTTGGCCGATACCTTCATTTTTTGAAGTGTCGGATCCCCTTCATTTTCTCTCTCTGATTATTGTTATACAGAGGATGGTTGCTTAGCTGTACTTCCTCTTAAAACAATAATCACCACCACCACCTGTCAACATACACTGACTGACAGAGCAAATGCAACACCAAGGAGGAGTGGTTCGAAAGGGATGAAAGTTGGGGAAGAAACAGAGTCGGCACGGAAGAATAATTGTTTATTTCAAACCGATATGCAGGTTACACAATGCGCACGGCATCGACTCAGTAGGATGTAGGACCACCGCGAGCGGCGATGCATGCAGAAACACGTCGAGGTACAGAGTCAATAAGAGTGCGGATGGTGTCCTGAGGGATGGTTCTCCATTCTCTGTCAACCATTTGCCACAGTTGGTCATCCGTACGAGGCTGGGCCAGAGTTTGCAAACGGCGTCCAATGAGATCCCACACGTGTTCGATTGGTGAGAGATCCGGAGAGTACGCTGGCCACGGAAGCATCTGTACACCTCGTAGAGCCTGTTGGGAGATGCGAGCAGTGTGTGGGCGGGCATTATCCTGCTGAAACAGAGCATTGGGCAGCCCCTGAAGGTACGGGAGTGCCACCGGCCGCAGCACATGCTGCACGTAGCGGTGGTCATTTAACGTACCTTGAATACGCACTAGAGGTGACGTGGAATCATACGCAATAGCGCCCCAAACCATGATGCCGCGTTGTCTAGAGGTAGGGCGCTCCACAGTTACTGCCGGATTTGACCTTTCTCCACGCCGACGCCACACTCGTCTGCGGTGACTATCACTGACAGAACAGAAGCGTGACTCATCGGAGAACACGACGTTCCGCCATTCCCTCATCCAAGTCGCTCTAGCCCGGCACCATGCCAGGCGTGCACGTCTATGCTGTGGAGTCAATGGTAGTCTTCTGAGCGGACGCTAGGAGTGCAGGCCTCCTTCAACCAATCGACGGGAAATTGTTCTGGTCGATATTGGAACAGCCAGGGTGTCTTGCACATGCTGAAGAATGGTGGTTGACGTGGCGTGCGGGGCTGCCACCGCTTGGCGGCGGATGCGCCGATCCTCGCGTGCTGACGTCACTCGGGCTGCGCCTGGACCCCTCGCACGTGCCACATGTCCCTGCGCCAACCATCTTCGCCACAGGCGCTGCACCGTGGACACATCCCTATGGGTATCGGCTGCGATTTGACGAAGCGACCAACCTGCCCTTCTCAGCCCGATCACCATACCCCTCGTAAAGTCGTCTGTCTGCTGGAAATGCCTCCGTTGACGGCGGCCTGGCATTCTTAGCTATACACGTGTCCTGTGGCACACGACAACACGTTCTACAATGACTGTCGGCTGAGAAATCACGGTACGAAGTGGGCCATTCGCCAACGCCGTGTCCCATTTATCGTTCGCTACGTGCGCAGCACAGCGGCGCATTTCACATCATGAGCATACCTCAGTGACGTCAGTCTACCCTGCAATTGGCATAAAGTTCTGACCACTCCTTCTTGGTGTTGCATTTGCTCTGTCAGTCAGTGTAAATGCCTTTGGTTGCCAGTAACAACCTACCGCTAATCCCATTATCACTCAGTACGACTAGTCTATTATTAAAAAAGAATCAGTTAACACGGATAACTTTTGTTATTTATTTTGGGTCCTCTTTTCGTTAACTCATCTGTTCTGCATTGGCGTACGTAATTCGATAAACTAGAATTCGCTAGAGTGAAGCACACATTTCGTTACGACCTAGCGTGGAGGTGAACAGGACCCTGAATAAACAATGCTAATATGAGCGCGATAAAGTGCGGACGGTTAATTATGAAGTCCAAAGTGACAAGCCAACCACGCGCTGTTATGTGCTTATAGAATTACTCGATAACAAGTATGAAGTTGCCCTGCTGAGCCAATGAATGCATTACCCTAATTGTTTCACTAGGCTACGTACAAATTGGGTCTGGCACTAGGACAGCAGGCAAATGAGGTAAAAGCTAGCCTTTATTTGGACAGAGAGGAAACGTTCCTTTTGATATCCAGTTAGTGCTTATTTCTTTAAGTGGCTTTTATTACGCATTTCAACAGCTGTAATTACGAAATGGAATCAAAGTACTCTTTATTCCTTTAGTACATGTTTCTATTTTAATATTTGAGTAATATTTTGCGATTCTAGAATATTTATAGTGAAATATAATGTAATATATTCTTTATTAGAATTTTTTAAATAGCGTGGTAAAGGCATGATCGGTTCACTCTCAAGGATAAAACAAGTAAACAAAAGAAAACCAGTGTTTTAGAGCCTTAATGGGCCTTGGCCTACCAAGTGGCCAATGCTCAGCCCAAAGGCCTGTAGATTACTATGTGGTTACGTGGTCAGCGCATCGAATTCCCTCGGCCGTTATTCTTGGCTTTCTACACCAAGTTGTTATCTAATCCCGTAAGATAGCTTCTCAATTGTTCTCACAAAGGCTGAGTGGACTTTGAACCTGTCCTCAGATAAGGTAACAATCCAGGATCTAGCCGGGAATCAGAACCGAGGCCTTCGGGCAAGAGGCAGCCGCGTTTCCCCTAGACCGCGGACCTAGGTTCATTCTGAAGGATGCGGGTTCGATCCCTGTGAGGAAGCCGAAGAATTTAGAAACGAGACTTCCTGTTCTGGAAGAAGTGTGGCTCCTGGGTTCACTCAGCCAACACCAGAAATGAGTACCAGATTAATTCCTGGTACAGGGACGGCCAGACGCAGAACTGACCACTATATTTCACTTAGTGAGGAGCTTATGAATAGCTTTCGCGGTCTGTATAGAGATGGCTTTGCTCTGGTTTTGTGTGGATGTACTATCTAGTTGTACTACAATTTGGTTACCTGGCTCCTTGGCTGAATGGTCAATGGCCTTCGGTTCAGAGGGTCCTGGGTTCGATTTCTGTCTGAGGAGGGGTATTCTAAGCGCCTCTGGTTCCGAAAATGGGGTGTTCGTATATATCTTAAAGAACAATATTTTCATTTACACCCAATGCACCACACAACCAACACAAACACTCAATGACGCCCTTCCTAATGCCAACCCTGTATGCAGGAATGTATATACTTTGTGTGTTGATTGGTAGGTGCTCAAATAAGCCAAAATCTTGTCAGTAGATTTATTAGCACGTAAAATAACTCCCTTGAAACAAAATTCTGCCACCTCGGCGTCTCCTTAAACAGTAAAAGTACTTAGTTGGACGTAAAACCAATAACATTATTTTCTATGGTTCCACATAATAAACCAAACATATTACACAGGGGCATTTTGAAAATGCACTGATTTGCTTAAAAATATGCAATATTGTTCTATTTAGGCAACATTTTAAAGCCTTCTTTATTATATTCATAGTAATAAAATATTAAAATTTCGTATATATAGGACTAAAATTACAGACAATTTACATTGTGATGATTACTCTTATCACATTTAATATAAATATTATTGGGGAATGTTTGTAAAGGGATTTGATCCGTTACAACATTTTATTGGAGTCTCCCATAGGAGAACGAGAACTATTCTCAGCTAATATAAGGATTTTGAACCCTGACCAAAAAATACGTGGCAGAGGAAGGAGCGTTGTGTAGTGATGTATTCCGAACTTAAGGATCACACTGCATTTCTAATTAAAGGAGACTTCTTGTAATTGCTGGCTAGTTGAGCGATCTCGCCAATGAAGAAGGCAATCGGTTACTACGGCTCTCTTTCCTCATTAATTTGAGAGGATGGAGTTAAATTACAAGGTAATATCCCGTCTTGCGTCTTGGGTTGTCCCAGGTAGTGATTTCCTAATGAAAACTGCGCAAGTGTTACGTTGTTGGCTGCACAAGTTCCCAGAGAGCAGACAAGAGTATTTCATGACTAACTCTGGGAAGTAGGACGATATAGTAGTTCCAATACAATGGTTCATTCCCAGCTTTAATATATTGGTCGTAGGAAGGATGTTCTCAACTTTATGGCAATAATAATAATAATAATAATAATAATAATAATAATAATAATAATAATAATAATAATAATAATAATAATAATAATAATAATAATAATAATAATAATAATAATAGCAGCAGCAGCGTAATCTCAGCTACCGTAAGGATGGTTGGTCAGTTGAACTACCTCTTAAAACAATAATCACTACCATCACCAGTTACTGTGTGCAGAGATTTTGCTTTTATGCTATAGCTGCCTGTCAATTTCAGTGTTCCGTTTTACCCTACCAGAGGGCAGAGAAACCGGATCTCTGCTGAGCGATCTATAGTAGCCGTAATTTATTTTGTCAGGTAAATGCCAAATGTGTCAAGGATCCTTAACATGCCGATAGAGCACGAAATGGTGCTTTTTTTACGTCCTTCTAAAATTCGATTACCTCTTTCAAGTTTGAGTCCACTATCTTGGGATCCGGAGGTCTATACTCTACAACTGATCCTCAGATACAGCGCAATCTCTTCATTAGTACGCTACTCGTTGGCTGTATGGTCAGCGTACTGGCCTTCGGTTCAGAGGGTCCCGGGTTCCATTCCCGGCCAGGTCGGGGATTTTAACCTTAATTGGTTAATTGCAATGGCCCGGGGGCTGGGTGTTTGTGCTGTCCCCAACATCCCTGCAACTCACACACCACACAAAAAACACTATCCTCCACCACAATAACACGCAGTTACCTTCAAATGGCAGATGCCGCCCACCCTCACCGGAGGGTCTGCCTTACAAGGGCTGCACTCGACTAGAAATAGCCACACGAAATTAATGAATTAGTACGCCTATTGCACTCTTGTATTATCAGAGAACATGTACTTCAGAAAATAACCAGTCATTCATAAAGCCAACAATAAGAGCAGTGCATAACTTGAAATGTCAAAGTCCATTATGCTTTCTATGAAGGGTAGAGAGTTTAAGAACTTACTGTACTTCCCCTATTCTAGGACATAAAAAGTGAACAAAATCGGCGAGAGCAATGGAGTGGAAAGGTAGAAGGTAGTTGCTAACGAGCAAGCACTCACCACCAATATGGCTCACTAACTGCCTTACCGCAGCTTCTTTTGAGTGGGAAATTCAAGCAGATCGTCTTGAGAGGAGCCAAATTAGATCCGGAATTCAATAATTATGACTCTTTGGACGGGAGACTTCTCTCTCGGCCGAGATTTCCTTAAGGCGTTCCTATTACTTCATCTTTAAGATTTAAGATTTTACCACCGAGCAAAAGTACGGGATGCGGAACGAGTGACGAGAGCTCGAACTCCACCATTGGCAGGATGGCCACTACATTTCCATTCCTAGTCCTTTCGTATGCATTAGTCACTAAAAGCGTACATTG
Organism: Anabrus simplex; assembly: GCF_040414725.1. Taxonomy (NCBI): domain Eukaryota; kingdom Metazoa; phylum Arthropoda; class Insecta; order Orthoptera; family Tettigoniidae; genus Anabrus; species Anabrus simplex. The sequence goes on from NC_090265.1 coordinate 190,204,144, forward strand.
GTTAGTGCGACGTAAAACACGCAACAAAAAAGGAAGATAAAAGAGAGAAATAATTAGACATCAGACATCTTTCTTGTCAGCTTCGAGCACATGTTCATATTTCAGGAGTATTGTTGCAAACCGTATTATGTCCACAGAACAGAATTTTACTGGAACAGCACAAAACTGTTTGCTATGCTGAACAGGGGCCTTGCAGGGGAATGGGAAGATTGGAAGGGATAGACAAGGAAGAAGGAAAGAAGCGGACGTGGCCTTAATGTAGGTACCATCCCGGCATTTGCCTGGAGGAGATGTGGGAAACCACGGAAAATCACTTCGAGAATGGATGAGGTGGGAATCAAACCCCTCTACTCAGTTAACCTCCCGAGGTGGAGTGGACCCCGTTCCAGCTCACTTTTCAAATTTCGTGGCAGAGCCTGGAATCGAACCCGGGCCTCCGGGGGGTGGGGGTGGTGGCAGCTAATCACACTAACCACTACACGACAGGGGCGGGCGAAAATGAAATCCTACTGGTCAAAATGTAACGTGGTGCAGCTGGACATCCTTGCCTCATAGGAAATCCTTACTTCGACTCACGGCTTTCCGCTGGCTTGTCCACAGTGAGGGCAGTGCAATCCAACCTACAGTAACAAAGATCACTTTCCTATTGCTTATGTTCCTAATTCAGGTGTTTATATCTGGGACCAGCAGTAGAAGCAGGTAGCGCGTGGTCTTGTAGTAGAATATCGGTTGTGTCACCAAAGTTCCAAAGTAGGTTTTGGCTTGATGGATGTTGCACTCCCCTTGTTATAATTGTCATCCGCAGTCACCAGGCCCCAAGATCGAACAAACCAAGGTTGCCTTTCAATTTAAGAAGCGTGTCTGAGAGAGTTCGTCTATGAAGGTAGGCCACATCTACAGTATAATGACGGAGATTGAGTCTGTAACCTTATGAACCATTAGATGCCTGAAGTACTGTACTCTAGTGGAGATCCCCTTCAGTCGTAAATTCAATGACTGGAAGTTTGTTTTGTGCTGGTGAGCAGCAGTAGATTGAATTCACTGGTGGCTAACGAGATTTTGAGTGGTTTCCACTCCAACAGGATTAAAACTGCTTCAACTTTGCTCTTGTCGACCACTTAGATAGAGTAAGGAATTCAGAGTTTCGTAAAAATGTTGTTGGTCTAGATCAAGCGAAATGATTGTTATATGAAGTAATCAAGACTGTCTAAACAGCCTTTCTGTGATATTTCCTGTTGGGAGGGATTAGGATATAATCGCAGTATTTCTTGTCACTTACTTGTACCACAGCTTAAGTGTAAAGTCATGTCGTCAGTATGGAGAAAATGAAAGATAGGCCTATTGGTGATAACATGTGGAGGCAAATGTCCGCTAAAACTCAGAGACAAGGAGATTTCAAGAACTTGGTAAGTTAATTAATTTATAATTCAGGACTGGAAATGGAAATCAGTCGAAAGAAACAATTTTGAAATTCTCTCAGTCACAGAGTGCGTATTGGAAAAAGAAAACAAATACAGTTTTTTAATTTCGTGTAGCTATTTCTAGCCGAGTGCAGCCCTTGAAAGGCAGACCCTCCGATGAGGGTGGGCGGCATCTGCCATGTGTAGGTAACTGCGTGTTATTGTGGTGGAGGATATTGTTATGTGTAGTGTGTAAGTTGCGGGGATGTTGGGGACACCACAAACACCCAGCCCCCGGGCCACTGGAATTAACTAATGAAGGTTAAAATCCACGACCCGGCCAGGAATCGATCCCGGAACCCTCCGAACCGAAGGCCAGTACGCTGACCACTCAGCCAACGAGTCGGACAACAAATACAGTGAGTTACAACGAAGCTCATACACGATCGGAATTTAATTGTTTCGTTATGAACAGAAAGTTGGGTGCAGAGTCCTGCAGCCAGAACCACCGCGCAGCACTTCAAACCCACGGGCTCCGGCAGCCCAGCCCGTGCAGTGCCGTACTCTTCTGACGCGGCAGCGTACTGGCCCACAGCACTGGGCTCATAGAACCCACCGCAGTCCACCGCACTGGGCGGGCCCAGTAGAATAACATTGAGTACTTCTCCACAATAACATGTGCGCCGTGCACAACGAAATGTTCACGTCACACTACTATTCGGATCATTCTCTCTACGAATTCCCGTACGCTAATAACATATTTTAAAGTAGGCTAATCGCATTTGGAAATTAAACGGTAGAGATTTCTCCTGCACTGTAATAATAATAATAATAATAATAATAATAATAATAATAGAAAACAAACAGAAACTTTGTTATAAACTAATATTCGTCTGCAATTGACACCAAATTAACTGAAAATGAATCTAAATAACACGAAGCATATTCATAGGACTTCGTTCGCGTTTACCTCAAAATAAAATACAAACAGAAATGACGTGCAATATGCCAACAACACAAACAAACCTGAACATAGCTTTTACTTAGTGTGCGTAGTTTATTGGTCATTGTTAATTGTGGTGTAATGGAATTACTGTGAATGAAAAGAAGAGCATCAGCAATGGTCTGGTTGTAGAAGAGAATGAAGCCCGCTGAACTGAAATTGATCTCTGAAGCTGAACTTGATGCTTGCATACATATTACTTTCTTAGCGATCTGGTGAAATTTTGAATAGTTTTGTCCATTTGTTCTCCAATAGGACGCTATATCCATCTTCTTCCATTCCACAATTTTGCTTTAAATATCTTTCCAGCTCATCTGTTGGAATAGGAGCATCATGAACGTCAGTCCACGAAGAAAATTTCATTACTTTGGCAGGTTGTGGCATAGTCGTGGAGTGCGATGACACGGAAACATTAGAATGCTCGTCATTAAAGCACACCTTGTTCAACGTAAGTTTTTTTATCTAATCATAAAAAGACAAAATCAGTCCGACTCCTTTAACCTATACTAATATAATAAAGATAATAATAATAATAATAATAATAATAATAATAATAATAATAATAATAATAATAATAATAATAATAATAATAATAATAATAATAATGCTATTTGCTTTTACGTCCCACTAACTACTTTTTCGGTCATCGGAGACACCGAGGTGCCGGAATTCAGTCCCGCAGGAGTTCTTTTACGTGCCAGTAAATATACCGACACGAGGCTGACGTATTTGAGCACCTTCAAATATCACCGGACTGAGCCAGGATCGAACCTGCCAAGCTGGGATCAGAAGGCCAGCGCCTCTACCGTCTGAGCCACTCAGCCCGGCATATAGTAAAGAGAGAGCGCGAATTTTGTTAGTTTGTGTATATCTGGAGGGTAATCTCAGAAACTACTGGACCGATTCTAAAAATCCTTTTTTAAATGTAAATATACATTATCCCTGAGAGACATGGGCTGTATTTTATATTCAAAATAATTCGAGGTGGGGGTGACGAGGGAGATACCAAAATAATAGGCTAATATAGGCGAAATATCGAATTTGTCGTGCAACGACGAGACTAAGCTCATTTTAAGCCCCTTGATCCAAAGAACAAGTCTCGGTAAGCCCTACGGGCCCAAAAACAATGTTTAAAGGCCCTAAAACCGACCATTATGGAGATATTGGCGCCACACTACTCCTGCTCTCGGAATTGGATAAGGAAATGAACTGCCGTAACCATGGCAACGCCAGCTCCAGGATTCTACAGCAGCGAGATTATGCGTGTACGTTTGGGCATAGCTGACAAACAAAATTTCTACACATAATCCCTGAGCATGTCTACAACATATCTCGAAAACTTAACATGTTACAAAAGTGAAGTGCTATTTATAATCTCTTTTAAAAATAAATAGACATGTATTATTTTGTTTTCGGAAAAGACACTTAAGGGGCGAGGGGGGGGGGGGGAGAGGACTGAAAAGTGGGCTGGCGTGAATTCTTAAGATGAGCATATCTACAGTATATCTCAAACACTTAACACGTTACAGATGTGGAAATTGATATTTTTAATATTTTAAAAATACAAAACAGGTAATATTTTGTTTTTTGAAAAACCACTTAACGTGGGCGGGGGGGGGGAGTGTAAAAGGGACTGAAAAGGGGGTTGAATTATTTTTATTAGGGTACTGATCTCAAAAACTGAAGTTGTTACAGACGTAAAAAAATGGTATTTAGAGTCTCCTTTAAGAAGAAAGAAATGCGTATTCTAGTAGTTTTGGAAAATCCACTTAAGGGGGGGTGAAAGGACTGAAATATTAGTTGAATTATTTGTATGAGGATACTTATATCTAAAAAAAAGCCTAAAGATGTTGCAGACGTAAAAATGGGTATTTGAAACCACCTTTAAAAATAAAAAACACCCATTTTTAGGGGTAAAATTAACTTTGGATGGGCGGCGGCGGCGGGGGGGGGAGTTGAAATCGGTGTTGAATTCTTTTCATGAGGATACAAATATCTCAAGAACTGAAGATGTTACAGTCGTGATAATTGGTATTTTGCAGCTCCTTTATAAATAAACACATATTTTTTTGTTTTTCTGAAAACCACTTAAGGGACTGAAAGGAATTGAAAATGCAGGTGAATTTTTAAAATGAGTACCGGTATATCTACAGTGTATGTCAAGAACTTTACATATTACAGACATTGAGCTTGGTACTTGGAATGTCCTTCAAAAATAAATAAACATGTCACTCATTTTCGTTTTCGGAAAATCCACGTAGGTGGGGGTGGAGGAAGGGCTGATAAAGGGGTTGAATTCTTTTTATGCGGATACTTATATCTCAAAACTTGAAGATGTTACCGATGTGGAAATATGTATTTGTGATCTCCTTTAAAAATAAAGAAACCTTTTTTTTTTCTTACTTGAGAGAAGACGTTCTCACGTGTACAGTTCTATGTCGCATGGCCATCTCAGTCCCAAAAGGCAATACCACACACTTGGTTTACAAAGAGTTTTTGGGGTAAATGAAACTCAACTTTTCAGTGAGGTTTTATACTTCAGGGATTTTCAGATAATGTCTTAGTACAGTACCAAGGAATGATTACTTTTATCAAATTACGAAATCCACGTGAGAAACCGCGGGTAAAATCTAGTGTGTACATAAAGTTCACTGCAGATCGTACATCACACAAAATTAATGTCTTTCCCATCACCCTCAACTGCAGGCTTGAATACCAACCAAATACGACGTTTAAGTTTAGGATCCGGTTCAGAAGCCTTGTATTGTACGGTTTCTAGTTCGTTTGTTCCTTCTTTTTTTACTTCACGATTTTTTGCCACGGTTTCCTTTCTTTAGGATCTACAGTCCACATTCGTTTCCGATAACAGGATAGATGGAGAAGTCACACTGAAAACCACAGCAAATTTGATCGGCTCCACTCAATCGTAATGCAACGCACGCAGCTGACACGCAGTACACTGTACACATTGAAGCAGTCAGCCCATAGAACTACCACAGCGCTGTCCTTGGCTCACCGCGTACGAATGACAGAGCGCTGGCCCAGACCGGCCCGTGCGATGACGCCACGGGCTTTTTATGTTCGAGCCTTTCAAAGCCCATTGCAGCCTACTGCCGAAGCAGCTCATGGGCTGGGCCTCTCTGCAGGACTCTGGTTGGGTGATTACATTTGTCATATTTTTATGTGCAATGTAACTTGTATATCTTGTGTTATAATGCCACTATTTGTTAGTTATCTTTTCCATAAGTTAACACAAGTATGCCAGATTGTTTGGTATTGAGCTGGTGCTCGGGGTCACAAGGAAACTTATACAGACCTTGATGGACACGTACTGTATAAACAGCGTACATTTGACTGTCAAGTGCAATACGAAATGCTTGAGACAAGGTCAGTCTATCATCAAGCGTTGCAGTGTAATCATATACCATCAGAGAGGCCAGTCTTCGGAAGAAGAGAGTGTTGACGATCTTCTATTATAAAACAGGAAAATAATTAAGAGAAATTGGTAAAATTGTGAACAGAAGTCATTCAACTGTGCAATTTGTTATTAAAAGGTATAGAAGTACCAACCGGATTGAAAATAAAAACAAGAATCAGAAAAGAATCTTTAATTTCACAGATGAACGTTGGATACTACGAGAGGTTAAGAATAATCCAATGATTAGTGCTTCAAACCTTGCTGTGATGGTTGAGGAACATACAGGGAAGAAAGTTCATCCAGAAACAATTAGGCGCATTATCAGAAAAAGTAATAGTCATGGGGGAGTAAGTAGGAAAATACCATTGGTCAACAAACTGAACGGGAAGAAGAGGTTAGAGTTTGTTCAAGAGCACACAGGAAAAGATTTTGACTTCTGGAAAACGGTAATGTCTGCCTCTGTGGTGTAGTGATTAGTGTGATTAGCTGCCACCCCCGGAGGTCCAGGTTCGATTCCCGGCTCTGCCACGAAATTTGAAAAAGTGTTACGAGGGCTGAAACGGGGTCCACTCTGCCTCGGGAGGTCAAATAAGTAGTTGTGGGTTCGATTCCCACCTCAGCCATCCTCGAAGTGGTTTTCCGTGGTTTCCCCATTTCTCATCCAGGCAAATGCCGAGATGGTACCTAACTTAAGGCCACGCCGCTTCCTTCCCTCTTCCTTGTCTACCCCTTCCAATCTTCCCATTCCCCTGCAAGGCCCCTGTTCAGCATAGCAGATGAGGCCGCCTGGGCGAGATACTGATCATTCTCCCCAGTTGTATCCTCCGACCCAGAGTCTGAAGCTCCAGGACACTGCCCTTGAAGCGGTAGAGGTGGGATCCCTCGCCGAGTCCGAGGGAAAAACCAACTCTGGAGGGTAAACAGATTAAGAAAGAGAAAGAAAACTGTAATATTTGTAGATAAAACCATAATCAACCTCTATGGATCAGTTGGGAAAATTACTGTCTGGAGAAAACCGAATGAAGAGCTAAAACCTACCAATATGCGTCCAAGTGTTAAATACGGTGGAGGAGGTGTTAATGTCTAGGGATGTATGGCAGCTAGTGGGGTAGGGAAGCTGACTTTCATTGACGGGATAATGGGTAAAAATGTGTATTTGAACATACTGAAAAACAATTCGCCTGCTAGTGCTCAAAAACTTGGAATACATGACCAATACAAATTTTATCAGGATAATGACCCCAAGCACAAAGCTCCTGTGTAACTGTCCAAAGGTGCTGGAAACGTCTCCTCAGTCGCCAGGTATCACTTAGAAGTCGCAATAAGGAAACATAAGATTTCCAACAAAGATGATCTGAAAGCGGCTTTACGCGAAGAATGGGAGAAACTAAGTCCATAATACTGGGAAAAGTTGGTAGGATCCATGCCTGCCGGTTAGAGAGATGTTAGATGAGCCAGGGGGTATCCAATAAAATACTGAGTTTGTAGGTGATTGTGTCTTATTCCGAGCTTCAAGGATCTACCACAGGCAGTATGAGTTTCACTGCGATATCTTTTTGTGTATGTTTGGAAAATATTTTTAATATCCTTTGTAGATGAAATATATTTATATTCATTTTGAATACTGGTCCGCCTTTGTGGAGTAGTGGTTAGCGTGATTTAGCTTCCACCCCCGGAGGCCCGCAGTTGATTTCCGGCTCTGCCAGAAAATTTGAAAAGTGGTACGAGGGCTGGAACGTCGTCCACTCAGCCTCGGGAGGTCGACTGAGTAGAGGGGCGTTCGATTCCCTCCTCAGCCATCCTGGAAGTGGTGTTCTGTGGTTTCCCACTTCTCTTCCAGGCAAATGCCGGGATGGTACCCAACTCAGGGTCACGGCCCGGCCGCTTCCTTCCCTCTTCCTTGTCTATCCCTTCCGATCTTCCCATCCCTTCACAAGGCCTCTACCGGGCGAGTTGGCCGTGCGGTTAGAGACGCACAGCTGTGAGCTTGCATCCGGGAAATAGTGGGTTAGAACCCCTCTGTCAGCAGCCCTGAAGACGATTTTCCGTGGTTTCCCATTTTCACACCAGGCAAATGCTGGAGCTATACCTTAATTAAGGCCTCGGCCGCTTCCTTCCTATTCCTAAGCCTTTCCTCTCCCATCGTCGCCATAAGACCTATCTGTGTCGGTGCGACGTAAAGCAGATAGCAAAAACGAAAACAAAACGCACAAGGCCCCTGTTCAGCATAGCAGGTGAGGTCGCCTGGTCGAGTTACTGGTCTCCCTCCCCAGTTGTATTCCCCGACCCAATGTCTCACGCTCCAGGACACTGCCCTTGAAGCGGTAGAGGTAGGATCCCTCGCTGGGTCCGAGGGAAAAGCCAACCCTGAAGGGTAAACAGATTAAGAAAGAAAGTACGAAATAATTTTGAATATTGTCGTAGAAAATTATGAATTGGTTACAGCAGAGTTAAAACCAGCTTGAAAAAAAAAAATATATTTTTGTTGGTAAATGCTAGAAGAAATATTTTGCTGATGCATGTGTTTCAATGTGTCTCACTGTATCTTACCCAAACTTGGACGTTTGCAACCTGATTAATACCCTCAGCTAAGCCAGGGACCAATGATCAGGCATTCTGAGCAAGAGTTAATTTGCGGATAGCACCAGATTATCATTCTTTAACCTCCGTAGTGCAACGGTTAGTGCTAGTAGCTGCCGTCCTCGGAGACGCGGGTTCATCCCCATTGGGGGGTGTGGCTGAAAAGAGCTGCACCACCTCGGGGCAAGGACACGAATTTACATACATATACAGTTCTTACTTGTTAGATGTATCAAATATGACAAGCCTGGCCCATGGAATAAGAATGACGGGACTGATTCTTATTGTACCGGACGGTACACCTCCACGCCGCTTATTTAAACCGTGCGCCAGTTGAAACTCCCCTACTGGGAGAAGTCTGAACTTTGTCTTATGTGTTAATTTGCAAGTTACTCTGAAGATGCCACTACTGGGAAATTTTGAAGTTTCTGAACTGTGTTGTTTTCGATGTATTTTTGTTTTGCTTGTAGTAAGAAGTGTGAACATTCTCTTCTAGAGGACACTACTGAAGAATTACAACGGTGCACCCTAGTGCGAAGTGAAAGGATTGTTTTTGTTGAGAAAATTTAATTTCAAAAGTTTGTTCGTTGCTAAATTTCTTTCAGTCATTGTTTAAGTTGGCAATATTAACCCTTTCTTTCCCTTTGTTTTGAATTTAGCCAATCCCGAATTTCTCGAATTAATTTTCAACCAATAATATGTTTCTTCCTCGTATTGTGTAGGGGGTTTCTTGGTGAACCAATAAAATCCTTGTGGGAGGGTGTTCTCATTCCAAAAACGCCTCGAACTTTCCGCGAGAGTATATAAACTGCTGATTTTCGGGTCTCGGTGCCACTTCAGTACCATCTTTCAGTGTGTAAAGTACATAGCAGGGGGCGGGAAGCGCCTCTTTCTTCGGGGAGCAGTTCAACACCAAGGTAATGGCCTTTTAATAACTTCTTTTCTTGCTAGCTCAGCAGTTTGACTCTCGGGGCGGGTCCGAAGCGTCTCTACCATGTAACTTTCCCTAAAATGTAAAGACTCTTAGCCTCTATTCTCTTTCAAAACTACATATTGGGATAGAGAGTGCTTAACCCTCTCAATCTCCCACTCATATTGCATTGAGGTGAACTTATTTTCACAACCGTTTCTTCCGTTCTAATGTAACGTAAATTGTTTCTTTCTTAAGTCACCTCTTTAGTATGGGATTAGCCCTTGCATTTGCGGCCTAGTGTCAGATTAGGGTTTTAAACAAGTGTATTAGGAGTGCAGATCGCCTCCTCTCAATTGTTATTTTTGAGGTCAAGTAATTAACCTTTTTCTCACTTAATAGACGTCAGTAGGTTGGGTATGTTACCCCTGTGTATATGTCCTTAGAGGACAACTTGAAGGTGGAGTTTGGTGTGGCCTTTGATAGGCTTAAAGTTGAGAGCGAGTGGCTCTTTTTCGAAAACTGAGTGTTGTATGCCTCGAGGAGGCTTTACTGTGTAATTTGGAGCAAGTGCTCCTGGGCTTGATTGGGGTCTTCTGCCCCTTTGTTGAATTCTGTATATCGTAAAGTTGGGCTAATTGCTCAGAATTGTGTGTCTGGCTCTCGGAGCCCAAATCCTGTAATTGTACATTCTCGATTAGTGGGTTTGCTACTCTGTACCTGCCATTATTGTTATTTCTTGTTTTTTGCTAAGAAAATATAACCTTGTTAAATTTTACATTAACTTTAATTTCGTAGTTTGAGACCCGTTCACACCCGCACCTTCTTTCACCTCTACCTACCACAAAAACACGGTAACACTTATAATGAGGCCTTGGGATCGGTTCACGGGAAGAAAATAGACCGAGGCGTGACAGTGATAGCGGACCTTTCGGAAATGATCTACAGTACAGATTACAGAACATATTTGCTCCTGTCTTGTTCATGAATAGCGGCAACTAATGCAAAAGTATTATACAAAGAAAGTTCTGAAAGTCTAGTACATCTAAAATTAGATCCTCTATTATTTCTGTAAAGTTTCGTTTGCAGTATGTATCCTATATCTCAAAGTGGGAGGAAGAACATAGCGAACTTCTAGTTATAGACTGACAATCTCTCGCATCTCGCTGTGCAGAAGAATGAACAAGCTTATACTTGTAGGATAAAATTGGAAGAAGGCTTGACGAGGGATGACGTGGGAAAGAAAAATAACTATTAATAAAGCCGAAGTAGGTAAACAACTTTGTAAACTGAATATCTTATTGATGTATATTCTAAACACAGAGTTTTTCAATGGTTGGTAAATTACCCATTCATGACTTGATGAGTCTCGATGCTGGAGTCCTGCCTCATTTTACATGCTCATTTCTACCAGCCTGCTTCAAGTAGCGTGCGCTAAATATTTAATATCTCTAGCGACTAAAGGGTGCTCTACATCCCACGGTATTCATTGAAGATGGTAGCTTTCTCAATTCAGGGGTAAACTGAACTGAGGTAAGATCATCTGTTCACGTTTTTATTACCACATTAATGTTATTGCTGGTTCATGAATCGGCCTGAGATCTCTTGATGAGCAGCCCCGTGCAGGTAGTAAAGGTGAGTTATTCTGTCTAGTAAAATGTATGATTTTGGTGTCGTTTCTCGTATACAGGGTTATTCACCTAAGATGTTACACGGAAATAACTTCTAAAACATTAAAGATATCGGCATTCTGTTTTCATATTCGTAAATGGTACGCAGGAGCTCGTAAAATAATGTGCTACGTATTCTAATGAGGTGATTAATTACCGAGATATTGATACTAACTCTATATTTTTAAATAGAACGGCACAAATCCATACAGCTGGTCTACAATTTTAACTGCTTACAAGTTCAAATATGTACGTAGTTTTAAAATCGGGCAGTTAATTTTTGAGATATCAATAACAACAGAATGTGCTGTTTCGCATACCGCATCAGACAGCGTGAAGTCGGGCAAGGACATATTGACGCGCAAGCAGGTTCTTGGGTGTAATTCCAGCCACAGAATGGATATCAGGAACGTAAGCATATCGTACACATGTGATGGGTTTGGAAAGTGTGTATGACAAGCGAAGGGGCTGCCTGGCCGAGGCGGTAAAGGCGTGCTCGGTTCGCCTGGAAGGACGTGGGTTCGAATCCCCGTCAGGAAGTCGTAAAATTTAAGAAACGAGATTTCCACTTCCGGAGGTGCATATGGCCCTGAGGCTCACTCAGCCTACACCAAAAATGAGTACCAGGTTAATTCCTGGGGGCAAAGGCGGCCGGGCGTAGAGCTGACCACTCTACCCCATCACGTGCCGAGGTTAACAATGGTGGAAGCCTTTACCTTCCACTCCTCGAAGGGCCTTCATGGCCTGTACGGAGGTGACTTTGCTTTGTATGACAAGCGAACGTGTGACAGTACAGGGAGGTGTGATGTTTTTAAAAGAAATAAAATAATTACTTCGACTTCAAAGGAACATAACGAAATCTATAATTGTCCCTGGTTTGAGTGTACAGTACATACTACTGTACGAATTGAGAAGCAAACATAATACAGGTACCGGAAAAGCTCCTTCTAGAAAAGAAAATGAATAATGTCCGAATAATCTCCCTTCCCCGTTGTGTGTTCCCCAGTCATACAATAACGTTACACACCCAGGGTATGTTACGATACATCATATTATGTGTACGATAGTATCCGTTCTGTGGCTGGAATCAATGCCAATACGTCCTTGGACGACCGTACGCTGTCTGATGCGGCACGCAAAAGCGTAAATGCGTTCTTGTTGATATCTCAAAAAGTAACCGTCCGATTTTGAAAATATTTGAACTTGTACGCAGTTGAACTTCTAGGTCAGCTGTATGCATTCCTGCCGTTCCATTTAAGAATATGGAGTTAGTATCAATATCTCGGTTATTAATCATCCCATGAGAATAAGTAGCACGTTATTTTACAAGACCCTGGGTACCATTTACGAATATGAAAACAGAATGCCGATATCTTTAATGGTTTAGAAGTTATTTCCCTGTAACATCTTAGGTGAATAACCTTGTATATTAAACTACTAGCTGATGTACCTATGCTTCGCTACGGAATTCTACATTGTATACATAATTCTAGGTTACGTAGTGTACACGTTGTGAGTAAGATTGTATTAAATTGCATACCGGTAGATCTTAACGCTACCTTAGAAACACAACGGGGAAGATACCAAACGTCTTTTCTTATGTGAAGACTGGGTTAGGGAATTTTCATTGTAATGGTAGGCCCTCTTGCCTACTACCATCAGTCACAATCAAGTTGGAGAATTTTCATTATAATGGCAGAATCTCACACCCCACCTGCCTTTTTACATCCTCAGAAATACTGCCTTAGTGGTTTTCCCAACTGAAATCAACATAGGTCATTAGTTCATTACAATGACGCCAGTGGGAATGTCACGATTAAAAGCAATGCTATCATATGAAACACTCGAGCAAATGAAAAGCCACACATTTTCTCACTTGTAACGAACAGTAATACGCTGCCGAGCTAACAGCCCAAAGTTCCAGAGCTCGAATGACCAGGCCACAGACAGCCGTCAGTCATGAACACTCTTTTATTTTCGGGGGGTGGGGTGGGGCAAAGAGTGGAGAGTCCCAGGGAAAGAACTATGCAATTTTAATCTCTGTTTCCTAGGAGTACCCGATAAGTTGGAAAATCTCAGTTCACTATACTGGCGGGGGAATATCTATCTGACTTGGAGGAAAATTTTTCCTCGAAGCCAGAGGAGAGACCCTCTCTTAGCTGCTAATTTGGAATAGACGAATGTAGAATTTAACAGACATGAAGAGGAAGAAGCTTTTTTTAAGAAACGGCTCATTACAGGGTTGAATTTTGAGTTATTTAGTGTGCTGCTATTGGAATTTGGAATAGACCGAAATTGTAATTCTAGACCAGATCATAAGTGAGCCTCTGCTATTATTCCGTTAATTGTGCACACTGATCAATCCAATCAGCGCGTCAGAGTAGGGATCGAATAGCTGAAATACTATGATGAACCAGTGTGTTACGTTCCAATAGTATCAGAAAATGTATGAACCAGAGGAATGGTATGCTAGGGAAAAAGTTATCTAACTCCTCTGCTATTCCCCGCCAATATACAGGCAGACTGTTATACTCGGTACCCACCAGTAATCCATCTATCGGAGATGAGTGGCAGCGTAACAGACAAAGAACATCACAACAAACAATGATCACCGTAATGTTATTGTTGATCAATTTTATGAGCTTTCGATATGGTAAGCCTTCACATTTAGTTTTCTTCCGACTCTCAAGTACCACTCTTATCATAGTCGGCACAGTAAAACTGAATAAAACATACGTGATCGGAAATTGTGTTCTCTATATATTATGTTATGCAGTAGGCCTACTTTTCGATAGCACTAATACCATAGGTATTTAAAAATTGCATTTTAGGCGCCTTTCCCTAATCTACCATTTCATCCAGGGTGAATAAAATATTGTTTATCGCTTAGACTGTAGTTTCTTATTCCCCTACTCTATATGCCGATTTTAATCAAATCTGTTTACTCATTTTCTCGTGGCTCGGCGTTGATATGGACTTAGCAATAAAAATACAAATTCATGAATATCTCTGTTAACATAGCCGTTACGGTAAAAATGTATAAGACATAAATACATTCCGTATAACTTTAGCTAAGCAGTATTTGTCGATAGGACCACGAATAACATAAATATTTGAGAATTACATTTGAGGCCTTCCCCATTATTACCATTTTGCTCAGTGTGAATAAAATGGTTTAGAGCCTAGATTATAGTGGCTCATTCCCCGACCTTACACACCAATTTTCATTAAATTATCTTCAGCCGTTTTCTCGTGATGCGTCTACATTCATTCATTCATTCATTCAGACAGACAGACAGACAGACAGACAGACAGACAGACAGACAGACAGACAGACAGACAGACAGACAGACAGACAGACAGACAGACAGACAGACAGACAGACAGACAGACAGACAGACAGACAGACAGACAGACAGACAGACAGACAGACAGACAGACAGACATTACGGAAAAATAAAAAGTGCATTTCCATATTACTGTGGACACGACCGATACAGAAATACAATTCTTTTAAAATTCTGAGCAATGTACAGGCTAAACTCTTATTTTATATATATAGATAGATTAGTTTAACATAGTATAGTTACTCTAATGGGCTAGAAATATCTAAAAATCTTTGGAATATATTGCACTCATATTCCTTGAACATTACAAGGGTACAATATATCAATATTTAAATTATATTTTGTAAATATTATTAAGAATACTCAGGCTACATTGTGTCAATTTCGAAGATCCCTTTTATTCTGCCAGACGAGAACTGTATCTCTGTTGGGCGAGCTATTGACGAGCCTTTTGTTTTTGTTTTGGTAAATACATACATACATATCTTTATTGCCCACCCTAGTGTACACCATCGGCTTACAGGCAATAAAGACAGACAGAGCGAAACAAAGGAAAACAAGCAATAATAGCAACTACATCTCTCTTAAAACTACTTAACTACATTTACTACTTCTACATCTACTCAGTATCATCCCACACGTACGCGGATAGCCAGCACACATGCAGGACGATACCGCACTACTAACTACCCAAAGCCCAACCCCTGACTACCACCTAAAAAAATAATTTAAAAAAAATTAATTAGACTGGTCGCTGCAACAGCCCTGGCATGGAACACACGCCCACCAACCCGTCTACAGCAGCCACCAGCCTTGCCACGTGAGAACTGGTATCGTATCTCACCAACCCTCGCTGACAAACACTGTGTTCCTTTCCTTACCATGTGTTACAAGCCACCCTGGCTGAAACCAGACCCAACAGGTGGCCTGCAACACACTTCGGCTATGTACGTCACACATACTCTTGACCATTGTCAGCACACTACCTTCCCTATCCTTTTCATTTCCGTGCAGACATGCTCAAGTCTAACTTCTTTGGAGTGGGGTCAAGTCCCCCACCCCTCCCTCTTCCCTTGATACGTCACCCTCACCTCTCACGCACTACTCCCGCTATCTACATCTCACTTTATAAAACTAAAGACTTAAACATCAGCTAACAACCATTTAAAATCCCTCATCAACGCACCTAAAACAATTAACACTTTTTTTTTTTTTACACAGACAAACTTTTTTCATTCGAAGTCCTGTTTTGGTAAATACAAAATGTATCATCAGAGAGCTTTTACATGCTGACATTTTACGACATGGAGTGCCGAATAGGCTCTTTTAAATCCTAAAATCCAACTAAGTAGCATGACGTTCACTGTTTGTAACCTCGCCACTAACAGGGTTAGAGTGGTAGAATGGTTAGTATTATGCCCCACCACCTTTGAAAAGTTTACTTCCAAAAGGCACCAAATCCTAAACATTCAAAATTGGGATGATGGAAAACATACCTTGGTAGGAAGCTTCGTAATATGAAAGAAAGAGAAATCATCCAAATGGCCCAAATCCATGTTGAAAATCACGTTTGATGCTAGTAAGTACCGAATCCCAGTGCGGGGTATTTGTCAAAAGATAACGTATCCATGTACCCAATGAGGATCCACGGGAGGCACGCGACCAGCAGCAGCTATGATTTCAGTCCGTTTGACAGACTGGAAAGTTGTAATGTCTCATTTGACTAAGTCAACACTGGAAAGTATGGCTTCCTTCTTAACAAACTATGATTTCATTTATTAACAGACAATTGACTTTACGTCCCACCAGCACAGATAGGTCTTATGACGACGATGGGATAGAAGAGGGCTAGGAGTGGGAAGGAAGCGGCCGTGGCCTTAATTAAAGTACAGCCCCAGCATTTTCCTGGTGTGAAGGTGGGAAACCACAGTAAATCATCTACAGGGCTGCTGACAGTGGGGTTCGAACCCACTATATCCCGGATGCAAGCTCACAGCTGCGCTCCCCTAACCGCACGACCAACTCGCCCGGTGCTATGATTACTTGTCCACTCTTTTAAGGAAAGATGGATTCTGGCTGCATGGCTAAATGGTCCGAGGGTCCCAGGTTCGATTACCGACCGAATTGGGGGTTTGAGCTTTAATTAGTAAATTCCTATGACTCGGGGGTTGGATGTCTGTGCCGTCTTCAGAAGTACCAGGTCGACCAAGGGTAACCACCCCACAGCAAGACCGATATATGGCCTTAACCACCTGACGAAATCGGTGTGCACCTGCAAGACAATAATTGTCGATGGAGGTTGCAGGAGTCTCAGGGGTTGCCGTTTCCCGGCAAACTGTGTACCGGAGTCTCAGAACAGCAGGGCTGTTTGCCCGATGTCCAGCGGTGTGCGTCCCGCTCATTCCAGCACAGAGGCGGGCCCGTTTACTGTGGAGCCGTCAACATCGAAACTGGACCATGAATGAATGAAGGCATATGCTCTTCACAGATGAATCCCGCTTCAGTTTGCAGAACGATTCCCGTCGCACATTAATCTGGAGAGAACCGGGTAGCCGATACAACCATAGCAACATCGTGGAACGGGATCAGTATGGTGGTGGTGGCGTCATGGTGTGGAGCGGCATCATGTTGAACGGCCGTACGGACCTGCTCATTTTTATGGGTGGTCCGAGGAACACTGTTAATGCTCGGAGACACAGGGATGAGGTACTGAGACCACATGTTCGACTCTTCAGAGGTGCGGTTGGTCTACACTTCCTCTTAATGGACGATAATGCCCGACCGCACCGCGCTGCTCTGTTGGATGATTTCTGGCTGGGGAAGACATTTATCGCATGGACTGGCCAGCGAGGTCTGCGGATCTAAATCCTATAGAATATGCCTGGGATGCATTGGGGAGGAGAATTGCATCCCGTCAGCCTCCACCAAGGTCCCCCCATGACCTTCGCATTGCCCTTTCGGAGGAATGGATTCTACTGCCACAAGAGCTTTTGGGCCATCTGATAGAGAGCATGCCACGTCGCTGCGAAGCATGTGTGGCCGTTAGGGGTAACCATACACCCTTTATTTTGCTACGGGCTTTACGTCGCTCCGACACAGATAAGTCTTATGGCGACGATGGGATAGGAAAGGCCTAGGAGTTGAAGGAAGCGGCCGTGGCCTTAATTAAGGTACAGCCCCAGCATTTGCCTGGTGTGAAAATGGGAAACCACGGAAAACTATCTTCAGGGCTGCCGATAGTGGAATTCGAACCCACTATCTCCCGAATAAAAGCTGATAGCTACGTAACTCAAACAGCGCGGCCACTTGCTCGGTATGAGGAACAAGTTAGGGTAGATGTAGTAGTTACGTAGAAATGAGCAGGTTAGTGCAGAATAGGGTGGAGTGGAAGATGCATGAAACCAGTCTATGGAATGATGAGCCAAACATCAGATTATTATTAATTGAATACAATCTGATTATGCCGGCCCCGTGGTGTAGGGGTAGCGTGCCTGCCTCTTACCCGGAGGCCCCGGCTTCGATTCCCGGCCAGGTCAGGGATTTTTACCTAGACCTGAGGGCTGGTTCGAGGTCCACTCAGTTTACGTGATTAGAATTGAGGAGCTATCTGACGGTGAGATAGCGGCCCCGGTCTAGAAAGCCAAGAATAACGGCCGAGAGGATTCGTCGTGCAAACCACACGACACCTCGTAATCTGCAGGTCTTTGGGCTGAGCAGCGGTCGCTTGGTAGGCAAAGGCCATTCATGGGCTGTAGTGCCATAGGGTTTGGTTTGAATCTGATTATGTTCTTTCAAGAACGAAGTAAATGTTATCTTTTTCAGGTATTTTATAGTTTTATCTATCTTGCATTAGGTTCGACAGACTGAAAAATGTCAAAGTTTCCTCATTTTGTAGTTGTGGAGTCAGTATTTCCCAGACCACTTTCCTCACCAGGAGAGGAAATCTCTTCTGTAAATTTCTCTATCTCCAGGCAGGAAATTGAACCCATATCCTTTCAAGCTAATTAAGCAAGCCTCAAATTAGCAGGCTTGAACAATATGTAGTTCATGGAAATAAAGAATGTAATGGAGCTGTTTCGACGTGTGCCACAACAAAGCAGAGAGCACCGTTCATTATTAATATCCACTAACCTCGATAGGAGAAGACACGGCAGTAAAGCTGCTGAAGCCTTTTCCCATCTCACTGTGGTCGTCCATAAATCCAACTGCCGTAGCCACTCAATCCTGGAAGAAAGCTCTCTCCGAGACACGTTTATGCGGCCATGTGAAGTGTTCTTTGCAATTCTGTGGGGTCGACATTTTGCTCAGAAAAACGATGGAAGGAAATACGACAATTTGCAGTTGTAGTTCAGCTCACATCGTGGAATCATAGCATTTCGGTATACAAGTCTTGTCTTCCGCAAGTCCCTCTAGGGAGGATGATTGGTTGGCCTGAAGTTCACCTTCCGCAAGTGAACGTAAATTGAAGTTTTCATCAGGTCTAAAGTAAAGTATTTGTTAGTTTTGGTTCACTCGACTATGAGGAATATCATATTATAGAAGAATATCTGTTTTATCCTGGTGTCTGTATATAACCCAAGGCCTTGTTCCCAGCTAGGATCAGTGAAAGCTGTTGAGCGTGAAAGGATTTATGCACTTGTAATTCAAGAAATTCTTTTCATGATGACATGAGTACCATTCCTCACTCAGTTTTGCATTATGATTACTTTCTTTTCTTTCAATTTGCTTTAAGTTGCATCGACACAGATAGGTCTTGTGGCGACTATGGGATAGGAAATGGCTAGGAGTGGGAAGGAAGCGGCCTGGTGTGAAAATGGGGAACCATCTTAAGGGCTGCCGACAGTGGGGTTCGAACCACTATCTTCCGAATACAAGCTCACAGCTGCGCGCCCCTAACCGCACGGCCAACTCGCCCGGTGCTATGATTACTTGTCCACTCTTTTAAGGAAGGATGGATTCTGGCTGCATGGCTAAATGGTCCAAGGGGTCCCAGGTTCGATTACCGGCCGAATTGGGGGTTTGAGCTTTAATTAGTAAATTCCTATGACTCGGGTGTTGGGTGTCTGTGCCGTCTTCAGCATTAGAATCTATCTTAGGTAGGGCCCCATCCTCACAGACGCGCCGATCGCCTATGGGCTTCTGCGTAGGCCACACGCCATTTTGTCACTAACAGTTTTGTGGATGGAGTCAAGTTATTGAGAATGAATAATATATCCCCGGCATTGAGTGTAAAATGCCTCAGAACACATTTTAGAGAATTGTCCCTTGTATCCGTCTTTGGTGGGTTAGTTGCAGCATAAAATATCCTTTGGTGAAGATGAGTGACAGAAGAAGAGGGAGAATACACTTCGATTAATAATAGTGAAATGGCTATGGCTTTTAGTCCCGGGAGTATCCGAGGACATGTTCGGCTCGCCAGGTGTAGGTCTTTTGATTTGACACCCGTAGGCGACCTGCGCGTCGTGGTGGGGATGAAATGATGATGAAGGCGACACATACACCCAGCCACCGTGCCAGCGAAATTAACGAATGATGGTTAAAATTCCCGACCCAGCCGGGCATCGAACCCACGACCCTTGTGACCAAAGGCCAGCACGGTAACCATTTAGCCATGGAGCCGGACTTAATAATAGTAAGTCAGTGTGATATTAATGTTGAATAGTTCTAGGAACTTGAAAGACAATATAGAATTTCAAGGTCCGGAAATAAATAAATATCTATAGTAAAATCAACCTCAAATTACATGTTTCCTAATGCGGGGATATAGATGCACCATTCAAAAGGTAATGTAAAAGGCGTTGCAGGTGAGCTCTTTGGCACACTACATGAAACACACCCCATGGCGCCACAGTTCCTCAATTTTAATCACGTAGGCTGAGTGGACCTCGAACCAGCCCTGAAATGCATGTAAAAATCCCTGACCTGGCCAGGAATCGAACCCGGGGCCTTTGGGTAAGAGGCAGGCACGTAACCCCTGCACCGCAGGGCCGGCTTATACGTAGATTGTAGTTGAAATTTGTGGTGTCTGTAATGGTTTTGCATCTACTGAATATTCTCAAGGTTTATTTAATTTATTTTCCGGGATGAACCGTGTTGTACTTGTACGCATATCACGTACAGTTTGCCGACGTTTCGAATACATTGCAGTATTCTTTGTCAAGGCGACTGAAATACCCCTACACTATCCGAGGTAATCAGTCTCCCAGGCAGAATTACACTACTAGAGTGGCCTTGATCTTGGCCTTTTATATCCTAGCCTATCTGGCTGACGTAAGCCCTGGCTGTCTCGCGAGGCTTCTGGAAAGTTTATGTCACAGCCAGGTAGTGGGGGCTTGCCCGCGCTGTTATGTAATGGGGTTGCGGCCCGTGTGTTTATGTTGTGGTCTGTATGTCTTAAACTATGAATGATGGGCATCCAAGAATTACTGATTTTGTATCCTTCTTCTAAATTTATGTTATTCGGATGTTTCTTGATTTCGATAGCCTCGCGGATTTTTCTTTCCAGATTCCAAGGGATAGCTGCTAGGATCTTAGTCTTGTCAAATGATATTCCGTGCCTAGTTTCGTAGGAATGCTTGGCTACTGCTGAAATGTCTGTGTTTTGGTTCTTGGTGTGACGGATATGTTCTTTTAGGCGGGTGGAGATCAGACGTTTTGTCTCACCTACATAACAAGCTCCGCAGCTACATTCAATGTGATACACTCCAGGGGCCTATAATTCTATTGTGTCTTTTACTGGTGGTAGATAACGGGCTAGCTTACGGTGAGGTTTATAGATAGTTTTTATGTTGTATTTGTCCAGTATCTTGCCGATCCTGTCTGTAGTGTTTTTAATGTATGGCAGTATCGCTGTTTTCTGGCGGGTCAGTTCTTCTTTCCCGTTGTTTTCTCCTGCGGCGGTCTTTTCTTTCTTCTCTTCTGATTTTTTAAGGACTCGTCGGATGTTATTGAGCGAGTAGCCATTTTTCTTAAGGATTTCCGTGAGGTGTTCTTTTTCTTCCTCGAGGTGCTCTGCGTCAGATATCGCTATAGCCCTGTTTACTAGTGATGTTAGGACAGCCTGCTTTTGTGATGGGTGATGATGAGACGAGGCGTGTAGGTACCTGTCTGTGTGAGTGGGTTTCCTGAGTTGCGCAGTATACAGGAAACCCACTCACACAGACAGGTACCTACACGCCTCGTCTCATCATCACCCATCACAAAAGCAGGCTGTCCTAACATCACTAGTAAACAGGGCTATAGCGATATCTGACGCAGAGCACCTCGAGGAAGAAAAAGAACACCTCACGGAAACCCTTAGGAAAAATGGCTACTCGCTCAATAACATCCGACGAGTCCTTAAAAAATCAGAAGAGAAGAAAGAAAAGACCGCCGCAGGAGAAAACAACGGGAAAGAAGAACTGACCCGCCAGAAAACAGCGATATTGCCATACATTAAAAACACTACAGACAGGATCGGCAAGATACTGGACAAATACAACATAAAAACTATCTATAAACCTCACCGTAAGCTAGCCCGTTATCTACCACCAGTAAAAGACACAATAGAATTACAGGCCCCTGGAGTGTATCACATTGAATGTAGCTGCGGAGCTTGTTATGTAGGTGAGACAAAACGTCTGATCTCCACCCGCCTAAAAGAACATATCCGTCACACCAAGAACCAAAACACAGACATTCAGCAGTAGCCAAGCATTCCTACGAAACTAGGCACGGAATATCATTTGACAAGACTAAGATCCTAGCAGCTATCCCTTGGAATCTGGAAAGAAAAATCCGCGAGGCTATCGAAATCAAGAAACATCCGAATAACATAAATTTAGAAGAAGGATACAAAATCAGTAATTCTTGGATGCCCATCATTCATAGTTTAAGACATACAGACCACAACATAAACACACGGGCCGCAACCTCATTACATAACAGCGCGGGCAAGCCCCCACTACCTGGCTATGACATAAACTTTCCAGAAGCCTCGCGAGACAGCCAGGGCTTACGTCAGCCAGATAGGCTAGGATATAAAAGGCCAAGATCAAGGCCACTCTAGTAGTGTAATAGGGAACATGCATGATCCGGGGTTTTAATTAAAAATATGCTAATCTGATTCAAAATTTCATGCAGAATTCAAAAATGTGATCAGAATGTACAAATAATAACTCCAAACATGATAAAAATCTACGAAAATGTCACGTCACGCAAGTACGCGATCTCATTGGTCTGACGTCATCGTACAGGTTGACTGAATTAGCAGACGAAATAACACATAGTGTGCTGTGAGAAGCAGGATACACTTCGCGTATTTCTACTTTATGTTAGTGTCTGGTATGGTTAAATTCGAGGTCTATACATTGGATAATAATCTGAGTGGTATATTTTAGACTTAAAATGAATCCTGCACAGACAGTGAGGCTGAAAACTTATAAATGGTGTATAGTTCCGATGTGCAATAGCACATCGCATACCATCCCAAACAAATTGTTTATAAATGTTCCAAAGACGCTAAAACTAGGGAGAAATGGATTTTGGCCAGCCGGAGAAATGCTGGTGAAATATCGGAAAAGTCTACAGTTTATTTTTTTGAAGATTTTCACGTAAGATGAATTTGTTTGAATTTTCAAATCACTTTTCCATGTCAGCTGTTCTAGTGGTAAAACTTTAAATTTTAATGTATGATGCTTTATTTAAATGCTTCAATTACATCTTGGAATATGAAAGTAATAAACATTGCATTAAATAATGCTGATTATTAAAGTATTCTCCAAACCTAACCTATGTTTTGGGTGATCCATGTCAAGCTAATAAATCAAAGGGGTTATGAACCATTTTGACAGCTCTAATTCTACCAATATATCTTGGCATGGGACAGTTATGTATGTCTTTATTGAAGAGCTTAATTGGTAAAGAAATTTAGGCTATATCTAAATACTCTATAATGTAACAAAGAATAGGCGTGTACATCATGAAAGGAAACAACGTGAATTTATGTATAACTCTACACAAAACCAATGCTTGTCTGTTGGGGTCTTATAAGTTAACAATGCTCAATTATAATAATTATCATAATATTAATGAAATAAATAACATAATTGCACACAGGTGAAAATAGTGATGTGTCTAAAATATTATGCAACTTAGCCTAAGTTTTAAGTTATACAAGCCAAGTCAATAAACCGAAGGGTAAAAATACCGCGCGAGTTGGCCGTGTGGTTAGGAGCGCGCAGCTGTGAGCTCGCATCCGGGAGATAGTGGGTTTTGAACCCCACTGCCGGCAGCCCTGAAGATGGTTTTCCGTGGTTTCCCATTTTCACACCAGGCAAATGCTGAGGCTGTACCTAAGGCCACGGCCGCTTTGTTCCCATTCCTAGGCCTTTCCTGTCCCATCGTCGCCATAAGACCTATATGTGACGGTATGACGTAAAGCAAACAGCAAAGCAAAAGAAAGTAAAAGTCACAGCACCCAAAGACATTCCTGTATTGAGCGACTAAAATGTCTCCAGGACACTTTTCTTTCCTGATATGCTCAGCTTGTTAAAAGCCAAATGTAATTAATGTTATTGGCTTCACGCCCCGCTAACTACTTCTACGATTTTTGGGAGACGCCGATGTGCAGGAATTTAGTCCTGCAGGAGTTCTTTTACGTTCCAGTAAATCTACCGACACGAGGCTGACGTATTTGAGCACCTTCAACTACCACCGGACTGAACCAGGATCGAACCTGCCAAATTGGGGTCAGAAGGCCAGCACCTCAACCGTCTGAACCACTCAGCCCGACTTGTGAAAACTAGATGACGTCATATTTATCGTTATCATGTTTAATTTTTTCCCTCCACAAAGATATTTAATTCTCTTTCATGGGCCCCGGAAGTGGGTTAGGCCAGTTGTCCCAACCATAAATATATATATATTTTTTGGGAATGATAGATTAGATATAGCCCTATAGTACTATGATCTTTCTTTCTTTCTTTCTTAATCAGTTTATCCTTCAGGGTTGGTTTTCTCTCGGACTCAGCGAGGGATTTCACCTCTACCACTTCAAGGGCAGTGTCCTGGAACGTGAGACTTTGAGTATGGTGATGAAACTGATGAGGAGGGCCATTACA
The DNA here is from genome assembly GCF_040414725.1 of Anabrus simplex. Taxonomy (NCBI): domain Eukaryota; kingdom Metazoa; phylum Arthropoda; class Insecta; order Orthoptera; family Tettigoniidae; genus Anabrus; species Anabrus simplex. Next base: position 190,228,572 of record NC_090265.1, read on the forward strand.
GTACCTCGCCCAGGCGGCCTCACCTGTTATGCTCAACAGGGGCCTTGTTGGAGGATGGGAGGATCGGAAGGGATAGACAAGGAAGAGGGAAGGAAACGGCCGTGGCCTTAGGTGCCTGGAGGAGAAGTAGGAAAATACGAAAAACCACTTCGAGGATGGCTGAGGTGGGATTCGAAACCGTTCTACTCAGTTGACCTCCCGAGGCTGAGAAGAGCCCGTTCCAGCTCTCGTACTATTTGTTTTCAACTTTCATGGCAGAGCCGGGAATCGAAACCGGGCCTCCGGGAGTAGCACACATTAACCACTACACCACAGAAGCGGACTAGTACTATAATGCTACCTATATGTTTATGTTAGTGCTGAAATCCGATTTCTTACTTTACTAATGCTGAAAGCCCGAAAATGTAATGTTATTCTTTAATAGGGGAATCAGTATAGAAGGAAATGTTGAAAGTGATGTGATATCTATCCAGGTTCGTTGTTATCCTAATACTATGGGTTACAGTGCATTGCACGTATATAAAAGACGCCACTTACAAACTTGCTTGTTATCCGCGAATTTCTGCGGCCACAAAAGTCACATTTTTCAAGAATGATGACATCTACACATGGTAGATTGTCTGACTGTGCTGTTTTGAACGTTTCTTCTGTCATTTCGAAGTTATTCGCGATCATGAATAATAAACAATCGGCTTTTAGCAACGGCTGATGCACAACGGCTGGTAGAGCTCCATGCGGTACTGGATCGTGACGTCACAGCGCGCCGCTTACGTCAGAGGCCGTTTCACTCGCCTTGCGGAAAGGCACTGTTAAATATTTTTTTAATGGTAGAAAACAAGGCAACATACCACAATGTAATACGTTTACGTACTATTTCGTTGGTGTACTTTTCAAAAAAAAATATTTTTGAAAATGATGCATGTTCCCAATTCTGCCTGGGAGACTGATTACCTCGGATCGAGTAGGGGTATTTCAGTCGCCTTGACAAAGAATACTGCAATGTATTCGAAACGTCGGCAAACTGTACGTGATATGCGTACAAGTACAACACGGTTCAACCCGGAAAATAAATTAAATAATTCTTCACACCGTGGAAGCTTCACTTCTAAGATTCTCAAGGTTTATTATTGTTATTATTATTATTATTATTATTATTATTATTATTATTATTATTATTATTATTATTATTCAGATGGTGTCATTTTTGATGGATGCAGTATATTTACATCTGTCTCTTGGCCCAGGGCAGAGCAAAATGTAGCTGCCACTGAAGTCGCAGTCTCATGTCTGGATATGGCAGTATGGAAGCTGCTGAGGAATGCGGTGTAGTGGTTAGTGAGATTAGCTGCCACCCCCGGAGGCCCGGGTTCGATTCCCGGCTCTGCCACGAATTTTAAAAAGTGGTACGAGGGCTGGAACGGGTCCATTCAGCCTCGGGAGGTCGACTGAGTAGAGATGGGTTCGATTTCCACCGCAGCCATCCTGGAAGTGGTTTTCCGTGGTTTCGCACTTCTCCTCCAGGCAAATGCCGGAATGGCACCTAACTTAAGGTCACGGCTGCTTCTTTCCCTCTTCCTTGTCTATCCCTTCCAATCTTCCCATCCCCCCACAAGGCATCTGTTCAGCATAGCAGGTGAGGCCGTCTGGGAGAGGCACTAGTCCTCCTCCTCCAGTTGTATCCCACGACCCAGAGTCTGAAGCTCCAGGACACTGCCCTTGAGGCGGTAGAAGTGAGATCCCTCACTAAGTGCGAGGGAAAAACTAAGCCCGGAGGGTAAACAGATTAAGAAAGAAAGAAAAAAGAAAACCATACCGTATTAATCAATCAATACTGATCTGCATTTAGGGCAGTCGCCCAGGTGGCAGATTCCCTATCTGTTGTTTTCCTAGCCTTTTCCTAAATGATTTCAAAGAAATTGGAAATTTATTGAACGTCTCCGTTGGTAAGTTATTCCAATCCCTAACTCCCCTTCCATAAATGCATATTTGCCCCAGTTTGTCCTCTTGAATTCCAACTTTATCTTCATATTGTGATCTTTCCTACTTTTATAAACGCCACTCTAACTTATTCGTCTACTAATGTCATTCCACGCCATCTCTCCGCTGACAGCTCGGAACATGCCACTTAGTAGAGCAGCTCTCCTTCTTTCTCCCAAGTCTTCCCAGCCCAAACTTTGCAACATTTTTGTAACGCTACTCTTTTGTCGGAAATCACCCAGAACAAATCGAGCTGCTTTTCTTTGGATTTTTTCCAGTTCTTGAATCAGGTAATCCTGGTGAGGGTCCCATACACTGGAACCATACTCAAGTTTGGGTCTTACCAGAGACTTATATGCCCTCTCCTTTACATCCTTACTACAACCCCTAAACACCCTCATAACCACGTGCAGAGATCTGTACTCTTTATTTACAATGCCATTTATGTGATTACCCCAATGAAGTGGATATGTTGCTATTGTTGGTGGTAGAGCTGGTCGAGGTGGAGGTGCAATCTACAGCAAACAATTACCTGAAGGGATATATTTGACAAAGACAGAAAGTACCTAACATAAACAGACTCAGCTGGATATTTCATATTCGGTTGTGGCATACTATACTGCTTCACAGAAACGTTTGATGGTTTGCCGATATGTGTCAGGCTATTTCATAAGCTATGCCAATTATATTCGGTCAAGCGTGGCTTTAATGGCTTTACCCCAGCGCAAGGGGAAGGTTTAATCGGCTTATTACGTCATTTAAACATCTTTTTCTATGATGGTAAAGGTAAATTGTACAGTGAATCCTTTTGGTGACATCAAGAAACTTCAGTAGTTATACTGTTTACTGTGTTGGCAAGACAGGTTCTAACGTGAACACTTCTACAATATTTACAGTATTACTACTTAGACCTAGAAGACCTTGAAGAAGGAATCCAAGACCTCGAAGCGAACCGAGACTTTTTCTCAGCAATGACGCCAATGACGCAGGCATTCCGAGGCGCCTATATTCAAGCCGACCAATCTCCAGACTGAGGTAACAATTTAGCAATGGAAGAAATAATAACAAATAATGTTATTGTTAATGAATTCGCGGACTACTGTGGAATTAATCATATCTTGCTGAGGAATTACCCGCACAGCTGCGGATTTAGATGAAGTATTGCAATCAAATTAATTAACTCTAAAAGAAAAATTATATTGTTTGAAGTATTAAATAATTATGGTGTAATGAAAAATTGTTCCAGTGTATAAATATTGCTTTGATCATCATTCACAAAGTGCGTCATATTCCAGTTTTGCCTAAATATTGTGGATTTAGTCGAGTCTCTCCTACTGGTACGTCATGAGAGATGCAGTTTAGATTATATAGAATAGGATACTGTATCTTCCTATAATTTTGCCAGGCATAAGCTGGATATTCCCACGAGAAGTAAAGTGGGTAGAAGACATGATTTCATTGTGACTAGTTGGATGAGTGGTGCCATTGACAGCAATGCTAGTACATTTAAATCTCCTCTTGCGCCTTTACTAATTCATTGAACCACTAATCCCGGCTAATTGTACACTCACTCATCTGAATAAACAAGAGCTTCCGTCCACACCGGACAGGGCGTCGTTACACATTGACCAGCGCGCATTGAAAATGTCAAAGTTCTCTCCTATCATATACGACATCGTTTATAATTAAAATAATTTTTTACTGGTGTTGGAGAAGTCGAGAGTCTGATGTGCTTATTGCACCCGAGAGGCGAATGATACGTTTCAAGCACAAACTGACGTATTTCAAGTAATTATTATTTATGTCTTAGTTATTATATCCTGGATTCAATTCTCGTCTCTGTTACAAACTTAAGATTGTGTTGGAAGGTGGTGTCCGCCTCTGTGGTGTAGTCGTTAGTGTGATTAGCTACTACCCCGATTCCCGACTCTGCCACGGAATTTGAAGTGGTACGAGGGCTGGAACTGGTTCACTCAGTCTCAGGAGGTCAACTGAGTAGAAGGGTGTTCGATTCTCGCCTCAGCAATCCTAGAAGTGGTTTTCCTTGGTTTCCCACTTCTCCTCCTCGAAAATGCCAGGATGGTGTCTAACTTAAGGCTATAGCTGCTTCCTTCTCTATCCCTTCCGATCTTCCCATCCCCCACAAGGACCCTGTTCGGCATAGCAGGTTAGACCGCCTGGGGGAGGTACTGGTCTTCCTCCCCAGTTATATCCCCCGATTCAAAGTCTCACGCTCCAGGACACTGCCCTTGAGGCGGTAGATGTGGGATCCTTCACCATGTGCTAGGGAAAACCAAGCCTGGGGGAGGGTAAATGGATTAAGAAAGAAAGAAAGAAAGAAAGAAAGAAAGAAAGAAAGAAAGAAAGTTGGAAGGTGGTTGAGTTACTCTCATGAGGATAATTGAGTAGCTACGAGATTTGAAATCAATTGCTTCAGTCAAATAATTTGAAAATTCAATCAGCGGGATCTTTGCACCTTGGAGATGAATGTCATTTCGGTTATTGAACCATTAGCATCAAACTTATCAGCTCCAGGAGACAAAGCTAACGTCGAAGAGACTACTACATCTAGTTTACATTTTAAAAAATCGGACCGAGCTCGATAGCTGCAGTCGCTTAAGTGCGGCTAGTATCCAGTAATCGGGAGATAGTGGATTCGAGCCTCACTGTCGGCAGCCCTGAAGATGGTTTTCCGTGGTTTCCCATTTTCACACCAAGCAAATGTTGGGGCTGTACCCTAATTAAGGCCAAGGCCGCTTCCTTCCCATTCCTAGGCCTTTCCTATCCCATCGTCGCCATAAGACATATCTGTGTCGGTGCGACGTAAAGCAAAATAGCAAAAAAAAAATAATTAAAAAATCGGAATTTCTTATTAAAAAGAGAGTGATCTACTGTGATCGGACCGGACAAGTTGGCTGTCGGTTAGGGGCAGGCTGATGTGAGCTTGCATCCTGGAGATACTAGGTTCGAACTCCACTGTTGGCAGCCAGGAAGTGGTTTCACTTTTTACGGCAGGCAAATGCTGGAGCTGTACCTTAATTAAGGCCACGGTCGCTTCCTAGCCCTTTCCTATCCCATTGTCGCCATAAGACAAATGCATACGCTATTCGTAAATAAACTTTGCGCACGGAAGTGATGCCCTGTTTACTCTTCTATAGCTAAAATAAAGCCACTTGTGATTATTGAATACACGCAAGAAAAGGAGAATATAGGTGATCTTGTTCAAGGGCCATGAACCTCTGGTAACCTATTGACCGAAATGGTGGAAGAACAATAGCACATAATAATAATAATAATAATAATAATAATAATAATATATTAATAACATTCATATTAATAGTAATTATATTATTAATTGTGCCCTTGCTAGCAAGATGTATTGTTTATAGTGCACTATGTCTGCTGGTATGGGCTAGAATAAATTTGTTACTTTCATTGACCTGTCTCAGTCTCATCCTTAGCTTTGACAGTATGAAAGTGACCGAGGTATAAGCGATGCTAGTAATGACATTCCTTATGCAGCCAGTCCCTGTTATGAATGGTGTGAAAATGTCGCTCATATAGTCGGTTTGCGTATGCATTTCAGTGGGCTTGGCAGATTAATATGTAATAGCAACTTCTGGCTCGGTGAGGAAACCAACGGGAAACTGCCTCACTCCTCGTTTCCCTAGTATGCCTCTTCAATGTTGCCTAGGCCATATATGACAGCTGTTGGCAGTGCTGTTGAGGATTAAACCAGCCTTCGGGCTGAATACTCAACATACGTACATATTATTATTATTATTATTATTATTATTATTATTATTATTAATAATAATAATAATAATAATAATAATAATCATCATCATCATCATCATGTCCGACTTCATGGCTAAATGGTTAGCGTGCTGGCCTTTGGTCACAGGGGTCCTGGGTTCGATTCCCGGCAGGGTCTGGAATTTTAACCAGCATTGGTTAATTTCTCTGGCACGGGGACTGGGTGTATGTGTCGTCTTCATCATCATTTCATCCTTATCACGACGCGCAGGTCGCCTACGGGAGTCAAATCGAAAGACCTGCACCTGGCGAGCCGAACATGTCCTCGGACACTCCCGGCAATAAAAGCCATATGCCATTTCATTTTTTATCATCATCATCATCATCATCATCATCATTATCATCATCACAATTCAGCGATCACTGGTCCTCAATATCACTCGCGTCCTTAACAAGTTGCCTCCATTTCTACCGATGTAATGCTCCTCTCGTCCAGTCTACAATGACACCTCACTAGTTTAGGTAATTTTCTAGCTCATCCTACCATCGCAGCCTTGGCCTGCCAAGGGAATGAGTTTATTGTGGTATTCTTTTCATCACAGCTCTATGTATTGCCTTTTCTGACATCCTCGCAACATGATCAGCCTAAGGATCCGTCTGCTTCTTTGTATGTTTGGGATCCGATATTTTCCCATCACACTATATTTCTCTTTGTCTGTCCTCTGCTTTCACTCTGTTCCATCTTTGAAAAGACCGAGGTCGCACCACTTTTCCTTCGAAGATGTCATCCAAGTTGTTTGTATTTCGGAGATCCTTCAGAGTATTTCGCGCGCTAATCTAACACCTGTTACCTGCCTGGATCTCCTCCTTTACGTCGAAGTCTATAACGTTATGTGTGGTTGACCATGCTCCCAAGCACTGGAATTGATCCAGTGATTTGAAGTCCAGTCCGCCTACAGATACCAGGGCTTGGTGTTGCTCGAATCTCATTCTGATATGAACATACTCTCTTCGTCTGGGTTGGGCCGCCTCGTGTTGTATGTAGGCCCTATTTTAAGTACACGTTGCTCACTTTTCGAGTACATTGCATTATTCATTGTCAAGACGACTAGAATACCTTTAGTCTATGCAAGATAGTAAGTTTCCTTGGCATTGGCCGACCAAGAGCTTGTTCCTTAGCCCGAAGACCTGCAAATAACAAGGGGTGGCGCGTGGTCAGCGCGACGAATCCTCTCAGCTGTTATTCTTGGCTTCCTAGTCCGGGCCGATATCTCAGCGCCAGATAACTTCTCAGTTGTTCTCACGTAGGCTGAGTGAGCTTTGAACCAGCTCTCAGATCCAGGTTAAAAATTCCTGACTTAGTCGGGAAACAAACCCGGGGACTCTAAGTAAGAGACGAACTCACCACTCTTGCACTGCAGGGTCGACAGCCAGTCTCACAAGGTACCTAAATGTCGACTATATTATTGAATTCTCTGCCTCAGAGTTCGAATGACCAAGCATGTTAGCTACGCGGTACGAGTCGTGTGGTTGCATGCTTGCATCCATGAGTTGATAGGCTCGAATCTACAGTCGGCAGCCATGAAGGTGTTTTCAGTAGTGTCCAATTTTTCATGCCATGTCAAAACCTGGGCCGTAACTTAGTTCTTAGACCTGCTTCTTTGCAAGTCCTACCCTTCTCTATGCCATCTTTGCCTGATTGACGGTTCATCCTAATCGTGATTTGAGTGCTAAAATACCGTTCACGCAAGCACGTGAGGTTAATTCAGAAACTGTCTGATGTGAAAGGCCTCCTTTGGTCATGTCTGTTTCTCTTCCGACCCCTGCGGTGTTAGGTTCGCGAGGCTTTTCATGACTTTCTTATCTTTAGCGGAGATTTTCTTTCTTATTAAGAATCTTATTTTACTTATTTCTACAATAATGACTGGTCATGAAAGTCAAACAATACATAAGTGACCAGTCGTCACAGTGACCAGGTTTCCTGTCCATCTTAACTGTCGCCTTGGCAGACCCAATGTACGAGTATTTCAAGGACTGTGTGGTTCAGAGTGCTCGTTCTACAAATAATTTTTACGAAGTTGAATATGATAAGTCTAGGTCTTGGAAATGATTGGTGGATAATATTTTACCCAATGTATACCATTTCTAAGTCTTCAGCTGAAAGAAATATTGAGAATATTGTTAGTGAGAGCATGCGTGCTCGCACGGAAAGTTTCGAGGTTGATAAAATTCAAGCTGCTTATTTACAGAATGTCTTATAAATAGGAGAAAAGAGATTGAAAATACTCTCGTATTGGATGTGGGGGAAGAAATTTTAAAGTAGAACGTTCACGAAGTCGTTTTCAAAGAGGGGCTGTGCAATAATCTTGAACATGATATGTTATATTCTGTTTTTCTTGTGCGTATCCAGTCATCACAAGTAGCTTCCTTTTAGGTATAGAAGTGTAAACAGGACATCACTTGCGAGCACAATTTTATTTAAGAATAGCATATGCATATATTTATTGAATCGCCGCAGTAACTGAGCAGAGTAAATTCCGAATTATTTTAAACTAGATGTAGTCGTCACATCGACATTAGTTTTGTAAGAAACAGATATTCCGCCTCTGTGGTGCAGTGGTTAGTGTGATTAGCTGCCAAGCGCGGAGGCCCAGGTTCGATTCTAGGCTCTGCCACGAAATTTGAAAAGTGTTACGAGGGCTGGAACGGGGTTCACTTTGCTTCGGGACGCCAACTAAGTAGAGGGGGGTTTGATTCCCACCGCAGCCATTCTCGAAGTGGTTTTCCGTGGTTTTCCACTTCTCAACTAGGCAAATGCCGGGATGGTACTTAACTCAAGGCCAAGGCCACTTCCTTCGCTCTTCCTTGTCTATCCCTTCCACTCTTCCCATCCCCCACCGAGCCCCTGTTCAGCATAGCAGGTGAGGCCACCTGGGCGAGGCACTGGTCTTTCTGCCCAGTTGTATTCCCCGACCCAAAGTCTTCACGCTCCAGGACACCGCCCTTAGAGGTGGTTTTCCTCGTTGAGTCTGAGGGAAAAACCAACCCTGAAGGGTAAACTGACAAATAAATAAATAAATAAATAAATAAATAAATAAATAAATAAATAAATAAATAAATAAATAAATAAATAAATAAATAAATAAATAAATAAATAAATAAATAAATAAATAAATAAATAAATAAATAAATAAATAAACTAACTAACTAACTAACTAACTAAATACATAAATAAATAAATAAATAAATAAATAAATAAATAAATAAATAAATAAATAAATAAATAAATAAATAAATAAATAAATAAATAAATAAATAAACGAAACTGACGTATATTTTCTATCTAATGATTAAGATCAGTTGTGGTAAATTCCGAATTTTGAATGTGTACTCTGATATTGCGGACTAGAGCCATGTAATGAGCGAATCTGAGATATTTCTGTCAGATTATACCTTTCCACTTCTATTAGTCTGCTAGTTTGGTAGTTTGCTGCTGGTGGAACGAACAGAGACAGACTAATAAATGGTGTCTATATAGGCAGACTCGAACTAGATTCGTTGGTGCTTAGTCAAAATGGTTGATGTTTGAACAGTAAACTATGTGTGTCAACCTAAACTCGATAATAGGCTCGATATACCAGTCCAGTCAATTTTTTAGTCCCTCAGTAGATGACCAGACTTGTAGTTGTTGCCTTACTTTTGTTAACATACTGCATGTGCATTGCGAGTGTTATGCGCTATGACGGCGAAAAGCATTGCAAATGAAGGCATCGGAAAGGAATCCGTAATGTGACATACAATTTAGTGAAAGAGACAAGCAGAGAAGATGTGTGGGAGAAATGATCGATTGTGATACATAATACACCCCCTCCCAACATGGCGCAACAGCCCCGAAGGGCCATGGCCTACCAAGCGACCGCTGCTCAGCCCGAAGGCCTGCAGATTACGAAGTGTCGTGTGGTCAGCACAACGGATCGTCTCGGCCGTTATTCTTGGCTTTCTACACCGGGGCCGCCATCTCACCGTCAGATAGTTCCTCAATTGTTAGCACGTAGGCTGAATGGACCGGGAACCAGCCCTCAGATGCAGGTAAACATCCCTGACCTAGCCGGGAATCGAACCCAGGGCCTCCGGGTAAGAAGCAGACACGCTACCTCTACACCGCGGGACCGGCATTGTAATACATAAAGACTCTCAATTTCTCAAACTCATGCTGGATACGTACGTTGTGATTTGTACAAAATTGGGCACTACACTCTTAAAGTGGTTTGAATGCAAGGACGATGCGAATGCTGAAGGTCGTATTAGAACATCTTCTCTGCCTGTTCCGGTTAAAAAATACTTCAATACAGAGGTGTGTCATGATGTGTGGAAAAGACTGAAGTACTTTCTTCGCTGAATATATGTGTTTCTTGCTGCTTTGAAATACACGATTTCGTTTTAAAACGACATTTCGTTTGGTTTCTTGGCTTTAAACGAGAACATTCGGTTACATTGGTATACATTTACTCTAGGTGCACAATCAAGATATTGTTTAAAGTGATACTAAATCACTTCCATTCAGTGTACACTGAAATTTAAAGATTTAAATTTATTTTCATAATGATTTCAAGGTAATAAATTATATTTGTGTTTCCAAGTTTAATCGAATTTGGAGCGATATCAAGTTCTATTTTCTATGTAACAATAATGATCTGTATTTATAAAAACCAAACGCTACCGTAAATCAGTGCTTCTCAAACTGTGATACGCGTACCCCTAGGGATACGTCTGAAACTTTTAGTGGGATACGCGAGCAGCCCTCAGGGGGTAAAAAATGAAGAAAAATTGAAATAACTAAGAAGCAAGTTAAATATGTATATACGGAGCTACGCTTCGCTCGAAAGCTTCACCTTGACTACGAGACATCAGAAAACTGTGTCACATCGTGAATGCACACCTAACCTTTTGAAATTTCGATAGTTCGCAATGTCTGAATTCCAGAATTTAGATCGAAACATTTTCTTCCTTATTTATCAACTTGATATTGAGGCTGAAATATAGCGTTTTGTGAAATTTTCATACAAACAGAGTATCGTGTGGTATTTTATTAACATTATATTATATTTTATACAAAAACAAATTCTTCAATTTCTTGTGGCGCGTTGTAAAATATTATTTAATTTCACAATCCCGTCTTATTTACGATGTGTATTCTAAAGAATGGTTTATAATCAATAGAAGCTGTTTCAATAGTTAGCCAGGTACTCATATATTTCAAACCTATCACTGAGGGATTTTAGCCATGAGTGAGAGGCACGATCTCATAATAGTTTGAGAACCTCTGGACCAGAGTGTTCGAGCAGGAAGCTTTGAACGAGTCTAACTTCGAAATAGAATGGGACTCATCTTTTGTAAATGAATTTGAGCGAGTATACACGTCGTTTTACACAGCTTTACTACAGTCATGACTTGATGACTCCACTATGCTCTAGGGTGTAGGGTGTAGGGTTTGTCCCTCTGTTCGATTTTAGAACCTACCACGGATTTAAAATAGGTTTTATGGTATGGGATGGAAAGAGTGTTATACTTCATTGTCAGAGATCCTGGAAATGCTTTAGAGCGGTTTTCATTTTCAATTCAAGGTTATACAAGGATGATACCTAACACATAAGCTAAGGCTGCCTCCACCCTTCACCATCAAGGGACCCACAATGCACTTAACTTACGTTGAAAGCGTTATATAAACAGAAGTCTATCAAAAAGGTGCATAACACTATACTTCTTCTTCTTTCCGACGAGGCCTGATAAGTGCCACGTGCCAATTCCAATTCAGTTCTTCATACTTTGTTGTTTTCTCTTCCGATCCTTCCATCCTTTCACTATGCTGTTTCTTTCTGTTCTCGGACCACTTCGCACCAGGTTTCTTGTTCAATCTTCCTTGGAATCCTTCCATATTTCCTACCTTCTTTCTAAAAATCTCTCTGTCCATAGTTCCTTCTTCTCTTATATTGTTTCTTTTAAAATCTTTCTTTACTTCTTGAATCCAGATAGTTTGTACCTTTTTGTCCCAAAGGCACATAAAAATCCTTTTTGTTAATCTGGAATCATCCATTCATTAATTTCAACAGAAACGTATTGTAGTGCGGATAAATACCTCTCGACAGAAACTGTTAATGTACCCTCTCGAAGGGTTCCGGATTTGGGATCAATTTTTGAGGATGAACATATTTTAATCTCGTTCATCTTAGGTAACGATTAGGCATTAGTGCAAAAGGAACTATCTCCCATAAAGCCATTTCGAAGGTTTTCAGTGTTTGTCAGAACACAGGGAATTTCTATTAATTTAGTTCTGATCCCACAGATATTTCCATACTCAGCTATTTCCACAATAAAGAATGTCGTTCTCTCATGTAGCGGATGGAAACAGTTAATGCACTCGCGGATGCAAAGATACAATACATCCAAGATATTGCCAGCCTAAGAAATGACTAAAAGGTAAACCTCACGGGCTCGAGTGGTGACCACAGGCCCCCTAGCTGACCAGCATTGCTCCTCAATGCCATTTTTCCTATCCGACCTCCCTCGGTCAACTCTCGTTCACAATCGACCTTGATGACACTTGGTTTGGTAGGCCTAGGGGTTATTTCATAGTTCACGCACTTTATGGCCCTTTCCTTCCTTTTTATCCCAGAAAATAATCGCAGTGCATTAGTATTAATTATGAAACTCGCTTTTGAATCGTGATTTCGTTTTTATCTATACCAAAACTTTCTTTCTTATTTAATTCTAATAAAACTTTTCTATATCCGAAGCCGTCTGATAGAAGGCTATAGTTTCCAGAGCTTTGCCCAGGAAACTTAATTCTTTACGTTAACAGCATTCCCATAATACATATGGCTGTATAGTGTTAGCTACTTGGTTTGTAATTCACGGTTTGATTCGTCATTTTAAATGACTGTGATCTCATTTTTAATGTAATTGAAGTCGATGCTCATGCAGCTCACAAACTACAAAGCTGAATACTTCACGTTCAGAGAAATTATGAATTAAGAGAAGAAAATGAAGCAAAAAGCATAAAAAACTCACATGATCCTTGAATTATTTATATAAATAATTTTTTCTAGTGGTTACAACGTCGTTTCAACACATCGAAGGTTTCCGGCGACGCCGGGATGGGAAGGGTCTAGGATTGGGAGGTAGTGGCCTTAATTAAGGCACAGCCTCTAGCATTTGCCTGCTGTAAAAAGGGGAAACGGCGGAACATCATTTTCAGGGCTGCCAACAGTGGGATTCGAATCCACCATTTCCCGAATGCAATTCCGAGTTAGCATTTTCTTTCTTATAGTATATTGATTCTATATCTGATAGCATATGGTTTTCTTAACTGATTTCCTATAGCTTTAGGAGATAAATTAATGTTACTCCCAATTTCGGGCTCATGATAGGTGATAGTTATTGGAAATACGTACTTGATATTCCTCGTTCCTGTTACTAGATGTTCTGAGAAAGCTAGGGAATGGTTTAAGTTACAGGAAAAATATTAATCAGTTAATGTATTAATGATAAACAGAAGAATTAGTGCTCCTAAGGAGACCTAGACTATCTTTCGAGGTAGCCTTGACGAGAAAAGGAAGCAGATCGCGTGTGAACCACCGATGGCACATACCAGAGTCCTGCAGCCAGGCCCACTGCGTAGCACTTCAAACCCACGTGCTCCGGCAGCCCAGCCAGTGCAGTGCCGTTCTCTTCTGACGCGGCAGCGTACTGGTCCACAGCTCTGGTCTCATACAGCTTTCCGCAGTCCAGCGCACTGGGCGAGCTCAGTAGAATAACCTTGAGTACTTCTCCACAATAACATGTGCGCCGTGCACAACGAAATGTTCACGTCACACTACTATTCGGATTCGGATAATTCACTCCACGAATTCCCGTACGCTAATAACATATTTTAAAGTAGGCTAATCGCATTTTGAAATTTCTCCTGCACTCTAATAATAATAATAATAATAATAATAATAATAATAATAATAATAATAATAATAATAATAATAATAATAATAATAATAATAATAATAATAATAATAATAACAACTGAAAACAAACATAAATTGTATTATAAACTAATATTCGTTTGCAATTGACATCAAGTTAACTGAAAATGAATCTAAATAACACGAAGCATATTCATAGGACTTCATTCGCGTTTACCTCAAAATAAAATACAAACAGAAATGACGTGCAATATGCCAACAACAAAAACAAACCTGAACATAGCTTTTACTTAGTGTGCGTAGTTTATTGGTCATTGTTAATGTGGTGGAATGGGATTACTGTGAATAAAAAGAAGAGCATCAGCATTGTCTGGTTGTAGAAATGACCGTCGTGCGTTGAGAATTAAGCCCGCTGAAATGAAATTTCTCTCTGAAGCCGAACTTGATGCTTGCATACATATTACTTTCTTAGCGAACTGGTGAAATTTTGGATAATTTTGTTCATTTGTTCTCCAATAGAACGCTATATCTATCTTCTTCCATTCCACAATTTTACTTTAATTATCTATCCAGCTCATCTGTTACAATAGGAGCTTCATGAACGTCAGTCCACGAAGAAAACTTCATTACTTTGGCAGGTTGTTGCATAGTCGTGGAGTCTGACGACGCGGAAACATTAGAATGCTCGTCATTCAAGCACACCTCGTTCATCGCAAGTTTTTTATCTAATCATAAAAAGACAAAATCAGCCCGACTCCTTTAATCTATACTAATATAATAAAGAGAGAGTGCGAATTTTGTTAGTTTGTATATATCTGGAGGGTAATCTCAGAAACTACTAGACCGATTTAAATAAATCCTTTTACTAATGTGAATATACATTATCCACGAGGGATATGGGCTGTATTTTATTTTTAAAACAATTCGAGGTGAGAGGCGACGGGGGAGATATAAAAATAATAGGCGAAATATCGAATTTGTTGTACAAGGACGAGACTAAGCTCATTTTAAGCCCCTTGACCCAAAGAACAAATCTCGGTAAGCCCTACGGGCCCGAAAACCATGTTTTATGGCCCTAAAACCAACCAACCGTTATGGATATATCAGCACCACACTACCCCTGCTCTTGGAATCGGATAAAGAAATGAACTGCCGTAACCATGGCAACGCCAGCTCCAGGATTCTACAGCAGCGAGGTTATGCGTGTACGATGGTGGTGGTGGTGGTGATTATTGTTTTAAGAGGAAGTACAACGGGGCAACCATCCTCTATATAACACTAATCAGAGAGAAAAAATGGAAGGGGTCCGACACTTCGAAAAATGAAGGTATCGGCCAAAGGAAGACAAGGGCCACGAACGGCGTGAAAATGAAAGACTCCCTAGCCCTCGCAAACCTAATAGCGTCGGGGTCGGAAAAGAATAAGGGTTGACCAAGGGAGGTCGGATAGGATAGCTGAAAGTGAGGAGTCTGGCACGAGTAAGTGGAAGCAATGCCAGGACTCAGCCGAGGGCCCCGTGGTCGCCAACCCACGCTCCAAAGTTCAGAGCCCTTTAGGCCCCTTTTAGTCGCCTCTTACGACAGGCAGGAGATACCGTGGGTGTTATTCTACCGCCCCCACCCACAGGGGGATTATGCGTGTACGTTTGGGCATAGCTACCAACCAAAATTTGTACACAATCCCTGAGCATATCAACAATATATCTCAAAAACTTAACATGTTACAGACGTGAAGTGGTATTTATAATCTCTTTTAAAAATAAAGAGACATGTATTATTTTGTTTTCGAAAAGACGCTTAAGGGTAAAAAGGACTGAAATGTAGGTTGGTGTGAATTTTTTAAGATTAGCATATCTACAATATATCTCAAACACTTAAAATGTTACAGATGTGAAAATTAATATTTTTAATATTAAAAAAATAAAAAGGTATTATTTGTTTTTCAAAAACCACTTAACGTGGGGCTGAAAGGGAATGAAAAGTGTGTTGAATTAATTTTATTAGAGTACTGATATCTCAAAAACTGAAGTTGTTACATACGTTAAAATTGGTATTTAGAGTCTCTTTTTGGGGGGTAAAATTAACTTCGGAGAGGGGGAGGGTTGAAATAGGTGTTGAATTCTTTCCATGAGGATACAAATATCTCAAGAACTGAAGATGTTACAGTCGTGATAATTGGTATTTGGCTGCTTCTTTATCAATAAACACGTATTTTTGTTTTTCTGAAAACCACTTAAGGGACTGAAAGGAATTGAAAAAGCAGGTGAATTTTTAAAATGAGTACCGGTATATCTACAGTGTATGTCAAAAACTTCACATGTTACAGACATGGAACTTGGTACTTGGAATGTCCTTTAAAAATAAAGAAACCTGCCTTTTTTTCGGAAAATCCATTTAGGTAGGGGTGGAGGAAGGGCTGATAAAGGGGTTGAATTCATTTTTATGCAGATACTTATATCTCAAAACCTGAAGATGTTAGAGATGTGGAAATATGTATTTGGATTCTCCTTTAAAAATAAAGAAAACTTTTTTTTACTTGAGGGAAGAAGTTCTCACGTGTACTGTTCTATGTCGTATGGTCACCTTAGCCCCAAAAGGCAATACCACAAACGTAGTTTAAAAAGAGTTTCTGGAGTAAATGGAACTCAATTTTTCAGTGAGGTTTTATACTTTAGGGATTTTCAGATAATGTCTTAGCACAATACCGAGGAACGATTACTTTGATTAAATTACGAAATCCACGCGAGAAGCCGCGGGTAACTGCTAGTGTGTACATAAATTTCAGCGCAGATCGTACGGCACACAAAATTAACGTCTTTCCCATCACCGTCAACAGCAGGCTTGAATATCAACCAAATACGATTTTTAAGTTTAGGATGCGGTTCAGAAGCCTTGTATTGTACGGTTTTTAGTTCGTGTGTTTCTTCATTTTTTACTTCACGTTTTTAGCCACGGTTTCTTTTCTTTAGGAACTACAGTCCACATTCATTTCCGATAACAGGATAGACAGAGAAATCAAACTGAAAACCACAGCAAACTTGATAGTCTCCACTCGACTGTAATGCAACGCACTCCGCTTACACGTAGTACCCTGTACACATTGAAGCAGTCAGCCCATAAAACTACCACAGCGCTGTCCTTGGCTCACCGCGTACGAATGACAGAGCGCTGCCCAGACCGGCCCGTGCGATGACGTCGTGGGCATCGTATGTTCGAGCCTTTCAAAGCCCATTGCAGTCTACTGCCGAAGCTGCTCATGTGCTGGGCCTCTCCGCAGGACTTTGGCACATGCCCGGCTTTTCTGTGGGATGTCGTATTCCACTGGTGTCACACGAAACGTTAGGATGCGAGCACCAAAAAGTCACTATAAACGCCGTTAAAGAGATCGTGTCTTTCTTATACCTACCACAAAATAGAAGATGGAAGCATGTCACTTGCGGTATGGAGGAGGAAACGTAATATTGAACTCCGTCGTGGACGTGTGAATCTTACCTAAATGATAGATTATGTATAATGTTAATTCATCATATTTTAAATAAATACCAAAAGCAGCTCTAAGAATATTAAAGTTTTGCTGGAACGATTTTGGAAATACAGGTACATAAACTTGACAGTTTTAACAATGATACCGCCATCTGAGGTAAGATACTTGTAATCTGTTTCTGTTTTCACTGAATATGTTTACTATTCTCCTCCCCCCATCTTTCTCAGGAGACAGTCTACTTACGAGTTATTATTATGTGTAACGAAACGAGGCCATGGAGCTAGCTGCAAGTAAAGGATTGTTGAGACGTAAACTTAGTTCACGGAGGCTTGCAGACTGATCGCTTGAAGGCATAAGAATCTATAATGAAGATGTGTGCATGTATGTGTATTTATTCCCACAGAAAAAAAATTAACGTTAATCAATAGGCCTATACGAAATATTAATATAAAATTATAGGTGACAAAGAAATAAGAAATGTTCAACAATAATGAAAATAATCATGGCAATGACCATTGAAAAAGGAAAAAGATGTTGTTCGTACATAGAAAGGACAACAATTGTTATGGTTACAGTCCACGCATATTTGTGGCTCTAAGAAATGAAGTAGTGAAGAGAACTTGCGATGCTGCTTTTGGAAAAAAACCAGGAGAGAATGGACAACGCAAAACTTACCCCTTAGTGGAGGAGTTCCTTACAACTTGAAGTTTGTCAGTGGACTCCAGTTAAGGCGTTAACTGCAGCTGATATTTCTAGGCTTTGCAATACGGACAGTAGATTCTTTTAATCTGTTCTTATGCAAGGTTATGATGTGTATATTGAGGGTCATTTGTCTTATGCATGACGTACAATGATCCGAGATTAATCTGTTATCTGACTCGTGCACCATCTGCAGTTATATGGCTTTACACTAATGGTGATAAGGGTAGGATTACGATGTCAAGTCTGTATTTTTCTGGAACAATGACTAGATTTTGCCATATATTGATACCGATACTGGTTTGATATGTATCCACTGCTAATTGTTTTTGCTAGTGGCTTTAAGTCGCACCGATAAAGATAGGTCTTATGGCGACGATGGGATTAGGAAAGGCCTAGGAGTTGGAAGGAAGCGGCCGTGGCCTTAAATAAGGTACAGCCCCAGCATTTGCCTAGTGTGAAAATGGGAAACCACGGAAAACCATCTTCAGGGCTGCCGACAGTGGGATTCGAACCCACTATCTCCCGCACGGTCAACTCGCCCGGTTATCCACTGCTAGTAGGGGAGTTAGGGATATAGCGAATTTTAGATATATGTGTTAGAGAATGTATGACAACCTCGATGAAGTATGATTATATCGCCACTGTTACAGCAGAACCTCGTATCTCCCAATGCTCTTCTTATCCATTATTTTCCTTAAGACTTGTCACGCCTCCCAGATACATATGGATGTGCAGTCCGTCAGTACAATTTTCGTTGGCTTCATGTTCCTGTACTAATGTGTAAAGGCAAATGAACCTTAAATACAATATACGGTAAGGGTGCGTAAATACGTCATGCAACCATACATTCCTACATTCATACATTCAGATGGATTACATATCCATACGTAGCTGGGAGGCGTGACCAGTCTTAAGGAAAATAATGGTTAGGAAGAGCATTGGGATATATGCGGTTTTGCTGTAGCAGCGAAGATATGGTTCTTATTACTCAGTCTTTCTAGACAGTCATATGAATTTTGTAAAATGTGAAGAAAATGCTGTACGTTTGTTCTTCTTGTGTGCAATATCTTACATCATGTTATCAATTAATTTAGGTATTATTCTCATCTCAGACCATTTTTACATTACATTTTATTATTATTCTAATAAATACTTTAGAAGTATCTTGGTATTAAACTAAGTACTGTATCTTGTACATGGCTTAACACATTGGGCCGATTGCAGAAACGATGTTTAGACGATGCCTACGGTTAAACAACGCCTACGTATGGCTTCGCATTGCAGAGATGTTATTTATAACTTAGACACTGTCTAAAGCCGATGTTCAACCGGCCATGTTTAAACACTGCCGAGAACACTGTTTAACCTCAAATGAGAGGAGTGAATCACAATCAGAGGTTATGTACCATGAAACATGTAATTTGTATTATCATGTTGAGACGATTCCGGGAAGAAAGGTTAGCCCGACGGCCTCTCTGTGGGTCGCGCGCTGCTAAATAGTAGCAATTCATTTGAAATGTACGGGGAGGTAAAGCTTAAAATAAGATTTCGCTTTTCAAGAGACTTCTTTCTTGAGACTGACAGAGGGACAGGCCGGTAACTGTCAACTTGAATACAATTCTTGGCAACCGATATACTTCATTATACATGGAATTATAGATCACCTCGACTACATACATGTCAGAATTACTTGTCCTAACCGTCAGAGGGGTGTCACATACATCAACCCGGAGGGATTCATTTATATTTACTGCCAAGTAAGCACACATAACAGTGAAAAGTAAAAAGTAGGTTGTATGTGGTTTTTAAGTATATAATCGTCCCGCTAATTCAGATAAGTGTTTGGTAACTATGAGATAGGAAAAGGCAAGTGGTGATGATGGTGGTGATTATTGTTTAAAGAGGAGGACGGTGTAAATATAGGGAAACTACGGAAAAAAATCTTCAGGGCTGCCGATGATGCGTTTCGAACCTACGATCTCCAGAATTCAAGCTACATCTATATGGCCCGTACAACACATTCGGTTATACATTACTATTGTTTCATCTTCCCTTCGTCGAAGCTATTTACGAGTAGATTACACTCACCGTAACGCCGCTATAATCAAAGCTACACTTCCCCGTACGCTGGAGTGTCGCTTTAGTATCGATAATATTATGAGATTTATTTTCCACCGAAAGCAATATTCTTGTCTGTGGGCAAGTCATACTCATGCGTAGCCATATTTGAGTAATGCGTAGGTAGACAAACAGCTGACTGGCGTTCGGCGCGCGCACCGACGAATTTCAGTGGTTGCGACAAGCAAAGAGTTGCATGAAAGATACTTCTATCTCCATTTTCAAATCAATATTGACATTTTAAACGATGTCTAGTTAAACACCGACTGAACATTGTTTATGCAATGGAAGATCGTGCTCGATTTAGACGTTTTTTCGGGTAGACGTTGTCTAAGCCTTAAAACTAGTAATCGTTTCTGCAATCGGCCCATTGCATTTTAAACTCATTTAGAATTAAATAAATAAATAAATAAATAAATAAATAAATAAATAAATAAATAAATAAATAAATAAATAAATAAATAAATAAATAAATAAATAAATAAATAATGTACATCAATTCATAGTTTGGCGATGCGAACAGGTGGGAATAATGGGAGGAGTTTACTCGCGATGAGGAGATAGAGGTTAAGTTGTGATTAAGATGGATGAAGCGATACAGATGGATCGCCTTCGATGCTGGGATCATGTGAAGCGAATGGAATGTGATAGATTACTTATGAGAATAATGCACTCAACAAACCAGAGTAAGAGGAGCAGAGGGAACAATGGTTAGACTCAGTTTTTAATGATTTATAAGCGATGTGGAACTGAACGAGGCTACGGAGCTAATACACTCATGTGCTTGTGGAGGCGTTTAATTCGTTTACAGAGACCTGCAAACTAAACCTCATACATAAGTCTGTAATGTAGGTGCATGTATGTTCAGAATAGAAGAAGTAAATGTTTGAGGCTAACTTATTTAACCTTCATGATAATTATCATCCTTATCAGAACTTTTCTTACACTCTCTGGTTTATATAAAACTATTCTAGTAAAAGGCTCAGATGTGATTTACGGTTTGTGACAGAACATTAAAATTGTGAGAAATATTGCCTTTCCTGTTTGACATGCCTTTGTGATATGAATCTATCTGGCACGAGTTCTCATTTATGCTAGTCATGTGTTTTAAATAGTTCCTCATTTGTTTTACGATATCTTAACTGTTTGTACCTGGAAGAAATACATATCTTCTACCTGGGAAAGCACTAACTGTTATGCAGTATAACCATAAACAATATTACAAAACACTGATCAGGTTTTCTCTATTTTTTCCTCGTACTGGCGTACGGGTCCATCGAAAATTCGCGCACACACGGTGTGAATTCTGGACAAAGGTAATGATGGAAATATTAAAAAATAACATTCGTTAAAAATGAAAATAATTATAACGTGGAATCAGTAATGGATAGTGGTGAATACAGAATTACTTTACATATGGCATGGTACTCCCAACGTGACATTATAGCTTTGATCACTTCTTTATGAACAGTTGATGTTGGACTCCCGATCAGTTCAATACTTGATTTTAATCAGATACTTCTTTACATTTTAAATAACGTATATATTTTCAGAGATTTTTCTGTTCATATTCCTGTGCCAATACTTCCTCTCTTCCGTCCTTTCTGCGACATTAGTAATAATTGCTTAGTAGCAATCGATCGATATAGGTATTTCCTTGGGACGCAGTGCTGCCACACTGTGCTAATAAAAGTTAGTGAATTACTCGTCTGTACTTTTGTTGCGACCAATCGGTTTAGATTACCATATTAAAACCTCCTACAAGTGTAGTACGATGCACTAGCTAATGCGCAGAAGACTTTCTTATCGAATCCCGGCTTAGGTATGGAGAATTTTTGAAATTAAATATGTTCCCCCTGTCTGGTTCAGATTCGATGTAAAACTGGAAGTCATGTGACTGTGATCACGACATCGACAGTCATGTAAAACTTTGAACTTACCTATTTTGCTTTCTTAATCACGTTAGTATTCGACCATTTAAATAATAAAAATATAAATTTAATTATAATGGCATTTTGAGGGAGTGAAAGTGGATGGCTGTGACGACATAGTAACCTTGGAACCATTTTAAAATAAAAAATATAGAAAATGAGCATTTGTTCTTGGGAAAACGTTTGTAGAGTACTTCATTCCGATCACAAGTGTACTAACTCTAAAGGATATGGATGAGTGAACGAGCAAGTATCAATTCAAATGATGCTAATAAGATTCATCCCGAGTATCTCCGGTCACTGTGCACGAATTAGTAATGTTCAGTTGGACGTCGTGGTTATCAGTAATTGATAAAGTTTACGCTAAGGTAACGGTAGTAAGTAAGACAATTGCATTTACTTTGATTCTAAAACGTCGAACTTTATCTTCGTTTCTGAAAGGATGATCTTATAGAGGATAAAGTGGATTTATGTTGTCCATAAGAGATAGTCC
Organism: Anabrus simplex; assembly: GCF_040414725.1. NCBI lineage: Eukaryota > Metazoa > Arthropoda > Insecta > Orthoptera > Tettigoniidae > Anabrus > Anabrus simplex. The sequence goes on from NC_090265.1 coordinate 190,251,005, forward strand.
AGAAGAGTCGGAGTAAACTTTGTCACTCACGGCGATCGTCTCACGATCCCTCAGCAAATAAAAGTTTGTTCATGGACATGTGCTGGGAACTAAAGGTGGCAATTACGGAGGAGTCTGTTCAGAATCCCCACAAAGTTTGAGAGCTATCAGTGTCTAGTGTTCCAGCAACGAAAAGAAGTCTTTGTAGGCATCACGAGATCCGTGTAGATTATCTGTCTGATGTAAACACACACATATTAATATACGATTATTATAAATGTGTGAATATGTATATATATATAATAAGAGTTTTGTCTGTACATTGCTCAGAATTTGAAAATCGTGGTATTTCTGTATCGGTCATGTCCACAGTAATAAGGAAATGCACTTTTTACTTTTCCATAATTTCTGTCTGTCTGTCTGTCTGTCTGTCTGTCTGTCTGTCTGTATGCACACGCATCACGAGAAAACGGCTGAAGAGAATTTAATGAAAATCGGTATGTAAAGTAGGGGGATGAGCCAGTAAAATCTAGGCTATAAATCATTTTATTCGCGCCGAGTGAAATGGTAGTTTAGGGGAAGGCCTGAAATGTAATTCTCAAATATTTATATTATTAGTGGTCCGATCGATAAATACTACATAACTAAAATTATATAGAATTAAATTTCCGATCATTTATTTCTTATACATTTTACCGTACCGGGTATGATATCACAGATATTCATGAATTTGTATTTTTGTTGCTAAGTCCATATCAATCCCGAGCCACGAGAAAATGGGTTAACAGAATTTAATGAAAATCGGTATATAGATTCGGGGAATAAGAAACTACTGTCTAAGTCATAAACTATTTTATTCACCCTGGATGAAATTGTAGTTTAGGGGAAGATACCTACAATTTAATTTTTAATTACTTATGTTATTGGTCCTTTCGAAAAAGCTATAGAGAATACAATTTCCGATCATTGATGTTTTATTCAGTTACCGACTATGATAAGAGTGGTATTTCAGAGTCAGAAGAAAACTGAATGTGAAGGCCTACAATATCGAAAGCGCATAACATTGATCAACAATAACATTACATTGACCATTGTTTGTTGTGATATTCTGTGTCTCTTATGGTGCCACTCTAACTCCGATAGATGGGATTACTGCTGCTTACCGAGTATAACAGCCTGATTGAATATTGGCGGGAAATAGCTGGGGAGTTGGAAAACTTTCTTCTTTAACATGCCATTCCTCTGGTTCATACATTTACTGATACTGCTGGTATGTAACACATTGGTTCATCATAGTATTTCCGCGCTATTCGATCCCTACTCTGACGCGCTGTTTTGAATGAACAGTGTGTACATTTACGGCAGAGACTCACTTAGTAGTAGTAGTAGTATGCCCTGGTTTAGAATTACAATTTACCGGGCGAGTTGGTCGTGCGATTAGGGGCGTACGGCAGTGTTGCCAACTTATATTTTCAAGATCCGCTAAACACTACTAAAAATCCGCTAAAATACTGCCAACTTATATTTTCAAGATCTGCTGAATACTACTAAAAATCCGCTAAAATTCCGCCAAGAAATCCGATCTCAAATAATAATAATAATAATAATAATAATAATAATAATAATAATAATAATAATAATAATAATAATAATAAAAGTAAATGTCTGCACTCGCCTGATCTGTGAGTTTCACTGGGATTAATCCCCTGCCGGCGAGCTAAAACTTGTAGGCGTTTCAGTGCCGGGTGCAAACTACCTCAAGGGCCACACACAGAACAGGCCAGTTCATTAAACAATCTTCCTTCATAGCATAAATATAAATGCTACTCTCTCACAGTTTCATTACCTGTCGTCCTTCGTCAGATAAGTACCCTTTTCCCACGCATTACAAATTTATGATGCACTGATCTCATAACATTAAATCCAAATAACATGTTTTCCTCATGTCACTTCTAGCTCCTGACAAGAAATACGCAATTGCTCGCAGATAGACTGGAGTAAAAAAAAAAAAAAAAAAAAAAAAAAAAAAAAAAAAAAAAAAAAAAAAAAAAAACGTAAAATGGATAACACTAAATTCCGCTATAATAAATCTAGAATTCTGCCAAAATATCCTCTGTCCGCTAAATGATATATTTCTCCGCCGACATTTTTCTAATTCCGTCAACTTTAGCGGAAAATCCGCTAAGCTGGCAACACTGGCGCACGGCTGTGAGCTTGCATCCGGGAGATAGTGGGTTCGAATCCCATTGTCACCAGCCCTGAAGATGGCTTTCCGTGGTTTCCCGTTTACACACGACGCAAATGCTGGAGCTGTACCTTAATTAAGGCCACGGCCGCTTCCTTCCAACTCCTAGGCCTTTCCTATCCCATCGTCGCCAGCGGGCCTACCATTACAATGAACATTCCCTAACCCAGTCTTCATATGAGAAAAGACGGTTGGTGACTTCCCCGTCGCGTTTCTAGGGTAACGTTGAGAGCTATGCAATTTAATACAATCTTGCTCACAACCTAATCTCGAATTCTGTATACAATGTAGAATTCCGTAGCGAAGCACGGGTACATCAACTAGTATGCATATAATAGCCTACATATACACCTCCCATGGCGCAACAGCCCCGAAGGGCATTGGCCTACAAGCGAGCACTGCTCAGCCCGGAGGTCTGCACATTACGAGGTGTCGCGTGGTCAGCACGACGAATCCTCTCGGCCGTCATTCTTGGCTTTCTAAAGACCGGAGCCGCTATCTCACCGTCAGATGGCTCCGCAGTTGTAATCACGTAGGCTGAGTAGACCTCGAACCAGTCCTCAGAATCAGGTGAAAATCCCTGACGTGGTCGGGAATCGAACCCGAGGCCTCCGGGTAAGAGGCGGGGCCGGCATATACTACACATACATAATATATGTTGTTCCTGTGATTCTGGCGCATGTGGGCGGGCGTGCCTCTCCCTATCATCGGCTTGCGGTGATATACTTACTTCCTGGCTCTCTCTTGCCCTTTGCAGTTCCATATTTCCATTTTCCAATACTGCTGCTCTTACCTAAATTTGATGTCTCCCCTCGGAACGTGCAGAAAGTTGTACTAAGCCATTAAAACATTGTCGGCATGAGTTCCATAGCAACTCCTCATACAGTTAGCAGTTCAGGGACATAAAATTTTCACACGACCGCCATTGATAATCTGCCTTTTCACTGCATCGAAAGAAACACAGATTCTAAATGCATTTTGTCACTAAAAACGTTCCTGTAAAACCAATCTAGGAGAGATACATAGGTTTTTTTGTTTTAGGCTCCCCCTTCTGATAAATGCTTTGAACCACGTAAAGTCAAGATTCTACTTGCCTCTCCCTTGAATCCCAAGTTTCATGAAAATCCACCAATCCGTTTTTTCGTAATGCTGTAACAGGCAACAGATTAACAGACAAATATTAAAATGAACCCGACATAAAACATTATTTGCCCTCCCCGGTATATTCGGAAAAAAACAAGTGTCAGGTTAACATTCGAAAAGTATGGACAGCATGACCATTATAATTATATAGTCCTATAGATAAAGGGTGGTTATCCAATGAAAAAGTTCATTGAAACCTTGCTTTAATAGTAAAACACTGTGTGCTCTATTGTAGGTTTTAAGTCGTAGCTAATGGTGGCATTAGGCCAAAAATGAAGAACGAAATTTAGATTATGCTGCGAAGCACTACTGTACATAAAAAACTTTTGGAATCTCAAGAATATTTAAGATTATTCTAAAGTATTACTCTAAAGTATGGGAAGAACTGAGACCACATTGGGTGAACCAGTTATCTATACATTAAAAAGTCAAAATGTAGCCTATATGTGTTTCGCGAATTTACTCCACAATTTGGTGTCTTATGTAGGCCTACGTTTCAGACTATTTGAAGACGAACGCGCGAAATATATTTGTTTTTGTCTGCTTATATATCTGTTTGTTTGTACGCTTGAACATCCACAGCCTGTTTCCAGTCCTTCGAACGGGCCAGGAATGGAATGAATGAAGCCCCCATCTAGCGGCGAGGATAGGAATTGTGCCGGCTGCCGAAGCCTGTCGCACTCCTCTTAATGACTGACAAATAAAGTGAAATGATATTGGAGAGTGTTGCTGGAATGAAAACCGGAGTACCCGGAGAAAAACCTCTCCGACCTCCGCTTTGTTCAGCACAAATCTCACATGGAGTGACCGGGATTTGAACCACGGAACCTAGCGGTGAGAGGCCGGCGTTCTGCCGCCTGAGCCACGGAGGCTTGTTTCTACGCTTATGACGGTAAATCTGCTGGAGGTATTTCAACCAAACTTTATATTTAGAAAGTACCAACTCAAGGATATTTCTTAAAGGTGCATATCATTTCTATATTCTAGGGCTTTGCAGTAAGTATGAAACGTAACATTCCAACCATCTGCTATGATATTGGGTTTACGAAGAAATATCGGAGGAAAAAATGGTTTATATATGATTCTAAGCAACTGTTTTTCAGGGCAAGATTTCGGTAGGATGAAGTTTTTAGAATTTTGTAATTATTGCAGGACGACCAGGTGGTAAGCAGGTAGAGGCGGGGCGGCCTGCCAGTTCATGTGTCACGCTCTCACTCTTTCTCTCTCTCGCACACCACTGCCTACGTGATGTACCGTACTCGTACAAGGCCTGGAAATGCTGGCCAGCTGATGGGACCGCAGTGAGTTTCTAAATACGCCGCTAGATGTCATGTTTATGGACTGACCTACACAATGCTCTTAAATGGGAAGGAAAAGTATATTGGTATTCACATGATAAACTCATAAAAATACAAAGAAGGGAAAAATGTACAGAAAATTGATCGGTTTAAATTACATAATACTTATTCCGTACCTGTCGGTCTATAATATTCGTTTAAATTTTCAAGATGTTCCAGTCTCTCCATTAGTGTCGCCAAGGTAACTTTTTAATGTATTCCTGTGTAGTAGTTTCAGCTGCTTTTCTATGCCACAAATCAGGTTCTTTTCAAAGTAGCCTAATCAAATTTGATGTTTTTTCTTTCCGTACGGCTCCAGTTGATTTACTTTCGTCTGTCATTTTGTTGTTTTGACCTTCTTCTCAGATTTTAATTATTTCAGTTCTGTCGAAACTTATGAATTTCTTTCTTATATCTGACAATTGACTTCCTCAGCAAGATGGATTTCCTTCTGTTTCTATTGTACTTAGCTCTTCGGGATGCTTTTAGAGTTGGTGCGGATACTAGAATTGCTACTTTGGTCGTAGGTGGTTGAGGAGGTTTTCCCGTAGGTGAAGCTGCCACTGATTGAATTCTTTCTGGTTTAGATGAATCTAAACTGGGATAGGTTCACTTCTGCGTTTGGCACGTATTTGTTTATGAGTGGGGTAACCACTAAATATGGACGATATTTTATTTAGAAGAAGTCTCTTCTTTGTGGGGCTAACACTAAAATCAGATTCAAGGAAATGCTTGCTTTACACTATCGACGGTCTTGCTGGTAACCATAAAATACAGCATCTAGTTTTTTTGGTTTACCTCGAAACGGCATTTTTCTACTTCTCTAGTAATGTTCGAACAGTAAGAAACAGATGGAACGTCACTTTTTTTCTTCCTTTGCAGTGTTTGAAGTAAATCTTGGAAGAAAGTAATGCACCATTTTTAATATTTTACTCACATTTTGCACGAAATATACATTGCATGACTTGGCCCTACAATAATTATCACAGTACTGAGAGTAACGCCACACTATTCGTTGCTGCCATAAAAATACTAAAGGTAGTCTTTGTGTTTTGGTACAGATGTACACAAAGAAACAACCTATAGCCTACATTTTTACTACTATTAAACGTTTTCATTCTGTTACGCACTTTCTCAGGACAAGGAGATTTGAAGCCATGACTTAAGGTGTGGAGACGGCGAGGGGATGGCACCTTTGGCCTATGAAAGGATGTGTCCCAAAATTTGCCTTAAAGCAGGAGAATGAAAAACCACGGAAAACCATTCTCAGGTTAGCTGACGGTGGGGACCAGACACTCCCCCTCGCGATAGCAGAGCTGCAAGGCTAGCGGCTGTTGAACTGAAGGCCACTCTGCTGTCAATATAAACCACAAAAAATGGGGGCCGATGACCTAGATGTTAGGCCCTTTAAACAACAAACATCATCAACTACAAAATAACCAAGCGGATCGAAACTAACTTATAGACGGAATAAGACGTAACCTTATTAAATCTGTAATTAAGGAAGGAAAAACGATAAGAGGATGCATCTATTAGGTTTCTATAATTCGCACAGCTATAGGATACGAAAAGATATCATGAAAACCATGCAAACTTATCACACATGTAATGCGAATCTTATACAAAGTTACGGCTCTAATTCACTGACAAAAATCCGTAACCCTGACATCTACCGGTAATACTAAAACCTTAAAGTGTCCCGCTATTCTGGCGGAAAATCGCCCATTCTTCCAGGCCTTGTATATTACATAGACAACGCGCGCACACATTACTTCCTCACCTCTACCTGCTTCCCGCCGCTCACTCCTGTCTACGCGGTGCTTAAATGAGCAGCCTTTGACATCCCATAACAGGTGCTAAATACACGACTAGGCATCTAATTTTAATATGGCTGAATAAAGCATTCCTACAGAAGTCGTTGTACCAAATCTCAATCAGATCGGAGATTTAAGGGTCCCATACACGCGCAGACTTAGTCGGAGGTAAGTCTGCACAAACCAGTCTCTTCAGACATGTCTCTGTGTGTATGGCCGATAAGTCTGCCGACAAAAAGTCTGCAGGCAAGTCTCTGACATTCTAGCGCTGCTTGAATTCAGCCGGAGACTTTGCGACTAAAGCGCCATCTCAGAGTTGCGGCAGAAAATGTAAATGTGGTAACCTACAAATATGAAAACTGAAATTTATTTTTTGCGCGTCCTTTTCGTGCAGAGCGCTAAATTGTGTCGAAATAACAACTCATCTTCTATACCGACTATCTATTTAATTTCGATCGTATACATTTTTCAACCATCCGAAGCCCATAATCTTAAACAGAAAACAGCTGAGCGTGACGTATTCAACTTCCTCGGTAAATAGTCATTTAGTCTGAGCGTGTGTGGACAACTGCATACTTCCGACTTACCTCCCGGAGGCAAGTCTGTGCAGGTAAGTATTCCAGAAGTCTGCGCGTGTATGGGGCCCTTTACAGTTGGAAGGGATTTCTTGTAAGAATCAAATCTGTGAGGAGTAAATATCTTGGTGTAATTGACCACCGACTGTATAATTATATCAGAGGCTAGGAGGACACTGGATTGACGAAATAAAGCCTTTGTTCGGTTGGTTTGTAGGGAAGTATGAAGGATTACTGGGAGGACGAAACCGAAGTATAACTATGTAAAACTGATTCGAGTACATGCAGGCTACAACATTCACGTAGAAATAAAACGTTAGTAGAGCATGGGGCTACTTAGAGGGTTTGTCTATGGATGCATGGGCTGATGTCTCAGAAAACATACAGAGAACATTTTTGACACTACCACTGGGGCACATATCTTTGTTAAACAACAGAATATCCATAAAAATGGTAAATTTTGTCGGATGTGTATTTGAATGAACTCCCTCACAAAGCACATTGCAAACAAATTGGAATTATGTGACAACATTTTAGACTGTTCCTTTTTAAGTGGAAATGAAATGGCGTATGGCTTTTAGTGCCGGGAGTGTCCGAGGACATGTTCGGCTCGCCAGGTGCAGGTCTTTCGATTTGACACCCGTAGGTGACCTGCGCGTCGTGATGAGGATGAAATGATGATGAAGACGACACATACACCCAGCCCCAGTACCAGTGAAATTAACCAATGTTGGTTAAAATTCCCGACCCTGCCGGGAATCGAACCCGGGACCTCTGTGACCAAAGGCCAGCACGCTACCATTTAGCCATGGAGCCGGACAACTTTTAAGTGGAGATATGGGTTTACAGGACTTGCAGTGATGACAGGAGAAATGTTTCTCCAACAAGGATAAAGTCAAATAAAATAATTTATTCTTTGACCATGCTCATATTATTAATATTTTTTTTTACAAGCGAATGGACCACTAAGGATCACGCTACAACTTCATATCTTTCTCTTCGTGCGGAGTTTTCTCTGTGTCATATACTCCTTCATGCGTTCGCTACACTAACACATCGAAGGTTTTCGGCGACGCAAGGATGGGAAAATGATAGGATTGGGATGGTAGCGGCCGTGACCTGGTCTGAAAATGGGAAACCACGGAAAACCATCCTCAGAGCTGCCGACGGTGGGATTCGAACCCACCATCTTCCGAATGCAAACCAGCAGCTACGCGATGTAATCGGCTCGGCGAACTTACTCGGTATATTATTATTATTATTATTATTATTATTATTATTATTATTATTATTATTATTATTATTATTATTATTATTATTATTATTATTTGGTATTGATGCCATGCCTCTTTAAATTCTAAGGTCATCAATTGCGGACGGGTTCACCCATGCAAATAATTTATTATTTTATTTGTCGAACGTAATGACAAGTAATAACTTCTCTACACTGTTTGTCGTTTCTAAATTTCAGCTCAGTCCCTTCAAACCTCTCTTCTACCTTACCCTTCAGTTCATTCTCGCTCTCTCCCTCGTTATATATCGCAAACACCTTCCAGCTGGTCCTCGACTGCTGACCAGTTACAGATAATGAGCGACGCGATCTATGAGTATTAATTAAAAGACCTAGAGGACTTCAGTAAATTGATTTGTTAGCTGTTGATATCTCAAATTGAGATTCCCTGAGGCCACATAAAATGGAGAGGCATAAACTAAACCCCAGTGTGGCAATACATATTATTTCTGTCTCATTCGTATCCCCACGCACTGTTATGGTCTTAATAGTTTGAACACGTCTGTTTCAAAATACCTGCACAAACGGATGGTGGAAGTAGAAGCTTTAACACTATATCCAGTGGCGAATATTACTTTCCATATTGACGTCGGATGCAATGTTTCTAAAATTCAGTAACCAAAATGGCCTTGTCATTTGGTTCCATGAGATCCTGAACTTGTACAGTTCAGGGTTCACTAGGTTTTTTGCAGGCCAGAAGATTGGAGCAGGTGGGCAATTTCAATTTCCTAGAATACGTATTTTTCAGGATGATAATTATGTGATAGAAATCGAATCAAGGAATAGCGGAGGTAGTTAGGAGTTCTCAGTGGTTGTTGTAAAGAGGGAAGTGAGTTGGCTAGATGAAACTATTCTTTTTTTGCTCTGTTTCCAGGCTGACTCTCTTTTGTGGCAGATATGTTGGGAGGATTCGGGGTATCTAATTCATTAGCTAAAGGATATAAACATTCATAGAGTGAAAATGGTTTGTGGTACAATCCAGTGGCAATATTAGCAAAAAGGCACTTCATAGCAAAGAGAAAAAGGCTAAGTTAAAAAATGAACACGTTGGGCGAAAGTGTGGGTACTACCCGGCTTCAAATTTGCAGTCTTGTGTGGCGAATGGAGGAGGATAGCTTAACTAGACGAATAATGGGCTTGACTATGAGAGATACGAGTAGTAGAACGGGATGGCTACATGCAGTTTTTAATTATTTTTAAAGTGAAAGTCATGGGATCAGAAAAAGTGTGTAATTTGTAAATAAAGTCATGGGATCAGAAAAAGTAAGAGTGTAATTTGTAAATAAAATGTCGTGAAGGCACTTTCCAGAGACATTGCCTCACAGTTTCATTGACGAGTGCGCAATATATATATATCCATGCATGACCTAGAGTACATCACTTCCAGGCAAGCGCCCAGCAGCAATGCTTGGTTTGGAACATATCCAGCTCTTGTGGCTGACAGTTACTGACAGCGGTGATAGATAACTTGTCACAGTTCATGCAAGATGTAGGCCTATTAGAAAGAAGATATTCTTTTCACTTGAAACTTTCTGTGAGTGTTCAATTTCTCACGTATTCCTACCTGCTCTAAGGCTATTAGAAGAAATGAGTTCCAAGACGGAATTCATCCCAGTTCAGATTCTTCCTACTCTTCTACCGATATTGAACAAATGTATCGTTATACAAACAGGTAAGATACATTTTGATCAATCCTTGGAGTGCCAAACATTATCTGACCGTTTTTTGAAAGAAATGGTCAAAATTGCTTTATACAGTCTAACCATCTAACATAGCTTTCTTGGTGCTAATAAGAGAATGTTGTCTCTGAGACAAGGTCAGTAAGGAGGTCCGAGTTAACCTTTCCTTGACCGTATATGCTGTTTAGAAGGATATGACCGGGGTGAGCTCGCATGCGGGAGATAGTGGGTTCGAATCCCACTGTCGGCAGCCCTGAAGATGGTTTTCCGTGATTTCCCATTTTCACACCAGGAAAATGCTGTGGCTGTACCTTAATAAGGCCATGGCCGCTCTTCTTTCCCATTCCTAGGCCGTTCCTGTCCCATCGTCGCCATAAGATCTATCTGTAACGGTGTGACGTAAAGCAAATAGCAAAACAAAACAAAAAAACAAAAAAAGAAAAACAAGGATATGTGAGGAGGCAAAATAATATTCATCAACACATTATTGATGACGAATTTAAACAACGAAAAAGTTGAGGATAAAATACCGAGTTATTTGATGGATTGTGAAGAAGATAGTGAACCAAGAGGCATGTAAGTCGCATGGCATTGTCTCTACACCAAGGCGTCCTGGATTCGATTCTAGATCAATGCATGTGCCATTTTTAAAATGAGAAGTCATATTCGTGTGGTTCGATTTCCGCGTAAAACTGAAGGTTCCGTGACTGTGATCATGATATCAACAGTCTCATAAAACTACAAGCTTGCTTGCTTCTATTGTTGGTGAATCAAGCTATTTTCCAAGTGATAATAGGGGCTTGGATGTCAAAGGTAATAGTAGGGATAAGGAAATTTGACATGCAGAGAGTACTGAGAGTGCTCACTCGGCTTGTGATTCAGAAGAAAGCTTGAATTATGATCTTGAGGCCGGTGTCCTATACGCGGAAAGGAGCGCAAGTTTAAAATTCCTAAATTATCAGATCATTGCATTTCGATGTGTTTGGGTTACATTTTTTCATGTTATGGATTTTCTTATCAATTTTGACGACTGTGTAGTTTTTAATGCTTTTTTTGTAATGTTTTAATAATTTTGTTGTTGCAGTTCTGATAATTTAACGAATTTTCTCATTGCTCTGCAGAGATATATTGAGTTATATTAAGTAGGCCTACCAGCAGTGGTTTATTGTAAATTTTTTGGATTGATCTCTCTCTCTCATTATCTTTGAAGTAGAAAGTAGCATACAGTTTGACATTTATTTTCTTCCTCTGCGAAGTCAAGTCATGGACTCTTCGTGCTACAGATCCCTGAAAAATATATTTTGTTGAAATGTGGTGCTGGCGAAGAATGTTACGCTTGCCTTGGACAGCATTTCACACCAATGTATTGTACCAGGAAGGCCTAGGTCCTGGTCCATATTAATTGAAAGAAATATCATTTCCAGCATTAAAGATCCGACCGACGTACGAACATCCATGTAAAGAATGTTCCAGTATGTGCCAGACCCTACGAGTACGCTAGGCGGAGTCAAGTGACGTCACCTGTCGCTCGAAGCTCACCTCCCCTAGAGATATTTCTCGAAAGAATTTTTCTTTTAACAGCTTTTTAACACCTTAACCAATTTCAACGGGACAAACGCTGAATTATAGCAAACATCATAAAAGTTAATCCCTGTAAATTTCAAATTAATTCATCAAACGGTTGTTGAGTTATAACAATTTAAAGTCTCAACGAAATTACGTAATTACGGTCACATGGCCGAGAGAGAGCTGCCACCCCTCCCTGCGCTGGTATCTATATATGTCAAGGCCAGATAGCCCGCAAACCAGTGCAGTACAGTACAGTACCGTACAAGGACAAGCAGACAACTGTGTGAGTGAGATAGTGAAGAGACCGGCCCGCGTACAGTATGTTCGCGCAGTCACGGTAGAAGTACTTTCGTCGTATCTCCAGAACGCGAAATTCTATCGCCGATAAAGGACGTCGCACTGCAGTTAGTATGTCGCGTCGCGATTACAATATAATCCTAAAAAGACATTTAAGACTGTAACACGAGTGAACTTATTGGAGTACAAATATTAACTATTTCATTACGTGTGGACTTAGGCAACGTCAAGTAACATTAAACTTCTACAGAGCCTAATACTTAAGAATCACCAGAACTTATTTTTTTCTCGAGTATTGCATTATATTTCTTTATTCACGTCACATCAATATTTTGAATGAAAAATGTGAACTGTGTGATTAAGAACGTTTCAATAACGACTGTAAATAGTATTTAGTACAGAAAGGACTGTGATTCTTCATACGCCATAAATAGTGTTCAACAGTGTAAGTGATAACCAGTCGCACTAAATGAATTTTCGTGTGCGAAAGTCAACAGTTCCAGCTGTCATCACCTCATCGGGAACGTCAACATCGCCGATGCTGATTCTACATGGAACATTCCAGATGTCCATCTTTCGACATTTGGTAACAACAGTTCTTGTCATAAGTGAGTAACAAACTGACTAAACTTTTTCATTTATTTTGAACAGTGAAACTTCAGTGTCGCGTGTGAACAATTTCCATAATTTCTCAAAAGTGATAAATTTAATTTCAATTTCATTTCTCGTAGAAAGACTGTAGGATTTCAAGTGTGCTGTATAACGAGATTGACGAACTGAGAACTGAAAACTTTTAATAATTTCTCATATCCATTTACCATTATAAAAGTGTGCTTAGGTTTAAAAAGACTTTAGGTGGAAATTCACACATATGAAAGACTTTGAAACCAATGATATTTATGCCATTTTTTTTTCAAGAAGATTATTTTCAACATTTAATTTCAATATAAATTTTGAGTCAACAATCATACCGCAGGGTGAGAAATTAATAAATTGTTTTGAAAAAAAATTATTTACCATCTATTATTCGCTCTGCGAGACTATCCTTCTCTGTATCGGCTCCAAAACCCAGTTCCACTCCCTGAGGTCCTACTCATGCCCTTTGCCCACAACTTTTCCTGGTACAGAGAGGATAATATAATAATAGATGGCGCCCCAACTTCAAGGGCACGATTTTGGAGCCGTACTATAATAATAGATGACATCGCAATTTCAAGGACTCGATTTTGAAGCCGTGCTATAATAATAAATGATGCACTTGTAATAATCGCAACATTCAGGGTTCGATTCAAGTCATAATATCTTGAGCACAGGATTCGACTGCAAAGAACTTGTTGTATTTGACTTATTCGAATATTCCGGAAACATGGATAACTTACTTGCAGCTATCGAAGCTCTCCGGCTTAGCATTAATGATCAGAATGCTAAGATTGATAGGTCTAATAACCAGATAGCTCAAATACAGGCGCAAATGGTAGAGTCTAATAACCAATTGCAGGCTCAAATGGTAGAGTCTAATAACCAATTGCAGGCTCAAATGGTAGAGTCTAATTCCCAATTACAGGCTCAACTTCAACAACAAATGCAGGTTCAAATGGTAGAGTCTAATTCCCAATTACAGGCTCAACTTCAACAACAAATGCAGGCACAAAATACTCAACTTCAAGCGCAGTTAACTGAGTCAAATAGTAAGGTTGAAGACTTAACTTCTAAAATTGACAAGACCTTGGATACTAAGTTTGCTGAAGCGGATAAAGTCATTAACAAAAGACTCACTGAATCTAGTGCCCTTATCGAGCAACGATTCCGTGAAGCTGGAACTCGCCTCGAAAAGAAACTTACTGATTCTAGTGCACAAGTCGAAGCTACATTGAAAAACATGCGGGATCAGTTTGTTGAAAACTTAGAGTCTATTAAGGAAGAAATAAAGACAGAGGTCGTCAAGTCTTTAGACAAAGATCTTAGAAATGTTCTTCCTTCCGTTCAAGCATTTTCTACTGAACTCAAAGATTTACGAACTGAATTTCAAGAATCCCATGGTAACATCTCACAAACTCAAGCAAAGTTAGCTCAGGTGCAGGAAACCTTGCGAGATGCATTAAAGAGCGACGTGGGTAAATTACGAAGCGAGATAGGATTAATTAAGAGCACGCAAGGAGAACTCGACAAGCGTATTACAGGACAGCTAGATAGCACGCATACCCAGATAGCTGCTTTCTGTAAAGACGTACAAGTCATTAAAACTGACTTGAGAAATGAAATAAAAAGTTTAGACACCTCAATTAATTCTAAAATTAAAAATTTGTCCGAAGAAATGAATCAAATTAAACTTAAAGAACATACAACTGACGTCACAATTCCTGGTTCGTCGAGGGAAATACATAATACAACAACCCTTATTAAAGTACCAGATGACAAACCAGTCAAATTTTCAGGACGTGATGAATACACTGCTCGAGAATTTTTGTTAAATGTCGACGATTACCTGGAGGAAAATAGGGTAGAGGACGATAGGAAACTTCGAGTAGTATCCAAACTTCTAGAAGGACGAGCCTTATCATGGTTCATAGCTTTTAAGAGCAACTTTAAAAACTATGACGACTTTAAACAGGCACTTCTTAAACGCTTTTGGGATTCAGAAAGACAGCACCTTGTAAAGATGCAACTCTACTCTAGCAAATACAATACTTCAGTCAATACTTCCCGATATTCAGATTACTGCCTAATGCAATTAAAGAAGCTCCAGTTTTTAGATCCACCTTTGCCAGATATTGAACTTATTCAGATCCTGACACTTCAATATCCGCCTCATGTGCAAGAAATACTAGTCGCTGCCAACATTAAAACATTGGAGCATTTTGACGCTACTTTGCGTAGGTTAGATACGGCTAATACCCAATCTAGTCCGAAAACTAACAGGAGTCGAGAAGTAAATACGAATTCTGCGGAAATAAAACCGCCGGAGAGAGAGGAACCCAGGACACGTGAAGAAGGCAGATTAAGCCCTACTAACCCAACCAGACTCCGGAATTTTAGACGTCAGAGGAATCAGAATAGACACCCTTACCAACCTAGGAATACATGGAGACAGCGCGAAAGCACTCCTGAAGGAAACCGTGAGGCCAGACGACGAGAACTCGAAAGTAGATGGAAGGACACACGGGAATACATCAGGGAGAGAAACCGTAATCCTGATGAGCCTGGAGCTACATCCCTGGAATATCAACGTCAATTCGGACCAAGAGAACAAAGATCACCTGATCCTGACCCAACAGGCGCTATAAAAAAAAACGCCGATCTCGCAATAGGGAGATTGACTACAGAACACGATGAGGACGAAACGTCAAATTATTGTACTGCTGTTATCAATTACTGGCATATTGACGATTCCGAATTACTATTCGAAGACGCACAAACACTAAGGCCAATTATTACACGTTCATTACCTGTCATAACAGTACGCACAGGCAACCTACAGGTGATTACGCTCATCGATTCTGGAGCGCAAGCTTCTTTAATTTCTGATAAGCTTGTAGACTCGCTTAAAGATCAGAACAATGTTTTGTTATTACCTGCAGCTCAAATTAAAGTAAGAGGGATAGTTCCTGATAAGATTGTTAAATGTAAATCCCAGGCATTTTTAGAGTTTGAAATTAACAGTCAGATGTTCGAACACATATTTTTGGTAGTATCACGTCTTAACTTCAACTTAATACTTGGATCAGATTTTATGATCAAATACAAAGGAACCATTGACTATGATGCCAACCTCGTAAGATTACAGAATAATTCCGTAGAACTACAGCTGGTAGGACGAGGTGACCTGGAAGTTCAAGAGAAGGGAGCCCGTTTTGAAGCAGCCGGTGGTGACATTATTAAGCCCGCTGTGAGCGAGGTTGCGCCAGCCGTAGCAGAAAGTAGAAAGGGTGACCAAAGTGAGGACGATGCAGAGTCCATATTCAATGAGAACTCCATTATAGGTCCGGATTATATAATGTCAATAGCCAGTGTGGTTGAAGACCCGGAAATTAAATTAAAATTGGAGGAGGCTAAAAATGACGTTCTACAGAAATTTGCATGTGTATTCGATGATAAGCCTGGAGAGATAGCTGACTATGAATATCATCTTGATGTAAATGACTTGTCTCCTTATCAGAAGAAACCATATCCCGTACCCGAGAAATATCGAGAAGAAGTTCGTAACTTAATTCATAAAATGACAGATGATGGGATAATTTCGCCTTGCGTAACTAAGTACTTGAATCCATTGGCCATAGTACGTAAGCCTAACGGCAGTATTAGAATTGGACGGCACTTTCGAGGGTATTTATAACTCAGCCAATTTAAAACAATATGTACCACAGGAAGAATAAAGCCTGGAAAAGAAAATCCTGCGTATTTTCTTTTCGTCCAACCAAGGGGAAGATGTACCAGGAAGGCCTAGGTCCTGGTCCATATTAATTGAAAGAAATATTATTTCCAGCATTAAAGATCCGACCGACGTACGAACATCCATGTAAAGAATGTTCCAGTATGTGCCAGACCCTACGAGTACGCTAGGCGGAGTCAAGTGACGTCACCTGTCGCTCGAAGCTCACCTCCCCTAGAGATATTTCTCGAAAGAATTTTTCTTTTAACAGCTTTTTAACACCTTAACCAATTTCAACGGGACAAACGCTGAATTATAGCAAACATCATAAAAGTTAATCCCTGTAAATTTCAAATTAATTCATCAAACGGTTGTTGAGTTATAACAATTTAAAGTCTCAACGAAATTACGTAATTACGGTCACATGGCCGAGAGAGAGCTGCCACCCCTCCCTGCGCTGGTATCTATATATGTCAAGGCCAGATAGCCCGCAAACCAGTGCAGTACAGTACAGTACCGTACAAGGACAAGCAGACAACTGTGTGAGTGAGATAGTGAAGAGACCGGCCCGCGTACAGTATGTTCGCGCAGTCACGGTAGAAGTACTTTCGTCGTATCTCCAGAACGCGAAATTCTATCGCCGATAAAGGACGTCGCACTGCAGTTAGTATGTCGCGTCGCGATTACAATATAATCCTAAAAAGACATTTAAGACTGTAACACGAGTGAACTTATTGGAGTACAAATATTAACTATTTCATTACGTGTGGACTTAGGCAACGTCAAGTAACATTAAACTTCTACAGAGCCTAATACTTAAGAATCACCAGAACTTATTTTTTTCTCGAGTATTGCATTATATTTCTTTATTCACGTCACATCAATATTTTGAATGAAAAATGTGAACTGTGTGATTAAGAACGTTTCAATAACGACTGTAAATAGTATTTAGTACAGAAAGGACTGTGATTCTTCATACGCCATAAATAGTGTTCAACAGTGTAAGTGATAACCAGTCGCACTAAATGAATTTTCGTGTGCGAAAGTCAACAGTTCCAGCTGTCATCACCTCATCGGGAACGTCAACATCGCCGATGCTGATTCTACATGGAACATTCCAGATGTCCATCTTTCGACATTTGGTAACAACAGTTCTTGTCATAAGTGAGTAACAAACTGACTAAACTTTTTCATTTATTTTGAACAGTGAAACTTCAGTGTCGCGTGTGAACAATTTCCATAATTTCTCAAAAGTGATAAATTTAATTTCAATTTCATTTCTCGTAGAAAGACTGTAGGATTTCAAGTGTGCTGTATAACGAGATTGACGAACTGAGAACTGAAAACTTTTAATAATTTCTCATATCCATTTACCATTATAAAAGTGTGCTTAGGTTTAAAAAGACTTTAGGTGGAAATTCACACATATGAAAGACTTTGAAACCAATGATATTTATGCCATTTTTTTTTCAAGAAGATTATTTTCAACATTTAATTTCAATATAAATTTTGAGTCAACAATCATACCGCAGGGTGAGAAATTAATAAATTGTTTTGAAAAAAAATTATTTACCATCTATTATTCGCTCTGCGAGACTATCCTTCTCTGTATCGGCTCCAAAACCCAGTTCCACTCCCTGAGGTCCTACTCATGCCCTTTGCCCACAACTTTTCCTGGTACAGTATCTATTATCAAACAGCTCAACTACAGAGCCAGATTACCATCAGTGTGTGTGAACAAAGAGTTCCACATTTCTTAGAACACACTATGCGACTTTGCGACACGGGTAAGAGAGCACAGAAAATTTGATGTTCCTTGAAATGTTTCCGAAAAGAAAGATCGAGTGAAAGTTCTCACTCACTGCTCCACGCCTTCTTTGATATCCTGATGCTCAAAATTGGGGGAATGATAAGAGAGAGAGAGAGAGAGAGAGAGAGAGAGAGAGAGATCTGCTTTATATTTCACCTCATATAGAATAATACGAGGAAAACATAAACAATTTTTTCCATGATTTAATATCATTCACTGATATTAATGTTTATATTTTTTCTATTTGGCACCTTAATTTTAGCTTTCGTAATTAATTAAAGTTATTTGATTTTCTTGGGAAAAAGCAACTTTAAATCGTCTGCCAAACGAAATTCCACGAACTGGCTCGATTCTCCTCAGTTCTCATTACTAAGGGGAGATTCCTTAGCTAGTGATCCTTATCATGTCTGTGCAAAGACGTGCCGCTTTTTTTTTAATCTGGCGCTTCGAAAGGTCTTCTAAATTGGCCTGATTTCCCAGCTCTCGCCTTCCACCTTCTTCTCTTTTATTTATAGCGACTCCTCGACTTCATGCTATATTCAGCCAAAACATTTTATGCCGGTATTTCCATAGCACCCGAACACAATGAGTGGAGTCGCGCGCCTGCCAACATTCTTGAGCGACAAGACATCTCACGGTCTGCGCTGCGTTGGCTTTACGATTAACAGGTTGTAGCCAACTCCACTTGTCAAAATAACATTTCGAAGCGATTCATTTCTTACTGTTCGCTTCAAGATGTATACAAAATCGCTTGGAGTGGTCACTTAAAGAAATGTTGCGTTAGCTTATAGTCAGAAAATATTTCGCCTGACACAGGTAAAAAGAACGTTTTAATAACTTATAAAAAGAAGCTGTACCGTTTCTGGTCTTCGTTGAGTCGGTATGAGTAAATTTACATTTTAGTAATATTGTGTATTTCATTGAGCTGGCCCCATGGTTTTGGGGGTAGCGAGCTTGCCTGGAGGCCTGGGTTCAATTTCCGGCCAGGTCATGGAACTATATCTGCATCTGAGGGCTAGTTCAAGGTCCATTTTGGCTACGTGAGAACAGCAATTTGCTTTACGTCGCACCGACACAGATAGGTTTTATAGAGAGGACGGGATAGGAAAGTCCTAGGAGTGGGAAGGAAGCGGCCGTGGCCTTAATTAAGTTATAGCCCCAGTATTTGTCTGGTGTGAAAATGGGAAACCACAGAAAACCGTCTTCAATGCTGCCGACAGTGGGGTTCGAACCCACTATTTCTCGGTTGCAAACTCACAACTGCGCGCCCCTAACCGTACGGCCACCTCGTCCAGTCTACATGGGAATAATTGATGATCTATCTGATGGTGAAATAGCGGGCCCAGGTATGGAAAGCCCGGAATTATGGCCGAGAGGAATCGTCGCGCTTACTACGCACCACCTCGTAATCTGCACCTCTTCGGGTTGAGCAGCGGTCGCTAGGTAGGTAAAGGCCCGCTAGGGCTGTAGTAGTGTGGATTAGTGTACCACATTATCACAGGAGATACTTCGTCATGTTAAGGGGATAGTCTGGAGATAAACAGATATGTTTACCTAATGCATGCACAATATTTTCACGAAATTTTATTGGGAATGTCACGTAAGTAAAAGTAGGGATATCACGAAAATTTATTTCATGTACAATTAATAGTATTTAAAAAAATTGAAAATATTTTTTGGAATTAAGATTGTGAGACCGAATTCTGGGGTAGTCGTTCGGCGTTCAAGAGTGTGCTTAAGTGCAGGAAATATGTGCCACTTGATATACTGAAACTTAATGGGGTACTTTTGAGGACAAAATTCTATCACTTCGGGCGTCTCTTATACTCCATAGAAATTGGTGGAACGTTAAATTCAAAGCATTATCATTATAAGAAAGCATGAAATCAGAAATTCAAAGAATCAGTTGCTACTCTCTATATCAGTGGTACACAACGTGGGGGCCGCACTCCCATGGGGGACCGCAAAGAGTAATGCAAGGGGCCGCGACTGTGGTGGAAAGTTAGTAAAATGTTACAAATTTTATTTGTTTCGTGAAAAGTTCTTGCTATTCTCAGATTCTCAATTTCTCAGCCTGTCAATCAGAGTGAAGACGGTGCAGGTCGATTACTGTACGTACTGGCTGAGAATACAGTAGTTAACCATTCTAAGTGATTCATGTATCGTCATAATAATGAATAAGTGGCTGATTCACAGTGGAAAAATGTTATCACATGAAAGTGGCTCGTTGGGTGCCTATTCTCCCTTGAAGAAATAAATAAAGAACAAGATGCGAATTTAGTCAAACCAAAATCGCCTTCCACATTGCTTCTGCTCTCTCCGGTACTGTTACGTGTAAGAAAAGAAAAAAAGTGTGTAAACATCAACATAAAGTGATTATCTGAAACTAGGCTAGGCCAACAACAGTTTGAAGCGTGTGAAACTTATGAACAGTGTACTGTACCTGTAACCATTAATATTCCCGATTTAGTTGTAATGTTGATTCTTCAGTACCTTTAAGTAATACAAATACAGGAATATTTTGTACAAAACTTTTGAAATCGGGTGTACTTTAAAGATATTTAGTTTTAGTGTAAATGAATGTTCTTAATTTACTCTTTGTTGCGCATTATTTTGCTCTACGATCATGTATAAATATATTTTCATTAAATACTACTACTGCTACTACTACTACTACTACTACTACTACTACTAAGATATATAGGCCAGAACAGAAGAACTTGTAAGCCAATTTTTTGTGCAGGTACGAGAAGTGCAAACGAAGGAAGGAAGGAAGGAAGGAAGGAAGGAAGGAAGGAAGGAAGGAGGGAAGGAAGGATAAAGGGGCTGAAGTAATTTGATGCTCCAGAAGGGGGCCCGACATATAAAGTTTGCGGACTACTGCTCTACGTGTCCATCTTATTATTTTTTTTTTTGGTACTATACAATGCATGTGGACTGCAGTCTCGCTCCAGATACCACCGTGGTTCTGAATATTGCTCAGACCGATCAGTGTGGCTTGAGAGAGAGTTGGGGAGGCGAGTGGGCTTTGCTCCACCGTTCTTTGTCCAGAGAATGGTTTTCTGTGGTTTCTCATTCTCACTTTCAGCCAAATGAGGGGACATATCCTTTTATAGGCCACAACAGATCCCTTTTGGCCCTTCCGCACCTCAAATCACCGGCACGCATCTCCTGGCCAGAGGGGTGTCACTCTCTAACCGCAGATCACCAAGTACTATATGTCACATAGTCTATGTCGAAGAAAATAACAATATAGGAAGATCGGTTCATAGTAGTATATTCAATTTCAACCAGAAGGTTCTCTACTATTACTTCCTGAGTTGAACTTTCCAAGACAAATAATTCATCCTATCTTCTTGTTGGACAGGGTTATCAGATCAATTCCTAAGTTATCATGATTCCTTGTACCGAAAGCAAGCAACGAAACCACTCTCTTGTCGAGCAACTTCTCAAGATTCACATTCAGCATTAGAAATTATATTCATTTTACAGGGCCTTTTTCATAGATGTTACTCATACCCAATATTTAATTAAGATATTTTTGGATGTATTAATTTAAAGTATATATATTTTTTTGCTAGTTGCTTTACGTCGCACCGACACGGATAGGTCTTATGGCGACGATGGGACAGGAAAGGGCTAGGAGTGGGAAGGAAGCGGCCGTGGCCTTAATTAAGGTACAGCCCCAGCATTTGCCTGGTGTGAAAATGGGAAACCAAGGAAAACCATTTTCAAGGCTGCCGACAGTGGGGTTCGAACCTACTATCTTCCGAATACTGGATACTGGCCGCACTTAAGCGACTGCAGGTATCGAGCTCGGTAATTTAAAGTATAGAAGGCAGCCGTAAAGTAGGAGAGTATGAAAATAAAAATAAATATGTAAATTTGGGGAAACCACGGAAAACCATCTTCAGGGCTGCCGACAGTGTGGTTCGAACCCACTATCTCCCGGATTCGAACCCCACTGTTGGCAGCCCTGAAGATGGCTTTCCGCGGTTTCCCATTTTCACACCAGGCAAATACCGGTGCTGTACCTTAATTACGGCCACGGCCACTTCCTTCCCACTCCAAGGCCTTTCCTATCCCATTGTCGCCATAAGACATATCTGTGTCGGTGCGACGTAAAGCCAATTGTTAAAAAAAAAAAGAAACATATGTAAATTTCTCCGCTACGGAAAAGCATAGAATCATGTAGGCCTAGATGTTATTGGGCTTAGAAGACGAGAGAGCACGTGCAGATTGTTTGGTTGTTTCCCCCTTTTAACCTCTTGGACATTCAGCGGGGGGGGGGGGGGGGTTTACAGATAATGCATCCTTTCACTCCACCCACAGAGGACAATAATAACAATAATGTTATTATGTTTACGTCTCACTAACTACTTTTTGAGGGGCTACCTGGCCGAGGCGGTAAAGGCGTGCTGGGTTTACGCGCAACGACGTGGGTTCGAATCCCCGTCAGGAAGTCGTAAAATTTAAGAAACGAGATTTCCACTTCTGAGGTGCACATGGCCCTGAGGTTCACTCAGCCTACACCAAAAATGAGTACCAGGTTAATTCTTGGGGGTAAAGGCGGCCGGGCGTAGAGCTAACCACTCTACCCCATCAAGTGCCGAGGTTACGGATAGTGGAAGCCTTTACATTCCACCCCTCCAAGGGCCTTCATGGCCTGTACGGAGATGACTTTGCTTTGCTTTTTTAACTACTTTTTGACGGTTTTCGGAGACGCGGAGGTGCCGGAATGTTGTCTCGCAAGAGTTCTTTTACGTGCCAGTAAAACTACTGACACGAGGCTAACGTATTCGAGCACTTTCAAATACCACCGGACTGAGCAAAGATCGAACCTGCCAAGTTGGGGTCAGAAGCCACCGCCTCAACCGTCTGAGCCACTCTGCCCCGCCCACAGAGGACAAAAAGTGCTCCGATAACTCGAAATAAATATATAGCATCATGACCTACAACCAACAGCTGATCCAACACACAACATTCCGATGCCATGTTACAAGATAGCCCCACCTATGAAGGTCTACGTTCAATGAAAGGGTTGCTGATATAGCACACAATTGTATGGTCATAAACAATCACATTATGAGAACATTTCTGCTGCCTTCTGTGACATTACTGTGTTTAAGGGGCTTTACTGTGGCCCGGACGAAACGCCAGTTAATGACAGTGGAAACTCGTTTATAAGCACGGAGCCATTTGTACCTAATTCTGTATAGAAGGCACAATTTTGACACATGGTACTAACTTGAGGAAGAAGATGACGAACACTGGTTGCCTAGTTACTACGGTGTCGGTTTTCTGCCCACGCAAAATATGATGCTAATTTCAGACAGACACCCAACCCTAAAACATATGCATGTTAACAAATATTTCAAGATCAGAAAAGCATTAAAATAAAAACTAATACGAAGGCATCTTGTATCTGTATTGTTATTACTAAATAACCACTTGTTCTGTTTTAAGTTGACTCTGATGTTGATTTCGGTAATTCAGTCGTTGTAAACGTGTTCCTCTAATCACAATTCATGCAAGATGAACAGCCACTGACTAAATACAATAATTAAGAAGTGAAGGTGCACATTTGTTTACTTATTACGGATTAATTACAGAATAAAGTATTGTTCTGAAAACCATGCACCTTGATTCTTAGCTTCGTTTTAAGCATTGAGTTATGCCGTTAGAAACGGGGAAATTTCTTGAATATTTCTAGTAATGGAAACTGGTGCCTGCTATGATTGTCTAGCTCGATAATTTTAAGATAGTGCCTTTATACATCAGCTTTGTCTTGAAATAACCAGACGAAGGGACGCGCTCTGGCAACCATGCTATTTACTACGTTCGCGTTAGTAAGCACACATCAAAAACTGGGTTAAAATATCTCCCAGGTCCTGCATATTGTTAAACTGGGGAGCAAACCATGGTAGTAGGAATTTAGTGCCTGATGAAACACAAAATGCTGCCAAGTAAAAAGAACAAACAAGAAGAATTCCACCGGTGAAAAGGAAAACGCGTTTTTTCTTCCTTTATTTTGTGGGGTCAAGCAGTGGCTAAAAGTTATAATTAGCGACATACTATGGTCCCTCTGCCCAGGTTTTATCCTCCTACGAAACCTTCACCTGGATTTGGATATAAACATATTAGTCACCGTTATTTAGATATAGCTGGGCATTTGATTGGCGGTAGCAGCACAATGACTTGACAGTGTGTTGTGTTGGCAGCAATGTGTAGTAGCGTCTCATTGTTTGGGGAGTGGACGCGCCACGCAGCAAAAGAGTGCCAGGGGTGTACGATGTAATGCTGTGGCCATTAATGACTCAAAGTCTTACTTTTATTGATGTAGAGTTGAGCCATGTTATTGAAGTTCCAGTAACAGATCAAATAATAAATCTTAATTCTCTTCTGCCGCTTTGGTGGTTTACAGAGCCGTCGGCTAAGGGAATATAGTGAATCTTGAAAAATGGATAGACAACTGTACTAGGGAAATCATAAAAGGCTTCAATGGCTCAGGTGCTCCTGTTCTACATGGTTAGCCATAATATCTAAGCTACAATCATATTTGTTTTATTAAAATGTGTGGTATCTGAGTGACATTGTCACTGGCACACCAAGGTGAGTGGCGTCGAATCCCAGGTAGTCCATGTAGTATCTTACGTACTCGTGTTTAGGATCACTCGCAAAATGGCACGATTTTTTCCTGTAAGTTTGTATTCAGGAGATTTCTAACATCACCGCCGGCATCTTTAAAGAGGAATTTCAATGATTTTCCTATTTAAACCAAATTAATATCGAGGCTCGTCCTTAATTAAGTTCTAACCCGTCCTATCCAAAGGTTAGTGAAAAGTAAATTTCTGTTATTGCCTTGTTAAATAACTAGAACTGCTTCTTTAGGTCCCGTTGCTTTGATAACGATATCAATAGTCACGTAATACTGGAAGCTTGCTTACTATTTTAACATTTATTATAACTGTTATCTAGGCGAAGAAGTCTATCAGAAGAGTTACATATATGCCATTTTCTACCGAGTTCCCAATATTGTTTGTGTTCACAAGTCGAACAATGGATGTTGTCATGATCTACTGAAGAACGAATTCATGATTAAGATTGTGAGGATAGGAACAATTATTTGAGAGAGATTAATTTCCTGACTGAAAGAAGGAGACGATTGGCTCGGAAAGAATTAATTGAGAAATATATGAATGAGAGAGAGAGAGAGAATACAGTAAGATAAAATAAAGAATAAATAAGAACTACAGTATCATTTAAATATCATCTTATGGTTACAAATTGAGAGTTGGACTAATGCAAGAGCCTAGAAATTGACAAATTATATTGTAAAAACGTTAGAAGAAGAAACATATTCTCCAAAAAATACGGAAGAGTAAAAACTGGCTTCACTCCTATACTACGAGATGGGTTCGGCTAATCTCTTACCACCTTCCTTACATTGAGAGCAAATTGAAATCCTCGTGTAGAAGGTTGTCATTTATTTGCAATATAATCCATAACAAATTATGGATCACCCTATAGGCCAAGTCGTTGAAAATCCATGCACATTTCATGTCAAGTTCAAGCTTGCTGGTACTAACTATATAGAAGATTCTGTTCTGCTGACACAATTGTAAGGCAGGATATTTGCAAGTGTTATCAAAACTCCGTTTCTATAATATTGTTTTATATTTTCATTAATGTTGCTAACAAGTAAGCATGATAAAAGTGTGTCGATGAAGGAAGCCAATCAATCTGATCTGCACTACCCCCATCCCCCACCTTGGCGCAACAACCCTGAAGGGCCTTGGCCTATCAAGCGACCGCTGCCCAGCCCGAAGGCCTCAGATTACGAAGTGTCGAGTGGTCAGCACGATGAATCCTCTCGGCCGTTATTCTTAGCTTTCTAGACCGGGGCCGGTGTATCAATTGTAATCAAGTAGGCTGAGTAGACCTCGAACCAATCCTCAGATCCAAGTAAAACATCCCTGATCTGGCCGGGAATCGAACGCGGGTCCTCCGGGTAAGAGGCAGGCATGCTACCTTACATCGCGGTAGCACTAGGTGTGAAATATATTTTTGACATAAATACATCTTATGGCTGGGGGGTCATATGGAAATTTGCGTTACGGAAGTTAGTGCGACGGAAGTGTAAACGTTCAGGCTGTGATGTAAGGCGTGAATGGATGGACAGACAATGTTACCTAGCAACCGTGCAGGTTATATTTTATGGTTGATTGCCATCTGAAATTAGCAACCGTTGATGGATGGCCATGAACGAGAGACATGGCCTATTTACGATCATTTGATTTTCGCAAAGCGAATAGTGTTTTTTGTATGTATCACTTTCTTACTTTCGTAGCGTTAGTGTATAGGTAACTGCAAAATACTAAAACCATGGTGAAACACCCTTTTTGTCAAATCAATGATCTACTGTCCAACAGATTTCTTATTTAGAGCAGTTCTGGGAGTATTGAAGTAACTGAGCGAATTCTGCATAATTTAATGTCAGTTTGTTTTCACTACTTCAAACAGTGCGCCCATTTGTACTCATCGGACGATAAACTCCCTGTTTGACCTCTTAAAACGGAAATAATAATAATAATAATAATAATAATAATAATAATAATAATAATAATAATAATAATAATAATAATAATAATAATAATAATAATAATAATAATCTTTCTTTCTTTCTTTCTTTCTTAATCTGTTTACCCTCCAGGGTTGGTTTTTCCCTCGGAGCCATAAAGGGATCCCGCTTCTACAGCCTCAAGGGCAGTGTTCTGGAGCGTGAGACTTTGGGTCAGGGGATACAACTGGGGAGAATGGACCAGTACCTCGCCCAGGCGGCCTAACCTGCTGTGCTGAACAGGGGCCTTGCGGGGGGATGGAAAGATCGGAAGGGATAGACAAGGAAAAGAGAAGGAAGCGGCTGTGGCCTTAAGTTAGGTACCATCCCGGCATTTGCCTGGAGGAGAAGTGGGAAACCAGGGAAAACCACTTCCAGGATGGCTGAGGTGGGAATCGAACCCACCTATACTCAGTTGACCTTCCGAGGCTGAGTGCACCCCATTCCAGCCCTCGTACATCTTTTCAAATTTCGTGGCAGAGCCGGGAATCGAACCGGGCCTCCGGGGGACGGCGGTTAATCACGCTAACCATTACACCACAGAGGCGGATAATAATAATAATAATAATAATAATAATAATAATAATAATAATAATAATAATAATAATAATAATAATAATCGTCATCGTCATCATCGTCGTCATCAATTATATTCACGATGCCCTGTAAGCCAAATTCTATGATTTTTGCCTATCAAGGAGGAAACATAAAATGGAGCCGAGAATCAGAGTTGGTACCATCAGGCACATATCCTCTCTTCTGAGCATTAATCTAAGACAGCAATCAAATGAATTGAAAAAATGCAATGAATGTTTAAATAATTTTCCTGCATTCATTTTAATAGGATGATTTTTGTAAAATTTTGTTAACATCTTGTTTTATTAGCTTCTCCTTATCCTGTAGCTTCTAACATATTCTGGTGCCATTGTTTGAAATATGTCGCACTGAGAGGAACATTTTGGAACCGTTCTTAGAGAGTGAACTGTTTATGACAGTAAATCGAGCTTATAAGTAATAGCTTTAGTGGAAGTCAATTTTTAATAATACATTGATTTTAGCGGGACATTGCAGGGCTAACTAACTACTGTACATGTTTCGTATCTGTTTCATTACTTCAGAAGTACAAAAAAGGAAATGACAGACGACTACTTATTTTACTGCGACTCAGGGCTGGGTGTTTATTAACTATCCAGTGAAACGGATAAAATACTATACTACTGTATGATGGAAAAAATATGGAATGTATGGTTTTGTTCTGGCATATTGTAATGAAGTTTCTGGTATAAGAAACATTTCGGGCAACGGAGTACGACTATAAGGAATTGTCTCGAGTTCGATTTATGTGCCATACTTGATATACTATACAAGGATGAAGTGAAAAACCTGGAATATAAACGCTACTGATTCTGGAATGAAAGTAAAACGTTAGCATTAGAGAAAGAAAGAGGGCACACAATCTTGTACACATTAATTGTCACATTCTTCTGTTCAATAAAAATCCTTCCATCCCGTGAGCGTTTCAACCAGACTTATCTGTCCCCCAATATTGCCGAAGGCAAGTTTTAAGAAACAAATTGGTATTTATATCTTTTGACATTCAACCAGAAACACTCATGAAAGAACGAGCACTATCAAAAATATTTTTTTAACAAAAGTTGATTTTTCTATATTAATACAAGCTTTAACATAAAATACAAACCCAATCGGGGTAATTAGATTTGTTTCTATGCCTTTTAGGTTTAAAAAATATGTATGGTCGTGAAATGTACATTGGTTAACCAAAGAAACTCATCTATCATACTTGAGCAATTCTATAGCAGGTCAGTGTATGTTGTGGTGGTAGTAGTAGTAGCAGCAGATTTCTTTATTAGTGGCGAAATAGGACGATAATGCCCTCTCTTAAACACACAATACGAAACAAATAATGCAAATGTTAATGAAAATCTATCAGCCAAAGGTGAATAAAAACGAAAAAGGAAGATTGTACTACTTGGTAAATTAGTGAAATCTATAAGTTTTACGAGAATAACGAAAGACGAAAAGCAAATGAGTTATTCATTCATATGGCGTGCATACATCAAATTAATTCCAGTAACAATTTAGAATATCATAAATGACTGTCCGACTCGTTGGCTGAACGGTCAGCGTCCTGGCCTTCGGTTCAGAGGGTCCCGGGTTCGATTCCCGGCCGGGTCGGGGATTTTAACCTTAATTGGTTAATTCCACTGGCACGGGGGCTAGGTGTATGTGTTGTCTTCATCATCATTTCATCCTCATCACGACGCGCAGGTCGCCTACGGGAGTCAAATAGAAAGACCTGCACCTGGCGAGCCGAACCCTTCCTGGGATATCCCGGCACTAAAAGCCATACGACGACCAATGACTTTCTCCAGAAAATGACCATAGGAAGCACTTTTGAAAATAGTCAGGGATTTGGATGTTCTGATATTTCATGGAAAGAATTTCACATTTTAGAGTCAGCAACACCGAAAGAATGACTGCGAAACATTTCGATTTAAGGAAACAGAGATGGTAGTAGTTGAACGAGAACGTGCACTGCGCCAATATGCTGGTGTTCTCTCTTCCACCCCAGCTGCTTATAGGAAGGAGTTACATGCGCACCATGCAACAGGTTATAAATTAATCTAACATATGCACTTTGTGCTCGTTGAAACTTCAGACATTTGTCTTTTGTTAGGTCTGTCAGTACAAAGTCAAAGAAGTCAGGAGCCTGGACGAGCTTTAATTTCAAGTTGAAAGGACTTTTGAAACGAAAAGTCTCGTCCTTGTCGTCCATATTCCACTAAAAACTAGAGGTCCTATGGCTATAATCACGATTACGATATCATGAGGCACGTAAAACGATAAGATTTCTTGCTTGATCGCTTTCTACAGCTCTGTAGGACTGAGGACATGAATTATACAGAACTATCCAGTTTCCAATCCCGGTGCTGACGACGACTATAGGGTTTACCTTACAACTCCAGTCTGAAAATGTAGCCTTTAGTCGCTCAAAAAGAAAATGAGCTCATGGTGTTTTATAATTTCCTTGCAGGTACACTTTTCTCAGAAAACTAAAACATTCATCAAATTAATTCTAGCAATAATTACAATATCATACCTGAATTTCTCCAGAAAATGACCATAGCAAGCACCTTTGAAAATAGTCAGGGATTTGGATGTTCTGATATTTCATGGAAAGAGTTCCACAATTTAGAGTCAGCAACACGTAATGGGAGGTGAGTTATATTTTGATAATAATAAATTAAAGCGAAATCTTATAAAATATTAAATACGAAGAACATTCTCTTTTGTGAGTGACTATATATTTATACTTTATTTCATTTCCTTGGGCTTCTAACCCAGTTCTCCCAGATGGTCAGGATGTATTTCAGTGTCACGCGCTCAACGTGGTAATATCTTAAGTCTTATTACTTACATTCCTTGAGTAGGGCCACTGTCTCTCATATCGCAGATCTCAATTGATCTCACGGGGAGAATAAATTCCTCTTTAACCCCTAGAGCATGAATGAAATCTGTGGTCGAGTCTGGAATCGAACCTCAATATTGAGGACATACAATTGAGGAATGTATTTTCAAAAGCCGATATTTGTATGAATAATGTTTCGAGATACTTAATTTCTTTTGCCGGGCTGAGTGGCTCAGACGCTTTAGGCGCTGGCCTTCTGACCTCAAATTGGCAGGTTCAATCCTGGCTCAGTCCGATGGTATTTGAAGGTGCTCAGATACGTTAGTCTTGTGTCGGTAGATTTACTGGCACGTAAAAAGAACTCCTGCGGTACTAAATTCCGGCACCTCGGCGTCTACGTAAACCGTAAAAGAAGTTAGTGGGATGTAAAGCCAATAACATTATTATTATCTTAATTTCTTTCGTCTGCACCAGGAAGGTATGCATTCTTTTCAGTGGGGGTTTCTACATTTCAAATATTTACTGTGACATCTGAAATGCAGAAACATAATTGAAAATAACGCATATCTTTTTGGTGATGACAGAAAGCTAAACATCTGAAAACTAAATTTCATGTAGCTATCGGTTTTTGAAAATCCCGATCTTCAATTTATCTAGGCATCAACGTGCAGGTTCCGAGAACACATTACTAAAATGAAGTGAAATCATTATTCTGTTGGGTACTCAATGAAACATTTTTAATTTTTCATTGTCGACAAATACCATCTTCATATCCAGTGTGTTGCTCCGAATCCTGGTCGTTGTAGTAATAATTTAATTCAGTTCTTGCAAATGAACTAAGTCTTGGTGATGAAACCCATTAACAGCAGAGTGATAGAATATGTCTATCTAAGAACAACGATACAGCTTTGCGGAGAAATACTGAATAGGCTACTAAAAATATAATGAAAAGCAGAAATTGATTAACACTTTTCTTCTTCTTCTTCTTCTTCTACCGCTTTTCCTACACCTGTGGGGTCAGGGTGCGAGCTGTCAAACGTACGTGGATTTGGCCCTGTTTTACGGCCGGATGCCCTTCCTGATGCCAACACAATATGGAGAGATGTAATTACTCTTGCGTGTTTCTGTGGTGGTTGGTAATGTAGTGCGTTGTCTGAGTATGACGAAGAAAGCGGTGGGAAACACAAACACCCAGTCCCCGAGCCAGAAGAATTCATCAGACGTGATTAAAATCCCCGACCCGGCCAGGAATCGAACCCGGTACCCTCTGAACCGAAGGCCTCAACGCTGACCATTCAGCCAAGGAGTCAGACGAGAAATTGATGAAATTATCTTTGAAAATTGCTTGCCAAAAAGCTAAAAGAACAAAACCAGTTGAATAGATCTGCAGAATGAAGAAACTGAGAAGGTAAGTAGTTATTATAATTTACGGAAATTATGAAGATTTTTACAAGTGGTTTAATGACGCACTAACACATGGAAGGTTTTAGGCGACGCAAGGGGGGAAAAGGGGGTAGGAATAGGAAGGTAGCAGCGTCCCCAGCATTTGCCTAGTGTGAAAATGGGAAACAACGGAAAACCATCTTCAGAGCTGCCGATGGTGGGATTCGAAGCCACCATCTCCTGATTTCAAGCTCACAGTGAAGTGTTAATTTCAGGTAATAATACAGAGTAATATAATATGAGCGTGAAGAAGTGTTTTGCCGCTCTCTACTTGCCACATTTGAGTAAGTCGTTGGGTAAAAAGCAAAAGCAAAATAAAGCCACCTCCGTACAGGCCATGAAGGCCCTTGGAGGTGTGGAAGGTAAAGGATTCCACTATCCGTAACCTCGGCACTTGAAGGGGTAGAGTGGTTAGCTCTACGCCTGGTCACCTCTGCCCCCAGGAATTAACCTGGTACTCATTTTTGGTGTGGGGTGAGTGAACCTCAGGGCCATGTGCACCTCCGGAAGTTTCTTAAACTTTACGACTTCCTAACGGGGATTCGAACCCACGTCCTTCCGGGCGAACCGAGCACGCCTTTACCGTTTTGGCCAGGCAGCCAAGTTGTTGGGTACTCATTAAAAAGTACACATTTTAGCACATGGAGGAAAATAATTGAGATAAATTATATGACAGAGATAAGATCCTGTCTATTGACGTTAAAATTGATGTATATTTGTCTTTCCAGTGATTTGAATACCATAGTTGGAGTGAGGGTGGGGGAGAGCACTTGAACCGACAAATCTAAACTAGCACCAAATTACTTGTAGTTTCGATTTCCATAGTATTCTGTCTTGAGTTATGAACACTTTCGTCAAATCACAACACGTGGACACAAACACACACACGGTATACTCTACCATTTCATAGTAAGTTTATCTTACCTTCTCAGCAAGACACACAAGTTTCGCCTGAATCGTGGCGACGTCGTTAGGTGGTAGTGAACGACTGGTTCTTTAAATCTACGATGTCCTGCCCTCCCTGTGATTAGATGACGTCATGTACCTGTTACTCAGCGCTACCTATCGGAGACTATTTCTTCATTGTGACATCACGTGCTCACAAGTGTAGGCTTGTCACGTGACTGTCCTATGTCTGATTTATGTTCTTCGGAGAGCTAAGGATAGGCCGGCGAATGTTTGTGTGATAACCACCATACATGTTAATGTTAGCTAATCTGTTTTCTATCACGATTGGTTCCATCTTCTGCGCTCATGGTAGCAAGGTTTGGTGTCATTTTCTGGATGCTGTCCTGCAGAAAAAATGATGGAATATGTATAACTATAGGTCATTTTAAGGACATCTATGGGTGTATACGATGACAATTATTTCTGAAATACCCAGAAACATTTACGGAAACTGGGAAGTATGATTGAACATAGTTATACCGAAGGCCTGGAAAGCTGGAAAGAAGATCTGATGATTGTAACGTACAACTCTCTATTAATTCGATTAACATTAACAGGACTGTGGTTGCATACGGAGTTTATCTGTCGGTTAAAGAAATGTACTATCGAGCAAGTTGGCTACGCGCTTTCAGTAACCTAACTGTGAGCTTCAATTCTGAGCATGACGCGTTCGAATCGCTCTGTCGGCAGTCCCTTATATGGACTTCCGTGATTTCTCATTTTCACACCGGGAAAATGCTAGTGCTGTACCCTCATTAAGGCCATAGTCGCTTCCTTCCCAGTCCTAGTCCTGTCCTATCCCATCCTCGCCATAAGACCTATCTGTGTTGGTGCAACGCGAAATAAGTAAAACGGAAAAAAGGAAAAGGAAGGTACTTGGACAGCAGACATATTAGAAAAGAAATGTGAAATCTTACACTACCTTTGTGCGAATGTGAAGGTCTTGCGTCTTGATAGCTTTTACCACACAGGTTATCGTTATGTAGATAACAGTGCTGGATAAAATAAGTGGCTCCTCCTTAGTTTGGATGACATGAAGTCGATGTTTAACCATTAGATCCCACGTTTAGCTTTTGGTGATTACGTGTGAAAACTGGAATCAGGCTCTTTTTCAACAATTTTGTAAGAATTCACTTGCCATTAAACCGAAGGTGTGTGATAGATCCTCTGATCCACGCAAATTCATATACCTCGGTAGTACGTGGAACTGTTACCATAACCCAGTACTTCATTGGAAAAATGTTATATAAAGTTGTAGGTATACCATAGCGTAGAATCACCTTCCGCAGTCATAATCAGAGTCAATCCAGAAACCACAATTCAGTGATTTGATGTCAGACAACGGGAAATCTCGACGGATATCCTGACGTTAACTTTCTTCCTGGGCTAACGTGCGCGCCAAATACAAATTCAAGGACATCTATCGATTTGTTGAGAGGAGGACGATTTATCGCAGTTTGACCAGAAAACGAGATAGATCGACAGAAAACATTTTGAGACACAAGGATTTGTTCAGTAAGATTTTGAGGGAAGTGTAGTTGGGAAGAACGATAGGGGTAGACCAAGGTATGCATGTGATGAACAAATAGATGTAGGATACAGTAGTTGCGTAAAATAAAAATATTACCACGGGATAGAGTGGCATGGACAGCTGCATTAAACTAGTCTATGGACTGATGTCCCAAACAACAAGAATCTTAAATTATTCTATATTCATGTAATGGAGCAGATATCAGCATAAAATATGGCACCTGACAGTGTTGTATTCTTACAGGATTGATGATGTCCTAGACGAGTATAATTACTGGCTGACCGAGCTCGATAGCTGCAGTCGCTTAAGTGCGGCCAGTATCCAGTATTCGGGAGATAGTAGGTTCGAACCCCACTGTCGGCAGCCCTGAAAATGGTTTTCCGTGGTTTCCCATTTTCACATCAGGCAAATACTGGGGCTGTACCTTAATTAAGGCCACGGCCGCTTCCTTCACACTCCAAGCCCTTCCCTTTCCCTTCGTCACCATAAGACCTGTCTGTGTCGGTGCGACGTAAAGCAACTACCAGAAAAAAAAAAAGAAAAAAAATACTGGCTGCGTGGTTAAAGTCACGTAGCTGTGTGCAGTAGCAGCGATTGGGAATTAGAAATGGGAGGGGGGTGGCACGAAAATGTATAGACTACAAAAATTACCGGGAGAGTAGTAAAGGTTGAACTGTGGTAATAATAGGTTTTTAAAATTTAGATCCAATAATATACAGTACAATAAAAATTCACCAAAGGAACAATTACACATGCATCGCGATTGAATAGAAGTACGGCGTGATTATCTATTTAAATAAAGTTTTAGGGGGTCCGCTGTCTGTAATTTCGTTTTGTTTTTGCCAATTTTTCAGGTATTTATCTGTTTTAGGTCATTTCAAGACCGTATCAGTGGTTTTTAGCTTTCGTGTCTGTCCGTCTGTTCCACCATCATAGCGAAACAGCCGGATAGATCTCAACCAAAATTCATATATAGAGTATACTAATCCAGGGGAAGGTTTAGATATATATATATATATATGATTTGAAAATCACTGAATATACTGGGGGTTTATAGGGAAATCACAACAGTTTTCTTCCATTTTCTTTTATACTATTGATTTTCTGTAAAATCCGTGGACTATGTGTGAAACGCCCCTTCATTATAAACAACTTTTGTTATGTACATAATTTCGCTTACTCTTCAAATGACGGAGAAAATTATTGTTATCTGCGGGCCTGATGCTCTGCATTGAGTGACCGACAGACCGACAACAAACCTCCAGGTTATCATGACAACGTCTCTCACTTCTTGTGGTAGAGGTAATTATTGTTTTAAGAGGAAATACAACTAGGCAACCATCCTCTATATAACACTAATCAGAGAGAAAAAATGGAAGGGGTCCGACACTGCGAAAAATGAAGGTATCGGCCAAAGGAAGACACGGGCATGAAAATGAAAAGACTCCCTAGCCCTCCATATGTAATACCGCCGGCGTCTGAAAAGAACGACAGTTGACCAAGGAAGGTCGGATAGGATAGATGAGAGTGAGGAGCCTGGCATAAGTAAGTGGAACCAATGCCAGGACTCAGCTGAGGGCCCCGTGGTAGCCAACCCCGTTCAAAGTTCAGAGCCCCTGGAGCCCCTTTTAGTCGCCTCTTACGACAGGCAGGGGACACCGTGGGTGTTATTCTACCGCCCCCACCCACAGCAGGGAAGTAACGTATTGCCATTTTCGTCATCATTACTGTAAACTCGCGGTTGTTCCTTGGGTAGAAAGCCGTTCTGCGGGATATTGGCGGAATACCGTTGGAGGTTACAATTGTCCTCGAATAGCACTAAGGGGCGTTGTTAATATTTGAACAGTACCGCCGAGTGTAGCCCAATATTTCACACCGTAAGGTATTTTCAGGCATTTGCTGTAATTTTTACTGTATTTATTTTCTATTTCTGTTCTCCGCTTTCATTTCTTGCCTCTGCCTTGCCTCTTTAGGCTTAAGTAATAACGCCATAAGTCATCATCTTATCTGTTTACCTAAGAATCCCTGCACCTAAATTTCTCCTCTGTTACCGCTTCTTATATCCGTAACCCCTACCATCACAATTTATTTAGGGACATTTTATTTTCAAATACATTCACTTAATATTTACATACTGTATTTATCCTATACGGTTATCCTCAGTTGTAATCCTATTTTCTATTAATTTCAACTTCCTTAACTGTATTACTTTCTTTCTTAATCACTCCGTATGTATGCGAGTGCTAATCCCGAAACCTAGACACTTGTTTCTTTGAGGAAAAATTCCAAGCTGTTCAAATGTATAACTTTTGGCCCCGGAAAATATCGAAATATGGGTGCAATTTTAATGACGGTGCAGACGTTCGTTTCGGGATAATTCGTGGCTAAACGGTAAGTCGTATCGCAAAACAGACAGAGAGATCAACAACTTTAGTCCTATGACTTATTGACGTGCCTCAGTTGTTGATATGTTAGATAGCGCTGCGTTTCTCGATTATAATAAAATCTCTCCAGCTCGATTGTGACTGGCATTAGGAAAAGGGGCCTGTCTTTGTAATGAAAACTCTCAATCTCTACTGTGAATGACAGTTGCCAAGTGAACCTGACGTTATAGTAGAAACTCCGGAACTCGATTGTGATCAGCAGTTGAAAACGTGGCCTGCCATAATCAACAAAACTTCCCCTAATGCCTACCTCACATCGGAAACAACGTATGGTGTCTTCCCTGTTTTGTTTCTCGGATAACGCTAAGAGACGTGCAATTTAATATAATATTAGTTACTGCCTTTGCAGTAATTTACGGAGAAATCCATATACAATGTAGAATACCGTACCGAAGCACGGGTGCGTTTGCTAGTACAATAAAAAATTAAATATTTGACTGCACATTAAGAAAGTAAGGTACTAGATAAACCACACAAACACTTTGAATAGTGAGACTTCCAGACTGTCGAAGCGGCTGAAACATACTTAATTATCTATAACCTTGGTAAAAATATACCCCTGATTCACACAGCACATGCTAGAAGTGCAATTACTATGTGATAGCATAAACCTGCGCCAAATCCCAGACTTTGAGGGGAAAATAAAGCCTTGTCAC
This sequence comes from Anabrus simplex, assembly GCF_040414725.1. Lineage (NCBI taxonomy): Eukaryota > Metazoa > Arthropoda > Insecta > Orthoptera > Tettigoniidae > Anabrus > Anabrus simplex. Next base: position 190,288,185 of record NC_090265.1, read on the forward strand.
CCTAACGTGGTCACTAGGAGCCGACGAGAACACTTTGGTAGCAACTAGCGAAGTGAATATTCCTTCGCCTCTCAGTCATGCTGCAACACATGGACTTGACCGCTTACACAACTCATTTAGTGCTCAACTAAGTTTTTGTAATATCATATGCTAATTGCGCTTCTACAAACTGCTACGCGAGTCTCCACATCTTGCTATGGCGCTGTACGAATCGGTTTACTGCGTCGCACGACATTTTGTGCTTATTTCCCCTAAGTATGTCCTTCTTTTGGCCGGCCCCGTGATGTAGGGGTAGAGTACCTGCTTCTTACCAGGAGGCACCGGGTTCGATTCCCGGCCAGGTCAGGGATTTTTACCTGGACCTGAGGGCTGGTTCGAGGTCCACTCAGCCTACGTGATTAGAATTGAGGAGCTATCTGACGGTGAGATAGCGGCCCAGGTCTAGAAAGCCACGAATAACGGCCGAGAGGGTTCATCGTGCTAACCACACGACACCTCGTAATCTGCAGGCCTTCGGGCTGAGCAGCGGTCGCTTGGTAGGCCAAGGCCCTTCAAGGGCTGTAGTGCCATGGGGTTTGGTTTTTGGTTTGGTTATGTCCTTCTTTTAATATTTAAAGAAAGGGAATAATTAGGTGATAAGACAACAGGGTTAATTGTTTTTATAACTCCTAGTTTCGGTTGGCTAAAATGGAATAAACATTTTCTTCACAAAGGGGGAGGAGGTGACAGCCCCCTTCGACCATCTAATCGCAGACTAGCTATGTGCTTGCTTTCGGGAGATATGGTTTCGAACCCCGGCGTCGGCAGCCCTGGAGATGGTTTTTCATCGTGTCTCATTTCCACACGTGGCAAATGCTAGAAATGTACCTTAATTACGACCACGGCCACAATTTTTTCTATAATGGACTGTGGTGAGATCATACCAACTAGAATAGGTATAGAGAAATAATGTACAGTATAAGAATAGGAAGTTGGCCAGAGTGCAGTGGAAGCATAAGTACAGGGCAGTGGCACGCACACGCCGAAAACCTTCTGATTGTTCGTGCGATTTTAAACCATTAGCATAAATAGAACCGAATGTAACTAAGAAACAAAAGAGAAAAGACCAGCTCAGTTGTTTAGGTGCTTGTTTACTATGCTCAAGATATCATACAGCAAATAATTGTACATGCAAGTATTAAACTATTGTATAGCTCTTTATGCACTGTGACTGATAATCTTTAATGTAGAATACAACATAATAATATTAAGGCTTATTAAGGCACACATTTGGGGAAATAGTACGTAGCGTGTTTTCGTATCGAGTTATATCGAGACATACAACGCTGTATCCATTCCTAATAATATCACAAGTTAACCTTGTACGGTGTATTTTAGGATAGTATAAAGTATGTCAGTGAGGTTGTTACAAAGCTTTGTAACACGGTTCACTGAACAGGTCTCAACTCACGTTTCGTTTGGCGTTCAACACACGGTGGCTTCCTGGAGCAAGAGAAGCAACGATCTCCTAAAGTACTAACCTCGCTAAAAAGTTTTGAGTTTTGTAGGCTAAAACATATCCATTGTTGTGCTTTAGAATGCATTGATTAATTAGCCCATAGACTAAGAGAGGAAGTTCAGAAAGAGTTGTGTCCATAAAATCCTGGGCATTGGTGGTGCCCTGGCCAGTGAACTTCGATCAATGAAGGGGTCACTTACCCAGTTTATTTTCTGTAGGGTGGAGTCAGGGCGGGTTCCCACGGTGGACGCTACATTTTATTCTGGGCTGTGATAGGACAAAACTTTACACGCTACCCCTTCATCACGCTGCCGGCACCCTTGTTCGTCTTGGGGCGAATTTTGTTCACTTTAATTGGTTATTTTGTATATCTGACGAACAACCATACTGAAACACCGCATGCCGTGAAATCACTGAAGTTAAGCAACATTGGGATATGTAGAAAGGCAGAGTGTTCACGGAATATTAATATTACGTCTTACAAAGACAGAAATTTGAGGGCTGATGCCTATAAACATTGCTGGCTTCAGCCCTAAATAATAAAGTTATGTGTTCGTATCTTTCGTTTGGATTACTTTTTCTGCCTTGTTAAGCAACCCTATGCACTGGTTTACGTTTAAGCTGAAAAATCCTTATGATAAGTTTCACCTTGAATTCTTAGCCTTTTCATATAGCTTATTAGAAGCCTGTAATGTCTCTCTTATTTTTTTCTAGTTCTGAACCCAGAACCATCATTTTCTCTAGCGCTGCGAAATTTGATTTATTTCACATGATAACAAATTACACACGAATGTAATTCTGTCTTACAGGAAGTTTTGTGTTAACATGATGGAAGTCTTTTTTCTAGAGGGCTTGCATTCGAGAGATAGTGGGTTCTACTTCCTACGGTCGGCAGCCCTGAAGATGGTCTTCCGTGGTTTACCATTTTCACACCAGGCAAATGCTGGGGATGTACCTTAATTAAGGTCACGGCCGCTTCCTTCCCACTCCTGTCCCATCGTCGCCATAAGATCTATCGGTGTTAGTGCGACGTAAAGCATACTGAAAAACAATTCTAGTGGTTTAACGTCGCATTAACACATCACATGTTTTCGGTGACATGCGAATGGGAAAGGGCTAGGATTGGGAAGGTAGCGGTCGGTGAAAACGGCTCTACCATGGGATTCGAACCCACCATCTCCCGAATGCACGTTCACAGTTATGCTACTCTAATCGGACGGCCAACTGAAAATCAGCTGAGTTTCGTTTACTAATGGGAATGAAAATGTCGAACACGACCAATAACGACTCGTCAGTCAAGTAAGGCATGTCAAGTAGACTGTCGACTACCCAACTCCGTGGCAACCAGAGCTCTGCAATCGAGTGGTGAAGCCACGTGTACCCACTCCGGTACTGCTGCACCTGGCTGTCTTGTTAGCCACTCGTATCCACTTGGCTGGGTGTGTGGCGACGGTGGCGTGCCAGATGCGACCGTGCCGCATGCGACCCGTGCCACTAGCGACCCGTGCCACTAGCGACCGCATAATCTGTAACCGTGCCGGATGCGACCGGCGTTGACAAGCAAATTGTCATTTCATAAGTTATGTCATCATCCAAGATAAGGTAAGCTAAACGAAGTGCAATGCCATTTCAATAAGTCCTACAAGCAGCTACTGCCCCTTCTTTACATAACACTGGGGCAAACTCGTTTTACAATACGAAACATGGTGATGCGTTTACGTTTTTACCGGGCGAGTTGGCCATGCGGTTAGAGGCGCGCGGCCCTGAGCTTGCATTCGGGAGATAGTGGGTTCGAATCCTACCGCCGGCAGCCCTGAAGATGGTTTTCCGTGGTTTCCCATTTTCACACCAGGCAAATGCTGGGGCTGTACTTTACTTAAGACCAGGGCCACTTCCTTCCCATTCCTAACCCTTTCCTATCCCATCGTCGCCTTAAGACCTGTCTGTGTCGGTGTGACGTAATGTCACTAGCAATAAAAAATGATCTTAATTCTCTGAAATTAGGCCTATTTACGACTTAGGCATACTTATTTATCGTGTCCTATTAATACCAGGAGTGTCCGAGGACGTGTTCGGCTTGCCTGGTGCAGGTCTTTCTATCTGATGCCCTTGGGCGGCCTACGCGCCTGCATGTGGGGTTATGATAATAAAGTAGGGAGAGATGAAACCAGGTTTCGGCACGTAGCCTACTCCTCTCGAATAATATCAAGGGGTCTTCTCAATGCTTTACGTCGCCATCCGAAGGGCCGAATCACCATCAACAGCATCATGTCCCCTCACTCCATTTGAACACTGCGAAAAGGTTTGGATTTGAATCCCGGCTTTTGGCATGCAATCTAGTGATTAGAAACTGTCTACCACCAACTTTCCTACCCTGCCGGCCAACATTCTGATGGTGATTTTTTTTATCCAGGCTAAGGGGCTCAGACGGCTCAGACGGTTGAGATGCTGGTCTTCCGACTCCAACTTGGCAGGTTCGGTCCTGGCTCAGTACGGTGGTATTTGAACGTCTTCAAATACGTCAGCTTTGTGTCGGTGGATTTACTGGCACGTAAAACAAGTCCTGTGGGACTAAATTCTGGCACCTCGGCGTCTCCTTAAACCATAAAAGTAGTTACTGGGACGTAAAGCCAGCAACATTATTATATTTTTCTTTCGACCAATGGCACTCGAACCTGCTAACAACGGTGTCAGACCTTTATTTTAGAAACGACCAAGTTAGCTACTTATAAGCAATCTGCCACTTGGGGACAGCCCTTAATGTAGATCAATTGTAAGTGATTGATGGGTCGCATGCGGCACGGTGCTTATCCGCTCGGTCGCTATTGGCACGATAATGGCCGGGTCGCATCCGGCACGGTCGCATCTGGCACGTAACCGTGGCGACTACGGCCAAGCCCGAGCGAGCTCCACTCACTTCCTGACCTGGTTAACCAACACTCAGCTTGGTGGAGAGAAATTTAAATGTTGACCTCCAGTGCGTGCTTCTTGAAGGGGTTGCGTAGTGAACCATACTGTTCATGGACCAATAGTATAGATTTTAGTATTGGATATTGGGATTACATAAGACCACCCACGAAGTCATTGTCTTATAGTATATTTCATAAAAGAGGCCAGAAGAAGCGTCCTTGTGTGAAGAGAGCTGGAGCGTCATTATGAGAAATCTCCAGAACCTCATTAAAGGGAGTTATGTCCCAAGCCAAGCCTCTTAATGAAGATTGGGGACGCTTCCCGGATCCCGGCAAAACTTACCTTCGGAGGGAAGAAAGAATTAAAGTAATATATTTGGTTACGGAAGAGTTGCATTGGATTTGATACAAGAATTGCAACCTGCATAATTTCTGCTTTATTTTGATATGCATTAGGGCTGCAATCATAAATGCATTCGTTAAATAAGGTACTTGACGTGCGTTGTGCGGGAAAACTTCGAGTCGCGGGCGCGCGTATTCTGCACGCGATCAAGTGGCGTGGTTACGCTAACCTGGTTATAAAAGCAAGGCCGCCTGGCACATCAGCCTCATTCTTTGACCGTAAGGCTGCTTGAACGAAGTCGTCATGCTACAAGTCGGCACTGCGAACAACATCTTGTCTTCGAGCTGCACATACAACTAGTACTACTGTATCTGCGAGGAAGTAAGTAATCAACTTGCATATTCAGCTAAATTCTTGATGTTACCTGTGTTGATATGCTATGGTGAGATGAGGTACTGCCTATAATAGACTGATGAAATAGTAGCTTCATATTTCTGTAAGGTCAAGTTGCAACTGACGTAATGCTAAAATAAATATAGGCTCAGGGTAGTTCTTCAAGCACTCCATGGTGTCCGAGTGAAAGGATGGAATAATAGTGTTACTAAGAGTGGTAAAGAAACTATAGTGTACCAGGTTTAAAATTCTGAACAAGACTTGGTCAATATAACGTGTGAGGCACGATAGCAGTGGAAACAAGCATCGAGTTTGGACAGTCTGTAATAAATGAATTTGTTTTCAGTTACCCCTGCATCAAGTCAGAACGAGCTTTACATCATCATTGCGAGGAAGCCACAACCGGAGCTGAAGCCAACACGACAACGGGAATCGATCCAGGAACGTTGGGTGTACCTGATCAGCGCGACGTCGAAGGGGACATCTTCCAACCATCCAAGGAGCTGTACGAAGGACTCACGCAAGATAGGATGTCTCCAAGTGTTCACCAGTATCTGCTGCAACCGTCGCAGTTTGTCATGATATGGTAAATTCAGTGGTCCACAGGGAGGGCCGCTCCGTCATGTCATCAATCACATAAGGTCAGAGCTTTCCAATTCTCTTTCAAGCATGTCATTTAAATTTAGATAGGAATAGGGGGGCCGTCAGTCAACAGATTAGTTATGGTAGGAAAATTCTTTGTAATATAGAGCTAGGCCTCAAGCTCGAACCCCGTACATTAGGGTAGATGATTGTTTGTAGATTCCGTATTGGTGTGTTTATATTTCATTTCGATTGTATTATATTAGCGTAAGTATTATCTTCATGGGTCAGGTCGAACTCCCTTGGTCATAGTAGGTTAGTCTAACAGGTAGGCACTATTTATTGTGTCGCGTTCAGGCATTTGTTTCTGCAGACGTAGGCTGTATAGTTGAGACCAGGATTCTACCCGTTATTCACCCAGCTTTAATGACAGGGCGAGCAAGTCCGAATGTTTGAGAGATGTGAGCATTATGCATGCAGCTGACTGGATGTATTGAGATGAAAAATCCCAGCACAGTTTGAGAGTGTATTGGATGCATTAGAGATGCCTTATTATGGCCATGTGACTATCGCATATTGATTTGTGTCTTTGTATTATCAAGGTTGAGCCCATGGGAGGCGGAAATAAGACTTGTTATATTGCTGGTGATATTGAGATGAGGGCGGATAGCCCAGGTGTATTTAAAGAGTGATTTTAGCAGCCAGATTACGTGAGTTGAGAGGCGAGGTTTTGTTTTGCCTGCAGCCAGCTGAGCTCGTAAATTATGTGGATTGCCGCTCGTCAAGTGGTCGAATGGTGAGGGTTGGTGTGTGTCTGACGTCACAGTCTTGAAACTCGATGATATTCCTGTCTGCAGCGTGTCGAGTGTGTAGGGGGGGAGTAGACGACCTTGATGTTTTGGAACGCAGGGAGAGATTTTTGTTCTATTTGTTCTACTTTAATTTTAACACTGGCCCGTTTGATATTGTCCCTTTGGATATGTTGGTTGCGTTTTTTTGATTGTTCGTATATGAATATTATACGCCTTACTCTTCATGGGACTAGGGTTCGTGACCGAGTCAGGACACTATTCATTTTGTGTTTATATTTGTTGGCACCGGGGTTCGATGGTACGAGGCATAGTAATTTTTTGGGAACTACTGTTAGATGTGTATTTCGGCAGATATCCATCTTTCTAGATTTCGTTACTTACACAATTGTAACATGCTTATTACAGCACAGCTGTTTCGTGAAGGCAGTGAACTGGTTGTCATCGGCTCAACGTTATCTTTACCCAAGCATTTTGAAAGCTCTTATATTTTGTAAATAGATTTTGTTTTTGTAATAAATCCCTATTTGTTAAACGTTGAATGCAGCGATGTTTCTGTTAGTTTTTTTTTATTTAGCTGATTCTTACCTGATTAGTCACATATCCTAGTGTTTTATCTTTATGTTGCCCATTGATCCCCATATTACCCCTGAGAAGAGCGCTATTGGATGGCCGAGCCAGGATATGTCTTCAGGTAAGACTATGTGCACCAGCTCACGTTTGTGAGAGTTCTTTCACTACTGTACTCTGGGTTCGGGACCGGCTTTCGCCTGGCCGGAACCATAGAGTCCTGTAGGGCACAGTAGGGATTGGAGAAAACGAAGACACTGATCATTTTACAAGTCCGGCTCCATGGCTAAATTGTTAGCGTGCTGGTCTTTGGTCACACGGGCCCCGGGTTCGATTTTTACCATCATTGGTTAATTTCGTTGGCACGGGGGCTGGGTATATGTGTTGTCTTCATCATTTCATCCTCATCACGAGGCGCAGGTCACCTACGGGAGTCAAATCAAAAGACCTGCACCTAGTGAGCCGAACTTGTCCTCGGACACTCCTGGCACTAAAAGCCATAAGCCATTTTAATTTTTCCATTTTACAAGCACAGAATTTTAAATCTATTAGTAAAAGTGAAAGGAACACTACATGAAATCGAAACAAGAAATCACAGAGAAATATTTGTACCTTAGAACTGAAAGAGCATAATCGTTAAAAAACACACACACTTTTTTTTTTTGCTAGTTGCTTTACGTCGCACCGACACAGATAGGTCTTATGGCGACGATGGGACAGGGAAGGCCTAGGAGTGGGAAGGAAGGGGCCGTAACCTTAATTAAGGTACAGCCCCAGCATTTGCTTGGTGTGAAAATGGGAAACCACGGAAAACCATTTTCAGGGCTGCCGACAGTGGGGTTCGAACCTACTATCTCCCGAATACTGGATACTGACCGCACTTAAGCGACTGCAGCTATCGAGCTCGGTCACACACATTTTAATGGGGGTCACAATAAAATGCAGTTGCTATTATTTTGCCCACAATTATGTATTTATATAATTTATTCATTCCTCATGTAACCTATTTAATATCATTGCCATTGATACATAATGTGATATTAAAGCAGTACGGCAACAAGGGAAAAATGAAAATTCGCTCTAAGTTACAAAAGATACTACTACTACTACTACTACTACTACTACTACTAAAATGTTTTCATTCCTCCCCTGAAGGGGAAGCGGGCCTCTTAGACGGTGACGCCATCTCTCAGGCCGGGAGATTTGTTCGGTGAAGGGGATTTTTGGAGACAGTGAGGGGGTTGGCGGCCGTGGCCTATACTAGAAACTATCCCGACATTCGCCTTAGTGCAGGAGAATGGAAAACCATGAAGAACCATTCTCAGGACAGCCGACGGGTGGGGTCAGCCATGAGGTCCAGCCCGGTTCCGTCTCCCGAATGCAGAGGCGTAAAGCGACGGTAAAGCCGTGGCCACCCTTCCTCTGCTCAGTTGGCTGGTCATCGTGCAGAGCTGTTGGACCACGGACCAGCCGTGGCCACTTAACCTCCTCTCTGTTGTCTCAGCACATTGCAGCGTACGCGGTTGAGGTTGTATCACTCGTTTACAGGGTTCTGATTGCCTATTTCTATCACTCCTCCCAGAATTATATGATAGTAGCCCTACTTCATGTTACTGCGAGCCTCTTGATATGATGTGATATTTCTCGATTTGATGGTCGGTGGATGCAGAGTGGGTCTCGGCCCACAAGTGGCCACGGCTGGTCTGTGGTCTGTGGTCTGCATTCCGACCGGCCAACCGAGCAGAGGAGGGGTGATCACGGCTCTACCGTGACTCTAAGCCTCTGCACTCGGGAGACGGGACAGGGCTGGACCTCACGGTTCGCCCCAACCGACGGCTGTCCTGAGAATGGTTTTCCGTGGGTTTCCATTTTCCTGCACAAAGGCGAATGCCAAGTTCCTAGTATAGGCCACGGCCGCCAACCCCCACACCTTCTCCGAGCATCTCCTTCCCCGTAACAAATCTCCCGGCCTGAGAGACGGCGTTACCGTCTAAGAGGCCCGCCTCCCCCTTCAAGGGAAGAATGAAAATGTTTTTAGTAGTAGTAGTCCATTTGATTCAAGATACGATTCACTTATATATATGTATCACTTTTCTAGATTCATTCATATGCATAGGTTTAAAGTCGCTTCTCCAACTGCTACTCTTAAGCCCTTCAGTGATAATTCATGAGTAAGAAAAAGGAAACTTGTGTCCTCATCCCGAGGTGGTGCAGCTCTTTTCAGGCATACCCCCGAATGTAGGTGAGCTGCATGTACCATTTCAACCACATACCATTCCTCCTGCCATTTTTAAACATTTCTGGCAGTACCGCGAATCGAACCCAGGCCCCCGAGGACGGTAGATACTGTAATAACACTAACCGTTACGCTACTTGGGCGGACATTCATGAGTTAACTGAAATCCTTAAAAAATCACATTAGCTTTACAAAATATATCTCAGTTCATTCAATTATCTCTTTCTTGAAAAAGTTATATAACAGTATTACCGGGCGAGTTGGCCGTGTGGTTAGGGGCGCGCGGGTGTGGGCTTGCATCCGGGAGATAGTGGGTTCGAATCCCACTGTCGGCAGCCCTGAATATGGTTTTCCGTGGTTTCCAATTTTTACACCAGGCAAATGTTGGGGCTGTACCTTAATTAAGGCCACGGCCGCTTCCTTCCAACTCCTAGGCCATTCCTATTCCATCGTCGCCATAAGACCTATCCGTGTCGGTGCGACGTAAAGCCACTAGCAAGACAAGAAATGACAGTACCATGGCAACACATTCTCTTCATTTGTTTAATATCTTCTCTGAAAAAATAGTTTAAAATAACATAGGGATATACTTTTAGAATATCCATAGCTAAACAATTACCTAATAGTTCTAATACGACGCACAAATCAACATTACATAATTATCACAATTAATAATCAAATATTCATTTTCCGTGCTATATTCTCACATGTCCGCCTCTGTGGTGTAGTGGGTAGCGTGATTAGCTGTCACCCCCGGAGGCCCGGGTTCGATTCCCGGCTCTGCCACGAAATTTGAAAAGTGGTATGAGGGCTGGAACGGGGTCCACTCAGCCTCGGGAGGTCAACTGAGTAGAGGTGGGTTCGATTCCCACCTCAGCCATCCTGGAAGTGGTTTTCTGTGGTTTCCCACTTCTCCAGGCGAATGCCGGGATGGTACCTAACATAAGGTCACGGCCGCTTCTTTCCCTCTTCCTTGCCTATCCCTTCCAATCTCCATAATCCCTCCATAAGGCCCCTGTTCAGCATAGCAGGTGAGGCGGCCTGGGCGAGGTACTGGTCATACTTCCCAGTTGTATCCCCGACCAAGAGTCTGAAGCTCCGGGACACTGCCCTTGAGGCGGTAGAGGTGGGATCCCTCGCTGTGTCCGAGGGAAAAGCCGACCCCGGAGGGTAAACAGATGATGATGATATTCTCACATACATTACAACTTAAAACCATATCATGACCACTATAAACTTTCCTATAAATCAAATAAAAAATTCTGTCCTTGTACTGTTGCATACTGTATATCAATTGTGGAGAGTGAGTCTTGTAAATATATAGTAAGTTCGGTCTATGAGTGATAAATATCGGCAACGTGCATTTACGAAAGATTTGCCTTAGAGCCAATTGCGACGAACATTTTATTACATTAGCGAGTCATTAGACAATGGAGTTCAAGGTTTTTTTTGTTGCTATTTGCTTTACGTCGCACCGGCACAGATAGGTCTTATGGCGACGATGGGACAGGAAAGGACTAGGAGTGGGAAGGAAGAGGCCGTGACCTTACTTAATTAAGGTACAGCCCCAGCTTTTGCTGGGTGTGAAAATGGGAAACCACGGGAAACCATTTGCAGGGCTGCCGACAGTAGGGTTCGAATCTGTTATCTCCCGAATACTGGATACTGTCCGCACTTAAGCGACTGCAGCTATCGAGCTCGGTGGAGTTCAAGTTGACGCTGTAGCTACTGTATAATGTAAATCCTTTGATGTCGTTAATATGATTTTCTGATCCGAAGACTAACAGAAACAAAGGTGAATAGAAGGGTAGTTAATATTCAAGAGTTATTGACAGGTTACATGCAAAGGATAAAAGTGGAAAGGGAATATTCAGAGAAAATTACTGCCATGTCGGGAGTCCCAGAGGGCAGTGTCATTGGATCGCTTTTGTTTCGTGTTTATCAACAATCTGCGGAACGAAATAGAAAGCGACTGCAAAATTGCAGGTGATTACATGGTGTATAAACGGAACTCCGCGGTTCTGAAGCTGTTGAAAGAGGATCTACCGAGCTCGATAGCTGCAGTCGCTTAACTGCGGCCAGTATCCAGTATTCGGGAGATACTGGACTCGAACCCCCGTGTCGGCAGCCCAGAAGAAGGTTTTCCGTGGTTTCCCATGTTCACACCAGGCAAATACCTTAATTAAGGCCACGGGCGCTACCTAACCACTCCTAGCCCTTTTCTCTCCCATCGTCGAGACCTACCTGCGTCGGTGCGACGTAAAGAAACTTGCAAAAAGAAAAAAAAAGAAAAAAAAGAAAAAGGAGGATCTACACCTTCCACACGTGGCGGCTGATAACAGAATGTAAATTAACACATGCAAATATTATTGCATAGCAATAGGCTGGATGAGAAGGTACAATAACTTTAACTCAGTCTCTCTATTAAGTCATCAGCCCAGAGGCTGGTTGGATCCTGAAATAGTACAACCAGAGGTTATGCCGTTACAGGGAAACACTGATTGCGGCGCCAAACAGAGGCGTACTATCTGCATCTGACGAGAAGTCGCGGCAGCTTGTAGATACGGCAGGAGTAATAGATACTACACTCTTAGCTACAAACATCAGTGGTGACAGACAATGAATCAATGCATATTCATTATTAAACTGTTCATTATACAGTAAATGTGTGACTAAGGCACGATTGCTCTACCACACTAAAACTTCTCGACAGCACCTGAATTCGCAAGAGTCTCCGTAGACGGAACAGATGTTTATTGTCAGGTTTTGAGACTTGAGATTGGCGCATGCACGACAGCTGTGCTTACCCCTCGCACTTCTTACCCTGGGTCGATGCGACTTCTCGTTAGACGCCCATAGTACTAGACAAGATAAGGAGAGAGGTAGTTTTCTCACCGGATCAGAAAGTTCTATTGCAGCACGACTGACGCTGTAAGTAGCACCTTTCACAACGCTCAGAGCACTAGTCGTCCTCAACATAATTATCCCATACCTCAGCAGCTTCCGTACTGTCACAACCATGGATGAGACTAGGTCAGAAACATTCAAACATAGTACTGGATATATATTGTGGAAGGTGTGTCGCGTAGCTGTGAGATCGCATTCGGGAGATAATAGGCTCGAATCCCATCGTCGGCGGCCCTGAAAATGGTTTTTCTGTGCTTTCTCATGTTCACACCAGACCATAATTAAGGCCACGTCCACTACCCTCCCATTCCTAGCTCTGTCCTATTCTTGCATTGCCGAACATCTTCGATGTGTCCGGCTCCATGGCTAAATGGTTAGCGTGCTGGCCTTTGCCACAGGGGTCTCGGGTTCGATTCCCGGCAAGGTCGGGAATTTTAATCATTGGTTCATTTTTCCTGGCACGGGGGCTGGGTGTATGCGTTGTCTTCATTATCATTTCATCCTTATCATGCCGCGCAGATCGCCTACGGGTGTCAAATCAAAAGATCTGCACCTGGCGAGCTAAACCCGTCCTGGGATCTCCCGGCACTAAAAGCCGTACGCCATTTCATTTTTTCATCTTCGATGTGTTAGTGCGACGTTAAACCACTAGCAAACAAAAAAATTAAAAATGCAGTACTCATATTTCTATGCAACAAACTTTTTTATAAGTACAGTACAGAATACAGAGGTCAAGAAAACAGCACGTGGATGTTTCAAGCTTAACTTAATGCGTTCAGTTCTTAAGGTGCATTTTGACTTATACATTTCTATACGTTTCCCGTTAGTGTAGAATCATTCCGGTGAAATTCACAGCACGGTTGTTTGCCCGTGTCATTAGGTCAAATCCACCACTGTGCATCGTAGAGACAATCATGCCCAGCTAACGTATCTAGGTTGGGCCGTCTTTTCAAAACAGACGAAAGAAAACGATTTGGCATTGCGCCGGTCCAGGAGAGACTGTGAAAGTGAATTTCGAGAGTTGTGATATGCTACAGGCTGAAAATCACTGGTAAGATACCCAAGGGATAAAATATGCAACGACGGGACGACACACAACACGACAACATGAAGAGCATAAATATACTCCCCGACCTGTCTCATGACCGAATCAAAAAAGAAACAGCAGAGCCACATAGCGAACTCTGCATCGGCCTGATAAATATGATGGTTTATATTAGTGTTGGCTACTGAATGCATGATTCATAGCAGTGTATCGATTCACTGAAGTGTCGAGTGAATCGATTCACAGGAACGGCGAGCTCACGGCACACGATTCAGCTTACTCCCAGCGGACAGTGCTGAGTGGCGCACTCACTGGATGTTGACGGGCAGCCGAGCTTCCGCTGCAGCGAGAAAGTGAATCATGGCACATCGAAAGAATCGTGAACGAGCTCGGCTCAGTGAGACACAAGATACACTCGGCTCCTTATCGGCACACTGGACACTGGCGGAGAGCCGAGCTTCCGCTGCAGTGAGACATACAGTGAGCCATGGCACACGGAAAGAATCGTGAACGAGCACGGCTCAGTGAGACACAAGATACACACGGCTCTTTATCGGCACACTGGACACTGGCGGAGAGCCGAGCTTCCGCTGCAGCGAGACATACAGTGAGCCATGGTACACTGAAAGAATCGTATGCTATAATGGACTCTCGAGCTCAGCTCATTTGAAAATAATACCAATTTGCATTCACTGTCCTCTTCTTACAGTACTCAAAACAGAATTCTGAAGTAGCTAGTAAGTAGGTAGGCTACTAGGTTATACTATTTATTAGTTTAATGAACCTTAGTAATATAACTTAGTTGACATTTGACAATTAAACTCGACTCTAGCCTGCCCTATGACTATGATTCATGCTCATGACCACTCAAAAGTACCTGTTTTATATTGGGAACAACGGTTCAGTATTCTCTCAGTTCATATGTCACATCGTTGCACAAGACTTCAATCATATGTGGGCAGTAAGAATGCTGACTGACCCAATAACTTAACCAACAGTAAGTTGAATCAGAAAACCAGCGGGCTACTGTTCATCTTGGGTAGCCTATACAAAATATGACGATTTAAAAAAAAAATCCTCATCTGATAGAAAAATACATATTTTCAAAAATGACTGAGCGAGTTGGACGTGTGGTTAGTATCGCGTAGCTATGCGCTTGCATTCGGGGGATGGTGGCTTCGAATCCCACCGTCGGCAGCCGTTAAGATGGTTTTTCGTAGTTTCCCCATTTTCACACCAGGAAATGCTGGCACTGTACCTTAATTAAGGCCATGGCTGCTACCTTTCTAATCCTAGACCTTGCCCATCCTGCGTCGCCGGAAACCTCCGATGTATTAGAGTGACTAGCATTTTTTTTCTAAGAAAGGAGTTCATAGTATGAAGATCAGATGACAGCTGCGAGTACCTAATGCTGTTGCTGCTGTCTTACCAGTATATACTACACACATGCAGTAGGAGCGGTCACTAATGTGCCGTGAATCGGATCACTGTATCGATTCAGTAACGTGAACGGAATCAAGTGAATCGATTCAGTAAAATGAATCGAATGTCCCATCCCTAATTTATATTCGAGTATGATTAGACTGAATTGATTAGGTTATATAGGATTGCCAATAGTTATTTAACATTGCATTTATTGTTGTTTATTAAATAGAATGGCAATGCAATAAAATAAAATAAAATAAATAAAAATAAATACAAAATAAAAATAAAATAAAATAAATAAAATTAAATAAGACACAGATATAATGCGATTTGGATTTCCAATCTCTTGTATAACATTTTTATGATCCTGATGGTAATGACACTGCGCCATGTTCAGGTTTGTTTAATACTCATCTTCAAAAAATGTGGCGTTGCTGTTATTTGTAATTGTTCTATTAAGTGTCTATTTAATATGTGTTAAGGGTGAGATATTTTTAAAAAAGTCAGGAGACACGAATTACCTCAACTGGAAGATTTGTTAACACGATTATTTATACGACGACAGTTGTTAAGAGTATTAGAAGTCGTTATTATGAGATAAACAAACAACCAAACACTATTGTCTATCTAACAATTCTATTTGAGGAAAATGATACACAGAACAAAAAAATTAAGTCCAAAAAGAAGAGACACTCTCAGCCTTGTCTCTCATGCCTTGAAGAATAGAATCACCTACCTGTCAGTGGTTGGGAAGTATTGGGTTTCTCTATTATCTGTGTCGGCAGAAGATCTGGAGAAACAATTGGTGAATGGTACAGACAAGTTCTTGGAGAATAAGTACAAGATAAAAATAAATGCAGGGCAAAAGTAATGGAAAGAAGTCGAATAAAGTCAGGTGATGTAGGAAATATTATGTTAACAAATGAGGAGTTAGACGGATGTTGTTAATTGGGTAGTAGAATAATGATAGCAGAAGTAAGTAGGACTTGAACTGCAGAAGATTTTCATAAGAAATTAAGTATACATATTGGAAATATGTTTCTGAAGGAATTTCTGCGGAGTGTGACTTTGTATGGAAAGGGAAGGGGAAGCTTTTTGAAATTTGGCGTTGCAGAAAAACTGTGAAGTTCAGATGAGTGGATCGGGTCAAAAATGAAGAGATACTGAATTGAGTTGATAAGATGTGAAAGATTTGTCGAAACTTGACCAGAAGAGACAGATTGATAGAACACATCTTGAAACTTTCAGGACTTGTTCAGTTAATCTTTCAGTAAGAACAGTGGGTTAGACCAAGGTATGAATATGACAATGAGATTACAGTAGATGTACTATAGTAGTTACGTAGATATTAAAAGGTTAGCACAGGATAGAGTATCATGGCGAGCGGCATTACATCGGTCTATGGACTCACGAACCTAACAAAAACAAATACAGTCAATACGAAAAAGAATTTCTCTGATACGTTAATCCATTTGGACAATTAAAACAGGCAATATTTAATATTAAAAACTGACTAACATACAAGCTATTGAAATGTGGGTATATCGTATTAAGTTCAAAGTTCAAACATGAAGTTTAACGTTAACCAACTCCTTCACTTGGCTGCCCTATAGATTTTATCTCCAGATGCTTCCAGGTTTTAAGGATCTTACGATGAGGAGCACGTAACATTTGACAAGCAGCTCCACTCGAGGCTGTGTGAAAAGTTCCA
Organism: Anabrus simplex; assembly: GCF_040414725.1. Classification (NCBI taxonomy): domain Eukaryota; kingdom Metazoa; phylum Arthropoda; class Insecta; order Orthoptera; family Tettigoniidae; genus Anabrus; species Anabrus simplex. Next base: position 190,304,613 of record NC_090265.1, read on the forward strand.
GGGAGACGACACACTGCCTGCAAAGAATAAAGGCGCTCTTCATTTTCAGTAAAAAGTTTGATCCATCATTCACGTGTAGAGTTGAACGCAAACATCAACTTCGTCGTGTTATCAGAAAATGGATTTACGTATATTATTCCGCCAGAGTATTCCGAAGTTATTGGTTCAGAAACAGAAATAAAAGTAAAGACACTCTTTTATAAGAGGTCGGTTCACGAGAGTACTGAAGTGCTGCACGTCTGGGACGAGTGGCAAAAAGCGAGCATATGAGAATGATGAATCCCTCGCAGTTGAAACTTGGATGAAGTATTATGTTTCGCAATCGTACCTAAGGATAAGTGCAAAATGATGAAATATTGTCGATCACTTGACTTCCCCCCCCCCCCGCAACTATTTGCTAGAAGGCTAGAGGATTATACAAGATGAAAGGAACCCATCATGGAAGTTAGGCGAGAAGCTCCTGGAAACAAATTTTGATGCTGATGAGATCTGGCATGAAGAATGGACCTCTTCAAATCTTGACCATCCTTGTAGAGCTCTTCCTGGTTTCAACTTACCGAGAAGGGAATGGACATCTCTAAACAGAATCAGGACAAACCATGGAAGGTGTAAATTCTGGCTTCACAAGTGGGGACAATCTGAAGACCCATTCTGCGACTGTGATAATGTGCCTCAAACCATCCAGCACGTTGTTTTGGATTGCCCAAAAAAAAGATTCAATGGATCTGTTCAAGAATTACATAGTGCCTCTACAGAAGCAGTGGACTGGCTGAAAAGTCTGGACATTAAGTTTTGAATGCTGACCTGTAAATTACATACTTATTTAAGAAATATGTATTTATTTGTATTTATATGTATTTATAATGTATCCTTGTTTTGCCATACTAAATAAATAAATAAATGACAGAATGTTTATTATGAAGACGTATAGCTTAATTTATAATCTCGTCGCCATAAGACCTATCTGTGTCGGTGCGACGTAAAGCCCGTAGCAAAAAAAAAAAATATATATAATCATTTAAGTTTTCCCAGATATGCTCCTATGTTAAAGTATGCTTGGACAGTATGTGGATTTTTACTACGTTTACATAAAGACGTGTTCAACATGTACTAGATATCAACTTCCAAGCAAGTACAAACTGTTTTGTTTCCAAAATATGAAGTGATTGCGTTTATCCCGTGCTCTTGGTGTGTTTCCAGCCTTGCATTCTGACAGTTCATTTGCACCGTATGGAGTGAATATGCAGTAAAGTATTTTCACTTTCATATTCCCTACACCTTCAATGTTGTTTGTTACTTTTGTTTGTTCGCTTCTCAATTGATCCACATTTCGGATATGCACAGGTCTCCATGGTAAGTGATCAATATTATTACAGTTACGACTAAGAGTAAAGTATACACATACTTGATCCTTTTATAATAATATAGTTTTAGTGTACACGAAGTAACATAATAAAATACTTAAATTTCCTGTATAGTCTATATAGTTTCGTTACAATTTTGTAATTTTTGAACATTTATTTTTGTGTCACAAATCCGTAGAATAACAGTCGTCCAGCTCCATCACTAAATGGTCAGCGTTTTGGCCTTGGATCCAGGAAGTTCCGGGTTCGATTCCAGGCTGAGTCGGGGATTTTAACCTTCATTGGTTAATTCACCTTGTTCGGGGGCTGCATGTGTGTGCCGTCTTCATCACAGACATGCAGGTTGCCTTTGTAAAAGACCTGCACCAGGCTTTTCCGGAAGCTATACGCCATTGTTATTTTAGAGCAACAACATAAAAACAATTGTAACTCTACAAGATAGTAAACAGTAAAGTATTTTCAGTTTCATATTCCCTACACTTACACCTTCAAAATGTATCTTGTTAGCTATACAGAAACATAAAGTTCTGTCCATTATTCAAGTCTCAGGTGAGGATTTTCTTACATCCGTGTTTACATTTGGCGAGGTTGCAAATTGTAAAATTTCTCAAGCATGCTCATCCGGACTATTTCTTTAACGATTCCAAGCGAGAAATTTCTTTGTGAGTCTCGAATACCAGCCGTTATCAAAAGGGCGGATTTCGACCCGAATTTTCTCCTACCATGCAATTATTCTAACCAAATTTTGAAGTAGATTTAATTTCGAGTCTAGGGTCGTATAACTCAGCCTAAAGTACAAATAATTATTATGGATGTTTAATAATTGAAATCAGAATCAGAGCTAGCGAACCTCATACCATTAAAAAATTTCAAGATCGATCAGTTTGACAGCACACCGCAGACTCTAGCTAACAACTGTCTAAGACTTACAACAGTTTCGGCTTATTTCTTTAAGACATTTTCAGTTTACCGAGAACTTAGTACGATATTTTCTTGCCTTTCAAGGTTATTCATTTTCTTTAGACGTCATTCTCACTCTCTGACTGTCGGAGTATTTCTTTTACTGCCATAAGACTTACGAGCTTGAGTGAATCGAATCAACTACCAAAACAATAACAGAAACAAATCCAACAACAACAAAACATCAGAAAAAGGTTGTCTACTATATTATACATTATAAGATAACCTTCGATGATCGGGGCACCGGGTTAAATTCCTGGTCGGGTCAGGTGATGGGTGTTTGTACTTTTCCTAACTTTTCTGCATTCACAGACATCATGAAGCACTATCCTGCACCACGTTTGCAAGAATTTCCAATAAACGGTAGACGCCACCCATCCGAGGGTCTGCCTAGTTAGGGTCGCGGCAGGCTATCAATAGTCACAAGAAATAAAATGACGACGATGAAGACTATAACTAGGGCAATAATGAATACAGCGGAAATGGTTATGAATTGTGTATTATATTTTCAAATAAAGGCCTAATGCTTTCATCTACTGGCGAAACACTCCAGGATTTATTTGTATCAGCATGTGTTGCCCCAAATAACGCAGTATAAATCAGAATATCATCTTCAACTATTGACGTGATGCATCTGACCTCTGTAACTCTAGCATAGAGGATAACGTTCCCTCTCAAACAAAGGGATGCTCAGTTTAGTACCCAGGGGTTGTCGGCGCAATTCTTGTGGGAAATAAAATAAAGCATATTGAATATTCCTCTTCAAATCCAATTTTAATGAACTAGGCCGTCTCGCTTCTTGTTTATCACGTCAGGTTCAATCCCAGACTAGGAAACATGAGTGAGAGCTTAGAAATAGTTTGTTAATATCGAAGTGCAAGTGGGGATGTAATAGCTAACGGTACTTCTGGCTACTACTACTAAAATGTTTTCATTCCTCCCCTGAAGGGGGAGGCGGGCCTCTTAGACGGTGATGCCGTCTCTTAGGCCGGGAGATTTGTTACGGTGAAGGAGATGCTCGGAGAAGGTGAGGGGGTTGGCGGCCGTGGCCTATATACTAGGAACTGTCCCGGCATTCGCTTTAGTGCAGGAGAATGGAAAACCACAGAAAACCATTCTCAGGACAGCCGACAGTTGGGGCCAGCCGTGAGGTCCAGCCCCGTCCCGTCTCCCAAATGCAGAGGTGTAGAGCCACGGTAGAGCCGTGGCCACCCCTCCTCTGCTCGGTTGGCCGGTCAGAGTGCAGAGCTGTTGGACCACGGACCAGCCGTGGCCACTTACGTTCCGAGACCCACTCTGCATCTACCGACGTAGCTAACGGAGTACGGGAAAGCATGGCTACAACTCACTTTAGGTATTGGTGCTTGAGGGATTATTTAACGGTTTTTTTGCAAGTTGCTTTACGTCACACCGACACAGATAGGTCTTATGGCGACGATGGGGCAGGAAAGGGCTGCGAGTGGGAAGGAAGTGGCCGTGGCCTTAATTAAGGTACGGACCCAGCATTTGCCTAGTGTAAAAATGGGAAACCACGGAAACCATCTTCAGGACTGCCGGCAGTGGGGTTCGAACCTACTATCTCCCGAATACTGGATACTGACCGCACTTAAGCGACTGCAGCTATCGACCTCAGTATTTTACGGTTTAATCTTCATAAATACCGACATTTGTCTATATATATGTGTTAAACATTATAATGTGATATATAGGGTAAAGGGAGGTATGTTCGTGATACAGGTTAAATTCATGATAAATCTTCGATTATCATGTGTCCGCAAGAGTGATGAAGACCAATGCAAGTAGCTAGAGACATCTGTTGAGAACTCAGGGAACTAGTAGTAAAGTTGAAAAGCTTAGTCTGCAATAAGGAAGTTCATGATACTTATTCAAAAATTTACCCCGACTTTAATCTGTCTCACGAATATATCTCCCTTCACCGTATACGAGATCTGACCGTTGCTTAGTTTACTTTCTGTACCTTACGCGGGGAGGAAATGTTTATCTACTTTGATTATATTATTACGTTCTTTTGCTGGTGAGACGTATTGTTTACAGTACACTAGATCTTCCGGTTTGGGATAGAACAAATTTAATACTTCCAATGACCTGTCTCAATCTCATCCTTGGCTTTGATGATATGGAAGTGATTGAGGTATGAGTGATGCTTGTAATACCATTCCTTATGTAGTTAGTCCCTGTTACGAAATATGTGAAAACGTTGCTCATAGGATCGGTAGGTGCGTGCATTTCAGTGGGCTTAGTAGACTGGTAGGTAATAGCAACTTTTTGCTCCACGAGGAAAGCAACAGGAAACTGCCTCACTCCTCATTATTTTGACATATTCTACTGCCAAGAGACCCGTGACCGTGGCTTCGACAATGGAGTTGCACATTTTGGTTTTTCTCTTAAGTTTCAATACATTTTTATATCCTATAATCACAATTTTGGGCTCCATGGCTAACTGTTTAGCATGGTAGCATATAGTCCAAAGCGTCCCCAGTTCGATTGCCGGCGTGGTTGGAGGTTTTACATTAATTTGTTAATTCCTCTGGTTTGGGGACTGGGTGCGTGTTTAGTCTTCAACGTTAGAATTTATCATAAGTCGGGCCCCATTCTCATAGAAGCGAAGGTCCCCTGTATATGCCATTTCGAAAGACCTGCACCAGACCTCTTCGGAGGTTATTATTACTATAATCTAGTATCTTCTTGAAGGGTTTCATCTGTTCTTTCGCATTGCTATCCCCCTAAAGCAAAACCATCTCCATACAGTGAGCGAGGGGCTCTTACAATTATATGAGTGGAAGGTAAAGGCTTGCACTAATGTCGGCATTGAGCGAGATAGAGTGGTTATCCTTTTGTCGCCAGGAATTAACTTGGTACTAATTCATGGTGTTGGCTGAGTGAACCTCATCTTCAGAAGTGGAATCTCGTTTCTACGTTTTTCGACTTCCTTGCGGAAAATCGAACCCACAGCTTTCGGATTGAATCGTGCACGCCACCTCTCTCCCACTGGCTAGGCATCCCGTATTGCCAACCCGCACACGAGAACAAAAACCCATCAGAAACACGATAAGCGGCTGCAGTGCATCGGATTGGTTGGCCATGGTGAATTTGCAATTTTTTGTTAAATAATTTTGTCATTACAATTATTGATATTTGAAAACACCTCATAGTATACCAATATTATCTATTTGAATCGACCGCAAATAGTTGTATTAATCTCTATATATAAATTTGTAGGGGTTCCGCTGTCTGTAATTTCGTTTGTTTTGCCAATTTTTCAGATATTTATCCGATTTAGGTCAACTCAAGACCGTATCAGTGGTTTTTAGCTTTCGTGTCTGTCCGTCTGTTCCACCATCATGGCGAAACAGCTGGATAGATCTCAACCAAAATTCATATATAGAGTATACTAATCCAAGGGAAGGTTTAGGTATATATATGATTTGAAAATCACTGAATATACTGGGGGTTTATAGGGAAATCACAACAGTTTTCTTCCATTTTCTCTTATACTATTTATTTTCTGTAAAATTCGTGGACTACATGTTAAACGTCCCTTCATTTTAAACAACTTTGTTATGAGCATAATTTCGCTTACCCTTCAAATGACGGAGAATATTACTATTTTCTGCGGGTATCATGTTCTACATTGAGTGACAGACAGACCGACAACCAACCTACAGGTTACTATGGCAACGTCTCTGACTGCTTGCCGGCAGGGAAGTAACGTATTGCCATTTCCGTCATCATTCCTGTAAACTCGTGGTTGTTCCTTGGGTGGAAAGCAAGAGAGACGTCAATCAGCCATTCTGCGGGATATTGGCGGTAGACCGTTGGAGGTTACAATCGTCCACGAATAGCACTAAGGGACGTTGTTAATATTTGAGCAGTACCGCGGAGTGAAACGCATTATTTCACACCGTAATGTGTTTTCTGGCATTTGGTGTAATGTTTATTGTATTTGTTTTATACATCTGTTCTTCGCTTTATTTTCTTAAGTAATAACGCCATAAGTCATCATCTTATCTGTTTACCTAAGAACTCCTGCACCTAAATTTCTCCTCTGTTACCGTATTTTTATATCCGTAACTCATACCATCACAATTCATTGAGGGGCATTTTATTTTCAAATCCATCCACTTGGTATTTACATATTTGTCCTATACGGCTGTCCTCAGTTATAATCCTATTTTCTATTAATTTCAACCTCCTTAACTGTAGTACTTTCTTTCTTAATTACTCCGTATGTATACAAGTGCTAATCCCGAAATCTGTACACTCTTTTCTATGAGGAAATTCCAAGCTGTTCAAATGTATAACTTTTGGCCCCGGAAAATATCGAAATATGGGTGCAATTTCATTGACGGTACAGACCTTAGTTTCAGGTAACTGGTGGCTAAACGGTAAGTCGTATCACGAAACAGACAACAAAATCGCCGTTCAATTTGGAGAGATCTACAACTTTGGTCCTACCATATATTGTCGTATCTCGATCCCTTATACTTAGATAGAACTGCATTTCTCACATTTAAGATAATTTCGTACTTTTACACGCACATCTTATCGTTTGACATACTTATAGGAAAGATAGAATCATAAATTGCGTACGCACATCGATACGACCAGTGGTCATACATTAGTAAACTTTTATGATTTCAGCTGCCACATAAGCATCCGAAAAACAAAGTAATGTGTGAAACCTGTACCCAAATTTCGTCCTATTTAATGTTTCTAACTCAATCTAATCCATAAATATAGGAGATACGAGAAAATGTCATAGCACCAACCATGCAGAACACTAAAATAGGCGTCCGCTGGTGGAATTGTTGATCAAATTAAAGCTGCTAACTTTTTATTTTAATGGTTTAATTCCATTCATTTGTTGATATAAATTACTGTTTAAAGCAGTAAATCTCCAAAGAAAGGTCTGCACTCATAAACGTGCCCGTGCTTATCTATAAAAATAAAGCTGTAGTGGTTCGCTGTCGTTAATTTCGTTCGTTTTGCCAACTCTTCAGATATTTATCCGATTTAGGTCTGTCTGTTTGACCGTGTTTTCCACCATCACGGCGAAACGGCTGGATAGATCTCGACCAAATTTCATATGTAGAGTATACTCAACCCGGGGGAGGTTAGGTATGCATATGGTCAAAAGATCACTGAATAGACTGGGGGTTTATAAAGAAGCCACACCAGTTTTCTTCCATTTTCTCTTATACTATCGACTTTCTTTAAAATCCGTGGACTATATGTGAAACGTCGCTTCATATTAAACAACGTTTGTTATGCACACAATTTCACTTGGTCACTGGACACTCTTTCCTTTGAGGGAATATTCCAGGCTGTTCAAATGTGTTAATTTTAGGCCCCAGAAAATATCGGAATCTGGAGGCAATTTCAATGGCGGCGCAGAACCTCGTTTTCTGGTACTCATTTATAGTGTTGGCTGAGTGAACCTCATTTCCATAAGTAGAATCACGTTTCTAAACGGTAAGTCATTTCACAAAGCAGATTACATAATCGCCGCTCAATTTGGAAATATCATCAACTTTGGTGTTATGTCTTATTGTCGTATCTCGATTCTTTAGAGAGCGCTGCATTTCCCGATTATAATAAAATCTCTCTAACTGGATTGTGACTGGCACTAGGAAAGGGGGCCTGTTATTATAATGAAAACTACCCATCTCTATTGTGAATGGCAGTTGGCAAGTGAGCCTGGCGTTACTGTAGAAACTCCCGAACTCGATTGTGAATGGCAGTAGGAAATGTGGCCTGCCATTATCATAAACATTTACCCAATGTGCACCTTACATCAGAAACAACGTACGAGGTCCTCTCCGTTTCGTTTCTCGGATAGCACTGCGATACATGCAATTTAATATAATCTTACTCAATGCGTGAACAGTTACTTACGTAGAACTCCGTATACAAGGTAGAATACCGCAGCGAAGCACGAGTACATTTGCTAGTAATACATAATAATACATTTTTAAACTTCAGGCTGTCCACAGTGTGTGTGACGAATGCATCTGAATTACGAATTATTCTGATGTTATTGGTATATCAGCATTCATTGTATAATTCATCGTTATCACAGAGCATTATTTAAATAATATTCATTCATTAAAGAACTACAATATTCTGAATTTAAACATCCAAATTTATGCTAAATTAGGTGTATTTTACAACTCGGAATAAGTGGAAATACATATTGCCAAGGTCGCAGCCAGATAATATCTTCGATGGGCGGAAGGTGGGAGTGGCAGGGGAATTGATACGAGGTCTATTATATTATTATCTCCCTCTGTGGGTTAGTAGTAGATTATCGTATTCTGAAGTCCATAACGTCGGCGATAAGTAGGATGAAGAGGTCAGCTCAATGCCTATCTGCCTTTGCCTCCACGGCTTAACATAGTATTAATTTTTGGTATAGGATAAGCACCTCTCCAGTACGATTCCTTGGCTGAATTATCAGCGTTGAGGCCTTCGGTTCAGAAGGTCCCGGCTTCGATTTTCGGTCGGGTCGGTGATATTAATCGCATCTGATTAATTCTTCTGGCTCGGGGACTGGGTATTTGTGTTTGTCCCAACACTTTCCTCTACATATTTAGACAATACACTACACTATCAACCACCACAGAAACACGCAGTAGTGATTTCATCCCTTCATATAGGGTTGGCGTCAGGAAGGGTATCTGGCAGTAAAACAGGGCCCAATCCACATGGGTGGCACAGTTTGCACCCGCAACCGCACAGGTGTGGGAAAAGTGGTAGAAGAAGAAGATAGGCACCTCTCCAGAAGTAGGTCTCATTTCTCCAGCATCGCCTCAAATGAAAATGACGATCGATTATGTCTTAATAAAGTTGTACTTGCGTCAAATGAGCAAGATTACCAATTCAACTTTACGGTCCTGGATTCATTAATACTAGGTAGAAAAGGGTAGGCAAATAGGTTCTTGAATTAAAAGTAAATTGTGTCTTTTGTACTAACTGAAACAATTAAAGCAAATCTCCTTTAACGAAATGAAACCGATATGGTAGTCCGCTATACAGGATCATCACCCTTATTCTCATAAAATCACAAAAGAAAACAAGCCTTTGCGTAAGCACGGTTAAAGAGATCACTAAAATGCTTCGAAATGCCGCATAAAGTAATGTAACTTCCCCATAAATGGGAAATTAAGAGAAGGCACATCGAAGATGTTCAGCTTCGTTCCTTTTCTGAGTCAAATTTTATCGCTATAAACTGTCATTCATAGGACAGAAGAATCCCAGCCTTAGTTATAACATTCCAGTTTATGGTCTTGCGACGCTCGTAATTGCTACTTGGTTTTAAAATGCGCAATAGAAATGTGGTCGTGCTCCAGGACACGGGATGAACATTGAAGGCGCAGCCTCCTAGAATATTGATGGCTCTTGCCAGCTTAATTCTTAATGCTCGGGGAGTCCCGGCTTTAGTGACCCTCTTCATTTCCTAGCAGGCCTTCAGTCATCCTCAGAATACAGCAGCGTCGGCCTCCTCTGGCTGTATGAATAGACGACGGGATGAAAACTCTTCCGCGTACTTTACTTTGTAAACGAAAATCTTCCTAAAATAAGTCCATCCCCTAAGGAAATATTCCTAAATTCATTTACATCGAGGTATGTCCGTTGGATACATTCTGTTCAAATGGTTTTGGGTTCGATATCAGGACCTGTTAAAAGAGTTTTTACAAACGTTTTAAAATGGGCTTATATCATCATACAAGCACACCTAAGAAACCACCTGGTTCAAGAAATAGTAACCTTAGCTATAAATCTGATACTAACAGTGGAGTGGTTGAGCATTTGAGGTTGCCATAACTGTTTTATGGACCTTTATTTTCTTTAGCCGAGAACATCTCCTGAGTGCGTGATGAAGGTGGTTTTCAAAAACATGGCAATAGTAGGTTGCATCGATCGTCACTGACTACCATTCAAACCCGAGTGATATATATATATATATATATATACAACAATTATTAGAATAAATTTTGACCTACAACATCTTAGTGACTATGCAAATAAAACAGTTTTTAATACTATCGAATAAAACTCAAGTTATTATTATCGGTGCCAATAACAACTTATATTCCCCTCAAGAAACGGGACATTTTTCCAATAATTTTTAACCATAAAACCATACCCTAAATTTATGGTTTCAGGTGTATGTATGGGTATGGTATTCTGTGTTCATGCTTTGCTAATGTGTTAGTATTAAATAATGCAGTTATGATACATATTTATTAGTATTAAGACTCACCAACTACGTAAGTCCTTTAGTGATCCAGACTGATCAGGAACTCACCTGAAAATAAACGATATACAGCATATTAGCACACTGTGATAGAACCTTAAACACAGCATAATTCAATTTTAAACTGTGATTCTACTAGTACTGCTACTACTACTACAACCACCAATCACAATACTACCAAACAAAATAATAAGACACATTTAACTATAAGAAAATGAAGACTGAAAGTCCACGGACATCTGTTCAGAATAGATGAAATGCGCTTAACAAAACAATATTTGCAAGTAGTGGACAATAGACCTAATAAAGGAAGATCAGAGAGAACTTCAACGGAGGAAAGAAGAGAGGCTTCCAGAAATGTGTTCCCAGTTACATGACATGGTCTTTAATGATCGTAAACGAATACAAATGCCAGCAATATTTAATGTTCCTTTACGGGCTAATGTTATTCATTTTACGGATGAAGGTTGTCAGGATTTATTCAACTGAAAGTGAATATTCAACGTGCTAATATGTCAGGATGAAGGTTGTCAGGATTTATTCAACTGAAAGTGAATATTCAACGTGCTAATATGTCAACTGGCAGTAATAGCTCTCAACCTGAAATGGTGCTTATAAGATAATCTTTTGATTGCCGCTTCGAAAAATCTGCACCGCCGCCACCACCACCACCACCATCCTTAAATACCAATTGCGCAACCAAAACAGATGATGACATGAAGAATTGAGGTCCTATACAAAGTGAAGAAGAAAAGTAATAATAATTAATGTTATTTGCTTTACGTCTCACGAACTACTTCTACAGTTTTCGAAGACGCCGAAGTGCCGGAATTTAGTCCCGCAGAAGTCCTTTTACGTGCCAGTAAATCTTCCGACACGAGGCTGACGTAGTGTATTGAAGTACCTTCAAATACCACTGGATTGAGCCCGGATCAAACCTGCCAAGTTAGGAGTCAGAAGGCCAGCGCCTCAAAAGAAGGAAAAGAGCTCAGTGAATTCTTATTGTAAATAATCATGGTTCGGTGTTAAAATACTACCTTCTGCTCCCCATCGTATCATGGGTTGTGTCCTAATTCTTTTAATTATGGAGTGGGGGTTAATAGAGGTAGACTCTCTCCTCTACGGAAAACAGTAAGGAGATAATTCGGGGCTTAAATGCTAATAGTGGCTGTGAACGAGACTTTTTTGTACCAAAATCTGCGGGAAGATAGTTGATGTGTGCGCCTCGTGTAACAGGGTCTACGCTGGGTCGTATGAGGAACAATAACGAGCAGCGTGTCAGTAGCTTTCGGAGTAATCAATTAAGAAGACTTTCTTTGCTTGCTACAGGCAATTTAATAGGATACACGTTTTCCTCCAACTTTGATATACTGTAATTGACAAACAGCAATAATGTATTAAACCATACTTCTTGCCTTACTGTCCTCCTTATCATCGCCCCAGTCACCTCCCCTCGTTTTTGAAGAGGACTCCCCCAGTAAATGCTAAAGGCTTTACAGATTGGACTGAAAGAAAACAACTAAACATTTATTCGTCGTATTGGATAACTACTGCAGATAGGTTCCGAAAGCTTTATTTGTAAGTGAACCCAGTAAGTGCAGGAAGGATATTTGAAATCGAAAACCAGAATTTCGGACGACATATGCAAAACTGGACGTCCCTGACTAATGGTCACAGTACGTACTGAAAAACTGTATGCTTGCGTGATGGTTTTGATTATCATCAATAAATATGAGCCACTAATAGAGACGTCCATTGTAAACTTCATCAATGAGAGCATTCTCGCTTTCCTGGCTGCTCGCTGGTTCGTATTGTTTTCACTATTCGCCAGCAAAGCCATTGTCTATAGGTTCCTTTGAATCAGAAGGGCGGTGGAGAAGGAATATCTGCGAAGCTTTCGATCCACTGACATTCTCAGGCCACTCCATAGAAGAGAGTGAAATATCTTCCAGAATTTTGTTTCCTTAATAGCAGAAAAATATTTAGAAGAAAAATCGGTGAGGTTAGATACAGATTTCCGTTGTGCTAAGAAGCGTTGATGAATAAGGGTAATAATACTAGTTGCGACTGAAATCACAGTCTTGAACCCTTGACACTTAGTCATCAGCACCAGCTGATTTTTTAGTCTTAAGATATCAGTACACAAATAACCTGTCCGCACTTTCTATTGCTCAGTGTTTATCGCGAGAAACAGGGAACAGAATGGGGCAAGCAGAAATTCTCTAATGCTGTTTTGACAAGAGTTAAGGGCAGTACACTCCTTCTTAAGTAGAAATATAAACTCATTCTTGTAAGTATATCTTCAGAAAATCACTCTTACTAGCTAGCGGGTTAAAAGAACTGTTCTTGTCCGTTGAACGACCATCTGTGAACCATAGTTAGTAGCTCGCTCTCTATGCTAAAGGTAACGTGATCATAACTCGGCGCAGTATTTTGTAGTCCCATATCAATATATATACTAACACAAAAATATTTTCAATGCAAAGTTTCGTCACTTTGGCTTGTCCTAAAAACTAAAAGTTCTGAAGGGCCAAAAAGTAATTGTACTGGTCTTCGAGTCAGAGGGAGCCGGGTACGATGTCCTTCCGGATCGGAGATTTTAACTGCGTATGGTTAATTCCTACAGCCCGGGGACTGGGTGTTTGTGCTTGTCGTAAAACATCCCTCTTCATATGCATTCAATAAGACACGCTAATAACCACCACAGAAACACTTAAAGTTTGTTTGTTCGTTACACATATCTATGCGCCTCCACTGATCAGTACCAACATTTACACCAAGGCGCATGAAGCATTCGGATGGGTCGTGGAGGCAGTTATACTGTAATATTCAAATTTTAACTCCATGCTGTAAGGGGGTACAAAACAATGCCATAAAATAGACAAAATATTGAAGTTGTACAAGGACTGGACATGACTCATTTCAGGCCCCTCATCGCGAGAAACAATACGAGGTAGGTCCCGAGGGGACTTCAAAAACAACTTTTCCGAGATATTTCCAGAAAGCTCCCCATTCTTGGAAACCAATCAAGCAATGTACAGTCGTAACCATGGTAACGCCAGCTCAAGATGTCCCATTCAACTTTTTCTCTAACTCTGTAAGAGGCAGTACCGAAACATGCCTTAGCTGAGTTCTGGCTTATCTTCCACTTACTTGTGCCAGGCTGCTTACTTTCATCTATCCTATCTGACCTTCCTTGGTCAACTGTTGTTCTTTTCTGACCTCGACGGTATTAGGTTTCGAGGCCTAGGGAGTCTTTCATTTTCACACCCTTCGTGGCTCTTCCCTTTCCTTGCCCGATACTTTCATTTTTCGAATTGTCGGACCCCTTCCACTTTTCCCCTCTATTGTTAATAGAGGATGGTTGACCAGTTGTACTTCCTCTTAAACAATAATCACGACCACCGCCTGATCCTTTAAACTTCGGGAGCCACCCTCTCTAAGCACAGAGATGCCGGCGTAAACGCAGCAATCGTACAATGAACAGAATCGGAAACCTTAAGAAGTTGCCCCTTAAAACTGTCATGAGACTCTTTGATCTCAAAATTTCATCTCTACCAATATACGGAATGGAAATCGTATGGACATATCTGAAACATGAACAACTACACATAATAGACACGGTCAAGACAAACTGTCTACAGAAGGTACTATGCATCTCCAAGTACTCTTCATTTCGACTGACCTAGGAATTAGCTAGGAAGCAGTTTCATCTGCAGAAACTTCCCATAAAGTGCTCTCTACCGTCAACCATAAGCGGTGCTTGAGAGAGTTGTGTGTAAAGTAAACCGACATCTGGGACGATTCTTATGCCACCGGTGCCATGATAGAAATTGGATTGTAGTGAACACAATATGAATCACGATATAAGTTACCATGACAAGGATGGCTGTGCATGGATTTCATAAAAAACTGTGCGAAACAACGCACTTTCATCAATCATGTGAGAATTGTGTGTGTTTGAGATGAGGACAAATGTGTGAACGCTACGATGCACTGAAATGCAAGCGGCGCTCAGAATCACTGACTTAATTATGCACAGAAACATGAATATGGTATTATTTTATTGCTATTTTGTTAGTTTATTGCTGGAGGGAGGAGCAGACGGATCTAAATAAAATCCATCAACCAAAGAAAGGGTAGCGTTGTGATCTTGGATCCAACTATCAGACTTGAAGTGAGCTCTAGCCAGCCGGAGGAGATAGACAAGGAAAAGAGAGCCATCTATGAGCCAACAATAGAATATTTCGAACACTCCTACATAATTTCTTGCGTTAAAGTTGTTCGACTGTTAATTGTGATCAAAGGAACAATGCCTAAATTTTGTGTGAAACATTTGCGAAATCTGGGGATTCCTAATAGTATCCTCCTAGATGTGTCAATAATAGTGATCAAGGGGTCACTTGAAATTTTTCGCAATCATCTTTACAAGCCACTGTTCATTATGATTTTGAATATTATTGATGTGGTATAGTCTAGTTTGCCATGTTCGGCTACCAATAAATAAATAAATAAATAAATAAATAAATAAATAAATAAATGGCTATTGGCTGTAATAAATTCTTCATTCATTCATTCAATAGCGTTTACCGGAATTATGATACACTCTATCAATATTCCAAATATCCACCGCTTGACCAGAATAGAGGTCTCAGCCCGTTACCCCTATCGAGTTCCAGTATCTCATCTTTCTGGAGAAGTACATATCGTTATGATTGGTTCCACAATTCGTTAACGAAGGGTTGTTGCGACATTGTTCTGTTCCGTTGAAACAGATGAACATAGTAATGTCTTGGATTTCATTTCAAAGAACAAATCCATTGATGGATACTAAATTGGTACATTAAAATCGGGTAACTTGAAGATGAGCATTTCCAGACACATCGAGGGCTCTCTGTCGGCCTTTGTTTTCCAAGATTACGGCTTCAAACTCGACGAAGGTTGCTAGACTGACAGTCCGTAGAAAAGCCCATTCAGCATTACATGCCGTCCGATGTCTGCATTTTAAAGATCTCGGGTGACATATTCGGAGTTACTTGTCAAAAATAACTCAGTCTTTGGTCACCCAATAGATTTCTGGTTTCTCTGTCATCCGGTAGAGTAAAATGGAACGTCGAAATTGACACACAGACGGGCTATACGACATTAAATCAAACTATCTGCCAACGGCAGCTGAAGACATAAAATACTTATTTATTCCAGACTTATTAATATAATGTATTGGTATTCTCTCGACAATTATAAGGAATAGCAAGCAAAACTTTCAAACATTCAAAAATGTAATTTTGGGATTGGAACTGCGGCCGTCTCATCGATAAAGGTTATTTTCCCTGTAAGAGGTCTGGCTCCATGTCTAAATGGTTAGCGTGCTGGCCTTTGGCCAGAGGGTCCCGGGTTCGATTCCCGGAAGGGTCGGGAATTTTAACCATCATTGGTTAATTTCGCTGGCACAGGGGCTGGGTGAATGTGTCGTCCTCATCAGCATTTCATCGTCATCACGACGCGCAGGTCGCCTACGGGAGTCAAATCAAAAGACCTCTACCTAGCGAGCCGAACATGACCTCGGACACTCCCGGCACTAAAAGCCATACGCCATTTCATTTCCCTGTACGAGGAATCCATTCCTGAAAATTTTACCAGCATTTTGGTTACACGCTGTATACAATTCGATTCTATTCATCTTGCGTTTTACACCTGTACAGAGTTTGAATGCTCACCTGTCGTAACTTTTCTTTTATTTGTTAAATTTGTTCGGCCGGTTGGATGTTATCATCACTGTTATCAAGACAATACCAACGAACGTGACTTCTATCCAATCACACCGATGAAACAGTAAATGTTCATAAAGGAACCTAGATTTATATGATATTGCACGAAGTGGCTTTCAGCTGCGTAAGTGGCGATAATTCCTTGTGAATCGCACTGTATTCCTTATCATAGCATTCCGCAAAATCATGTACCTCAATAAATGGATAATTTAAGAATGTCGATAGCTTATCAGACCCCGAATTGGTAAGTTTAGTTCTGAGTTTAAAATTATTTTTAGTTTTATTTTGTGAGTGACTATATTTTAATACCAGAATGACTGGATATTTTTCATTTCGCTACAATCTAGCGAATTTTCACATCCATTTAGCGCCGAAAATAAATTTTTAGTTGGCAGCACTGGATAAAAGGGACTATGTTTTCTTAAAGTAAGTAAAATTTACTGACTGCAGTTGCCAGATACATAACCTTACCCTCTTTTCCGAGTTAAAATTCAAGTTCATTATATTTTCATGAAATAATTACCTCCAGTGCCCATATAACCTTCTATATCCAATATGGATGCAGTGAATATCTTTTATTGTAGGCCATGCTACTATTACTGCTTGGTTCTTCAGGCGATTTACATGCCAGCGGCTGGAAGACAGAACTGTTAGCCTATAGATTATGCATGGGTACACTCAATTTCCCCGTGGGTTCATTTACACTAAAGCAAGCTGTGCTACTCCAATTCTCCAACACAGCGACATTAGATAGGCACCGTTTGTAATGGCTCAGGCCTTTGTTCCGGGAGCAGACAGTTATGGCCTCTTAAGAGAAGGATAGACAATATAAATTTTACGAATAATTTTGTACAGAGAGTCTTACGACCCAGTGTACTATAATGTAAGAGAATTGGTCACCATGCACTATTCGATTACCACCACCATCATTATCATAGTTAGATACTATGAGACGTTACTTACGTTATTATACAAGGCTGGGAAATACAAGGCCTCGCTTGTCGTGAAACTGGTTCCCCCATCGTTCTGCCGCTGGGTGCGCTCTTCTTAGTCATAAAATTGCGCGGGTGAAGTACTCATTCAAACATTCACGAGCGTGTCAAGACGTATTTTTGTACTTGAGCTTTCAAGTGCTAGTGCGGGTGATTTTAATTTAGTGACTGAAATTAATGACGTATTTACGTAATGCGAACATCGGACGATTCTTTAAAAACATGCTGTACTATAGTGTACTACAGTAAATCAAAGACCTCGTCTTTAAAAGAAAATGGTGTTTGGCAATTTCTCGTCAAGGAAATAGAATAGGATCCCTGTGGAAATCCAGTGTGCATTCCACTGTTCGCAGTAGGCATTTTAAAGACTCAGATTAGTGCAAACACGTCACTATGAATCCTACTTCCGCATGTCATTCAGTCTGTACTTCATGTTGTTCCCGGACACAAACAAACACAATCACATACAGGAAAACCACATAAGAGGAAGGCTACAGACGTGGAACATGAAGCTAAACTCTACAAGAAAATTGAACATGTAGAACCAACCACACCTACAGCCAACGAAGAGAAGGACCCTCCACCCGTAATTATCAGTGAACCATTATATAAAACCACAGGCAAAGAGTACTCTATTAAACTTAAACTATACAGCACTAAAGTAGGTTTGAAACTGAAAAGAAAATATTTAGAAAATGTAGGAAACAAACATCACTTATAATGAAGCAAAGAAATATTATTACTGTTGTAAACAAGGTTGGGTTTACAAAAAGCACAACTTCTTTATTTGCTTCACATGTAAAATTACAATATTTACACTAACAAAACTGAAAGTTATCTCGAAGCAAATTGAACTATGAATTTGGAGAAAGAGTCTGTCTTTGTACACTATATACACGTTGGAGTATTCACGTTCACTACTATTTCGGAAATATAGTCCTTGTGACATGAAAAGTTCTTGATAGTCGAAAACTATCAGAAGCACTGACGTAAATATCTCAGAGAGTCCTTCCTTGTTGAAGTGTCTGAGTTCATTAACGTAAGTTCAATGACTGAAGAGTTCCTACTTAGCGAAACTAAGTCGATAATGGGAGCTTGCATTAGCTAGGGAATGATAGTGGCATATAATGGTAAGACTGGGCATGGACAGCGGAATAGGCAAGAGGAGCGGTGACCCGAGGTGAGACCTCTTACTGCCAGAAATTCAGTCCACCTGGCCGAAGCACATTTTCGAGAGGAGTAGCCTCCGTGCTCGACGTAGGGTGTATTCTGGAGCTGGACACCGGGGTCAGTGGGCGTCTGGACAGGCTAGGAGCTCCTTTATATAGCACACACGACGTTCCAGGCACGCGCACTGAGGGCTGCGCGTCGAGGCTCGAAGAATAACACACTGGCACGCGTGTAGCTGGCTGGCGGATCGAGAAGGGAGCGACGGACATACAACAATTACCACTTTAAAACCCCAAAATTAAAAAAAAAAACAGGGCTTGAGAGGCAACTAAATAACATTACAGAACTAGCTGAACAAGGTGATTTGAAAGCAAATTTCTTGATTGAGCAGATTCAAGATTTTTGTATACGGAAGTATAAATTCAGAGAGAGTATTATAAAGGTCTGCATATTACTGTCCAACAGGTCATCCACCGGCTACAGGTTCCTAAGATCTCTTAATATTTTGTATCTACCACACCAGCAATCTGTAAAAACTTACATTGGCCATAGGAATTACTTATTTCGTACGAGCTCGTCTGATTGCAGAAAAGAAATCTCTACAGCGCATAATGAAAAGGTTGCTTCTCTCATCATACTCTAGACTATTTACTCTTTACTTTTAAAGACGAGGTCTTTGATTTACGGCAAGGAAAACTATAGTACAGCATGCTTTTAAAGAATTATGGAAAAAAAAAATCAAAGCTGGTCTATGACAGGACTTTGGATAAGCTTCTTGGAATGCTGATGTACTGTAGAGAGAGATGTTGTTGGTATTGAAGACACACTTTCTAATAAATTGCTCTGTATTCTGTTCAAAGGTCTTTCCACACATTACAGGATTCCTGTGTCATATTGTTTTACACACAGCAAACCTTTGAACAGAAAAGTGTTAATGCTAAGTTAGGCTAGGCAGTGATGTGAGATTCAAATGGTGACACTGAACTGGAGACCCATTACAAAGACTACTTTTTTAAGTATTAGCCTTTACGTGTGTATAAATTGACTATAGATTCTCATAAACACTTTAAGAAACCACTGTAAAGATGTACAAATTTGTGTTGACTGTGGGTCCGTACTACGACGACTCATAACCTCAAGATACTGATGTAAACACGTTTCCAACAGGACATGTTAACATCATATTGACGGAATTATTTGCACTACAACAAAAATGGATCATAAGCAACATTCAGAACACGTGGTTTCTCCGTAAGTATCATAATTAGCTATACATTAGCGAATTTTCACAAGCACTAGTCACAAGATCCATGCTGAACATGGGAAGACATTCAAAATTTGTCTTAGAAAGGCGATCCTAGCGGGAGAACTGGAAACTAAATTCGGTGACCCCACTTCTCATTGCTCATTTGCCAGCCTTGTATTATAGGGTAATAATAATAATAATGCTATTTGCTTTACGTCCCACTAACTACTTTTAAGGTCTTCGGAGACGTATTATAGGGTAAGCAACGCTATGAAATCACACTCAAAAAATGTATAAATACTTACATTCTGTGTTAGAGTGGAGAGAAGTGACGACTTCATTAAGATAAGTTCCGAATTTCAAGTTTGTAAGGATTTAAACAGAAATAAACATAAATGTTAATATATTTCAAAATATTTTGAGTGTGATTTGATAGTTTCTGATGATGTTCTTTCAAGAACGAAACATGTTAATTAAGATGTTTCTTTTACAGGTAGCTTTTTTTGCTAGTTGCTTTACGTCGCACCGACACAGATAGGTCTTATGGCGACGATGGGACAGGAAAGGGCTAGGAGTGGGAAGGAAGCGGCCGTGGCCTTAATTAAGGTTCAGCCCCAGCATTTCCCTGGTGCGAAAATGGGAAACCACGGAAAACCATTTTCAGGGCTGCCGACAGTGGGGTTCGAACGTACTATCTCACGAACACTGGATACTGACCGCACTTAAGCGACTGCAGCTGTCGAGCTCGGTGCCAGTTGTTTCAATTGAACAATACTTATAAGTACAGTAGTATATACTGTACTTTTTAATAGAAAACTGATTCCCATATTGCCTTGAATTATCGATCTAGTTAAAAAAAAGCATCGACCTACGAAGATCTTTTCCCCCTACTTTCCACTATGTTATGAACCTGCGTGTATTTGGAAATTGCGGAAGTGTAAAGTGTTGAATGTGGGAAAAGGAACATTAAGGACGACACAAACACCCAGTTCCCAGGCCAGGGATATTGATCATGTACAATTAAAAACCTCTGACGCGGCCGGGAATCGAACCCGGGGCTCCCGGGTGACAAGCGGACGCCTTGCCCCATACACCACGGGGCCGAACTATCGATCAAGTTGCTTCACAAATACTTGAAATTTACCATAACTTTCAATATAAATATTCGGTTTTGTTCCCTGCATTTTTTTCCCTCACACCTCTTGTTATCTTTCTTTATTTCCTTCTTATTCTGTTTACCCTCCAGGGTTGGTTTTTCCCTCGGACTCAGCGAGGGATCCTACCTCTATCATCTCAAGAGCATGTCCTGGAGCGTGAGACTTTCGGTCAGGGGATACAATTTGGGAGGAGCACAAGTACCCCACCCAGGCGGCCACACCTGCTATGCTGAACAGGGACCTTGTGGGGGATGGGAAGATTGGAAGGGATAGGCAAGGAAGAGGGAAGGAAGCAGCTGTAGCCTTAAGTTAGGTACCATCCCGTCATTTGCCTGGAGGAGAAGTAGGAAACCTCGGAAAACCTCTCCGAGGATGGCTGAGGTCGTAATCGAACCCTCCTCTACTCAGTTGACCTCCTAGGCTGAGTTGACCGCGTTCCAGCTCTCATACCATTTTTCAAATTTCGTGGCAGAGCTGGGAATCGAATCCGGGCCTCTGGGGTTAGCAGCAAGTCACGCTAACCACTACACCACAGAGGCGGACACCTCTTGTCATGAGTAGCATGATACTTTGTCTTGCCCTCTACACTGGTTCTCTGTTGTTCAATCTTGTTGGAAATCTCTGTCATATTAAAAAAAATCACTTTATCATTGGAAAATAGCTTACTATGAACTTTTGGCTTTCTCAAAAACTTTTTGCTGTCCTGGTGACATCCTGCATCACTACTTCTCTATAGTCTGTCTAGGCCAAGCGATTCCAACTGAGGTGCTCCCACGGCCCCGACAGCAGCCCCGGTGCTGTGCTATAGCACCGCTGAGTTGGTGGGGGAAGGAGGGGAAGTGGCAGAGGCAGAACCACAGGTCGTCAAGTCAGCGCGCAGCTTATGAAAACAATGTTATTCATGACAGTTCTGTAAACATATAAACACACAATTTATTCTGTACATACTTTGCGTTTGCCTTAATGTGTACATTTAGCGTTTAAATCGATTGTTGACATAGTTTTGCGGCAACTAATTTACCAATAATGGGTACAATCGATTTGGCAGTAGAAATTCTAAGTACAGCCTCTAAGTCCGCATCAGACAGAGAAGTCCTAGTTCTGCATTTATTTAAATTCAGAATTGAAAACATCTGTTCGCATGCATAAGTTGTACCGAACATTGACGTAAATTCTAAGGCAACTGCTTGAAGTTTTGGAAATTATTGTGGTTGAACACCTTTGTAAAAGGATATTAAACCACCGCTGTAGTGGTAGTACCTGTCTTTTAGGATTGCGTCGCACTCTAGTCTTATCAGCTCTGTTTGGAAACATGATGGTGATTTTTCAAGATGTGCTGAAAATGGGATCATAAATACTTCAAGTTGAGGTGCCATATCATTCACTTCTTTGAATCGGGAATTGAGTTCAGAGTGCAAAGTCTGTAACGAGGTCTGATAGTCTCCAAGATTTTCATAAGTAGACAAACGTAAGTTCCTGTACATGACGAGAGATGGTTTGTTTTGACAAGCTTATCGCCTCAAAGTGAGCCACAGCGCGTGGACCCAGTACTTCCGAGCACTCTATTAAACATTCTTCTATAAATTCACCATCAGTAAAGGTTAGCCCACTTTTTGCAATTTTCAGAGCAACAATAGCCCATAACGTGCTCGAACTGCGCCTTCTAAAGTGTTGGGTTCAAGTATCTGTGGGATAGGGAGATAAAATAAAAATAATTATTTTTTGTGTTTTTTTTGCAATAGGTCTTATGGTGACGATGGGATAGGAATGGGAAGGAAGCGGCCGTGGCCTTAATTAAGGAACAGCCCCAGCATTTTCTTGGTTTGAAAATGGGAAACCACGGAAAACCCTCTTCAGCGCTTCGAACCCACTATCTCTTGGATGCAAGCTCACAGCTGAGCGCCTCTAACTGCGCCGCCAACTCGCCCGGTGTGTTTTCTTAGCAGCACATCTAATTCTAAACAGTTCCTAAAAGTACAAAACCAAAAACGAAAACATATCTCCTAAATTGCATGTAAAACAATTCCTAATGAGTAAGTTATTACGTATCTTTGAAGAACTTGGCAATTTCGATTTTAACTTAGCAATTTGTTCGGTTCTTGCTGCGCCAACAATGTCATCATAGGTGGAAACATGTTTATTGTGGTAGTGCCGTCGAACGGTTGAAGACTTTACGTTTAAAATGGCATGACAAATTGAACATTGAGATTTCCCTTCGGTATTGAGAACAAAATATGAATCCACCCATGAAGGATTAAACGACATTTTTAACGAAGGAGAAACCAACTGCTCCACCGTCTGTTCTATCGAATAGATTCTACTGAGAATGACGCACGCAGAGAGAGAATGAGAATGAATGTACTGTCTTTTACGTACACATGCACCGACCACTGCGTGGAGTAGGTGGGGAAGGAGGGGAACGGTGCTGCTGAGTGCAGCGCTGGTGCGCCCCAACACAAAGTGCTCGAGTTGGAAAGGTCTGGTCTAGGCCAAGGCCTAGGAATGAGAATGAAGCGGATGTGGCCTAATTAAGATACAGCACCAGCATTTGTCTTGTGTGCGAATGGGAAACTATGGCAAACCATGTTCAGTGTTCAGAGTGACGCGCTTCGGGCCTCGGGACCCTGGGTTCGATTCTCGGCTGAGTAGTGGATTTTATTAGTTAATGGGTAAAGCAACAGACCATATGGACCTAGATAATATACATACATACATACATACATACATACATACATACATACATACATACATACATACATACATACATACATACATACATCATTATAGACCGTTATTCCTTTCAGCGTTCAGTGCAAGCCTCTATTTGCAACTAGTTTTGTGGCCACATTTAGTTCTATACCTCTTGTTTCTAAAACGTTAGAAATTGAGTCTAACTTTCGTCGTCTTGGACTTCCTATACTTCTCTTACCCTCTATAAGAGAGTATATTATTCTCCTAGGTAACCTATCCTCCTCCATTCGTCTCATATGACCCCACCACTGAGGCCGGTTTATGCGTACAGCTTCATCCATCGAGTTCATTCCTAACTTAGCCTTTTTTCCTCATTCCGAGTACCTCCTGCAATTGTTCTCACCTGTTTGTACCAGCAATCATTCTCGCTACTTTCATATCTCTTACTTCTAACTTATAAATATCATGAGCTCACCCAGCTTTCGCTCCCATAAAGCAAAGCTGATCTGAAGACAGTCCGATGTAAAGATAGTTTCGTCCGAGAGCTGACTTCCTTCTTACAGAATACTGTTGATCGCAACTCTGAGCTCACACTGCATTAGCTTTACTGCGCCTTAATTCAATCTATTTTACTATATCACCATCCTGGGGGAACACACATCCTAAATACTTGAAATTATCTACCTGTTCAAGCTTTATATCACAAATATGATACCCAGTTCTGCTGAATTTCTTACCTACTGACATCAATTTAGTCTTGGAAAGGCTAATTTTCATACCATACTCATTGCACCTATTTTCGAGTTCCAAGATATTAGACTGCAGGCTTTCGGCACAATCTTCCATTAAGACCAAGTCATCAGCATAGGTCAGACTGCTTACTACATTTCCACCTGCCCGAATCCCTCCCTGCCAATGTATACCTTTCAGCACATGATCCATGTAAACTACGAGCAGCAAAGGTGAAAGATTACAGCCTTGTCTAACCCCTGTAAGTACCGTGAACCAGGAACTCATTCTACCATCAATTCTCACTGCAGCCCAATTATCAACATAAATGCCTTTGATTTATTTTAATAATCTACCCTTGATCCCATAGTCCCCCAGTATGGTGAACATCTTTTCCCTCGGTACCCTGTCATATGCTTTCTCTAGTTCTACGAAACATAAACACAACTATCTATTCCTCTCGTAGCATTTTTAAATTACAAGGCGCATACTGAAAGTCAGATCCTGACAGTCCCTCTGTGGTCTGAAACCACACTGATTTTCATCCAACTTCCTCTCAACCATTGATCGCACCCTCCCTTCCAAGATGCCAGTGAATACTTTGCCTGGTATACTAATCAATGAGATACCTCAATAGTTGCTGCAGTCCTTTCTATTCCTTTGCTTATAGGTAGGTGCAATTACTGCTTTTGTCCAATTTTAAGGTACCGTACCAACACTCCTTGCTAGTCTTATTATTCTATGAAGCCATTTCATCCCTGCCTTCCCACTATACTTCACTATTTCAGGTCTAATTCCATCTATTCCTGCTGCTTTATGACAATGGAATTTATTTACCATACTTTCCACTTCCTCAAGCATAATTTCATTTTCCTCTTCCCCATGAGCTCCGTTGTTCGTGACAACACCATGAAGATTTTCTTTTACGTTGAAAAGGTTTTCAAAATACTCCCTCCACCTGTCCAGCGATTCCCTGGGATCTGCTATGAGTTCACCTGAATTACCCAAAATCCCGTTCATTTCTTTTTCCCTCCCTTCCTAAGGTTCTTTCTTTCTTTTTTTTTTTTTGCTAGGGGCTTTACGTCGCACCGACACAGATAGGTCTTATGGCGACGATGGGATAGGAAAGGCCTAGGAGTTGGAAGGAAGCGGCCGTGGCCTTAATTAAGGTACAGCCCCAGCATTTCCCTGGTGTGAAAATGGGAAACCACGGAAAACCATCTTCAGGGCTGCCGATAGTGGGATTCGAACCTACTATCTCCCGGATGCAAGCTCACAGCCGTGCGCCTCTACGCGCACGGCCAACTCGCCCGGTAGGTTCTTTTTTAATGTCCAGAAAGCTTTCCCTGCTGCTTGACCTAACCTTTCCAGATTATTACCAAAATCTTCTCAAAACTTCTTTTTGGATTCAACAACTACTTGTTTCGCTCTGTTTCTTTCTTCTATGTACAGTTTCCTGTCTGCATCAGCCCTTGTTTGGAGCCATTTCTGATAAGCCTTCTTTTTACGTTTACAAGCTGCTTTCACTCCATAATTACACCAATATATTAGCTTTTTTCACATCTTTACTCACAGTTATTCCTGGACATTCCCTTGCTGTTCCTACTACAGCATCCCTGTATGTCACCCATTCTCTTTCTATATCCCGAACCTGCTTATTGTCCACTGTTCGGAACTTCTCACTAGTTACATCCATGTACTTCTGTCTAATTTCCTCGTCCTGGAGATTTTCTGCCCTTATTCGTTTGCAGACAGATTTTACTTTCTCTGTCCGGCTCCATGGCTAAATGATTAGCGTGCTGGCCTTTGGTCACAGGAGTCCGGGTTCGATTCCCGGCAGGGTCGGGAATTTTAACCATACTTGGTTAATTTCGCTGGCACGGAGGTGGGTGTATGTGTCTTCACAATCATTTCATCCTCATCACGACACGCAGGTCACCTATGTGCGTCAAATCAAAAGACCTGCATCTGGTGAGCCGAACTTGTCCTCGGACACTCCCGGCACTAAAAACCATACGCCATTTCATTTTTAATTTCACTTTCTCTATCGGAAGCCTAGAGATATTTAGTTCACTGCAGATCAGATAGTGATCTGTTTCATCGGAAAATCACCGGAAAACCCTTTCATTCCTAACAGATTTCCTGAATTCGAAGTCGGTTAAGATATAGTCTATTATGGATCTGGTACCCCTAGCCTCCCATGTGTACGGTGAATATCCTTATGCTTAAAGAATGTATTCGTAACTGCTAAACCCATGCTAGCAAATAAGTCCAGCAGATGCTTCCCATTCCTATTTGCTTCCATTTCTTCCCCACATTTACCAATCACCCTTTTGTATCCTTCAGTTCTATTTCCAAATCTCGTATTTTAATCGCCCATTAGCACTATCCTATCCTTACTGTTAACCCTGACTACGATGTCACTCAATGTCCTCATCTGCACCCTCTCATGGTGAATACACTTAGACATTTCTCGTCCTAATTCCTCCAAATGCCAAATCTACCCACATCATTCGCTCATTTACGTGCCTAACAGAAACTATGTTGCGTGCAATGGTATTCCTGATAAACAGCCCTACCCCATACTCTGCCCTTCCCTTTTTAACACCCGTCAAGTACACTTTATAATCTCCTATCTCTTCTTCGTTATCTTGCCTTGTCCGAATATCACTTACTCCTAGCACATCCAGATGCATCCTCTCTGCTGACTCATCCATTTCTACTTTCTTTTTACCGAGCTCGATAGCTGCAGTCGCTTAAGTGGGGCCAGTATCCAGTATTCGGGAGATAGTGGGTTCGAACCCCACTGTCGGCAGCCCTGAAGATGGTTTTCTGTGGTTTCCCATTTTTACACCAGGAAAATTCTGGGGCTGTACCTTAATTAAGGCCACGGCCGCTTCCTTCTCAGTCCTAGCCCTTTCCTGTCCCATCGTCACCATAAGACCTATCTGTGTCGGTGCGACGTAAAGCCAATAGCAAAAAAAAAAAAAACAAAAAAACAAACTTTCTTTCTGCCTAAGCCCCATTAATAGTGATAGCTCCCGATCGAAATCCACTTCGTTAGCCAAGTTTCCAAGGAGTCTCTCGCCTGTCAAATGGGAGTGGGACTTCGTTACTCCCATAGTCCAAGTGAGGATCTCTCCTCTAACGAGTTAGGGCCCACCGGTGGGTTATATAGCCTTAGCCGCCTGAGCAAAAGGAAGGCTATGACTCAGAATATGTCCGAGATGCCCACTCCCATTGTGTAGTAACTGGTATTCCGACTCTCAGGGCCACTTATTTGGCCACTCAGCCGTTGCCCATGGTTCACGAACTAGGACGTGACTACAGTAACCCACGCCATGAACCATCCTAGATAATATTTCAAATTAAATAATACCAAATTAAATATGGTACATTTGTAGTGCTGAGATGATTATCTGATGAACTTCTACAGTCAACTTTACACATCGTTAAACTAAGTTTATTCGAGTGTTGGTCTGTTAACCTTGTGTGCTGATGAACTTCGTTATCACCTGTCTTGCGATACAACGAGGTGTTTACTAAATCCAACGTTACGTAATCAAATATATGCTGCTGTAAAATTGGATTTGTGGTCTTCAGTGTGAGCAGCCACAAGGCTAAATCTTATCATCTTGCTTTACGGGTGGATAATCCGCCCCTGCTTTGCTGTGAGTCTATCAGTGAAATGAACCGTCACGTCGCCACTTGAAAGTGTAGCGCACTGGGCTTAAGGTCTCCTATTCAATACTTGTACAGTAGTAAGAAAGGGAAGGTTATTCACCTCCACCCCGGTACAACTCACAACTATGGTTTTGTCACAACTGTCGACAGTACTATATGTTTGTATTTTATTATAAAATCTGTACATCTGTACTAAAATTACTTATCACGTCGGATTAGATAAAGTAAAATACCCTTCATGATTCTGCACAGTTCCATAGTCGCATTCAATCTACACCCATTCGCTTTTAAAAGTTAGTTCACCGGGCGAGTTGGCCGTGCGCGTAGAGGCGCGCGGCTGTGAGCTTGCATCCGGGAGATAGTAGGTTCGAATCCCACTGTCGGCAGCCCTGAAAATGGTTTTCCGTGGTTTCCCATTTTCACACCAGGCAAATGCTGGGGCTGTACCTTAATTAAGGCCACGGCCGCTTCCTTCCAACTCCTAGGCCTTTCCTATCCCATCGTCGCCATAAGACCTATCTGTGTCGGTGCGACGTAAAGCCCCTAGCAAAAAAAAAAAAGTTAGTTCTCTTGAATACCTGCCATACTGTGAGGACGTTTATGGGTAATATTTCTAGGTTTGATAACATGTCTTCCCTGTATGAGAATTCGTGATTTGTAACAGAGGATTGAATGGTTATGGCAAGTGATACACAAGTTACCCAGAAATATCGACTTAAAGCGGATAATTTCAGCCGCCCAGAAAGGCAGTACAATATAATTTCTTTGAATGTAGAATGCGTTTTTTTGCCGACGACCTACTTTGTCGAAAAGAGGCCAGGGCGCGGAAACTTTGGACAAACGTGCTCAAAATATCTGCATAAGATGAACTCGTGGAACGCTAGGGGATTTACGTCGCTCCGACACAGATAGGTCTTATGGCGACGATGGGATAGGAAAGGCCTAGGCTAGGAGTTGGAAGGAAGCGGCCGTGGCCTTAATTAAGGTACAGCCCCAGCATTTTCCTGGTGTGAAAATGGGAAACTACGGAAAACCATCTTCAGGGCTGCCGATAGTGGGATTCGAACCTACTATCTCCCGGATGCAAGCTCACAGCCGCGCGCCTCAACGCGCACGGCCAACTCGCCCGGTACTCGTGGAACGACAGCAGATCGTAGTCATATTATTATTACTACTGTCGTACCTGTCTTTGACTTGGTCGTGCAGGTGGTTCAGGTAAATGAAATGAAAAACGGCACGGATTATTACTTTTCACGAACAGCACTACACTTGCGATCTACCAATGGCAATTTCCAGTGCTGGAATGACCTGGCCACAGCTGGACTGCTCTGCTGTGTTCCGTTCACTGTGTTAACTCCCCATTGCTACCAGCACCTCCGTACCATGGATCGAATAACTCGAATACTATGATGGATCAGTGTATCAGGTACGAGTAGTTATCAGAATGTGACGCAGAGAAACGGCAAGATTAAATAAGTTATATAACTCGCAGACGTCGACTCACGGCCCGCTTTAGGACAGAAAGTACATTCAGGTATCGGGGCCGGCAACGGTTCTTCTGCGATAAAAATATTTGAGACATGGAAGATCAGAAATGGCTCTTTCTTTGTTGCAAAGGACTCATCTGTACGACTAACAGTAACAGCGATAGGACGAAGGAAATATATAATTGTAGGATCAATTTGTACTATGCATATGATCTAGAACGTTATTTTCTACAACTTTTGTTATGTAGCATTTATCGATAGGATCAGTATTAACGGTGATGTCTCAACGTTAATTTTTTTTCCTATTTGCTTTACGTAGCACCGACACAGATATGTCTTTTGGCGACGATGGGATAGGAAAGGCCTAGGAAGTGGAAGGAAGCGGCCGTGGCCTTAATTAAGGTACAGCCCCGGCTTTTGCCTGGTGTGAAAATGGGAAACCACGGAAAACCATCTTCAGGGCTGCCGACAGTGGGGCTCGAACCCACTATCTCCCGATTACTGGATACTGGCCGCACTTAAGCGTTAATTTTTAAACTTCGCCCTAAATTGCTATTTCACCCAGCATGAGTACAATTATTTATAGCCTAGATTGTAGTGCCCTCCTTTATAATCGTAAATACTAATTTTAAGTGAATTCTGTTCATCCGTTTTCTCGTGATCCGCGTACGTACATCCACCCATCCATACATACAAACAGAGATACATACAGATGGATATGGTAGAAATTTAGAAAAAAATGCATATCCTTCTTATACTGAACATAACCGGCACAAAATGCCAATTTAAAAAAACTGACTAAAATGCAGACAAAACTGATAATTTATTTATATAGATAATAATAATAATATAAAAATAAATATTAGATTACTGAGCTGTGGTTCCCCGATGAAATATTGTTTATCCCATGAATTTCAAATAAAAAATCATTCGCGTGTTTGCATCATTTCGTTGACATAAAGAACGTATTCTATGCGTGCTGTTTCCATGAAAACGGCTCATGTTTTCAAATTATCACATCAATGTAGACATATCGACAATTGAGGTTCATACAAAGTAAGTACGTAGGGCTATTGACTACGATGTCCGAGGTTATTTACTGAAACAGCAACTTGAGAGCACAGTAACCAGCGGAGTGTCTCGCATGACTGACACAATTCCTACGGCTGTTCGTCTTCTCCGATTTACAACTGTTCGTTTATTATTGCCACGATCATAGATAATATTAATGCTGTGCGTCAATTAACTTCATGTACAACCTTGTCGTGCTTTCCATATTCCATATTCATTACTGGATGCCCTTTATTTCTGCTCTCAAGGCCAGTCAGGCGATCGAAGAAAATTCATTAGACAGACATTTTCTGATTTCGTGTTTAACTACCTAGAACCTTTTCTCTTTTAATCAATAATTCTTTGCTTTTAGTGATATTGCATGGTGGGAACCACGCGGCCCAAATAATTACTGTTATTAATAGTAATTGTTTTCAGAACACATCACATTAGATTTTGCAAGGCTGACTTATTCTTTCTTTCTTAATCTGTTTACTCTCCAGGGTTGGTTTTTCCCTCGGACTCAGCGAGGGATCCCACCTCTACCGTATGAAGGGCAGTGTCCTGGAGCTTGAGACTGTGGGTCGGGGGATGAAACTGGGGAGGAAGACCAGTACCTCGCCCAGGCGGCCTCACCTGCTATGCTGAAGAGGGGCCTCGTGAGAGGATGGGAAGAATGGAAGGGATAGACAAGGAAGAGGGAAGGAAGCGGCCGTGGCCTTAAGATAGGTACCATCCCTGCATTTGCCTGGAGGAGAAGTGGGAAACCACGGAAAACTACTTCGAGGATGGCTGTGGAGGGAATCGAACGCCCCTCTACTCAGTTGACCTCCCGAGGCTCAGTGGACCCCGTTCCTGCCCTCGTTCAAATTTCGTGGCAGAGCCGGGAATCGAACCCGGGCTTCCGGGGGTGGCAGCTAATCACACTAACCACTACACCACAGAGGTGAACTCTGACTTTTTCTTGGGCTGCTGTATCAAATTCCGTCGTGCTAATTTTATTGCACTTATTTATATATTTACAAAACTGGAACAGGTTGATGTTTATTCTGTAAGAATGAAGAATGACTTCGCTGTAGGGGAATGAAAGCTGCTTGGACTCGGCATATCTTATTCATAAGTTGGAAATAAATGACATGAACGTAGCAAGAATGATTGCTGGTACAAACAGGTAGGGCCGAGCTCGATAGCTGCAGTTGCTTAAGTGCGGCCAGTATCCAGTATTCGGGAGTTAGTGGGTTCGAACCCCACTGTCGGCAGGCCTGAAGATGGTTTTCCTTGGTTTCCCATTTTTACACCAGGCAAATGCTCGGACTGTACCTTAATTAATGCCACGGCCGCTTCCTTCCCAGTCCTAGCCCTTTCCTGTCCCATCGTCGCCATAAGACCTATCTGTGCCGGTGCGACGTAAAGCCAATAGCAGCAGCAAGCAGGTAGGAATAATAGCAGGTGAGTACTACACATGTGAAAATAAAGGCTATTAAGGATAAATTCGATGGATAAATTTGTAGGTATAAACTGACTCCTGTGGTGGTGACTATAGTGGGTAAATGTAAGGTGATTGGAGGATAGGTTACCTGAGAGAATAATGGACTCGGCTATGGAGGGTAAGGAAAGTAGAGTGAGACCAAGACGACGATGACCAGACTCGGATTTTAATGATGTGAAACTAAACAAGGCTGTAGGGCTGGTTGCAGATGGAGGATTGTGGAGGCATTTAGTTAATTCATCGAGGCTTGCAGACTGAACGCCTGAAGACATAACAGTCTGTAATGATGTACTTATGTATGTATGCATTTATTATACTGCAATTCCAATGACGCGGGATCATGAACTGGGACACTACAATGTAATCTACCGCCCGTAAAATATACATAATGTTGACTTGAATTAGTAGGTATAATTAAATTTTCACGATCTTAAAGAGGAACGTGTATTCGGTAAAGACAATATTTGAAAGATCTTTTTACCCAACAATATTCTTAATAATAAACGTAATACAAAGGAAGATAGGTTTCCTCATATGGTCTCTGTTATAACAGGTAATAGAAGGAGAAGTGCTTCTTAGGAGAATAATTTTCGTGATCATGTCTCGAAATGAGAGATTCATACATATTTATACATAAAATTATATGCATTGTGTATAAAAAATTTGGCGTATGCATATCTGACAAATGTTTCGATGATAAATTGATATCCTTCGGCTGTTTCTCCTATTCTACTAACCTGTGATGAAGTGAAGTGCTTAATAACTTTTCCCTGTGAATTTCCTTTTACAAACTAACATTAGAATCAATGAAATACTGTCAGAAAAAAGTATATTTTCAATTCAATAAAATGTTATAGGTATTATAACAATTTGGTCGAAAGGATGAGATAATATGTCGATGAAAACTAGCATAAATTAATAAATGATGCTAGCATGTAGAAACTACAGCGTACAAAATACTATAAAATCGTATTTATCCAATGATTGATAATTAATGGATTTTTGTAAATATGTAACATCGTATTCGTAATTCTCAGTTTAAGATCACGCATTACTTAACTATTGATACTTAGGTTAGTTATATGTACGAACATTAAAGAATTGGAAACGTATTTACGAGTAAATTTGTTGGGACCGGACCCTTGTCTTATAGAAAAAGGATTTACTGGGCCACGGTCTTTCGAAGGTTCAGAACCGCTGACCTACGAGACTATTGTTGGACTCAGTACAGAGACGTATAAACAAGGCAGAATATAGTATTATCAAACCGCTTGGTTCGTTAGAGAGGCTTACAAACTAGAAACTCAAAGATGTAGCAGACTGCAATGAAAGTGTGTGGGCAGTACTTATACCGTATACAGTATATGTATTTATGATATACGTGCCCGAAAAGTCAAGTGCAGATTTAAAAAAGTATATTTAACTTATTTTAAATTCAATAAGTTTTCGGCTCCGTCGATGAGTGGTCAGCGTCTTAGCTTTCGGATCTCAGAGGTCTGGCCTCGATTTCCGACTGGGTCGTGGGATTTTAATCGTAAATGGTTATTTTCCTTGGTTCGGGTACTGGATGTTCGTGCTGTCCCCAAAATGTCTGCAACTCAAGCGTCACACACAACAATATCCTACACCACAATAAGACGCAGCTTCCCATACACCACAGACGCCGCACACCCTTATCGGATGGTCTGCATCACAAAGCCTACAACTAGCTGTGGAAACCACTCGACATTATCATTATTAATTAATTTCGTGTGGCTATTTCTAGCCGGATGCAACCCATGTAAGGCAGACCCTCCGATGAGGGTGGGCGGCATCTGCCATGTGTAGCTAACTGCGTGTTATTGTGGTGGAGGGTGTGGTGTGCAGGGATGTTGGGGGACAACACAAACAGCCAGGCCCCGAACCATTGGAATTAACCAATGAAGATTAAAATCCCGACCCGGCCGGGACCCTCTGAACCGAAGGCCAGTACGCTGACCATTCAGCCAACGAGTCGGATATTATTATTATTACTCCAAGAAGTATAGAGACATAGAGTCTCGTTCATCATTGAGAAATTCTTATCTACTAAGCTGGTCCCGCGGTGTAGGAAGATGTACTTGCCTATCATCCGGAGGTCTCGAGCTCGATTCCGGCTTAGTTCAGGGACTTTTACCTGGATCTGACAGCTGGTTCGAGGTCTACCCAGACAATCGGCCTATCTGACGGTGAGATGGCGACTCCGGTTTAGAAAGCTGAGCAGCCTTCGCTTGGTTGGTCATGGCCCTTTGAGGCAGATCGACAAGAAAATGTGCGTTAACCATTATTATCATTAACATTATTATTATTATTATTATTATTATTATTATTATTATTATTATTATTATTATTATTATTATTATTATTATTATTATTATTATTATTATTATTATTGCCGGGCTGAGTGGCTCAGACGGTTAAGGCGCTGGCCTTCTAACCCCAACTTGGCAGGTTCGATCCTGGCTCAGTCCGGTGGCATTTGAAGGTGCTCAAATACGACAGCCCCGTGTGGGTAGATTTACTGGCACGTAAAAGAACTCCTGAGGGACTAAATTTCGGCACCTCGGCGTCTCCGAAGACCTTAAAAAGTAGTTAGTGGGACGTAAAACAAATAACATTATTATTATATTATTATTATTATTATTATTATTATTATTATTATTATTATTAATAATATCCAATCAAGTTTCTCACATCTTCGAAATATGTCTTTCTTGATCTTCCACTTACTTTCTTTCCTAGTATATTTCCTTCAAAGACATTTACTAGGAAGTCATTATGTCTCAGGATATGGCCCACAAATTTTATCTTTATCCTTTCCATATCCTTTATCAGTCTCTATTATTATTATTATTATTATTATTATTATTATTATTATTATTATTATTATTATTATTACCGCAGTAAATCAGCAGGTCTTTCAATCATGAAACCATAGTACCAACCTCCACTTGCTGGATTCTTACAAATGCGTGACGAGAGGACTGACGTTCGAACTCCGGACATGAAGAGCTATGGACACAGGCTTGTTGCAAAACAACGCTGGTTTACACATCTCTCAAGTTGGTAGCCCTTGTGGCTACGGTTGTACTGTCAGCAATTTGTTTGCAACTACGTCTTAAACGTGACCCCCAAGATCTCAGCCCAGAACATTCCCTAACTACTGCAGTGACAGTCATGCTCGTCTGCCAACACCGGAGCAATCACTCGCACATAGAATCTCGCTAATGTGAAAGCCCCCTAGCGACGAATGGTGGACTTTGGAACGTTTAATTAGTGGCTATGCAAATATATGTCTGGAATGGTAAAGAGAGACTTATGTAGTATGCAGGAGCTAGTCATCATTGTTCTCGTGCTTAATGGTACATCGTTACATTCATGTTTTATGAAACGGTAGGAAAAGTTTGACGGTACGTCGCCATTTAGTGAATATCGCCGGCTTCAGATTTCTCAAACAATTATGTACTTCAGTCTCGTATAGTATGGGAGCACTTATGATGAAGATTCTGAAGGAGAAGGAAAGCAACGCGAACGTCTCATGATTTGGAAAACAATCTTTTGACAGATTTTCTCAGCTCCCATGAAATTCACAGTTCTGAAGGTACCGGTAGTACCGGTAGTACTGACCGACTAAGTGTTGTGGATACAGATGACCTGCAACGTCCATTGAAGACACAAGGAAAAGAAGGAGGATAAATTATCATCAAAAAGTGCACGACTGAGTCGGTATGAAATCCACCATTTCGGGCTCAGAATCAGTGCTCCATTGTTTGAAACACTCAGCTTAGCGTTCACAATTGTACGACGTGTGGGATGATAATGGAATCCAACGTTAATCCGATATTTCATTCAATTATTGTTTGTATCAGGCTCTTCTGTTTCGTCTCTCCAGCAAGATTTTCCTTAATTAAATCTTCTTTCCCAAATTAGGTTTTCAGTTACAAGTCATGTCCAGCACATTTTCTAGATGGAAAAGCGGTGTTAGCAAAATGGTCAACTGGATACTTAACCATTAAATGTATGATTTTTTAATGTTGACATTTAAACCTTAATTTTTCGATTTCATGGAAGGTTTATAACAAGGAAACGGTTTAAAAAAATTCCATGTCGGTAGTCTGAACAAGTTTTTGCATGTTACATACAAGCTCATAATACATTATAGATGTTGCTATTCTTTTATTTATTTATTTACTTATTTATTTATTTATTTATTTATTTATTTATTTATTTATTTATTTATTTATTCTGATACCGATATATTTTTTCTAAAGGACACAGAGTAGTTCACAATTTCTTTGAAAAAATAATTGAATTGCTGGTTTCGTAAAAGAAATATCAATGTACTCAAGAATATGAACATATTATCTGCTGCCAGGAGGAAATTAGATATTGTTTTCCATGCAAATGGTTCCGTATTATTGCCACCGAGAATTTTATAATTGTGGTAAAATTTTCGCTGGAATATTTCTGTCCAGCCTGTACGATTGCCACCATTCTACAAAATAACATCATATTATGTATATAAAAGTAAGGGTTCTTATTTTTCTTTCATGTATTCTAAACAAATGATTTACATACTTGGTGTGTGTTCATTCACTGATACAACTTTGGTTATACCCATAATGAAGCCTGGTTTAATGGTTTCGGGTTTTTAAAGTGTTTCACTTTAAGGGACACTGTATCGCCACGACCAAAAGTACTAGAGTGATCACTCCAGGCTACTGGTGGACTACCAGTTCTTTATGGAAACAAATAAATTTTGTAGAAGAAACCACTGTGAACCCTCTGCATCAAAGAAACTTGCATGTATTTCTTTTCTGGTTTTCCACATGGGCTAGTGATCAGTTTTCTTCAGTTTTCCAAAAAATGGCTTTTTAGTTTTTAGTGATTCAGAACGAATTCCAAATTGCAACTCAGCTAGTATCATGTACCCTTTTGCAACTTATTAGTAAATGACACTGTAAATCCACTGTTCAGCCCCTCACTGAACAATAAATGTCAAATAAATTTTATCGACATCATGGAACTCACGGGAGGCACGCGTTAGTTCGCGAAATTCCCTATAGCGACATCCGCATTATTTTTTAAAACCTTCTTGCAGATATGCTATATCATGCATTTAAGGGCTAATAATAGCCCATGGCCGGTGTTTAGCGCGCAGTTGTGCTGTCAGTAGTGGACCTAAGTCCTATCCTATAGATAAGAAATTGCAAGGCCACTTTTGCTCAATCGGTAGAACATCAGCCGCGATAACCGGAGGCTATGCTTCTAGGATGCACCGTTATCTGGCCAGTTTTGTTCTGTACTTAACATTCCTTTGGCATGTCCTATAAGTACTCGACACAGCCTCGGGGCTGAAAATCTACTTTGATGTGTAGTGAAGAGTCAAATATTCATCTTTTGTCCTCTTTGATATTATTGTGTTGTCCTGAAAGATATGAGTATCTTCTTAAGGTGAAGTTAAATACACCTTATGCAGGCTAGGTGCAGCGAGTCTGCCTTTTACCCGAAATTCCCGGGGTCGATTGCCAAGCAGCTCAAGAATTTTTACCTGGATCTGAGGGCTCCTGCTACAAGTTTTGAATAACGTATTTTAGTAATGGCATCAAAAACAAAAATCTACCCAAAATTCATAATTGAGACATTCCTTAGAGTTTATGGCGTTACCATGTGATTAAAGTTTAGTTCTTGATGATTGGTAAATGGTATTCCCCGACTTGACAAATTTGTCTTAGTGACCACTTCGCTATTTATGGCTTCATCTGCTCGATATTTAGTACTCATTGTTTCTTCTGATTACTGAAGTAGACAACTGAAAGTGTGGGAGAAGCTCATACAAAGTCTGACTTTGAATTCTTGACTCCATGATGCCAATCTCACCATATACTTAGCATTTTGGAAGTTTATGCTGCGTTAACTGGTGTATGCGAAATATTAGCATCACATTAAAATTAAATTTCTTCTATCTAGAATCTAAAATTATGCTAATAATAACCTAAATGAGAGATTGGGAGACGTAGTGAATTATCGTCTCGGGAGTAGTAACAGTGTGTCATATGTTTTCAAACAAGACAACTACATACAGAACACTAAAATAATCTGTCAAAACGTTCAAAACTCTCCATATAATAAAGTTAAAGGAAAGCACTCTTTACTTATTTTTAATATGGAAGTTTTAAGATTATCAACATAGGACGAAATCTTGTGTTTCTTAAGAGCGATAATTTGGTATAAGAATTCTTTTCGAAATAACTAGATTATCTGACGAACTGAACTACCGCAATAGGTATTTATGTAACAAGTATCCCTATGTGAGAGTTTTATGCACATTTAGGAGGCGTTGCATAGAAGATTTTTTAGACAGCTGAATTATAATATACCAGGCGAGTTGGGCGTGCGGTTAGAGTCGCGCAGCTGTGAGCTTGCATCCGGGAGATAGTGGGTTCGAGCCCCACTGTCGGTAGCCTTGAAGATGGTTTTCCATGGTTTCCCATTTTTACACCAGGTAAATGCTGGGGCTGTACCTTAATTAAGATCGGTGCGACGTAAAGCCAATTGTAAGAAAAAATAATTATAATATTAAAACTCCACCCATTTTGCCAGACGTTATTATAATAGTGACGTTTCTAATGGAAACTGGTTGCTATGGACTTGGTTTGAGTAGATTGTTGTGTTTGATGCCATTAATATTAAACACGTTGTTCAAAAGCTTATAGACAGAGATATGTTTCAAGATTCCATTGGAAAATGAATAAATCCGAAACTTTTGACGTAAAAATATTGCTGAAGGTGCGCTGGATCCTTACGAAGTGATTAAGAAGGCCTTATTTTGAATATTTCCAATTGTTAACAAGAGTGAATACAAACGGCTGCGCCCTAGTACGTAAAGGTAGGACGGTTCGAAACTAAAATTGTATAGAAAAGTCACTGCTATATTATAATTCGGCTGTCTAAAAGTATTTTAGTAATATGATTAGCATTATTCGCTAGATTTAAGTACCCCGATGTACATTAATGTGAAGTATTGAACTACATGATCCTACAGTACTTGTAAAGTACAGTCATTATTCAGATGTAAGGATAATGACCCATTGTCTGCGCAGCCGGACTCACAGCGTCAAGTCGAGAGCATATTTTATTCAGAGGAGACCTGCGGCGCATGGAGAGTGACAGCACGTCTAGACAGATGCTCTCTGTCTTGAGTTGTTCCAGAGTGTGATGAATATGGGTCATATATGCCAGAGAAAGAAAGAAAGAAAGAAAGAAAGAAAGAAAGAAAGAAAGAAAGAAAGAAAGAAAATGTAGGACGCATGTAAATAAAATGTAAAGGAGAAACAAAGAGAGAAGGGCAAGTGGAGGCCGAACGAAGAGGGGAGGGAATAATATGAAGAGGAATAAATGATGGAAGGAAGAAAATACTAAAGAATGGGAGAAATAATTAACGGAAGGTAATGTAATGAACGAAAGGTGGAATTATAATTTAATAATAATTCATGAAGGAAGGAGGGAAGGAAGAAAGACGGTAAGGAAAAAAGGCATGGGAAGAAGGACTAAGTAAGGAAGTAAAGACAGGAAGGAAAGAGCGGACGGAAGGGGAAGAGATGAAATAACGACAAAAAACGAATAAAGGGAGGGAAGGTAGAAGAAAAATTAATTAATTCATGGAAGAATGAAGGAAGGAAAGGTTAAAGGAAGGGAAATAAGCGAAGAGCATCCGGGGAAATTGGTTATGCGTTTCTGGTCGCGTATCTATAAGCTTGCATTATATATTATTATCCCGAAACAAAACAGTGTTTTTATCCTCTGTTTTAAAATCAGTATAACCGAGTGAGTTGGCTGCGCGGTTTGGGCCGTGTAGCTGTTAGCTCGCATTTGGGTGATCCCGAATTCGATCCCCACTGTTGGCAGCTCCGAATATAGTTTTTGTGGTTTCCCATTTTCACATCAGACAAATACTGTGTCTGTACCTTAAGGAAGTTCACGGTCACTTCCTTTCCATTCCTAGTCCTGTCCTATTCCGTCGTGACCATAAGACCTGCTGTGTCGGAACGGCGTATAACCACTAACAAAACAGTTTTGTATCACAGGGTTCGAAAGTGATGTTTTACGGACGAGTTGTGATGTTTAAGTGAGGCCGGAATTTCGAAGTGAATACATGAAACACTATCACCCGAGTAAAGTAAAGTATTTTGCTTCATACAACGTTGAAGTTCTTTATTTTTGTTTAAAATAATATTAAGAAGAACACATGATGCAAAATTCCGCGCTCACAATTCAAAAAGTCGACGCCGTCCATGAAAGAAACGATATCATTCAAGATCAGTCGATAAATATATTGACTCGCGCATGTGACACAATGTAGTCGCTTGGAATGTAAGTAACTGCGTTAAATGCATTAAGAAAAAATCTGATGGTATGCTTTTATCTTCCGTAGAAGATCAGTGCGGTGCGTAACTACAGTATTAACTGTAGAACCATAAAGTTTCACTTACAACATTATTTTGAAGAACCTAAACATGTGAAATTCGACATAAATATTAATTAAATATGAAACCGTATATGAAATAACTTGAGTGACTGCTGTGTTTGTTATTGGTATGTATATTTACAATTATTTGAAGATAATTAATTAAGTAATTAATTTAATACCCTAACAATTGGAACATTATTTGACAGGATTAGATTAATGAATTATTTGTCCTTGACGTGAAAATTAGGAAACTAAGTTTACAAATGTATGGTGAGTGAATTTTAGGAACTGTTTGAAGCAGCAGGGTTTTCTGATTAGATCTATAGCAGGTTTGAAAGTTTCACATTACAACTGTTCAGATGACACTCGAAATCAAATCTTGTTCTTTCAAACATGCCACAGTTAAACAACAAATAATAATAATAATAATAATAATAATAATAATAATAATAATAATAATAATAATAATAATAATAATAATAATAATAATAATAATAATAATAATAATAATAATAATAATAATAATAATAATAATCGTATGGCCTCAGCTACCGCGTACAGACATTTTAATTTGACCCCATCTGGCTGCCTGCTCGTAAATTTCGACTTTCCGTTTTACTCTAGGCCCACTAGATGGCAGACCGAGTAAACCGAATCTTTCTTGGATGTCTGTGGCTGAGATTTAATGAATTTTGTCGGATAAACACCAAATGTGTCACCAGAGATCTTTTACATGCCGACATCGTATGGAGTGTCGAATGGACATTTTTTCGCCCTTCAAAAATCCGATTACCTCTGAAGGAGTCCGACACTCTACCACTGATCTAGAGAGGCAGCTAAACAACAAATGGTACACTGTTTGAGAAGTACAGATAGTCGTCTGCAGTATTCATTTTAAAACGTTCGAAGTGACACTTAAACTTCCCATGGCCGGGGAGGAACTGAGTGAGAATGAACTCGGGCTCTAATGTTTTGCACTTGAGTAGACTGTACACTGTATACTAAGGAAGCGATCGTGATATATATGCTGAGTATCAATCTGGAAGACAGTGGAAAGTGTCATTTTCCCCCAGTCACTTATCCATCATTCAACTAAGTGTAGCAAATCACAGATCGCAACCGGTTACGAACTGGGGTCCTATGGTCAAGTTTGTGAGATCGAATCACTGCTCAGTTGGTTGGAAATTAAGTGTCCGAGATAATGAAGAAACGTTTGAACTTAATCAAACTTTATTAGTGAGGTTTAAGCGTTTTCTATGTCCTGAGCCTTCAAGTAATTGAAAGAAAGTAATCCAAACCTCTCGAATGGGTTGCAGAGTTAAGGCCAATCCTCCCGCATGCGTGGTATTCGCGCTTAACTAAAGTTAGCTATTGGCAGGTGACAAGGATCTAAATTCCTCTTGTAGTGACAGTAAATTTAATTAACTTAGGAGATAAATAAAGACCAATGTTACGTAAGACTCTATTTTACTATTAGAACAATCTAAATATAGCTAGTACTACTACTACTACGGGGGAGCAGATACTTTTTCTGTTTCTTATGAGGCAGATTGACTTCAAGGCTCCTTGCCAGCTTGTCCCACACCTCACCCACACCTCCAAAATTACTATAATTTGTAGATACGAGCAACAAAAGCAAATCCATTTATGTACAGGCGATGGAGTCTCTTGGAGGAGTGTAAGGCAAGGATGGAGTGATTAGCCTTATACCTGGCCGCCTTTACCTCCAAAAATTACCCTTGTATTTATTTCTTCTGCAGTCTGAATGAACATTAGGATCAATGCCTCTCCAAATATATATCTTGTTTTCAACTTCCAGACGAGAATCAAACCCACATCCTTCAGTGTGAAGCAAATAAACCTCTGCAGACAAATTTCGATCTGCTGCAAATTGTTCTGAACAGCAGGCCCTGTGGTTTATGTTGATTTTGACGTTCAACCGCAAGCTTGTTTGGATGAGTACCGGTACGGGTTGTAATAATAATAATTGTGCCGTTTCGATCTGGTAAGAACAACTCACAAGTTAGGGCCTATATTTCATACGTTTCCTAAAATTGATGAAATTGAAAGGGAAAGGTTGTGGGATGTAAACACAAAGGCAACATACAGTAAATGTTGACAGTGCACGCGATGTTCCATTCATTTCCTTCGTGAGGATTATAAAAAATGGAGTATGGCTTTTAGTGCCGGGAGTGTCCGAGGACAAGTTCGGGTTGCCTGGTGCAGGTCTTTCGATTTGACACCCGTAGGCGACCTGCGCGTCGTGATGAAGATGAAATGATGATGAAGACGACACATACACCCAGCCTTCGTGCCAGTGAAATTAACCAATGATGTTTAAAATTCCCGACCCTGCCGGGAATCGAACGCGGGACCCGTGTGAAGAAGGTCAGCACGCTAACCATTTAGCCATGGAGCCGGACCTGAGGATTGTGAAAGATATTTAAAGAACCAACTTTTAGGGTTTCCATTGAAAAAGAAGTTGAAAGCGGGTGCCATTCCTTCTCAACATATACCTAACTGGCATGGAGAAGAACTGTGCACAGAAGAGAATAATAATAATAATAATAATAATAATAATAATAATAATAATAATAGTAATAATAATAATAATAATAGTAAAATCAAATACTGAATCCGCGCAAGTATTGAACCCGATAATTATCTATTTAATTCACACGGAATATTAAAACGTTTCATAAATCAATGACGTATTTTCTATTGTAGCTTTAAAAGCGAACGTGAGGCGATAAAAGAGAAAAGGGAAGACTCAAAAGAATGCTCTGCACTTTGAAAAGTTTCTCGCCAACAAATAAATAAAAAATTAGAAGAAATGTCCATCTCTGAACCAACTATTGTGTCAAAGGAGTAAGACATTGAAAAGCTAAGACAGGAATTTAATGAAGTTGAAAGCAAATATGAAGCAGAAATCATGGTCCTAAAGAAATGTAATTCATCACTGTTGCTAGTTGTTTTTTTTTTACGTCGCACCGACACAGATAGGTCTTATGGCGACGATGGGACAGGAAAGGGCTAGGAGTGGGAAGGAAGCGGCCGTGGCCTTAATTGAGGTACAGCCCCAGCATTTGACTGGTGTGAAAATGGGAAACCACGGAAAACCACTTTCAGGGCTGCCGACAGTGGGGTTCGAACCTACTATCTCCCGAATACTGGATACTGGCCGCACTTAAGCGACTGCAGCTATCGAGCTCGGTAATTCATCACTGTTGAAGGGTACTGAAAGAATTGGCGCCAATTATGCAGATTGCTCTGCTCCTCTTGATTACATTCATAATGTGTCTAACGTATTGATACCTTGTTACTAATTATTATGACGTACCGGTATCATTACATTAAGAGCCCGTAAACAAGACGGTAAAGGCGTGCTCGGTTCACCCAAAAGGAGCTGGGTTAGATGCCCCGCCAAGAAGTCGTAACATTTAAAAATGAGACTCCAACTTCTGGAGAGGCTCAATGCCATGGGGTTATCTCCGTATAACGTTAGAAATTGTATTATTTTATTATTCCATTAAGATGATGTGGGAGAATAAAACTATTGTCTCTATTTCTTTTCCGTTCCAATGTAGGACGGCAAAGTCGGTACTAAATGGAGGGAGGAGACGATTTGCTGTCACAACTGAGGAGAATTACCAGCAATATATTTTAATGTTCTCAGATTGAAAAGTTTCAATATTTACAGAGATGTAATACCAGTCTCCGCTATTCCCATACTGAATTAGGTGGACAGCTTGGAAGATAGATAGATTCAAGATGCAGATGCATGATAACAAACACATTTTTTTTGCTATTTGCTTTACGTCGCACCGACACAGATAGGTCTTATTGCGACGATGGGATAGGAAAGGCCTAGGAATTGGAAGGAAGCGGCCGTGGCCTTAATTAAGGTACAGCCCCGGAATTTGCCTGTTGTGAAAATGGGAAACCACGGAAAACCATCTTCAGGGCTGCCGACAGTGGGGCTCGGACCCACTATCTCCCGATTACTGGATACTGGCCGCACTTCAGCGACTGCAGCTATCGAGCTCGGTAACAAAGAAATCTAGGAGCGTGTCTTACACCTGTTTAGTTAATATCGACGCATTTTTTTGTGTACGAGACGGTACATTGTTAGTTTGTTTTGTTATCGTCCTCAAAAAGAGGTGATCGCTAGTTGATTGCAACCTGCTGGGCATTCCGCGAGCTGTGGATTGATTACACGGTGCGTGGGACTGGTGGAGAAGGTTCACAAGAATGCTACTCATTTTACCAGATTATTCCATCCCAATACAACAAATAAATAATTGATCAATTGTAGAGCCTATAGTCTCGAATATTTGCACGTTATGTAGCTAATAACAACGAGAGATGTGTGTAAAGACTAGGGATGGGACAAACGGTTACTTTCCAGTGTCATGTT
This sequence comes from Anabrus simplex, assembly GCF_040414725.1. Taxonomy (NCBI): domain Eukaryota; kingdom Metazoa; phylum Arthropoda; class Insecta; order Orthoptera; family Tettigoniidae; genus Anabrus; species Anabrus simplex. The sequence continues at coordinate 190,349,583 of NC_090265.1, forward strand.
CCTGTGTATCCGTGACAGTGTAGTATTATATTGGAGTTGTTGTTGTTGTTTGAGTCATCATTCCATAAACTGGTTTGATGCAGCTCTCCATGCCACCTTATCCTGTGCTAACCTTTTCTTCTCTATATAACTGCTGCATCCTACATCTGCTCTAATCAGCTTATCATATTCATACCTTGGTCTACACCTACCGTTCTTACCGCCTATATTTCCTTCGAAGACCAACTGCATAAGTCCTGGGTGTCTTAAAATGTATCCCATAATTCTATCTCTTCTTCCCGTCAAATTTAACCAAATCGATCTCCTCTCACCAATTTGATTCAGTATCTCTTCATTCATGATTCGATCTATCCATTTCACCTTCAGCATTCTTCTGTACCACCACATTTCAAAAGCTTCTATTCTCTTTCTTTCTAAGCTAGTTATCGTCCATGTTTCACTTCCACACAATGCCACGCTCCAGACTAAAGTCTTAACAAACGTCTTTCTAATTTCTATATGAATGTTCGAAGTGAGAAAATTTCTTTTCCTAAGAAAGGCCTTCTTTGCTTGTACTAGTGTGCATTTTGTGTCCTCCTTACTTCTGCCATCGTTAATTATTTTACTACCCAAGTAATAATAATCATATACTTCCTTTTAAGACTTGCCGGCCCCGTGGTGTAGGGGTAGCGTGCCTGTCTGTTACCCGGAGGCCCCGGGTTCGAATCCCGGCCAGGTCAGGGATTTTTACCTGGACCTGAGGACTGCTTCGAGGTCCACTCAGCCCACGCAATTGGAATTGAGGAGCTATCTGACGGTGAGATAGCGGTCCCGGTCTAGAAAGCTAAGAATAACGGCCGAGAGGATTCGTCGTGCTGACCACACGACACCTCGTAATCTGCAGGCCTTCGGGCTGAGCAGCGGTCGTTTGGTATGACAAGGCCCTTCAAGGGCTGTAATGACATGGGTTTTTTGGGTTCCTTTAAGACTTCATTTCCTAATTTAATATTTCCTGCATCATCCGACTTCGTTCGACTGCACTCCATTACTTTTGATTTCGACTTATTTATTTTCATCTTGTACTCCTTACCAAAGACTCTGTTCATACCATTCAGCAATTTCTCCAGATCTTCTGCAGTCTCAGATAAAATAACAATATCATCAGCAAATTTTAGGGTTTTAATTTCCTCTCCTTGGATTTTGACTCCCTTCCAAAATTCCTCTTCGATTTCCTTTACTCCCTGTTATATATAAACATTAAAAAGTAGGAGGGACAAACTACAACCTTGTATCACTCCTTACTGGATTGCTGCTTCTGTTTCAAAGCCCTCGATTCTTATCACTGCAGACTGATTTTTATACAGATTGTAGATAATTTTTCATTCTCGGTATCTGATCCCGATCCTCTTCAGAATCTCAAATATCTTGGTCCAATCAACATTATCGAATACCTTTTCAAGGTCTACGAACGCCATGTATGTATGCTTATCCTTCTTAATTCGATCCTCTAAGATCAGACGTAAAGTCAGGATTGCTTCACGTGATCCTACATTTCTTCTGAAGCCAAATTGATCTTCTCCCAACTCATTTTCAAATTGTCTTTCCATTCTTCTGTAAATAATAGGTGTTAAAATTTTGCAGACGTGAGATACTAAACTAATGGTGCGGTAGTTCATACTTGTCAGCACCCGCTTTCTTGGGAATAGGTATAACAACATTCTGCCGAAAATCGGATGGCACTTCTCCTGTCTCATACATCTTACACACGAACTGGAGTAACCTCACCATGCTGGTTTCTCCTAAGGCAGTCAGTAATTCAGAGGGAATGTCATCAATTACAAGCGCCTTGTCCGTATTTAGGTCTCTCAAAGCTCTGTCAAACTCTGACCTCAAAATTGGGTCCCTCATTTCATCGACATCAACAGCCTCTTCCAACAACTGTTGGATATGTTCCTGCCATCTCCCTGCCTTATTTTCTTTCCCTAGAAGTGGTCTTCCATCAGAGGACACTCCTCTACTGTCAATGCCAGCCTGTCTATAGCCTTTGTGAAGCAGTGAACACTCCTCTACTGTCAATGCCAGCCTGTCTATAGTCTTTATGAAGCAGTGAACACTACTCTAAACACCAGTCTGTCTATAGCCTCTGTGAAGCCGTGAACACTCTTCTACTGTCAACACAGTGTAAACACCATCTGTCTATAGCCTTTGTGAAGCCGTGAACACTCTTCTACTGTCAACACAGTGTAAACACCATCTGTCTATAGCCTTTGTGAAGCCGTGAACACTCTTCTACTGTCAACACAGTGTAAACACCATCTGTCTATAGCCTTTGTGAAGCCGTGAACACTCTTCTACTGTCAACATAGTGTAAACACCAGTCTGTCTATAGCCTTTGTGAAGCCGTGAACACTCTTCTACTGTCAACACAGTGTAAACACCAGTCTGTCTATAGTCGTTATGAAGCAGTGAACACTACTCTAAACACCAGTCTGTCTATAGCCTTTGTGAAGCCGTGAACACTCTTCTACTGTCAACACAGTGTAAACACCATCTGTCTATAGCCTTTGTGAAGCCGTGAACACTCTTCTACTGTCAACACAGTGTAAACACCATCTGTCTATAGCCTTTGTGAAGCCGTGAACCCTCCTCTACTATCAACACAGTGTAAACACCAGTCTGTCTATAGCCTTTGTGAAGCCGTGAACACTCTTCTACTGTCAACACAGTGTAAACACCAGTCTGTCTATAGTCGTTATGAAGCAGTGAACACTACTCTAAACACCAGTCTGTCTATAGCCTTTGTGAAGCCGTGAACACTCTTCTACTGTCAACACAGTGTAAACACCATCTGTCTATAGCCTTTGTGAAGCCGTGAACACTCCTCTACTGTCAACACAGTGTAAACACCAGTCTGTCTATAGCAATTGTGAAGCAGTGGACACTCCTCTTTCGTCTTTGTCCACATCAATCTTAACGGATTTTTAGCTCTCTGTCCACAATGCGGCGTGAAACACGAGGTGCAAAGTAAGAAGACCATGCGTAACAGTTTCGAGGAATAATGCTTCTGTATGTATCACCACCTTTAACCCTAATACAAGGCACTTCGAATAACTAAAGAATATCTGTAACCGGCCAGCAAGTAACAGGGTAGGAATATCAGTACTGCCTCTAAATTGTTAGAAAATTATCGCTCGCGCATATGCAGGAATGCGCGCTTAAAACGAGCTGCTATGCTTCCTAATATCCGTTAGCCAATCAGAAACTCCCATCCTCCCCTTGGTTTCTCTCAGACAGTTACTTTTGTATTAGGGTTTCCGGAGGAACATAATTTTACTGGAACAGGATACAGTATCATGTTATGATATGCAACTCCCATCTCTAGCAATGACGCCCACGTTGCATACTCCAGCTTTTAGAATCCACCACTTATGAATAATGAAAATGATCATTAAAAAGTGTTCACGACATGGAATTTTAAGAAAACCAGACTCGATTATCCTCTGCCTTCATATACTTCTGATTACTTTAAGTCGTCATTGCATAGGAAGTATACCTCTACGTACAACTATTTACTTCTTACAAGTCTTTGTGTTTAACGGCTAATTTAACTGGTAACTGTCCCAACAGATGTTGGCGTGTAGGATATTTTAGATTCTATGTCAGGCTCAACGAACTGGTACCGTTGTGACGCAGTACAACACAGCTCCTATGTTTACAACGCTCGATGCCAAGGCCAAAGTGTAGCAGCGGGGGTACCGGGCAGGAGGACAGTGCATTTGTACATATCTAGCACCCCTTTTATTTTAACATGCTATTTTTATGTTTTAATGAAATACACTACTTAATTGTGTAATGAGTGAATGAACAAGATAATTTATTATTACATTATTAAACTAAATACCACATATTCACTACAGAGTTATTGTATACTAGCTGATATACCCGTGCTTCGCTACGGGATTCTCAGAAAGACTGACTTGGTTGTTTTCCTAACTGAATTCAACATAGGTCATTACAAAAACGTCAGTAGGAATGTAGCGATTGAAACCAATGTAATCATATAAAATATTCGATCAAATGAAAAACTTTCTCACTTTCAACGAACAGTACTACGGTGCCGATCTAAGAGTCCAAAGTTGCCGAGCTGGAATAACCAGGTCGGAGACTGCCGTGAACACTCCTCTGTCATTATTCCGATAAATATGCACACTACTCATTCCAATCAGTGCCTCAGAGTAGGGATTGAATAGTTCGAATACTATGATGAACCAGTGTGTTACGTACCAGATATATAAGAAAATGTATGAACCAGAGGAATGGCATGCTAAAGAAGAAAGTTATCTTACTCCCCATCTACTTCCCGCAAATATACAGGCAGGCTGTTCCAGTCGGTACGACCAGGCGAGTTGCCCGTGTGGTTAGGGGCGCGCAGCTGTGAGCTTGCATCCGGGATATAGTGGATTCGAACCCCACTGCCGGCAACCCTGAAGATGGTATTCCGTGGTTTCCCATTTTCACACCAGTCACACCAGGCTGTACCTTAAAGCCAAGGCCGCTTCCTTCACACCACTATCCATTTCCTATCCCATCGTCGCCATAAGACCTACCTGTGTCGGTGCGACGTCAAGGAAATTAAAAAAAAAACACCTCTGTACGCTGCAGTAATCCTATCTATCGGGGATGAGAGGAAACAGAAGATAAAAAGCACGTCACAACAAACAATGGTCAATGTAATGTTATTTGTTGATAAAGTTTATGAGCTTTCTATATTGCAGGCCTTCACATTAGTTTTCTTTCGACTCTGTGATATTAGGGTGTCCTACAAAATTATTTATATCGTAGACTGTAGTTCCTTATTCTCAGACTTTACATACCGATTTTCACTAAATTCTGTTTACCCATTTTCTCGTGACTCGGCGCTGATATGGAATTAGTAACAAAAACCCAAATTCATGAATATCTCTGATTATATGCGGTACGGTAACAATGTATAAGACATAAGTGATCGGAAATTTAATAACTTCTTACATAACTACTACTAACGACATAACTAAAGTTATGTTAGTTATGTAGTATTTATCGATACGACCACTAATAACATAAATAACTTATTTGAGAATTACATTTCAGGCCTTCCCCTAAACTACCATTTCACTCAACGTGAATAAAATAATTTGTAGCCTAGATTGCAGTGGTTCATCACCCGACATTACATACCGATTTTCATTAAATTCTCTTCAGCCGTTTTCTATTGATGCGTGTACAGACAGACAGACAGACAGACAGACAGACAGGCAGACAGACAGACAGACAGACAGACAGACAGACAGACAGACAGACAGACAGACAGACAGACAGACAGACAGACATACGGAAAAGTAAAAAATGCATTTCCTTGTAACTATGGACATGACAGATACAGAAATATCATTCATTTCAAATTCTGAGCAATGCACAGGCAAAACACTTATTTTTAATATAGATTACATTTCAGGCCTTCCCCTAAACTACCATTTTACTCAGTGCGAACAACATTATTGATAGCCTAGATTATAGCGACCTATTCCCCGACTTTGCATACCAATTTTCGTGAAAATACGACCACTAATAAAATAAATATTTGACAATTAAATTTTAGGCCTTCCCCTAAACTACCATTTTTCACAGCGTGTATAGCTTATATTGTAGCGAATTATTTCCCATCTTTGTCTAGCAATTTTCATTAAGACACGACCACTAATAACATAAATATTTGAGAATTAATTTCAGGCCTTCCCCTAAACTACCATTTCACTCAGCGTGATTAAAATAATTTATAGCCTAGATTGTAGCGATTCATCACCCGACTTTACATTCCGATTTTCATAAAATTTTCTTCAGCCGTTTTCTCGTGATGCGTGTACAGACAGACAGACAGACAGACAGACAGACAGACAGACAGACAGACAGACAGACAGACAGACAGACAGACAGACAGACAGACAGACAGACAGACAGACAGACAGACAGACAGACAGACAGACAGACAGACATTACGGAAAAGTAAAAAATGCATTTTCTTGTTACTGTGGACATGAGCGATACAGAAATACCATTCTTTTCAAATTCTGAGCAATGTACAGACAAAACTCTTATTTTATATATATAGATTTTAAATATTTTTAGCATTCTTTAAGCAAATGAGAGAAAGTAATAGATCGTGAAATTAAATACTGTAAATAACACAAACAGCAATCAATCAATCAATCAATCAATCAATCAATCAATCAATCAATCAATCAATCAATCAATCAATCAATCAATCAATCAATCAATCAATCAATCAATCAATCAATCAATCAATCAAGCAATCAATCAATCAATCAATCAATCAATCAATCAATCAATCAATCAATCAATCAATCAATCAATCAATCAATCAATCAATCAATCAATCAATCAATCAATCAATCAATCAATCCCCACTAATATGAATTTCGAGTCGTCGCCCTGCTGAAAATTTCCCTATCAGTTGTTTACCTAATCTTTTCTTAAATTATTTCAAAGAGGTTGGAAATATACCAAAGCTCTCCCTTGGTAAATTATTCCAATCACTAATTTCTCTTCCTATAAATGAATTTTCCCCAATATGTCCCCTCGAATTCCAAAATTATCTTCATATTATGATCTTTCCTACTTTTAAAAACACCACACAAGATTCTTCGTCTACAAATGACATTCCACGCCATCTCCCCCCTGACTACTCGGAACATAATCGCTTAGTCGAGCAGCTCGTCTCCTTACTCAGAAGTCTTCCCTGCCCAAGGATTGTAACATTTCCGTAACATTACTGTTTTGTCGGAAATCCAGAACAAATTGTGTTGCTTTCCTTTGGATCTTTTCCGGTTCTTCAATCAAAAATCCTGATGACGGTTCCATAGACTAAAACCATACTCTAATTGAGGTCTTCCTAGTGACTTATACATCCTCTCCTTTATATCTTTACTGCAAACCTAAATACACTCATAACCAAGTGAAGTGACCAGTAATCTTACCTCGTTTAATGATTACGCCAACCAAGATCTTTCCTCATATTAACTCCTAGGTACTTACAGTGATCCCCATGAGGTACTTTCACTCCATCAACACAGTAATTGAAACTGAGAAGACTTTTTTCTCTTGGTGAAACCTATAAACTGATTTTTCATCCATATACCATCATACTATTGTCTGCTGCCATCTCAAAACTTCATCGAGGTTTGTTTGCAGTCGCTCATAATCCTGTACCTTGTACAGTATAACATCGTCCGCAAAAAACATTATCTGTGATTCCCGTTCTTTATGAACATCAAATTTAAGGTCCAATAATACTGCCTTGTGGAACCTTCTCTTAATCACTACGGGGTTTGATAATGCTTCACCCACTTTAATGACCTGAGTTCTGTTTTCTAGAAATGTAGCAACTCTTTGTGTAGTCCAGTAGCCCCTATTTTCGTCAGTAGTCTTTCACGTTCTACCCTACCAGAAGCCTTGCATAGGTCAGTAGTGATGCGTTGACCGCGTAGCCAACTCGTTCGGTAGGCATATTTGTAATATACTCAACATTAAAGGGAGCAAACTATGATGGAATCGTTCCGTTCTTCAAATCAAATGTAAAACAGTGAAATCGATATTGTACAAAACTACCGGTTACACGATACCTCTGATCTCCATGCAAAGTAAACATTTTATTCAGGTTAATTTGGAAGTAGTATTTGCTTACCAAACTTTTACTTGTTTCTATAAAGAGTAAAAACTACCACGGCTTAAAGTTGATTAATTTCTGATTTAGCATAGCCTTTATTTCAAGAGTCAAGCGAATTCCAGGAATTCTACCTGGTGTAGTAGTGTAACTCTCAATGCTATTAACGGCAGTGTTTGGGATCGCGGGTTTGATTCTCGATACTTCCAGAATTTATGATTGACAGGAGGGCTGGTATGTGGTTAAAACGGTACATGAAGCTCACATGTGCCTGAAACGAGCTGCAACGCCTCGGGACGAGGACAAGAATTTATTTTTTGTCCAGCTTCTTGGCTGAATAGTCATTCAGAGGGGTTCGGGTTCGATTCCTGGCTGGGTCGAGGATTTTAATTTTAAGTATGGCTTGGGGCGGGATGTTTGTACCGTCCCCAACATCTCTGAAAATCACACAAAACCCTATCCTCTATCACAGTAACACGAAAATATTCATACATGCCCGATGCCACCAACCCTTTTCGGAGGGTCTGCCTTACAAGGGTTTCACCAGGCTAGCAATAGCGACTATTATTATTACCTGGACTTAGAGAGAGTGGAAGAAAGCAGGAATCGAAGCATCAGAGATATGACAATGGAGATGCAACATAAGAACCAGGTTGACAAGAAGGAAAAGCAAAGCGAAGTTCTGCAAGGAATTGGAAGAAAGGATAAATGTTGATGAAAGTAAGGGAAGGAAAAGTGAAGTTAATTTTATACCTCCTCAGGCACGACATCCACCGTAGAGCATTAATTGTTCTATTTTCAGCGGTCGATGTACCTCAGCACGTTAAATTTCCTGGACCTGGTCATGAATCCCATCGACATTCATCCTTGAAATTATCTTCCAGTATTTTCGAGGACAATTCTGGGGATTTTTTCACGTACCAGGCTGTGTTAGTCAACGGGCAACGTCGCTGGCTTCTCATCAAGGTGTGTTCCGTAATATTATTACTTGATGGATAAAGAAAAGAAAGGGCCACCTAATGTGAGAAGATGAGAGGCCCTCCAAGCCTAGCAAACATAATACCGTTGGAGTAGGAACAGAACAAGGGTTGATCGTCGCCATAAGACCTATCTGTGTCGGTGCGACGTAAAACAAATAGCAAAAAATAGGAACAATGGTTGATCAAAGGAGGTCGGACAGGCATACGGCACAAATAAGTGGATTATCAGATTTAGCTGTGTCGTCCTGGTTACCTCATAACTGCCTTTTAAGATGCCAGAGCTTCAGGGAGAAGGTTGAGTAAGAGGCATTGTATATTACGCACCCTCCAAACATTCGTCTGGGATGAGGTGAGAAACCAATGAAAGTCATTTATAGGATGGCCGACGTATTTTCTCGGTCCTCCTCGGAAGATTGACTGTATCTCGTTCTCATGTGACGGTTTAAATTCTCCATGACTAAGCTAGATATCGACTGCAGGTCTACCGAAAGGTAGTTAATTTGCCGAGATAATATCGGTGACCCATATACCAGTCTTGTTTCCAACAAATGAGAAACTATTAATCGGTGTCTACAGATGGGAATGTATTGGATCTCTCGTACTCAACCACCTGTTGCATGCCAAACTCCATATCAGTGCATCTTCGGCTACCATTTAAGGGAATAAAGATCTGTATTCCTTTTACATATTTTATATATTGTGATCTTATATTCAGTATCGAGCAGAAAAACCAAAATACTCTTTATTTAATTCCATTCCATGTGCTTTCTTGACTTGCGAGTCTGCTTCCGATACTTCTTAATAGAATAGTTGAAAAAAAAATGAAATGGCAAATGGCTTCTAGTGCCGGGAGATCCCAGGACGGGTTCAGCTCGCCAGGTGCAGCTACTTTTGATTTGACTCCCATAGGCGACCTGCGCGTCGTGATGAGGATGAAATTATGATGAAGACAACACATACACCCAGCCCCTGTGCAAGGTAAAGTAACCAATGATGGTTAAAATTCCCGACCTTGCCGGGAATCGAACCCGGGACCCCTGTGACCAAACGCCATCACGCTAACCATTTAGCCATGGAGCCGGACATAGGATAGTTGAAACATTAGGAGAGAATATAACTGATGATGTTGCTGCGGCTCGTACTGGAAAAATACATTCGGAAAAGGAGTACTGTCTTTTATGGTGACCTGTCCCTAGTGTATACAGGGAGATTAACCAAGGATCTACAAGTATTGGGGGTAACACATGAAGATATCCGGGTACGAAAGCCCTCTGAGGACAAATTTCAATCACACGAAAGTTTCCAAGGAAAACCGAAACTAAAGACTGGAAAAAGGTGTACCGAGTATGTATGCGAGAATAATGAGCAAAATTTAAATTACACGGAAGAGGACGAAATGACATAGTCCTTATTTGGCCAAAAATAAATAAATAAATAAATAAATAAATAAATAAATAAATAAATAAATAAATAAATAAATAAATAAATAAATAAATAAATAATTATGTTATGCCGGCGACCAACATATGTATTTCGAAATTTAGTTTTACACTGCCATCTATTAGAAAAGCAGAGCATCTTCTTCTAAGTTTGTTTTACCATATAACGGTAGGCCTACGTATGTTGTGAAGAGTCACGGATATTATAATCTTTGGAATCGGAATACCACGTTTAGTATTGCTGTAATAACCTATGATCACTGGAATAAAATTTCGCCTCTGACGTTCCTTCTTTTCTTCTGAGAACCTATGAATAGTCCCTTCTGAGGACAAGCTGGATAGACCTTGACTTTCGTGGCCCGAGCTACATATACATGAGGTAGACCTAACAATAAAGACTGAGACATCATTAATTTCCAGACCTCATACCCTATTTTTAAAAATAAAATTAAGAATGTTGCGAGAGATTTAGCTGGTCGTATTTCACCTAAGGTGGCTGTGGATGTGGGAGCCGTGAGGTGTAGCCTATTAACACCTTGTAGGAGTACAGGAAATTGGTCCCATCCTGTGTGAGGCCTGCCAAGTTCCGGGGTTCGGTATTTAAGTGGAATGAGGTAGAGAGGACACCACACTGATGATTGATCCAAGTAACCCGTGCCAAGTCCGTTTTTGGCTCAGACACAAACTAAGTTGTAGCTTTCATATGTTCGCAAGTTTACAATACAAATACATTCAGACTTCGCAATACAGGGCAAGTTCCAGTCTACAACTTACCTAGTAGCTCTAGAGAAACACATATTTTAATGGAGCTATGACAAGTATGCTAATGCAAATGTTGCGTGTATCTATCCACGAGATTAAGCTGGAACTAGATAGACATTCGCCGTAGGATTAGCTCCTTGGTAATTCAGTATTACAAACCCTGGTTTCAGAAGTCGTAAGCTGGGTTAGAATTTCGTTTAATTTTAACGATATAAATTCCAGTTCTAGACCCAAAAATTACAGTTGAACGTTCTACTGCAGAATCCATAACGGCACAGGTTGAAGTAAGTGGAGGTGTGAACAGGGATGACCTATGCTACTGAAATAAAATCAAGTTTAGTAATAATAATAATATTTATTTATTTATTTATTTATTTATTTATTTATTTATTTATTTATTTATTTATTTATTTATTTATTTATTTATTTAGCGTATAGCTTTCCGTGCCGGGAGTGTCGGTGACATGTTTGGCTCTGCTGGTTTCTACCTGGTGACCTACGCGGCTTGGAGTGAGATGATTATGAATGAGGAGCACCAATCAAAACGTGTAATGCCCACTAATCAAATTTTCGAGGAGAAGAAAAAAACTGACAGCTTCCAAGTATTCAATAAAGCATAATGCAGTTTTCACAGTTGCTTATTGGGATACTGAATTAGATGTCATGTTGTAAGGGATCGATAATTTATTATGGATGTTAGAAAGTTAATTTACATTTTCGACAATATCAGTTTTCATCTGTTTTATAGGAAATTATATGTTTTTATGAGTTTACTGTAATTTTATCATCATTAGTTCATATTCATTTTAATATCTGAAAATTATAACTTACAAAATTACACTTGCAATCACTTCACATTTACAGTACGTACTCAGAACAGTATAAAATGAATATCTACTTGAAGGAAATCAACAAAGACTGAAGTTACTTTGAAAAACTGGTTCATTACAATAATTTGTTATATACAGAATATTATTGTTTAGAATAGGCTACAATTATTACATTTAATGCAGTCCAGGTTCTTCATTTAAACAATCATATTCAGTATGTTCCAGAGTGATGCTGCTGTATGGAACCTCTAAAGCCCATGAAAAAGTAAAGTCCTTGTTCTTGTTTCCAATTTTCACCAAATCTTAAAGTGAGCAATTTCTTCACATCTTCCCTTTTCCTTCCCTATCTTGCTCGATAATAACAGAACAGATCTGCAAGTTGCAGACAGCAACCTGCGTCCCCGTTTTGCCAATGTTGTAAACGATTGAGAATGGTCATCAAAGTAATAATAAATTTCTGTTTTAAATTTTACATTCTAATCACTGACTCCATTCAATTTTGACCTTTTAAACATTATTCTTTTTTATTCACTTATACCATCTAAAATGAAAATATCGTCGCTCCCATGCCAAAACCACGAATATGACAATGCTCTTCCAATCCATTGTTTCTCTTAGATTAGCCTGGCCTCCCAGCCACATATTGATATTCAGTCCATCAGAAAAAAATTGGTTCTGTTCATATTCCTATGCGCATGTGTAAAGGAAAATGTACATGATACTCTAGGAGAGGGTAAATTCCTACAGTACGGTACATTAAGGTTCATTTTCCTTTACACACGCGCATAGGAAAATTAACTCAATGAAAATTGTTCTGATGGACTGCATATCAATATGTGGCTGGGACGTGTAATCAGTCTTAAGGGAAATCATGGATAGGAGGAGCATTATCATAGTCGTGGTTTTGACATAGGAGCGACAATATGTCATTGGTGGACATTGCACGTTCTGATTCAGTCACCTGCGTGGACAATATAACTTACGATTTGTTTTAACTGTCCACTTTCAAGATAGTATTTCAATGTTACAATATGCGGGTAGATAAAATCTGAATGCGGGAACATGTATAGCAAGAAAAAACATATCCCAACTTCCTGAAACTGCATCAAATTCAATTTTGTCTAGAGTTGGACATTACACGTTTGGATTGGTTGGTCCTCGAATATGATAATGAGGTAGGGAGAGGGTGAAATCCGGTGTTGGGATGTAGTCTATTCCTGGCGTAGAAACCTACAAAGTGCCTGCTAAAGGCTTAACGTCCTCATTCGACGGATGAATCACCATTACAGCTTCATATGTCCTCACTCCTTATGAATACTGCAGAGATTGATTGAAAATGAACCCAAGCTTTCGGCACTCATTCTAGTGATTGGTGGCTGTTTACTACCACCTCTCCTAACCTGCCAACCAACATTCTGATGGTGAAATATTTTCCGCCCATGGAACTCGAATAGGCTAATCAAAAAATTATGCAATAACGATCATAGCCACCAGGCGAACTGCTATAATAATAATAATAATAATAATAATAATAATAATAATAATAATAATAATAATAATAATAATAATAATAATAATAATAATAATAATAATAATAGTATGGCCATAGCTACCGTGTACAGATATTTTAAGACTCCTTGTGTGTTGAAATTGAAGTTCCATTTGCTCTACCAGATGGAAGAGAAACCGAAACTCTGTTTGGCGGTTTATGGGTGAAATTTTAATTAATCATGTATGGTAAGAACCACACAGTATGTGTCACCAGATATTCTTTACTTGCCGACATCGCATAACATGGAGTGCCAAACTGAGTACCGTATTTTCGCTCTTTAAAAATCCGCGTTCTTCTGCCGGATTTGAACTCACGATTTTGGGTTTCGGAGGCCCACACTCTATCACTAATCTAAAGAGGGAATCAGCCGTCAGAGTACGTTACAGAGTGCCGACAGTCATTCAAAACTTAGACTAACTCTGTCGGTGTTGAACCTGCCATCTTAGGAACCGAAGGGTGACACTGTAACACTATATATAGTAGCCCTGGAACTTTGTGGGAAAGTTCATGGAGTGGGGAAACTCCACGACAAATCCACATCCAGAATTGCCTCCGAGAACACCAGTATTCGAACCACAGATCCTTGGAAATATCATAGCAACCCACGTCTCTTTCTTACTATAGGAGCTAAATGAGGTAGATTACAGAAATGAAAGCTTTTACAGCATTTTTATATTTTTATTTTTAGTGAATATCGACGCCGCCGCCGTCGATAACGTGAGAAACACAGATGAATATTGCCGTTGGCACGCCGAGAGTGGGTACAATGAGATCCTTCAGTCGTGAACAATCGCCGTTGTCGTCCCTAATTAAGGTGCCGGGCGAAAGTGTATCGCAGGAAGGATCTGATCTGTGATGTAGTGGACGCGACACAGGCTAATAAAAAGCTCAAGCCCCTCGCCGTCTATAAACAGGCGGGGCGTGAGGTGAGAGGCCAGGCCTATTTTAGGAAGAAGTCTGAGGTCCACCCGCCTCTCCTACCACCTACACTTCCTCTCTGTGGTCGCTCACTCCACTGTCTCTGTCAAGTCGTGAACAAGGAGATTTAATTGTGACAGATTAAGCTATTTAAATATCTTGCATAATATGATTTAGGGGCTGCGTAGCCGGGGTCGTAAAGTCGCGGTCGATTATCTCAGAAGGACGGGGGCTCGATTCCCCATTATGAAGTCCAAATACACTGTCGGCAGCCCTGAAGATGGTTTTCCGTGTTTCCCATTTTCACACCAGGAAAATGCTGGGGCTGTACCTAATTAAGACCACGGCTGCTTCCTTCCCACTCCAAGCTCCTTCCTGTCCCATCGTCGCCATAAGACCTGTCTGTGTCGGTCCAACGTAAAGCAACTTGAAAAAAAAAATCTTAAGAAAAGGAAAACGAGATTTTCACTCTTGGAGGGGCAAATGACCGTGAGGTTTACTCAGCCTACACTACTGAAAGCCGATTAATTTCTGGGAGTGCCAGGCTGAGTAGCTCGGCCGATAGAGCGCTGCTCTTCTGAGTGGCAGGTTTGATCCTGGCTCAGTCCGGTGGTATTTGAAGGTTGAACGTCAGCCTCGTGTCAGTATATTTACTGGCATGTAAAAGAAGTGAGGCACCTCGGCGTCTCAGAAAACCGTAAAAAGTCGTTACTGGGACGTAAAGCCAATAACGTTATTATTAAGAGTAACTTTAGTTACTGAGTATAATTAGCCTCTTATTTCCTGGGTTGTAATTGCCAGATATGTTACAGTTTTTGTAGGAATGTAGTTCATTACTTAACGATAATAGAGTTTCTTGGTATTTCTGTAAGCTATAAAAATGTGACACTGAAAATTTTGGAGCAACACCCAGCTTCAGATACCAGCAGCCGCCACTGATATGAATACGCTTTAAGGAAATCATACGGGAATCAGTTGCTCTAAAGACGGAAGCAGAGAATATTGCTTCCTTAAGGTACAAGATTTGTCGATGTCCGCACCTCTATATTGAGGTGATGATCGCATTCTTTGAAGGATAAAACATTGACAACAAGAATAACAACGTGTAAGATAAATCCATTTCAACAAGGTTAATGATTTCTAGCATTATGAGCTAAATGACAGTAACAAAATAATAATAATCCACAACTTGTTTCCAGTCATTCGATCGGGTCAGAAACGGAATGAATGAAGGAATGAAGCCCCATATAGCGGCGAGGATAGGAATTGTGCCGTCTACCGAAGCCAGTCGCACTCCTCTGGGGCAAAAGGTTAATGACTGAAAGATGAAATATTGGAGAGTGATGCAGGAATGAAAGAGGGAAAATCGAAGTACACGGAGACAAACATGTTCCGACTCGGCTTTGTCCAGCATAAATCTCATATAGAGTGACCGGGACTTGAACCAGTGGAGAGAGGCTGGCGCGCTGCCGCCTGAGCCACGAAGGCTCCAGCTAAATGATACTAACAATCTAGTATAAAACATTTCATTGTAGTGAAATTATATTTTAACACATTGTTAATTCGCCGGAGAGCGTAGGCCTTTTGACCTTGTATATCGGACAGAGCTCTGAAAAAAATCCACGCATCTTGCGTGCGTTATCAATGTTTTTAAATGTAAATATTTCCCATTTAGTAGAAAGTCCTGTGACTGCTCATAATTGTTACTTGACTATCTTAGTCACAATGGACTGCTTATTCATATCATTATAAATAAATAAATAAATAAATAAACAAATAAATAAATAAATAAATAAATAAATAAATAAATAAATAAATAAATAAATAAATAAATAAATAAATAAATAAATAAATAAATAAATTCATATTAGTAGAGACAAAAGAGTATCCATACATGCGGAGAACCTTTTATTAAAGGGGACGTGTAAGAACAACATCTTCAAAGCAAGCCCCTTGTGTAGAGAAAAAAATTATGCTAGGGTCCATACCAGTTTTCCAAACAGTCCTGCAGTCCATTCCCACAAAGCGCACGTCGCATTTATCTTCACCTCATCGGCCAACGAGAACCTCTACCCCTTGATCCGGGAATCGATCCCGGGACTTCGGATACGTTACATTACGAGACTGGCACACCACATAGAACTATTGAAATATTAATATAGGATAATTTCTTGCTGTACATTATTTTTGACTACTATGAATACGGGTTAAGAACTTAACCCCCGGGCATCAGTTGCTAAGCAGAGAACGGGTCTTGGTTTTCGGAAACTGATAGTAATACGCTGAAGAATACTGAGGCTGAAGAAGGACGGTTTGTTATGCTTTGCGAAGAATTCACTCACCTGGAGGGACTAATGTACTTGGCCGTTGGTAAACCCGATTTTTTCTTTCCATCAAAGGGGGCCCCTCTGTCGTCGCCCTGCACCACGAAATCACTGAGGTATGAAATATAGGTTCCCTTAACGACAGGTAGACATTCAGGAATGAATTCGAAATACACCATTCTCTGTGTATCAAAGAATATATAAAGAGTAACTTTTACTTTACGACTGAGACCGTAGACTATGCTCCACGCAGGCGTGGACAGTGACCAACACATGCCCGAGAGCCCCAGTGATTTATAATGTCGGTTATAAACGGTTAAATCCAACTTACAGGATTCTAAATGACCTGAAAATAGTAAAGGAATTTGTATAGATTGGGTCAGTCATCAATGACACGGGAAACTGCGTAATAGAGACCAAAAGACGGATTGTTCTAGATCGTGCTGCAATGGTTAATCTCACTAAGATCTGGCAGAACCGGACAATATCAACATTTACGAAGATGCGCTTCGTGGAATCACTAGTGTTCTTCGTCTTTTTGTATGGCTGTGAGACCTGGACCGTGAATGCTAGAGGTAAAAAAGGAATTGGTACCTTTGAGATGTGGTGATGGCGGAGAATGCTGCGTGTACTATGGACGGAAAGAAGAACCATTTTTTTCCATTCTGAATGAACAGAGCTTCAAGAAACGTCTATCTTCCCGTGCGAGTGAGTGTTATCTCCAGTTCCTTGACCACATCTTCAGAAGAGAACTTGGAAAACACCATTTTACAAGACAAAGTTGAAGGCAGTAGACCACGGGGAAGAACAGCAAGTAGATGATTAGAGCAGGCGAAGAATGTCGCTGGCCTACCTCTTCAGATCATGCTAAGAAAAGCTGAAAACCACTCTGGATGGAGGCATGTCGTCAAGACTGCAACGCAGAAATTATAGAGTTATGAGGTCTCGACGCTCAGCAATGAGCAAAACGACTAATGATATAAAAGACACTCTGGAGCTGATGGTACAGAGATATAAAACGAGTATCTTTGTTATCTGTCTGGTCTTCTTCCTAGTTTATTCGAGTCGGCACTTGAAATGGATTTGGCCCAGTTTTATGACTGGATGTCCTTCCTAACGCCAACCTTATGTGGATGGATGTATTTACAGTCATGTTCATAAAAACAGAACACATTGAAAGACTAGAGATAGGAAGTTCATATTCACAGGACATGTGCATTAGTACGTTTTGAAGGCATGATTAACATTTGAACCATGTCGGTCCTCAGGTCCAAGGTCCACATCGATATCTTGGCCCACCACCACGACTGGTAAAATGTGCCTCCGGCTCTAGTTGTCGCTATAAACCGAAGGTAATGGATCAGTGTGACTTGAGCAGACGTGCAGGATACCTCGCAGACGTATGCGAGAACCGTACCGTCAAATGAGTGAATTTGAAAGAGGGCGCATTATTAGCCTGATAGAACGTGATGCATCCATCCGGAGAATTGCTGCTCGTGTGGGACAAGTGTGTCGGCAGTGCAACGGGTGTGTACAGAATGGTTCACAGAAGCCCGTGGAACACGACGTAGATGGGTCTGGCCGCACCACCCTGACCACCCCCCGAGAAGATTGATACCTCATCCGAATGGCATTGCAGGACAGATCTGCGTCCTCCTCGGTTCTGGCACAACAGAGGATCAGTGTAACACATCGTACAGTATCAGGAGTGACAGTCCGTCGCCGTTTATTACGGTCTGGGTTACCGGCGCGTCGTCCACTTCTCCATTCATCTTTGACTAATGTGCATAAACATACTGTACTGCAATGGTGGATGAAACGTCACTGGGGAAAGGAATGGCAGAAGATAATGTTTTCGGACGAATCCAGTTACTGTTTGTTTGAAAATGATGACCGCATTTTGGTTCGCCGCAGACAGGAGGAGAGAGGCATCACATTGACCGCATTCGCACACGACATACAGCGCCAACTCAAGGCCTTATGGTGTGAGGTGCTATTGGGTACAACCAAAAATCACAGTTGGTGCGTGTCCAAGGCACTGTGACCTGCTTGACCTACGTGAATGACATCCTGCGACCCGTAGCCGTACCCTTTCTGTACGACACCCCAGATGCATATTTCAGCAGAACAATGCACGATCACATGTTGCTGCACGAACACGTGCCTTCTTGTTGTCACAGGATGTCAGACTGTTGCCCTGGCCCGCCCAACCACCGGACTTGTCGCCAATCAAAAATGTGTGGGATATGGTGAAACGACGGGTGTGGCGCTGTGACCCAATGCCAACCACTAAAGACGAACTTTCGAACCAGGTGAATGCAGGATGAATGGTTATATCGCAAGACGCTATTCGTACCTTATACGCGTCGATGCCATCACGCATGGAACAACTTACCATTGCCCATGGAGGATTCGGTGCCTACTAGGCAACATGACGTATGCTGAACTTAGGTGACTGAAGTGCTAATCATTTCTGCAGAACATACTAATAAACATGTCCTGTGAATATGAACTATCTGTATCTAGTCTTTCAAGGTGTTCTGTTTTTTATGAACATGGGTGTATTATTACGTGTTTCTGCTGTTGTCAGTAGTGAGATGTGTTGTGTATAAATGAAGAGAACTGAATGAAGACAAGCAAAACTCGCAGTCCCCAAGCCAAAGGAATGAGCAAAACGCTGTTAAAATTCACAACCCAGCCTTGAATGGAGCCCGTGGCCTTCTGAACCGACAGCCAGTACGCTGACCATTTAGTCAAGGAGCCGGGCAGACATAAAACGAGTATGACAAGATTAAAGTGAGGTGGTATGGTTTACTGAAGACAGGAAAACCGTATACACCTTCCTGTGTGGGATAAGTGCTGCAGTGTTGAAAGTCACCGAACACTGGGAGGTCGGAATCCAACTTTGAGAAGTACAGTATTTTTTAAAATTTGTATCCGGAACTTCACCGTGTATTCAAAGGACGAGTGCGATCCAGAATGACTACTCAACAGTGTGGTCAAGTGTGCATTAATAAATAAGTTCATCAGTTCGAGCATTTGCTTCGTTTGAAGTCCCATCACCGAGCGAGTTGGCCGTGTGGTTAGGGGCGCGCAGCTGTGAGCTTGCATTCGGGAGATAGTGGGTTCGAACCCCACTCTCTGCAGCCCTGAAAATGGTTTTCCGTTGTTTCCCATTTTCACACTAGGCCAATGCTGGGGCTGTACCTTAAGTAATGCCCTTTCCTGTCCCATCGTCGCCAGAAGGCCTATCCATGTCTCTGCGACGTAAAGTATCTTGTAAAAAAAACATGCTCCGATCAGAGGTGGCCGTGAAGTAAAGAGGCGAAGTGGTTATTCACCTAAGGTTTGAAATTAAAATTGTAATTATGTATATTGATCTCGTCATAATGATTGAATACTCAGAAATGTATGGCAAGGTTAAGATGCATATCTACGATAATTTTAAATGTAACTTCAAGCCAGTGGTTCAGGCACCCCCCTTTCATCTCATTAAACGAGACCTGTTCAAGTTAAAATGACAACTATATACTAAAAATCAATAAATATACAAATAATAGCTCAAGTAAAACTAAAAAAAAAAAAATAATCGCTTTCATTTAAACATCATTGGCACTGTGTAATGTATATTTTAGATTATAACTATTTTTTAAAATTCCAAACACATGAGCCTCCTCATGAAGTATAAACTGCCTCTTCATGACGTAGCTTTCTTTTATCCACGTGCTTGTCCCAATTTAACTACTGTACATAACATGGGAGCACACAGCTTGCCAATATACCAGCGTGTCGTCTCGGTGCACGCGCTTCGTCCGCGCCAAACAACATTTTGCAAGTGCATACGTGTAATATATGAAATATTATTAGTCCAGTTTGCTAAATGTGCAGCCAAAGATAATAATGCTACACTATATGTGTATGCCCACCTCCATAGTGTAATGGTTAGCGCTATTAGCTGCTGTCCTGGGGGCACAGGGTTGTATATCCGGCAGAGAATGGCAAGAAGACTGGTATGTTGTTAGAATAGCACATGAAGCTCACTTCGATTTGAAGTGTTCCTGAAAAAAGCTGCTCCACCTCGGGAGGAGGATACGAGTTTACTTTTCTTGTTTGCGTATCATCGGCGCCGACGTTCTTAGTTTGGCCTTTGGAGTACAGTATAAGTGTTGTGGGCTGCTTAAAATAATGAAATAAGGGGCGGCTGATCCACCCGATACTTTTTTTTTTTGCTAGTTGCTTTACGTTACGTCGCACCGACACAAATAGGTCTTATGGTGACGATGGGACAGGGAATGGCTAGGAGTGGGAAGGAAGCGGCCGTGGCCTTAATTAAGGTACAGCCCCAGCATTTTCCTGGTGTGAAAATGGGAAACCACGGAAAACCATTTTCAGGGCTGCCGATAGTGGGGATCGAACCTACTATCTCCCGAATACTGGATACTGGCCGCACTTAAGCGACTGCAGCTATCGAGCTCGGTACCACCCGGTACTAAGAGGAAATTAATTCACTTGGCAATTATTGAAAATGAAAACCTACAACCTGTTTTCCAGTCATTGACCGGGTCAGGAATGAAATGAATGAATCATATATAGGCTATTAGTATGATGGGGTTGCCACTCCCAAAGTGATTTATTAATGACTGATAGATGCTATGAAATGAGAATGGAGAGTGGTGCTGGAATGAAAGATGACAGGGAAAACCGGAGTACCCGGAGAAAAACCTGTATCGCCTCCGCTTTGTCCAGCACAAATATCACATGGAGTGACCGGGATTTGAACCACGGCATCCAGCGGTGAGAGGCCGACGCGTCTGAGTCACGGAGGCTCTTTGGCTATTATTATTATTATTATTATTATTATTATTATTATTATTATTATTATCATCATCATCTTTATTATTATTATTAGATAGGTTCTAGATAACCTCGATACTCAAGTGGCATCGATATCGAACGGTACTCCCACAGATGAGCTCGATACTATGTTAACAGTATAGTAAAACTTGTAATGAATATTGTCAACTTGCCAGAAGTATCAGAGCTTAAAGCGGTTACAAGGAGCACATATATCAACTCGTAAGTTTCAAACTAGCAGACTGCAGGTATAACAAGGAATTGGGCTCGTTTATAGCTCACCTTATCCCATAACAAAAGGGATCTTCCTCCGAATGTCTGCAGATATTCTGATGCCGGTATGTATGAAGTACAAATTTCTTAAAAAGCCATATATCAAGACAATAAAATGTGTCGAACTGTTGCTTAAGGAAGATAATTTCGAACGTTATATTCCAATAATTAGTAGAATTGATAATTTTCAATTTGGGTGGATATGCTACATAATAACCTAGTTCTGAGTGTAACCAATAACAGAGACACTCATTAAACACGATGCTTACTTGTTGTTTAAGTACGCATAATATTTAGATCATCGGCCCTTTCAATAAACAAATCCAGTGGTCTATTTAAACTACCAAATCATAAGCAAGGAAGCAACTTACTGTAAAACTATCAGCACCTTTAATAGAGGACGTAAGTCTCATAACACTAGCAACCTGAAGAAGCATGCCATATCGGTTAATAAAATTGCCTTTACTGAACATGACAATTCTCCTCCACAAATAAATAAATAAATAAATAAATAAATAAATAAATAAATAAATAAATAAATAAATAAATAAATAAATAAATAAATAAATAAATAAATAAATAAAAATTGAAGCATTGAAAGCGCAACAAGTGAAGGAACGACAAAAGAAGAGCTCCTGCCATTCGTTCCATTTCGAAGCCATTGTCCTCATTAACATCATTATCAATATAATCACAGTATTCACTTGCTAACCAGCCTATTCGCACATATTTTCTGGACGGTAAATCTAAAATTTAACGAGGAGAAAGTCAGTCGAAGGCAATTACTAGGAAAATATCTTACATAATATTCAAATAAAACTAGCCTTTTAGAACTGTAGAAGACAATGGACTTAAGTATTTGATTAAGCATCTTGAAGTAAGAAATACTATGCCTGCAAGTAAACATATAGGCCTACCAAATGACACCATTATAGGACTGTATCAAGAAGTAGAAACCAGAGTAAAAGATGAGCTACTAAATGCAGATAGCATAGCTGTTACAACGGATTTGTGGACATCAACCGCAACCGACGAATACCTAAGTATCATTTAGATTTTGTGACTAGGATGACATACTTCAGCATATATGCATTGAAGTGATACGTTACCATTTGAACAAGTGCCACAGGTGAAAATATTACACATTTATTGAAGAAGACACTAGAAACATGGGGTTTATTGGATACAATAGTAGCTGTGGTTCACGAGAATGGTGGTAATGTAGTAAGTGCGATGACGTTAGGAAAATTTCCCCATTTGCCGCGTGTAGTTCATGCACTAAGACATGTTCTGAAAGAGGACTTTTCAGTTCAAATAACAATGCGGATCCCATTGAGTTACTTAGAAAATGAGTAAGAAGTTTTAAACATTTCTCAAAATCCACCAAGTTTCCAGAAGCTATACCGAACAATCTTTCCCTACCAAAGCACCGCCTCATTCAAGATGAATCTACACCATGGAATTCAACTCTTCATGTGTTAAAAATACTTCAAGAGCAGAAGGGAGCGAATGTATTCCTATCTGCTGTTCTCACACTTGCAGTATCGCAATGGGAACATACTGATTTATTGATCAATACATTAAATATTTTTATTAAGCAACACTCGCCCTAAGTTTTTCTACAGTGACAGTGTCCGAGACATTCCTCATTGTGAATAGTGTCATATCTCATCTTCAGAGGCCGTTACACAGTACTTCAGGAATTGTGACAGTAAGACAGTCTTTAATGGGCACATTTAATTTGAGGCAAAATACAGTGAAGAGAACGAAATCTGTTCCAACGCAACGCTGTTGGACCTCCACTTAAAGAGGACGAGTTTTTCGCAGTTCGAATGCTCTCACTTCTGCTACAAACTGCTGAAACTTGCTAATCGACAGGAGGGTCCTGTATCTATAACTGAAGGGGTTAAGCTTATAACTCCATTTTAATATGTTGTGTATTCGCATCTTTGGCGATAATATATGTTTGCCCTTTAATACTCGTTAAAGTATGTATAATAAAGATGTTTAAAACAAATATTCTTTGTAGCCAGCAAAATTGCCTGGAATTTGGTGCTTGTACGGCAGCATTACGCAAGAAAGCGACAAAATAAATTTTTTGTCAGCTTAAACTTAAGATGAAACCACCAACACCTGAAACGAGACCTGTTATCCTCTTGCGAAAACTAGATGTGAAATATTTGTCTACACCACCAGCCACAGTATTTTCTGAGAGACTCATTAGCAGGGCAGAACTCATCTCGTTCTATATAAGAGTTTTGTCTGTATATTGCTCAGAACTGAAAAAGAATGGTATTTCTGTATCGGTCGTGTCCACGGTAACAATGAAATGCACTTTTTAATTTTTCGCAATTTATGTCTGTCTGTCTGTCTGTCTGTCTGTCTGTCTGTCTGTCTGTCTGTCTGTCTGTCTGTCTGTCTGTCTGTCTGTCTGTCTGTCTGTCTGTCTGTCTGTCTGTCTGTCTGTCTGTCTGTCTGTATGTATTTATGTATGTATGTATGTATGTATGTGTGTATGTATGCACATCGCGAGAAAATGGCTGAAGATAATTAAATGAAAATCGGTATGTAAAGTCGGGGAATAAGTCACTACAATCTAGACTATAAGTAATTTTATTCACGCTGATTGAAATGGTGGCTTAGGGGAAGGCCTACTATGTAATTCTCAATTATTAATGTTTTAGTGGTCCTATCGATAAGTACTACATAACTAAAGTTATATAAAATTTAATTTCTAATAATTTATGTGTTATACATTTTTACCGTACCGGCTATGATAACAGAGCTATTCATGAATGTCAATTTTTTTGCTAAGTCCATATCAACGCCAAGCCACGAGAAAATGAGTGAACAGAATTTAATGAAAATCTGTTTGTAAAGTAGGGGAATAAGAAACTACAGTCTGGGCTATAACTATAGAGAATAAAATTTCCGATGATTTATGTCTTGTTAAGTTTTACCTTACCGACTACGATAAGACTGGTGGTGGTGATTATTGTTTTAAGAGGAATTCATGAATTTAGATGAATTTAGACCTTTGTTGCTTAGTCCATATCAACGCCGAGCATTGCTGACATAGAAATATTGTTTGTAGTTAACTGGCGATGGATTTTGCCATTATTGTCTTAAGGTGTAAACACGCATGCCATCGTTCCTTATCGACAAGGAAGATTGTAAAGATAATTGTACAGAGAGAAAAAAGCGTAAATGAATGATCGCTTGAATAAGAAGACAAGAAGAAGACATGAAAGGAAGAAGGACTCACTTTATATTAGATGCCCTAATATCCCAGAGTCGGAAGGAAACTAAATGTGAAGGCCTACAATATAGAAAGCTCATAAAATTGATCAACAATACCATTACATTGACCATTGTTTGTTGTGAAATGCTTTATGTCTTCTGCTGCCACTCATCTCCGATAGATAGCGAATATTGGCGGAAAGTAGCTGGGGATTTAGATAACTCTCTTCTTTAGCGTGCTATTCCTTTGGTCCATACATATTCTGACATTTCTGGTACGCAACACACTGGTTCATCATGGTATTCCAGCTACTCGATCCCTACTCTGGCACATTGATTGGAATGAGCAGTGTCCACAGTTACAGGAATAATGGCAGAGGAGTGTTCACGTCTGTCTACGGCCTGGTCACTTCAGCTCGGGAACTTTGGACTGTTAGATCGGCAGCGTAGTGAGAAAATGTGTGGTTTTTATTTTCATCGGTTGTATCATGTGACAGCATTGCTTTTAATCGCGACATACCTACTGACATCATTGTAATCAGTCGGGAAAACCACAAAGACAATCTTTCTGTGGATGTAGAAAAGGCAGGTGAGAGTGAATCTCTGCCATTATAATGAAAACTGCCCAACTTGACTATGACTGGCAGTAGGCAAGTGGACCTACCCTCATAATGAAAAGTCCCCAACTAGATTGTAACTGATAATAAGCAAGAGGGCCATCCATTACACTGAAAATTCCCTAACCCAGTCTTTACATGAGGGAAGATTATGGTGACTTTTCAGTCTCGTTTCTTGGGTAACGTTAGGAGCTATGCAATTTAATACAATCTTACTCACAACGTGTACATTACTTAACTAAGAATTCTGTTTACAGTGTAGAATTCCGTAGCGAAGCACGGGTATAACAGCTAGTATGTAACATAAAAGGAGGTAGGCTCAACCCCGACAGCTGAGAATACTTGTATTTATGAACGAAAACTTATAACACCTATTAAGTTACTGTTTTATCATTCATTTGATTTTTAAATAGTCACTTTTTAAATTATTAGTTTGTAGAAAGATACGCAACTAATTACCAACTTGAACTACATACCACAATGTATTTTAATTTAATTTACATTTGTACGGGCATCGAAATGTTAACATAAAAATGCCTATTTCATAACTAATTTCATAAATAATATTATATTTAGAAAGGCAGCTTTTTACAGTTTTAGTGACATATACATTTACAGGTAATTGAGTTCATACCAGCTACCTTAAGAAATATCTTCTTGGGCAATCCTCAATAATGTGGATCATAGTCTGTTGTGAAAATCCACAGTCACACACTCGAGAGTCTGTTATCCCCTACCTATTTCTTGAGTTTGTCTTAGTTCGGGCGTATGACCAGTCCTCAAATGGTCACCAAGTACCTCTGGTTAACTCATGATCTGGTAGATGTGTGGGGTCGCTAAGCTGATGGAAGTTGAAGTTTGGAATGCTTTTCCATGTTGCCTTCCACGCATTGTCAATCATAAATCCCTCGTGCTGGCTAATGGTCCAGAATGGTTTTCTTTGCATGAGACGAAGGGCAGATGCATTGAACACAATTTCCTGGTTGGGTAGCTGTTGTGGGAACTTCAGGTTAAGGCATTTATCCAATTCATATATTGCTGCTTGATGACATCTCATCTGGGAAAGGGGAAGTTCGTCTCGACGTGAAGCCAAGTTATTGAGGTTACTCTTAGAACGCCCGATACTATCCTCATTGTTTCGTTGAGATATGAACATCAACTCTCCCAATGAGAGCATTTAGATGCTACACTGATGCACAGTATTGTGGAGCAGAATATCCCATTGTCAGAGCAGTCGTATCACACAATGAATCAAACCACGTGAACCGAACATATTCACACCTATTAACACAGATCTGTATTATGGTACCTCTTGTTAACGTGAATGAACTCTGTAGTGCAAGACATTTCAATAACAGCTTATGTGAATCATGTAGTTATTAAATTCAAGACTCAACATGATGAAACTGCAAGCATCGTCTGCCGTAATTATGAAGTACACAGTCTAGCGAAGTGTGCGTGTTTTAACGACCTCGTAATGGAGGTGGATCAACTCAGTGGTCTCTCTAACGACAGTAGTGGTCTGCACGGAAGTGGAAGGATAGACATACAATGCACTTGGCTTCTCCTTACTATAAACATTCTTACTCACTCTCACTGTCTCTCTCAAAACTATGAATTGTAAGCTTTCTTCTCAAGAGCTTTAAACTATTCTTAAAGTTCTAATTAAAGCAACAAATTTCTCAAACAACTCTATAAAAGAAAGTGTATTTTGCGAAGCATTTTCATTAATAGTTGTTTTCATTACAACGGCTGAAAGGGACGCTTTGCGTGCGAGTCGAATCAAAACAAATAACGTGAAAAATGTTCACCCATTTTATTAATTTTATTAAATATTGAGATGAACACACTATGCTCAATTCAGGGTCCGCCATTCAAACACTCGACGCCATCCAGGGAAGAATCGATATCAGTCGATAAATGTATTAACTCGCCCTCATGACACAGGCAGCTACCTGGTAAATATCTGTTTTATATGCATTGTGAAAGGTTTCTAAAGGCATGTTTTTGTATTGAGTGCAGTAACTAACCACAGTATGTCGTTATGCTATGTGACGATGTTAGAGAAATATTGACCCGCAGCACATATGTCATTAAGATAGAGAATAGTATATTTTATGGATCAAAGATCTAAGCTGAAATATTTCACATAGCGGTTTCCGCACGCGCAATCGACGGAGTGCAATACATTTCACATAATGGTAAATAAAATATTTTTGTCGTCATAGTGAACAATAACCCACATGCAGAAAATACCCGAATTTATTTTTATCCATCATCATTGATCTGCGTTTAGGACTGTCGCCGAGGTAGCAGATTCCCCATCAATTGTTTATCTTTAATTTCAAAGAGCTTGGAACTTTATAGAACATTTCCCTTAATAAATTATTCCAGTCCCTAATTTCTCTTCATATACATGAATATTCGCCCAAATTTTTCCTCATGAATTTCAAATTTATCTTCATATTATGATCTTCCCTATCTTTAAACGCTCCACTCAAGCTTATTAGTCTACTAATGTCAATCCACGCCACCTTTCCACTGACAGCTTGGAACATACCGCGTAGTCGAGCAGCTCTTCTCCTTATTCGCAAGTATTCCAAGTCCAAAGTTTGTAACATTCTCCTAACACAGTGCTTTTTTATGCTTTCATTCCTCTCCATGAAGGGATCAGGTGGGCCACCCAGAGGGCAACACCCTCTCTCTGGTCGGGGACACAGTGCTTTTGTAGGAAATCACCCTAAAAAATCGTGCTGCTTTCCTTAAGCAAGTGAAGAGACTGTAACCTTTCTTTACAACCTCGTTAATATGTTTACTGCAATGAAGATCATTCCTTATGTTTACAGCTGAATATTTACTGTGATTCACATCACCCCATCATTATAGTAAATAAAACTGAGAGGCGTTTTCTTCTTGGAGAAAGTTACAACCTGACTTTTCACCCGTTTACCCTCATGCCATTGTCTGCTGTCCATATCACAACAGTATCTAAATCTTTTGTAGTGCACTCCAGTCCTGTAAATTATTTACTGCTCTGTATAGTATAACATCATCCGTAAAAAACCTTATTCATTACTCCTATAATATTATATAAAAGGAAGCATAAAGGTCCAATAATACTGCCCTGTGGTGCCCACTCTTGATCATTACAGATCAGATAATGCTTTGCCTACTCTAATTCTCTGAGTATTTTCTAGAAATGTAGCCACCCATTCATCTACAACTAATCTTTTGTGTGCTCCAATAGCCGTCAGTTTCGTCAGTAGTCTCTCATGATGTACCCTATCAAAAGCCTTGGATGGGTCAATAACGGTACAGTCAATTTGACCTCCTGAATCTAAAATATCTGTTATATCTTGGTGGAATCTAGCAAGCTGAGCCTTACTGGAATAACCTATCATAAACCCGAACTGCCTTCTATCACCCAGTTAGTAATATCAGAAATTTGTCAAATATAGTCAGATGTTCAGAAAGAATGTTTTCCGAGAGCGTAAAAGCAACATATGTGAAGCTGGCTGGCCTGTAATTGTCCGCTTTGTTTGTTACCCTTTCGTTTTGTATACTGGGGCTACTGTTGCTGCTCTCCATTCGTTTGGTATAACGCTTTCATGCAAAAAATAGTTAACTAAGTCCCGCGGTGTACGGGGCAACGCGTCCGCCTGTCACCCGGCGGCCTCGTGTTCGATTCCCGGCCGAGTCAGAGCATTGGAAGACCCCAGAAGAGATGGCTCGACGACATAAAGCTGTTGGCTGAAACACGCTGGTTCCAAGTGGCTCAAGACCGAAGACGATGGAAGCACATGAAAGAGGCCTATATCCAGCAGTGGATTAAAATAGACTAGAGAAGAAGAAGAAGAAGAATAAGAATAAGAATATCCCTGACCTGGGGACTGGGTGTTTCTGTCGTCCTTAACGTTCCTTTTCCCACATTCAACACTTTACACTTCCGCAATTTCCAAATACACGCAGGTTCATAACATATGGTGCAAGTAGGGGCAAAAGATCTTTCTAGGTCGACGTCCCGAACAAATCGCATTAAATAAAGTCTGAAATGGCACTATATCTCAACCCATTGCCGTTCGGTATATCCCCAGAAATGTTGTCAATCATGGCAGCTTTTCTAGCTCTTAACCTTTTTGTAAATATCTTTATCATAGATAGATAAAGTACTTCTCTAATATTAGTTACCTCCTCAGCCTGATCATTATCCTTATACCATCTTTACTTACTGGTGACTGAATACTTCTGCCTTCTGTTAAGTCCTCACATATATAGTCGCCTGGTCCATTACTGATTCCTGGAATCTCCTTCCTGGAGCCTGTTTCTGCCTTAAAGTACCTATACATATACTTCCATTTTCCCCCTTAAATGCACATGATTCCCAATTATGTTTGCTTCATGTTATTCTTAGCTGACTTTTCTAAATTCAATTTCAGCAACAATAATCTTTATTACGATTCCCTCGTAGCTGTTTGACATTTTTTTATTGTTCTAGAACTTAAAACATCGTAACTATAAGGCGTGATCAAAACGTTTCCGTTTGAGGGCGTTGCTGCAGCGAACATGCAACGTAGTGCGACTCCGATGCGGGTATATAAGCACGGACATGTGGGCAAAAGGATTAGTGTGGCAGTCTTGTTGTGTCGAGGTGCGTGCGTGAAATGCGGCCACGTGAACTATGGCGACATTATTACCAAATGCGTCCAAACAGGACCAACGTGCTGTTATTTTCTTCTTGCTTGCCGAGAGCAAACACCGGTGGACTTCCATCGGAGAATGAAGACGGGGCAGCATGTCTGTCGGAAAACCACCGTTGTGGAATGGTGCACCTAGTTTCGTGTGGGTCGCGTTTCGACGCAAGACGCCGGTCGATCTGAGAGGCCAGCCGCATTCATTGCGGACAACAAGTGGGCGGTGGATGAAGTGATTAGGGTGGACCGGCGCATAACCTATAGTCCTCATCTCTCCCGATGCGATTATCACGCCTTCAGGCCGCTCAAACAGGCCTTGAAGCGTCGATGTTTCCTGTCGTACGAGGATGTGCAGAGGTGGCTACGGATCTCTTCACATAACAGGAAGCGGTGTTTTACCACACGGAGATCTTCAACCTGGTACGTCGGTGGGATGAGTGACTAAATTTTTCCTGATTGGCATCCCGATTCAGGAATGTACGCACGTCGAACGAAAACTTTTCGATCGCCCCTTATATTCAGATCCGTGGCGGGCTGGTCAGCGTCTTGGCTTTCGAACCTCGGGATCGAAGTTAATGCCATCTGGAAAATATATTCTATAATAATTCGATGAAATGAAATGTCGTATGGCTTTTAGTGCCGGGATATTCCAGGACGGGTTCGGCTCGCCAGGTGCAGGTCTCTCTATTTGACTCCCATAAGGCGACCTGCGCGTCGTGATGAGGATGAAGTGATGATGGAGACAGCGCATACACCCAGTACCCGTGCCGTTGGAATTAACCAATTAAGGTTAAAATCCCCGATCTGGCCGGGAATTGAACCCGGTACCCTCTGAACCGAAGGCCAGTACGCTGACCGTTCAGCCAACGAGTCGGACAATAATTCGATGAGGGTGAATGACAACTCAGTGTGCTTACGATATTTACTGAATATTACACCATAATGGATTCGAGAGCCAAGACGTCATGCTTTACATTTAGAAATAAATTACAGCCCGATTATTTGCCTGGTGTGAAAATTGGAAACCATAGAAAACCATCTTCAGGGCTGCTGACGCCATCTCTAGAATGCAAGCCCACAGCCATCTGATCCAAAGTTCGTAACCAACTTGCTCGGTCAAGGTTACTCATTTATTTTCCATAAAATGGCGAAATATTTCGGAAGCAATGCTTGTTAAGACGAGTTACCAAGTTATAGTTTATAGCTTGAAACTATTCTCCTCTCAATATATTCCTTCACTTATTTCAGACGGATAATGGTGGAGCTGTTAAGGATCCAAGCAGCCTTTGGGATGAAGAGTGAACATGCTCGTACATACATTTCAGACAACTGAAGGAGTAGTATAAATGTCCTAACTTTTCACCCCTCAAACATTATCGCCACCACAACCACCACCATATAAATCGCACTTAATTGCAAGTGTATACAGATTATTTATCAAGCTCCTTTGCTGAATGTTCAACATTGCAGTTTTCGCATCAGAATATCTATGAGATTTTATGCGCGACTGGTTTATTCCCGTTGCTCGGGGACTGGGTGTTTGTGTAGTCGTAATACACATGTCTTCATTTACACACGGTCGGTCACCACACAAACATGGAGCAGTGAATATTATGTATCTCTCCATATAGGGTTGACGTCAGGAAGGGCATCCGGCACGGAGTTTCCGATTCTATTTTCATAACGTTAAAAGTTTGAAATTTTTGGAATAAATAGTCTTCTCATGGATCGTGTGTTATTGCAGAGTACAGTAGATTCTGAAGACGAGTGGTTTCTTAACTGTTGCTGATTATTATATTATTCTGTTATGTTAATGTATATTGTAATGAGTGTGTGGCTTAGAGTATAGCCATGTCTTGAATGCAGAGGATCTATCCCGAAGCACTGTCGAGGAACCATAATCGCGACAATAAGTTTTGTACTTTTAAAATTGAAACGAACGTTCCTTCGTCCACAATGAAGATGTTTCATCCTTTCCAGAGAAACTGAAAACAGTAAAACGAGCTAGATCAGAAATACATATAGACTGTTATAGGAAACTTCACATCACCCTAGGTTACAGTGTTGAATAGGCCTAACAAAACTTTGAAGTTCTGATCACATCTTATAAAAGGCAGGTGAGTGTAATAAGCAAACTACGTTGGTTTCACTTGAGTTCAAATATTGGAATCATGAACAACTGATCCTAGAGACATTCACTTCATTAACTAGTAAACCACTTTTCCAGACTACTTAGTAGATCACTGAGTCAATGTCTGATGCGTGACACTACTGTTGACCACGCCAAAAATTACGAGGTAACTAGTGAATTCCTTCCTGGGGCGTGATGGCCGAGTGGTGCAGACACTGAATTCTCACGGTTCGAATCCCAGCCATTGCATGTGGGAATTTTGAACCAAAAATGTCACTTTCTTGTGGTTCGGATCCCACGAGAAACTGAAGGTCCCGTGGCTATGGTCACGATATCAACATGAAGTTAAACTACAAGCTTGCTTACCTGCTTGCTTAACCATTCCTTCTAATTTCTCTCCCAACTCTTGGCGCTTACATCCCTATAAGGGACCTGCCAAGACGACTGCTACTCAGCCACATGACCGCCAGATATCGGAATATCATACGTTGAGCGTAACAACTTCCTTAGTCATATTGCTTGACTTTCTCGACCGCGTCCGCTATCTATCATATCATTTGTTTACAAGTCTTTTAGTGAAACAGGAATATGCCCGAGAAGAGAGTGACCATGGTCTTGACTAGGAAAGAGCCCGGTATTTGGTGTGATATTGGAAGACGGTGTAGAACTATCTTCAGTGTTGTCGATGGCGAGGGTTCGAACTCATCATTTCCCGAATCCAGCTCACAGCTCCCTGACTAGTTCTACAAGTTCTACGTAGTCAACTTGGTCAATCCTCTCCTATCAGACAGCTTCTCAGATGACTTCATGAGGCTGAGTGATGCTCTTTCCAGCCTTAGTCCAAGACTTAAAACGCTTGAGTGAGATAGTAGTAGAACCGAGGACCTCCAGGCTATAGGTAAGCTACACATCATCCTCCTCCGCGGGGCTGGTCATGTCTCAGAATACGTTACTGAAATTAATTACCTCTCTCGTAGAGACGCTAAATTATGCATAGTAACTACAACCAAACTTTGTACATTGAGCTGGTGTCTACGCTGTATAAGACAAATATTTTCAATGCGGCCCTTAAAACACAAGCATTGATGATCTTCTCCTTACCGAGCTCGGTAGCTGCAGTCGCTTATGCGCGGCCAGTATCCAGTATCCGGGACAGAGTGGGTTCGAACCTCACTGTCGGCAGCCCTGAAGATGGATTTCCGTGGTTTCCCCATTTTCACACCAGGCAAATGCTGGTGTTGTACCTTAATTAAGGCCACGGCCGCTTCCTTCCCACTCCTAGCCCCTTCCTGTCCCATCGTCGCCATAAGACCTATCTGTGTCAGTGCGACGTAAAGCAACTAGCAAAAAGAAATCTTCTTCTTCCTCGTATAATTGACAAGAATTAAAACCATAGTGGTATTTATGATTCCTTGGCTGAGTGATCAGCACACAGGTTTTCGGTTTGGAGGACCCCGTGTTCGATTTCCGGTCGGATCGAGGATTTTATCTGCGTATGGTTAATTCCTGTCGTACGGAGACTGGGTGTTCGTTTTTGTCTCTTCATATGAACACAACACAGCACACCACACACTAAAAACCACTACAGAAACACACAATAAGGAATATATCACTCCACATGCGGTTGGCGGACCCCAAGAAGTTCGGATAAAGGCCAGGAAGAAGGAAAAGATCATCTTGTTACATGTATAATGTTCCTTCGTCTTAGCAGACGCCAAAGTGCTGGAGTTTTGATCTATAAAGGGGCTTCTTACGGTGACAGTAAAATACTGACAAACGACTCTCAAACTTAAATGCCAAAAGACAGAATCGCGATCAATAATTCATGCTTTTGGTTTTACATCTCACTATCCAATCTACTTTTTCCGTTTTAGGAGACTCCGACGTGTCAGAAATTTTGTCCCACATGTGTTCATTTACGTGCCCGTAAAAATGCCGAGACAAGGCTGACATCATTGACACCTTCAAACACCGCCGAACTGAGCCAGACATAGTCCTAATTAAATTTAACCATCTAAGCCACTGAGCCACTGACTGTTGGTTGGTATTGGAATCCGAAACCTTGTTCACAGGGAGTGAGCACATGGCAGACTGTTTGGCTGACTGTCGTCTGTAGAGTAGAAACTGTGGTCTCTTCTGTGGAATAGGCACGCGTAACCGAGACTAGCGACTGGTCAGGTAAAGCTATCGTTCTTAATATTTTGGAAGTGTTTATCAGTTAAATTATGCATATTCTCTTCTGCTCAAACCAGGATGGAAACTAAAGTTCTGGCTGTGGGCGCTGGTCAAGTGTTCAGATACCGTACTCCAGATTTTGAGGTCAAGAATTGATAATATTCTTCTTCTTTATTTGTTTGCCCTCCAGGGTCTGTTTGTCCCTCGGACTCAGCGAGGAATCCCACCTCTACCGCCTCAAGGGCAGTGTCCTGGAGCTTCAGACTCTGTGTCGGGGGATACAACTGTGGAGGATGATCAGTATCTCGCCCAGGCGGCCTCACCTGCTATGCTGAACAGGGACCTTACGGCAGGATGGGAAGATTGGAAGGGATAGACAAGGGAGAGGAAAGGAAGCGGCCGTGGCCTTAAGTTAGGTACATTCCGGCATTTGCCTGGAGGAGAAGTGGGAAACCACGGAAAACCACTTCCAGGATGGCTGAGGTGGGAATCGAACCCACCTCTACTCAGTTGACCTCCCGAGGCTGAGTGGACTCCGTTACAGCCCTCGTACCACTTTTCAAATTTCGTGGCAGAGCCGGGAATCGAACCCGGGCCTGCGGGGGTGGCAGCTAATCACACTAACCACTACACCACAGAGGCGGATCATTGATAATACTAGTGTGCTTAAATATGAGAATTCTAAGCTGGAAATTTAAAGATAGATTTCAAGGCGAAATTTGACACTTCAAAACCTCACCAGAGAACAATTATTATTATTATTATTATTATTATTATTATTATTATTATTATTATTATTATTATTATTATTCGATTCATTGGCTGAATGGTCAACGTTGAGGCCTTCGGTTCAGTGGTTCCTGGGTTCGATTCCCGGCCTAGTCGGGGATTTTAATCTCGTGTGATTAATTCTTCTGGCTTGGGGACTGGGTGTTAGTGTTTGCCCCAACACTCTCCTCTTGATATTCAGACAACACCACACACTAACAAGCACCACAGAAATACGCGATAGTGATTACATCCTTCCAAGTAGAGTTGCTGTCAAGAAAGGCGTCCGGCCGTAACATGGGGCCAAATGGAGATGTGCGGCACAGTTCGCACCCGCGACCCTACAGGCGTGAGAAAAGCAGTAGATTATTATTATTATTATTATTATTATTATTATTATTATTATTATTATTATTATTATTATTATAGTGGGAAATACCTTAAAAATTGAGCCTTGTGGCTAGTTCCTTTCAAATCTGGCTCTACGGATAATAGAGCAGCTGATAACAATTTTTCTTCAGGCAAGGTAATGCCACTTCTTCTCTCGCAAATTTCGCCCATCTTCATATACGTTATTGAAATTATCTCCCATGAACACACAACAATATTCAGATGAAGCTCGTTCAAGAAATGCCATTCACTTTTGAATGGTCATATTATCCTTTAACAGGCTGATGTTAGGAAAAGAAAGCAAAGCCATGAAGGCCTAAGGACAAGTGGAATTAACGGCTTCCATTGTTCGTAATCTCGATTTTACGTGGGAGAGAGTAGTAAGCTAAATATTCGGTCACCTTTTACGCAGGATTTAAGCTGCTACTATTTCTGTTTCAGGTTGAGTGCAACTATTAGTCCCGTGATTCTCCTGAACTAGAAGTCTCGTTTCTCTACTTCCTGAAGGAGAATCATAACCCAGTCCTTCGAAGTGAATCAAGCAGGCCTTCCTTTCTCAGCTAGGCAGTCCTTCTCATTATAGAAAGAGGATTATGGACATTTCTTTCTTTCTTAATCTGTTTACCCCCCAGGGTTGATTTCTCCCTCGAACTCAGCGAGGGATCCCAACTCTACCGCGTCAAGGGCAGTGTCTTGGAGCGTGAGACTTCGGGGTTGGGATACAACTGGGAAGAAGGACCAATACCTCGCCCAGGCGGCCTCACCTGCTATGTTGAGCAGCGACCTGGTGGGGGGATGGGAGGACTGGAAGGGATAGACAAGGAAGAGGGAAAGAAGCGGCCGTGGCCTTAAGTTAGGTACCATCCCGGTACTTGCCTGGAGGAGAAGTGGGAAACCACGGAGGACCACTTCGAGAATGGCTGAGGTGGGAGTCGAACCCTCCTCTACTCAGTTGACCTCCCTAGCCCTCGTACCACGTTTTCAAATTTCATGGTAGAGCTGGGAATCGAACCCGGGCCTCCGAGGGTGGCAGCTAATCACGCTAACCACTACACCACAGAGGCGGACATTGTGGAAATTAAAAGTATGTATTTTTTCCTAGTGTTTTAATATCGCAATAACACAGACACAATTTTTGCAAGACTCAGGTGGGGAATGACTAGGATTGCTGATATGAGTTGATTCTGAGATGAGATATAAAGTTGGCGGGTTCGATTCCGCATCACATTTAAGACAAAATTTCCGGCACCTCAGCACCTCCGAATACTATAACAGCAGTAACTTATGTAAAAATAATTCATTAAAATATAAAAGACTAGAGCGGTGGTGGTCGTAGCTTTAATTATGTTACAACTTGGTATGAAAATAGGAAACCAAGGAAGGCCATTCTCAGTTCTACTGATGATAGAATTCGAACCGAACATCTCACGAATGTAAGTTTATAGCTACGCGGTGATTACAGAATGTAAGGCACACTGCAGCAGTTTGAAATGTAAAAATTTAAGAAACAAAGTTATTTAGCAGAAGGTATATCCACTTTTAAATTATACATCAACATATCAAAAAGACCCCTCTGTAGATCACTGGTATAGTATCAGCATCCGTATCCCAAGATCGTGGGTTCAATCCCGGCAAAGGTAGTCAGTTTCTTCTCTTCTAGTTGCTTTACGTCGCACCGACACAGATAGGTCTTATGGCGACGATGGGACGGGAAAGGGCTAGGAGTTGGAAGGAAATGGCCGTGGCCTTAATTAAGGTACAGCCCCAGCATTTGCCTGGTGTGAAAATGGGAAGTCAGTTTCTTGAAGACTAGAATGAAAAGCATTCAACACCGCATGTCATACGATGCCGCCTTGTAATAAAGGATTTCTGGTGACATATTTAGTGTTTTCCCGACTGAATTAACTAAACATTCAGCCATACATCGCCCAACAGAGGGCCGGGCTGAGTGGCTCAGACGGTTGAGGCGCTGGCCTTTTGATCCCTCTTGGCAGATTCAATCCTGGCTCAGTCCAATTGTATTTGAATGTGTACAAATACGTCAGCCTCGGCTTCTGCGAAAAACGTAAAAGTAGTTAGTGGGACGTAAAGTCAGTAACATTCATTATATTTCGCCCTACAGAAATTCGGTTTACTCTGCCTTCTTCTTCTTCTTCTTCTTTATCTGTTTACCCTCCAGGGTCGGTTTTTCCCTCGGACTCAGCGAGGGATCCCACCTCTACTGCCGCAAGGCCAGTGTCCTGGAGCTTCAGACTCTGGGTCGGGATACAACTGTCAAGAATGACTAGTAACTCGTTCAGGCGGACTCACCCGCTATGCTGAACAGGGGTCTTGCGAGGGGTGGGAAGATTGGAAGGAGTGGACAAGGAAAAGGGAAAGAGGCGGCCGTAGCCTTAAGTTAGGTACCATCCGGGCATTTGCCTGGATGAGAAGCGGGAAACCACGGAAATTCACTTCCAGCATGGCTGAGGTGGGACTCGAACCCACCTCTTCTCAGTTGACCTCCCTAGGCTGAGTAGACCCCGTTCCAGCCCTCGTACCACTTTTCAAATTTCGTGGCGGAGCCGGGAATCGAACCCGGGCCTTAGGGGTTGGCAGCTAATCGCAAGAAACGCATTACAGAGGCGGATTTGTTGAATATCTCTACACATATATAGTATCCATCGCATTGCTCTACTAGCTTTAAGAATTGTGATTTCATCCGGAATTAACAAGTCCACTCTTAGATAAAGTTTTCACTTCTTACGCCCGGGATAGGTAGCTCAGGCGAAAGAGCCCTGGCCTTCTGAGCTTAATTTGGCGGGTTCGATCCCGGCTTAGACCGGTAGTACTAGTATTTGAATGTACTCAAACATGTCAGTCTCGTGACGGTAGATTTACTGGCACATTAAACAACTCTTACGGGGCAAGATTCTGGCACCTCGGCAACGCCGACAACCATAAAAGTAGTTAGACGTTAAACCGATAACATTATTTCTCACAATTTTCTCTTGCTATGAAGTAGGTCTCCAGTTCTTAGCGTTCTTCTTTAACGTTCAACTAAATTTCCTTCTCTCATATCGGAGGTGGATAACTTCAGAAAGAAGAAATTTGAAGTTCTCAACTCACATTAGAATCGGAGACACGGTATGGGAGAACTCGCTGATGTAATACACTTCGCGGTCAAATAAATGCGAATAGAAAACCACACAATGTAAGGATGAAGAACAAATAAAAGTGATGATTCAGGAACAGCAACAAAGTCTCTTAAACTACAAACTTCAAACTTGTGACAATCATGTGGCCTACCTTCAGGTTCTGATGTACGGCGAACACACAAACCTAATGCCACTGTAAGAGTCGTGAGAGCATTAGGACAGCGAGTCCTCATGGCCCTAGGAGGGGGATGGTGCGTGCGCATGCGGTGCCAAGGCCTTCTGCCGTAGCAAATTATACGGATTCCGCAACGAATTATTTCAGTTGTTTAATTTAAAATTTACAAATTCTTCCTCTTATTAGTAGAAAGTTTTCTGACATTTTTGAATAAAACATAGCATTAAGATTTTTTCTTGGATATCCGTTAGCAACAATCTTCTAGAATTGCTTATGTTTATTATTGTTTTATTTTTTCGAACAAGAGCTTTATTTGGTCGTGAGACAAAGAGAAAACTTGTGAAAATTGATGAAATTCTCTGTTATTATGCTCTCTACTGTAGTATCCATAACTGAGGTGTGTGTATTCAAAAGGTGCTATTTCCACTTCAAAAATATTTTTATTATTTCGTACACATGCATGGAATTAGTTGCAATCGTGGAAATAGCGCGTTTTGAACAGATACGCCTCAACTGTAATTTATTAAGCTTGTGTTCAGAATAAATACCGTGGAAGGTATAAATTCACACCCTGCCTGAAGGGAGGAAATATTTTGCAAAAGTGCACCCTCAGGATGTCCAATGGAACTTTCTGTGTGATTGAGAATCGAACCACTCAATTTTGGCTCCTCCAAACATGGAAATGGAGAAATACTGATTGTTGTTTTAACCCTTTGAAGTGTGATTACTTTTAGTCTGGCCCTTTCAGTTCAGAGGGTCCATGTTTCGATTCCCAGCCTAACAGCGGATTTAAACCGTGTATTCGTCTATTTCAGGGACACATGCCTTCATATACACAACACCAAACTAACAACCATCACAGAAACATGCAATAGTGAATGCATCCCTCCACATAGGGCTGGCGTCAGGAAGGGCATCCGGCCGTATTTGTTCTTTGAGTCATCAGTCCATAGACTGGTTTGATGCAGCCCTCTATACCACCCTATCCTGTGCTAATCTTTTCATTTCTACGTAACTACTACATCCTACATCTGCTCTAATCTGCTTGTCATATTCGTACCTTGGTCTACTGCTACCGTTCTTACCGCCTACACTTCCTTCAAAAACCAACTGAACAAGTGCTGGGTGACTTAAGATGTGTCCTATCATTCTCTCTCTTCTTCCCGTCAAATTTAGCCAAATCGATCTCCTTTCACCAATTCGATTCAGTATCTCTTCTTTCGTGATTCGATCTATACATCTCACCTTCAGCATTCTTCTGTAACACCACATTTCAAAAACTTCTATTCTCTTTCTTTCTTTCTTTCTTTCTTTCTTTCTTTCTTTCTTTCTTTCTTTCTATCGTCCATATTTCACGTCCATACAAAGCCACACTCCAGATGAAAGCCTTCAGGAACATCTTTGTAATTCCCATATCAATGTTTAAAGTGAGCAAATTTCT
Source organism: Anabrus simplex (assembly GCF_040414725.1). Taxonomy (NCBI): domain Eukaryota; kingdom Metazoa; phylum Arthropoda; class Insecta; order Orthoptera; family Tettigoniidae; genus Anabrus; species Anabrus simplex. The sequence goes on from NC_090265.1 coordinate 190,389,979, forward strand.
TTTCTTAAGAAAGCTCTTCCTTGCTTGCGTAGTCTGCATTTTATGTCCTCCTTACTTCTGCCATCGTTAGTTATTTCACTACTCAAGTAACAATATTCATCTACTTACTTTAAGACTTCATTTCCTAATCTAATATTACCTGCGTCACCTGCCTTCGTTCGACTGCACTCAATTACTTTCGTTTTGGACTTATTAATTTTCATCTTGCACTCTTTACCCATCACTTCGTCCATACTATTCAGCAACGTCTCGGGATCTCGGCCGTATAGTTGGGTCAAATCTACACGAAGTGCCGATCCTAAGGGACTGGGAAAGGGAGAAGAAAAAACAACGGAAAGTAAGTTCAATGAAATTTCATCTTTTTTGAAAGAATACAAAATTAACACTATCTTGCAATACAATTTAAACATGCTTATTTTCATCTCTAGCATGTTCATATACTAGATGGACACCAGTTTCTGTTTTCTATTTCCTAGTTTCTATTTTCCATTTCCTTATGGGTATGTGTGATACAAGCCGGATCCGCGGTGTAGCGAGGTAGCGTGCTCGCCTCTTACTTGGAGGTCGCCGGTTCGATTCCTGGTCAGGCCAGGAAATTTTACCTGGATCGGAGGACTTGTTCGAGGTCTATTTGGCCTACATGATTAGAATGAAGGACTTTCTGACAGTGAGATACTGGCAACGGTCTTGAAAGCCAAGAATAACAGCCGAGCGGATTCGTTTTTCCAACCACACGATATCCCGTAATCTGCAGGCCTTCGGGGTTAGCAGCAGTCGCTTGGTGGGCCATGGCCCTTCAACGTTGTTGCACCATGGGGATTGGTTTGGTTTATGTTTAGTACAAAATAGGTAGCAATTATATACAAGATAAGAATCTGTTTTTCCATTGTACCGTAGAACGTTTCTTTACTCATAAAATCGGAAATGTAGGGATTGCGTACTTGGCGCGTGATAATGTGCGGTATACTTTTTATCATCATCATCATCATCTGTTTACCCTCCAGGGTTGGCTTTTCCCTCGGACACAGCGAGGGATCCCACCTCTACCGCCTCAAGGGCAGTGTCCTGGAGTTTCAGACTCTTGGTCGGGGATACAACTGGGGATAATGACCAGTACCTCGCCTAGGCGGTCTCACCTGCTATGCTGAACAGGGGCCTTGTGGAGGGATGGGAAGATTGGAAGGGATAGGCAAGGAAGAGGAAAGGAAGCGGCCGTGGCCTTAACTTAGGTATCATCCCGGCATTCGCCTGGAGGAGAAGTGGGAAACCACGGAAAACCACTTCCAGGATGGCTGAGGTGGGAATCGAACCCACCGCTACTCAGTTGACCTCCCGAGGCTGAGTGGACCCCGTTCCAGCCCTCATACCACTTTTCAAATTTCGTGGCAGAGCCTGGAATCGAACCCGGGCCTCCGGGGGTGGCAGCTAATCACGCTAACCACTACACCACCGAGGCGGACATACTTTTTATCATCATCAGCATCAGCATCTGTTTACCCTCCAGGTTCGGTTTTTCCCTCGGACTTAGCGAGGGATCCCACTTCTACCGCCTCAAGGGCAGTGTCCTGGAGCTTCAGATTCTTGGTCGGGGGATACAACTGGGGAGTATGACCAGTACCTCGCCCAGGCGGCCTCACCTGCTATGCTGAACAGGGGCCTTGACATACTTTTTATTCTGCTACAAAATTTGAGATAAGTTACACAAGAGATGAAGCAAAAATATCCATGAACATGTATTGGTTATTTAGACTTGGTAGCAAACTGAAACGAAGCATTAGAAAATAAAGAAATGCAGGGGTGAGTCTGAAAAGAGCCGCACAACTTCGGGACGAGGACACGGGTTTACTTTAGCACCAAACTAATGAAGATAATAAAAAGGTTCGAACACTCAGAAAATGAGGATGTCAACTAAGGGATGTGTCTTAAGGTTGGAAGTTGCACATTTCCTCCGACTCCGGAAACCTAATATTTTTGAGGTGGGATGAAAACAAGAGGGAAGTCAACACAACACACAAATACAAATCTAGCATAATTATATAAGTGGAAGCTGTGTCAGAACTTGGCGGACCGAGCTCGATAGCTGCAGTCGATTAAGTGCGGCCAGTATCCAGTATTCGAGAGATAGTAGGTTCGAACCCCACTGTCGGCAGCCCTGAAAATGGTTTTCCGTGGTTTCCCATTTTCATACCAGGCAAGTGCTGGAGCTGTACCTTAATTAAGGCCACGGCCGCTTCCTTCCCACTCCTAGCCCTCTCCTGTCCCATAGTCACCATAAGACCTATCTGTGTCGGTGCGACGTAAAGCAAAAAAAAAAAGAAAACTTGGCGGATGTTTACTACGGAAAGTGCTTCTATTTGTATTTTAAGTGCCTTGAGTCTTTGTCAGTGACCCTATATGCTATCTGAAGATCTACCACATGAAGGTTACTTGTATAAGGTATTCTTATGGAGGTGGACGATGTAACTTCAACCTCATCCTCACATACCGCTATGTCGTATATAATTTCTCTTCGACTCTTCCAATAAAAATTAAAGGTTACGGGAGAGCCAAAACTTGTATGTATGCATGTTGGGTATTCAGCCTGAAGGCTGGTTTGATCCTCTGCAGCTCCGTCAACAGCTATCATAAATAGCCTAGGAGTCACTGAAGAGGTGTACTAGGGAAATGAGGAGTTAGGTAGTTTCCCGTTGCTTTCCTCACCGAGCCAGCCGTTGCTATTACATATCAGTCTGCCAAGCCCACTGAAACCGACCCTATGAGCGATATTTTCACACCATTCATAACAGGGACTGGCTGCATAAGGAATGGTATTACTAGCATCACTCATACCTCAGTCACTTTCATATTGTCAAAGCCAAGGATGAGACTGAGACAGGTCAATGAAAGTAACAAATTTGATATAGCCCATACCAGAAGACATAGCGCACTGTAAACACTACATCTCGCCAGCAAAAGCATAACCAAAACTTACGGACCTCATTTGAAGCCTTGGACATGGTAATGTTTGTTTAAATACATATCGACAATTCAAACTCTGTATGTTACAAATTATTTTGTATAATTGAAATCCCTCTTCAACTCAGTCTCTTGAGGTCAATTGACGAGTTGCCTTTCGTGAGAGGCAGCGAATCCGGTCAAGAAAGCCAGACATTACGTCCGAAGTAGTCGTTACGCTGACTCCGTGACACCTCAAACCTCTGGGATGACTGTATGCGCATCAGTCGTCCTTGCAGCCAAGCCTGTTACTGTATGGGTTTTAATTTTGTTCATTTTCCCCTCAAGTCTTTAAAGAATACCGTCGTGCTATCTGCATTGCACAAGTTTCGTGGCTGTTCTACAAAATATAAAACCAAACCAAACCCCAGGGCACTACAGCCCTTGAAGGGCCTTGGCCTACCAAGCGACCGCTGCTCAGCCCGAAGGCCTGCAGATTATGAGGTGTCGTGTGGTCAGCACGACGAATCCTCTTGGCCGTTATTCTTGGCTTTCTAGACCGGGGTCGCTATCTCACCGTCAGATAGCCCCTCAATTCTAATCACGTAGGCTGAGTGGACCTCGAACCAGCCCTCAGGTCCAGATAAAATTCCCTGACCTGGCCGGGAATCGAACCCGGGGCCTCCGGGTAAGAGGCAGGCACGCTACCCCTACACCGCGTGGCCGGCTCTACAAAATATAATTTAACAAAAATTTGTCTTTTTACTTGATAACACCTACAAACGAAGATTACGATAATAATAACAACAATAAAAACAACAATAATAACAACAATAATAAAGTATTTGAACTTATTAGGCCTTTACAGTCGTAAAAGTACCAGCATTTCATTCCAGTGTGGCAACGGGCTCGTCAGTTGGATTGTTTATCTCATAGTATGGTAGTTATTAATTTTAATAATAATAATGTTATTGCTTTAGTTCCACTAACTACTTCAACGGTTTTCGGAGACGCCGAAGTGCCGGAATTTAGTCCCTCAGGAGTTATTTTACGTGCCAGTAAATCTACCGACACGAGGCTGACGTATTTGAGCACCTTCAAATACCACTGTACTGAGCCTAGGTCGAATATGCCAACGTTATAAATTTTAACGTTGTTTCAATCGTTTTTGTTTTTTAGAGTTTTATAAATTTTTACCAAACTAGTTCTTTAACACGCGGAAGCCAGTGACAGAGTTATTTAAAAAAACAATTCTCAAACATCTGAGGTGTGATTGAATCTAAAATATTTGGAACAGAAGCACAAGAACTACCCATCTGCACCATACATATCGGTGGGTAGGATATAGTAGTCATTTTTTTCTAGATTTCTCTACTTTCTGTTGGGGAATCGAATCCACGTCTTCTCGGGTAAATAGAACCTGTATTTACTGCACAGGCTAGCTAGCTCTAAACTGTCTGATTAAGTGCAAGTTTTATTGTACTGTTCCTCGGCCCAATAATCTTGCAATCAATATTGCAAATCAGTACGTTTCCTTTGATAACAACCATTTATCCGCACAAATTTACTGCAATATTATAAGAATAAAAGTATATTTATGAGATAATCGAGTACAGTACATGTCATCAATCACAGTTTAGTCACCACGCTTCAGTATGTGTGCATTTGATAATGCAGTTGTACTATTTTCAGTGCGTCTCGTTAGATCTGGTATGTATTCTCACTAATCTCCTACTAATTATTAGTACGGATACATTGATACACTCAGTCCTTAGGTCTAAACAAACCTTAACCTTAATTTTATTTGCTACACTGGAGAAACTAAAAGCACCTTCAGTGTTTCCTTTTAATGATGGGCCTTTAATTGCGCTTCTACATACTACTGAACAGGCTTTTTATCTGTTAATACGCTATTTATTTCTTAAGATAGATCTGTGAAGACATATAGACTTTTGCCAATAGAAACTGCGTGACTCTTTCTATAACATGGTGAGTTTTTAATTTATAGTTTGGCATATTTTCAGTCTACGTTTTATACTGAACGTTGAGGCCGACAGCATGGCTGTAGTCCAAAGCTTTGGAACGAGTTTGTTTCAGCAAAGGTGTGTATTGTCCTAGTGTTAATTCACTTTATCTGCAAACTTCACGACACATAAGTGAAACAAAGCAAATTACAGACAATTAGTAGCAGCCTGCATGGGTCAGAGTTACAGAGCAGGCCTCATGATCAAAGAGTGACGGTTCAGTCCTTAACGAGGTAGTTGCATTATTTACATCATGTGTGTGGTGATATAGCTCTAATTATGTTCTACGGATTTCATGATCACGAACCTCACTTGGTGAAATTTTAAATAAGAAAATATTTTTATTTATTTCACTTCTTTTCGCTAAACAACTTGTCTAAGCGATTCGGGTCGTGTAGTCGAGAGCTTGCACTCGACTGGCGGTAGGTTCGAGCTCCACCGTGGACTGAAGAACATTTTCATCAGTTTTTCACTTGCACAACAAATCTCTTAAAATAAATAAATAAACCATATCATCATACATTTTGAAGAAGTTTGAACGAGCAATTGGGTGTGCGGTTTTGGGTCATGTAGCTATCACCTTGCATTCGGAAGATAGTGCGTTCGAATCCCATTGCCGGCAGCCCTGAAGATGATTTTGCGTGGTTTATCATTTCCACACAAGGCGAGGCTGTACCTTAATTAAGGCCACGGTCACTTCCTTCCCACTCCTATTTCTTTCCTACCCCATCGTCATCATAAGACCTATGTTTGTCGGTGCGACATAAAGCAAATTACATTTGAAGAAGTTTGAGTGGATTGCGGCTTTGTATGGGAGTGGAAGACGGGAAATAACATCTATAGAAGTAAATATAAACTTTTTAAATGAGGTGTTACAGAAGAATACTAAAGGTGGGAGAGGTAGATAGGATGAAGAGATACCGAATCGAACTGATGAAAAAGAACGATATGGCGAAATTTGATCAGAAGAAGAGATAGACTGATAGGAATCAGGTTGGGTTTCTGAGGGAAGTGTAGAGGGTATGAACTGTATGTAGACCAAGGAATGAATATGGCAACCAGATTAGAGTAGATGTAGGATGGAGTACAGCAGTTACCTAGATATCAAAATTCTAACATAAAATGCGGTGGCACTGAGAGTTGCATCAAATCAGTCTATAGACTGATAACCCGGACAACAACATTATCAAAAGAAGTATCCTCTCTGATGTGAAACCTAAGGAGACCTGCATTTTTTGCCGATTTGAATTCTTTGAAGAGTCAGAACTTTTCCATTTCCCTCTTTCATTAGGATTGCGCAGTTTTGATAACGAAAGCGGATCTATTATTCAGGCAGCTAAGTGCATGACTTGGAAACACCATAATCCCAACACTTGTCAACAGAGGAAAGGAAAAGTGAAGGAAAACCAATCAGTAGATTTGTATTTTCCTGAACTGCAAATAATGGTTTTTCACTATCAAGAATCCCGCATGCATTGGTCGAGATTCACTGAGCCGAGAAGTTAGGGATAATACCATCCCTTCACAATTCTTATTCATTTGTCTCACATGACTCCACCACTGAAGCCGATTCATCCTTCTAGTTCCTTTAAATCTATAGTATTTATACTCTTCAGTTTGAGTGAATCATGCTCGTACTTAGTGAATGAATGGTCAGAATAGTGGTCTTCGGTTCAGTTCTCTCTGATGCGAAACCTATGGAGACATACATTTTAATACTCATCATTCATTTAATTATTCATCGATTAACTGCGTATGCTTAAGCTATCGAAGTCGGAGCCTGTGTGTTGATGTTGGTCTAATACACGTCTTTTCATACACACACTGCCACCCACTACAGAATCGCGCAATAGTGAAGATATTCCTCTATCGTGGAACAAAGATATACGCATGAAGGCTAGAGAAATAATAACAACAACAACAACCAAAAAATCACATGATACAACTGTCCGGAAGGGACTTGGCCTACCAAGCGACCGCTGCTCAGCACGAAGGCCTGCAGGTTACAAGGTGTCGTGTGGTCAGAATCATGAATCCTCTCGGCCGTTATTCTTGGTTTTCTAGACCGGGGCCGCTATCTTATCGTCAGATAGCTCCTCAATATAATCACGTAGGCTGAGTGGACCTCGAACCAGCCCTCAGAACCAGGTAAAAATCCCTGACCTGGCCGGGAATAGATCACGGGGTCTCCTGGTAAGAAGTACGCACGCTACCCCTACGCCGCGGGGCCGGCATAACAACAAAAAATGCTAATAATAATATATCGAGTAAGTTAGCTGTGCGGTTAGAGTCACGTAGTTGTGAGCTTGCATTCGGGAGATAGCGGGTTTGAAACCCGCTGTCGGCAGCTCTGAAGAGGGATATCCGTGGTTTCTCATTGTCACACCAGAAAAATGCCGGGGCTATACCTTCATTATGGTCACGGCTGCTTTTCTTCTACTCTTAGCTATTTCCTAACCCATCGTCGCCATAAGACATATCTGTGTCGATGCGACGTAAAGCAAATGGGCTAATAATAATAATAATAATAATAATAATAATAATAATAATAATAATAATAATAGTAATAATAATAACAATAATAAAGTCCGCCAGTGTACTGTAGTGGTTAGAGTGATTAGCTGCCACCCCCGGAGGCCCAGGTTAGATTTCCGGCTCTGCCACGAAATTTGAAAAGTGGTACGAGGGCTGGAACGGAATCCACTCAGCCTCGGGAGGTCAACTGAGTAGAGGTGAGTTCGATTACCACCTCAGCCATCCTGGAAGTGGTTTTTCGTGGTTTCCCACTTCTCCTCCAGGCAAATGCCGGGAAGGTACGTAACTTAAGGCCACGGCCGCTTCATTCCCTCTTCCTTGTCTATACCTTCCAATCTCCCCCCCCCCCACAAGGCCGTTGATCAGCATAGGAGGTGAGGCCGCCTGGGCGAGGTACTGGTCATCCTCCCTAGTTGTATCCACGACCCAGAGTTTGAAGTACTGCCCTTGAGGCGGTAGAGGTGGGATCCCTCGCTGAGTCCGAGGAAAACTGACCCTGGAGGGTAATAATAATAATAATAATAATAATAATAATAATAATAATAATGTCGTATGGGCCGAGCTACCGTATATAGGCATTTTGATTTTATGTCATGTATGCTGTAAACGTCAACGTTCCGTTTTACTCTATCAAGTGACAGAGAAATGGAACTCTATCGGACGACCATGACTGAGTTTTAATTTTGTCAGGTACTCAACCAAATGTGCTACCAAGGTAGTTTTTACATGCCGACCTCGTACGACAGGCCATTCCAAGCGGGCAACCTCCGTGCTTGGCCTAGGGCAGGCTCGGGCTCTCAGGGCTAAGAGCAAGGCCGGAAGGAGTGAGTGGGAAAGAGTCTGCCTCCTTGACTGAATGGTCAGCGTAGTTGCCTTCGGTTCAGATGGCCCTGTGTTCGACTCTCGCGAGGGTCGGAGATTTTAATGTTAAATTCTTAATTCCCTTGGTTGAAGGACTGGGTGTTTGTGCTGTCTCCAACAACCCTGAATCTCATACGCAGCACGCAATAACACACTGTTTCCTATGCATAGCAGGTATCGCCCACCCCCGTCGCAGGGCCTGCCTTACAAAGGCAATAGCCACACGAAATTATTAATTATTATTATTGGAAAGAGACGAAGGAGGGTGAGGTGTATAGAAAGCACATTTTAGAAGAATAATTCAAATATTCATTCCTTCGTAATCTGTTTACCCTCCAGGGTCGGTTTTTCCCTCGGACTCAGCGAGGGATCCCACCTCTACCGCCTCAAGGGCAGTGTCCTGGAGATTCAGACTTTGGGTCGGGGATACAACTGGGGAGAATGACCAGTACCTCGCCCAGGCGGCCTCACCTGCTATGCTGAACAGGGGCCTTATGGAGGGATGGGAAGATTGGATGGGACAGGCAAGGAAGAGGGAAGGAAGCGGCCGTGGCCTTAAGTTAGGTAACATCCCGGCATTTGCCTGGAGGAGAAGTGGGAAACCACGGAAAACCACTTCTAGGGCGGCTGAGGTGGGAATCGAACCCACCTCTACTCTGTTGACCTCCCGAGGCTGGGTGGACCCCGTTCCAGCCCTCGTACCACTTTTCAAATTTCGTGGCAGAGCCGGCAATCGAACCCGGACCTCCGGGGGTGGCAGCTAATCACGCTAACCACTACACCACAGAGGCGGACATAATTCAAATATTACAAATTAAATTACGAATTTAAAAAAATACAACAAAATATGTTTCTAAATTTAATCCGTTTACCCTCCAGATTTGGTTTCCTACCTGGACTCAGCGAGGGATCCAACCTTTACCGCCTCAAGGGCAGTGTTCTATATCGTGAGACATTTGGTCTGGGATACAACTGAGGATGAGGACCAGTACCGCGTCCAGGCGGCCTCACCTGCTATGCTGAACAGGGGCCATGTGGGGGATGGAAGGTTTGGAAGGGATAGGCAAGGAAGAGGGAAGGAAGCGGCCATGGCCGTAAGTTAGGTACGATGTCGGCAGTTACCTGAAGAAGTGGAAAACGGCTTCGAAGATCGCTGAGGTGCGAATCAACTAATTTACCAATTTGTTTTACGTCACACCGACATCGAGAGGTCTTACGATGACGATGGGATGGGAATGGTCTAGGAGTGTGAAGGAAACGGTCGTGGCCTTAACTAAGGTACAGCCACAGCATTTGCCTGGTGTGAAAATTGGAAACCACGTAAAACCATCTTCAGGGCTGCAGACAGTCGGATTCGAACCCATTATCTTCCGGATGCAAGGTGAGGTGGGAATCAAAACCTCTCTACTCAGTTGACCTCCCGAGGCTGAGTGGACCCCGTTCCATTCCTCGTACCACTTTTAAAATTTTATGGAAGATCCGAAAATCGAACCCGGGTCTCCGAGGGTGACAGCTAATCTCATTAACTGCTACATCAAAGAAGTGGACCAATACAATAAAACTGTCATTTTTTCAGCAATTAGAATGACACCTGACATTTTCTTATTTCACCGACTTAGTGATGCTAGGAAAATTGTTTGAGCAGGATGAATGAGTAACCCTGCTTCCAACACAACATCGGACAAACATGACGGAGTTTTATTCAGGCTCACTATTGAGAATGTTATTGCAAAGGTACTGTAGAGCCAAACATAGTAACTTATTTGCATGCTAATGTTTGGATACACGTAATCTCTTTTGTTCCAAGTTCTTATAAAATGCAAGAAGGTCGCGTGGTATATTATAATACCTTTCATTCAAACTTGTGTTTCAATGCAGCCTCACCGGTTCTACTTGAAATGTTACTGGAGTCTGCTCAAAATTTATGGAAAAGGGCATTATAAAAATATTGAATAGGGATGTATAGAACTAGCACCGATAAAGCGCACTGCTGTTGTACTGGGTAAGCGCAATGCGCTCTTCATGTGTCTCCTGGCTACTCATGCCGCTAAATATCCACGAATTTAAGTTGTTTAAATTGTTATTTTCGTGACTATGTCGAGCTATTGCAGTGTTCATCTTTGAAAAATTTAGGAAAGCCCATTTTCGCTTCACCAGTTTCCACAAAATAAGGGAATGAGGAAGAAGTGGCTACATGCTATTAGAAGGAAAAATTTCGGTGAGGAGAATCTGACCCGGTGACTTCACGAAAACTTTGTTGAGTAAGTGCTTTTTTACGAAGGGTTCGATAACAACCACGAAATTCATGCGTTTGTATTTAAAGATGAGATAGCAAGATTAAAACCGGGCGTTGTTCCATCGCTTTCTCCGATGACCACGAACACAACAAAAACAAGGAAGAGGCCATACACCAGAAAATTGCCGGATTGCCACGATAAGCCTACAATATCGGAATATGCAGAAATCACCTCCTTTGAAGTACGGGAAGTTTACCGAGCTCGATAGCTGCAGTCGCTTAAGGGCGACCAGTATCCAGTAATCGGGAGATAGTGGGTTCGAGTCCCACTGTCGGCAGCCCTGAAGATGGTTTTCCGTGGTTTCCCATTTTCACACCAGGCAAATGCTGGGGCTGTACCTTAATTAAGGCCACGGCCAATTCCTTCCACTTCCTAGGCCTTTCCTATCCCATCGTCGCCATAAGACCTATCTGTGTCGGTGCGACGTAAAGCAAAAAAAAAAAAAGAAGTACGGGAAGAAATCATGAATATACCCGAAGAAGTGAATGTAAAATTTGTGACTCCCATTTTTAACATCAGCACTCTAACAAAAAGACTACAGGTAATTTGGTTGTTGAGCAAACAATGCGTAATCCTGATTCCATATTGTTTTATACAGGGTTTGTAGACGTCCAACATTGTAATTTGGTGTTTGCTGTTCTGGGAGAAAACAGGTGAAATTTTTTCGATGTTTCTAAACCATTGTCGAATTGTTTAAAGGCTGAACAGAAACTATCAGTGTTACTAACGGACAAGTCATTTGGTTTTAAAGACGAGAATTCTTCAAAATCTTTTCCCTGTAATTTTTGCCGCGAAAAGAAACATTTAATTTACTGAAATGGTTTGCTAAAAAGGCAAGCTCAACAATCAGTGTGCATTCTTACATCAACACAGCCGCAGCGATAGACTGTACACCGTTGGCCATACACAGGGCAGCGCGGAGTTCCCTCCGGCGTGGCCGACAATCTATCACTAATCAACAGAGGGAGAAATTTGCTGAGTGTTACGTACGGAGAGTAGTATTATATGGTGCAGAAATATAGATGTTGAGAAGAAAGCAAGGTAGAAAATTTGGAATTGTGTTTCTGGGGATGGATGAAGAAGAATAAATGGACAGATATGAAGAACAAAGTGGCACAGGGTCAGATAAACAAGAAAAGAAACATATTGAAAGTAATGCGAAAGAGGAAAGCTAATTGGATAGGCCATACATTGAGAAGGACCGAGTGAGTTGGCCGTGCGGTTAGGGGCGCGCAGCTGTGAGCTTACATTCGGGAGATAGTGGGTTCAAACCACATTTTTGGCAGCCCTGAAGATGGTGTCCCGTGGTTTCCCATTTTCACACCAGGCAAATGCTGGGGCTGTACCTTAACTAAGGCCACGGCCGTTTCCTTCCCACTCCTAGCCCTTTTCTGTCTCATCGTCGCCGTAAGACCTATCTGTGTCGGTGCGATGTAAAGCAACTAGAAAGGCAGATCTAGGAAGATTAAAATTACGAAGAATGGACCCAATTAAGAACAATAATTAGAAAAGGACCTTGGCTCGAACATGGTGATAGATGGCTAGTCTAAGCAATTCGGTTCTGAAGAAAAACATATATGTACTTACGTTGACGCACTACAGAGATCCATTAAAATCGGAGTGACATTGGTCATTTAGCAACTCTAAACACGACGATAATGACCTGAGGATTTGGAATGTCGTAGGTGCCATCAAAAATAAACTACTCAAGGGAGCCGTGCAAAAGAATGCCACGTGCTTAATGTTTCTTTAACTGCTATCACTAATTAAAAAAGGCTTTCTGAGTGGATCTGAGGTAGTGGGTCAACCTCCGAATACTAAGGTCGCGGGTTCAAACCCGTCACATGTAGTCGGTTCGATAAAGAGTCCATTCAGCACTCACGGTGGCATGCAAATGATCTGTGGGGACAGGGGAGAGAATTCGGGAGATAGTGGATTCGAGCCGCTTGTTGGCAGCCCTGAAGATGGTTTTCCGTAGTTTCCAATTTTCACACCAGGCAAATGCTGCAGTTGTACCTTAATTAATCCCACGGCCACTTCCTTCCCACTCCTAGCCCTTTCATATCTCATCGTCGCCATGAGACCTATCTGTGTCGGTGCGACGAAAACCAACATAAAACAAATTAAAAACTCAGCTATATATCACCCAGTAGAGCTCCCCTTTTTCTTCCATCTGGTAGTGTAAAGAGGTAACGAACGTACTTCAAAATTCACATGCAGGAAACATAAATCGCGTAAATTAAAAATGTCGGCAAACGGTAGCCATTGTATTATAATTATTACTTAAGAAACACCTTAGCACTAACCCCTATCGCTTGATAATAAATCTCATGACCGCACGAGCATTGGGATACACAAGCGCCGGAGCCGCTGTTGGCTATTTACACGGAGCCGGGCAGGCAGCATTCGCCTAGCCCAGTCCATTGCTTGGCTCGCGGCCTACAAGGAAGCCGCAGGCATTCCGTAATTACTAACTTATTCCATCCCATTTTAAGCAGCCGTGAAAAGAACAGTGAAATGAAGCAAGCTTCTATTCTTTTCTATTTCCATCGATGAATAAGAGTGGCTAACAATTTTCTTCTTCAAATTTTTAATTAAATCTTCATTCTATAAAAAGCTTCCCCGGCTATGTTGACAAACGGTTTCTTAATACATAGGTACTGCATTGATTGCATGAAAGTACCTAATGGGGATCAGTGTAAGTAATCAAGTGTTAGTATAAGGAAATATTTTCACTGGGGTATACACATGTACGGGGTAGTAAGTAAAGGTTACAGGTCTCTTAATTTGGTTATGAGGGAGTTTAGGGGCTGTAGTAAGTCTGTAAAGGAGAGGTCTTGTAAGTCTCTGGTAAGACAACAATTAGAGTATTGTTCCAGTGTATGGGATCGTCACAAGGATTACTTTATTCGAGAAATGGAAAAATCGAAAGGAAAGCAGCTCGATTTGTTTTTAGGCCATTTCCGGCAAAAGAAAAGTAGGTCTATTACGAAAATGTTGCAAACTTCGGGATAGGAAGACTCGACTAAGCGGTTCACTCCCTCCCCAGTCCTACCCTGCCCTAACACATCGTCGCCATAAGGCCTGTCTGTATCGATGCGACGTAAAACAGATAAAGAAAACACGAACATTAAAAATTCGTAATCATAATCAATGTTATTAATCATTATAATTTTACATTTAAGTTTTGTTTGTCTTTATGAAGAAGTACTTCGCTGCTATTACTCCAGATATTCTCTTATTTATCTGTTTGATTCTCTTTTGAATTTGGCACGTAGAAATTATAGTATTGAAATGGTAAGTGTATATAAGTTTGTTTCAGATTAAAATGTTGATGGGGCCGATGACCTTAAATGTTAGGCCCCTTTAAACAACAGACATCATCATAATCAAAATGTTGATGTTTCATTTTCAACAAATATTTTAACAGGCAATAGGTTACGTTTTTCACATGAAGTATACCATCATGTGCCGCCTTTATGGTGTAGTGGTTAGTGTGATTAACTGCCATCCCTGGAGGCCCGGGTTCGGCTCGCCGCTTTGCCATGAAATTTTAAAAGTGGCACGAGGGCTGGAACGGGGTACACTCAGCCACTGGAGGTCAACTGAGTAGAGGTGGGTTCGATTCCCACCTCAGCCATCCTCTAAGTGGTTTTCCGTGCTTTCCTACTTTCTCCTCCAGGCAAATGCCGGGATGGTACCTAACTTAAGGCCACGGCCACTTCCTTCCCTATTCCTTGTCTATTTCTTTCAATTTTCCCATCCCCCCGTAAGACCCCTGTTCAGCATAGCAGGTGAGGCTGCCTGGGCGAGGCACTGGTCATCCTTCGCAGTTGTATCCCCCGACCCAGAGTCTGAAGCTCCAGGACAATGCTCTTGAGGCGGTAGAGGTGGGATCCCTCGCTGAGTCCGAGGGAAAAAACGACCCTGGAGGTTAAACAGATAACGACGAAGAGGAAGAATACCATCATGTTTAGTAGTTACGAATTGCATTATACAGTATACAAGGCTGTTCAGAACTGAGTTACGACCTTTTGTCGCCAAGTAGAATAATGAACGTGCTATCAATTGGTGCAGAAACCAAAACAGTGTCTTGTTTATAGTTACGTCCATTTGAAACTAAGCACTCGTATTAAGATGTTGGTTGAGTCAAACAGTTCTTGACAGGAGATTGGAGATTACCCAATAAGTGGCTCGCCCTACTGCTTTAAAGCGGAAAATGAAGTGATTTTTGTCGTTGTCTAAAGAGTACTTGACCAGCGAGTTCACTAGGTGGCCTGTGCTATACACTACCGATACTGAGAAGTATTAAATAAGTTAATTTGGTTAGGATTTGAATATGAAATAGGAAAACGAGTAAAGAAACAGGCGATTTTAGGTGGTTTTTCCGGAACTGCATTTAGGCCGGAAGTGATTTTCGAAATGTTTTTTTTAGTTTGACAGAGATATCCAAGAGCCTCCGTGGCGCAGACGGCAGCACATCGGCTTCTCACCGCTGGATACCGTGGCTCAAATCCCGGTCACTCCATGTGAGATTTGTGCTGGACAAAACGGAGGCGGGAGAATTTTTTTACGGGTGCTCCGGTTTTCTCTGTCATCTTTCATTCCAGCAACACTCTCCAATATCATTTCATAGCATTTTTCAGTAATTAATATATTACCTTGGGAGTGGCGAGCCCATTGTAATAATAGCCTATATCTGGTTCATTCATTACATCCCTGACCCGGTCAAAGATTGGAAAACAGGTTGTAGGTTGTTCAGAGCTATCCAAGGCTCACAATTTGAACATTTTCCGGGCCCTTTAGTCCTTCAACTTTCGGCAGAATTGATGAAATGGGGACCCCTACTTTGTCTGCGAAGAAATGTTTTCTATATTAGAACTATATCAACTACGGGTAAATTATTCCGACGTAGACGATCTGACTCCAACATCTGTAGTGTTTCAAATTTACTGTTCAACTTCCACTGTCCTCTTCTTGTCACTGGGACGTACACGTCAACACTTCATTGAAAGAGTATTGTGTGATGGTCAGAGAAAGGGACTGGACTGACGCATATTCTGTGTGTAATTGTATAATCTAAGTGAGAGACTCTCTCAAGTCTTAATGCTGGATTATGTGGTGGAAAAATGTTAAGTCAACATAATTCCCGAGTTTCATTTCCTAAGCGTCTCTTAGGCGGAACTGTTGGACTATTTCAGAGAGCACTGCCGAGTTATTAATGTTGGGTCCGGTTTGATCCCTCGAGTGGAGGACGCAGTTGAAATCACCTGCGGGTATGATGTTAGTTCCCCGTGGAAGATGAATGTTCAGGTCTTCTAGAAACATATTTTCTATCCTAGTCTACTTTGCGTAGAGAGTGGAAAGCACTCTGCTGTTTGGACATGGAAGGGAGTCCTGAAGGTCAAGGCCGGGTCTATAAATAATCAATTAACATGGTGTTCGTAAGGGCTTAAGATATCTAAGTTGTAGGCACACCCTTCTTGTAGAAATAGAATGTCAATGCCATTTTCTCTAATATAGTTATTATTGGTGTCCACTTGGTTATGCTTAAAATGGCATTGATGTTTGCCATAGCAATGGTACGCAAAATCATCTCTGCAAAGTCGGTGTCGCTTGTGCTCTGTACATGAGTAAGGCGAAGATGACATGACAACGCAGTCGTGGTAGTGTGTTGATACTTAAACACCACAGCCGGAAAGATGAAAAAGCGAGAATACGTGGCAGATCCAAAGCACGGCGTGGTCGTGATTAAGTATGAAATTATTCTTTAAACTGGCAACTATTAACTGTATCCAAAAACCGGTCTTGTTGTTATGCTGCAATTCTTGTGTGTCATTGATCGAATTGATTTTGGTGGAACTAGATTTATGCGATTTCCTGAAATCGTGTTTCCCTTATGTAGCCGCGGGTCTTTAGGACTAGCTTGTTGTGATTGGCATTTCGTGTTTTTATTGTCATGGAGCTATCAGAATCTGCTGATAGACAAGCGGACGTATCAACTGTGTGGACGTCGCATCTTGAAATACATCAGCACATCCAGGATTTACTGCGATGCGAGTTGAAGTAAGGAAGAGTTTCATGTGCTATGCTGGTAACGCCCGTTCTTGTGTGCTTCCCATGATGAATGTACCATGTAGAGTTGAAAAAAATGAGTTCTAACATGGAAATATAGAATTTCCTGACCCAGGTCCATATAAAATATTTCCTTCTACGTGCGAAGAATGTGTCCTGAAAGTTTAACCTACCTTCCTGTTACATCCACAGTAAAAATAAATGTAATCCTATAACTAGCAAATACATTTATATTTTTTTAGGGAAATATATTCGTTCACACTTCACTCATCATACAAAACAACTGGAAGCATTCAGAAAATGATTTCGGCAATCCGTCTTAAATCTCCTACGAGAATGCAAATATTTAATGTTGGCAGGGACTATGAAGGAGGGATTGTAAGCCCTGGAGTGTCTGAGAGATTGTTAAAGATGAGCCAGATACTATATCAGGGTTGTGATAGGAGGAGAGGTAATTAAAGTTTGATGAAAGGTAATTCGGTACACCTGAATTTAAAACTCCATTCAGAAAATACAATACCGCGTGAGTCAGCCGCGCCTGACGTTTCTGCTTTTAGGCATCCCAACGCACGTCAGTGGGGTGATGTTCGATTTTGCTGTGCTGTATATCACGCTACAGTCGCCTTTAAAGCACTTACTGCGTCATCACTGCATAACTCTTGCAAAAATATGTATGCGACACGTACTTACACAATACATCAAACTGTCATATGGTTATGTAAAATGTACGTGCCAATTATAAGCTTTCAATTGGTTATGAAATTGTTGATAAAAACGATGGCATACTGATGGAAAACGTGTGCGAGTTTGTGAACCGGGACGTTTGTTTTACACCAAGTAAACTTTCTGATAACGTGGAAGCAACAGTTACCGTTGGGTAGTGGACTAACTGCATAAATATTGACGCCTGTTGTGTTGGTACGAGGGTTCGAATCCCACGAGCAATAAGTGTTTTTATTCGCATTTTAAACTTTGAGGATCAAATAGGCCATTCGTGCCACATTCGACCAATAGCATGCATGTAGTGGCCTGACACTTGGTGTAGCCTAGCAGTCCTGGTCATTTCCTCGCTATGTATTCAACGGATGAGTATGTTGACATGCTCCTCGTCTACGGTGAAGCAAAACAGAACGCACAGGAAGCACAGCGCATGTACCAGGAAAGATTTCCACACAGACAATAGCCAAACGCAAATACGTTTAGGAGGGTGGAACGACGTTTGCGTATCACTTCGTCACTTTCCCGAATAGGTCCTTTTAGAGAGGCACCAGTTACGTCCGGTGAAACTGCTGAGATGGTTTTGACACTTTCGGGGAGAATCCTCACACGAGTACCCGGGAAGTAGCACAACAGGCCAAGATCAGCCAGTCGTCTGTTGTAAGGATATTGCATTCTAGTTTTCTTCGTCCGTATCACCTGCAACTACATCAAGAACTCCACGGACGAGATTTCGAAACTCGTGTTGATTTCTGTGCGTGGATACTGACGCAAGTGGCAAATGACCCATCGTTTTGTATATCACATTTTATTTTCGAACGAGGCACGATTTCGTAATAATGGCTGTGTGAATCGTCATAATATGCACTACTGGAGGGTTGAAAATGTCCACTGGGTAAGGCAGACAGCTTTTCAGGCACGATGGGAAGTAAATGTCTGGTGTGGTATACTGGGTGATCACGTAATTGGACCATATTTCCTTCAGGATCATTTGACAGGAGCCAGGTACCTACAGTTTCTTCAGGACCAACTACCATTGCTGCTAGAGGATGTGCCCCTGGGTGTGCGTGTAACCATGTGGTATCAACACGACGGAGCTCCCCCTCACATGTCAGCAGATGTTCGCAACTATCTGATTGTTACACATCCCGGTCGATGGATAGGAAGGAGTGGATCTGTCACCTGGCCTGCTAGATCGCCCGATTTGACACCACTGGATTTCTTCCTATGGGGCTATTTGAAGGATATAGTGTACGCTCAGCAGCCGGAAAATCCTGAAAGCCTTCGAAACCTTATTACGGAAGCCTGTAAATCCGTAACACCTACAATGCTACAAAGAGCCCGAATGGCAGTTCAACGGCGTACTGAAACGTGCATTATTGCAGAAGGCCATCTATTCGAACACTTACTGCGCTAACAGGCTGCTGCTCAATGAAGCGGATACCAACTCCCCAACCATTCTATCCTCGTTCAGCCCTGCTCATCAAACATCCACATAAGCAGCCCTAATGGCCTATAACAGTGCCAAATAAATAAATAAATAAATAAATAAATAAATAAATAAATAAATAAATAAATAAATAAATAAATAAATAAATAAATAAATAAATAAATAAATAAATAAATAAATAAATAAATAACCCGCGACGTGAGGGCATTCGGATACATTGGCACTGTGGATGAGTTTTGAAGTACAAAATGCGAATAACATCCACAGGCTCAAGTGGGATTTGAACCCACCTACCAAACGCAGCTGTATTAACAGCACCGCAATTAACCTATGACACCACGGCGATTCAAGCGAGTGGGTTTCCAGAAAACCTACCAGATGGACTACTACTTCCGCTTCACAAATGCACATACGTTTTCTATCGGTAGCATATGCCATCGCTTTTAGCTTTTATTTCTTTATTTCTTTCTTAATCTGCTTACCTTCCAGGGTTGGTTTTCCCTAGGACTCAGCGAGGGATCCTACCTCTACCGCCTCAAGGGCAGTGTCCTGGAGCGTGCGACATTGGATCGGGGGATACAACTCTGGAGGATGAAGAGGCGGCCTCACCTGCTATGCTGAACAGGGGCCTTGGTGGGTGATGGGAAGATTAGAAGGGATAGACAGGGAAGGGGAAAGGAAGCGGCCGTGGCTTTAAGTTAGGTACCATCCCGGCATTTGCCTGGAGGAGAAATGGAAAACCACGAAAAACCACTTCCAGGATGGTTGAAGTGGGAATCGGACCCACATCTATTCTGTTGACCTTCCGAGGCTGAGTGGACCCTTTTCCAGCCCTCGTACCATGTTTTAAATTTCCTGGCAGAGCCGGGAATAGAACCCGGGCCTCCGGGGCTGGCAGCTAATCAGTCACACTAACCACTACACCACAGAGGCGGACTGCTTTTATTTAATATCCTACTGAAAGCTCATAATTGCCACGTACTTTTTACATAGCCGTATGACTGATGCATTGTGTAAATGCCTGTCGCATACGGTGCATGTTTTTGCAAAGGTAATGGTGCAGTGAGTGATTAAAGGCGATTGCTGCTTGGTATAGGGCAAAGGGGAACAGGCCATAACGACACCAGTGAAGTTCGTTAGTAAGGAGAAATGTGAGAATCACATCGCAGCTTAAATATAAATCTAATACAGGTGTTTAAACTCCCTTTGAGCATCTGAGATATGTCCGTAAGTACACTGTCGCAGCAGTCTACGGCAGGTAATTAGGTATTGTACCAGCTGTATTTTAAAATGTTTTAGAAATGCAGTAGAGTAGATTTCAAGTGGAAAAAGGGATTTCTGAATTTTAAGGTATTTATTTTTCACTTGATCAGTCAAATTTAGCATCTCAGTCATTATAACGCCTAAGTATCTTACTGGCGTACAATAGGGCACGACAGTATAATTTAAAATAATTCGGGGTACATGTCTTTTTTTAATGAGTTAAGGTTTCTTTTGGTACCAAATATCATAGTGAGTTTTGTTAGGATTTATTACCAAACGGGTATTTTTTGCATACTCACTGACTCATCGTAAGTCAAAATTTATTGTGTCAATGGCTACATGTATGTCTTGTGGATAAGAACGATAATTAATCTGAAAATCGTCTGCATAGATGTGGCAGTTGCTATATTTCAGTGCGTCCCCTACGTCGTTCATGCTAATGACAAATGAAAGTGGGCCCAGAACGAACCATGTCGTACACCTATAGACCTGTTATGCCATCCTGAGTACATTGTTCACACTGATAATCGTCAGCGATCAGTTAAATAGGAGCTAAGAAACTTAAGAGGTGTCACTTTTGACTTCGCAGTTTGTGCAGTAGTAACTCAGGGATAACTGTGTCAAAGGCACTAGTTAGGTCTAGTAGTTTTGCTATAGTCACATATCGTTAGTGTACTGCAGGCCTTTCTAACTGAGGTCGGCCCCGCCAGCAGTACGGGTGCTGAGCTGTAGCAATACACCTGTAGCAAGGTGGGGGAGAGTGAGGAAGGTGGGAAGGACCGGAGGCAGCACCACAGGTCGTCATGTCAGCGCGCAGCTTACGAAAACTATGATTAATGACAATTTTGTGAACTCATGAACACACAGTTTATTCTCTACATATGTTTTGTTTGCTTTCGTGTATCTGTATACTACGTTCAGAATTTACGTCGATTGTTGACGTCATTTTTCCGCAACTAATTTGCCAATATCGTGTACAATCGATTTGGCGGTAGAAATTGTAAATATGCCTCTAAAGCAGCATCAGGCAGAGTAATCCTGGTTTTACTTCTGTTTAAATTCTTAAATCAACACATCTGTTCGCATGTGAAGTTGTACCGAACATTGACGTAAATTTTAAGATAAAGGCATGGAGTTTAGGAAATATCTGTGGATGAACACATTTTTAAAATGAAAATAAAATGTCGTTTAGGATTGCGTCACACTGCAGTTTTATCAGTCTGTTTTGAAATATGATGGTGATTTTTCAGGACACGCTGAAAATGGCATCATAAATATTTGAAGTTGATGAACAATGTCCTTAATTTATTTGAATTTGGCATTAAAAACCTTCGTCCAAATTCTGTAACGATGTCTGGTGCTAATCAACTTGTTTATCCCTGAGACGTTATATCCGTCAAGAAAATGAGGTTAGCTACCCATTGTTTATTCCGCAAAATTCTTTGGGGAGAACCTTTCACCTCTATGAACACAGCCATTTCTTCAATTATTTCATAAAAGCCTGCTAGCACTTTCGCGCAACTTAACCAGTGCGCAATAAAAACAGAATATCGCAGCATTCTGCCTGGAGATCTTTTAAAAATTTGCTGAACTGCTGATGGTTCAAACCATATTTTCGCAGAAATTTACACAATTTGCTACGGTATCCATAATAGATTTGAAGTTGTGAAAGGGTTTTGCACTTAATTGTTCTTGATATAAAATGCATTGTACCGATAATATTGAAAGTAGCCCAGTATCGCTCACCTTCCTTTTGATGCCTAAAAAACCCATGGACGACATCGCTGGTGCTCCATCAGTAGCGACACTTCACAGATTTTCGAGTAATACGTCCTTAGTGTTCACTGTGTCTTCAACATCTTCAAAAGTATTTTCGCCATTTGTAGTACCTTTGAGGGGAATGATGTCCTCAATTACAGTGAAATATTTTTCGACTCCTCTGATGAAAATAGATAGCTGTGTCGTGTCATTTTTGTCAGTACTCTCATCGAGAGCAATCGAGTACTTGTCGAACGTGCTGCACTTGTTCCGGAATTGCTCTTTGAGGTCGGCACTTAGTTCCTGTACTCGACGTCCCAAAATCGAAACCAATGTTCCCATATTACATGTAAAATAATTTCTAATGAGTAAGTTATTACTTACGTCTAGATATTTTGGGCAATTCTGACTTTAAATGAGCGATTCGTTGGTGTTTTGCTTCGCCAGCAACCGCATCGTAGGTTGAAGCATGCTTATTTTTATTAGTGTTATCGAACGGTTGAAGATTTTATGCCTAAGATGACACGACAAATTAAACATTAAGGTTTCCCTTGGTACTGATTTTAAAAAATCCTACCATGAAGGATTAAATGACATTCTTAACGAAGGAGAAACCAACTGCTCCGCTATCTACTGCACCGAGTATATTCTACTTATTATGATAGCTCCCACGTATCAGGGAATACTCAATTGGTCAAGAAGTAGTTGAATATGTAAGTAGTGGCAGTACAGCCCCAATGATATCATCATTACCTGCATCGCAAGTGATAGAATACAGCGCACGTTTAAGATCATTTAGGGCCGATTGTATAAACATCACTGACTGGAGATCAGTTTTAGTCTAAGTTCAGAAAATGATCTGAGATCAGACCGGTGTCGTTTTGTATAACACTGATCTAAGATCAACTAATCGAAGTTCAATTTTGATTCCAGTTCATATATGAGCGCTTGGCAACAGCGCAAAAACAGTCGAGTGTCGCGAGTCGCAGTTGAGCAATGTGAATGTTTTCATTCGTATTCGTATTTTGTGTGCCGAGTGAAAGAAAGAAGTAAGGAAAAAAAGACTGAAATATTTGTATTGAACAAGCAAGTATAGAAATCATACATTAATCCTGTATTACGTAAGTTAAATTTGTCGGCAAGAAATAGGCCTACACTTTTTTATTTCTTCTATTTCAGGCTCCTGCTTCCAAATCAACTGATCTCCACACCTCGACCTCGAAAACAGCTGATGTGCTCACAAAGTCACGGTCGCCTAGCATAAAATGAAACTGAGACCTTAAAACTTGATAATGAAATTAAATGGAAATTTTAACGAAAAGGAGAAAGTTAGGCCTGGACGATAAGGAAAACTGGGTTTAATTGCTTAGTACAGTGGCGTTATTAGACGCATATAGTTGTAAAGTACATTCTGTTTTTGGCTATTTTTGTTGCAGATAAACTGTTCGTATAATTTAGTTTGAACCACTTTTCGTAATAGCCAACTGTAAATATTTTGTAAATATTGTCACCTAAATACATTATTAATAATTGCTGCCCTTATAGCAGTGTTTTCTCTTCCATGAACGTCATTTGCAGCAGGTACTGGAATTTCTTCGAATGCTCTTCTTGCAGCGAACACAGCCTCATCTCTTTCGGGGACCTCATCTACTGCATTTACAGCGATATTGTGCAAGACGAATGCTGCAACTATGATTATTGGAACACGAGCTTACTTCACTCTTAGCCCCGTACTGAGACAAGGGAACAGTCTTTTCACAACCCCACATGTTCTTTCTATTGCTGACCTGGCTGCTTTATGGGCTCGATTATTAGCTACGATATTTAGGGACCTGAGCCTAGCATCACAAATAACTTTAACGAAAACCACCCATGACGATTCCTATAAACTTCTGCATTATCGCCCCCAGGAGATATTATAGGTATGTGGGTACAATATATAGTGCCTATAACACCAGGGAAGTGTTTTACATCGAAAAAATCACGCATGATTTTCCTCACGTCATTTTGTTCGGAAGGCATTTTGATAAACTCGTGTTTCAGTGCAGCAATAAGATTAGATACGCGATGAATGGCTCTGCAGACTTTCGCTGCGTCTACATGCAGTAAATCACCAACGACTAATTCAAAAATCCCCGTGGCAAAGAATCTCAAAGTTAGTAACAACATGTGCATTGGAATTAGTAGGTTTTAAGTAGAATATCACGCAACCTGAGTTCTAGCTGTTCCACGGTATCTTTTCCCAAGTGATCCCTGAGTTTCAACTTCTTATCACTCAGTTCTCTCATTGGATTTCCTCTTTCACAGAACACACGAGGAGCCCGACGAAAATAATCATTTTCATCACCAGAAGATATAACCGAAAAATCAGAATAATCAGACATCTGTAAATTACGAACGAGATAAGATAATAACTTAAGCAGTTTATCGAGCTTATGTTATAGAATTATTAGATTACACTGCAGTGGAAGCGTAATATTGCCTATATACGGACAACT
Organism: Anabrus simplex; assembly: GCF_040414725.1. Lineage (NCBI taxonomy): Eukaryota > Metazoa > Arthropoda > Insecta > Orthoptera > Tettigoniidae > Anabrus > Anabrus simplex. The sequence continues at coordinate 190,414,391 of NC_090265.1, forward strand.
ATAGCTAGCAATGTATGAGGTTAGACTTCAGTGTAATTTTTTAACCATTTATCGTAAAAGCACATGTAATATTTTATTAACAATCAGCTGTTCTTGTATCTCAAATAGGAAACAACTCCTTGAACTAAGATCAAAGAGTCGATCGGAGAAATTTCTCTAGTCAAAGTTGATCATAGTTCAGTGGGATTGATCTCAGAATAACGTTTATACAATACAAATGTACGAGTTTTGCGTGAACCGAGATCAATTTCGTCTGTGATCTAAGATCAAACAGTTCATATAATCGGCCCTGAGTGTAACGGTGCGGAAAGAGAACTGGTTGCGGATGGTGGGGGCATGCGGAGCTTGTTGTTTTAACAGGCAGGTCCTATTTTGGGATGAGAAATATAATTATTTAACGTATCTTGAGATATGATGGAGATGTGTTCCTCTACGGCTTTGCTTTGCCCAAAGATCAAACTTCTTCCAAGTTTGGGTTAAATTATTATTTATCGCTAGTGCTAGTTTTTCAACTTTGTTCCTAAGTTTTCTCTATTGCTGAAAATTCTCTTCACCGCGTGAGCGTCTGCATTGTGTGTACCAACCGTCACGAGATCTTATCTCGGTCGTCAGCCGGGGAAGAGGCTGTATTAGTTCACTGTTCACGGCCGTATTCTGTACTTGACGTAAACAGCACGGACACGTCCAACTCGCTCCGCTCTCTGCTGACAACTGACGACTTAGGACATATAGCTACATATACTGGTGTTATTAAAAGGCCGCTTACCGGGCGAGTTGGCCGTGGGGTTAGGGGCGCGCAGCTGTGAGCTTGCATCCGGGAGATAGTGGGTTCGAACCCCACTGATGGTAGCCCTGATGATGGTTTTCCGTGGTTTCCTATTTTCACACCAGGCAAATGCTGGGGGTGTGCCTTAATTAAGGCCACAGCCGCTTCCTTCCAATTCCTAGGCCTTTCCTGTCCCATCGTCGGCATAAGAACTATCTGTAGTGTTGGGACGTAAAGCAAATGGCAAACAAAATAGAGGTCCACTTGGTGGCCGTGATCGTTAAGGCACCAAGTCTCTATGGTCTGACACTGTGGTTAGTGGGTTCGAGTCCCGAGTCAAAATGTTGGCCGGTAGGGTTGGAGAGGTGGTAGTATACAATTTATAATCGTTACATTGCGTATCGAAACCTGGTTTCAATTACAAACCTCTCCGTAGTGTTTTTATGGAGTGAAGGCATATGCTGATGTTCATGATGTTTCGTCCGTCGGATGGGGACGTTAAGCCTTGAGCAGACCTGTTGGGTGCTATTCGACAGGAGTTAGTTATGTACCGGCAGCGAGTTTCACCCTCTCCCTTCCTATTATCATGCATTACGTCATTCATTTCATCTTGTTAACATCTCTGATGAGATTGACGTCAGGAAGGGTCAGGAAGAACATCTGGTCGTAAAAACTCGCTATGAAGATTCATCTCTATTCATACCTGCCCCCGGTAGAGAAAAGCGACATGGGTTGCACCCCCACCCCCACACACTGGTGTGTTTAAAAGTACGTGCTTTTCGAATGAAAATTTGTATATTATAACAAAATCTTTCAGACATGATTGCTTCTTCCCTGTGTATCACGCATATTGTTTCGCCGATTTGTTTGGGACTCTTTATATGTAGCCAGCTTTACGAATGCTTATTGGATGATCTTATTGGTTTTGTACTGCTGCCATTTCGTGCTTATACATTGTATTCCTCTTATCGGTTCCGAAATTTTTCCCGGTTTTGCTTGAAGATAAATTTGGCGCTTCTCATTTGTGTGTGTGCACATAAACTGGACATCCTTTTTAGTACAGAGATCAACTCGAATGCTCAATTTACGTATTTACTTTTTGAAAAAATCCTCAATTTATATATCTCAGATCAGATGCAGGTAAAGTTTGCACAGTGAACCACACTATCGTTCACCCAAGACTAAACAACGTTCCTGTTCGAAAGTTGTTATACTTCGACTCCTCTATGGACTACTTCAGATTGTGCGCAACCTTTTGCGTCACTCGGTAGCCTATATGCAGTTTATTATCCCGTTGGCTAGCACTTTAACACAAACTCATCGTGTATTGTTAACTTGTCCAAGAAACATGGCAACAGTAACTGTAACATCCCTCTGTCTCCAGAACTAGTTGGTTGTTCGCGACAAGTACTCAGTGGATGTAATTATTAACGCTGTGATTATCTGCTGGCAAGCGTCAGCCTTCCCGCAAGGTGTTGACAACGACATGTCAGCTGGTCATTTGCCGGTATTTGTCGTCACTATAAAATAATGGGCGAGGAAGACCTTGCCTTGGCGGTTTCAGGAAGACACGTTGTCGTAAACTGTCAAAAGAGTGAGGCAGCTAAGATTATGGGAAAATGGAGGCCCTGGAAATTGTGACAGAAATCGTGACTTTCGTATAAGCCAGGGGTGAGTGACTCCAAAAGAGGTTTATTTCTGGCCTTCTCAGCCCAAGATAGTGGGTTCGATCCTGGCTAAATACGGCAGTGTTTGAAGGTGCTCAGATACATAAACCTCGTGTCGACAGCTTCAATGGAAAAGAACTCCTGCGGGACAACATTCTGGCAAATTGGCGTCTCCAAAAACCGTTAAGAAAGTAGTCAGTGGACGTAAATTCGATAACCATGTTTTTTCTACATCACTCTGTCTAAGTGCGGAGCACGATTAAACTTATTTAGCGCTTGTGTTTGCTTTTTTTCTTCTTCCTAAAATCTCTTCATTTTCTCACTGAAAATTTTTCTTGCATCCTTCTGTCCAGGTTTTATTGGTTCTAGTTCGGGGTTGGTGATTGCCGACTAGGATCCTGAATGTACATCTGTCTACCTTAAGTTACCCTGTCTTCCCGATTTCCTGTAGGTATCGTTAAATTTCAACTAGCCAATTGTTCTTGACTGTCAGTGAGTCGGCCCATCATTGTTCATTCCTACATAGAATGTGAACGCAGAATTTCAATCACCTTGTCCTAAAAGCTGAGATTTTTTTGAATGCTGATGTAGCTCAAGATATTTCCTTTTCATCCGGATTCCTTCTATGCACAATTGCCCGAAGACTTTCCGCAGAATTTTTCTCTCTTGCTTTTCTATGTCTTTAATTAGTGATCTACCTTGAATGATTAAGGCTTCTGATGAGTGTAGTGCTTCAGGTGTGATTATAATTGTAGTGCTTCAGTTTTGTGCTCCGGAATATTTATCTTTTTGTTGTATTTGTTATAGGTCATTCTATATTTTCTTTGTAATATAGAGATTCTGTAAATAATTAAGTACAATAATACTAGTGTCTAGTTCTGTCTTCTATTGTCAAATTAGAATGTAAAATGTAACTGGAAAATTGAAATGAACATGTTAATGTTTGTATCTTACAAAAGTTACACTTTCCGTGTTACGTATGTGTCAACTGTCAATAATAATAATAATAATAATAATAATAATAATAATAATAATAATAATAATTTATTATTATTGAATTTAAATTATTATTATTTCCGTATTTACATATGCGTATTATTTACATAATATTCACACGACCTGTTCAACATTCAAGTAATAATAATAATAATAATAATAATAATAATAATAATAATAATAGAAGCACATTCGTGTATGTGGAGGCTATGCTCCTTATCCATTCATCATCCCTGAATTGTGTTTACAAATTGTGAAAAATTAATAAATTAATAATAATAATACTAATAATAATAATAATAATAATAATAATTTAATAATAATAATAATAATAATAATAATAATAATAATAATAATAATAATAATAATAATCCCAGAACGGAGGTGAGGATCTTGCTTGTAAGTCGCATTGGGCCCATTCATGTTACGTGACCATAATACAATCCTCCGCTTACGCATCACGTCGCGGTCGTGGTTGTGACGTCGCCAATATTCGCAGGTTTCATTTACTGGACCCCAGATTTTTCTCAGAATCTTTCTTTAATTTTTGTCTTTCTTTGTTTTGTCTGACTTCGAGTTTCTCTGTAAGACCTTTCCTTTGCATTACAAGGCACTCTGTAGCGCATAAGGCTTCCGGTCATATGACTGCGCAGTAATGTCAAAGCTTGGTATATAGAGATATTGATTTCTTGTTGTATATGCCCATGGTTAACTGATATTCCGCTTTTTATCATCTGTGATGCAAAGACTTTCTTCTAGGAAATGCTGGGCTCAATCCACTCACCGAGGTATTTCAACTTTCCCGTCTGTTATATATTTCCCTGTCCATCGTCTAGCTCTCTAAGTGCCAGCTTGATGTTACTTACAGACACTTTCTCAAAGGAGATCTTTGCTTCTTGTTTATGGAGTTCGTTGATCTGTTATGCGGCTATATCTAGGGAACTAAAAGAACTCGTGAGATCGTCTGCGAAGGCTAGGTAGTCAATTGTCAGCTTCATATGTCTTTCGCAATGTGCTTATTGTCGCACCGACACAGATAGGTCTTATGGCGACGATGAAATAGGAAAGGGGTTGGAGTGGGATGTAAGTGGCTCTGGCCTTAATAAAGGTACAGCCCCACCATTTGCCTGGTGTGAAAATGGGAAACCACGGGAAACTATCCTCAGGGCTGTCGTCATTGGAGTTCAAACCCACTACAGTATCTCCTGAATGTAAGCTCACAGCTGCCCGACCCTAACCACACGGCCATCTCGCTCGGTCTTCATATTTATGTACTTCAGTCTGACTCCATTTTAGACCCCATTGTTGCTCATCTCTCTCCGCGACTCACGGGTGACTTTCTCATTCGCATTCTTCTTCTTATTATTATTATCAATTCTGAGCGCGTACTATTTAATATGAATCATGTGATTACCGCTTTCTAATCCCAGTCCATTTACAGCATGTGTCTCTGTTATTCGTACAGGCTTCAATTTCTTATCAAGTCTCGTATATTCACATTAACGATTGAAAAAGTGAAATAAAACGTACATTACGGGTAAAAACACGGTTTGTCAATGACAATTCATTAGTGAAAACCATACTTATTTACATACAGGCAAGAAGATTTGATATTAATGTGCCGGCATCGACAAACGGGTGTATCAGTTGTATTCGCACACATGGACAGGATGATGCCCACCGTTTGGTCGCGATGCACGGGAAAGTCTCAGTGACGGCATACGACTGGTCAAGTGTGATAGTCTCCTTCCTAGTGTATCTGTGGTGGATATCGGTAGGAGTGCAGATTGAAGTACGGAGCTCAAGAACACTAAGGTAAATCCGGGACGAATTACCCTATACTTAAACTGGCACTTAAAGGACTTTCATTACGAAAGATTGAACAGCTGGTCAATAGAAATCATTCTACGATGTAATATGTGGTTGATACATTTAAATACAAATGCACTATTAAGAACACGCCAAGGAAACCGAAGAGATATTGTTTAACTTGTAACGGTTCAAATCCCGTTACAAGATGATATCTGTACTTTTATTATTGTATGATTTTATCTGTATTTTATTATTATTATTATTATTATTATTATTATTATTATTATTATTATTATTATTATTATGTCAGTATTATTATTATGTTATCTGTGATGTTGTACTATTATTGTAATTATCCGTTTTATTCAATTTTGCAATTGCCTGTTGCTTGCAAGATTGCACTTAGATGTATGCATATATACGTATGTGTAGATTATCATTAAACACCTGTACAGTGAGAATTGTTGTATATATCAGAGATTGGGTGTGACGTTGGTGCATTGTGCAATATTGTTGGCGATTCTGCCAAGTCATCGCCACTCCATGGCTATGTCATCGTATTTATTTAGAATATGCGCTCAGAGAGTCAGCTGCTCCGGGCTATTTCACCACTGTCTGTAATATCTGTCGCGTAGGTGGGAGTATGTCATTGTTATTTCTGGAGATTACGTAGCTGTGTCAACCAACGTCTATATAAGGTGGGTGCATATTGTAGCGTCAGTCATTAGTTATACGGATGCAGTACAGTGAAGAAGTCTACTAGATCAAGAGGCCTTAGTTGGTCAGTCAACCAGTGTGAACGAGAGATGGAGAAGACTCAGTGAGCCATTAATCATTGGTCATTGAGAGAGTGAGGCCAAAAGTTAGTTGGTCCGTCACTTAGTGGAAGACACGGACGCAAGGGCTTACCATGAAGTCAGAGAGGGCAACCCTGGACCTGCCAAGAGGTAATACCATATTGACTTACAAAAAAGTCAGATGATATGGAGAAGAAGCAGTCACAAGGATGTATCACCAAGTTAGGCGTGACACATCTACAGTAAACACCAGATCAATGGATTACGTCGTATTTACACTCAAAGTGTTGAAGGTACAGTCAAGTGAATCAGTGAGGGAAGTATTTCGTATAAATTGTTAAATGTCCGGTCAAGAAGAATTCAAATTCATGCCTAGTTTCTTTCAGTTGCAATGTCATAATTTCATATTCTCATCTGTTTTATCGCAACAAGACTCACTATTTTTTGATATATTATTTAAAGAATATATATTGTTCTATCAAACGAATTCATAGTTTTATTTCAGTGAAAGTAAAATATCTTTACCTCAAAATTAATGGGGAAACCGAACGTCAATCTCCTTTTCCCAGAACTTATATGGTATGTTGTCAAAAGTAAGCTTATTACCCCACACCCTAGAGATAGTCAAGAGTCTCATTCTATTATTGCTGTACTGAGTGATAGCTGGCGCCCTTCAAATAACGTATGTGTAAGTAAGCAGGTAACAAGTAAGTGTGAGTACAGGGTTCGACGAGTGTGTATTTTATTTAATGAATGTTAATTTTCATAATTTCCATTATAAATGCAGATATTCAGATTTTTCAAGTTAAATGCAGATTTATATGAGGTGCAAGATTAGTCAGCGAGTCAGGAACATCTTTCAATGTGGCGCCCAACGTGGGGCTTGAATAAATTCAGAATTTGTTCTGAATGACAGCATATCATAGGTTCATTTTGGGAGGAGTGTGCGCAGTTAAGCCAACGGAAATTACCGGTAAATGTCAGGAGTATAATTTTGCGATATATATTTGTATTTTGGGGATATGTCAAGGGATTTGAAGAGGGAAATTAATTTGAGATCGCGTACTATCACTAGTGAACCAAAGATGGACAAGGAAGACAATAACAAGTCATGTGAGGACGAGGTCATTGCTTCTGCGGACATCCAAGGTGAAATTCAGAGTAGGGGACAGGTGAATACGATGGAAGCTTCTGAGATAATTCAGGAAAGTGCAGAAGTTGGAAAGCACACTGAAACTCAAAAGAAATTCTCCGGGGTAATGAATTTACAACAATTTAATTTGCTGATGGCCAAAATAACCGAGATGATTGAAGACTGTAAGAAAGGGACAGAAGAAATAAAGAATAGTAGTTTCGAAAAGTGTAAGGAAAAGACTGATAATGATAATAAAGAAATTAAAGAATTTTTTATTAGTAGTACTGGTGAAAATGATAAGAAACAAATGGAAGAAGTGATTGGTAGCTGTAGCAAAATGGAAGAACAGATTGATACTAGTAGTGAAAATAATAATAAAAAAGAAATGGAACAAATAATTAATAGTACTGAAAGCAGTCATAAACGGAAGGAGGAAAAGATTGATACTAGTAATGAAAAGAATAAGAAACAAATTGAAGAAGTGATTGGTAGCTGTAGCAAAATGGAAGAAAAGATTGATACTAGTAATGAAAATAATAAACAAATGGAAGAACTGATTGGTAGCTGTAGCAAAATGGAAGAAATGATTAATAGAAGTATCGAAAATAGGAATAGACAGATGGAAGAATTAATTTCCAGTTATAAAGAAAATTTTAATGTGACCATTAGTAAAATAGATTCTAAGATATTAGAGATAAATAATCAAACATCTAAGTCAACATGTAAGTTAGAAAGTAAGTCAAATGAAGAGTGCGTAGAAATTGAAGATGAAATGAAGTTGAATCGGAGCAGTCTTCATATTCAGACCGAGCAAGTCAAAGAAATATGTACAGAGAATATCGTAGAATTAAGTGATAAAAGTTCTAGTAATCGGGAAGAAATTCATGAGGTAGTCGAGAAGAGATTGGACAAGATTTGCAATGCAGTTGGGGAAGAGATGGGGGAACAGATTAGTAGAAATGAACAAATTGAAAGCAAACTTGTGGAGGTCACTGAACTACGGAACGAACAGGAAACGCTATCACAGCAGGTGAGAGAGAGAGAGGAAGAATTGCAGGAAGACGTGAGAATAGTGGAAGAGAACGCTGAGAGGGGAGCGGAAGAAGAAATTTTGAGTTGCCAGGAAGTGATACGGCATGAAGTTACAGGTAAAACGGCGGTAGAGGTGCTAGTAGTGAGTGGTTTGTTCAGTAGGGATCGTGATTTAACCAAGTTTTCTGGAAGACAGTTCAGTACTATAGAATTTGTAAAAGTAGTTGAGAAAAGATTTGCAAGTAAGTTGAGGAATAATTTTATTGAATGGGTATACGTGTTGGAGATTTTGTCTAATGTTTTTATTGGTGAAAGTAGAATATGGTTTCGAATATACTGGAATAATATGTCTAATTTAGGAGAGATTAAAGAGTTCATTGACAGGCTTTGGGAAGAATGTTTACAGGGGAGAGAGAGAGAGCGCACGATGTCTAGGGAAAGAAATATTGTAGAGAGAAGGGGGAAAATGTTAGCCGTGTATCAGAGGAGAGGGGGTGATCATGATGAGCAGAGGATTAATAGTTGTGCTGATGGTGATTGTGGTCAGAAGAGTACCGAGAGAGAATCGGAAGATGGGAGGCGTATGGATTTGAGTTGTGAGAGAGAAGATCAGGAGAGTAATCAGAGAAAATCGGAAGATGGGAGGCGTATGTATTTGAGTTATGAGAGAGAAGATCAGAAGAGTAAACTGAGAGAATCGGAAGATGGAAGGCGTATGTATCTGAGTTATGAGAGAGAAGGTCAGAGGAGTAATCAGAGAGAATCGGAAGATGGGAGGCGTACGGATTTGAGTGATCAGAGACATTATGATAAGCCGAATATGAAGGTTATCAAGGTGTCGTTATCGAGCCAGAGTATTTCAGATTCACAGGGAATCGGGTAAGTTAAGTAGACAGGCTGAAGGTAGTAGATGAACTGGTATTTAGTATAAGTAGTTATGTAGTGAAAGTAGAGTTAAGAGTAGTGTGATTGTGACCTAAGTAGTGTTAAGTGAGATATTTAAGTAATGACGTAGTCGTAGATAATGAAGTAATTAATAGTAGTAGTAAGGTAGACGTAAGAAGTGTTCTGTTAAGTGATGTAAGTACTTGTAATGCCGAGAATGTGATGTAAGTAGTGAGGGAATAACTCCGATGATGGAAATTGTGATATGAAGAAGGTAAGTGAAGGTACTATCAGATCTTATAACAGCCGTTGGGTGAGTCAAAGTGAGTAAATAAATTAATAGCGGTACCAATCATAAGTAAAGATAATTGTAAGTTTCAACTATGTTTTGTTGTACCCGAACTTGTGTATTCAGTTGTTTTAGGAGCTGACTTGGTTGCAAATCATGGAAGTAGAATAGACTTTAATTTAGGTAGTGTGTGTTTGTTCTGGGAGTAAAACTAGCAAAGAAGTACGTGTTAATTATGATGGTCTGAGGTAAGTGTGTTGGTGACGTGTGTTCTTTGAAATATATGAGAGGTAAGTGAAGTTGTTCCTAGTGAGAGGAAATGTTGTGTTGAAGTGTGTCAGGTGTCTATAACGACCAGTATCCGAGGGATAGTCGGTATGAGGCAGTGACGTGAGGTAATTTGAGCGAATTACAGGAGGAGTAATTGTGTGCGATGTTAGGTAAGCATCGAGATGTATTTAGTGGTAAGTGAGGAAGAACACGTATTTGAACATAAATTTGTAGTACATGACCATTCATCGTTTGTGGGAGGTAAGTACCTCATTCAACTTAAAAATGCTAGTGAAGTCTGAGAACAAATAAACATTATGCTGGATTACGGAATAATTGAACCATCTTGTAGCCATAGTATTGATTCTTTAATTATTGTTACCAGGAAGGATGTGATTTATTGATATGTAAGTTAATGAGGGCAAAATTGATTCAGTTTGAGTGACAGAGTGCTACTCAGAGTTCCATTTCATCATCTGCAGAGGCGGGAAATATGTTGAAGTTATTATTTTGTATCAGGGGTATTTCACTATTGTGAACCGTATCGGGAAGTGTGCATATTCCTTAAAAGATCAGGAAGGGGATATTGTCGGTATTTGTAGTATTATATATGTAAAGAAGTATTTCACGTGAGATTTGTTGAAATAAGAGTAAGATGATTAAATTTTGTGAGAAACTGGCAAAATAAAATTAACATACATGAATTAGCGTGTGAACCAAGTGTCGTATTGGTGTATTGGAAGAATAAGTGCTACATTGTCATGTACTGTGTGACAAAAAAACGGAGAACAGGACATTGGACAGTTAACTGCGATAACAATATGCAAGAAAAGTTCTCATATAAGTGAATTTTCACAAAATATTTTGATATGTTAAAAAAAGGGGAAGAATGTTGTATATTGATTGAAAATTATTTGTGTGTGTTAAATTAAGGGCTATGCTCTTGTGAATTGTATGAGAATGGGACACTGGACAGTTATCTGCGATAACAATGTGCGAGAAGAATTCTCATATATGTGATGTATTATAAAATGTATGGATGCTGAAAAAGAAAATTATTGTTGTATACTCATTTAAAGTGTTTATATGTGTCAGTGTTATATATATATATATATATATATAATTTTGTTCATAAATCAATCGATTCTTTGTTCTTCGATTTATTTATGAGGGAGGCGAATTGTAACGGTTCAAATCCCGTTACAAGATGATATCTGTACTTTTATTATTGTATGATTTTATCTGTATTTTATTATTATTATTATTATTATTATTATTATTATTATTATTATTATTATTATTATGTCAGTATTATTATTATGTTATCTGTGATGTTGTACTATTATTGTAATTATCCGTTTTATTCAATTTTGCAATTGCCTGTTGCTTGCAAGATTGCACTTAGATGTATGCATATATACGTATGTGTAGATTATCATTAAACACCTGTACAGTGAGAATTGTTGTATATATCAGAGATTGGGTGTGACGTTGGTGCATTGTGCAATATTGTTGGCGATTCTGCCAAGTCATCGCCACTCCATGGCTATGTCATCGTATTTATTTAGAATATGCGCTCAGAGAGTCAGCTGCTCCGGGCTATTTCACCACTGTCTGTAATATCTGTCGCGTAGGTGGGAGTATGTCATTGTTATTTCTGGAGATTACGTAGCTGTGTCAACCAACGTCTATATAAGGTGGGTGCATATTGTAGCGTCAGTCATTAGTTATACGGATGCAGTACAGTGAAGAAGTCTACTAGATCAAGAGGCCTTAGTTGGTCAGTCAACCAGTGTGAACGAGAGATGGAGAAGACTCAGTGAGCCATTAATCATTGGTCATTGAGAGAGTGAGGCCAAAAGTTAGTTGGTCCGTCACTTAGTGGAAGACACGGACGCAAGGGCTTACCATGAAGTCAGAGAGGGCAACCCTGGACCTGCCAAGAGGTAATACCATATTGACTTACAAAAAAGTCAGATGATATGGAGAAGAAGCAGTCACAAGGATGTATCACCAAGTTAGGCGTGACACATCTACAGTAAACACCAGATCAATGGATTACGTCGTATTTACACTCAAAGTGTTGAAGGTACAGTCAAGTGAATCAGTGAGGGAAGTATTTCGTATAAATTGTTAAATGTCCGGTCAAGAAGAATTCAAATTCATGCCTAGTTTCTTTCAGTTGCAATGTCATAATTTCATATTCTCATCTGTTTTATCGCAACAAGACTCACTATTTTTTGATATATTATTTAAAGAATATATATTGTTCTATCAAACGAATTCATAGTTTTATTTCAGTGAAAGTAAAATATCTTTACCTCAAAATTAATGGGGAAACCGAACGTCAATCTCCTTTTCCCAGAACTTATATGGTATGTTGTCAAAAGTAAGCTTATTACCCCACACCCTAGAGATAGTCAAGAGTCTCATTCTATTATTGCTGTACTGAGTGATAGCTGGCGCCCTTCAAATAACGTATGTGTAAGTAAGCAGGTAACAAGTAAGTGTGAGTACAGGGTTCGACGAGTGTGTATTTTATTTAATGAATGTTAATTTTCATAATTTCCATTATAAATGCAGATATTCAGATTTTTCAAGTTAAATGCAGATTTATATGTTGTGCAAGATTAGTCAGCGAGTCAGGAACATCTTTCAAACTGAAAGGAAAGAACGGCTTGTTGTTTGGCTTATAAGGTCAGATTCCAAATTAAGTGCACCAGTATTGAGGCAACTCACGGAGGAACGAACTGGAAAGAAGCTCAGCAACTCCACCATCCGTCGGATCCTCTATCGGCATGGGTACTATGGAAGAATGCTTCGGAAAAGGCCATATGTACTCTAAGTATAAAACACAGACGGCTTATACTGACATTCGCTAAGGAGCATATAAATAAGGAGAAAGAATTCTGGAATGATGTTATCTGGTGTGATGAGACAAAAACCTTTCTTGGGTCAGATAGCATCCACAGAACATGGAGAAAAATTGGTACGGGCAATGATGTGGCGAATACACCCCCAAATGTAAAATACGGTGGTGGGTGTGTAATGCTTTGGGGCTGTATGTCAGCCAGAGGTGTGCGTAACATACATTTCATTGACGGAATAATGAACGAGGAGGGCTATAATGCAATCCCGTGGGCAAACGTGAAGCAGAGTGCCGAAAATACAGGGATGCCACCTGTTTATATATTCCAGCATAATAATGACCTAAAACACACTGCTGATATTAAAAGGACATGGTTGATCTGGAACACTCCTAAGCAGCTTAGAACACCTTCCCAGTCTCCGGATTAAAATCCCATCGAACATCTTTGGGCTATGTTGAAGAGAAATCTCCGTAGGCAGCGTATGCGTACGAAGGAGGAACTTAGCAAGAAATTAGTATATTCTATGTGGCGACGATGTCAGGCAATTAAAAAGTCTTGGGGACATTCCACTATCCGCCAGGCACCCTTTATTTTTTGTTTATTTCAAGTGTTGAGTTTGCTTGTACTAATAGGAATGCTGCAAGATTACGGGCGCGCTTTTCTTTATTAGATGCTGTATGCTTGGTTAACATGATTTCAGATAGATACAGTATATATATGTTTTCTGAAGGCTTTGATGAATGTATGTTGAGTGAATAAAATCCTTTTCAGTTTATTATTTTCTGGCAGTGCGTTGAAGTACTAAAGCAAACAGCCCGTACGAATAGAGTAGGTACATACTGTATATATTCACATTCACGAACTGTAGCACCATAGACAATTTTATGTCAGTCACATCTACCATGTTGGTAAGCTACGTAATTCATTGTTTTCTTGACGAATGCGTGGTCTCACAGAGATCTGAACTGGCAACCCGACCTCACTGAGAACTGCTACACCCGGACGACTGGACTTGCTTTGAGTTCAGGGCCAGGGCCGACTGCGAACACGCCTCATTACCGTGGACTCGAGTCAAAGCTGGCCTCTGAGCGCTTCATTAAACTTCCAAATACACTCCCTACACACTTTCATTCAGGCAGGTATAGGCTTTAACAACTCCCCTTTTCTGCGTTTATCGTTTAAATGAAGGAGATAATCCTGACGTTTCTGTACTCAGATCACCAAGAACACAGTAGTTGACTGTTGTGGATTCGAACAACAGAATATGTGTCCGGCTCCATGACTAGATGATTAGCGTGCTGGCCTTTGGTCATGGGGGTCCCGGGTTCGATTCCCGGCAGGGTCTGAAATTTTAACAACAATTGGTTAATATCGCTGGCACGGGGACTCATCACGACACGCAGGTCGCCTACGGGAGTCAAATAGAAAGACCTGCATCTGGCGAGCCGAACTTGTCCTCGAACATTTCCGGCACTAAAAGCCATACGCCACTTCATGTTTTTACGGAATAAGTCACAAGAAAGTACGCAGAGTATACACTGACTGACAGAGCAAATGCAACACCAAGAAGGAGTGGTCAGAACTTTATGCCAATTGCAGGGTAGACTGACGTCACTGAGGTATGCTCATGATGTGAAATGCGCCGCTGTGCTGCGCACGTAGCGAACGATAAATGGGACACGGCGTTGGCGAATGGCCCACTTCGTACCGTGATTTCTCAGCCGACAGTCATTGTAGAACGTGTTGTCGTGTGCCACAGGACACGTGTATAGCTAAGAATGCCAGGCCGCCGTCAACGGAGGCATTTCCAGCAGACAGACGACTTTACGAGGGGTATGGTGATCGGGCTGAGAAGGGCAGGTTGGTCGCTTCGTCAAATCGCAGCCGATACCCATAGGGATGTGTCCACGGTGCAGCGCCTGTGGCGAAGATGGTTGGCGCAGGGACATGTGGCACGTGCGAGGGGTCCAGGCGCAGCCCGAGTGACGTCAGCACGCGAGGATCGGCGCATCCGCCGCCAAGCGGTGGCAGCCCCGCACGCCACGTCAACCGCCATTCTTCAGCATGTGCAAGACACCCTGGCTGTTCCAATATCGATCAGAACAATTTCCCGTCGATTGGTTGAAGGAGGCCTGCACTCCCGGCGTCTGCTCAGAAGACTACCATTGACTCCACAGCATAGACGTGCACGCCTGGCATGGTGCCGGGCTAGAGCGACTTGGATGAGGGAATGGCGGAACGTCGTGTTCTCCGATGAGTCACGCTTCTGTTCTGTCAGTGATAGTCACCGCAGACGAGTGTGGCGTCGGCGTGGAGAAAGGTCAAATCCGGCAGTAACTGTGGAGCACCCTACCGCTAGACAACGCGGCATCATGGTTTGGGGCGCTATTGCGTATGATTCCACGTCACCTCTAGTGCGTATTCAAGGCACGTTAAATGCCCACCGCTACGTGCAGCATGTGCTACGGCCGGTGGCACTCCCGTACCTTCAGGGGCTGCCCAATGCTCTGTTTCAGCAGAATAATGCCCGCCCACACACTGCTCGCATCTCCCAACAGGCTCTACGAGGTGTACAGATGCTTCCGTGGCCAGCGTACTCTCCGGATCTCTCACCAATCGAACACGTGTGGGATCTCAATGGACGCCGTTTGCAAACTCTGCCCCAGCCTCGTACGGACGACCAACTGTGGCAAATGGTTGACAGAGAGAATGGAGAACCATCCCTCAGGACACCATCCGCACTCTTATTGACTCTGTACCTCGACGTGTTTCTGCGTGCATCGCCGCTCGCGGTGGTCCTACATCCTACTGAGTCGATGCCGTGCGTAACCTGCATATCGGTTTGAAATAAACATCAATTATTCGTCCGTGCCGTCTCTGTTTTTTCCCCAACTTTCATCCCTTTCGAACCACTCCTTCTTGGTGTTGCATTTGCTCTGTCAGTCAGTGTAAGTTTGCCCACCGGAATAAGCAAATTAGACGTATGATGCAATCGTGAGGTTCTCTGTATGTGTTCGAATAACCAGATATGACGCTTAAAATTACCACATCAGCCCTGAAAATGGTTTTCCATGGTTTCCCATTTTCACACCAGGAAAATGCTGGGGCTGTACCTTAATTAAGGTCACGGCCGCTTCCTTCCAACTCCTAGCCCTTCCCTGTCCCATCGTCGCCATAAGACCTATCTGTGTCGGTGCGACGTAAAGCAACTAGCAAAAAAAGTTACCACATGTTATTATACGATTCATGTGCTCGACGGTGGGTGGTGTGGTGATGATATTGTTTAAAGGTGAAGTACAATCAGCCAACCATTCCCTCATAATACTAGACAGAGGAAAGAATAACGGCACCGCCTAAAGAAAAGAAAGGCCACAAAAGACGGGAAAATGAAAGACTGTCTAGGGCGTGCAAACGTAATACCGTCCGGGTTGGAAGACAACAAAAGTTGACCAAGAGATGTCGTGTAGGAGAGATGGAAGTGACAAGCCTGGCACAAGTACAGTAACTGGAAGCAGTGATAAATTCAGCTAGGAGACCCATGTACGCCTACACACGCTGTAAAGTTGACAATCTCGCGGGTTTCGTGTGCTCGAAAAACCGAAATAAAACCATTTTTTGACGCGTGGCGTCCGAACTGCCTGGTGCAGATCTTTCGAGTTGATATCCATGGGTGACACACATGTCTGTGAGGAAGAGGCCCTGCATAGGTTGAAATCTAATATTGAAGACGGCACAAACGCGGAAATAACCAGTGAAGGTTAAAATTCCCAACCCGGCCGGGAAACGAGACTGGGATCTCCTGGACCAAAGGCTAGCATGGAAACCAGTTAGCCACTGAGCCGGACAAATTCAATTAGCAAATATTTACGTATCCGCCTCTGTGCTGAAGTGGTTAACGTGATTAGCTGGCACCCCCGGAGGCCCAGGTTCGATTCCCGACACTGACACGAAATTTGAAAAGTGGTACGAGGGCTGGAACGGGGTCCACTCAACCTCGTGAGGTCAAATGAATAGAGATGTGTTCGATTCCCACCTCAACCATCCTGTAAGTGGTTTTCCGTAGTTTCCCACTTCTTCTCCTGGCAAATGCCGGGATGGTACCTAAGGTCACGGCCGCTTCCTTCCCTCTTCCTTGTCTATCCCTTCCAATCTTCCCATTTCCCCTACAAGGCCCCTGTTCAGTATAGCAGGTGAGGCCGCCTGGGCGAGGTATTGGTCATCCTCCCCAGTTGTATCCTCCGACCCAATATCTCACGCTCCAGGACACTGCCCTTGAGGCGGTAGAGGTGTGATCCCTCGCTGAGTCCGAGGGAAAAACTAACCCTGGAGAGTATGGCATTGGCAAAACCAAATTACATTCATGCAGTTTCTAAGATATCTTGTTTGTGATATCGTATAAGCAAACTAGGCACGTAAGATTGACAAAGTTTTCTATTGGGCTGTGTAGCTGAGACGGAAGAGCGCTAGCCTTCTGACCCTAACTTGGCAGGTTCGATCGTGACACAAAATTCCGGCATCTCGGCGTCTCTGAAAACCATGAAAATGCAGTTAATGGGACGTAAAATCAATAACGTTATTATTATTATTATTATTATTATTATTATTATTATTATTATTATTATTATTATTATTCAGCTATCTGCTGACTTCATTGTAAAGGAAGGGGCGATATTAAGGTGTTATTGGCAGAAAATGAAAATGTCATGGAGACTGACGATTTACTTGAGCTAAACTTGAAATGCTTGTGGCAGAAATAAGAGGTCCCAATTGTTGTGAGACGTGCCTCTGAAAGCCGACAAATCTTTTGGTGCCTACCTGACAGCCAATCTTTCTAGTGGTGTGCCGGAGTCGTCTAAACTCGTCTGCGTGGATGTACTGTACACCTACAGGTGATCATTGCGTCCACTGCGATCTGACAGTGAGTCCGCACGGTCTTCACAACGCAAACTTTGTAGTGCCTTCCATCCTGTCTCTCGCAGTCCATTATACGGACTCACTTAAATCCCAACAGTCGTTCGCACTGACGTTTCGTGCGTCTTCTGGGCATGTTAGCTACAAGTATCACATCACGTATGCTTTTCAGAGAACTGTTTGCCTTCTGACCCCAACTTGGCAGGTTCGATGTTGGGTCAGTCCGGTGATGTTTGAAGGTTCGAAGAATCGAATGGTAAGAGGCAGGCAAGCAACCCCTTCACCACGCGAATGACTTGAGTCATTATATTTTCACTTATGCAGTATTTGGGAAGTTGGTTTGAGTTAGTATCACTTAAAAGTATGTACGTCAGCAGAAGCAGGTATCACTGTAGGAATCAGTAATGTGCGTATTTTCTGAGAGACAAAAATTATTTGGCTTTTCGTTCACTTCGTTAGTGAGATTGCATCGTATGTGTCAGGAATTCTATGATTTTAGAGAACAAGACACTCATCGATACCGATAAATTCGTGTTAATGGTTAACGACAATGTGTAACTCCGTAGAATCTCAAGCCAAGGAGTGTCTGCCAGTCTGGATAATGAAAGGAAAGCTCTGTCGCGCGGGTAGACTAGAACTTGGGAATATACTATATAACAGTAAATTATATTTTACATATCTGTACTTCAAACTCATTAACTCGTAACTGATGAAATTCGAGGACTCTATATGTACTCTTTCCCGTAATAGTAGATTTATGAGTTTTATGAACGCTTATTAAGAAGATATTTGACATTTCCTGATTCATTATAAAAATTACGCTGGCTCGGTGCCAGAGCTTCTTTGTGGACGCGCGAGTCTGTTAATATTGAACTTGAGCCTGAATGAAGCTAGTAGAACTCTCTACGTACAAGTTTTGTTAACATTTCAAATCACATTTAATGTTCAGGGATGTGCATGTGTGTTGAAGCTTGCTTTCTGCTAACGTCTATTTTAATATCACGTGTGTTCTCCTGGTTGATGCACATCTGCTATCCCCTTTTTGGTTTTGAATGTGGTAACAGTGGAAAATAACTCTCCCTTATCCAGGACGTAATGCTTGCTAGCGGCTTTACGTCGCACCGACACAGATAGGTCTTATGGCGACGATGGGATAGGGAAAGCCTAGGAGTTGGAAGGAAGCGGCCGTGGCCTTAATTAAGGTACAGCCCCAGCATTTGCCTGGTGTGAAAATGGGAAACCACGGAAAACCATTTTCAGGGCTGCCGATAGTGGGATCCGAACCTACTATCTCCCGGACGTAATGCTAGAGGACTTGGAGAGAGAAGGAATATTTGTAATGAACGTACGGTGGTGTGATTTAACAACTATCTTCTGTTAAGGTGTGCTATTACAGGACCGTTGAGATGATAGTGCATCTTGGGCCAGGATGATTTCAGATGCTATTCTTTTTGTGACCTTACTGTTTCTTACTGAGAATGCACCTTCGCACATCAGTAGTTTGCAATGTGTGTTCCGTGACGCACTGAAGAGCCACTGAGACGCCGCAGAATAGTACAGAATTTTAACTTTTACTTCCGTTTCCAAAAAGCCCCGGTGCATCCCTTTACATCAACTAATAATTGAATTTGCTAAAACCTCTACCAGATGGCATGTTACATACTTTTCTGGATTTTTTAAAACTACAATGCACGAACGACCGTCGATTCTATCATGTGCTACCGTGCTGGACTGGATTACCGTAAACACAGGAATGAACAAGAAGCAGGGGTGGACAAAATTCAGTAAGTATTATCTTACAGCTGCAGAATTTAAAGTAGTCATCCAAAGTTAATTGTAAACAAATATAGACATCTTGGTGACCACGAATTCCACCACTGGGGCAGTAGATGTTCTCGTCTGGGACTTCGGCCACGCGGAGCTATCCTAGCGACGCTTAGCCACTTTAAGTTTGAGACGTTCCTGATAAGCCTTTTGACATCACCATTGGTCTAAACGTCTAAAATTCTGACAAGCTGCTTTACTCTTTCGAATGAGTTTTCGGTCATTTCGAAAACATTTATAGCTCATATGCCGTGATATTTTATGAAAGAAAGATTTTTTCGCACATTCGCACCACAATGTGCTCATGTTTCTTATTTGAATTATTTTTGGCTGTATAAGTGTAGAAATCACAAAAAAAAAAAAAAAAGAAACCTCACCACGCTATCACGCCGGAGTTAAGACCTACACTAATTTTAGCTACCACCGGGCGAGTTGGCCGTGCGCGTAGAGGCACGCGGCTGTGAGCTTGCATCCGGGAGATAGTAGGTTCGAATCCCACTATCGGCAGCCCTGAAGATGGTTTTCCGTGGTTTCCCATTTTCACACCAGGCAAATGCTGGGGCTGTACCTTAATTAAGGCCACGGCCGCTTCCTTCCAACTCCTAGGCCTTTCCTATCCCATCGTCGCCATAAGACCTATCTGTGTCGGTGTGACGTAAAGCCCCTCGCAAAAAAAAAAAATAGCTACCGAGCTCGATAGCTGCAGTCGCTTAAGTGCGGCCAGTATCCAGTATTCGGGAGATAGTGGGTTCGAGTCCCACTGTCGGCAGCCTTGAAGATGGTTTTCCGTGGTTTCCCATTTTCACCCCAGGCAAATGCCGGGGCTGTACCATAATTAAGGCCACGGCCACTTCCTTCCAACTCCTAGGCCTTTCCTATCCCATCGTCGCCATAAGACCTATCTGTGTCAGTGCGACGTAAAGCAAATAGCAAAAAAAAAAAAAAAAAAAAAAAAAATTACCTGCGAGGTACTATTGCATCGCCCGATGACGTAATACCAAGTTCAGACTCTTGTTTCTGGATACAATGGTCCTTCTTATTTACGTTGAGATAATGAACACTATCGTGGCACGCATTGTCGAGAAATTACTTCGATTTTAAATCTTTAATGTCTTTGTAACTTTTACCGCGGCAAGCACGGTCCGGAGACTACAGATGCATTCTGCGTCAAAGTAACGTAACAGATGTAATGATTTCTGAATCTTCTGGATTATTACAGTTATTATCTTCACTGCGAAAATAGGGAAATTATTTTAAGAGTAAAATCCGTCAGAATAATCATCACCATCACCATCATCATCATCATCATCATCATCATCATCATCATCATCATCATCATATTCTTCTTCTTCTTCTTCATAATCCTCTACCACTTTTCCCACAACTGTGAAGTCGCGGGTGGGAAATGTGTCCCACGCGAGGATTTGGCCCTGTTTTATGGCCGGGTGCCCTTCCCGACGCCAAACCTACATGGAGGGATGTAATCACTCTTGCGTGTTTCTGTGGTGGTTGTCTGAATATGAAGATGATAGTGTTGGGTTAAACACTAACACGCAGACCCCGACCCAGAAGAATTAATTGGATGCGATTAAAATTCCCGACTCGCCCGGGAAGCGAACCCGGGACCCTCTTAACCAAAGGCCTTAACGCTGACAATTTAGCCAATGAGTTGCAAAACGTCAACCAGAATCGTTTATATTATTTCTGTCACCGGGCGAGTTGGCCGTGCGGTGAGGGACGCGCACCTGTGAGCTTGCATCCAGGAGATAGTGGGTTCGAAACTCATTGTTAGCAGCCCTGAAGATGGTTTTACGTGGTTTCCCATTTTCATACCAGGCAAATGCTGAGGCTGCACCTTAATTAAGACTAGGGCTGCTTCCTTCCCATTCCCCATCCTTTCCTATCTCATCGTCGCCATAAGGCCTGTCTGTGTCGGTGCGACGTAAAGTAAATAGAAAAAAAAATTCTGCCTGAAATTAACCTTGTAATGTTTAGTGGTATGTTACTTGAAGACGGATATCTAAGCATGTTCTTATCCGAGAATTTGACTCTTAGTCTTGGATTTGTTGGACTCATCAAGGAAAATATTTAACATGTCCGCCTCTGTGGTGCAGTGGTTAGCGTGATTAGGTGCCACGCCCGGAGGTCCGGGTTCGATTCCCGGCTCTGCCACGAAATTTGAAAAGTGGTACGAGGGCTGGAACGGAGTCCACTCAGCCTCGGGAGGTCAACTGAGTTGAGGTGGGTTCGATTTCCACCTCAGCAATCCTGGAAGTGGTTTTCCGTGGTTTCCCACTTCTCATCCAGGCAAATGCCGGGATGGTACCTAACTTAAGGCCACGGCCGCTTCCTTCCCACTTCCTTGCCTATCCCATCCAATCTTCCCATCCCCACGCAAGACCCCTGTTCAGCATAGCAGGTGAGGCCGCCTGGGCGAGGTACTGGTCATCCTCCCCAGTTGTATCCTCAGACCCAGAGTCGGAAGCTCCAGGACACTGCCCTTGAGGCGGTAGAGGTGGGATCCCTCGCTGAGTCCGAGGGAAAAAAACCGACCCTGGAGGGTGAGCAGATTACGATGACCACGAGATATTTAACATACTTGCTTTCTGAAAATGTCCGCCTCCGTAGCGTAACGGTTGGCACTATTTCCTGCCGTCCTCGATGACCCAGGTTCGACTACCGATCCTGCCGGAAATTTGAGAATAGCAGGAAAGCTTGTGTATGGTTAAAATGGCAGCCTATATGTACAGTATATCACCTTCAATGAGGTGTGCTTGAAAAGTGCTGGAGCATCTCCTGACGAGAAGACGAGGTTTCTTTACTTTCGTAAATTGTCATTATGTCCGCCTCTGCGGTGAAGTGGTTAGTGTGATTAGCTGCCACCCCCGGAGGCCCGGGTTCGATTCCCGGCTCTGACACGAAATTTGAAAAGTGGGACGAGGGCTGGAACTGGGTCCACTCAGCCTCGGGAGGTCAACTGAGTAGAGGGGGGCCGACTTCCTCCTCAGACATCCTGGAAGTGGTTTTCCGTGGTTTCCCACTTCTCCTCCAGGCAAATGCCAGGATGGTACCTAACTTAAGGCCACGGCCGCTTCCTTCCCTCTTCCTTGTCTATCCTTTGCAATCTTCCCATCCCCTCACAAGGCCCCTGTTCAGCATTGCAGGTGAGGCCGCCTGGGAGAGGTACTGGTCATCCTCCGCAGTTGTATCCCCCACCCAGAGTCGGAAGCTCCAGGACACTGCCCTTGAGGCGGTAGAGGTGGGATCCCTCGCTGAGTCCGCGGGAAAAACCAACCCTGGAGGGTAATCAGATTAAGAAGAAGAATAAGAAGAAATTGTCATAATTTGCTCTTATTTAGCATATAACTTTTATCCTGAGTCCCCGAGTTCGATTCTCAGTCAGGACAGGAATTTTCATATGGAACTGAGGGCTGGTTCGAGGTTCACTCGGACTACGTGATGACAATTGAGGAGCTAGCTGGCGGTGAGATAGCGGCTCCGGTTTTCAAAACCAAGAAGGGCCGAGAGTTTCGTTGTGCTGACCACGCGACACCTCATATTCTGCAGGCGTTCGGACTGAGCTGCGGTCGCTGGGCAGGTCATGGCGCTTCAGGGTTGTTGCACCATGGGGTTTGGTATTGCTTAAAGTACCGGGGTGTTCGAGGGCATGTTCGGCTCGCTTAGTGAAGGTCTTTCTATTTGACACCGATGGGAAACCTGTACACCTGACTTTGGGATGATGATAATGAAGTAGGGAGATGGTGAAACCCTGTATCGACACACAACCTTCTCCTGTATAATAACACCAAGGGGTCTGCTAAGGCTTAACGACCCTACCCGATGAACGAATCACCATCAACAGCGTCATATGACCTCACCATATATGAACACTGCGGAGAGATTTGGAATTGAATCCAGACTTTTGGCACTCAACCTAGCGATTAGAAATTGTATACCACAATCTCCCCTACCCTGCCGACCAACATTCTGATTGCGAATGTTTTTACCACCAACAAGACTCAAATCCGCTAACCACGGTGCAAGATTATATATACTTCACGCCTTAACGATCACGGCCACCAGGCTGGCATAATTTGCGTTACAGATTTACGAACCGGATATTATTCAGCTTCAAGGGTTTATAAATCCTTAACATTATATGTAGGATTTATTGTAATAATGTTGCATTAACAATATCAGTACACTTCTTTTGGTACAGTTTCTATATTTGCAGTGTAAGGTCGAAGGATACGTTCTAGTTTGGGTCCGATTGCCTCCACGTCCTATAATCTTGTGTCGAAGCCCATTTTGAGATTTTTTAACATTCTGCAATATTTTACTGTATCAGTTGTTGTGTTCAGCGACTGGGGAAGTTGCCAACTGGGATATCCACAGCGGAACTTCACCTTGAAACTGTTAACCGTGTCTGCCATATTATAAATTGAAGGGTTTATTCTTTATGACTTATTAGGGTGCTAAAAATGTTAAAGCTTCATTATCGAGTTTGGATCAGAAATTTGAGCATTGCATTGTCCAACCCTCACGGAAGCCTGTGTCAGTAGCGGCGTGTTCGGTGTGCTCCAGGAGCGTACACGTTCTCTGTTGCGCATACACACTCTGACTGACATCGCTGTTCTAGAAGATTGACGAACTTCCCCGGTACGTCATCATCATCACCATCGTCATCATCATCATCAGCATCATCATCATCATATTGCCCTACCTTGGTCATTCATTTTGCCCTAGTCCTCAGTTTTCAGATCTAACGGTCTAGCACAGTAGTAGGAAATATTTAGGTGTTTTCTAATAATGTTATTTGTTTTACGTCCCACTAACTACTTTTTAAGGTCTTCGGAGACGCCGAGGTGCCGGAATTTAGTCCCGCAGGAGTTCTTTTACGTGCCAGTAAATCTACCGACACGGGGCTGTCGTATTTGAGCACCTTCAAATACCACCGGACTGAGCCAGGATCGAACCTGCCAATTTGGGGTTAGAAGGCCAGCGCCTTAACCGTCTGAGACACTCAGCCCGGCTAGGTGTTTTCTAGGTAAACAAATAAATAAATCATATTTGACCATGTGATTGAAGGTCCATATCCTTCACGCGCTATTATAGAGATGTGAAGGTCCTTCCGCGTTGTGTGTTGTCCCATTCTCCTCATGGCAGGTCCACAACAGCGCAATCGGTTCTGTGCCCGCTTGTCCGCTCAATGTCTGACTTTAAAATCCCTCTGATATACATGTGCTATATTTTGTCCAAGTGGGTCACTGGACCACTGCACCTCAGTATTTTCATTTCTGTTGTTTGTAGTTTGTTTTCCTGATGTTCTGCCGGAGGGCAGCATTCAGAACCATATTATGTAAGCGCCGGTCTCACACCTGTTTCCTTTTACCATTGATCCAGGTGGGCATGTGTCAATCACACGGCAAACATGTCGACTGTTCAACTTTGTATTTGTAGGTAGATGCCATTTTCACGCAGTGTAGAGTTTCAGTAATGTTTAAACCTGAAATTAATTAAATGGTGTTCTGATTAAACATGTTGATTTGATAATAATAATAATAATAATAATAATAATAATAATAATAATAATAATAATAATAATAATAATAATTGTACCGGCGGTACACCCCTACACCGCAATTTTAAATCTTGCGCCAATAAATCCTCCTCTACAGGAGAAACTCTGAACTTTAAAAACTGGATCAACTCATAAGTTTCTCAGAAGATGTCACTACCGTAAATTTTGTGATTACGAAGTTGTCAATACTGTGTGGATTTCAACTTGTTTTGTTTTCCATTGATCGAGAAGTGTGGACATTCTCTTATAGATGTCTCTACTAAAAAACTATGATCATGCACCCTGGTGCGAAGTGAAGGAACTTTTCTTGAAGATATTTTGTAGTCATAAGTTTTCTTATTGCTAAATTTCGTTCATTCATTTGTGGGTTGGCAATATTAATCTTTTCTTTTTGATGTCAGCCAATCAATTATTTATGTAATTAATTTTTGACCAATCGTGTCTTTCTTCTTCGATTTTGATGTGTAAAGTTTAGCTAGCCAATAAAAGCCTGTGGGTGTGGCTGTTTTATTCATGAAAGGTCTCGAATTTTCCTCGAGGGTATAAAAACTGCTGATTTCCTTGTCTCTCTAACTAACATCTAAGTGTATGGACGACCGAGCTGGATAGCTGCAGTCGCTTAAGTGCGGCCGGTATCCAGTATTCGGGAGATAGTAGGTTCGAACCCCACTGTCGGCTGCCCTGAAAATGGTTTTCCGTGGTTTCCCATTTTCACACCAGGCAAATGCTTGGGCTGTACCCTAATTAAGGCCACGGCCGCTTCCCTCCCACTCCTAGCCCTTCCCTGTCACATCGTCGCCATAAGACCAATCTGTGTCGGTGCGACGTAAAGGAACTAGCAAAAAAAAAAAAAAAAAAAAAAAATGTGTATGGACGTATAACGGGAGGCGGGAAGCGCTTCTTTCTTCAGGCAGCTGCTCTTCAATAAGGTAATGGCCGCTTAACATCTTTATTTCTTGCTAGCTCAGCAGTTTAACCCGCGGGGAAGGTCAGAAACCTTTACTATGTAACCTATCTCTTAAACATGTAAACTTCTGTAAAAACTTAATATATCTTTAACGGTAAATCGGGGATAGAGAGTGCTTTACCCTGTCGAGCTCCCCTTCATTTTGGATTTGAGGTGACTACGTTTTCGTAACCGTTTTTCTACTCTTTCTTAATGTGTTAAATTTATTCTGTATACGAGCCACCTCCATAGTTTGGGAATATCTCCTGTTTCATCGGCCTAGTGCCTTGTAGGTTTTAAAATGTGTATTTAGGAGTGCAAGTTCTCTCCTCCATTCATTTTGTATTTTGGGCCATTAACTTAACCTATTATTTTTTTACTAAGGCCCAGTAGGTTGGGTACAGGATACCCCTGTTTCTTTGCAAGTGTGCCTTGAGGGCAGTAAATGGTAAAGTCCGTTGTAGCCTTTTGTAGGTTCAGAACATTGAGAGCGGGTCAGCTATTTTATTTGTGGTAAACGTGCCTCAGAGAGGCTTGATATTCAAAGGTTCGAGCAAGTGCTCCATGTTATTAGGGGTTTTCTGCCCTTTGGTAAATATGTGGTTGTGAGCTGAGTTCTCAGAAATTGTAAAAAGTGGGGCTAGAAGCCCAGATTGTTAATTTGTCCCTAAATCTTGGCTTTACTGGTCTTGTACCTGATTGTCTGTTATTTGTTGACTTGTTGTTACTTGTTAAATTTTCAAATTCTATGTGAAAATTGTTAAGTTTTGCTATTTTCGAAAATATAACCTTTAATGAAATTTTAATTCATATCTCGGCTTTGTGGATAGACCCATTCCAGCCCGCACCTTCTTTCACCTCTGCTGTTCCAAGGGTATCCCCGTAATAATAATAATAATAATAATAATAATAATAATAATAATAATAAACGTAGTAGTAATGTATATCTTAAATATGTATGTGTAGCCTATACACGATATTTCTTAATATAGATGCCGGCACCAGACAACGAACAAGAACAAGCAGGTACACAACATGCGGAAGGCACCATAGGAACTATATCGTGTCCCCCGCAGCCTGTTTCCCACAAACGGAAAAGACGAGTTGAGGATGAGAGACTAGAGAAGGCATTTGAAATACTGGCCGAATCTGCAAGCAAACATCAAGAAGAGGACGAATGCCAGATCTTCGGGAGCTTGGTTGTCAAAAGGATGCAGAAATATTCACCAATAAATCGAGCCGAAATTGAACATTCTATGATGGACATTTTACTTCGTGCAAACCGGGGACAGTATGACCACTTTTCCCATCCACTCCCTTCTCCGGTTCACTCTACATATTCCCAATATCCCCCCCATGCTGCACAGCATAACGTTCATCAGCTGCCGAACCCATCACATTTTCAAGGTTACACCTCCCCCTGTGGGTGGGGGCGGCAGAATAATACCCACGGTAACCCCTGCCTGTCGTAAGAGGCGACTAAAAGGGGCCTCAGGGGCTCTGAACTTTGGAGCGTGGGTTGGCGACCACGGGCCCCTCAGCTGAGTCCTGGCATTGCTTCCACTTACTTGTGCCCGACTCCTCACTTTCATCTATCCTATCCGACCTCCCTTGGTCAACACTTGTTCTTTTCCGACCCAGATGGTATTACGTATGGAGGCCTAGGGAGTCTTGAATTTTCACGCCCTTCGTGGCCCTTGTCTTCCTTTGGCCGATACCTTAATTTTTCGAAGTGTTGGACCCCTTCAATTTTTCTTTCTGATTAGTGTTATATAGAGGATGGTTGCCAAGTTGTACTTCCTCTTAAAACAATAATCACCACCACCACCACCACCACCACAAAGTTACACCGTTTCAACACCCACTCCTTCAGCTTCCTTATCCTCACCGAATACTACTACTACACCCAATTCTCCTCACTCCAACTCCAATCTGTCCACTGAGTCAAATACAGTAAGCAATTCCCACGATGTGGATATGGATTTTCAGGACTTGATTAGACTTACAAAGTAGTGTTTCTGTGTTGAATAAGCAATTAAAATAGAAAATGTTTGATGTATGTAACATAGAATATCCCAGCAATAAATTCCTTACTTACGTTTATATTTTCTTTCAGTGCTTCAATCAGAGCTTGACACATTCCGGTACGATAACACTAATCGACTGTTTGGATATTTTGAAAAGATACTGCAGACTAGTGTATGAATCACCGGTTGCTAGAAATCGTACTGTCACTGCCAGTCTCTCTTGCACCGAGATAGCCTCTCTGAATGTGGTATCCTTCTTAACAACTTTAGGCCCTATCAAACTGATGAGGTATTCAAAGTCTGTAGGCGACATTCTAGTAAAATTTTTATAATGCCCACTAACTGTCTGAAACTTCATGTCAGCCAGCAAATTTGAACCGCCATGTGTACTTCTACGTGAATATAGCTGAGTTTGCCACCATCGCCTATGTTTCCGTTTGATTGCATAATGCAAATACACTGACTGACAGAGCAAATGCAACACCAAGAAGGAGTGGTCAGAACTTTATGCCAATTGCAGGGTAGACTGACGTCACTGAGGTATGCTCATGATGTGAAATGCGCCGCTGTGCTGCGCACGTAGCGAACGATAAATGGGACACAGCGTTGGCGAATGGCCCACTTCGTACCGTGATTTCTCAGCCGACAGTCATTGTAGAACGTGTTGTCGTGTGCCACAGGACACGTGTATAGCTAAGAATGCAGGGCCGCCGTCAACGGAGGCATTTCCAGCAGACAGACGACTTTACGAGGGGTATGGTGATCGGGCTGAGAAGGGCAGGTTGGTCGCTTCGTCAAATCGCAGCCGATACCCATAGGGATGTGTCCACGGTGCAGCGCCTGTGGCGAAGATGGTTGGCGCAGGGACATGTGGCACGTGCGAGGGGTCCAGGCGCAGCCCGAGTGACGTCAGCACGCGAGGATCGGCGCATCCGCCGCCAAGCGGTGGCAGCCCCGCACGCCACGTCAACCGCCATTCTTCAGCATGTGCAAGACACCCTGGCTGTTCCAATATCGACCAGAACAATTTCCCGTTCCCGTCGATTGGTTGAAGGAGGCCTGCACTCCCGGCGTCCGCTCAGAAGACTACCATTGACTCCACAGCATAGACGTGCACGCCTGGCATGGTGCCGGGCTAGAGCGACTTGGATGAGGGAATGGCGGAACGTCGTGTTCTCCGATGAGTCACGCTTCTGTTCTGTCAGTGATAGTCACCGCAGACGAGTGTGAGACGAGGCGTCGGCGTGGAGAAAGGTCAAATCCGGCAGTAACTGTGGAGCGCCCTACCGCTAGACAACGCGGCATCATGGTTTGGGGCGCTATTGCGTATGATTCCACGTCACCTCTAGTGCGTATTCAAGGCACGTTAAATGCCCACCGCTACGTGCAGCATGTGCTACGGCCGGTGGCACTCCCGTACCTTCAGGGGCTGCCCAATGCTCTGTTTCAGCAGGATAATGCCCACCCACACACTGCTCGCATCTCCCAACAGGCTCTACGAGGTGTACAGATGCTTCCGTGGCCAGCGTACTCTCCGGATCTCTCACCAATCGAACACGTGTGGGATCTCATTGGACGCCGTTTGCAAACTCTGCCCCAGCCTCGTACGGACGACCAACTGTGGCAAATGGTTGACAGAGAATGGAGAACCATCCCTCAGAACACCATCCGCACTCTTATTGACTCTGTACTTCGACGTGTTTCTGCGTGCATCGCCGCTCGCGGTGGTCCTACATCCTGCTGAGTCGATGCCGTGCGCATTGTGTAACCTGCATATCGGTTTGAAATAAACATCAATTATTTGTCCGTGCCGTCTCTGTTTTTTCCCCAACTTTCATCCCTTTCGAACCACTCCTTCTTGGTGTTGCATTTGCTCTGTCAGTCAGTGTAAATATAGCCTGCTGCAGCTAAGTCCATCTTTCAAAGCTGCACTGTCTCAACTGGCGGAACGCTGGTAGGTTACGCGTTACGACCTGCGGCGCGGGGTAGAAAAGTTTACCTCGCAACCGCGGTGCGTAACATTGCTCCGTTTAACCTTGGCGCGCGACGTGGTTACGATACAGAGTTAGGCGCGCATGTCTGTACCCGCCGTAACGAAATTGTCAAGTGTTCCGTCACATAAAATATGCAAATTGTTTCTTATTTCGACATAATTCACTATAACGTTAAGAACTGAAGTAATATATTCCTTAATTCATCCTCTTAAACTTGTACTGAAATTGTATAATCTAATGGACATACCGCCTTAAGTACACATATTTTTGTTCGATTACCACAGTAGGCATTATTGGACTCAATTCCTTTTAGTCACCGTCGTGGTGTGTAGTCTCTTTCCCAGAGGCACAGGTACGATTTCGAACTAGTTGTAAGAGTAATGGTACTAATTCTGAAAGATCTGAAGTTATGAAGACTGGGATGGCAGTAACGCAAGCGAAGATAAACGCCGGAACCACTCAACTCGAGAAAGTCAATTGTTTCACTTATTTAGCAAGTAGCTCACAATGTTTGGCACCATGGCTGAAGTACGTGTTTATATTACAAAAGCCACAGCTATATTCCGTCGTCTCTCGCCCATATGGACAGCAGTGTCCATATCTATAACCTCATACTGCGACTCTATTCTGACTTTGTCCGTCTCAGCACCAAAATATGCGAGCGAAGCGCCACTAGGAAGATAAGTGTAATACATCATCGTCACTTGTGACGAATTCTAAGAATACAGTGTATCGATTACGTTACAGATTGCAAGTACTGCGGTACAGTGGCTTGCCTAGCCTTCACGTCATCGCTGCCCAACTTCACACATTAGTCGAATCAACTCATTTAGTGCTAGAAATTCCTGTCGATTAACAAAACTTTCATGGAACTCTTGGTTTCCTGTGTTTCTGAGTACATTAAAGTTATTTCTAGCGTTATTTTAATCCTGGAGGGGGTCACAATGAAAGCATTAGGGTTAAATAAGGTTGCCAGAAACAAATAGAGAACAATTTTATTTCTTTGTTTTATTGTGCGAAAATGAAACACCACAGTCATTTAATAGACTACTGTAGAATATTTATTACGATATTCTGTAAGAAGAAAATGAGCTCTCAGGCAAAATTATCTTTACATTGCTAATTTCAGAATGATTACTCTACTGGATTTTATAAATCTTACTTTTAAGTTGCAAGTAACAGAAATTGTAATAGTGAAAATGATTGAAAGTAGTTGCTAGTATAAACAGGTGGGGACAATGGCAGGAGGGCACTCGTAAATAAATGAGGGACGAATTCGATTAGAGAAGCTGCGTTCATAAACCGGGTTTGCTGATGGGGTCGTGAAAGGTGAATGAGGGAGGGTAGATTACTTAAAAGAATAGCAGACTCAAACCGTGGGGAGGGGGGGGGAGGCAAGAGAAGTAAAGTGAGATCAAGGCAAGACGCTTAGCCTCGAATTTTGAGATTTAAAGATAAGAGGTGTGGAATTAAACGAGAATACAGAACTAGTTGTGGACTGAACACTGGAGCGTGGAACAGTCTATAATGGAGATGAGTAATGATTACCGGCTGAAACAAAATTATGTACCTACCCAAACTTCCAGGGTTAACAAAATACACTGACTGACAGTGACAATGCAACACCAAGGAGGAGTGGTTCGAAAGGGATGAAAGTTGGGGAAAAAACAGAGACGGCACGGCAGAATAATTGATGTTTATTTCAAACCGATATGCAGGTTACACAATGCGCACGGCATCGACTCAGTAGGATGTAGGACCACCGCGAGCGGCGATGCACGCAGAAACACGTCGAGGTACAGAGTCAATAAGAGTGCGGATGGTGTCCTGAGGGATGGTTCTCCATTCTCTGTCAACCATTTGCCACAGTTGGTCGTCCGTACGAGGCTGGGGGAGAGTTTGCAAACGGCGTCCAATGAGATCCCACACGTGTTCGATTGGTGAGAGATCCGGAGAGTACGCTGGCCACGGAAGCATCTGTACACCTCGTAGAGCCTGTTGGGAGATGCGAGCAGTGTGTGGGCGGGCATTATCCTGCTGAAACAGAGCATTGGGCAGCCCCTGAAGGTACGGGAGTGCCACCGGCCGCAGCACATGCTGCACGTAGCGGTGGACATTTAACGTGCCTTGAATACGCACTAGAGGTAACGTGGAATCATACGCAATAGCGCCCCAAACCATGATGCCGCGTTGTCTAGCGGTAGGGCGCTCCACAGTTACTGCCGGATTTGACCTTTCTCCACGCCGACGCCTCGTCTCACACTCGTCTGCGGTGACTATCACTGACAGAACAGAAGCGTGACTCATCGGAGAACACGACGTTCCGCCATTCCCTCATCCAAGTCGCTCTAGCCCGGCACCATGCCAGGCGTGCACGTCTATGCTGTGGAGTCAATGGTAGTCTTCTGAGCAGACGCCGGGAGTGCAGGCCTCCTTCAACCAATCGACGGGAACGGGAAATTGTTCTGGTCGATATTGGAACAGCCAGGGTGTCTTGCACATGCTGAAGAATGGCGGTTGACGTGGCGTGCGGGACTGCCACCGCTTGGCGGCGGATGCGCCGATCCTCGCGTGCTGACGTCACTCGGGCTGCGCCTGGACCCCTCGCACGTGCCACATGTCCCTGCGCCAACCATCTTCGCCACAGGCGCTGCACCGTGGACACATCCCTATAGGTATCGGCTGCGATTTGACGAAGCGACCAACCTGCCCTTCTCAGCCCGATCACCATACCCCTCGTAAAGTCGTCTGTCTGCTGGAAATGCCTCCGTTGACGGCGGCCTGGCATTCTTAGCTATACACGTGTACTGTGGCACACGACAACACGTTCTACAATGACTGTCGGCTGAGAAATCACGGTACGAAGTGGGCCATTCGCCAACGCCGTGTCCCATTTATCGTTCGCTACGTGCGCAGCACAGCGGCGCATTTCACATCATGAGCATACCTCAGTGACGTCAGTCTACCCTGCAATTGGCATAAAGTTCTGACCACTCCTTCTTGGTGTTGCATTTGCTCTGTCAGTCAGTGTATGTCTTATTAAACAACCGTAGGTCGATATAATTGGTAATCGAAGTCATGTTTTAATGTTATTGAGAATGAAACTATTACTTCCTACCGAGCGAGTTGGCCGTGCTGTTTGGGTCGCATAGCTGTGAGCTTACATTCGGGAAATGGTTGGTTCAAATCTCACTGTCAGCAGCTCTGAAGACGGTTTTCCTTAGTCTCCTTCCCAGTCCTATTTCTTTACCATCACCGCGTTCGACTCGTTGGCTGAATGGTCAGCGTTCTGGCCTTCGGTTCAGAGGGTCCCGGGTTCGATTCGTGGCCGGGTCATGGATTTTAACCTTCATTGCTATTTCCAATGGCCTGGAGGCTGGGTGGTTGTGCTGTCCCCAAATTCCTGCAACTCACACACCACACATAACACTATTCTTCACAATAACACGCAGTTACCTACACATGGGAAATGCCGCCATCGCTCGTCGGAGGGTCCGCCTTACATGGGCTGCACTCGGCTAGAAATAGCCACACGAATTTAATTATAACCATCCCTGCGTCGTCGAAAAATCTTGATGTGTTACTGCGACGTTAAACTACTAGCAAAAATTAAAAAAAATTAAAATTAAAATGTAATCCTGCAACAGCAGTTCAAACTTGCGGTCCCTTGTTGCAATACCAGGTTTGCAACGACAGGTCATTGTAGGTCACACATTCATAAGACTCCAGGCATGGGCTGTAGAGAGTAAGCGGCTGCTAGCACTTGAGAGCGATGAGCTCTTCCTCCGATTCTATTGGATTCTCTTTCACCAAGCTCAAGTGCCTCCACACAAAAATTTCAAGTGATGAGAGGTGAATCTACCAGTGCTCACGGAATCTACGTATAAATGTTCTCGGACTTCAGGCAGAAATAAGGAGTTGCACCATCATGTTGAAACCACAACCGACGTCCAATGCCAAAGGGAACATTTTCGAGGAGTTCAAGCAATGTTGTTCTGCGCGAAACGCAGGAGGCCACACTTTTGAACGGCTTTTTAAAGTATTACTATTAAACTAAAGTGTAATAATTTCGTGCTCAGTCACGATAAAAAGTACTTCAATTATCAATTTACTACCTATGGTTATTTAACAAAATATAGTAGTTTAGGCCTTTTTCGCCATCCCTATAAGTGTGAGTATTGATTTCTGTTACACGTAGTACATCTTCATTTTAAATATAACAACCATCATAAGAACATGAGTATGAGGAGTAGAGTACAATATATATTTTCTCATATTTGTCAACGTAGTGAATGAAAATCCACAGCCTGTTTCCAATCATTTGACCGGTTCAGGAATGGAAAGATGGAAAGAGGGTAGGAACTGTGCCGGCTGCCGAAGCCTGTCGCACTCCTCTGGGGCAATGATTAATATCAATCAATACTGATCAATCAATCAATCAATACTGATCTGCATTTAGGGCAGTCGCCCAGGTGGCAGATTCCCTATCTGTTGCTTTCCTAGCCTTTTCCTAAATGATTTCAAAGAAATTGGAAATTTATTGAACGTCTCCCTTGGTAAGTTATTCCAATCCCTAACTCCCCTTCCTATAAATGAATATTTGCCCCAGTTTGTCCTCTTGAATTCCAACTATCTTCATATTGTGATCTTTCCTACTTTTATAAACGCCATTCAAACTTATTCGTCTACTAATGTCATTCCACTCCATCTCTCCGCTGACAGCTCGGAACATACCACTTAGTCGAGCAGCTCTTCTTCTTTCTCTCAATTCTTCCCAACCCAAACATTGCAACATTTTTGTAACGCTACTCTTTTGTCGGAAATCACCCAGAAAAAATCGAGCTGCTTTTCTTTGGATTTTTTCCAGTTCTTGAATCAGGTAATCCTGGTGAGGGTCCCATACACTGGAACCATACTCTAGTTGGGGTCTTACCAGAGATTTATATGCCCTCTCCTTTACATCCTTACTACAACCCCTAAACACCCTCATAACCATGTGCAGAGATCTGTACCCTTTATTTACAATCCCATTTATGTGATTACCCCAATGAAGATCTTTCCTTATATTAACACCTAGATACTTACAATGATCCCCAAAAGGAACTTTCACCCCATCAACGCAGTAATTAAAACTGAGAGGACTTTTCCTATTTGTGAAAGTCACAACCTGACTTTTAACCCAGTTTATCATCATACCATTGCCTGCTGTCCATCTCACAACATTTTCGAGGTCACGTTGCAGTTGCTCACAATCTTGTAACTTATTTATCACTCTATAGAGAATAACATCATCCGCAAAAAGCCTTACCTCCGATTCCACTCCTTTACTCATATCATCTATATATATAAAATAACTTGTCCTGACTGACTGACTGACTGACTGACTGACTGACTGATTCATCATCGCCGAGCCAAAACTACTGGACATAAAGAAATGAAATTTTGGAGATATATTCATATTAAGATGTAGGTGCTTGCTAAGAGAGGATTTTTGGATATTCCGTCGATAAGGGGGTGAAAAGGGGGGTGAAATTTTAAAATTAGTGTATCTATATCTCAAAACTTTAAAAGTTTACAGATGTAAAAATTGGTATTTAGAATCTTCTTTAAAAATAAGGAAACACGTATTTTTTTGTTTTGAGGAAATTCCAATAGGAGGGGTGAAAAAGGGTGAAAATGGGGAAAAATGGGTTGAGTGCCTTTAATCAGGATACCGGTACTTATATCTCAGAAACTGAAGATATTACAGACCTGAAAATTGGCACTTTTGATCTCCTTTAAAAATAAAGAAACACGTATTTTTTTGTTTTTGGAAAATCCAATTAATGCGATGGTGAAAAGGGAGTGAATTTTTAAAATGAGTGAATCTATATCTCCAAACTTTTAAAGTTTGCAGATGTAAAAATTGGCATTTAGAATCTTCATTAAAAATAAAGAAACACGTATTTTTTTGTTTTCGGAAAATCGCAATAGGAGGAGTGAAAAGGGTGAAAAAGGGGTTGAATGCCTTTAATGAGGCTACTTATATCTCAGAAACTGAAGATATTACAGACCTGAAAATTGGTGTTTGGGATCTCCTTTAAAAATAAAGAAATACGAATTCTTTTGTTTGTGGAAAATCCAATTAAGGGGGGTGAAAAGGGGGGGTAATATTTTAAAATGAGTTTATCTATATCTCAAAACTTTTAAAGGTTATAGATGTGAAAATTGGTATTGAGAATCTCTTTTAAAAATAAAGAAACACGTATATTTTGTTTTCGGAAAATCCTAATAGGAAGGGTGGAAAAGGTTGAAAAATGGGTCGAATGCATTTCATGAGTCAGTACTTATATTTCAGAACCTGAAGATATTACAGACCTGAAAATTGGTGTTTGGGATCTTCTTTAAAAATAAAGAAACACGTATTTTTTTGTTTGTGGAAAATCCAATTAATGGGAGGGGGGTTGAAAAGGGGGTGATTTTTTAAAATGAGTGTATCTATATCTCAAAACTTTTAAAGTTTATAGATGTAAAAATTGGTATTTAGAATCTCCTTTAATAATAAAGAAACGTATTATTTTGTTTTCGGAAAATCCCAATAGGAAGGGTGGAAAAGGGTGAATAATGGGTTGAATGCCTTTATTGAGGCTACTTATATTTCAGAACCTGCAGATATTACAGACCTGAACATTTGTATTTTGGATCTACTTTAAAAGTAAAGAAACATGTATTTTTTCGTTCTTTGAAAATCCAAATAATGGGGGGGGGGGAAAGGGGGTGAATTTTTAAAATGAGTGTGTCTACAACTTAAAACTTTAAAATTTACAGATGTAAAAATTGGTAGTTAGAATCTCCTCTAAAAATAAAGGAACACGTACGGTATTTTTTTGTTTCCTGTAAATCCTAATAGGAGGGGTGTATGTAAAAGGGTGAAAAATGGGTTGAATGCCTTTAATGAGGATACATATATCTCAGAAACGAAGGATATTACAGAACTGAAAATTTGTATATGGGATCTCCTTTAAAAATAAAGAAAGGCGTTTTTTAGTTTTTGGAAAATCCAACTAACGGCGGTTAAACAGGAGTGACAAATTGGGGTGAATTTTTTGAAAGACTATATCTACATATTATCTTGGAAACGTAAAATGTTACAGACGTAAAAAGTGGGTGTTTGGAATCTCCTGTAAATGTAAAGAAACAGAGGTGATTTGTTTTTGGAAACTCCACTTAAGGGGAACTCAAAAGGGGTGAAATTTAAAAATGGGAATTTTTACAGTATATCTAAAAAAACTTAACGTGTTACAGAATTGAAAAATGGTATTTTTTATCTCTATTAAACATAAAGAAACGTGTATTTTTAGTTTTCGGAAATATCACTTGGGAGGAGGGGGATAAAAGTCACTGAAAATGGTGTTGAATTCTTTTAATTCGGCTACTGATATATCAAAAATGAAGATGTTACAGACGTGAAATTTGATATTTGCAATCTGCTTTAAAAGTAAAGAAACACGTATTCTCAGAAAATCCAATGAAGGGTTGGGGGTGGGGGGTGGGTGAAAGAATTGAAAAATTAATTGACTTAATTGTATGAGAATACATACATCTAATAAAAACTAAAGTTGTTACAGACATGAAAATTCGTATTTGGATCTCCTTTAAAAACAAAGAAAAACGCGTTTTGGGAGGAAACCATCTTGGAGGGCGGGAGTGTAAAGGAGTTGAATTTCTTTCATGAGGACACACAAATCAAAAACTGAAGAAGTTAGAGTCGTGATAATTGGTATTTAGAGGATCCTTTACTATTAAACAAACAAGTATTTTTTGCGGGAAAATTCACTTAGGGGGGGAGGGGAGGTGGAGTGGGGAGTAGTGTGAACTGAAGTGAAGAAAGTAAATTATTTTTATGGGGATACTTATATCTCAAAACTGAAGGTAATAGAGTTGAACATTGGTGTTTGGAATCTCCCTTAAACATATAGAAACAAACCTTCTTTTAATTTTTTTTGGGGGGGGGGGGAGGGTGGTAAATAAACTTAACGGCGGTAGGGTGTAGAAGGAGGTGAGACCAATTGATTTTACTGTTATTAATGTACTTATAAGGATCCTCCTTTGCTCAGGCAGCAGCGTGCCGGCCTCTCACAGCTGGGTTCCGTGGTTCAAATCCCGGTCACTCCATGTGACATTCGTGCTGGACAAAACGGAGGCGGGACAGGTTTTTCTCCGGATACTCCGGTTTTCCCTGTCATCAGCCATTCCAGCAACACATAATAATAATAATAGTAGTAATAATAATAATAATAATAATAATAATAATAATAATGTTCCAGACCGTCATCAAATGTGCGGACCGCGCTGGAAACGGCTACTGGACGTGTAATGACTAAGAATGCAGTCCGGCCGCCGGTTCAGTGCCGCCAAGGCACCCAATAAAACACCACGCCGGATCTCTTGAAGGATTTTATCCATATTAAAAATGATTATAGGAAAAGATGGCAAAGATTTACGTACACAACTGACCGGGAAGAATACCTGAGCCTAGCCCGGGAAGTACGAACTCGATTGCTGGAAAGGAAGATTGAAAAATGGGAGGAAACGTGCCGTAAAATAAGAGAAAACGAGTCAGATCGGGAATTTTGGTGGATTCTCGCAGAAAACGAGTCAGATCGCGAATTTCGGCGGATTATATATCTAAAACAATAAGCATTCAATTATAAATTTCAGTATAATACCGTAGCGAAGCACGGGTATCATGCTAGTCTATATATATATATAAAATAACTTGTCCTGACTGACTGACTGATTCATCATCGCCGAGCCAAAACTACTGGACATAAAGAAATGAAATTTTGGGGATATATTCATATTAAGATGTAGGTGCTCGCTAAGAGAGGATTTTTGGATATTCCTTCTCTAAGGGGGTGAAAAGGGGGGTGAAATGTTAAAATGAGTGTATCTATATCTCAAAACTTTAAAGGTTTACAGATGTATAAATTGGTATTTAGAATCTTCTTTAAAAATAAGGAAACACGTATTTTTTGTTTTCAGAAAATTCCAATAGGAGGGGTGAAAAGGGTGAAAATGGGGAAAAATAGGTTGAATGCCTTTAATCAGGATACCGGTACTTATATCTCAGAAACTGAAGATATTACAGACCTGAAAATTGGTACTTTTGATCTCTTTTAAAAATAAAGAAACACGTATTTTTTTGTTTTTGGAAAATCCAATTAATGGGAGGGTGAAAAGGGGGTGAATTTTTAAAATGAGTGAATCTATATCTCCAAACTTTTAAAGTTTGCAGATGTAAAAATTGGCATTTAGAATCTTCATTAAAAATAAAGAAACACGTATTTTTTCGTTTTCGGAAAATTGCAATAGGAGGAGTGAAAAGGGGTGAAAAAAGGGTTAAATGCCTTTAATGAGGCTACTTATATCTCAGAAACTGAAGATATTACAGACCTGAAAATTGGTACTTTTGATCTCTTTTAAAAATAAAGAAACACGTATTTTTTGTTTTTGGAAAATCCAATTAATGGGAGGGTGAAAAGGGGGTGAATTTTTAAAATGAGTGAATCTATATCTCCAAACTTTTAAAGTTTGCAGATGTAAAAATTGTCATTTAGAATCTTCATTAAAAATAAAGAAACCCGTATTTTTTCGTTTTCGGAAAATTGCAATAGGAGGAGTGAAAAGGGGTGAAAAAAGGGTTAAATGTCTTTAATGAGGCTACTTATATCTCAGAAACTGAAGATATTACAGACCTGAAAATTGGTGTTTGGGATCTCCTTTAAAAATAGAGAAACACGTATTATTTGTTTCTGGAAAATCCAATTAAGAGAGGGTGAAAAGGGGGTAATAT
The DNA here is from genome assembly GCF_040414725.1 of Anabrus simplex. Taxonomy (NCBI): domain Eukaryota; kingdom Metazoa; phylum Arthropoda; class Insecta; order Orthoptera; family Tettigoniidae; genus Anabrus; species Anabrus simplex. The sequence goes on from NC_090265.1 coordinate 190,454,028, forward strand.
TTTAAAATGAGTGTATCTATATCTCAAAACTTTTAAAGGTTATAGATGTGAAAATTAGTATTTAGAATCTCCTTTAAAAATAAAGAAACATGTATATTTTGTTTTTGGAAAATCCTAATAGGAAGGGTGGAAAAGTCTGAGAAAGTTGTCCAACGCCTTTCATGAGTCTACTTATATTTCAGAACCTGAATATATTACAGATCTGAAAATTGGTGTTTGGGATCTCCTTTAAAATAAAGAAACACGTATTTTTTGTTTTTGGAAAATCCAATTAATGGGGGGGGTGAAAAGGGGGGTGATTTTTTAAAATGAGTGTATCTATATCTCAAAACTTTTAAAGTTTATAGATGTAAAAATTGGTATTTAGAATCTCTTTCAAAAATAAAGAAACACGTATTCTTTTGTTTTCGGAAAATCCCAATAGGAAGGGTGTAAAAGGGTGAATAATGGGTTGAATGTCTTAAATGAGGCTACTTATATTTCAGAACCTGAAGATATTACAGACCTGAAAATTGGTATTTGGGATCTACTTTAAAAGTAAAGAAACACGTATTTTTTCGTTTTTGAAAATTCCAAATATTGGTGGATGAAAAGGGGGGGGTGAATTTTTTAAAATGAGTGTGTCTACATCTTAGAACTTTAAAATTTACAGATGTAAAAATTGGTAGTTAGAATCTCCTCTAAAAATAAAGGAACATGTATTTTTTGTTTGCTGTAAATCGCAATAGGTGGGTGAAAAATGGGTTTAATGACTTTAATGAGGATACATATATCTCAGAAACGAAAGATATTACAGAACTGAAAATTTGTATATGGGATCTCCTTTATAAATAAAGAAACACGTATTTTTTTAGTTTTTGGAAAATCCAATTAATGGCGGTTAAACAGGAGTGACAAATTGGGGTGAATTTTTTGAAAGACTATATCTACAGAATATCTTGGAAACGTAAAATGTTACAGACGTAAAAAGTGGGTGTTTGGAATCTCCTGTAAATGTAAAGAAACATAGGTGATTTGTTTTTGGAAACTCCACTTAAGGGGAACTCAAAAGGGGAGAAATTTTAAAATGAGAATTTTTACAGTATATCTAAAAAAACTTAGCATGTTACAGAAGAGAAAAATGGTATTTTTATCTCTATTAAACATAAAGAAACGTGTATTTTTAGTTTTCGGAAATGCCACTTGGGTGGCGGGGGGGGTAAATGTGACTGAAAATGGTGTTGAATTCTTTTAATTACGCTACTGATATCTCAGAAATGAAGGAATTACAGACGTGAAATTTGATATTTGCAATCTGCTTTAAAAGTAAAGAAACACGTATTCTCGGAAAATCCAATGAGTGTGTGTGTGTGTGTGTGTGTGTGTGTGTGTGAAATAATTGAAAATTTAATTGACTTAATTGTATGAGAATACATACATCTAATACAAACAAAAGCTGTTACAGACGTGAAAATTCGTATTTGGATCTCCTTTAAAAACAAAGAAAAACGCGTTTTTGGGAGGAAACCATCTTGGAGGGCGGGAGTGTAAAGGAGTTGAATTCCTTTCATGAGGACACATAAATCAAAAACTGAAGAAGTTAGAGTCGTGATAATTGGTATTTAGAAGATCTTTTACTATTAAAGAAACACGTATTTTTTGCGGGAATATTCACTTAGTGGGGGGGGGGGGAGTAGTGTGAAATGAAGTGAAAAAATAAATTATTTTTATGGGGATACTTATATCTCAAAACTGAAGGTAATAGACGTGAACATTGGTGTTTGGAATCTCCTTTAAACATAAAGAAACAAGCCTTCTTTAACTTTTTTTGGGAGGGGAGTGGGTGGCGATAAATAAACTTAACGGTGGTGGGGTGTAGAAGGAGGTGAAACCTATTGATTTTACTGTTCTTAAAGTACTTATAAGGATCCTCCGTTGCTCAGGCGGCAGCGCGCCGGCCTCTCACAGCTGGGTTCCTTGGTTCAAATCCCGGTCACTACATGTGTCATTCGTGCTGGACAAAACGGAGGCGGGACAGGTTTTTCTCCGGATACTCCGGTTTTCCCTGTCATCAGCCATTACAGCAACACATCATAATAATAATAATAATAATAATAATAATAATAATAATAATAATAATAATAATGTTCCGGACCGTCGTCAGTTGTGCGGACTGCGCTGGAAACGGCTCCTGGACTGGTAATGACTAAGAATGCAGTCCGGCCGCGGGTTTAGTGCCGCCAAGGCACCCAATATGACACCACGCCGGTTCTCCTGAAGGATTTTATCCATATTAAAAATGATTATAGGAAAATATGGCAAAGATTTAGGGACCCAACTGACCGGGAGGAATACCTGAGCCTAGCCCGGGAAGTACGAAATCGATTGCTGGAAAGGAAGATTGAAAAATGGGAGGAAACATGCCGAAATCTAATAGAAAACGAGTCAGATCGGGAATTTTGGTGGATTCTCGCCGAAAACGAGTCAGATCGCGAATTTCGGCGGATTATATATCTAAAACAATAAGCATTCAATTATAAATTTCAGTATAATACCGTAGCGAAGCACGGGTATCTTGCTAGTTTATATATATAAGAAAACATAAAGGTCCAATAATACTGCCTTGAGGAATTCCCCTCTTAATTATTACAGGGTCAGATAAAGCTTTGCCTACTCTAATTCTCTGAGATCTATTTTCTAGAAATATAGCAGTCCATTCAGTCACTCTTTTGTCTAGTCCAATTGCACTCATTTTTGCCAGTAGTCTCCCATGATCCACCCTATCAAATGCTTTAGACAGGTCAATCGCGATACAGTCCATTTGACCTCCAGAATCCAAGATATCTGCTATATCTTGCTGGAATCCTACAAGTTGAGCTTCAGTGGAATAACCTTTCCTAAAACCGAATTGCGTTCTATCGAACCAGTTATTAATTTCGCAAACATGTCTAATATAATCAGAAAGAATGCCTTCCCAAAGCTTACATACAATGCATGTCAAACTTACTGGCCTGTAATTTTCAGCTTTATGTCTATCACCCTTTCCTTTATACACAGGGGCTACTATAGCAACTCTCCATCATCTGGTATAGCTCCTCCGACCAAACAATAATCAAATAAGTACTTCAGATATGGTACTATATCCCAACCCATTGTCTTTAGTATATCCCCAGAAATCTGATCACCGGGCGAGTTGGCCGTGCGCGTAGAGGCGCGCGGCTGTGAGCTTGCATCCGGGAGATGGTAGGTTCGAATCCCACTATCGGCAGCCCTGAAAATGGTTTTCCGTGGTTTCCCATTTTCACACCAGGCAAATGCTGGGGTTGTACCTTAATTAAGGCCACGGCCGCTTCCTTCCAACTCCTAGGCCTTTCCTATCCCATCGTCGCTATAATACCTATCTGTGTCGGTGCGACATAAAGCCCATAGCAAAAAAAAAAAGAAATCTGATCAATTCCAGCCGCTTTTCTAGTTTTCAACTTTTGTATCTTATTGTAAATGTCATTGTTATCATATGTAAATTTTATTACTTCTTTGGCCTTAGTCTCCTCCTCTCTCTCGACATTTTCCTTGTAACCAACAATCTTTACATACTGCTGACTGAATACTTCTGCCTTTTGAAGATCCTCACATACACACTCCCCTTGTTCATTAATTATTCCTGGAATGTCCTTCTTGGAACCTGTTTCTGCCTTAAAATACCTATACACACCCTTCCATTTTTCACTAAAATTCGTATGACTGCCAATTATGCTTGCCATCATGTTATCCTTAGCTGCCTTCTTTGCTAGATTCAATTTTCTAGTAAGTTCCTTCAATTTCTCCTTACTTCCACATCCATTTCTAACTCTATTTCTTTCCAGTCTGCATCTCCTTCTTAGTCTCTTTATTTCTCTATTATAATAAGGTGGGTCTTTACCATTCCTTACCACCCTTAATGGTACAATCCTGTTTTCGCATTCCTCAACAATTTTCCTCAACAATTGACTGACAGATGAAATTATATTGGGGAGTGTTGCTGGAATAAAAGATGGCAGGGAAAACCGGAGTAACCGGAGAAAAACCTGCCCCACCTCCGCTTTGTCCAGCACAAATATCACATGGAGTATCCGGGATTTGAACCACGGGACACCGGTGAGAGGCCGGTGCGCTGCCGCCTGAGCCACGGAGGCTTACAATGTAATGAATATTTTGTGTAAATGAAAGAACGAACTAAACAAAATGAATAATTCGATAAATGCTTCGGTATCCGGTTTTGATTACAGTCTCCTTACGTTTTAATATGCGTCAATACCATATCTCTCTCAAGACCTTTACACGATGTAGAGACTTTTCTCTCGATCTCTTCAAGTTCCTCACGGAGCAAAATATTGTATTTTGAAGCCACGTTAATCACGGATAAAATCTCTGCGTTATGCTCTCAGTTCTGAACTTCATTAATGAGAAGGAAGTTTGTTAGTAATTTTTGCAACAAACTCCCCTTTCTATCTCGATCAAGAGTCTTGTACCTGTCTGAAGTACTCCTTTCTTTCATCTCCTTTCTCTCATTTTCTGGTGTTTATGGACTACATTCTCTATGTAGAACAATGGATTAGAAAATCGGCTTTTGTCGGAGTGCACGAGTCTCTTTGTTTGATCCCTGAAACCATCTTTGAGTAGCGGGTTGGTAGATTATAGATGTCAGCAATGAACTCTTCATGCTTATTTATCAGCATGGAGATAAGCTGACTGCAGCTTTATTTTCGCCTGTTTCTATCCTTTGGCAGCCTCTTAAGATTGGAGAAGGCGTACAGACATTTCCCACGGATTTTCTCGTTGTTGCGCCTGCGGAAACCGTTATGTGAAATGGCCGATGAGGCTCTGTCATCTGAGGTTCAATATTGTGCAGTAATTCTCGCTCTGATGATATATGTGCCGCGGGTTAGTATTTCTCCCACAGCACTATCCCATAGCTGTTTTCTCAGGCGCAGCGACGATCTTCTGAATGTACTGTAGTACTGCATTGTGTTATCTGTCGGTATTTTTCCTTCCTTGAGCTTACTGGCTCGATCCCGCGGTCTAGGGGTAGCGTACCTGTCTCTCATCCGGAGGCTCCGGCTTCGATTCCAGACCAGGTAAGGAATTTTTACCTGGATCTGAGGGTGGTTCGAGGTCCACTCAGCCTACATGGTTATAACTGTGGAGCTATCTGACCGTGAGATGGTGACCCCTGCCTAGAAAACCAAGAAAAACGGCCGACAGGATTCGTTACGCTGACCATACGCCACCTCGTAATCTGCAGGCCTTCGAGATTGGCAGTGGTCGCTTGGTAGGCCAAGGGACATCAGATCTGTAGCACCATGGTTTTTAGACTTGCTTTAATGAAATGAAACACTGACATTAACTGGCGCAAAAGAAAGGAAATGTATTTTTTTGAAGGAATGCTGAAGGTGAGGTTGGTATATTGGTTCACAAACAGGGAGGTACGACAACGTTGGTTGATTTATCATCATCATCATCATCAACAACATCGTCAACATCGACAACTACATCAACGAGATTTACTGCCTATAATTGAGCGTTGTTTAAACAGATGCCTAAAATTTCTATCTTTTCGGTGAACTCTCCAAAGAATTTTCAGTTCCCTTCAATCTTTACTTATTTGTGTCTCTGTGCATGAGATATTCAGGACTCTTGTCCAACACCAGAGTATTTTTCTCTGCATGTTAATTCCGACGTTTCGGTTTTTGAGTCAACGGAAGTAAGTCTTTTCCGTATTCTGACGAATATTCACATTAAATCTCTGGGTCGTTCAAATGCATGTCACAAACTGACCATTCCATAAAAGTCTTTCAGCCAGAGAGCAGTGTGGAATGGGCAACGTGGAGAATGTTAAAACTGTCTGAGGGATAGGATCAAATGAAAAAGGACAACCTACATGGTGGAATTACCTAGAAGAAGATGAGGCATTATAGACCACACTGCACCAGTAGAATTATCCAAAGAGTCGCGCAGCTGTGCGCTTGTATCCGGGAGATAGTGGGTTCGAAGCCCACTGTCGGCATCCCTGAAAATGGTTTTCCGTGGTTTCCCATTTTCACACCAGGCAAATGCTGGGGCTATACCTGAATTAAGGCCACGGTCGCTTCCTTCCCATTCCTAGGCCTTCCCTATCCCATCGTCGCCATAAGACCTATCTGTGTCAGTGCGACGTAAAGCGAAATAGCAAAAAAAAAAAAAAAAAAAAAAAAAAGAATTATCCATTATCTCCAGCATAGTATACAGGATTCTGGAGTCAATGACAGTATCTTATTCCATCGGAGTCGGAATTTGACCGAGGGAGATTCTAGAGGAAATATGTACCGGTACGTCAGAAGTTCAGAGAAAGCAAGTAGAAACAATGTCACAGTAAGTTAGGTGCCGTTGGTAACTATAGAGACGATTGGATCACAGTTTGGGAGCCCGTGATAGGCAAGGTTTGTTGATTTATTGTTGACGAATCATTAATAATGATATTGGTAACAATGTGACAATGAGAACTGGAAGCGGAGGAACGAGCGGGAAGCAGAACGAAAGCCCCGATACATTGCTGACGTATCCCGTCTATCCAGTATTCGGGAGATAGTAGGTTCGAATCGCACTGTCGGCAGCCCTGAAGATGGTTTTCCGTGGTTTCCCATTTTCACACCAGGCAACTGCTGGGGCTGTACCTTAATTAAGGTCACGGCCGCTTGCTTCCAACTCCTAGCCCTTTCCTGTCCATCGTCGCCGTAAGACCTATCTGTGTCGGTGCGGCGTAAAGCAACTTGCAAAAAAAAAAAAAAAAAGAAAAAAAAAACCCGCCAACAATGGAGAAGTGGTCGGAAAGATCTAGAAGTGGAAACTCCGGGATTCTTTATCGAGAATCTTCCACTGGTGTATAAATAGAGTGAGGTCGACGTGCGCGAGCTAGTCTCGAGACAGTCGGCGAGTAAGAAGCGAGTCATTCGGAAACGAGTCAGCGACGAGTGAGTCAATCAGACGGTCTTGCCCACGCAAAATTCAGCTCTGCTTGTGAGTCGAGTTCTTGGATTTAATGGTGTTGTGGATTGAACCGCTCTGAGGACGACACTGCGTGGAGAGACATGAGTTCGGCGAGGGCTGTGGGTTCTCCCAAGTCAGTGAGTAAAACAGCATGAAGTCGAAAACTCGAACTTGAGCGCACTTTTAGTAATTGTGCATAGTAGTTACAATTAATTTAATATATATATAAAATAAGAGTTTTGTCTGTACATTGCTCAGAATTTGAAAATAATGGTATTTCTGTATCGGTCATGTCCATAGTAACAAGAAAATGCACTTTTTACTTTTCCGTAATTTCTGTCTGTCTGTCTGTATGTATGTACATGCATCACGAGAAAACGGTTGAAGAGAATTTAATGAAAATCGGTATGTGAAGTCGGGGGTTGATCCTCTACAATTTAGGCTATAAATCATTTTACTCACGCTGAGTGAAATGGTAGTTTAGGGGAAGGTTTTAAATTGAATTCTCAACTATTTATGTTATTGGTGGTCTAATGAAAATCGGTATGTGAAGTCGGGGATGAACCTCTACAATCTAGGCTATAAATCATTTTACTCACGCTGAGTGAAATGGTAGTTTAGGGGAAGGCCTAAAACTGAATTCTCAACTATTTATGTTATTAGTGGTCGTATTTTAAATAAAATGGGTATGCAAAGTTGGGAAATAAATTGCTACAATCTAGGCTGTCAATAATTGTATTCACGCTGAGAAAAATGGTAGTTTAGGGAAAGGCCTAACATTTAATTCTCAAATATTGTTGTTATTATTAGTCCTATCTTGATGAAACTCGGTATGCAAATTCAGGAAATAAGTCGCTATAGTCTAGGCTGTAAATTATTTTATTCCCGCTGAGTGAAATGGTAGTTTAGGGGAAGGCCTAAAATGTTATTCTCAAATATTTCTTATTATAGGTGTAATCGATGAATGCTACATAACTAAGGTTATATAGTATTAAATTTCCTATTATTCATGTCATATACATTGTTACCGTACTGGCTATGATCACAAAGACATTCATGAATTTGGATTTTTGTTACTAAGTCCATATCAGCGCCGAGTAACGAGAAAATGGGTAAACAGTATTTAATGAAAATCTGTATGTAAAGTCGGAGAATAAGAAACTACTGTTTACGGTATAAAATATTTTATAAATCACAGAGTCGAAAGAAAACTAACTGTGTAGGCCTACATATAGAAAGCTCATAACATTGATGAACAATAACGTTACATTGACCATTGTTTGTCGTGATGTGCTTTGTGTCTTCTGTTACCCTTCATCTCCGGTAGATAGCATTACTGCTGCGTACATAGTATTTTTTATTTGATTTACGTCGCACCGACATAGGTTTTATGGCGACGAGGGGACAGGAAAGGGCTATGAGTGCCTTAGGCCTTAATTAAGGTACAGGCCCAGCATTTGACTGGTGTGAAAGTGCGAAACCACGGAATACCATCTTCAGAGCTGCCGGCAATGGGGTTCGAATCCACTATCTCTCGGATGCAAGCTCACAGCTGTGCACCGCTAACCACACGGTCAACTCGCCCAGTCGTACAGAGTGTAACAGCCTGCCTGAATATTGATGGGAAGTAGCTGGGGAGTTAGATAACTTTCTTCTTTAGCATGTCATTCCCCTGGTTTATAAATTTTCTGTTACTGCTGGTACGTAACACACTGGATCATCATAGCATTCGGGCTATTCAATCCCTACTCTGAGGCACTGATTGGAATGAACAGTGTGCATATTTAGCGGAATAATGGCAGATGAGTGTTCATGGCAATCTGCGGCCTGGTCATCCCAGCTCTGGAACTTTGGAATATTAGATTGGCAACGCAATCTAACCGCAGCACTGTTCGTTAAATGTGATAAAATGTGCGACTTTCCATTTGATCGAGTATTTTATATGATAGCATTGCTTTTAATCGCTACATTCATACTTACGTTTTTGTAATGACCTATGTTTATTTAAGTTAGGAAAACCACAGTCTTTCTGCGAATCCCGTAGTGAAGCACGGGTACATCAGCTAGTCGATAATATATCACAACCGAGCGAGTTAGCCATGTGGTTAGGGGCGCGTAGCCGTGATCTTGCATTCGGTAGATAGGGGGTTCGAAACCTACTGGCGGCAACCCTGAAAATGATTTTCGTGTTTTCCATTTTCACACCTTAATTTCACACCTTAATTAAGTCCATGGCCACTTCCTTCCCACTCCTAACCCTTTCCTATCCCATCGTCCCCGTAATACTTTTCTTTGTTTACAATTGGCTTTACGTCGTACCGTCACAGATAGGTCTTCTGTTTTTTACAATTGACTTTACGTCACACCGAAACAGATAAGTCTTATGGCCCAAAAGTAGGAAACCACGGAAAATCATCTTCAGGGCTGCCGTCAGTGGGGTTTGAACCCACTATCTCCCGAAAGCAAGCTTACCGCTGCGCACCCCTAACTGCACTGCCAACTCGCTCGGTACTCCATAAGACCTGTTTGTATCGGTGCGACGTAAAACAAATTGTAAAAAATAAAATAAAAATAAATGAATCGCACTACCTCTGAGCAGATATTTTAGGACCCTCATAACCTTCCGCATTAATAATAATTTCATGATTATTAATAGTCTGGTGCAGCCTTTTTTACGGCAGATCCTCCGTTGAGAAGGGCGGCATCTGCTATATATACTGTGTGTCAGTATGGCGGAATGGAGTGTTGCGTGTGAGTTGCAAGGGTATTGGAGACAGTACAAACACTCAGTCCCAGAAGCTAGTAAATTCGTCATTTACTATTAAAATTCCATGAGCCGCCTGAGAATCGAACCTAGAAAACTGAATTCCGAAGGCGAAGTCGCTGGCCAGTCAAACACGGAACCGGAAGATGGGTCATTAATTTGAGATTAGATATACTGTACATCTTATGAGATGACAGCTGATGGGAGTGCTTGAAGAAGGGGATTTGTTGACGGAGCAATTAGCGTGCCGGGATAAGCGCAATACGAGTATCCTGGCTGCGAGAGGGAAAGGACGACTACAGCAGGTCCCCCTCGCTATCTGAAAGCACTTGGAGTGCATATTCCGGAGAAGGAACTTCCCAGGCACAACTGTGAATTTTATTCGGGAGAAGGAACTTCCCAGGCATAACTGTAAATTTTTGACGTGTTAACGTCTTTAAACATTCACCCATGTGCATCCATCAGCCCATGCAACCACACTGGGACCATTTAATTTATGTTTGTGTAACATCAGATATGTACAAATTTTGGAACGGGGAACATGAGTATTGTAATGAAAGACATATTTTGAGACAAGTCATACATATATGGGAAAAGACTCTTTTCGTCATAGAGTTGAATTGTCAGTGCAAGGAATGGGCAACACATTATATTATTTTTTGATTTTGTTTTCTACGCACAGTCATTCCTCTGGGAGTAAATCAGTATTCGAAACTATTTGTCTTTCAGATGAGGCGCGTATGTTGGATGTTAGTGTATGGTCCACTAAGTTGGTGTCACTCTTGTATGCCATAATGTGAGTTCTTCTGTCGAACTCCACATCAACCATATCGCCTGTGCGTGATGCGACTCGATTTTTATGACCATGAATATTACCGCAGTGGGAGGTAACTGGTTCTATGTTCCATCTCACTAGCTATTCTTACGATTTTAGGATACACTGATTGCCAGAATTTTGTCCCGCAGGAGCCTTTTACATGCCTGTGAATGTACCGACATTGAACACCTTCAAATACCACTCCAATGAGCGGGAATGGAACTCACCGACCTGAGCTCAGAATGCCAACACTCTCTCGTCTGAGATACTCAGCCCGGCGATGTATTGATGAGCGGATTTGTTATTCAGCTGAGGACGAGTATAATTACATGTCGCATACCATTGGACACTGCTATACAATACATTTCACGGTTACCCCCCTACGGTAATGAGTATACCGTACAGCCAGTGTCTCAACGCCGAGTGCCGGGCAGCGGCAAATAATCGGATGACCCTGAAGGGTCCGAGAGCTTCGGACGGATAAGTTTCCTTAGTGGGGTAATGGTCCCCTCAGTGTAGGAAATGGCACTAGAACACATTAAGCAATAGCATTTGACCCCAGGTTTAGGGGGTTGGGGAGAGTTGGGGGCTGAAAATGGCGTATGTTCTCTATGGTACACCCGTGTGAGATGCTGAGTAAAACACCTCCTCTATAACATCTGCCTGTCGTAAAAGATAATAATAATAATCGTATGGCCTCAGCTACCGTTTGCAGACATTTCGATTTGACGCCATCTGGCTGTCTGCTCGTCAATTTCGACGTTCCGGTTTACTCTGTCTGCCATCTAGCGGACCTAGAGTAAACCGGATCTCTCTTGGGCGTCTATGGCTGAGATTTTAATTAATTTTGTCGGGTAAATACCAAATGTATCACCAGAGATCTTTTACATGCCGACAACGTACGACATAGAGTGTCGAATGGACTTTTTTCCGCCCTTCAAAAATCCGACTACCTCTGCCGGGTTTGAACCCGCTATCTTGGGATCCGGAGGCCGACACTCTACCACGGATCCACAGAGGCAGCTTCGTAAAAGATGACTAGAGAAGACCGAGTGACCGCCAGTATAAGTGGCCCCCTCTATGTCACCAACAGCCTCGTCTGAGGGAGGATGAGGAATTGTTCTTGAGAGATAAATCACCTCATAAGGCGGATGAACCAAAGCGTTTTCGTGAAAGATAAAGGATGGAGAACGCAATTGGAAACCACTTCATTAATGATCCTAAGGGTTAGAGAAGCAAAGAATGCCAGTTCAAGTCGAGGAAATTGCCTATATCTCCAAGCGCCAGCCTAAACACGATGTGATAATTTTGCCAGCTGACCTGCTCAAGCTTTCAGTCAGCAGAATACCAGTTTTCAGCTGTATGAACACGACTCGAGTGGAATCTTTTATGATCTACCATTTAGTATTAGTTGTTATTAATATTCTAAATTGAGGGGTCCTATGGTGACATCTGGCTCCTAGTTTCGGCAAATTATATTGTTATTGTTATTATTATTATTATTATTATTATTATTATTATTATTATTATTATTATTATTATCGTCATGTATTTATTTATTCACGTATCTTAAATTTTATATCTTTGGAAATCGCCAAGTGAAAATTACATTAAAAATTATGGTACAGAAATTAATATTTGATCAATGAAATTTTATATTGTATTTATATTATAATTAGCGACCAACAGTAGGGCGGATATTTAAGTAGATTTCAATAGTCACCCAACAGTGGTCTATCACAAATAGGGTTGGCGCTGGGAAGTGAGCAAGCTCAGCGGTTCACAAGGTCGATTCATGACGAGCTAAAAGATTTTGGGCCACGGTAGTGACGAATCCAGAACAGCTGTGTTCAGTTCAGTGCGGTTAGATGCTCTTTGCACATAAATATTCTAAGAGAAGTTAAGAGTAACATAAAAAATAAATCGTATGCCTTAAGAGAAAAGAGTGCTGGGAAGAGTAAAGTATAGCAACGATTTTATGTTGTTATTGATGACAGGGGGCAGTAAAGAGAATTTGTGCAAATCAAACTAGGATAGTGCCTCGTACGAAGCTCAAACACCAGCACATTAGCAAGGCGCATTCGTTTTCCCTCGGGTCAGGTGAGTACTTCATACAATCGTGTTATTCCTAGATCCACAAAACGTAAAATAGCAGGGTTGTGTTAAAATGTGTCCCTTAGACTTCTGACCTTTTAATGTTGTGTCAGATACTGGGTTTCAAATATTATAAAAATAATTAATTAATTTAGGAAATGGCTCTGGTACAGTAAATGCATCTGTGTTACCGCACCGGGCAGTTGTTTACCGGCGATATCATGAAGTGGTCGGTGCTGTTCGCCACTCTGTAGTACGTGACGCAATGCAATGCTATTCTTATGTGAACGAATGGTTATAATAATAATAATAATAATAATAATAATAATAATAATAATAATAATAATAATAATAATAATAATAATGCATCCACGGTTCCCTACATTAATGAGTAATAAAAACAAAGTACTTTTAACCTGCCTCTTTCTCAAAACACCGCAGTCTGGTGAGAAAATTATGAAAGAATTAACTGATTAGTGTGCGGCGTTAGGAATTAAGCTGCCAAATTTACGAAGGGTTACTTTGTAACTGATTAAGATACGAATATTAAGAAGCTCTTAAGCTTCACGAAGCCTTTACGCGAATAACTTGTGTACGACATTGTTTAAATCCAGTTTAACGGCACGCATTCAAATATGACATTGTTGGATCTCAGGCACAGGACATGTGATATATAATTAAGCAAGCACAGAAAGTAAGTTGTGTCCTATTTCAAACGTACAGGGTTAGTTAGTCGTGTAGAACGTACTCTGAGTTAGGATATAGAAACAAGAAGGAATATTAAGCTGATCATGCTAAAATCTTTACATAACCAGTGCAGCAAAATGATTTAGATCCTATCGCCTGTAACTGCAAGTAACACAGAGAAAGTCGAAAAGTGAGACATAAGCCAGAAGTAATCAATGGGAAATTCATGAGTGATTTGCTTTATATAACCTTTCAAAGATGATTTAGGAGACACCAGTCCAACAAAACAAAATGTGCTCCTTTGGTTCCATCATCCTGTTAGTCATTGCGAGCAGGCACCTAATGATACAATACCATTGAAGGGAATTAAGCCAAGAACACTAAAAGTTCCTCGAATAGAAAATGAAAATACATGTGTATGACAAAATAGCAACGTTTCTAACTCCGTGGTTTTGCCACTTAAAGATGCTGTCTGTACCTGAGAAAGAGGAAGTTCTAAAAGAAGGCAGATTCTTGCGTAAGCTGTTTAGTGAGGTAAGCAAACGTATTAATTTTTCATACGTTGAAAAACGTGTTATCAAAACAGCCAACGGATCATGTAACATCATTATACCCTTTTTTCTGTTTGATAGAAAAGCGTGAAGAACAGGAACTTCAGGGCTCTCTTGCAAAGAACCACCCAATAAAGTAAGTCGTTTCCAGTGATTGAAATTGGCTTGCGAGAAAAGCTCGCGCATGAAGTTCCTCTCTAGATGACTACTGCGTTGGAAAAAAACAAAAACGAACCGGAGACGAAAATGACCTTCCAGGAAGGTGGAAAACGAATGCGCATGTTTTCCGCAGACTTTCGAGAGTGGCCAAAATATATTTTGTACACCAGCAACAGGTGCAGATAGCGAGCGCAACTTTAATCACACGTCAACGACCTGTTATTCCTACACAGCAATGGGAAGTTGGAACAGGTAAATGCACTTCAGTGAAATATTGTATTGTGACTCTACCCAAATAAAAATAGAACACAATGTAGCAATGTTGAAACACTTGAACCTATTGAACTATTACCACTGGTGTGCTTTTTCTCTTTTAGAAAGAGAAAATGATCTCTGATTCTGATGTTGCGAGCCTTAAGGGGCTGAACCCTGTGAAGAAAGGATATCATTGAATAAATCCGGCTATAATTGTCAAGATGGCGGAGAACATTCGCAAGACACATTCATTTCTAATTAATATGGCTGATCACTGATTCATATATTGGCCTACTCACTGTACAAGATGTATAAAGTTTATATCTTCAGTAGCTTTCTTCATTGTAAAGAAATAGGATCGATACTCATTTGCACGCAGACGCATGATTTCTGTGCAATATACTTGCAATCTGTTCCGTGGAATTTTCAGCGAAATAGGTATAATCATACAGTAAGATGTTTATTAATATAAAGACCTACTAATGTAGGGGGATCTTAATTAAAATGTTACAGAATAAAGATATGCACCAAATTCCCCCATAAATACAACAGGAATGTAACTGGTTCATGAGATGGCACAGTAATTAGTATCCTACTGTAGCGACAGATCAATGTTGATTATATTTTCAGCATCCTAGATGGCTGCTGCTCAGCTCGAGGCCCTTTGATGAAGGGAGGTCAAAAAAGGTTCCCTTAGCCGCATTTCTTGGTTTCCTGACCGGTGTCGCTCTCCAATTTTCCTCACGACGCTAGATCAACGCTCTTCCAGATCTCCTAGCTTTTCTAAATTTATTGCTAGTACCGGGAATCGAACCTCAGTGCGTTACGAGGAGTTAGAATGCTATCCTGAGACTACGGCGGTGGTAAATCTTGAATATTACAACTGAATCATTTACAAAACAATACCGAATGGCTCTTCCGTTTAACTGCAAACTGTTAGTTTATGTAGCATGCCAAAAATCGGCCGCTCAGGCAGCCCTTGCAAGCTCAGCCTGCAAAGGAAACCAAGCCTATTAGCCGAGCTTCCTTGATGTGGCCCTCGTGAAGTAACAAGCCCAGCCTGGCTCTGTAGTGCGGTCGCACTGGCAGACACACGTACGAGCCCAGCCGAGCCCGCGACCGCCTACTGTGGACATGGCGCAAAATTAAATTAATGAGCTGGATAAAAAGCCCTCAAAGTTTGGAGGATTTTAAGGAAAGTCAGTGAAGAGAGCAGATTATTACAGGAAATAGAAGAGGAAAAATTTATTAGACATCTAATCACACACAACATTTTCATCATTAACATTCTTGAAGGAAAGTGTTGAGGAAAAAATGAAAAGGACTTCCTAAGACGAAGTACTTAGAAGGCATCGAAAAGAGGAATAGGATGAGACAATTATATAAAACTGAAAAGGACAGCAAATGACAGAGGAGAGTGATTGCACCGACAAGACGTTGTCTTAAGGATGTGAATGAAAACATTCCATGATTAGGAAACGTTCATTGTAGGGGTGGTTAAATGTCCACAAGGACAAAGAATGTCGACCACACAGTATTTTGTCGTCTAAGTTTTTGGTGAGTTTGCTAGTGTGCCAGATATATAAACAACCATCACAGGACTCAGGAATAAATTTGGAATGTGGCATGATGTATGGTTCTTCAAATGTTATATAGATGATTGCGGAGTATGGTTACTGAACCTCGTATTGCGGCGATAATCAATCAATCAATCAATCAATCAATCAATCAATCAATCAATCAATCAATCAATCAATCAATCAATCAATCAATCAATCAATCAATCAATCAATCAATCAATCAATCAATCAATCAATCAATCAATCAATCAATCAATCAATCAATCAATCAATCAATCAATCAATCAATCAATCAATCAATCAATCAATCAATCATTGACTTGTATCTAGGGTTGTCGCCCAGGTGGCAGATTCCCTATTAATGTTTTACCTAGTTTTTTGAAATGTTTTATCGAACATTTCTCTTGATATATTATTCCAAATTCTAATTCTTCTTATAAATGAATATTTACCCCAATATTTTCTCTTGAATTCTAACTTTATCTTCGAATTATGATCTTTCATACCTTTGAAAACCTCACGCACGAAGCTTATTCGTCTGCTGTCATTTCACACCATATCTCCCCTGACAGTTCGGAACATACTATACTGCTTATACAGCACCTTTTCCTCTTTCTCCCAGATCATTCCAGCCCAAAGTTTCCAACATATTCGTAACACTACTCTTTTGTTGGAAATCACCAAGAGTAAATCTTCGTCCTTTCCTTTGGATATTTTCCATTTTTCATATCAAGTAATACTGGTGTGGGTCCCATAAACTAGAACCATGTCGAAGTTGGGGTCTTACCAGTGATTTGTAACTCCTCTCATTTACATCCTTACTACTACCCCCGCCAGCCTCTGTGGTGTAGTGGTTAATGTGAATAGGTGCCACCCCCGAAGACCCGGGTTCGATTCCCGGCTTTACCACGAAATTTGAAAAGTGGTACTAGGGCTCGAACGGGGTCCACTCAGTCTCGGGAGGTCAAATGAGTAGAGGTGGGTTCGATTCCCACCTCAGTCATCCTGGAAGTGGTTTTCCGTGGATTTCCACTTATCCTCCAGGCAAATGCCGGAATGGTACCTAACTTAAGGCCACAGCCGTTTCCTTCCCTTTTCCTTGTCTATTCTTTTCAATCTTCCCATCCCCGCACAAGGCCCCTGTTCAGCATAGCAGGTGAGGCTGCCTGGGCGAGGTACTGGTCCTCCTCCCCGGTTTTATCTCCGACCCTATGTCTCACGCTCCAGGACACTGCCCTCGAGGCGGTAGAGTTGGGATCCCTCGCTGAGTCCGAGAGAAAACCAACCCTGGAGGGTAAACAGATGAAGAAGAAGTAGTAGAAGAAGAAGAAGTAGAAGAAGAAGAAGAAAAGGCTACCCTCAAATCCTCATAACCACAAGGACAGGTTTGTGACCTTTATTTGCAACCTCGTTAATTGGATTCCTCCACTGAATACCATTCCTTGTATTAACATCTAAGTACTTACAATGAAATCCGTGAGATAATTTTACCCCCACCAACATAGTAATTAAAAACGAGAGGTCTTTTTCACTTGGTGAAACTTACAACCTGGAGTTTCATCCCGTTTACCAGTTGTCCATCTCATAACATTGTTGATATCCTTTTGCAGTCGCTCACAATCCTGAACGAATTTACAACTCTACAGAATAACAGCATCTGCAAAAATCTTCATCTGTGATCCCATGTATTTACTTACATTATTTACATTATTAAAACATAAAGTTTCAATAATACTGCCTTGGCGGACTCTCGCGTTTTAATCGTTACAGGATCGGATAATGCTTCACTTACTCTAATCCTGTGAGTTCTACTTAGTGATAGTACAACTTCCTAGCTTTCTTCTGCCCGCATTGAACTTCATTCATTTGTACGCATCGTTAACGATTTCCACATCTCGTCCAGCGCGACCTGCCTCAACTGAAGGCAGGCTCCTCCCTGCTGCTCCACCTGACGTCACAGTCACTGACGTATTCTGCCTGCGATCTACTATATTCTAGAATCTTCGATGTCCCCTAGATGCCCCTCCTTTTCTTTACGCCTTATAAATACGACACGCTCTCCTTATTTAGTCCTTGTTGAGCTACAGTTGTTCGAAGTGGAGATGTATTGGTATGATTCTCGGAGCTGCGTCTCCCAGATACTATGGTTATTCTTAATTTGAAGTAAGAGAATGACAGAGAAATTTTTAAATCTTACTTTACTCCGCGGAGAAGAATGGAAAGACATATAGCTCTAAACTTGTGGTCCTTCATACTTTATTTCTCTCCGTCTGCACTCATGACGAGTGTCAAGAATTTGGTATTTCATGTTGATTTATGCGCACAGCCAGCGGATACTTTTGCGATGGGAAAGAGTATTGATGGTCGCCAATCCGACGAACTTGATTATGCCTAACTTTCATTTAACTCGAAATTATGGGTTTCCATGTGTTCCATTTTGGACAATTTCTAAGGAACCCTAGTGGGAATATTAAGTCCACGCCTGTTGCTCTGATGGACTGCATATCCACGTGTGGCTGGGAGGCGTGACCAGTCTTAAGGAGGATAATAGATCGGAAGTGCATTGTGGAATACGAGAGTTTGCTCGCGTCATTATACGAAATATATTCAGTCAGATATTCCATTTTGTTTCTCAACATTACACATGGTTGTGGGACATTTTAGAACAGTTGTTTTCTTTCAAAGGGCACAGGCAGACATCACACTATACAGAGTGAGTTTTAGTTCTTATTTTACATCGACAAGGGGCCGATGACTTCGATATTAGGCCCCTTTAAATGACTAGCATCATCATCATCATCATCATCATCATCATCATTTACATCGACAGATTCTAGGCCTGGGTCCTGCTGGCCAACCGCAGCAATAGGAATACAATCTGTGAGACCTGCACTATCACTGCAATCCGAGTTGACGCGGCAAAAGTTGCTTCTTAATCTGCCAGAAATTTGTAAAAATAATCCGTACGATCGTGTGAGTCGGGTTAATATAATACTCGGGTGTCCAGTCATACAAATTAATTTTGAGCGATAGATCGATTTAATACTGCAATGAAACATTCGTTAGTTATAAAAAGAATAAAAACAATAATACAGATTGTTTACACAGTTGACGGGCTGATTAGCTGAGCCGGAAGAGCGCTAACTTACTGAGCCCAAGACGGCGGATTTGGTCCCAGCTCAGTCCGGTGTCGGTAGATTTACTGGTAGATACTGTAAAATAACCCCTGCTAGACCAAATTATCAGGATGGAGTAGTAGCTCCTCTTCAACACCCAGGTTCTATTCTCGGTACTAGCATGTAATTTAGAAAAGCTAGGAAGTGAGGGAAATTTGAGAGCAACAGTAAGTAGCGGCACCGGCCAGGAAACCAAGAAATGCGGCTGGCGGAAGCTTTCTGACCTCCCTTCATCTATGGGCCTCGAGCCGAGCAGCAGCCTTCTAGGACGCTACAGTTATAATCAAGATTGATCTGTATCTAAAGTAGTGTACTAATTACTGTGCCATCTCATGAACTAGTTACAGTCCTGCTGTATTCATGGAGGGCGTTTGGTGAATATTTTTATTCCGTAACATTTTAATTAAATCCCCCTACGATAGTAGGTTTTTATATCCCTGAAAATTCTATGGGCCAGATTGCAAGTATATTGCACAGAAATTATGCGCTTGTGTTATCCTTCTCAAAATTCCCTGGGGGGAGGGGGCGTGAAGGATACTATAAAAAAGGTAATACATTTTAAAAGGCTGTTTAATACGTATTAAATTATGTTGCTTGTTTTTGTCCATGTTGCCTTGTGACACAGCATACTCTTCCATCCATTTCCAGACAAACAATAAGAGTTGAAACATTGCAAACATTGAAATCTAAAACTAAACTAGATTTTGTGAGTCTGCTATGATGATTTCCGCGAAGGAGTTTAACGAGTTTGTTGTAAAAATGATACTGGTGACAATTCTTAACAGAACTGGAACAATTTATAGACGGTGCGCGAGCAATAACTCGTCTCTCACAAAGCTCCTCCTATCCAATATTTTCCTTATGACTGGCCACGCCCCGCAGCCACATACGGATATGCAGTCCACCAAAACAACGTTCGTTGCGTACATTTTCCTACGCCAATATGTATATTTTCATGACGTGTTTACGCACTCATACAATTTAAGGTTCATTTTCTTTTATACATTAGCACAGCGTTGTAGTGAATTGTGAATATTAATACGGCTGTTTGAGTTGTCGTTTTTAAGAACTTGGTACATTTCTAATATCTTAACTCTGCAGCCACGCTTATACGTATTCTTGCTCAGTCTTTACCTCCCTCAATACTTTACCTCTTCCTTCGGTTTTCTTACTTTTTATCTTTCACATTACCGTTCTCCCTAATTACGACTTGGAAAATGTTAAAAGTGTATTTACCGAGCTCGATAGCTGCAGTCGCTTAAGTGCGGCCAGTATTCAGTATTCGGGAGATAGTAGGTTGGAACCCCACTGTCGGCAGCCCAGAAAATGGTTTCCCGTGGTTTCCCATTTTCACACCAGGCAAATGCTGGGACTGTACCTTAATTAAGGCCACGGCCGCTTCCTTCCCACTCCTAGCCCTTTCCTGCCCCATCGTCGTCGTAAGACCTATCTGTGTCGGTGCGACGTAAAACAACTAGCAAAAAAAAAAAAAAAAAAAAAAAGAGTGTATTTTCCTTCTGGAATAAGGTTGTGAAATAGTACGGTCGAGAAATATTCTTTTTGTGTCAATTTTTCATATTTCTTTCATTGCCAAGGTCTAGTACTGTAAGGGCTCATTTATTTTCAATATGCTAAGCAGAACTGATCCACGTACACATTTTATTTATGCCATTTCTAAAGATATCACAGTAATGTGGAAATAAATACCTATTATAATTCTTTGAAGCGCTTCACCCGATGGACTATTTTCTCTTTTTAACCGTGCTAGTTGACCGTGCGGTTAGATTCGCGCAGCCGTGGGCTTGCACTCGGGAGATACTGGGTTCGAACCCCACTGTCGGCAGACCTAAAGATGGTTTTCCGTGGCTTCCCATTTTTTGTTAGTGGCTTTACGTCGCACCGACACAGATAGGTCTTATGGAGACGTGGGATAGGAAAGGCCTAGGAGTTGGAAGGAAGTGGCCGTGGCCTTAATTAAGGTACAGCCCCAGCATTTGCCTGCTGTGAAATTGGGTAAACACGGAAAACCATATTCAGGGCTGCCGACAGTGGGATTCGAACCCACTATCTCCCGGATTCAAGCTCACAGCCGCACGCCCCTAACCGCACGGCCAACTCGCCCGGTGTTTCCCAATTTCACACCAGGCAAATGCTGGGGCTGTACTTAATAAAGGCCACGGCCGCCTTATTCCCATTCCTAGCCCTTTCCTATCCCATCATCTCCATGAGACCTATCTGTGTTGGTGCGACGTAAAACAAATGGTAAAGAAATTTAAAAAAAATAAATATTTGCGAGTCTACATGAAATGTGAAGGCTGTACTTACATTCTTTACACTAAGGCGTATCATTGTTGAGCAGTATTATACTCTGTGGTGAATTCCTAAGTCATGTAGGTACCTCTAGTTATTGTAAGATTTGAATAATCTTATTTCGTTAATGTATTTATTAAGCAAATGAAGATTCCACTGCTGCCTTCCAAATTCTGTTGTATCTTTTCAACATTTTAAATATTCTACCATCTTTGTGTAAGTTTGCTATTTGCTTTACGTCGCACCGACACAGATAGGTCTTATAGCGACGATGGGACAGGAAAGACCTAGGATTGGGAATGAAGCGGCCGTGGCCTTAATTAAGGTACAGGCCCAGCATTTGACTGGTGTGAAATGGGAAACCACGGAAAACCATCTTCAGGCCTGCCTACATTGGGGCTCGAACCATCTCCCGGATGCAAGCTCACAGCTGCGCGGCCCTAACCGCAAGGCCAACTCGTCCGGTCTTTGTGTAAGTTTTTCGTGACAGAAGTTGTAACCAGGATCCCGGCACAGAGCCGTTCTATGTCGCACTGTGTAGCAACAATTGAATACCTCCCTAGAATTTGTAAATGATCCTTTTCATCTGATTGACAGAAGACAGTATGAATGAAAGTCCACACCCTGTTTCCAGTCAGTTGACTGGGTCAGGAATGGAATGAATGCAGCCCCATCTAGCGGCGAGGATAGGAATTGTGCCGTCTGCCGAAGCCTGTCGCACTCCTCTGGGGCAATGATTAATGACAGACAGAGGACATGAAATTATACTAGATAGTGTTGCTGGAATGATAGACGACAGGGAAAGCCGGAGTAGGCCTACCCGTAGAAAAAACCGTCCCGCCTCCGCTTTGTCCAGCACAAATCTGACTTGGAGTGACTGAGACGGAGCCCAACGGCGAGAGGCCGGCGCGCTGCCGCTGAGTCACAGAGACTCTAGGAGGCAGTATAAATAATATAATTTAGTTTTAGCTACAAATAATCATCAACAATAATATTAATTTCTTTTGGTACTACTGTTTTAGTACTGCAGTAGAACAGCACGTCTATATATATATATAAAATAAGAGTATTGTCTGTACTTTGCTCAGAATTTGAAAATAATGGTATTTCTGTATCGGTCGTGTCCACAGTAACAAGGAAATGCACTTTTTACTTTTCCGTAATGTCTGTCTGTCTGTCTGTCTGTCTGTCTGTCTGTCTGTCTGTCTGTCTGTCTGTCTGTCTGTCTGTCTGTCTGTCTGTCTGTCTGTCTGTCTGTCTGTCTGTCTGTACACGCATCACGAGAAAACGGCTGAAGAGAATTTAATGAAAATCGGTATGTAAAGTCGGGGGATGAGCCTCTACAATCTAGGCTATAAATCATTTTGTTAACGCTGAGTGAAATGGTAGTTTAGGGGAATGCCTAAAACTTAATTCTCAAATATTTATATTATTAGTGGTCCTATCGATAAATACTACATAACTAAAGTTATATAGAATGAAATTTTTGATCATTTATATCTTATACATTTTTACCGTATCGGCTGTGATAACACATATATTCACGAATAGTATTTTTGTTGCTAAGTCCATATCAACGCCGAGCCACGAGAAAATGGGTTAACAGAATTTAAAGAAAATCGGTATGTAGAGTCGGGGAATAAGAATCTACAGTCTAAGCTATAAATAATTTTATTCGCCCTGGATGAAATTGTAGTTTAGGGGAAGGCGCCTAAAATGTATTTTTTAAATCCCTGTTTTATTTGGTCCTATCGAAAAGTACTACATAACAAAAATGAAATTTCCGATTATTTACGTTTTATTCAGTTTTACCGTACCGGCTATGATAAGAGTGGTATTTCATAGTCGGAAGAAAACTAACTGTGAAGGCCTACAATATCGAATGCGCATAACATTGATCAACAATACATTACATTGACCATTGTTTGTTATAATGTTCTTTATCTCTTATGCTGCTACTCAACTCCGATAGATGGGATTACTGCTTCGTACCAAGTAAAACAGCCTGACTGAATACTGGAGGGAAATAGCTGGGGAGTTAGAAAACTTTCATTTTTAGCATGCCATTCCTCTGGTTCATACATTTTCTGATACTGCTGGTACGTAACACACTGGTTCATCATAGTATTCCAGATATTCGATCCCTTCTCTGACGCGCTGTATTGCATGAGCAGTGTGCAAAGTTAAAGCAGAGGGTCTTAGTAGTAGTAGTAGTAGTAGTAGTAGTACCACCTGGTCTAGAACTACAACTTAAGACTATTCCGAATTATAGCACCACAATTCACTACTTAACTCAACATTCAACCCCGAAAAGATCCATTTCTTAAGAAAAGCTTCTTCCACTTCACTTTTATTAAATTCCACATTAATTTCATTCCAAATTAGCAGTGAAGAGGGGGTTTGTCCTCTGGCTTGGAGGAAAAATTTGCCTTCAAGTCAGATTTTCCCGCCGCCAGTGTAGTGAATTGAGATTTTCCGACTAATCGGGTACTCCTAGGAAACAGATT
The DNA here is from genome assembly GCF_040414725.1 of Anabrus simplex. Taxonomy (NCBI): domain Eukaryota; kingdom Metazoa; phylum Arthropoda; class Insecta; order Orthoptera; family Tettigoniidae; genus Anabrus; species Anabrus simplex. Next base: position 190,477,909 of record NC_090265.1, read on the forward strand.
AGTAAAAGGGCATAGAGTTTGCCCTGGGACTCTCCACTATTCGACACCCCCTCCCCCCTCCGAAAAAAGACGATGAGTGTTCACGGACCACGGATGTCTGCGACTTGGTCATTCCAGCTCTGGAACTTTGGACTATTACATCGGCACGTAGTACTGTTCGTTAAAAGCGAGAAAATATGTGGTTTTTCATTTGATCGAGTATTTCATATGAAAGCATTGCTTTTAATGGCGCCATTCCTACTGACGTCATTGTACTGACCTATGTTCATTTCAGTTGGGAAAACATCTGAGGATGTAAAAAGGCAGGTGGAGAGTGAGCGTCTGCCATTATAATGAAAACTTCTGAACTCGATTCTGACTGGCAGTAGACAAGTGGGCCTACCATCGTAATGGAAACTCCCCAACTTGATTGTGACTGATAGTAGGCAACAGTCTTCACATGAGAAAAGACTTATAGAGAATCCCCGGCGCGTTTCTGGGGTAACGTTACAATTTAATGCGATCTCACTCACAACGTGTACATTACGTACGATAGTTCTGTATACAGTGCAGAATTCCGTAGCGAAGCACGGGTACATCAGCTAGTATAAAATAAGAATTTTGTCTGTACATTGCTTAGAATTTAAAAAGGATGGTATTTCTGTATCGGTCATGTCCATAGTAACAAGGAAATGCACTTTTTCCATAATGTCTGTCTGTCTATCTCTCTGTCTGTCTGTCTCTCTTGTCTATCTGTCTGTCTATCTATCTGTATGTATGTACACGCATCACTAGAAAACGGCTAAAGAGAATTTAATGAAAATCGGTATGCAAAGTCGGATAATAAGTCACTACAATCCAGGCCATAAATAATTATATTCACGCTGAGAGAAATGGTAGTTTAGGTGAAGGCCTAAAATCAAATTTTCAAATATTTATGTTATTAATGGTCCTATGTTAATGAAGATCGTTGTGCAAAGACGGGGAATAAGTCGCTACAATCTAGGGTAAAAATAATTTTATTCACGCGGAATAAAATGGTAGTTTAGGGGAAGGCCTAAAATGTAATTCTTAAATATTTGTTATTAGTGGGCCTGTCGATAAGTATTACATAACTAAAGTCATATACTATTAAAGTTTCGATCATTTATGTCTGATACATGTTTACCGTACCGACTATGATAACGGAGATATTCATGAATTTGGATTTATGTAGCTTAAGTCCATATCAGCGCCAAGTCACGAGAAAATGGGCGAACAGAATTTAATGAAAATCAGTGTGCGAAGTCGGGAAGTAAGAAACTACAGTCTACGCTATAAATAATTTTATAAGAGGCCCTGATATCACGAGTGAAATTAAATGTCGTATGGTTTTTAGTGCCGGGATATCCCAGAACGGGTTCGGCTCGCCAGGTGCAGGTCTTTCTATTTGACGCCCATAGGCGACCTGCGTGTCGTGATGAGGATGATGATGAAGACCACACATACACCCAGCCCCCGTGCCATTGGAATTAACCAATTAAGGTTAAAATCCCCGACACGGCCGGGAATCGAACCCGGGACCCTCTGAAGCAAATGCCAGTACGCTGACCGTTCAGCCAACGAGTCGGACCCTAATATCACAGAGTCGAAAGAAAACTAAATGTGAATGCCTACAATATAGAAATCTCATAAAGTTGATCGAACAATAATATTACATTGACCATTGTTTGTTGTGATGTGCTTTGTGTCTTCTGTTGCCGTTGATCTCTGACAGGTGGAATTACTGTTGCGTACCGAGTATTTTTTAAAAAAAAAATTGCTATACGTCGCACGTCTTATGGCGACGATGGGATAGGAAAAGGCTAGGAGTGGGAAGGAAGCGACCGTGGCCTTAATTAAGGTACAGCACCTGCATTTTCCTGGTTAAAAATGGGAAACCACGGAAATACATGCTTAGGACTGCCGACAGTGGGGTTCGAACCCACTATCTCCCGGATACAAGCTCACAACTGCGCGCCCCTAACCGCACGGCCAACTCGGCCGGTCGTACCGTGAATAACAGCCTGCCTGAATATTGGCGGGAAGTAATTGGGGAGTTAGATAACTTTCTTCTTTAGCATGCCTTTCCCCTGGCTCATAAAATTTTCTGATATTACTGGTACGTAACACACTGGTTCATCATAGCATTCGAGCTATTCAATCCCTACTCTGAGACACTGATTGGAATGAGCAGTTTGCACACTTACATAAATAATGGCAGAGGAGTGTTCACGGCTATCTGCGGCCTGGTTATTCCAGCACTGGGACTTTGGACTGTCAGATCGGCACCGTAGTACTGTTCGTTAATAGTGAGAAAATGTGCGGTTTTTCATTTGATCGAGCATTTTACATGACAACATTGCTTTTAATCGCTACATTCATACTGATTTTTTTGTAATGACCAATTTTGACTTCGGTTAGAAAACCACAAAGACAGTCTTTCTGAGAATCCCGTAGCGAATCACGGGTACATCAGCTAGTCATTCTATATATTAGAATATTATCTATAATACTCTTCAGAATGATAAGAATGTTTCCTATCATCGTTGCGCCTAGAAAAACCGCTATGTAATTATATTTCAGCTTAGAACTCTGACCGGAAAGGTTCTATCGTTTAAGGTTCAGTATTGCATGAACTATATCAACGAATTTTCCTTTGTGATACGTGGTCAGTATTTCTTCCGACAACATTGTCACAAAGCGGTATTTCGAGGTGCAACGACGCTATTCAACTCCAATGTTTGAACTGTACTAGAATATCAATGCTGTGACACTACAAACCTATATCAACCTGTATTAACCAATACAAACTAACAGTCATTAAAATCTACATACTTTTTCTGTGTTCATATTCCGTATAAAGCACATGTAACAATTATAAACTTACTTTGTTCGGGAAATTCGTCCCTAGTAACATTATACTCTCTCATGGTTTATATTCCTGCTTGCTATTCCTCTGCATCTTTTTTTTTTACACACTTCCAGTTCTGTATATTTAGCGTTTGACGCCTTCCTTTACTTAAATCATATACTGAGCGTAAATGCTGCTTACGATCGTCATGTTCTTATTCACATGCAACATTATTTTAGGGACTGCCAAATTCAAGGCCTCGTAATATCCTACTTTTTCCTATTTCTGTTTTCTGTCGTCACAACATTAACAGACATGTAACGTTTTTCCGCAGATTCGTAAAAAATGAATTATGAAACATTATTCTGGGGAGGTATTCAATTATTGTCCATAACTATGAGACATTGTATTCCGTGTGAAACATATTGCAAATTGAGCTGTGTGTAATCATTTTACCAGCGTTTCATAATATAGTATACTAAACGTGTCTTTGGTTTTTCGTGTCTTCTTGCTGACCAGCATTGTATTTCTGTCAATATGTCTGCTGCACAAGTGCAGACTTCCATTTCAATGGACTAGCGGCCACACATAAAGACATTTTATTGCTCCACCTTTTCCTCCCTTTCAGATCAGCGCCCTGTAGAGGAATTCAGGGACAACCTTTATGTATTTTACACATGAGTAATACCAATGGCCGATGAAGTCCTTACAGACCGCGGAATCCTTTTGCCGGAGGCAATCTCCACGTCTATAGGACTATTGTGCCCTGCCCAAACGGAAACCGCGCACAATACAGGCTGATGGCCAGACCAGAGGTCACCATATCAATACAGCTGTTATCGTCGCCCACAGGACTCAACATGAGTCTCGAGAGAGTTTCTCTTAAAAATTTTGCAGGTCTGAGTATTATCAGTACGAACCAAGGCGTTCTTTACAATAAAGTATAACAATATTGGGAAGAGGATCATTCTCAAACGAGGCTAACATTTTGTACTCGTTTGTGGTATCTACACCACTAATTACCAGACCCTGGTGATCGAGCTGTTGGCATGAAAGATGCTTATGTCCAAGTTCACGAATTCAGTCCTTATCCAAGTTGGGATATTCATGAATACGGAAATATCCACAGCGTACCAGTACCCGAGGGTGCAAGGTAAATAATAATAATAATAATAATAATAATAATAATAATAATAATAATAATAATAATAATAATAATAATAATAATAATAATAATAATAATAATAATAATACAACCTGTTTGACGTAACAGTGAAACAGGTAGGTATTTGGTGAAGCTGCGAAAGGAAAGGTCTTGTAGTAATGGGAAGATAGTGTCTTGAAGTCTTAATTACGGTGGGCTCCAAATTCCACGAATTTAAAGTTGGCAAACCATCTTTTCGACTGCCGACAGTGAAGTTCGAAACCAATATCCCTCGAAAGAAAGCTTACAGCTACACAACCTGCACTGATATGTCACTCAAGATGTTATTCATGTTATTCATATTATTATTATTAATACTGCAGATCTATCAAAATATTTAATCGTTTACTTATTTAATTTTTAAATGATTAACCTCGAAATTTGATCGATTTGAAAATTACATTTATGGCTACGGCAAGGAAATTAAATATTCTATATTCTATTTGTAAAATTGTCTAATTTAATTTGCATTCTGTGATTATGATTGTGATAATATGAAATATTTTAATTTTGCGTAAAAATGAAACTATTAATATTGTATTTTATTATTATATTTCTTGATAACCGTTTTTATTATTCAAACTTTTAAAGAAGATTTACGTGGCATTTTAAAAATATAAAACATGTTAATTCAAAGGAAGACCCACCTAATCAGTACTGATTATCCACGATTTTAAACGTGAAAGTGTATTTAATTCACGTGCTCTGAATTAAGTGCTGTTCTGCGTCTAGATACGATATTTTCTGCATCATTCAACAATTGTTTACAAGGAAATCATGTAGCTGGAAAGTCTGAAAAGTCGTTATCTAATTCTTCTACCTGTAGAAGTCGATTTTTGTCTCAAATGGTGTCATTTTCAATTCTGTCATCATCCTCTTCAAAAATACATTTTATTTTCTTGAATTTTAATTTTGGAGTAGATTGAGTTTGCGTATTGATAACGTTTTTGAATTTTTTCCCACACCAATTAATTGTCTAGCTTCTTTAGGAAGATGCTTCAAGGATTTAAATCTTGGACCGAGAGACGTGACTTCTTGATGCGTTTTTAGTTCATGCCAGTCATTAACTCTTTGCAATAAGTCTTAGGAACTGCCCGATTGGAGACACAGCGCACCTAGTCGCGAAAGCCAAGCAATTCGGCTGAGGATATTGTCACGCTGAACCACGTAATACCACATTGCTGAAAGCTATCTGGCTGGGTAGCAGGCCAATACGCTAATGAGCTGTTTCTTTTTTTTTTCTTTTTTTTTTTTTTTTTTTTGCTATTTGCTTTACGTCGCACCGACACAGATATGTCTTATGGCGACGATGGGATAGGAACGGCCTAGGAATGGGAAGGAAGCGGCCGTGGCCTTAATTAAGGTACAGCCCCGGCATTTGCCTGGTGTGAAAATGGGAAACCACTGAAAACCATCTTCAGGGCTGCCGACAGTGGGGCTCGAACCCACTATCTCCCGATTACTGGATACCGGCCGCACTTAAGCGACTACAGCTATCGAGCTCGGTTGAGCTGTTTCTTCGCAGGTTTCTCGTTACATAAAAAAAAAACGGTAGTTCACAATTTACAGAATCCGGTGAAAAAATATTTTCGAAGCATGCTGTAGCATACTGTAGATCAATTAGAGTATGTATTTTTATCACGCAAAACATTTGATGACGCTGTAAAGTTCTAAACGTTGCAGACTATCCTGGTAAGTTTTATTTTTTGCACGGTCTCGTTTACTTACAGCACAGTGAGTACTTGTATTGGAGGCTGTTGACATTTCGGTACAATTAGATCAAGGGCGATCCTCGAGAAGACTGTCAATTAGCACATCTGACCCTAATTACCGGCCAATACACTTCACATCACACACAGGGGCCTTCCCTTTAAACTGCTTGAGTTCCCTTGGGGAGGCTCTTGCTATAGCGGACTCATTATTGATTTCCTGTTCACATATCTAATGATCTCAGCTTGAGCAAAAGTGATTGCTCTTAGTTTTTCTTGCACAGTATAATTTCTGTCGCTCTCAGGCTCATATTGATGGACTAATAGATGCCACTCCTTTATAGAACTTGACAGGTATAATACGTTGACTCCTGGCTGGTTTTCATGTTTCCTTCGCAAAAGATGTATCCGTGAATGACATTAGGTCGAACAGGATACAATAATCTAACGTTGGCCCCCCAAACGGAAAAAGCTTACTATGTCTCCTTAACCTCGCAAATGGCTGTGCGGTTTGGGTCACGTAGCTATCAGCTTGCATTCGGAAGATAGTGGGTTCGAACCCCACTGTCGGTAGCGCTGAAGTTGGTTACCCGTGATTTCTCATGTTCACACCAGGCATTTGCTCGGTCACTTCCTTCCCACTCCTAGCCCTTTCCTATCGTATCGTTGCCATAAGACCTATGTGTGTCGGTGCGACGTAAAGCAAATCGTGGCTGCGCGAGCAATACCTCGTACTCTTCCTATCAATTATCCTCATTAAGGCTGGTCACGCCTCCCAGCCACATATGGATATGCAGTCCGTCAGAACAATGTTCGTTGCATTCGTTTTCCTATGCCAGCTTGTAAAGGAAAATATACCTTACCGTACTGTAATGTAGGAGTGTATATTTTCATGAAGTATTTACGTACTTCTAAAGTATAATGCATTTGAGGTTCATTTTCCTTCGAGAAACGACCTGCTAGAAAATAATTAAAAGGAACATCTGAATGAATATATTTAATATAAGTTGTTCCAATTCTGTTAAAATTGTCAGCAATGTCATTTTTACAACAAATTCGTTAATCTCACTCGCGGAAAACATCGTAAAAGAGTTATCAAATCTATTTTAGGTCTATATTTCAAAGTTTGAAATCTTTCAACTCTTCTAGAAATTTCCAGGAATGGATGGAAGAGTATGCTGTGTCGCGAGGCAACATGAACGAAATCAAGCAACTTAATTCAATATGTATTAAATAACCATTATAAATGTACTACCTTTTATGGTACCCCACAACACACACACACACTAGCCATTTAAAATATTTTACTTTTGTCAACATTTGTGTCAAATAATGAGCAAACTAGGTCAACAAACATCCTACTAGCACGATTATGATAGTACCTTTCCAGAACATGTATGACAGGAGTGTTGCTAGTCTTTCTATTTTTCTGACTATTGACATTTACCCATCACATGTGCTCTTAAAGAAAACAGTCAACAATCAACTTTTCAGGTTGATAAGGGTTGAGATAATGGAAAATCACTCCTTCCCTTTAGTGTTTACATTTTATTTTAGAGCTTAACAAGTACCCCATTTCTGACGCACTCTTAGAATAAAACCCTTTTGCTATGAAGGTATGTTGACTGTTTTGTGTGGTACATTGAAACATTACAAACTTAAAATCGATAGTAAGAAAACTAATTTTTAATTGTGAGCTAAGATGGCAGGAAAGTTAATACAAACATAAGAATAGGAAATTCCAAAATAGAACAAGTGCAACATTTCTGTTACTTAGGAGGCATTATAACTGAAGAAAATAGATGAACGAAGGAAATCAAAAGAAGAATAGCTTCTGCTAAACAGCCTTTTCAAAATAAAATAAGACTTTTAACAAATAACAATGTAAGTTTAGAAACAAGAAAGGCTTTTGTAAAATCCTTTGTCTGGAGTGTACTCATTTACGATTGTGGGAGCTGGACTATTACGGAAAAAAAGGAAAGAGATTCCTTGGAAGCAACTGAAATGTAGATCTGGAGGAACATTACGAAGACATGCTGGCAAAATGAAGAATCGAGATTTTTCTAAAGGAAATCAGTGAGCAACGAAGACTGAGAAAGTATATGGAAAGAAGGAAGATGCAACTTGTGGGTCATATCCTGAGACATAATGACTTCCTAGTAAACGCATTTGAAGGAAAAATACTAGGAAATAAAGGAAGAGGAAGACTAAGGAAGACGTACTTCGAGGATATGAGAAACTTGGTGAGATGTAAAGACTACAAGGAAGTGGAGAGAACAGCAGGATTGAGAGGAGAACGGTTGACAGCGACAAGGCTTAGCCTTTAGTGTGTTATGATGATGTAAGATATCCGAATTAATGGTATTTTTAATTATTTTCAAATATAAATATTATGCTGTACTATAATAGTAGGGTGTGCACAGCTTCCACTCTCAATGAGAGTTAGAGTATTGGCCTCGGCATCCCAAGATCGAGAACTCAAACTCCACGGGGATAGTGAGATTTTCGAAGAACAGAATGTGGTCCATTTGGTACTTCATATAATAATTTACCTGATAATATCAATGGAATTCCAGTTTCTCTGCCATCTGGCAGAATATTATGTTCAGTTTCATTTTTCTGTATTTACAAAAAATTGTGACCCGCAGCCCATTGGACACTCCAATAAGCAATGTATGTAAAAGGAAAGATTATTTTATCTCCTCATGTCTCAATGGAACATAATTGAATCGAGAATAAAAAGACACATATACAGTACTGTATTGTTTTCCATTTGAGAGTGAGGAGGAAGCATTTAGAACGACTGATTGTTAGAATTTAATGAAACATGCAGACAATCATTTTAAAGCACTCAAAGGTGGGCTACTCACCACAATGTTTACTTGGAAGTAGTGGAATCTTCTTTTGACCTACCTGCAAGGAAAAGAAACATTGTAAGTAGTTTATTCTAGGATTATGTATTTAATGTAGTGTGAAATGAAATCGTTGTCAGTATACAATACTCAGAATGAAAATCGGGACACCAAGGAGGATTTAGTCATTTGTGTTGGCTTTGGAAATATGGAATGGTGTTATGTAGGTGTGCACGATACCATTTTCAGGCCAATTGGATTCTATATACGATATTCCCAGTGTGAATAGTTGTAGGCGAACCACTTCCAATATACTGAGTGAACTTGATGACTTTCAGTTAGTGAAGGGAAATACCTCGACGGCAGAGAAGATTGCGTTATGTACACTTTGCGAGTACTCGGATAGTAAGTCTATGTGGTGGTGAATATCTTTAAGGACTTTAGCCGCTGGTGTTGGCTGACGTGCATCCACGCCGAGCTCGATAGCTGCAGTCGCTTAAGTGCGGCCAGTATCCATAATTCGGGAGACAGTGGGTTAGAGCCCCACTGTCGGCAGCTCTGATACCATTTTCACATCGGCAAATGCTGAAGCTGTACCTTAATTAAGGCAACGGCCGCTTCCTTTCCACTCCTAGCCCTTTCCTATCCTATCGTCGCCATGGCATCTGTGACGGTGCGACGTAAAGCTACTTGTATAAAAACAACATGCATCCACAATTGCTACTAGATCTGGCCAAGGGTGAACATGACGCAGAACAGTGTCGGAGGATCGTAGGATTAGTCGAAGGATCCCGACCAACATCAACACAATTTAGAACAACTGCGGCACCCGACACGACGTACAGTTTGTGTGAAGCTGGTTGACGAGACCGTGTCCTTGCAGAAAATGTCAACGTCCCACAACATCAACACATAAGATTAGCGTGATGTTAAGAAAGAACATACTGGGCCGAGGAACGACAAAGTGTTGTCCCACCCCTTCCCGATATTTTACTGTACATTCTGAGTAGTGTATAAATACGGTAGATGCAAATCCGTGCAAACTTTACGGTAAGTGCAAGATAAACCTGTGACAATAAAGTTCGGCGACTGAAGTCAGAACGGTCGATCCGGCAACACTGGCGACACACAACGCTGCACCTGTATAGCAGCAGGTTTTGACCACCTGCCGCCAACGTTGTTGAGTTGAGAATCGTTGGTGTACCGTGTAAACCCTGTTTGACACAGTGCGTGTTTAGTGAGTTGGTTCTGAACTGCGAACTAGAACATGAACGACCAAAAGATCAATATACAGCTTTGTTTTAAGCTTGGCAAGACGCCGAAAGAAACGCATGCGATGCTGGTGCGTGTTTATGAAGATCAAGCACTATCGTTGAAGTGTGTGTATGAGTGGTTTGCCTGCTTTCGAGGAGGCCGGGAAAGTGTTTCCGACAACCCCCGTAGCGGAAGACCGGTGACCGCCGTCAGTGACGAAAACATTGAGAAGGTGAGGACATTAATCACGAACCATCGGCGAATAACTGTGTGCATGATAGCGGATGAACTGCAGATTAACCGTGAATCCGTGCGATAAATCGTTACCCAGAAGTTAGGGAAGAGGAAAATTTGTTCTCGTCTTGTGCCACATCACTTGACTGACGATCAGAAGCAGGCACGTTTAGAGGCTTCAAAGGATTTTGTCGAAACGGCAGATGCGACACCAAATTTCTTGAACTGTTTTGTCACTGAGGATGAAACCTGGTGTCTCAGATACGACCTTGAAACGAAATGGCAAAGCATGGAATGGCGTTGTCCGGGATCCCCTCGTCGGAAAAAGGTCAGAGCCGAAAAGCCACGCATCAAAACGATGCTCATCACCTTTTTCGATAGTCAAGGAATTTCTACCTGAGGGAAGGACGTTGAATGCTGCACGGTACAATGAAATTTTGACCCGTTTCATGAAACGTCTACGCAGGGTACGACCCCAGTACGCACAATAAGGTTCATGGATTTTTTTTGTCCATGATAACTCTTGCCTACACACAGCCAATATCGTCAAACAGTTAATGGATAAAAGGGGGTGGTACAACTTGAACATCCCCCATACTCGCCAGATCTCACCCCTACAGACTTCTTCCTATTCCCACGACTCAAAATCGCTTTGAAAGGAAAGAGATTTGACTACATTCCTGACATCCAACGAAACGTGACGAGGCTTTTGAACACCATACCAAAGGAAGCCTTCTTGGAAAGTTTCCAAGACATGTATCGCCGATCTCAGCAGTGCATAGTTATGGCAGGGAACTATTTCGAAGGACAGTAAGGTCACTGTCGTGCATTGTACATCTATGTTGATGGCACAGGACTATTCAGCTAACTTTATTGTCACAGATGGTATATCGGCAAGTGAGGTTTCTTCACTGTATGAGTGGTAACCCAAAATGCAACCCATCATTTAGAAAACTATAAACCACCAAATTCAGCAGTAATGGGATGCAAGGCTGTACGAATGCATGGGTATAAAGTACCTGAGCAAACGCTGATCAGGTCATTTTCCCGTACCCCCAAACATTGAGCCGTAAATAAATACTGACATATTACTTCAATTGCCAGGTTGGCGGTTACAGAGTAGACTTAGGCGTGCAAGTGGCCACGGATGGTCCCCACGTCGACTGTCCTGAGAATGGTTTTCGATGGTTTTACATTCTCCTGCACCTAGTATAGGCATATGGCCATCAACCCCCTCACCTACTCTGAGCATCTCCTTCACCGTAATAAATCTCCTGGCCTAAGAGACCGTGGGAAACACTCTTCACAATATTGTGACCAACAGCCACACGAACAGAGTTCTGTATTTATATTAAAAAAAAAGACCTTATTTTTGGGATTACCCTCGTATTTGGTCACATTTATGTCAACTCCATCTACATGTACAAGTGGCTCCGGAAGGTGTTACCGGCTATCTTTCAAGATGTGAAAAAGATATATTACGCATTACGTAAAATGTATGCTCATTGTATAATGATAACATTTATTCACTTATAAAATCCCATTCCGAGGAAATACAAACTCCAAGCTGTTAAGGACCGTACGATTAGTTTGATAGAGACCGAGTGAGTTGGCCGTGGCGTTAGGATCGCGTAGCTATAAGCTTGTATTCTGGACACTGGATATAGTGAGTTCAAACCCCACTGTCGGCAGCCCTGAAAATAGATTTCGGTGGTTTCCCATTTTCATACCTTAATTAAGACCACGGCTTTCCTATCCCATCGTCTCCATGAGGCCTTTCTGTGAAGGTTAGACGTAAACGAAATTGAAAAAGAAAGTTTGATAGGGAATTTGTAAAAGCAGTGGCGAGAATTATTTTGAGAAGGATAGAGAGTAGATGAAAACATGGGAGAGACCGAATTTGGCTTCAAGAAGGGCAGGGGGATAAGAGAGTTATAGAGTGGATAAAAAGTTAACAGAGAGAATTATAGACGTGGACAACGAGATGTTAGTATGCTTTATTGATTGGGAGAGAGCCTTTGACACAGTGAAGTGAAACATCCTCCTGAAGATTTTTTCCCTAGTGGTTTTATCGTCGCACTAACGCATCGAAGATTTTCGGTGACGTAAGGATGGGAAACGGCTAGGATTGAGAAGGTAACGGCCGTGTCCTTAACTGAGGTACAGCCCCGGCATTTGCCTGGTGCGAGAATGGGAAACCACGGAAAACCATCTTCAGGGCTGCCGACAGTGGGATTCGAACCCACTATCTTCCAGATGCAAGCGCACTGCCACGCGCTCCTAAATGCACGGCCAACTCGTCCGGTGAATACCAATTTACAACCGAACTGCACCTAATACTATATCTGAAAGATATGTGTTTAAGTGTACTTATATGCAAGTTCTGTCACAAGGAGACACTGTCACTATCGTTGCTACAGAAATTACTGAAGCCTTTGCTGCAAGAAATATGTCATCGAAGTGCGAAAGTATTGCAACAATAGACGGAAAACGTTTGAACAGAATAGAGTTAAAGCTAAGCTGGCAAATGACGTGATTTCTTTATGTAGACATCTTTGGAAAATATTAACGAAAAATATTTTACGTGCACATAATTGAACTATCGATTCTATGAATACTTTTTAAAACACATTGGTGTATATGTATAAAGTCGAGTAAGTCGAGTTGACATAACTTTACTGATGTAAATGCGTTCACAACAAAATATTTTAACATGATATTGAAGAGTTACACTCATATTCATAAAAACCAGAACACCTTGAGAGACTAGAAATAGGAAGTTCATATTCACAGAGCATGTGCAGTAGTATGTTCTGAAAAAATGATTAGAATTTGAACCGTGTCGGCTTTCAGCTTCAAGATCCACATCGATATTCCGGCGCAACACTACCTACTGGTAAAACGTGCCTGCGGCTCTCGTTGTCGCTATAAATCGAAAGTAATGGATCAGTGTGACTTGAGCACACGTGTAGGATGTCTCGCAGATGTATGTGAGAACCGTACCGTCAAATGAGTGAGTTTGAAAGAGGGCACATTATTGGCATGAGAGAACGTGATGCATCCATCCGCAAAATAGCTGCTCGTGTGGGACGAAGTGTGTCGGCAGTGCAACGGGTGTATACAGAATGGTTCACAGAAGCCCGTAGAACACGACGAGGTGGGTCTAGTCGCACCATCAAGACCTCCTCATGAGAAGATCGACACCTCATCCGAATGGCATTGCAGGACAGATCTGCGTCCTCCTCGGCTCTGGCGCAACAGTGTAACACTTTCGGATGAATCCCGGTTCTCATTTGTTTTAAAATGATGGCCGCATTTTGGTTCGCCGCTGACAGGGGGAGAGGCATCACGTTGACTCATTCGCTCGAGACATACAACGCCAACTCAAGGCCTTATAGTGTGGGGTGTTACTGGGTACAACCACAAATCACAGTTGGCGCGTATCCAGGACACTGTGACCAGTTTGACATCCTGCGACCCGTAGCCATACCCTTTCTGCACGACACCCCAGACTCCATATTTCAGCAGGACAATGCGCGGTCACATGTTGCTGCACGAACACGTGCCTTCTTGTTGTCACAGGATGTCAGCCTGTTGCCCTGGCCCGCCCGATCACCGGACTTGTCGCCAATCGAAAATGTGTGGGATATGGTGAAATGACGGGTGCGGCGCTGTGACCCAATGCCAACCACTGAACTGTGCAACCAGGTGAATCTAGCATGGATGGCAATATCCCAGGACGCCATTCTCGCCTTATACTCTTCGATGCCATCACACTTGGAACAACTTATCAGTGCCATGGAGGACCCAGCGCCTATTAAATAACAGGACACATGATGATCCTAGGTGACTGAATTGTTAATCGTTTCTGCAGAATAAACGAATGAACATGTCCTGTGAATATGAACTTCCTATCTCTAGTCTTTCAGGGTGTTCTGTTTTTTTATGAACATTAGTGTATTTGCACCAAAATAAAAACGGACCATGAGAAACATTCAAAACACGTGGTTTCCTTGTATCATATCTGAGCACTATATTGGCGAATATTCACACTCTCTTATTATAAATTCCAAGTTCAATATGGGAAGCCGTTTAAAACTCATGTCTTAGATCGGCGATCTTAGCGGGAGAATGTATGTCTATAAGCCATGGTTCTAGGAATGAAAACGGTGTAGTCAGTCTTATAATTCTCTCACCTTCATTTACGATTTTAATCAAAAACAATTTTTCTTTCTGAATGAATATAACCTCCAGTGCACCATATCAAATGTCACCTTGTGCGCACGTCGGAGAGGTGGAGGCGTGGAGTATAATCAAATAAGTCTGAGAGTAACGACGAGGAAGGAGGTGGGGTGGGGCTGGGGTAGAAAGGTATGACTGTACCTCGTGACCTCCCCATCAACACTACGTCTTTTTATTCCCTTCCTTTTAATCTCGTTATTGTAAGTGATGATCCCCGTTTGGCTTAGCATACTTTTTTTACAGTTTTCTTTAGGTTGCACCGACACAGGTAATCAATCAATCAATCAATCAATCAATCAATCAATCAATCAATCAATCAATCAATCAATCAATCAATCAATCAATCAATCAATCAATCAATCAATCAATCAATCAATCAATCAATCAATCAATCAATCAATCAATACTGATCTGATTTAGGGCAGTCGCCCAGGTGGCAGATTCCCCACTTGTTGTTTTCTTAGCATTTTCTTACATGATTGCAAAGAGATTGTAAATTTATTGAACATCTCCCTTGGTAAGTGATTCCAATCCCTTACTCCCCTTCCTATACACGAATATTTGCCCCAATTTGTTCTCTTGAATTCAAACTTTTTCTTCATATTGTGATCTTTCCTACTTTTAAAAACACGACGCACACTTTATCGTCTACAAATATCATTCCTTGCCATCTCTCCATTGACAGCTCGAAACATACCACTTAGTCAAGCAGCTCGTATTTCTCCCAAGTCTTCTCAGCCCAAACTTGGCATCAATTTTGTAACGCTACTCTTTTGTTGGAAATCACCCAGAAGAAATCGAGCTGCTTTTCTTTGGATTCTTTCCAGTTTTGAATCAAGTAATTCTGGTGAGGGTCCCATACACTGGAACCATACTCTAGTTGGGGGTCTTACCAGAGACTAATATCCCCTCTCCTTTACATCCTCACTACAACCCCTAAATACCCTCATAACCATGTGCAGAGATCTGTAGCCTTTATTTACAACTCCATTTATTTGATTATCCCAATAAAGATCATTCCTTATGTTAACACCTAGGTACTTACAGTGATAACCTAAGGAACTTTCTTCCTATCAATGCCGTAATTAAAACTGAGAAGACTTTTCTCTATTTGTGAAACTCACAACCTTTATTTTAACCCCGTTTATCTTCATACCATTGCCTACTGTCCATCTCACAACATTATCGAAGTCATTTTGCAGTTGCTCACAATCTTGTAACTTATTTATTACGCTATTTATACAGAATAACATCATCCACAAAAAACCTCATCTCTGATTCGACTTCTTTACTCATATCATTTATATAAGAAAACATAAAGTTCCAATAATACTGGCTTAAGGAATTCCCCTCTTAATTATTACAGGGACAGATAAAGCCTCGTCTACTCTAATTCTCTAATTTTTTAGAAATAAAGCCACGCATTCAGTCACTCTTTTTTCTAGTCTAATTGCACTCATTTTTGCCAGTAGTCTTCCATGATCTACCCTAGGTCTCATGGCGACGATGGGAGAGGAAAGGACTAGGAGTAGGAAGGAAGTGACCGTGCCCTCAAGTAAGGTACAGCTCCCAGAGTTTTCCTGGTATGAAAATGGGAAACCACGGAACACCATCTTCAGGGCTGCCGATTGTGGGGGGTCGAACCCACTATATTCCGAATGCTGGCTGTTAGCTGCGTGAGCTAAACCGCGCAGCCACTTGCTCGGTTTATTATCATTACAGTCCCAATATTTTTAAATAAAGATCATCTAAGATATATATAGGCCTATATATATGGCTCACTGAGTTAAATAAAGCTGTATTAGAGATTTTATATACGCTTGATTGTCGTCCACATTTATGCGTGAGCATGGAAATTGTCCGTTAACTGGTGTCGAAGGTGTGTGTTAGAACCTACAACTACCGCTATTTGTATTTCGATAGCGATATGTGTTCTGAGACTTGAAATGCAGGAGAGTATCAGAATTTTATTTGGATGAATGCGAAGAAGTGTGAGAGTTGCTTTCGGCTCTTTGATTTCAGTCATACTGCAACGAATGGTGAAGGCTCGCTGCCCTATTATTAGTTAAGAATGGTCCCAAAACAAGTGTTATAGACATATACCATTAACCTTTCTAGTGAAATATATTCTTCATTATAAACTATTTTTTTAAAGCATTTTTTCACTTCTACACATTCTTCAGTGTATCTCCGTTATGCCTGGCTCATTTATATTTCAGCTATGTAGGCTGAAAGCTCCTCGTGTCATCATGAGGTTTTTCAGGTGATCCACTGGAATTCGAACCTCTGAAGACCGATTAAAAGCCAGCGGCTAAGTGACTGCGCTAATCACGCTTTCCCGTTTTCGAGAATTAATATTCTGTGCAGATACTGACTATCCAGCTCCACGGTAGGGGAGTGGCATGTTTGCTTCTTACCCGTAAGCCTCGGAATCGATTCTCGGCTTATCCAAATATTTAATCCTTGACTGAAGTCTACTTAACCTCACGAGATCATCTGAGGAGGTGCTTGATATGAAAAGCAGTGGCATCGGCCAAGATAGGCAAACAGTATGGTATGGCCGACAGTGTTGTAGCGATGATCACGTAACACTCCAATATCTACACGCCGGCTACCTAGACAGCAATCTCCTTGACAAGCCAAGGCTCTTAAATTTTTGCATAACAGTAGCTTAATCTAAGATATCACTTTATAGTATATTACGAGAACGGTTACATTTTTTAAAAAGGATTCCGTTTCATGGAACTTTCTGTAAAAACAAATACATTATTACCATCTTTATCTTTAGTATCTTTTGCCAGTAACAAAAAATATTAAAATTAATTACAGCCTTTTATTACAATGGTAAATAGCTTTTATTTGTGTGTGCATTAAGTAGCTTTCTCATTTACGGGAGCAATTTGCCAACTAGAAACACATTAATCCTCTAATTGCACGTCCTGCAAGCAGCCCGGATTGACGAAATGTATGCACAATGTTTCTTGATTTCTGCATGAGCATGTATATAGTATTCGGGAGATAGTGGGTTGAACCCCACTGTCGGCAGCCCTGAAGATGGTTTTCCGTGGTTTCCCATTTTCACCAGCCAATTCTGGGACTGTACCTTAATTAAGGCCACGGCCGCTTCCTTCCCAGCCCTAGCCCTTTCCTGTCCCATCGTCGCCATAAGACCTATCTGTGTCGGTGCGACGTAAAGCCAATAGATTCAATATAACCTTCTGGCTCAGTTTTGCCAAATATGGCTCAATATGGTGCTATTGATTCATGTGGTATCTTTATAACCACATGAACTCCGAAAGTGATATCATGGCCGGGCTTAGTGGCTCAGACAGTTGAGGTGCTGGCCTTCTGAACCCAACTTGGCTTAGTGCTCAAAGGTGCTCAAATACGTCAGCCTCGTGTCGGTAGATTTACTGGCACGTAAAAGAACTCCTGCGAGACAAAATTTCGGCACCTCGGCATCTCCGAAAACCGTAAAATTAGTTAGTGGGACATAAAAACCAATAAAATTATTTTAAAAATCCGAAAATGAAGCCAACCTCCAGGTTGAGATTTAACATGCATAGTACGTACAAAGACTGTGATCTTACATGTGCATGTTTTATATCCTGTGTTAAACATTAAATATTTCATTTCATTTTAATCTGTGATTGAACAACTAAGTACTTGTGCCACGGATAGGACCTTACAAATATCAGTTGAACGCTCTTCAGGCTGTCCTGTATTTTAAATACGCGTACGGTATATACATACATATAATTATGCACGTTAGAAAGAAGCTACTGTGCAATGTGATACTGTATGGAGGTGAAATATCTTTGTATGCTAGTGGTCTAACGTCGCACTAACGCACTGAATGTTTTCGGCCGATGCAAGTATGGGAAAGGGCTAGGATTGGGATGGTAGCGTTCGTGGCCTTAATTAAGGTGTGAAAATGGGAAACCACTGGAAAACATCTTCATACCTGCCAACGGTGGTATTCGAACCCAACATCTTCCGAATGCAAGCTCACATCCACGTACCTCTAACCGCACGGCCAACTCGCTGTAAGATTAATAGAATATCAAGTACAGATAGAACGAGTTTGAAGCCCTGAAATATAATGGTATAGAGAAATGCAACAGGCAGGATTGGTGACCTGTATCATACATAAATGAAGAGATGTTGAATCAAGCTGGTAAGAAAAGTAAAGTGGTCAGAGCGGAATAATGGCATAAATATGAAAAGATTAGCATGGGATAGGGTAATGTGGAAAAGTGTTTTGAACTAATTTATCAACTTATTAAATGTCAATGATAATGAAAAGGTTAATAATTAACCATTGTGAAGATTTCATAACCCTCACTCACTGCAATTTGGTTACCAACTTGTATTCTTCATTTTCTTAATTGTATATAAAACCATAGAAACCATAGAAACTCGAGAGGAAACGGTTGCTTTAAGAAAGATTGTTCACTTTTGATGGCAGAGGAAAAATACATACTATCAAGTGGATGTGTAGAGAGGTGGTCTATAAACGAAATATCATGAATATATAAATAAAAATATAGTTCTTTATACAAACACTCTTACTCTTATTTAAATAATTTGTTGAGGATGAGCCAGTTCCCACGTACCTTGCAGTAGCGAGGTCCTGGGGTCACTCAGAGGTTACTGGAGATCAAGTGGTCAACAAAGCCGACTGCAGCCTCTTATAGTCCAGCCGGAGTGCGCGTCATTTTGTAATCAACCAAACGTGACCGGCCCGAACAAGTGAGCGCCGATTTGTTCTGATTCCACATCCGGTGCATTCATGCAATTTGTGAAGGTAACTAGACGACCGAACTCTGCTTTCATTTCCTGAGCTTCTCGAGTTTCCTTTAGAATGAAGTTAGTTATTGACATGGCTTAACCGATCAAGAGACTATGGGATTGGTCCTGAGACCATGCCTCGTTCCTCAACATCGCCTACCTCCTTATTCTAGGCTAGTCCTGGTGTTTGAGTAGAGTCTGCGGTAATTTCAACTGTTGATCTCATACCTTGTTTTTCTCTTCTTGTGCCTTCACCTCACAGACGTTTCGCTATTACCTGGAGGGATTCTTCCTATTTTGTGTTTCCCATATCAGAATTCCAGTATCTCGCATGTCAAACTATTGTCGGAAGTTCCGCGTCCAGGACAATTTTCTCAGCTCACGCCCACCTTCCCATTTATCTTATGTCAAAATTATGAAGGAACAAACCGGCCGCGATATTGGACGTATCCTACGCACACATTTGGATTTTACAGGAAATTACGTAAAGAAGTGAGCATTATCCCAGTCGGAAAACAAAGAAGTGCTGGCGGGATGTAGTGTTTACAGTGCGCTATGTCTTCTGGTATGGGCTAGAATAAATTTGTTTCTTTCATTGACCTGTCTCAGTCACATCCTTGGCTTTGACAATATGAAAGTGACCGAGGTACGAGCGATTCTAGTAATACCGTTCCTTATGCAGCCAGTCCCTGTTATGAATGGTGTGAAAATATCGCTCATAGGGTCGGTTGGTGCATGCATTTCAGTGGGCTTGGCAGACTGATATGTAATAGCAACTTCTGGCTTAGTGAGGAAAGCAACGGGAAACGACCTCACTCCTCATTTCCCTAGTATGCCTCTTCAGTGACACCTAGGCTATCCATGACAGCTGTTGGTGGAGCTGTAGAGGATCAAACCAGCCTTCGGGCTGAATACCGAACATACCGACACAGATTAACTGTGAGCAGGTAGATAAACACGAAATACCTTACATATTGTGAAGAGAGAGGAAAATAACCATTACCCAGTGGCGTGCGGTGAACATATTCGTTACCCCAGCTGCAAAAATGTTTTTTTTTTAATGTAAGCAATCGTAGCCCACTACACTCTCTAAAGCAAACATTACCATTTTATGAACTCACTTGATATCTAAGTGGAAATATAACAGGCAAAAAGACCAAACAATAAATAAATAAATAAATAAATAAATAAATAAATAAATAAATAAATAAATAAATAAATAAATAAATAAATAAATAAATACATAAAATTTTAGGTATTAAAAACAAACACCATGGCACTACAGCCCTTGAAGGGCCTTGGCCTACCAAGCGACCGCTGCTCAGCCCGAAAGCCTGCAGATTACGAGGTGTCGTGTAGTCAACACGACGAATCCTCTCGGCCGTTATTCTTGGCTTTTGAGACCGGGGCTGCTATCCCACCGTCAGATAGCTCCTCAATTCTAATCACGTAGGCTGAATGAACCTCGAACCAGTCCTAAGGTCCAGGTAAAAATCCCTGACCTGGCCGGGAATCGAACCCAGGGTCTCCGGGTAAGAGGCAAGCACGCTACCCCTACACAACGGTTTAGGTATTAAAGAAAATTTGAAATATAACTCACATGAATAATCTTTGGGGGTGAATTCAGCTGTGTATTTGCCCAGTAGCTGGTACTTTGCAGTCGGGAAGGGGGGTTCAAATCCAGTCGAGATTTTTAATGTGAAAGAGAGTTTGGTGCACCTTGAAGAATTCCTCCGAGATGACATTTTGCCATTCTGCCTACCGTTTTGGTCACTAAAGTAGTGAGCAGTAAATAATGAAATTATTAATTTCATGTTGCTTAGTGACAGAGTGGTCTGTCCTGAATCA
This sequence comes from Anabrus simplex, assembly GCF_040414725.1. Classification (NCBI taxonomy): domain Eukaryota; kingdom Metazoa; phylum Arthropoda; class Insecta; order Orthoptera; family Tettigoniidae; genus Anabrus; species Anabrus simplex. The sequence continues at coordinate 190,498,894 of NC_090265.1, forward strand.
TGTCGACAACATTGACATTCTCTTTTAAAGGTGAACTCCATTTTTCTCTCCTGCGTAGCAAAGTAGCGAACAGTTCTTTCAAAAAATGAATCTTTATGGCGAACGTCTTCCAGTAATGCTGCTTCATTGGAAAGCAGTACCAAACTTGAAAGTATTTTTTCTCCCGTTCTGTTCCTTGAGTAGGTTTTTATTATTTTTAAAGCTGAGAAGGTCCTTTCCACCGACGCAGTAGACACTGGTACGGTACAAATGATCGCATTGTGGGAAACAACACATTCATGATCGTTCTGAAAAGAGAATTCAAATGGACTCTTTTCATCCAACTCCTCGCTACTGTAGAACACCGTTAGTTCGTTTCTCAATCTAATTTCATCGAAATGGCCAGGGCATGAATTTAGAAGACTAGAAATTTCAGCCTGAGGCAGGTTTTTCTGATAAATTTCACACTTTCCTTTCTCCGCAGATATTAGTCCTAAGAAGTTCAGTTTTCCATAATCCTGAAAATGCATTTCGAGGCAGCTGTCAACATTATCAAATATTTCACAGTAAATTTGTTTGTAATCAGGACTGTTTATTTTAGTTGGTTCACTTATTTCTTGTGCTGTTTCTGAATAGGTGGACTTAAATTCGCTTCTTAACGAATAAAATGGCCTTCCGAATTTCATCTCATTCACCGCAATGAGGTAACCTGTCACTGGAGCTAAAATTTCATTCTTCGAGGGAATTGCGTAGCATTGAGTTAAAAAACTTCACACAGATCACTTCTGTGAATGAAAACGGTGCTCAATAACCTCTTTGTATACACTGACTGAGCAAATGTCATGGGATAGCGGAGCACTGATGCGCAGGTGTGTTGTCTGCGCACCACACGCCCCTGTGCCAGCGGCAGTTGTGTAGGAGACCTTGTGAGCAGTGGCTGTGCATGCGACAGGTGTAACATGGAACGTCGTCGTGAGCTGACACCGTTCGAACGAGGTGTGGTGGTCGGTGCCCGACGGATGGGAAGTGCGATTTCGGAAGTGGTGCGGGAATTCGGCTTCACACGATCAACCGTGTCCAGGGTGTGTCGTGAATGGTTGAATGCGGGTATCACCGTCCACAACAGACGAACGACCGGCCGTCCAGCCACCCTCGATGACCGTGACCGGCGACATCTGAGGCGGATTGTCAATAGTGACAGACGGGCAACCGTGCAACAAATCACGGCTCAATTCAACACATGCCGTGCTAGACACGTCTCCCAGTGACAATCCGTAGGAACATGGGTTCTATGGGGTATGGGAGCCGGCGCCGCACACGGGTGCCACTGTTAACCCAACGTCATCGGGCACAACGACGCGCATTTGTCGCCAGTCACCAGGGATGTACACTGGAACAATGGCGTAACGTGATATGGTCGGACGAATCACGATTTCAACTGCACCATGCCGATGGGAGGCACCGTGTGTGGCACAGACCACATGAAGCGATGGATCCTGCCTACCTCGAAGATGTGGTCCAGAGCGCTGGTGTCTCTGTTATGGTCTGGGGTGCATTTTCCTGGTATGGAATGGGCCTCCTAGTTGTTCTGGAAGAGACTTTGAATGGTACGCGGTATGTTGAGTTGCTCGGAGACCATCTCCACCCATTTTTGGTCTTCCAGCGCCCAGAAGTTTCTGCGGTGTTTCAAGATGATAACGCGCCGCTACATCGCTCCCACGTCGCCCGAGAATGGTTCCAGGAACATGCAGCGGAGATCCAACGACTGCCATGGCCACCCAGAAGCCCCGATATGAACCCTATCTAGCATATCTGGGATGTCCTGGAACGCAGGCTCCGTGCCATGGATCCTGCACCCACGAACAGACCAGCATTGGCGGCCGCTCTCCAAACGATTTGGTGTCAGGGACTTGTCGACTCACTTCCAGTGCGTCTCACTGCAGTTCGCAGGGCCAGAGGAGGCCCCACACGCTATTAGGTGACTATCCCATGACATTTGCTAAGTCAGTGTAGTTCCACGTAGTAAGTGAAACACTAGGAAGTCTCCTATGCAAATACTCTTTCAGGAATGTAGCCCGTTTAGCTGAACGTGAAAAGAAAGCAGTAATACCATTAAGAGAGCTAAATATATTTTGCATTCAGACAACTTGTTTACAGTATGGGACAAAACTAGATTTAAGCGGTTCGCGTAGCAATGAATAAATAAAGCTTGAGGATGTGTTCTTTTAATTAAAGCTTGTACTCCATTCGTATGTCCGGCCATTGCAGCAGCTCCATCGTAAGACTGCACAATTAACTTTTTATTACAGTCAAACTCAGTCAAATATTGTCTTGCTATTTCTGAAATGCCTAAACATGTTATGTTTTCAATGACGTCACTGTACCCGACAAATTTTTTCTTTGTTTTCCCATTGTAAACATAACATATAACAACGGAGAGTTGTGCATTGTTGGAAACATCAGTCGTCTCATCCACTAAAACTGAAACAAACTTGGCTACTTTCAATTTAGGTTTTGTTTCTTCCAGCAACGAGTTTGCCACTGCATCGATTAAACATTATGAATTATATCTGATACACCCCTAACACCTGTGGATGTCTCTTAGTGGGTTTTCAAGAGAGGATCATATTCTGCAGTGTATTTTAACAGCTCGATGTAGTTACCCCTATTAACTGAGGTTTCACACTCGTCGTGCCTTCAGAAAAAAGTTCTTGCTTACATAAAAAGCACACAACATTAACAAGACGCTTCAAGAGTTCCATGTTTTGTTTTACCCACTCGTTATGAAATGTGATTCCCCGTTTGAGCTGGGCATCTAGTTGTGTGTCCACCCTAATTTTACCAAACGACGCTGAGAGATAACATGTTCTGATGTGTCCTATAGTCTGTTCGTGAGAAGCAGCTGCATTGGTAAAATTTCCCAGATTAATATGTCCCGTTTTAGTCCAGCTTGTTTTTCTGTCTTTAGCAAAAGGAAGGCAAGACCAACAGAACAGAGCATTCACTTTGGTGCATCCTGTCAACCAAACATATTTTTCGTACGAGGAAGCAGTGAAGTGCCTAGTGAAACCTTTTACTTGTTTTGTTAAGGCTGGTAGATCTGGAGTTGGTCTACCTTCTTTAATAAGCCTGCATTTTTCGTGGACGGGTCTACCTGAGAAAGGTTTTTAAAGAATATTTTCCTCTACACACTCGCACATATTTTCAAATTGATATTCACGGCAGTGACGACACCACCATAACTTAATCTACAGCATCAGGACGCATAACACACGTTATATTCATGAATAACGGCACAGAACTCACGAAAACTTCACCTGTAATCCAGGAGAAACACTACAAAAATTCACTATATACCACCATTACAGGCAACCAAATACAACATTCGCTTAGCTCTGTGTTCATGCTGGGCAACCTAAATATTTTTCTACGACTATCGGAAAACATACTGTACACGTGTCATCAATGAATTGCTCGAAAACAAGTCTATACATGCCGAAATCCAAAAATAAAATAAATTCTTTTATATTGCAATTGATTTCATAAACAGGCTCTATTTTTATTAGCAAGACGATGTGTAAGTGGCTGTACTGTTAACTTGTTGATATTTTTATTGTAGCCTCTAGTGTGTGGCGCCGAACACTTCGAGTGTCAAGTATTAAAACTAACGGGTCCTACCTGATCTTGCTGGCCCGTCACCGTAAATTGCTGTCTGGGGAGGGGCCACAGCTTCAAGGACAAGGAAGCTTCAAGTGTATGCGTCATCCAAGCGACTTAAATTTCGATTGGGTAGCTCTCTTTCGCGCTGGCAAGGAAACCCAGCTCGCTGGAGAAGCTGAACTGAGGTAGTGCGAGCGGATCGTCGAGACAGCTGTACTTGGCCTAGATATTAGCAGTTTTTTTAAACTTTATAAAAAGCGTTCTAAGGAATAATAAAATATAAATAAAATGTTATTTACCAAGCAGCGCTGGGGTAGATGGGGTTCAGTGTACGCCACTGCCACTATCGTCTCCGTACAGCTTTGGCTTTGAGTAGAAATTGGGTAGTGACTTGAGCATCGTCCATCAGTAGAGTAATTCCTCCCTACATTCTTGGTTTGGAGAGAGATCTTCGTATCGAGATGATCATAAACTGAAGTAACTCCTCCGTACACCCTTGTCTCAGTGGGTAGTTTTTCATTGTCCTAGAATGGAGTAGGCTCCTCCATCGTGCGCAGTGTGAACATTATCGTCTAGGTTACCTGCGCGTCAGTATTGTTATTAATACAGCTTTGGTTCAACAACAGGACACCTGTTACCCATTTGCCTTTAAAACAGATCTGTGTTGTTGACACGACTGCGGAAATTTTGGATTAATAACATCTCATAACTGATAGCTTCTCCAAATGCACAGCATCTGCAACTTCGACACTCAATATCGATTCAGGCCCATTGATCGTAACAGAGGTTGTCGACTGCACGGCGGCCGCTCTTGCTTCACCGCGCGCCCCTTTATTATGCTCCCTGAACCTTCTTCGCTTCTCAGTATTAATTAGTGGTACCTTTATAGATTCAGCGCGAAAATTTTTGTTGATCACGCCATTCAGAACGACCAGCAGTGCTCGTACTCAGCTGATAGGCCTTCACCAACTCGGCTTTCTGGCGTTCCCTGCACTGTCTGGTCCGTTCAGCCCCATTCATGGTGGATTTTCTTGGGCTTATTTACCTGTATGCGAACGTTTCTCCAATTTCAACTGGAGAAAATCGGCCATTGAAATGCGATCTTACGCTGACTACTCACTAAACCCAGTTTACATGCTCATAAAACCCACACTGACATTTCTGATTAGACATCACTATTTTACCGAGAAAATAGGTTTGTTGTCGGGCTTCATGGCTAAACGGTTAGCGTGCTGGCCTTTGGTTACAGGGGTCCCGGGTTGTTCGATACCCGGCAGGATCGGGAATTTTGACCATCACTGGTTAATTTCGATGGCACGGGGGCTGGGTGTATGTGTCGTCTTCATCATCATTTCATTCTCATCACGACGCGCAGGTCAGCTACGGACGTAAAATCAATATACCTGATCTGGCGAACCGAACATGTCCTCGGACACTCCCGGTACTAAAAGCCATACACCATTTCATTTCAATAGCTTTGTTTAGTAAGTGAATGCCATTTAGTGGATCTAAATCGAACGATGTATGTAATAACAGCCCCTCCTCGAAGTTGAGTGTGCACTCGAAACTGTACTCGAGCTACTCCCACTCGACACGTTATCCGGTACACCTAGTCTCGTATTGAGGGATATATGCATAAATCTCTGATAGCTGAATGAAATAAATCGATCAGTAGCTTCGTATGGTATGAAGGTCTCAAAATCCTGCATAATTTCTTTTAGCCAAAATTTCAAGCCTGCACCTCTACCGGCAGACCAATTTGTAAGACGTTATCACTTCTAAAGAAATGTCAGTGTTTCTGGTATGCCGGGACTGAAGTTTTTCGAAACGTTATCATGACGAAAATAGTGTCCGTGATTCTGGTATGCCAGGAGGTAAGTTCCTCGTTGTCATGACGAAAATATTGTCGGTGATTCTGGTATGCCGGGAGGGAAGTTCCTCGTTGTCATGACGAAAATATTGTCGGTGATTCTGGTACGCCGGGAGGGAAGTTCCTCGAAACGTTGTCATGATGAAGATAGTGTCGGTGATTCTGATACGCCGAGAGGGATGTTTCTCCAAACGTTATCATGACTAAAACAGAGTCGGTTATTCTGGTATGTCAGGAGAGAAATATTTATTGGAACGTTATCATGACGAAGAAAGTTTCGCTGATTTTGTTATGCTATCTACTGAGCGAGTTGGCTATGCGGTTAGGATCGCGCAGCGGGGAGCTTGCATTCTGGAGGTAGTGGGTTCGAGCCATACTGTCGGCAGCCCTGAAGATGGTTTTCCGTGGTTTTCCACTTTAACAACAGGAAAATGCTGGGGCTGTACCTTAATTAAGGCCACGATCGCTTCCTTCCCACACCTAGCCCTCTGCAGTCCCATAATCGCCATAACACCTACCAGGTGTATGCATATGTTTTTCAGGTTTTTGTGGTAAAAAAAAAAACGGGTAATTTTCAAGAGAAATTCATTTTTAAAATTCAAAATATTGGCCATCGGCTTCTACACACTTCGCCCATCTTTCGGGTAAGTTATGAATACCATGGCAGAAAAACGCTTGTCTTCTGCGGCAAACCATTCGTCGAGCCATTTTCCAACTTCCTCGAAGTTGCTGAAGTGCTGCTCTGCGAAGAGGTGGTGGTTAGATGGCGCCAGGTCGGGGCAGTACTGCGGATGCGGAAGGATGTTCCATCCAAGCGATTTCAAGGTGTCTTTAATTGGTTTTGCTGTGTGAGACGCCGCATTGTCGTGTAACAAAATTACTTTGCCATGTCTTCTGGCCCATTCTGGTCGTCTTTCGATTAATGCGTGATTTAAATTAATCATTTGTTGATGATAGCGTTGTGCATTGACGGTTTCTCCGGGCTTCAAGAGTTCATAATACACACTACCGTACTGGTCTCACCAGACACAAACCATGGTATTCTTGCAGAAGCGATTTGTCGAAACCATGTCTCATATGTTCTAGTCGATGGAGCGTGTTCACCATATGTTTCTACCAGCAATCGACGACTTTACACAGCCTTTTCCTTTTTATTAAATAAGAAAAGCAATGCGTGTCGAAAATGTTCTTTTTCAGGCACAAACGTTTTTTATCATTCAATTATCATGTCGACTCAACTTGTATGTGTTGGTACGTTAATGCCAGACTAAACAAACTGATGTATGTGTCAAATTCATACGCTGCGTACTCTTCGCTGGCGCAATCTCTCAGTGAAACCGGAAAAGACTTCTGCATACGCCTGTTATCTGTGTCGGTGCGACGTAAATAATAATAAGTGATTTGCCATCTGACACGTTTCCTCCGTACATCCTTACTTTAGAGTGAGAATTACGTAGTGAGGCGATAATCAACTGAGAACGAAATATCTCCTCCGTACATCCTGTGTTTGGAGTGAGAATTACGTAGTGAGGGGGTGATTATCTGAGAATGAAATGTATTCTCCATACATCGTGAGCCTGTCGATTAGCAAGGAAGTTAAGAACAAAATATACAACTTTTATTAGTGTTAGTGTTTCTGGTATGTCAGGAGGGAAGTTTCTCGAAACGCCATCACGTCTGATTTTGGTATGTCAGGAGGGAAGTTTCTGGAAATGTCAAGATGAACGACCAATTGTAGACTCTGCAGAAACTCCTGCAATTGGCGGTCACTTTGACACTGCAGTTTTGAAATTCAAGTGCAGGAGGGCCAATATGACATTTTTCACTGTGGACGAGAAACTTGCGGCTGCTATATGGGTGCAGGAGCGGACACATATCTCTCAGCATTTTAAAGCTCATTTATATAAGTTACTGTCGACTTGAGATAATGTGTTGAGCTGGGAGAACGAAGCTGTGCAGTGAGAGACCCAGTCTATAGTTCGATAAGCAACGAAATTAAGAACAAAATATGCACGTTTAGGGATGAGTGATCACATGAAGAACGAAATTACCTTTCCCTGTGCCTATCGGTGAAATAACGGGCATTAGTTTCTTTTGCTGGCGGTTCAACGTCGCTTAACACACTGAAGGTGACGCAAGGATGGGAAAGGTCTAGGACTGGGAAGGAAGCGACCGTGGCTTTAATTAAGGTACAGTCCCAGCATTTGTCTAGTGTGAAAATGGGAGAACCATGGAAAACCATCTTCAGAGCTGTCGGATATAACATTGAGCGTATGCTAGATTAGTTGCATCTTGATCCTGCAACCATAACCGTCCCTCATCCCCTTCCATCCACACCACTTCCGAGGTGGGACCTCCAAAATAAATACACACTGAAGGATGGGAAATGTCTAGGACTGGGAAGGAAGAGGCCGTGGCTTTAATTAAGGCACAGCCCCAGCTGTGCTGCTATCTGTCCTAAAGTGGCAGCGAGCAACTAGGTGGACTAGCTATGGCTAGGCCGGAACACCGCCACTTATACCAAGAAATTGAACACTGGGGTCCACCTGTGGGCAGGCATGACGGCTTTTCATTATTTAGTCCGTATTTATTCGACAGACTCGTCAATAGGGTATCGTTTCTTCAAAAGATAATGCTTGGTAATGTCCGAAGATGCCAATGGCAAGAGTGATAAACACTGATAGTGCAGTTCCTGAACGAAACATTTCCACGCCATGAGGTTGGACGCAGAACTGAACACTGCATTTATCACACCACCGATATTCTATTAATGGTGATTTAAAGACTGCTCTTTCACCACATTCTATGTAGGGACGCCATAAATGCTCCGCAAAACCAACAAGACAACATAACGCCGTATCTGTCTATTCAGAGGTCACAGTGGAAATCACAATGTTAAGTGGAAGTACGATCATTATTTCTTTTGCACCAAACTGAGCTCGATAGCTTCAGTCGCTTAAGTGTGGCTAGTATCCAGTATTCGGGAGATAGTGGGTTCGAACCCCAATGTCGGCAGCCCTAAATATGGTTTTCCATGGTTTCCCATTTTCACACCAGGCAAATGCTGGGGATGTACCTTAATTAAAGCCACGGCTGCTTCCTTCCCATTCCTATCCCTTTCCTGTCCCATCGTCGCCATAAGACCTATCTGTGTCGGTGCGACGTAAAGCAACTTGTAAAATTAAAATGTAAAAAATCTTTTGCCCCGAGTTTATGTGAAAAATTCGTATTATTTTCTATAAGCTGATTTTTCGACCCCTTGCTGGATACTTTTCTCCAGAGCAGTATTAAAATTCTATGATGTGATTTACAAGTAATTACCACCACACGTACCGCATGTCCTTCAGGACCTTCAGGTAAGGAATGTCAAATGAAATGTACTCCTAAACCAAACCAAACCCCATGACATTACAGCCCTTGAAGGGCCTTGGCCTACCTAGTGACCGATGCTCAGCCCGAAGGCTTGCAGATTACGAGGTGTCATGTGGTCAGCATGACGAATCCTCTCGGCCGTTATTCTTGGCTTTCTAGACCGGGGCCGCTATCTCACCGTCAGATAGCTCCTCAATTCTAATCACGTAAGCTGAGTGGACCTCGAACCAGCCCTCAGGTCCAGGTAAAAATCCCTGACCTGACTGGGAATCGAAGCCGGGGCCTCCGGGTGAGAGGCAGGCACGCTACCCCTACACCACGGGGCCGGCGAAACGTACTCCTATCCTCATTTACAGAACTAGGCCGATTCCATTTTTCTTTATAATACCTTTTTATAAAAATTTCTGTAAGTAAACCAAATAGTAAGTCATCTCCGTAGACACCACTGAAACCGTTGCAGGAGTGGAAGGAAGACGATTCTAATTTCCGTAACTTTCACTGTTATTTATTCGTGTCAGTAGCACAATATAGATTATAGGAGCATATTAGAAAATTAAATAAAATACATAAAATTACAATAATTACATCAAAACTTTGACTTAACGATAAGTAGGATAGAGCAGTTATCTCTATCTAGATATAAAAGGGGGCTTCTATCCTAGGGGCTAATATACAAGATGGCGGTCGCGCGCAACTACCTAGTGCTAGGGCTCTCGAGGCAAGATTCCATGGGTATATACATTAGACTAACTTTAAGGAGCTGGGCTACGAGCTAATGGTGATACATTGTTCTTATAGGCCTAACTTTGGAGAACTGCATCAGAGGCTCACAACATGTAACGTATGACCTATTAGTCTTGTCGGTTTAACTTTCGGCAACTGAGGCAAGGGCTGCTAGACAAGATGACTGCTATACTCTGTTCGTATAGACCTAACTAGAGAGCTACCTCAGGGGCTTACAACTTATAACTTATGACCTATTAGTTTTATCCCCAAGAATTAATATTGTACCGGGCGGTACACCTCCACGCCGCTAATTTAAAAGTTGCACCTGTTGAAACTCCTCTGCTGGAGGAAGTCTGAACTTTATTGACGGTATTAATTTTCAAGTTTCTCAGAAGATGTCACTACCTGGAAATTTTGGAGTTTTTGAACTGTGTCATTTTCGACGTATTTTTGTTTTGCTTGTAGTAAGAAGTGTGAACTTTCTCTTCTAGAGGACACTACTGAAGATCAACAATAGTGCACCCTAGTGCGGAGTGAAAGAACTGTTTTTTGGAGAAATTTTTATTTCAAAAGTTTGTTTCTTGTTAAATTTCTTTCTGTTATTGTTTAAGTTGGCTGTATACCCCTCTCTTTCCCCTTGTTTTGTATTTACCCAATCCCGAATTTCTTTTATTAATTGCTGACCAATCCGAGGTATCTTCCCCCAACTTGAATATGTTGCTGTATCCTACCCAATAAAGACTTTGTGGGAGGGTGTTTTCATTCCCCTAACGCCTCGAACCTTCCGCGAGAGGATATAAACTGCTGATTTTAGGGTCTCCGGGCGACTTCTGTTCCATCTTTCAGTGTGTATAGTACATAGCAGGGGGCGGGAAGCGCCTCTTTCTCCGGCTGCGGTCAACAACCAGGTAATGGCCAATTAATAACTTCTTTCTTTGCTAGCTCAGCAGTTTAACTCTCGGGGCGGGTCCGAAGTTTTTCCGTTAGGTAACCTTCCCTAAAAATGTAAAGAATCTGGTATCTATTTTATCTTTTAAACTACGTATTGGGATAGAGAGTGCTTAACCCTCTCGATCTCCCACTCATATTGTTTTGAGGTGAACTTTTTTTCTCAACCTATTCTTCCTTAACATTATGTAAATTTGTTTCTTTTCTAAAGTCACCTCCGTAGTATGGGATTAGCCCTTGCATCAGTGGCCTAAGAGCCAAATTAGGTTTTAAAAACAAAGTGTATTAGGAGTGCAGATCGCCTCCTCTCAAATTGTTATTTTGGAGGTCATGTAATCAACCTTCTTTTCATTTAATAGACCTCAGTAGGTTGGGTATTTTACCCCTGTGTCTATGTCCAGTGAGGACAACTCGAAGGTGGAGTTTGGTGTGGCCTTTGAGAGGCTTAAAGTTGAGAGCGAGTGGCTCTTTTTGAAAATTGAGTGTTGTATGCCTCGTGGAGGCTTTTCAGTGTAATTTGGAGCAAGGGCTCCTAGGCATGAATGGGGTTTTCTGCCCCTCTGTTGAAACTTGTGTTTGGGGTAAAACTGAGCTGATTGCCCAAGCATTGTGAAGTCAGGGCGCGAAGCCCAAATCCTGTAAATATTGTAACTACCCTTTTGACTTGCTACTTTGTACCTGCCATGCTTGTTATTTCCTTATTTTGAAAAGAAAATATAACCTTGTTAAATTTTAAATTAATTTTACTTTCGTAGCTTGAGACCCGTTCACACCCGCACCTTCTTTCACCTCTACCTACCGCTAAAACACGGTAACAAATATGATACTCATTTCTGCCCCAGGCTGAATGAATCATATGTGTCTCTCCAGAAATGAATATCTTGTCCCTAAATTTATGGACTTCCTGACGGGGAATCCATACGAACATGCCTTTATCGCCTCAGTTAGACAGAGCCCTGGTGAAATCGTTTTATAAACAATCATTTACTGTGAGTGTACAGTATTCTAAACATCATAACATGTTGTAAATTCTTGAAGTTACGGAAAGAGACGTGTGAAGCCAAGTGTACCACCACGGAAGGCAGAATTGAACTCCATAAGACTTAAATTGTTGAGACTTCAGGCATGAGGATTAGTATTTTATGTTTCTTCTGCACCACACCCTGGTGAGGTCGCGGGTGTGAACTGTGTCGCACAGGTGAATTTGGCTCTGTTTTACGGCCGGATGCCCTTTTTGATGCAACTCTTATGCGTCTTCCTGTGGTTGTTATTGGAGTGGTGTGTTAAGTTGTGCAGCTTATAATAATTATGAATAGGTGTGTTTTGAAACAATCACAATCACCCAGTCTCCGATTCAGAGGAATTAACCATATGCACTTTAAAATCCCTGACCCAGCCGTGAATCAAATCCTGGAACCTCTGAACCCAAGGCCTCAACACCGCTCATTCAGCCAAGGAGCTGGACAGCCATTACAATTAGTATGATTATTAACAATTGCTCTAATAATTATTTCCTATCCTGCTGAACTGTTTTGAACTCTCATTAAGTAACATAGGATTTCAACCGATTACATAGTGGGTCTCGACCATGGCTGGTCCATAGTTCGATAGCTCTGCACTCCGATCGGCCAACCGAGCAGAGGAGGGGTGGTCACGGCTCTACTATGGCTCTACACCTCTGTATTCGGGAGCCGGAGAGGGGTTGGTTCCCACCGTCTGCTGTCTTGAGGACAGTTTCCGTGGTTTTCCATTCTCCTGCACTAAGGCGAATGCCGAGACATTTCCTAGTATAGCCTAGGCCACGGCCGCCAAACCTCACTTTCTCCGCACACCTCTTTCTCCGATACAAATCTCCTGGCCTGAGAGACGGCATCACCGTCTAGGAGGCCCGCCTCCCCCTTCAGTTTGGGGAACGAAAACATTGAGTAGTGGTAGTAATAGTAGAAAAGGAATAGAACTTAGGATGTAGTGGCTGTAGTCCTAATTGAAGTGCAGCACCCACATTTGACTGTTAACGGCAGTGGGAAATACTCTACTAGAACCTTAATTGGAGAAAATAGTGGGTGGACTAGGATATCATTTAAACTTCTTTGTTTGTCTGAGATGTTGGAAATATTACACGAGCCGACGCCTTGAAGTGTGTATCAGAACGATTTGTTGTCTGATAAAGTTTTTTACGTTCCATTATAGAAAAGAAAACCACTTTCACGTGCGCAGCAACACACACATCAGGGTGAAAGAACAGTGGACCGAGCTTGATAGCTGCAGTCCCTTAAGGGTGATCACTATCCAGTATTTGGGAGATAGTGGGTTCGAACCCCACTGTCGGCAGCCATGAAGATGGTTTTCTGTGGTTTCCCATTTGAACACCAGGCAAATGCTGGGGCTGTACCTTCAAAAAGGCCACGGCTGCTTCCGTCCCACTCCTTGCCCTTTCCTATCCCATCGTCGCCATAAGACCTATCTGTGTCAGTGCGACGTAAAGCAGCTTGTAAAAGGAAAAGAAAAAATGAACAGTGTGAGGCGACTTACAGGAACGTGATATCGGAGCAGCGGAAAAGAGCCTAAACGAGCGCTCTTGCTTCAAGAACCACGTTTTATGCATCTCTGCTGTAGATATTGAGAATATAATTAGTATCTGAATGACATGTCTTGGAAAATGAGCTCCATAAATGGCAGTAACTCTTCATGGTTCACCCTGTAGATCCAGGTCTGCGTTTCACTCTCGAGCCTACAATTCCTTTAAACGTGGTCGAAAACATGTTTAAAATATATTTATAAATATCGTCCGGCTCCATGGCTAAATGGTTAGCGTGCTGGCCTTTGGTCACAGGGGTCCCGGGTTCGATTCCCGGCAGGGTCGGGAATTGGAATTTTAACCTTGATTGGTTAATTTCGCTGGCATGGGGGCTGGGTGTATGTGTCGTCTTCATTATCATTTCATCCTCATCAAGACGCGCAGGTCGCCCACGGGAGTCAAATCAAAAGACCTGTAGCTGGCGAGCCGAACTTGTCCTCGGACACTCCCGGCACTAAAATCCATACGCCATTTCATTTTTTCTGAATATCATTGAGGAAAGACGTTCATCTAGCCCAGTCAACAAGCTTTGGTGTTGCTGGACTCAATCTTTCTGTATCTTGACTCAATCACAGTCATGAACTATTTTCTCATCATATTTTTACTGTGGATACGCACAGTTTTCAATTAAATTTTGATATCTGCGGGCGAAGCAGGATTGATGAGATTAACTACCTCGTCACGCTAACAGTGTGGTTCTTGTTAAATGCCTCAGGTTGTATAACCAAACTCCAGCTCCATTACCTTGCTAATAACATGCTGAAGGCGTATTTGGTCGTTCTGCTTCAGTAAGCGTTATGGTTCCTTCTGTACGAGAGGATTTCCGCACGATATCCATGAACATCTTTCCTCAATGATATTCAGAAGTATATTTTCAAACGACATGTTTTCGAACAGCTTCTATGTCGAATATTTTTCTCGTACCTTTCTTTCTTTCTTTCTTTCTTCTTCATTTGTTTGTTACTTCCCTTTTTCTTTCTCTTTCTTTTTTCTTACTTTCATTTTTCTTTCTTTCTTTCTTTCTTTATCGTATGGTGTTCAGTGCCGGGAGTGTCCGAGGACACCCTCAGCTCGCCCGGCGTAGGTTTTTAGTTGACACCCATGGGCAACTTGCGCACCTGGATGTGGGGTGATGATGATGTAGGAAGAGGATGAAACCTGATGTCGGCACAAAATACCCATGGGTCTGCTCAAGGCTCAACGTCTCCATCCGACCGGACAGGTTTCGAATTGAATCCATGCTTTTGGCACGCAAACTAGTTATTAGAAATTGTATAACACCGCCTCACATACACTGCAGCCAACATTCTGGTGGCGAAATCGTTCTCCACCAACGGGACTCTAGCAGAAAGGTAAACGATGGTCACATTAAAACTGCTAACATGTTTTTAAAGAAGTTCTGTAAAGTAAAGAAGTTTAAAAACAAAATTCACATCTGACGAAGACCGTATCTATTTTTAATGTCTACTTTTCAAATGTTTTACAATTAAACATAGTGTATATATAATTATAATGACTTTTTACAATGAGACCGCTTCAAAACAAAATACCTTTCATTAATAAATACTTGCATTTAATTATTTCCACTACTACCATTCGGTGACTGATTACGTTACTGTGCGAAATATTCGCACGGGTCAGCTAGTACCACAATAATTCCAAACTACATTTAGACGTATCCTAATTGCAACAGGCTAACTGAAACAACAAAAATGTAATTAAAACTCAAACCTTATCAGAAAGTTTTTATTTTTATTTCCAAAAACTAGTATAAATTAAAACTACCCTTAAATGGCGAATGATCGAGAGTGAAAATGATAAATTACGCCGGAGACATGAACTACCTACTCAGAACTACAAGTAAGTTATCGGAATACAGAAATAAGCTGATTATTATTTATGTTTTCTTGACTACGCTATACCCTTTGTTCTCAATCGTAACAGACAATGCAATATTTGAATACGAAGAGCGGCAATAATCGATAACAATACGACTGTTAACTATTCCGCGAGTGAAGTAGTGTATATTCTGTTGAATTCCCCTTTGAAATAAACGCAATTTATAAAAGTATCATGTTATTTAATTAAATAAAATTATTTATTACCGTGTCCGGCTCCATGGCTAAATGGTTAGCGTGCTGGCCTTTGGTTACAGGGGTCCTGGATTCGATTCCCGGCAGGGTCGGGAATTTTAACCATAACTAGTTAATTTTCCTGGCACGGGAGCTGAGTGTATGTGTTGTCTTCATCATCATTTCATCCTCATCACGACGTGCAGGTCGCCTACGGCAGTCAATTCAAAAGACCTGCACCTGGCGAGCCGAACCCGTCTTGAGATCTTCCGGCACTAAAAGCCATACGCCATTTCATTTCTTTCATTTCAATTATTACCGTTGTGATAGGTGGAACCACTGAATTTCTATTGGAAATTTCATGTCTGTTGCCTGTACGAATGTAAAAGCTGCGGAATTTACAACTATTGTCTCTGTAAGTAAACCTACCAATATTTAAATAAGAACAGGTAATATTATTTCTTCTTTCTCTCAACCTAAAGCACGTAATCTACCGAACGTCAACGAAACTATTCGATGTAAAAATGTAAATAGATATCACTAATCTTAATTTCTACAAATAAACACTAAACACCAATATTTTTCAAACTAACTGGATCTCTCTCTCTCTCCAGTCGTTCCACTCATGACTGAGTATCGTGACCCAAGGACTTTGTTGTTTCTTTTATAAGCTGATACCATTCTGTACGTACTTGAGTTTTCCGGACAGTAACTCTCCATGGTAAGCCCATGATCTCTCTTACTTGATCAACCCATCTTTTTGCGACCCGTCCTCGTGTCCTTGTACCAGAAACTTTTCCTTGGACAATTAATTTTTCCAGGTTGTCATCCTCTCTTCCCTATAATATGACCAAAGAATTGCAGGATTCTCTGGTACACAACTTGGCATAAACTTTCTTGTTTTTCGATTTCCCGGATGGCAGAATCATTTGTTCGCCTGGCTGTCCACGGTATTCGCAACATCCTTCTCCAACACCACATTTCAAAGGTGTTGATTCGGTTCCTGTCTTTAGCTTTTATGGTCCAAGTTTCGCATCCATACAGGAAGATCGAGAACACAAGCGAATGGGCTAATCTTTTTTTCGTATTCATAGATATTGTTAATTTCGCCATAGCTGTACGTCCTAGAATGATGCGACGTTTGATTTCTTCTTCGCAGCTACTTTTATCCTCGATTATTGAACCAAGATAAGGAGACTGACAGATTCTTTGGAGATTGTTAAGGTGCTGGATCACACACACCAAATTAACTAAATTTAAAAATCATTAACTACAGTACTTTTACACTACGATAATAGAGAGCTCTCGGAACAGCCGACCACTCGCTAGTGGGTCCAGCAATGATCCAGATGGAGACTACTCGCAATGTCACTTAACTCCAGAGATCTCACGGGGCCCGGTATTTCTAAATGACTATACTGTTGACCGATGATTGTAGTATATAATTCAAGATTCATATTTAGAGCTTTCTCCGAACTAAGAAAAACATTCAATCGTTATTTTTATCAGCTTAAATACTGAATTTTATAAAACTTATGTTCAGCCACTTTTATTATATTCGTACACAGACACATAGAAAACATTAATACTAGATTATTTGTCTAGTTTTTCCAAAACAAATATAAAAACAATGGGAAAAAGTTCAAAGTTTATGGGCATAATGACAATGTTATGCTAGGGCTATGGTGCAATATTCAGCGTTCAGTACCAGACAGTATCGAAGAAAACTCAGGAAAAGTTGATCATTAAATATCTAAATGAGACATAATACTCATTAGTTCAACAAGGAGCGAGCAATTAATTGACAGAGCAGTAGTACGCCCTTTCAAAGCTGAGCGTATTTTATTGCTAAATTGATTTCAATAATCGTATATTATAATAAAACAGAATGCTGTGTCGAAGTATTTTACGATGGACAACATTCATGACTAAATTATAATCGGCATTGTCCTTTGTTTATGTTCCGGTCAGCCTCAACTGGTTTTATTTTTGACTAGCAGCCCATAAATCTCTCACTAGTGTAATAACATACTTGCATGCCATGCTGTGCATACTGGTATTACAGAACACTTCATTAACTGCGGGAAGCAGATCACAATGCCGCGGACGAGCTACAAGCATTCCAGTATTTAATAACTTCCATTCGAGTCGTGCCACATTTGTGAGCCATATAATCGAGAAATGAAACAAAAAGTGAAAGTCCACGTTTATTTTAACTGAATAACCCGCGTTTTCACCATCATGCGTCAAGGCGTAAAAAGGGGAACTGTATCGCTGTTATAACTGCAGTAGTCAGCTATATACAGTAAATAGAGGGGGACTTCAGCTGAAATTTGTAACTCATTTAGACACAATGACGCGTTTCTTGATATAATATCAGATTGTCGGAAAAATTGGTGAATATCTACACTAAATTTAACAAGATTTAATTAATTAATTAATTAGTTTGAAAATGAAAACCTACAGCCTGTTTTCCAGTCATTGACCGGGTCAGGGATGGAATGAATGAAGCAGATATAGGCTATTAATACGATGGGGTCGCCACTCCCAAAGTGATTATTAATGACTGATAGATGCTACGAAATGACAATGGAGAGTGTTGCTGGAATGAAAGATGACAGGGAAAACCGGAGTACCCGGAGAAAAACCTGTCCCGCCTCCGCTTTGTCCAGCACAAATCTCACATGGAGTGACCGGGATTTGAACCACGGTATCCAGCGGTGAGAGGCCGACGCGCTGCCGTTTGAGCCACGGAGGCTCTCAATTAATTAGTTTATTTATTTGAAATACTTCTATAGCTACACAACTGGTCCAGTTTGGAAAATATCCGAAAGTATAACGCCTTCGAGCTTCCGCTTTTGTTTGCTTATGGTACTTAGTTATTTCCTTAAAGTACATATCCACAAATTATTTTTTGATCTGTGCTGAGAGTAGGGTAACATATTCGGCGCTGGCGCAGTACCTGCTGCTGATACATTGTTTCTAAAGGGGCTACCACGGAAGAGCTGTGCCAGGACTCCTGATACAATAGGATGACGCCAATCTTTCACTTGTCCTCCCACGACCTAAAAGTACGTAGTGTAATTGTTTTGAGCAAATTACTATGTTATAGATAAGTATCTTACTATTTTAGGTTTACCTACATAGCCTACTTTCATTTAGTAATATGATGGCCTAGCAAATAGCACCAAAGAATGTCCGATAATGCCCAAATTAAGTCCCATAATACCCAAAAGAGGTCCTATAATGTACAAATAAGGTCCTATAGCACCTACGCATCTGAAAGTTTAGCCGAGGTCTCCAACTCTAAGTATCAACTTGTGAGCCCCTAAGGTACCGTAGTTCTCCATAGTTAGCCACCAGTAAGAGTAATGTATACACATTAGCCTTTGCGCCCGCTCTTTAGTCCCATAAGAACAACGTATAGTCACCATCTTGTTCAGAATTCCAAGCTCAGCTCCAAGTCCCTAACCCTCCAGAGTCTTGTATAAGCAATGAATACGTATTAGCCATTACACCACCTCCCTAGACCCATAAGAACAATGTATAGTTGCCACCTTGCTAAGAAGTAGTAGCTCAGCTCCGAGGCCCTCTGGTGGTTGGTAGTGTGACGAAGGGTGTGTACTAATACGAAGAGAGACATCTAGTCCTTGAGCCAGAGGAATTAGCCAGACATTTCATAATCTCGAACCCAACCGGAAATCCAACGCAGGTTCCTCTTAAAGTCGGAAAAATCGTCAACACAATGAGCGTTACAATTGATTAAAGAACCTTTAATATATTAATTCTTTCTTTCTTTCTTAATTCGTTTACCCTCCACGGTTAGTTTTCTCTCGGACTCAGCGAGGGATCCCGGCCCTGTTCTGGAGCGTGAGACTTTGGGTCGGGGATTGAAACTGGGAAGGAGAACCAGTTCCTCGTCCAGGTGGCCTCACGAGCTATGCTGGACAGGGGTCTTGCGGGAGGATGGGAATATCGGAAGGGATAGACAAGGAAGAGGGAACGGCCGTGGCCTTAAGTTTTGTACCATCCTGGCGTTTGTCTGGAGGAGAAGTGTGGAACCACGGCAAACCACTTCGAGGATGGCTGAGGTGGGAATCGAACCTCTCTCTACTCAATTGACCTCCCAAGGTCGCGTGGACCTCGTTCCAACCCTCGTACCACTTTTAAAATTTCGTGACAGAGCCGGAAATTGAACCCGGGTCTCGTGGGGTGGCAGCTAATCACACTAACCACTACACCACAGAGGCGAATTAATATATTAATACCTGCAGTAATTAACTATGTATGTACATAACACAACATTTAACACATACACATGGAACATTATAGAGTTCAAGTCAGTAATAAGTAAGGGCGAAAATAATCTATATATATAAAATAACTTGTCCTGACTGAGTGACTGACTGACTGACTGATTCATCATCGCCGAGCCAAAACTACTGGACATAAAGAAATGAAATTTTGGGGATATATTCATATTAAGATGTAGGTGCTCGCTAAGAGAGGATTTTTTGATATTCCGTCGCTAAGGGGGTGAAAAGGGGGGTGAAATTTTAAAAAGAGTGTATCTATATCTCAAAACTTTAAAAGTTTACAGATGTAAAAATTGGTATTTAGAATCTTCTTTTAAAATAAGGATAGATGTATTTTTTTGTTTTCTGAAAACCCCAATAGGAGGGGTGAAAAAGGGTGAAAATGGGGAAAAAATGGGTTGAATGCCTTCAATCAGGATACCGGTACTTATATCTCAGAAACTGAAGATATTACAGACCTGAAAATTGGTACTTTTGATCTCTTTTAAAAATAAAGAAACACGTATTTTTTTGTTTTTGGAAAATCCAATTAATGGGAGGGTGAAAGGGGGGTGAATATTTAAAATGAGGGAATCTATATCTCCAAACTTTTAAAGTTTGCAGATGTAAAAATTGGTATTTAGAATCTTCATTAAAAATAAACACGTATTTTTTTGTTTTCGGAAAATCGCAATAGGAGGAGTGAAAAGGGGTGGAAAAAGGGTTGAATGCCTTTAATGAGGCTACTTATATCTCAGAAACTGAAGATATTACAGACCTGAAAATCGGTGTTTGCGATCTCCTTTAAAAATAAAGAAACACGTATTTTTTTCTGGAAAATCCAATTAAGGGAGGGGGTGAAAAGGGGGTAATATTTTAAAATGAGTGTATCTATATCTCAAAACTTTTAAAGGTTATAGATGTGAAAATTGGTATTTAGAATCTCCTTTAAAAATAAAGAAACACGTATATTTTGTTTTCGGAAAATCCTAATAAGAAGGGAAGAAAAGGTTGAAGAAGGGGTCGAATGCTTTTCATGAGTCTACTTATATTTCAGAACCTGAAGATATTACAGACTTGAAAATTGGTATTTGGGATCTACTTTAAAAGTAAGGAAACACGTATTTTTTCGTTTTTGGAAAATCAAAATATTGAGGGTGAAAAGGGGGGGTGAATTTTTTAAAATGAGTGTGTCTACATCTTAAAACTTTAAAATTTACAGATGTAAAAATTGGTAGTTAGAATCTCCTCTAAAAATAAAGGAACACATATTTTTTTTTGTTTCCTGTAAATCCCAATAGGACGGGTGTAAAAGGGGGAAAAATGGGTTGAATGCCTTTAATGAGGATACATATATCTCAGAAACGAAAGATATTACAGAACTGAAAATTTGTATATGGGATCTCCTTTAAAAATAAAGAAACACGTATTTTTTAGTTTTTGGAAAATCCAATTAATGGCGGTTAAACAGGAGTGACAAATTGGGGTGAATTTTTTGAAAGACTATATCTACAGAATATCTTGGAATCGTAAAATGTTACAGACGTAAAAAGTGGGTGTTTGGAATCTCCTGTAAATGTAAAGAAACATAGGTGATTTGTTTTTGGAAACTCCACTTAAGGGGAATTCAAAAGGGGTGAAATTTTGAAATGAGAATTTTTACAGTATATCTAAAAAACTTAACATGTTACAGAAGTGAAAAATGGTATTTTTTATCTCTATTAAACATAAAGAAACGTGTATTTTTAGTTTTCGGAAATATCACCTGGGTGGAGGGGGGGGGGGGGGGGTAAAAGTGACTGAAAATGGTGTTGAATTCTTTTAATTAGGCTACTGATATATCAAAAATGCAGATTTTACAGACGTGAAATTTGATATTTTCAATCTGCTTTAAAAGTAAAAATACACGTATTCTCTAAAAATCCAATGAAGCGGGGGGGGGGGAGGGGGTGTGAAAGAATTGAAAAATTAATCGGCTTAATTGTATGAGAATACATACATCTAATAAAAACTAAAGTTATTACAGATGTGAAAATTCGTATTTGGATCTCCTTTAAAAACAAAGAAAAACGCGTTTTGGGCGGGAAACCATCTTGGAGGGCGGGAGTGTAAAGAAGTTGAATTCCTTTCATGAGGACACATAAATCAAAAACTGAAGGTTAGAGTCGTGATAATTGGTATTTAGAAGATCCTTTACTATTAAAGAAACAAGTATTTTTTTCGGGAAAGTTCACTTAGGGGGGGGGGGGGGAGTAGTGTGAAAAGAAGTGAAAAAAGTAAATTACTTTTATGGGGATACTTATATCTCAAAACTGAAGGTAATAGACGTGAACATTGGTGTTTGGAATCTCCCTTAAACATAAAGAAACAAGCCTTCTTTTAATTTTTTGGGGGGGAGGGGGGTGGCGGTATATAAACTTAACGGCGGTGGGGTGTAGAAGGAGGTGAGACCAATTGATTTTACTGTTATTAATGTACTTATAAGGATCATCCGTTGCTCAGGCGGCACCGCTCCGGCCTCTCAAAGCTGGGTTCCGTGGTTCAAATCCCGGTCACTCCATGTGACATTCGTGCTGGACAAAACGGAGGCGGGATAGGTTTTTCTCCGAATACTCCGGTTTTCCCTGTCATCAGCCATTCCAGCAACACATAATAATAATAATAATAATAATAATAATAATAATAATAATAATGTTCCGGACCGTCGTCAAATGTGCGGACCGCACTAGCAACGGATCCTGGACGGGTAATGACTAAGAATGCAGTCCGGCCGCGGGTTCAGTGCCGCCAAATCACCCAATATGACACCACGCCGGATCTCCTGAAGGATTTTATCCATATTAAAAATGATTAACGGAAAAGATGGCAAAGATTTACGGACCCAACTGACCAGGAGGAATACCTGAGCCTAGCCCGGGAAGTACGAAATCGATTGGTGGAAAGGAATATTGAAAAATGAGAGGAAACGTGCTGTAAAATAATAGAAAACGAGTCAGATCGCGAATTTTGGAGGATTCTCGCAGAAAACGAGTCAGATCGCGAATTTCGGCGGATTATATATCTAAAACAATAAGCATTCAATTATAAATTTCAGTATAATACCGTAGCGAAGCACGGGTATCTTGCTAGTTATCTATATATATAAAATAACTTGTCCTGACTGACTGGCTGACTGATTCATCATCGCCGAGCCAAAACTACTGGACATAAACAAATGAAATTTTGGACATAGATTCATATTAAGATGTAGGTGCTCGCTAAGAGAGGGTTTTTGGATATTCCTTCTGTAAGGGGCTGAAAACGGGGTTGAAATTTTAAAATGAGTGTATCAATTTCTCAGAACTTTAAAAGTTTACAGATGTAAAAATTGGTATTTAGAATCTTCTTTAAAAATAAGGGAACACGTATTCTTTTATTTTCAGAAAGTCCAAATAGGAGGGGTAAAAAACAGTGAAAAAGGGGTTGAATGCCTTTAATCAGGATACCGGTTCCTATACACAGAAACTGAAGATATTACAGACCTGAAAATTGGTACTTTTGATCTCTTTTAAAAATAAAGAAACACGTATTTTTTTGTTTTTGGAAAATCCAATTAATGAGGGGTGAAAAGGGGGGTGAATTTTTAAAATGAGTGCATCTATATCTCAAAACTTTTAAAGTTTACAGATGTAAAAATTGGTATTTAGAATCTTCATTAAAAGTAAAGAACCACGTATTTTTTGTTTTCGGAAAATCCCAATAGGAGGGGGGGGGAAGGGGTGAAAATTGGGTTGAATGCCTTTAATCAGGATACTTATATCTCAGAAACTGAAGATATTACAGACCTGAAAATTGGTACTTTTGATCTCATTTAAAAATAAAGAAACATGTATTTTTTGTTTTTGGAAAATCCAATTAATGAGAGGGTGAAAAGGGGGTGAATTTTTAAAATGAATGAATCTTTATCTCCAAACTTTTAAAGTTTGCAGATGTAAAAATTGGTATTTAGAATCTTCTTTAAAAATAAAGAAACACGTATTTTTTTGTTTTCGGAAAATCGCAATAGGAGGGGTGAAAAGGGGTGAAAAAGGGGTTGAATGCCTTTAATGAGGCTACTTATATCTCAGAAACTGAAGATATTACAGACCTGAAAACTGGTGTTTGGGATCTCCCTTAAAAATAAAGAAACACGTATTTTTTTGTTTCCGGAAAATCCAATTAAGGGGAGGGGGTAATATTTTAAAACTTTTAAATGTTATAGATATGGAAATTGGTATTTGGAATCTCCTTTAAAAATAAAGAAACACGTATTTTTTGTTTTTGGAAAATCCTATTAATGGGGAGGGTGAAAAGGGGGTGATTTTTTAAAATGAGTATATCTATAACTGAAAACTTTTAAAGTTTATAGATGTAAAAATTGGTATTTAGAATCCCCTTTAAAAATAAAGAAACACGCATTCTTTTGTTTTCGGAAAATCCCAATAGGAAGGATGTAAAAGGGTGAATAATGGGTTGAATGCCTTTAATGAGGCTACTTATATTTCTGAACATGAAGATGTTACAGACCTGAAAATTGGTATTTGGGATCTACTTTAAAGATAAGGAAGCAGGTATTTTTTCGTTTTTGGAAAATCCAAATAATGGGGGGGTGAAAAGGGGGGGTGAAAAGGGGGGGTGAATTTTTAAAATGAGTGTGTCTACATCTTAAAACCTTAAAATTTACAGATGTAAAAATTGGTAGTTAGAATCTCCTCTAAAAATAAAGGAACGCATATTTTTTTGTTTCCTGTAAATCCCAATAGGAGGGGTGTAAAAGGGTGAAAAATGGGTTGAATGCCTTTAATGAGGATACATATATCTCAGAAACGGTAGATATTAAAGAACTGAAAATTTGTATACGGGATCTCCTTTAAAAATAAAGAAACACGTATTTTTTAGTTTTTGGAAAATCCAATCAATGGCGGTTAAACAGGAGTGACAAATTGGGGTGAATTTTTTGAAAGACTATATCTACAGAATATCTTGGAAACGTAAAATGTAACAGACGTAAAAAATGGGTGTTTGGAATCTCCTGTAAATGTAAAGAAACACAGGTGATTTGTTTTTGGAAACTCCACTTAAGGAGAACTCAAAAGGGGTGAAATTTTAAAAGGAGAATTTTTACGGTATATCTAAAAAAAACTTAACATGTTACAGAAGTGGAAACTGGTATTTTTTTATCTCTATTAAACATAAAGAAACGTGTATTTTTAGTTTTCGGAAATACCACTTGGGTGGAGGTGGGGGGGGTAAAAGTGACTGAAAATGGTGAATTCTTTTAATTAGGCTACTGATATCTCAAATATGAAGATGTTACAGACGTGAAATTTGATATTTGCAATCTGCTTTAAAAGTAAAGAAACACGTATTCTCGGAAAATCCAATGAAGGGGGGGGGGGTGAAAGAATTGAAAAATTAATTGACTTAATTGTATGAGAATACATACATCTAATAAAAACTAAAGTTGTTACAGAAGTGAAAATTCGTATTTGGATCTCCTTTAAAAACAAAGAAAAACGCGTTTTGGGGGAAACCATCTTGGGGGGCAGGAGTGTAAAGGAGCTGAATTCCTTTCATGTGGACACATAAATCAAAAACTGAAGAAGTTAGAGTCGTGATAATTGGAATTTAGAAGATCCTGTACTATTAAAGAAACAAGTATTTTTGCGGGAAAGTTCACTTTTGGGGGGGGGGGGGAGCAGTTGGAAATGAAGTGAAAAAATGAATTATTTTTATGGGGATACATATATCTCAAAACTGAAGGTAATAGACGTGAACATTGGTGTTTGTAATCTCCTTTAAACTTAAAGAAACACGCCTTCTTTTAATTTTTTCGGGGGGGGGGGGGGATG
This sequence comes from Anabrus simplex, assembly GCF_040414725.1. Taxonomy (NCBI): domain Eukaryota; kingdom Metazoa; phylum Arthropoda; class Insecta; order Orthoptera; family Tettigoniidae; genus Anabrus; species Anabrus simplex. Next base: position 190,524,264 of record NC_090265.1, read on the forward strand.
TTGGCGGTAAATAAACTTAATGGCGGTGGGGTGTAAAAGGAGGTGAGACCAATTGATTTTACTGTTCTTAATGTACTTACAAGGATCCTCCGTTGCTCAGGCGGCAGCGCGCTGGCCTCTCACAGCAGGGTTCCGTGGTTCAAATCCCGGTCACTCCATGTGACATTCGTGCTGGACAAAACGGAGGCGGGACAGGTTTTCCTCCGGATACTCCGGTTTTCCCTGTCATCATTAATTCCAGAAACACATAATAGTAATAATAATAATAATAATAATAATAATAATAATAATAATAATAATGTTCCGGACCGTCGTCAAATGTGCTGACCGCGCTGGAAACGGCTCCTGGACAGGTAATGACTAAGAATGCAGTCCGGCCGCGGGTTCAGTGCCGCCAAGGCACCCAATATGACACCACGCCGTATCTTCTGAAGGATTTTATCCATATTAAAAATGATTATAGGAAAAGATGGCAAAGATTTACGGACCCAACTGACCGGGAGGATTACCTGAGCCTAACCCGGGAAGTACGAAATCGATTAATATTGAATTTTCACGACCGCATTGTAATCGAAACCGACTTTCAACCTATTAGGTCGTGTTACGTACATTTAGTACGTCTTGAAGAGATGTTAAGTACAGAACAAAAATGGCCAACCAGACACCAGTGGGATCCGAACCCACAACCTCCCGATTTCGCGTCGGTTGCTCTACCAATTGAGCTATGGTGGCCCGGCCATCTTTGTTCTGTTGGAAAGGATCTGCGGTCGTGAAAATTCAATATTCATTGACTTGGCCCTCAACGGGCAACTTAAACGCACTCTACAGTGTTATAGTAGTAGTACCAGACCTGTAGTTCAGATCCTTTCCAACAGAACATAGATGGCCGGGCCACCATAGCTCAATTGGTAGAGCAACCGACGCGAAATCGGGAGGTTTTGGGTTCGGATCCCACTGGTGTCTGGTTGACCATTTTTGTTCTGTACTTAACATCTCTTCAAGACGTACTAAATGTACGTAACACGACCTAATAGGTTGAAAGTCGGTTTCGATGACGAAATCGATTGCTGGAAAGGAAGATTGAAAAATGGGAGGAAACGTGCCGTAATCTAATAGAAAACGAGTCAGATCGGGAATTTTGGTAGATTCTCGCAGAAAACGAGTCAGATCGCGAATTTCAGCGGATTATATATCTAAAACAATAAGCATTCAATTATAAATTTCAGTATAATACCGTAGCGAAGCACGGGTATCTTGCTAGTAATCTATATATATAAAATAGCTTGTCCTGACTAACTGACTGACAGAGTGATTCATCATCGCCGAGCCAAAACTACTGGACATAAAGAAATGAAATTTTGAGGATATATTTATATTCAGATGTAGGTGCTCGCTAAGAGAGGGTTTTTGGATATTCTGTCGCTAAGGGGGTAAAAAGGGGGTGAAATTTTAAAACGAGTGTATCTATATCTCAAAACTTTAAAAGTTTACAGATGTAAAAATTGGTATTTAGAATCTTCTTTAAAAATAAGGAAACACGTATATTTTTTGTTTTCAGAAAATCCCAATAGGACGGGTTAAAAAAAGGGTGAAAATTTGGTTGAATGCCTTTAATCAGGATTCCGGTTCTTTTATCTCAGAAACTGAAGATATTACAGACCTGAAAATGGGTACTTTTGATCTCTTTTAAAAATAAAGAAACACGTACTTTTTTGTTTTTGGAAAAACCAATTAATGGGAGGGTGAAAAAGGGGGGTGAAATTTTAAAATGAGTGCATCTATATCTCAAAACGTTTAAAGTTTACAGATGTAAAAATTGGTATTTAGAATCTTCAATAAAAATTAAGAAACACGTATTTTTTTGTTTTCGGAAAATCCCAATAGGACGGGAGAAAAGGGGTGAAAAAGAGGTAGAATGACTTTAATGAGGATACTTATATATCAGGACCTGAAGATATTACAGACCTGAAAATTGGTGTTTGGGATCTCCTTTAAGAATAAAGAAACACGTATTTTTTGTTTTGGAAAATCCAATTAATGGGGGGGGGGGTGAAAAAGGGGTGAATTTTTAAAATGTGTGTATCTATATTTCAAAACTGTTAAACATTATAGATGTAAACATTGGTATTTAGAATCTCCTTTAAAAATAAAGCAACATGTATTTTTTGTTTTCAGAAAATCCCAATAGGAAGGGTGGAAAAGGGTGAAAAATGGGTTGAATGCTTTTTTTTTTGCTAGTTGTACGTCGCACCGACACAGATAGGTCTTACGGCGACGATGGGACAGGAAAAGGCTAGGAGTGGGAAGGAAGCGGCCGTGGCCTTAATTAAGGTACAGCCCCAGCATTTGCCTGGTGTGAAAATGGGAAACCACGGAAAAACATTTTCAGGGCTGCCGACAGTGGGGTTCGAACCTGGAATACTGGATACTGGCCGCACTTACGCGACTGCAGCTATCGAGCTCGGTTTTGCATGCTTTTAATGAGGCTACTTATATTCAGTACCTGAAGATATTACAGACCAGAAAATTGGTATTTGGGATCTACTTTAAAAATAAAGAAACAGGTATTTTTTCGTTTTTGGAAAATCATTTGGATTGGGGGGTGAAAAGGGGGGTGAATTTTTAAAATGAGTGTGTCTACATCTTAAAACTTTAAAAGTTTACAGATGTAAAAAATTGGTATTTAGAATCTCCTTTAAAAATAAAGGAACACTTTTTTTTTGTTTTCCGTAAATCCCAATTGGAGGGGTGTAAAAGTGTGAATAATGGGTTGAATGCCTTTAATGAGGATACATATATCTCAGAAACTGAAGATATTACCGAACTGAAAATTTTTATATGGGATCTCCTTTCAAAATAAAAAAACACTTTTTTTTTTTGAAAATCCAATTAATGGCGGTTAAACAGGAGTGACAAATTGGGCTGAATTATTTGAAAGACTATGTCTACAGAATATCTAGAAACGTAAAATGTTACAGACGTAGAAAGTGTATATTTGGAATCTCCTGTAAATGTAAAGAAACATAGGTGATTTGTTTTTCGAAACTCCATTTAAGGGGAACTAAAAAGGGGTGAAATTTTAAAATGAGAATTTCTAATCTCAAAAAACTCAACACGTTACAGAAGTAAAAAATGGTATTTTTAATCTCTATTAAAATTAAGAAACGTGTATTTTTAGTTTTCGGAAATAACACTTGGGGTAGAGTGGGGGGGGGTGTAAAAGTGACTGAAAATGGTGTTGAATTCTTTTAATTAGGCTATTGATATCTCAAAAATGAAGATATTACAGACGTGAAATTTTATATTTGGAATCTGCCTTAAATGTAAAGAAACACGTATTCTCGGAAAATCCAATGAGGGGGGGGGGGGGGGGCTGAAAGAATTGAAAAATTAATTGTTGTTACAGACGTGACCATTGGTATTTGGATCTCCTTTAAAAACAAGAAAAACGCGTTTTGGGGGAACCCATCTTGGGGGGGCGGGAGTGGAAAGGAATTGAATTCCTTTCACGAGGACACATAAATCAAAAACTGAAGAAGTTAGAGTCGTGATAATTGGTATTTAGAATATCCTTTACTATTAAAGGAACAAGTATTTTTTGCCGGATAATTCACTTGGGGAGGGGGGTAGGAGTGTGAAAGGAAGTGAAAGAAAGTGAATTATTTTTATGGGGATACTTATATCTCAAAACTGAAGGTAATAGACGTGAACATTGGTGTTTGGAATCTCCTTTAAACATAAAGAAACACGCCTTCCTTTAATATTTTTTCGGGTGTGTTAATAAACTTAACGGTGGTGGGGTGTAAAAGGTGGTGAGACCAATTGATTTTACTGTTCATAATGTACTTATAAGGAGCCTCCGTTGCTCAGGCGGCAGTGCGCCGGCCTCTCACAGCTGGGCTCCGTGGTTCAAATCCCGGTCACTTCATGTGACATTCGTGCTGGACAAAACGGAGGCGGGACAGGTTTTTCTCCGTTTACTCCGACTTTTCCTGTCATCATTCATTCCAGCAACACTGTCCAATATTTCATTTCATTTGTCATTCATCGATCATTGTCCCAGAGGAGTGCTTCGGCAGCCGGCAAAATTCCTATTGTCGCCCCTAGATGGGGCTTTATTCATTCCAGTCCTGACCCTGTCGAATGACTGGAAACAGGCTGTAGATTTTCGATGTTCTTATTCTGATCATAAATCGATCATTTTTAATCCTTCCTGGGTTCGTTTTCAACAGCCATCTTTTCCTTCGGAGAACGTTCTTAGATTACAGTAGATTATCCTGATGTAAATAAAAATTTAAACAAATTTGAAATAAACGATAGGAATGAGATTGACCGTGCAATTTTTCACCTGTATAATAAGGTCAATAATGCACGGAAGTCAGTCATTCGTATCGTCAGAAATCCCGCACACTTGCCTACCTGCGACAATGGTGCTGGTCACATTGTCAACAATGTCAATGGCAGCAGATGTAATTTACCGCCAAGTAGTGGTCTTGCATCTTGCGGTGGGGTCCAGAACATCTAATAATAATAATAATAATAATAATAATAATAATAATAATAATAATAATAATAATAATAATAATAATAATAATAATAATAATAATAATGTTCTGGACCGTCGTCAAATGTGCGGACCGCGCTGGAAACGGGTCCTGGACGGGTAATGACTAAGAATGCAGTCCGGCCGCGGGTTCAGTACCGCCAAGGCAACCAAGACGACACCACGCCGGATCTCCTGAAGGATTTGATCCATATTAAACATGTTTATAGGAAAAGGTGGCAAAGATAGTGACCCAAGTGACCGGGTGGAATACCTGGACCTAGCCCGGGAAGTACGAAATCGATTGCTGGAAAGAAAGATTGAAAAATGGGAGGAAACTTGCCGTAATCTATTAGCAAACAAGTCCGATCGCGAATTTTGGCGGATTCTCGCAGAAAACGAGTCAAATCGCGAATGCCGGCGGATAATATATCTAAAACAATACGCATTAAATTATAAATTTCAGTGTAATACCGTAGCGAAGCACGGGTATCTTGCTAGTTTTAGTATAATTTTCCGTTTTTATATTTGCTCAGTTTTGTTCCTTTGTTCCTTACGTATTGTATATTTTCTAATTAGTAGTATTTTAGTTCATTGATATGTAAGTCGTACTGTATTCCTTCTAATTAGGTTGTTTGTCTGCCTGTTTGTTTATTCATTAGTTAGTTTGTTTTGGCTGGTGACGTAGAGCTGGGAAAGGGTGAGATAGGCCTGATCAACCTCAAGCTAAAGTATTGATTCAGTACGTCTGCGCGTGTAGAGTAGACTAAGGTATTGAATAGTATTAGGTTAGAGGAAGTTGTCAATGAGACAGTGAAAGATGAGCCGAGTTATGGCATCCTTCTCGGCAGAAGAATGCAGGCGTGGCAGGCTGCATGTAGAGCTGGCAATCCACTCACGTGTGGCATGTTACATAAAGAAGTAGTGAGGAAATAACATTGACAGCTTAATGGGTCTATGAGGTATCGGTTTCCTGCCTCGTGAGACATGTTTGGTCGTGACATCCCAGGGAAGGGTGGTAGCAGTTTCTCACCAGGGGTGTTGTCGCAACTAGACATATTTAGGATAGAATTAGTATAGATTTAATGTAGTTAAGTAGTTAGTTTAGATGTAGAGGTAGCGTGTTTTATATGGAACTGGCTATCCACCCATGTGAGAGGCCACATAGTAGATTTAGTTTGATTTTATTTGTTTATAAATGTTCACTTCTGTGTTATTTTGAATTTAGAATAGGGGAACATTGTAATTGTGCGAAAGCCTGTATGTCCAAATAATACTTTACTTACTTACTTACTTACTTACTTACCTGCAGTAATATAATGAGATTTCAGAATTTATCTTGAGAGAATCTGGAGCTGGAACTGTATTCATTTAGACTAGTGTATTTAGCGAATGACTGCTAAATTAATTAAGTAATCGAAATAAACTTCCAGCGTATTAGGTCATGTTCAGCACATATAATACATACCGAAGAGGTGTTAAGTACAGAACAAAATAGCCAAATTGTCACCAGTGGGATCCGAACTCATAATGTTCACGACGGTACGTACCGGTATTAGGTGTGTTCAGAGATGTTGAACACAAACAAAATTGGTCAACCGGACACCAGTGGGATCTGAACCCATAATCGTCCGATTTCGCGAAGAACATGCAAATGTAAGATAGAGAAGATAAACGAAAGGAGCGTTGCACAAGTTAGTTGAAGCATGGAGCCTGTGGTCGCCAAACACAAGATGAATGCTCCTGGAGTTCCTTTTAAGTCGCCTCTAACGGTAGAAAGGGGTACCATTGTCGCCTGACATAGCCTGCATGACTCTAAAGTTATACAGTGGAATCAGGTTATGTTAAGGAGGTAATTTAATGCGGTTTTATATGGAAACTATAGGCTGAATTTCTGTGTCATAGTAACCGATAAAGGACTAATTTTCTGTGAATAATTTGCAGAAGGTTTTCAAACTCTTACCCTACTAACCTTCAATTCACTTGTAAAACTTATAATACAGCTTTGTCTTACGAGGTGCCATTTAAAATTCACACAGTTGCTGTCCCCACTTCGGAGAATAAATATTACAGCAGTGAGTAGGCAATGCGGTTCACGCCGCAAGGCAGAGTGGAATTATTCAAGTGGCAAGTGAGGAAGCCATGACCCAGTATGGCCGCCATTAGCAGTCGAGAGCGGCTCATTTGCAAGTATGGCCGGTGGTTTAGTACACTATACCAGCAGGGTAACATGACTGCTGCTCCGTGCAGAGAATTCTTACTCTCTTTTAAATCTCAAGTCTTGTACGGATATCTTTCATGCTATTAACTCTGCCGGTCGAAGATGTTTTCAGAACAACAGTAAATGATATCCTTAATGAATGGAAACGCTAAACAATATAATTTCGAATTCGGTACCTTAGTTCTAATTTCGCAAATACAATTTAACGAGTTAAAAATAAGCGGGAAGTGAGCTAACTTCGAGTGCGCGTTAGTATTGCCTGAGAGGCTGAAAATCACGTTTCGTTGTCCAGTAAAACAACAGTCACTGTTATCGGTATTATGAAATTGAAGACTGAGTTTGACAATTGAGCAAATTCTAGAACAACGTACTGCAGTAATATTTCGTGAGCAACCATTTTAGTAGCCGAACCGTTACACCCATTCCTTGATATGAACGGGAATCTGCGCAGTTTTGGGGTCCAACGCAAGCAGCAACTATCCATAGTGTAATTTCGCCTAGGTTTACCCAAAACTCATAAGAGATAAAGTACAGAGGTTGTATCTTATTTAAATATTGGTAAGGCGCTGGCTATCTGAACCTAAATTCTCAGGTTCAATTCTCAGTCCGGTGGTATTTGGAGGTGCTCAAATACGTCAGCCCCGTATTGGTAGATAATAATAATAATAATAATAATAATAATAATAATAATAATAATAATAATAATAATAATAGTAATAATATAATAAAGTGTTTTATTTATTCTGGCAAAGTTAGGGATGTACTCCCTTTCTTACACTTAACCAGTCTTAACCTAGAATACTTAATAACAACTACTGATGATCATAATATTATAATGTTAACAAAAGAAACAGTAATAGTATTAATAAAAGCAACTACGTTTAAAAATCACAGCATCTATATAATACACATCGTACGTTGAGTACATTAAAATATATGAATAATGAGTAGGGCCTACTATAACTACTACTTAAGCGGAAGTTTAGAAAATGTATACATTTCTACAGTACAGCTTATAAATCTCATATTTTGTCCCGTATTGGCTCAACACAACTAAGGTTAAGTTCTAAGAAGATTCCCACCTTCCAATACTTGTCAATTTCTTATAGCGGTTTTATTATTCACATGATATAATTCAGCTTAATCTCTAGGTATATACTAAATAGGACATGTTTCGTTCCGGTTATGGAACATCCTCAGCTAAAAGATTTGACAAAATGGCAAGGCAATTAAAACACATGCGATAGTTATGGTGATAAAATAAAATGTTCATTCATGTATGTTAAAATTTCCAAGTCAATGTCCAAGTGACGAAGTAAAATCGGCGTAAGGGTTCTTCTTTATGCTGGAGACGTGTTCATCTTGAAGATAAAATTAGAGATATAAAAGATTTTCTTAAAATGTAGTTATCGGGGAACTCTTGAGAAATAACCGTAGTTGAAGTTGAGTTGCAGTTAGACTGCTAAAATGAGTCTGAGACAAGAAGAAAATAAGTAAAAAGGGAGATATTTTAAAGGATAAAACCTTATAAGAATGTATGTTAGTGAGGATAAAAGGATGATGGAATTGTTTACCTGATAGTCGATCGTGTCGTATTTAGCGTCCTCCCTTACGCCGTGTCGTCAAACGACTGAGATCTGTGTGTGCATGTGAGGCAGACCAGGACAGATGTTCGTCAAATATTATACCAAGATTTCTTACATTTTGGCTGTACTGTATGGGAGTACCACTTTTGGAAAACTGTGGTAACGCTGTTCGATTGAGTTTGCAAAGTAATTTAGGGTAACCAATAATTATTGCCTGGGATTTTGATAGGTTTAATTTTAATCCGTGATTTTTGGCCCATGTACCTATGGTCATCAAGTCTTCATTCAGGTGAAGTGTTTCTGAGTGTAGGCTTTCGGGTTTTCTGTGTGTATATATCTGTAAGTCAACAGCGTATAAGTGGTATTTACAGTGTTTTCATCCTGAAGCTCTTGAGGGACAAAATTCCGACACGTTGGCATCTCCGAAAACCGTAGAAGTAGTTAATGGGAAGTAAAATCAATAAAACTACTGTTATTGTCCCAAAGAATGATATAATTATTTCAAACACATATTTTATTGAGATTCATCCTATTTAAATACCTTATAGACACGAATGATCAAAGAAAATAAGGATATTTTAAATATTTAGTCTTCGCTATCGCGTTGTACTTCAAAAAGAGTAGGTGCATACATATTTCCAGTTCAATAGAATATATTTGCAAGACCGTAGCTCATCGGTAGAGTATTGGACGCGACATTCGAAGGCCGGTGTTCGGTTCCCACCGCTATTCGATTGGCCTTTATGCTCTGTATTTAACATCTATTTGGCATATACTTTATGTACTCGACAATACCTAACAAGAATAATGTGCATTTATTAGAACAAATATTTTACGAACCTAATGAACACATCACAGAGGCATAAGAAGACAAAAACGAGATTGAAAGGATGCGGATGACGAGCAATTCTTACCTGTGGAAACAGGATTGTACAAACGACTATAAGTTGTAGTAAGTTGCAATAAATAAGGTAATTAATTAATAAATTAAATACTGGAAGATAACTTAATAGTTAAATGAGCATCTAACAATCTCCTAATCTACCTTAGGGGTATTGCCTCTAGCCGTAAGCGGTGTTGCACAAAGTGAATGTCTGATTTTTAAAAGAGAACACATTAGCATATCTGTAGATTAGAAAATAAATATTGCTATGGCTAATCAAGTGAAACATTCCTTTAAAAATGTACGAGAAAAAAATAATTGGCGTGTGTCGAGTTTCATCAAATGCGATATCTAGACACTAAGTTTATTTTTACAATTGGCTTTACGTCGCATTGACACAGATAGGTCTTATGGCGACGATGGTATAGTAAGGGCTAGAGGTGGGAAGGAAACGGGTATGGCCTTAATTAAGGTATAGTCCCAGCATTTGCCTGGTGTGAACATTGGAAACCACGGACTACGGACTGCCGATAGCGGGGCCCGAACCTCACCATCTCCCGATTGGAAGCTCAAAGCCGCGCGCCCTTAGCCGCACGACCAAGTCGATCGGTAATCAGTAAGGATTTGACATTTTATTTATTAATTCCAAACAAGTTCGCCTCTGTGGTGTATTGGTTAGTGTGATTAGCTGCCACCTCCGGAGGCCCGGGTTCGATTCCCGGCTCTGCCACGATTTTTTGAAAAGTGGTACGAGGGCTGGAACGGGGTCCACTCAGCCTCGGGAGGTCAACTGAGTAGAGGTAGGTTCGATTCCCACCTCAGCCATCCTGGAAGTGGTTTTCCGTGGTTCCCCACTTCTTCTCCAGGCAAATGCCGGGATGGTAGCTAACTTAATGCCACGGCCGCTTCCTTCCCTCTTCCTTGTCTATCCCTTCCAATCTTCTCGCCCCCCGCAAGGCCCCTGTTCAGCATAGCAGGGGAGGCCGCCTGGGTGAGGTACTGGTCATCCTGCCCAGTTTTATCTTCCGACCCAGAGTCTGAAGCTCCAGGACACTGCCCTTAAGGTGGTAGGGATGGGATCCCTCACACCCAGCGAGGGAAAAACCGACCCTGGAGGGTACACAGATAAAGAAGAAGAAGAATTCTAAACAAATATACACGTCTTCAGGGCGAATTCGATGTACAGTGGGCCAGTAATATAAGAAGTAACATACTAATGGAAATGGAACGATGTCCATATCACGAGCGGAATCGACGTAGAAACGTGGGAGTTTCCAAGGACGTACAGGAGCCTCTTCATCAGTATCCACATCCAAGGGTTCCAAATCAGTTTCCACTACTGAGGCAGTAGATGCGCTCGCCTGGGGCACGACGCTCAGCCGTCTTATTGCCGTGCTGACTAGTCCAGACTGTAGAGCAATGGGCTTCTGAGTCCAACTTAACAGGTTTAATCCTGGCTCAGTCCGGTGGTATTTGAAAGTGCTCAAGTACGTCAGCCTCGTGTCGATAGATTTACTGGCACGTTAAAGAATTCCTGCGTGTCAAAATTCTGGCACCTCGGCGTCTCCGAAGGCCTTAAATAGTAGATAGTGGGACGTAAAATCAGTAACATTCTTCTTCGTATTTTTATTACATTTGAGAAGCTCCCGATAAACCTTTTGACTCTCGATTTTAGCGATTTTGAACTCATTGGAATTATAACAAGCCCCTCTATCCTCTCGAATGCACATTGATCATTCTGAAGCATTTTATTGCCCATACGTCGTGACAGTTTGCGAATGTGTATGAGTTGCAGGAATGTTGGAGACAGCATAATCAACCAGTACCCGACTCAAGGAAATTAACCTTTTAAGATTAAAATCCCCGACCCGGATGGGAATCAAAACCGGGGCCTTCTGAACTGAAACTCACTACGCTGACCATTAAGCTAAGGAGTTGGTCCCCGTGTGGGTGGGGGGCGCAGACGAAGAATACACTCACAGTATCCTCTGCATCTCTAAGAGGCGACTGAAAGGGATGACCAATGGATGATGTAATTAGAACCATGAGACTACTTGTGATTAGTACCATTACGTGAGGAACACCATGGGTCGACGTTACTTGCGCTTAGTACCACCATGTGTGGAACACTATGGATCTACGGTACCTAGGAGTAGTAGAATAGAATAGAATACTCCCGTCTCCCAGTTCCGGATTGCCTGAAACTGGGGAGAGAGCATTCGTTTATTGAAATTCATTAAGTTTGATACATGACTTACATTTCCTTCTCACAATTATTTGACTATTAAATATAATTTATTTTGTCCTAGACGTTAACAATATTACATAGTCTAGGACAACATGTATCTTCCCCTTCCTTAGCTTATTTCATACAACAATTTCTATATTACTACATTTAATATTAATTAACCTACTAGTGGTGCTAACTCTTTCAATATTTAAACATTTAATATTACTTATAATATAAACTAGCTACCTACTACTACTGTCCGGCCGCGCCATCACCCCTGGTGAGAGAAAGGCCACCTTCCCTGTGATGGCAAGACCGGCCCTAACCATGGGGCGCAAAAGAGGAACCCCCGCTACCTCTACCAGATGACAGTGCAACTCTCTCACCATTCCATTTGCGGCCGGTCACTTGGGGCTGGAACCGCTCTCGTCCTGTTCCCCGCCTCTCTCATTCCTCATCCCATATATATCTCCATCCTTTTTTGGGGTAGGCCCGTCCCACGCCACCCTGTTATGAGCATGCCTTCCTCTCCTTTATCCATTTCCTTTACATAAATAGTGAGAAAGCACATGCCCTTATATACACCACTAAGTGCCTTCAAAATATTTATTTCTTCGTACGTCAGTTCCCCTACATACTAACAATAGCAGTATTTTTAGTTAGTGCTAATCTCTTTTCATTTCTTTCTGCCACATGCTTCTTAAAATACAAAAACTTAGCTATTCTTCCTGAGGTGATCCATTCTTTATTTAACAATTTAGCTATTGTATAAAATTCCTTCTCTCTTTCTACTTTTAATTTATATTCATCACCCAAATATTTAGTTTTCAGTGCATTTGTTCCCTTACATATTCTCAATAAATGAGCCTCTTCCATTATTTCTCCACAGAATAAACAATGATTTTCATTATGGTTCTCTCTCAGTCCCTTATTTTTATATAACCCCATTAGCCACCACACCACACCTCTTAGTTCTCTATTTGGGATTCTTTCTTTTCTTATTGACATGTTTTGAATAATTCCGCAAAATTCTGCTAGTGTTCTTTTGGTTTCACATTCTGCCCTAATCATCTGTTTCTCTATGTCCATCAATCTAATCGTTAATTTTTTAATGAATCTCTTCTCTTTACTGTTCATCTCTTTGTCACAATATTGTCCCATTCCTATTTTATTTAGCCTACTTTTCACTTTCGATAGCCAATAATCATCATCTATGTGTTTCATCTGATGTTGGTGTGCTAGATTTCATATTTCCCTCCCCTCTCCCCTTCTTAATCTTAATCAATGTTTTACTACTTTCCTGCTTATATCTGCTTGGATGCTGATATCTTCACATATACTTCTAGCTCCACTATTTGCTGTGCGTTCTGGAAGACCCATTATTATTTTACAGAATTTATTACTTATTAGGCCTACTTCTAGTTCTTTTTTATCTACTTCGGTACCCCATATTTCTACACCATACAGTGATCTTGATGCCACAAGAGCATTAAAAACATTTTTGTGTAGCTTGTATTCCATGTTTGGCAGCTTCCTTTCTAAAGACATTATACTTGATAGGACGGCCAGTCCTTTGAATTTGGCACGTCTTATCTGTTCCTTCCACATCCCGTTCGATGTTATTATGAATCCTAGATATTCTCATTTATTTACAACTTCTAATTCAATACCTTCTAACCACCAGCACCTTTCGTTTCTCTTTAATTTATTTCCTCTTTTACAAACCATTACTTTTGTTGATATTTATTTTCAAATTCCATGTACTACAGTATTCGGCTGTTTTCTTAAGACTATTTTGCATACCGACTGTCGTTAGTGAGAACAGCAGGATGTCGTCTGCGAAGACTAGGCCAGGAATTTCTTTGTTGTTTAAGCAAGGGCTTGTCCTATCCTCCTTCCCCTGACATTCCATTACATCATTAATAAAAAGCAAAAGTAGAATTGGTTATAGTTTACATCCCTGCTTAAGTCCAATATTCGAGTGTATCCTGCCTACCATTAGATCTTCCTTAACTTTAATCGTGCATATCACTTCTGCGTATAATTCTTCTATGGATTTAATCATTTTATTTGATATCCCTATTCCAGCCAGCTTCGCAACGACCGCCCGTCGGCTAACCGAATCAAAAGCTTTTTTAGGTCTATTGCTGCAATATATAATCTACCACCTTTCCTCCTTATATATTTATCCATTAATGTTTTAATTATAAATATATTGTCTGTAGTTCTCATTCTTTTCCTGAATCCTGATTGGTACACTGAGAGTATAGAGTAATCTTCTGCCCATTTCATAATTCTTTTAGCTAAAATACCGGTGTAAATCTCACTGAGTGTATCCAGCAAGGTAATACTCCTATAGTTGTTCGTGTTCGGTCTTCGGAAAATTACTTCTTCCTCCCAACATCTGGGAATGTTTCTGCATCAAAGATTTTGTTAAATATTTTAGTTATTATTTATATCACCTGGCTGTTATTTACTATCTCTTTCCAAAATGTATACGTGATTCCATTAGCAGCACCTGACTTTCCGCCCTTCCCTTTTATACTTGTATCTAGTACCTCATCTGTGGTTATTATATCATCTAGTACAGGCAGAGTAAAATCCACTTGTCTCAGTATACCAGTCTCATTTTTTTTCCTTTCCCATGTGTCTTTACCCCCCAATAACCCCTTAAAATACGTTAACCACTCCTCATTGGATATGCTTACTTGATTACAGCTTTTATAATCTATACATAATGTGCTAATTCTTTTCCATGTTTCCTTAGTTTCATTTTTTTACAGTACTTATGTAATAATTTTGCCTCTTTGTCCTGCCAGTTCCTTTTATTTCGCTTATTAAATCTTTGTATTCCTTCCTTTTTTTTCCAAACACCTGCTCGTAAATCCTGAGATCCTTCATTTATGTACATTTTCAATACCTTGATTACTTGATTTTTCTTTTCTTTACACTCCTCAGTATACCATACATTTTTATATTGCCTTCTGTTTCTCCCAACCATTTTTTTTTACCAGCTACTTCTGTTTATCTTTCAAGCATTCTTATTGCTTCATCTATGTTATTATCCTCTATCATATACTCAATACCTATCTTCAAAATTTGAAAGGTTTTACCCCTATAGCCGTCCCTAAATTCGTCTCTACGTTCCTCACTCCACCTATATCTTACTAATTTTCTCTGTTCGTAGTTGAAATATTGTTTACCTTCTTGTTTACCTTCGTCTCTCAGTAATCGAAATGATGAGACGCTGTCCAATTTTTTACCTGAATGTCCTTAATATAAGTAAAAGCCTCTCTAGATGCCAACACCAAGTCTATAACACTCCCTCCTGACTCGACTATGTATGTTAGGTAACCTGTTTCGTCCCCCGGCCAGCCCCCATTCAAGATGTGCAATTCCTCTATCGTACACCTTTCCAGTAATTTCTCTCCATTTCTGTTACACTCTTTGTCTTTGCTTCTCCTTCTTTCTATTAATATTCCATCAGTTTCTTTATCGTATAATGGATTATTTAAACCAACCCTTGCGTTGAAATCACCCATTATAATTATTCCCGCTTCTTCATTTCCTAATTTAATCTGGTTTACAACATCAATAAGCTCTTCAAAGAAGTTTTTCTTCTCAAACGGGGAACCCGATGGATGGTTGTAACCAAAACCAATGAAAATATCTCTTCCGCTCTGGTTTCCTTTCTTTACTTTTACCCAAATCACTTCCTCACATCCCGATTCCCACAGCTCTACCTGCTTGCATATTTCATCTTTTACGATCACTGATATCCCTCCCGGTTAACGCCCTTTCAGACTCCTTTTATGTTTCGTTCTACTCCAGACCTTAAAACCTGGTATTTGCACATTTTTGCTAGGCGACAACCAAGTCTCTACTATCCCAATAATCTCACTATATCTCATTAGATATATAAATTCATCATTTCCCAGTTTGCTTAATGTACCCTCAATATTTATTAATCCCACGACCCAGTTTAGTTATTTGTTCGCGGGTATATCTGATGTCGCCAAGACCTTACTTCTCGTCATTCGTGCTTTTTCTAACTGTATAATGGATCCACTTGGGGAGCTAACTATTTCCTCTTCTAAACCCCTAGCTTCCTCAGACCTTGTCAACCCCATTTTTTTTGCCCAAATGTCTTTCAAATTTAACGTTGGCTTACGTTTCTTTTCTTCTCCCTGTGATGTCTTTCCTCCTAGGGACCACCTCTTCTTCTTGAGTTAATCTCCTGAGTTGGTGATGCCTGGTTTCGATCGCCGCGTCATCCAGTTCACTGTTCCTGCTTTGTTGGTTGCCACACACACACCTGCTGACTCGGATCTAATGCCGTCACCCACTAGACTGCTGACCTTCCGCATACCCGACGCATCAGGACAATGTCCCAGCTCGCGGAGCTGACTAACAGTCCATATCCTGCTCCAAGAATCGGCCGCTATTATAAGTCTGTTTCCACGGATAAATGCTTTTAGCCCCGAGTGCCGCGCCTTCCCTTGATGAAAACGTAATGTTCGCATATTTTCCACTTCTTCTTGGTCCAATTCTTTCTTAATCCATATTTTTGTGCCCTTCAAGTTTTTCGTATTTTCCAAAATTTTTCGAGCCTTCAAACTGGATACCATACATACTTTCACTGGTCTTTTTCCCATACTCCTTCCTAATCTAAAGGCACTATCGGTATCACTCTCGTTGCACTCGACCTTCAAACTCTCCCTGATTAGGGAAAGTATTCTGTCTAACAGTATTCTGTTTCTACCAGCCCGTAGATTATTATGTTTCTCTTCCTATCTTTCTTCGCTCGTGTCTTTTCCTTTTCTTCGAGGTTCATTAACCTTTCTTCTAGCTCCAATACTTTCGTCCTTATTCCATCTATTTCGTTTTTATTCTCCAGTACGCTCTCTTTGATATCCTTGAGTTCTGATTTTATGTGTGTCTTCAAATCCTTGAATTCATTTTTTTGTTCCGTTAACATTTCCTTGGTCTTCTCCGCTTGGCATTCTTGCATGCCCTCCTTGAGCTTCTCAATATCTTCCCATGACAGCCCAGGGCCAGAATTTAGCTCCACTCTACCGATCACTAGTAGCACCATCACCACCACTAATGAAAATACTATTTGTGTAATGTTGAAACTGTTTTTCACCATTTGAGATGATTTCGCCTTCCATCTGCCCTGCCATCTGCCTATAGTACACCTGTACTGTATTGATCAATTGAAACTTCCATGTTAGCGCACTCCTATACTTTTCACACGTTCAGCACTACGTCCGTTCACCTCGCGAGCTGAATTGCAACTTTTGACCTAGGGGTAGTATCCTTATGTGAAGAATCCGACGGGTCTGGGCGTTGTCTGTGGTTAGTACCATCGTGTGTATTCCACCGAGGCGGAGAGACGGGCACTCGACTGCACGGACTAATGTCCATGCGAGAAAAGGTCCCGTACGCTGCGCTGCAGTGTGTCGGTTCCCCTGTGTTCAGAATGGGTCTGCGTTACCTATGAGTAGTACCACTATACGAAAAACACCACGGGTCTTCTGTACGTTGCCTCCGACTAGTACCACTATGTGAGGAACACCACGGGTTTGGCTGTTGTCCGTGATTAGTATCACCGTGTGAGGAACACCACAAGTCTGCGTTGCCTGTGACTGGTACCATAATGTGTGATACGCCGTGGGTTTGCATTGCCTATGATTAGTACCACCAGGTGAGCGGCACCAGGGGTGTACGTGGCCTGTGATTAGTCTCACTATGTGAGGAACACCATGCGTCTGCGTTGCTTACGAGTGGTGCCCTTTTGTGAGGAACGTAATGGGTTTGTGTTGCCTGCGAGTGGTGCCATTAGGTGTGACATACCATGGGCCTGCATTACCTGTGATTAGTACCACCAAGCGAGGAACACATGAGTCTACGTTACCTGTGATCAGTACCACTATAGGAGGAACACCGTGGTAGGGCCGATGACCTAGCTATTAAGTCCTTTTAAGCAACAAACACCACCACCACCACCACCACCACTACCACTATCATCATCATCATCATCATCATCATCATCATCCTATATGCAACACAATGTGTGTCACGTACACTATATCTTAATTTGCCTGTAGTTTCGACATAATAATTTCTTGAATCAGTAATTTTTGACGTACAACACGTAGTTTCGGAACGTAACTTAGGTCGGTGAGTGTTAAAAAATAACATTGCTTAAAAACCAATAACCGCGAGATAGTGAGTTCGAATCCCACTGTCGGCAGCCATTAATATGGTTTTCTGTGGTTTCCCATTTTCACACCGGCAAAATGCTGGGGCTGTACCTTAATTAAGGCCATGGCTGCTACTTTTCCATTCCTAGCCCTTCCTTATCCCATCGCGGCCGTCACTGTGTCGGTGCGAAGTAAAGATAATTAACAACATACAGCGTATCTGAAATCAGTCAATCAATCAATCAATCAATCAATCAATCAATCAATCAATCAATCAATCAATCAATCAATCAATCAATCAATCAATACTGATCTGTATTCAGGGCAGTCGCCCAGGTGGCAGATTCCCTATTTGTTGTTTTCCTAGCCTTTTCTGAAATGATTTCAATGAGATTGGAAATTTATTGAACACCTCCCTTGGTAAGTTATTCCAATCCCTAACTCCCCTTTCTATAAATAAATATTTTCCCCCATTTGTCCTCTTGAATTCCAACTTTACCATCATATTATGACCTTTCCTACTTTTAAAGACGCCACTCAAGCTTATTCGTCTACTAATGTCATTCCACGCCATCCCTCCGGTGACAGCTCGGAACATACCACTTAGTCGAGCAGCTTAACTCCTTTCTCCCAGGTCTTCCCAGCCCAAACTTTGCAACATTTTTGTAACGCTATTGTTTTTTGTCGGAAATCACCCAGAACAAATCGACCTGCTTTTCTTTGGATTTTTTCCAGTTCTTGAATCAAGTAATCCTGGTGAGGGTCCCATACACTCCGAACCATACTGTAGTTGGAGTCTCACCAGAGATTTATATGCCCTCTTCTTCACATCCTTACTACAACCCCTAAATACCCTCATAACCATGTGCAGAGATTTGTATCCTTTATTTACAATCCCATTTATGTGATTACCCCAATGAAGAGCTTTCCTTATATTAACACCCAGATACTTACAATGATCCCCAAAATGAACTTTCACCTCATCAACGCAGTAATTAAAACTGAGAGGACTTTTCCTATTTGCGAAACTCACAACTTGACTTTTAACCCCGTTTATCATCATACCATTGACTGCTGTCCATCTCAGAACATTATCGAGGTCATATTGCAGTTGCTCACAATCTTATCCGTTATTTTCCTTAGTTGGGACTGGTCACGCCTTCCAAGCCTCATATGGATGTGCAGTTAATACGTTAAAAACAGAGAGAGTTTTATCTGTTGACTATTGACTATAAAATGAATTTTACTATATATAGGTAAGACGAGGTGTTAACCCGAGAACGGTCGCTGTGGGTCGTCATGACCCGCACGCTTACATTTCCGTTCACTCCCCCTCCACCAATGGCGACACAGCAACACCCCTCCCAGTATCTTCCTAAGTCTACCCCCTCTACACAGCACAACAGGCGGCACTCAGTTCGAGCGTAACAATTCTCGAGGAAAGTAGTGTGCGGGTCACCACGACCCACCGCGACCTTTTGTGTTCACTTAAATGTTCTGAGTTAAATTTTACATTTCAGTACGTTATCCTTGTTTCGGTGAAATGGATGAGAGAGAAGCAGACCGTATTCGTTCTCTGCTAAATGAATCATTCTCGGCAGAAACAGACAATGAACTGGGTGGTGATGAAAGTGATGTAGGGACTGATGTCGATCCACAAGAAGAAATACAAGACGACCAAGTCCGGAACACAGATACGGAACAAAGTGATGACAGTGATTACGAAGTAGCCACTGACGATGGACATTCGGAAGGCAACTCTACTTCGGATGATGACATCCCACTGCTTTATAGAGGTAACTACACTGTAAAGACGGCACTAAATGGAAACTGGCTGAACCTACACAATCAGTCCGTACAAGACGCCGGAGTATTGTGACTCATCTTCCAGGGTGCAAAGGAGCAGCGAAAGAAGCTAACACACCGGTGAAAGCATGGCAGTGTTTCTTCACAGATGACATTCTACAGAAGATCGTTGATTATACCAATATATACATCACTATAATAAAAGACAATTACGAACGTGAAAGAGACTCAAAGAACACAAATTTAGGGGAGATAAAGGCATTACTAGGACTTCTGTTTTATGCAGGAGTATTGAAATCATCGCTCTTGAATACGGATGAAATGTGGAGTGACGATGGGACTGGAGTGCCTATTTTTCGGTCTGTAATGTCTCAACAGCGCTTCCGGTTTCTTCTCAGAGCTCTTCGCTTTGACGATAAAAGGGATCGTCACATTAGAATTGCTGGTGATAAACTCGCTCCACTGCGTGAGGTTTTTGAATACATCGTAGCTAAGTGTCATGCAAACTTCAGTGTATCGGAATATACCACAATCGATGAAATGCTGTGGGGATTTCGTGGCTACTTGGGGAAACAACCACAAGGTCAGTATCATCAAGTCACACAAACTCCTGCTGAAGTTGTAATGAGGCTTGTATCACCTATTTCAGGAAGTGGACGTAATGTCACCCACGACAACTGGTTCACAAGCGTTCCCCTATCTCACAACATGTTGCTGCAACATAACCTAACAACTGTTGGTACCATTAAAAAAAATAAGACACAGCTTCCTCTTTGCTTTGTGAAAAGTACGGGGCGTGAGGTACATTCTTCCATGTTTGGATTTGGCAAGAATCTTACAACTCTGGTATCCTACGTACCAAAGAAAGGAAAGGTTGTCATCTTAATTTCAACGATGCACCACGGTATATCTATTGATCCTAGCAGGTGATGCGAAGAAACCAGAGATCACTACGTTCTACAATTTAACGAAAGGTGGGGTTGACGTAGTCGATGAAATGTCGGGAAGTTACTCTGTGGGTAGAAAAACAAACAGGTGGCCCCTTACTGGATTTTTTCATCTTATGGACGTGACAGCTATCAATGCATTAGTTGTTTATTCCTGGAGCAACAAAGACAAGCATCAGGTGAGGAGACAGTTTTTGAAAGAACTCGCCAAGAAATTGGTTACGCCGTATATGAGGGCCCGTTTGCTGACTGGAAATCTCAGCCGTCAGCTTAGGACGGAAATTCTACGCACTCTGAAAGAAACGGATTCACTCCCTGAGGGACCTCAAGAAGATGAAGGTACCAGAAAACGGAAAAGATGTGCACTATGCTCCAGGACTGGCAACAGAACGTATCAGACGTGTGCGATCTGTAAGAAGTTTATATGTGGAATCCATGGCAAACTGACTTGCCTAGACTGTCTGGAAAATGCCTAAACCAGAGACTGAGAACTGTGAGAAGGTGTATTAGTATATATTTTTTAAATCTTAGCCAGAGATTCTGAATTTATCAGTTGGTTTCGCCATTTATTATTTTCTGGTTTTTTTATATGTTTACTCGTACCAAAAGTTTATGTGTGAAAATCATTGAAAAATTCAATATCGTGACTATTCAAAAATGATCTCTAAATCTTTCTTCATGTTCTTAGCAGGCATTCATGTAAAATTATTTCTGAAATTTAACAATATTCCAGAAAATAATACTAATCTTTGTAACACATGCAATTAAGTTGAGGTTTTGTATTAAAGTTTTTAAAATTCATTTGTAGATGTATAGTAAGAACATAAATAAAGGTTCGGTTGTTTTTATGTCCTAGATAATAGTATTAATTGATGTACAAACATAGTTTTAAAAAATAACAAGTCCTGACGAAATAAGTTAAATAATAATATGTGGGTCATGGTGACCCACCGCGACCACTTTAAGATGCACCATGCGCGCGACCACTGCCGGGTTAAGTCATGCCTAAAACAGCCCTTTTCAGGACTGGCAGGATAATTAAAATTCCAATGCCAGATTTCGCAATGAATAGGAATACACACAATTTGGTTAAGCGAGCGAGTTGGCTGTGCGGTTAGGGTCGCGTAGCTGTGAGCCTGCATTCGGGAGATGGTGCGTTAGAATCCCATCGATGGCAGCCCTGAAGACGGTATTCCGTGTTTTCCCATTTTCACACAAAGCAAGTGCTGGGGATGTACTATAATTAAGGCCACAGGCCCTTCCTTCCCACTTCTGGCCTTTTCCTATCACATTGTCGTCATAAGACTTGTGTCGGTGCGACGTGAAGGAAATTATAAAAAAAATAGGCAATAAGTGATTTGCATAATTTTTGTTCTAACTGTACAACCTCACTCGAGGACGATGATATCCGATACAACACTTTAAAAATAAATTCATGTGTCTTTCTTTATTTTTCAACTGTACATACTTAAACGTAATTATCTGAGTATCCGCCATTTCTAGTTGTAATTCGGCTTTAAAAGGTTTAGTATCTTGTCTGTATTTAAGTATGATTACATTACCCGTAATTGGGAGCACATCAAATAGATAATAATAATAATAATAATAATAATAATAATAATAATAATAATAATAATAATAACTGGAATAAGCTGAAAAAAGTAGCAGTTGATTGTAATATGAAATATACCATATGCATTAGCCTGTATTAGAGCCATAACTTGCGGTGATATTCCTCAGCTATCATTTCGCACGAATCGTATCTTCTTCTTCTTCTTCTTCTTCTTCTTCTTCTTCTTTTCCTACCGCTTTTTCTCACTCCTGTGGGGTCACGGGTGCGAACTGTGTCACACATATGTGGATTTGGTCCTGTTTTACGGCCGGATTCTCTTCCTGACGCCAACCCTATATGGAGAGATGTAAACACTATGTCGTGCTCCTGTGGTGGTTGGTAGTGTGGTATGTTGTCTGAATATGATGAGGAGAGTCTTGGGACGGACACAGACACCCAGTCGCCGAGCCAGAAGAATTAATCAGAAGCGATTAAAATCCCCGAACCGGCAGGGTATCGAACCCGAGACCCTCTGAACTGAAGGCCAGTATGCTCATCATTCAGCCAACGAGTCGGACCTTCTCACGAATCGTATACTGGTATCATAAGTAATTAATGTTTCTAATTTCTTGACATTCATGACATTAAATAATAAAACTATTGACACGATCTTTCACAGTTAAGTAGACATAAATGTCAACCGACAGGACAATGATTCTATCGTGCATCCTTGAGCATATCAGGCGAGCACTACGCTATGCTGATTATTACAACAGCTAAAGGCAAAACTGCACAGTGATATGAACTGTAATAAGTTTCCTACACGCAGCAAATCAATAACTGGTCTGACTTGGGAAATTTAATGAAATTGAGAGTAGGAGAAAGGAGACAGAAAGCTTACTTATAGACCCTGCCGGGAACCCTGAGGAATAAAATGAATTAAATTGCACCTTATCTCCATTCAAGATTTGTGTGCTTTAATTACATTCCTTCTCTGTATTCAAGGCAAAACAAGAAGCTGCACAGCGGGTGAGATGGCCGTGCGGTTAGGGGCGCGTGACTGTGAGCTTGCATCCGGGGGATAGTGGGTTCGAATCCCACCATCGGCAGCCCTGAAGATGGTTTTCCGTGGTTTCCCATTTTCACGCCATGCAAATGCTGGGGCTGTACCTTAATTAAGGCCACGGCCGCTTCCTTCCAACTTCTAGGCCTTTCCTGTCCTATCGTCGCCGTAAGACATATCTGTGTTAGTGCGACGTAAAGCCACTAGCAAAAAAAAAAAAGAGAAGCTGCACGAGTTTTGAGTTTATCTGTGTCCCATTACTCTAATTATTTAACTAAAGGAGCGGAAATATTTGATCTCCCTTACTGATCTCAAATCTTGATGATCAGATGTCAATAAAACGATGCGTACTACCTTTCTGCGCTCCTCTACAGTTCAATTCCCCCTATCATTCTTACATCGTTGATCACTGAGTGTTGCTAACATGGTAGTAATCTGGTGTTAATGGGTAATTCGGCAATGTTGAAAAAAGTGTTCACATTACTATCGAATATACTTGTAGTTCTCTTACGAATATTTTCTAACATCATTGTCGATTTTTTCATTTCAGAGCTGAGTGATTCATTATGTTTTGTTTGTAGAATTGTGTCCTTGACGGACGGACGGACGGACGTCGGAAAAAATGAAGAGGGAGGCAGGTGATCTTCTTAATCCGGTCTTCATCGAGAACTACTGCCTTCAACTTTGCCTTCGATGTTGGAGTTCTCTAAATTCTGTCCATGCCTTCTTTATGACCTACAGGTTATTTTCATTGGCACTGGAACAATGGTGTTTCACAATATTCGGTTCTCTAATAATGAACGTATGTGTTCTTATTTCGGCCCAAGCTACGCGTAATATTCTGCGTCAATATCGTAGTGATACGACTTTTGTTTCTGGCCTCGATGGTGCAGGTTTCACTCCGGTCCTGTGGTGTAGGACTATTGTGCATACCTCTTACCCGAGGCCCCGAGTTTGATTCCTGGCCAGGTCAGGTTTGTTTTCACCTGTATCTGAGGACAGGTTCGAGGTCTACTGAGACTACGTGATTACAATAATTGAGGAGCTATTTGATCGTGAGATAGCGGCTCTGGTATAGAAATCCAAGAATAACAGTTGAAAGAATTCGATGACCAGCCCTTCGGGCTGAGAAGCGGTCGCTTAGTAGGCCATGGTCCTTCGGGGCTTCTGCGCCATGGGGTTTGCTTTGGTTGGCGCAGATTTTACAGCGGCACGGAATGACGGAGAAGGCAAGTGCAATAATCTATCGAATTTTCCTAATTAGAAATATTTACCTATTCTGCCAGGTCTTTGTAGGCTACATTTACTTATGACAATAAATACTAAAATAATATCTTTCCAAACCTATTTTTCGCATTTTCCCATGTCACTGATGACTGAAACAAGTACTAACATTCATTAATCATCTCTAGTTCTCTTAAAAGGCACGTGGGTTGGATATCAGTACCTATATCAGTTTTCATGAGTTTGTTTTCCTCATATTTGTCTCCACTCTTGTAGGTGTTCTTCGTGGTTTCCCATATACTTTTTCTTCATTTATCCCTTCTGCTTCTCGGCGTCGGGTCTGCCAACTACTTCCTCTGTTTTCTTTGATTATCCATCCGGCTCTTCTCTTTATTATCTGACTTTATTATCTGAAGATTTCAGTAAATGTGGATAATTACTTCTATGTGGGGTGGCATGGTGAAAGAGCTGATGAGCTACTGGACTTTCTGTTAGGCTTGCTGCTCGTTAGCCGAGTTCGTCCACCTTAAGTCTCCAGAAGCACGCCCTCGCCGCTCCCTTTATGGATTTAAGATCTGCTGGTTACGTAAGTAGGCAAGCCTACCAACTACAGAATTTCCCGGGATTTACCAGACAAACCTACTCGATATTGGTACCTCCCACAGAGAATCACTAACCAGCCTTTCATCCTCCTTTGTTAGTCGTGTTTCGGACCGGCGTTTTCTCACATTCACACTAGGTAAATGTGCAAGGTATACGTTTATTTTCAGTACGCTCCGTTTCCGTAGATTTCCGGCACAGCACTACGGTTGCGATGTTAAGCGTGCGAAATGGCTTCCTTCATCTGTTGACACATCACATAGAACTTTTGAGACATACACATGGTGTGGATACATTGAACTTAGTGTTTAAAATATGTAAGGCAATAGATCAACTCGCCGACTGCGAGATACGCGTAATTAGGTTTTCTAATGCATGAAACATTAAAGCAGTTGAGATTCATCACCAGGTGTCTGAGGTGTATGTTGAAAGTGCAGTGACGAGTGGAATGGTGAAGAAATGGGTTCGAATGTTCAAGGAAAGTTACAGAATGGCGGAATGTCAGAATGTCATCACAGATGATTTGGTGTGTGCGGTTGAAACAGAAGTTCGTGAGGTCAGATGGTACACAATTTCGCCACTCTCTCTGCTTTTCCCACAATGTTCAAGATCCGTTCTCTACGATATTGTGACATATGGTATATGATTTTGGAAACTGTATGAACGATGCGGGTCAGAACACCTCACTGAAGAACTAAGACCAAACGAATGGGCAGTGCACTGCCCTCCCTCACACTATACGCTGAGAAAGGTGATGATGCCTTAAACCACATTGTTACAGGAGACGAGAAATGCGTGTCTCACATCACTTCTGCATCAAAGCCGCAGTCCTTGGAGTGGAGGCGTTCAGCGTCGCTAGCGAAGAAGAAATTCAAACAACTTCTCCCCGGGAGGTCATGTACATGTTTTTCTGCGATATACAAGGGGTTTTGCTCGCCGAAATCTTGCCTGGAATTCAACAATAACATGATAATGATCACAAAGAAGGAATACAGACATGGCTTTCATCACAGGCGGTGTCGTTCTATGATAAAAGACAAAATATGGATTTTACCTTCAAATGCAAATAACTGCTGCGTGATACCATCCCATGTTCCGAAGCACAGATGCTGAATGAATTTCATTAAATGCGTCTTTATTGGAACTTTCCAGTTTTATGTTCTGTGATGATTCTACAATAAGACCTGGAAACTGCACCATTAGTATATTTGTTATTTAAATCTCGGCGCTAATAATGTCCACCACAGGATGGTGTTCTCTCGGGATTTTTCCATAGCAGCGCAAAAAAAAAGAAAATTAGGATAGTAAATGTTTATGTAAACGGTACAAATCCCAGTGTAATGTTAATTCGGTATTTATTTTTGTATTTTATTTACGACTTGACCAAACCCCACAACAATGAAATTCATCAGTATCAGACAACTCCTAAAAGAACGGGATTGTGACTAAAGATATTTCAACCTGTGTCCCATTTCTGGATCTAATAAGAATTTAAGACTATTTTGGGAGATTAGAACAGGTTCTAGTCTGAAGGTTGAAGTCCAATTCCTTGCATTCTAGATTAGTTCATGCAAGGATTATTTCTTGACCTTCAAGAGGATTCCAGGACATCGACCACGCTCAATTTTATTGCGATCTATTACAAATAAACACATCGGCAGAATCACCACTACTATGTATTTCATTAGATGATACTTCATCCGATATTGAAGAAATTGCGAAAAAGTTGACTGGAATTGTTCGGAAAAGTTCTGCGAGTAGAAGCAGATAAAATTGCAGCGTAGAGATTGAACAAGTAAGCGAAGCATTGAGATGGATAGACTTCATGAAATCCAACAAGAACATGTCACTGAAGGATCTGAAGTTTATGGTTTATGATGGAAATATATGGAGGCAGTCCATACTGCAACCTTTCCACCCCGCGCCATTTGCCGCATAGAACCAAATGACAGCATGATAATCCCTAAAAAAAAAAAATCGGGATACTGCCATATAGCACCATACGCCAAAGCGCCTGATGGAAAGGGACCTTTTTAGTCTAGAGTCAAATGCCACCTCATCAGGAAGGAACAAAAAAATTCAGAATGATGGGTGAGCAAATGCTCTTCCGACCGTGCAAGGGTCTACTGCACCCTTCCGTTCCAAAGAATCAAACCACCGACCTCCCAAGGCCATGGTACGTTCGCGGCAGAAGATCAAAGAAAATAACACATAGCTAGCTTAAAGGCATAAATGAACGGAAGGAAACCTGGGATACAATGTTATTCGGCAAAATGACAGGCAGGCAAAAATTTAAATACCTATTTATTGAGCCTTGATAAATCAAATTAATTAAAGGTTGATCCTGAATATTTATAGTATATTAATATTGAATATGCAATGTCCAATGGACTAAATACAAATTGTAAAGTGTCAAAAATTTTATTTCTCCTTTACTTCTTTCTTCTTTCACCGCCGTGACCATAAATATTACATCATAATTTGTATAACATACTTTTCAAATAAAAAAAATCAGAAATATCCTTATAAATGCGACGGTTATCATTAATCACTTTCTTCACTATCAGAAGAAGCAATTATTTATACAACAAATTAAATTGAAGATAACTTGAAGTGGTCACCTAGCTAAATTAATTATATTACAAAAATAAACAAAGAATAAATGAATGCTAGTCGATATAATCCTAATCAAAATAAAATGACTGATGTCGGGTCCAGAAATCGAACCCACATCCCAATGGATCCAATGACAAAAATTACGAAAATAAAACTCGATTTGTCATCCACATAAAGAGTGAAACACGACTATAAGAATGTATAAAAAGGAAAATATGTACACAATATGAAAATAAACAATAACAATATATACATGCAATTGGCTGTATATATAAAAAAAAATGTGACAACAAAAATCCATGGTTGCCCCTGAACTTGAACCAATGATATCGAAGATGGCGTCGACAAACGGGACTAATAAAACTGCCTTTCTTAATTAATCATATGGTCAACAAATAAATGAAAATACTGGCGTTCCAGTTAGTTAAATATTATTATAAGATCATACATGAAAAAGTCAAAGAACCCTTTAAACAATAATCGGTGTCATACAGCTTTCATTCTAAGCGGAATAGCTCGAACAATACAACATACGGTAACCCTTTACAAGAGCCAAACCCTTTTCACTCTCCCCTCATCGTAAATCTCTGGACGTCAAAGCCCGGCTAATAATGGCTCGGTGTGGCAGAAATATCCTTTCAACATCTCAAGGTGAAAGCAAATCGTTTCCCTTGGAACACATATTTGTTAAATAATCTTATTTCATTATATATTCTCATATCATATTTCCAAAGCTCCACTGGCTTATAAATTCACTGTCCTGCCACAATTATATAATACAATATCAATCCACTGTTCATTGTCTCATATTCACATCCCTTAACTCAGAATGACCAGCTTCGATTCCATCCGATTACAGAATACAGCCTAGGTTTTTCCTACATTTTAAAATCAAATCAATAAAATCAAATATGGATTTTAAACATATCCATAAGGATATTCTCATATTCAGAAAGGGAAATTATTCGACATTAAAAGAAAACGCTAATCTCAATAGGGAGGCGTTTGTTCGATGTCTAGGCATGTCACAAGTTACGCATATAATTAATACAGCCGTCTACAAATATATCATCATGCGAATTACATGAAAATAAGAGTGCCTTGCTATCCTAATGTTAACAGTCGATAATCCATTTTTACAAGCATAATCACCATGCATTATGATAATAAGCTTGGATATCACGTAAATAAATTATACGAAATTACGGCTCGGCTCAGTGCCAAAAACAAATCCACTATCTATTACATTTACCTAATCTAAGCACTCTGACTAACTAATATTTTATCATCACGTCAAATACATGCATTACGTTAATTATATATATATATTTAAGCCCATGGAGTAGACTATAAATTCCATGAAATGAACATAAATGAATATGAAGACCACTCACAAGTTCTCTTTCTAATTAAAAAGAAATACATGCAATTTACATGTCTAACCTAATTTACGTGATCTGCATAATGAATAACCGCGCATTTATAAAAAAAATTATTTCATTTTAGTACTTATCATCATGTCGTAACAATCCAAGGTTCGGGTCCCGGGTAAGACCCTCATCTTCATCTTCTAAGCTTCCATGGTGTTGACGTTGGTCACGGGTTCATGTCCGTTGCTACTCCCGCTGAGCACGTTCATAATCCAATGGTTATCTTCTACACTTATAACAGTTTTATGAGATTAAGACTTGTTGCGTCACTTTAACACACACAATACAATTAATAGCACTATAATGAAATTAATACTTGTTGCATCACTTAAAAAATTACAATTATACCGTTCTTGCGATGACATTATTCAACCTGTTTTTAAATACTGTTGTTTGTAGACAATTACAATATTCTCGAAGATATAAACTGTACATTTACAGTCTGAAACACTGAATAGATCAGAACACCATCAAACCGTGGTTCTGCTTTGGATCCTTCGCGTAAAGTGGATGGGTTGTCATCATCGCGGTTCCTTTTATAAACTTTCCCCCTTCCATGCAAGAGACAATGGATAGTCCCCACTACTTTCTTTTAATTAATAGTTCCACGTGTCGTATGACATCGGTAATACTCTCAAACGTGTGACTCAGATTCTTAAGTAGTCTGGTTATGTGCGGAACCTGAAATGTTCGGCCATTTATTCAAAATTAATTATCAAAATAATGCCCCAACAATGTCTTCCATGAGGGTGCTGCGTACAAGGGACGCTTAGCGCGTTATATAATGCAACGATTGCGTATTCTTCCATACGTTAATATATTATAAAGAATTAGAATTTTGACAGATGTCTATAATTAAATCATATAACATCCCGAGGTTTCTCATATTAAATATTATGCATGTCTCGAAATCTCATCAAAATAATGCGATTCGCGAGCTGGCAACATCGTGTTCGGCCATTTTTTCAACGGGTGACGGTATCATTATCGATTTTTCTGGCTTGAGATTTTCTTCCCTCTCTCTCTATCTGTGTATCCTTTTAGTTAAGACGGAGTGGTGTTTAGCAGGTTACAAAGGTTGTGTAAGCATGTGCAACCTAATGCAACTTTTTGTAACAAGTACGAGGGAGCTTTACAAAGGTTTTTCACTGCCAAATAATTAATGAATAAATATGTACATGACCGATAAGGTCACAATACATGCAGTCGCCAGGAGTTGACGTCAATTTGAAGGCGCCTGATCATCATCATAACATCAATCGATGGGACATGATATAGACTGCCATTATAGCTATTCTTCAACAAGCATCGTTCTCGGACAATGTATTTGGAAAAAGGGATTCTTCTTAGTTCGATTTTCACGTAGAATCGGAGGTCTGATGACTTTAGTCAAAATATCAAGCAGTTACATAGACCAAAAAGTAGATTTTTAATATAAATCGTAGCAGAAACAGTAAATTGGCTAAGCGTTTGAAGATGGCAACGAATAAAGGAAGGAAAGAAAGTGCTTGGATAACGAGAAATAATTGAAGGACCTAATAGAACTCGCGAAATTACGTATACTGCCTTTGGGCTCTTGGTAGAATAAACGCAGACCAAGGGAGGTCGTATAAGGAAGCACACAAGATAGCCCGGCACAGGCAAGTGGAACCAACATCAGACTCTGCTGAGGTTCTAAGGTTACCGAACCACACCATTCAATTTGTGTTCCGTGGGAGTTCACAGAGTACGCAAGCAAATGCCATTACATGAAGCAGTGCCCGCTGAGTAGCTAAGGCAGTAATGCGCTGGCATTCTTTTCTTTTTTTCTTGTTATTTGCTTTACGTCGCACCGACACAGATAGGTCGTATGGCGGTGATGGGAGAAAAAGGGGCTAGGAGTGGGAAGGAAGCGGCCGTGGCCTTAATTAAGGTACAGCCCCAGCATTTGCCTGGTGTGAAAATGGGAAACCACGGAAAACCATCTTCAGGGCTGCCGACAGTGGGGTTCGAGCCCACGATCTCCCGAATACTGGATACTGGTCGCACTTAAGCGACTGCAGCTATCGAGCTCGGTACGCTGGCATTCTGAGGCATTGTGAGTTCAAGTTGGCTGGCTCGATCCCGGCTCATTTCGGTGGTATTTGAAGATGCTCAAATACGTAAGCCTCGTGTCGGTAGATTTACTGGCACGTTAAAGAACTCCTGCGGGACAAAATTGTGGCACATCGGCGTCTCCGAAAACCGTGCAAGTAGTTATTTGGGCGATAATAATAATAATAATAATAATAATAATAATAATAATAATAATAATAATAATAATACGGAAGTAGCAATAACAAGGAAACAAATATGTTTGTGTTTCCTAAAACCAACATCGACAACTTCTCAAACTTCGACGTGTATCCATACCTTTAGTAAACTGATGCACGTTCCATGCGGAATATGACCATCCTGCATACTGTAGTATCTGTTGATTGATCGACAGTTTCATACGATCGACTCATATCACCTTCTATTGCTTTGAAATATTACTGCGCCGGCAAGAAGTCGCGATAAAGAGAAAGGAGACTGTAAAACAAGGAGTTTAGGAGCTAGGCAGTTTCCAGCCAAACGATGAAATATGATGTACGCCCGGGAGGTGTGATGCATCTGTCAGTAACTGGCGCTGAGCCAACACTCGATAGCAAGGCACAGGGCTGGTTCATTAGATCTTTCTCCTGACATCTAGCGAATGTCAAATTGCACCAGTGTTGCTACGATAAACTTCCATCCCAAGAGGGCGATTGTGAATGGCGGAACGTTGAACAATTTACTCTACAATTCCTCCGCACGTAATTAAAGAGAGTGGACGTAACCACCCAACAAATTCCCTCATGTAGTTTCATTTCCGGAACCAAGTCCTCCTGCACATGATAATAAAGTAGGTAAAAATAAAGAATAAACAATAAACAGGATCATTTATTGGAGGAGGTAGGAAGTTGATCTTTCACTTACAAATAAATAATAGAGCTCCATCGAACTGGCATGCGTTATACAATAATTTCTGGTAAATTATACTATAGCCTATTATTATTATTATTATTATTATTATTATTATTATTATTATTATTATTATTATTATTAAAGCAATTCATTATCTTGTCAAATGCGTCTCATCAGCAGGTTGCATAGAAATTAATTTTTGTTTGATTATTTTGATTACTTTTAGATGGCTATCTTAACGGGTACTGCATATGTTCGCCACATCCATCTGGTAAAATCAGAAGAGAGTGATTACAGAGAGTGTGATTATCTTGCATCTACTTGCATCAGGTTGCATAGAAATTTATTTTTGTTTGATTATTTTGATTACTTTTAGATGGCTATCTTAACGGGTACTGCATATGTTCGCCACATCCATCTGGTAAAATCAGAAGAGAGTGATTACAGAGAGTGTGATTATCTTGCATCTACTTACGATATAAGACGGACATTTAGGGTATACTGTTCTAACTTGTAATATTTTTCAAAGCACTTGTAGAGCTACAGCAAATGATTACTCAAAGTTAGGAAATTTTCTAACACAAGTTTAATATTTTTTTAACGTCCCTAATTATAGGGTTGCCGGCCCCCGTGGTGTAGGGGTAGCGTGCCTGCCTCTTACCCGGAGGCCCCGGGTTCGATTCCCGGCCAGGTCAGGGATTTTTACCTGGACCTGAGGGCTAGTTCGAGGTCCACTCAGCCTGCGTGATTAGAATTGAGGAGCTATCTGACGGTGAGATAGCGGCCCCGGTCTAGAAAGCCAAGAATAACGACCGAGAGG
Organism: Anabrus simplex; assembly: GCF_040414725.1. NCBI lineage: Eukaryota > Metazoa > Arthropoda > Insecta > Orthoptera > Tettigoniidae > Anabrus > Anabrus simplex. Next base: position 190,556,955 of record NC_090265.1, read on the forward strand.
ATTCGTCGTGTTGACCACACGACACCTCGTAATCTGCAGGCCTTCGGGCTGAGCAGCGGTCGCTTGGTAGGCCAAGGCCCTTCAAGGGCTGTAGTGCCATGGGGTTTGGTTTGGTTTTAATTATAGGGTTGCCATTAAGACAAATAAACTTCATTTTTCAATAGACAACTTACCATCACTGCGTAACAGGTCATTAGAAATTGAAATATGGAAGTAGTCATGCACATGCATTTCATTCTTTCTTTCTTAATCTGCTCATCCTCCAGGGTTGGTTTACCCGCGGACTCAGCGAGGGATCCCACCTCTACCGTATCAAGGGCGTGAGACACGGGCCGTGCGATACAACTGGGCAGAATGACCAGTACCTCGCCCAGGCGACTTCACCTGCTATGCTGAATAGATGCCTTGTGGGGGGATAGGAGGATTGGAAGGGATGGACAAGGAAGTGGGAAGGAAGCGGCCGTGGCCTTAAGTTAGGTACCATCCTGGCATTTGCCTGGAGGATAAGTGGGAAACCACGGAAAACCACTTTCAGGATGGCTGAGATGGGAATCGAACCCACCTCTACTCATTTGACCTACTGAGGCTGAGTGGACGCCGTTTCAGCCCTCGTACCACTTTTCAAAAATTTCGTGGCAGAGCCGGGAATCGATCCCGGGCCTCCGGGGTGGCAGCTAATCACACTAACCATTGCACCACAGAGGCGGACGCATTTTATTTCAATCTTTATTTCAGTTTCAGATTCTAATGTGATGCAATATGACATTATTTCAGAATATTCGCTTCTGAAACAGACAATGAAGAAATAAGTAGAATTTTGCTTTACGTCGCACCGGCACAGATAGCTCTTATGGCCCCAGCATTTAACTGGTATGAAAATGGGAAACAGCGGAAAATCATCTCCAGGACTGCCGATAATGGGGGTTCGAACCCAAAAATATGTAAATTATCACACATGGAAGAGAATCACATTGATAGGATATATTTTGTTCAATTTGCTTAATGTAGCACCGACACAGGTGGGTCTTTTGGCGATGATGGGATAAGAAAAGACTAGGAGTGACAAGGAAGCGACCGTGGCATTAATTAAAGTACAGACCCAGCATTTGCCTGGTGTGAAAATGGGAAACCACGGAAAACCATCTTCAGGGCTGCCGACAGTGGGGTTCAAAGCTACTATCTCCCGAAGGCAAGCTGATAGTTACGTAACCCAAACTACGCGGTCACTTGCTCGGTACTGATAGGAATGAATTTTATGTACCTGAAGGGTTCCTAAAACGGCATTTTACTGTGGTACCGTTTAAAATATTCATCCACACAAAGGCCAGTCTCCCTTTCGTGACCTAATACATGATTTTCTTTCTGCTATTTTTGTAGGACACTTCACACTTCTGGTCTGTTTGGAGAGGATTCTTTTAATTAAGTGTCACCAAGTCACATGTGACACAACTTTTTATATACCAGACCCATGTTCTGTTAATGATGATGATGATGATGATGATGATGATGATGATGATGATGCTTGTTGTTTAAAGGAGCCTAACATCTAGGACATCGGCCCCTAATGGTACGAAATTATACGAAACCTAATGACAATTTCAAGGTCCAAAACTGATCCACTTACCAGAATTCAAAACGATATGGTGATGAGGAATGAATAGATGAATATGAATTTAATATAATCACCAAATCGAAGTCCGACTCCATGGCTAAATTGTTAGCGTGCTGGCCTTTGGTCACAGGGGTCACGGGTTCGAATCCCGTCAGGGTCGGGAATTTTAACCTTAATTGGTTAATTTTGCTGGCACGGGGGCTGGGTGTATGTGTCGTCTTCATCATCATTTCATATTCATCACGACGCGCAGGTCGCCTACGGGAGTCAAATCAAAAGACCTGCATCTGGCGAGCTGAACTTGTCCTCGGACACTTCCGGCACTAAAAGCCATACGCCATTTCTTTTTTTTTTTTACCAGATCAAACTCACAATACCGAAAGTTAAAAATAATCCCAAAATCGATCCTCTGACTAGAATTGAAAAAGATGTCTGTGAATAATATTATGCCAGAAACTATCTTTAAACAATAGTATTATTGGCCAAGGGACTGCTTCCAAAGCGAAATCCTGAATCGATGATACTTGTTGTCTAAAGGGGTCCAAAATCCAAGTCAACGGTCCCTCATAATGGTACTTATCGCTAGTTACTCATTTTGCGGTATTAATGTAAAGTAGCGTAGACTCATGGTGTTGAACACATTATGGCGCCACTCATAGGCAGAGCAAACGCGTGGTGTTTCTCACTTAGGTGCAATGATCACGGGCGCCGGTATTTACGTGGTGTTCCTCACACAGTGGGTGCTAATTACAGGCAACGCAGACCCACGGTGTCGCTCATATAGTGGCACTATGTAATCACAGCCAACGCCCAGACCCGTGGTGTTTCTCACATAACGGTACTAATCACAGGAAAATTAAACCCATAGTGTTCCACATAGATTGGTACTAATCACAGGTACTGTAAACCCACAGTGAGCCTCTCTCTGCTGCTACTAATCACAAACCTATTGTGTACCTAACATAGTGGTACTACTCGCAAGTAAAGGCGACCCGTGGTGTTTCCCACGTGATGGTACTAATTACAAGTTGTTTCATGGTTCTAATTTAATCATCCCTTGGTCATCCCTTTTAGTCGCCTCAGGCAGCGGATACCATGGGTGTATTCTTCGTCTGCGTCCCCCCTCCCTGTTCTGCTAAGAGGCTATGCACCAATTCAACTGTGAATGTCATGAGTCACTAACTTGTCAATACTCAGATGCGCCATTTCTCAAAATGTACACTCTGAACGAAAGTAGCGACTTTACAAGACCACAAGAGTATGAAAATCTTGAACGTACGTCGACCATCTCACGAAGTGATAAGACGAAAGTTCTTGTAATTCGTTGAGGATATATTCTAGCCATACTTTTGATAACATATAAGACGTGGAAGCTCAATGCAAGTATCGAGTGTCACGTACGTCCATCGTCACTCCAAACTAGCAAATAGCTGCCCCATGACGCGCTACGCATGTTATTCCACGCTGTGAGAGTAAGTGAACAACATTAAATATGTATGTTAGGAGTCACACAGTGACAGTTGACATTTACAACCATGGCCATTTACAAACTAGTAGAATTTTTTAGCCTCGTCCACACGTACTTGCTAATTTCTTCTCTCCAAATTTTCTCCAATATCTCCATTCTTTTTCTTTTCCTGGCGCTTTTCCCACACCTGTGGGGTCGCGGATGCGAACTGCGTCGCACCTGTGGATTTGGCCCTGTTTTACGGCCGGATGCCCTTCCTGACGCCAACCCTATATCGAGGGATGTAAGTACTATTGCGTGTTTCTGTGGTGGTTGGTAGTGTGGTATATTGGCTGAATATGATGAGGAGAGTGTTGGGACGGATACATACACCCAGTGCCCGAGCCAGAAAAATTAATCAGAAAGGATTAAAATCCCCGACCCGACCAGGAATCGAACCCGGGACCCTCTGCACCGAAGGCCAGTACGACCATTCAGCCAACGAGCCGGACTGTCCAATATTTCCATTGCCATCCTGAAAATACCGACCTACTTAATCACTCTACTGAAGTCCTCATCTATATGGAGGTATTTTCCCAACCAGCAAACAATTAGAAGTTCTTGAAGTATTCCAACATTACGTTCAATATCCCTCTGTGGATCAGTAGTAGAGTGTCTGCCTCCGGATCCCAAGGTAATGGGTTCAGACGCGGCAGAGATAGTCGGATTTTTGAAGGGCGGAAGAAAGTCCATTCGAAACACGATGTCAGCATGTAAAATATATCTGGTGATACATTTGGTGTTCACCTGTCAAAAGACATTAAAACTCTGCCATAGACACTCAAGAGAGATTCTGTTTACTCTGTCATGCAGTAGTCCTATAGTAAAATGGAACCTCGAAACTGACGAGCAAGCAGCCAGATGATGTCAAATTAAAATGCTTGAACACAATTGCTGAGGCCATACGGTTATTACGACTACGCCTAGACTAACTCATCTGCTTCGGATTATACCACTTACAACAGGTTTACTATTGGTAGTTCTTATGTCCTGACTGCAGCGGAATCTCCAGATGTTATTTTCTTTCAGAGGACCTAAAATATTTTTTCAGAATTGTATTTTTAAATGTGATTAGGTATCCACAGGTTTCTTTACTTAGTATCCAGTATTAAGCTGCATACAGTATAACTGGTATGTTTCCGGATAGCAATTTAGAGCTTAATACGTTTCTCAACATGAAAGTTTACAGCAGCAAAGTTTACATTTCCGAGTCTAATTTTAATTTCCTCTTCTTCTGAGTTGTATTTAGTAATTTTGACACTAAGGTAATTAAAATCCGAAACATCAAATGAAATAGGACTGAACGGTTGAAAAACGTGTCCAAAGGAATGGAGACACTGTTTAAAAATAAATAAAAGTGTATAGAGTCAAGACCGTTTATTGCGACATCGCCTTTAAGGTTGTAAGGTGAAGTCTAACGGTCCTGTCCAAATCCTATACGAACACTGGATTTAAAAACTCGCTTAGTACGACGTCGTTCATTACGACATATCGTATATAACGACGTGATCACATTTCCGGAGAAATTTATCGGCTATAACGTCCAAAGTTGATTTATGTTTTTTACGTATTTGGGGATTGCTGACTACAATGTAACTCTTATTATTGTAGGTTTCAAATCACTCCATCTGTTAAATAGTCAATGCAAGCACCGCTGTGGAGACGTCGCAATCTAAAAGGAAAATGTTTAATACTGTAGAAAAGTCACACATAATATTGCGGTTAGAAAATTGGGAAACATACGTCAACATCACGACGGAATTGGATGTATCACACTGAATGGTTTCCACAATTTCTAAAGTCACAGAGAAAATCCAGTCTTTTTGAAGAAAATTATTTTAAACTCAAGCGTACCAGAACATCTGAACACAAAGATATTGAAGAATCTTAACTTAGATTGTGCAAGCAGCAAAGAACAAATAATCCTCCAATCAATAAAAGTGTATGGAGTCACTCTTCAATAGAAAGCCAATGAAATTTTTCGCAGTCCCACACCACAAATACTGTTCTATAAATTAAATCCTTCATTTTTTGAAGGTTTAACTTAATTCTGTTAATTAACCATGCAAGTGTGCTGCCTAAATCTTACAAATGTGACATTTTAACAACAAAAACAAACAAACAAACAAACAAACAAACAAACAAACAAACAAACAAACACACAAACAAACAAACAAACAAACAAACAAACAAACCGGTTTGTGCGACTATCGGCTATAACGACCGTTGATTGATGGTACCTTTGATGTCGTTATAACCATTTTCGATGATTTATCCAATGCATCGAAAACTAATTTTTTAATGTTGCTGATGACTTCACTATGGCCCTCGGGTATTGTGCCTTGAGTGCAGTGGTTCGTGTTCAGCCTTTCTTGATGATGTACGTACATTTGGGTTTCTTTTCTTTAACTGTGAGTCCTGAGCATTCGGTTTCACGAAACAGTTTTTCTGCTATAGTTCAGTTCTTATGAGTTTCGACTTGACATTTGAGCGCTGCCTTTTGGCGGAGGATAAGTGAATTAATAAACAGCCAATCATAGGCAGCCGATCGCTCCGATAGAGCACGTTAGACTCGAGTTCCGGTTACCAGTGTTGTCGACCTGTTTACTGTAACCACGTGCTATCAATGTGTGTTGTATTGTGCTCAGTCCTATTCGTGGTCTTTGTCTGTCCACTCAGTCAGTTTTGACAAAGCACCAACAATGACGGCTAGAAATAACGGGCATAAAGTTGTTCGCCACCCTTTGTAGGATTTTTTCCGTGCTTAAGAGAAATCTAATCTGTTATCTAAGCGAGCTTTTCTAGATGGTGTGTAGAAATTTCATTTCATTTTCTCGTGTTTTACCTGTTCGAGCATTGATCTATTTTCAACTTATAGCCTTATCCTAAATATGTTAGGTATGTGTTATTATTCATCTTTTGTGAGGTATGCATGTTGATACGAAGAATAATTGATAATTGATTCTGGACTTACATTCGAGTATATATAATTCCGTTCTTGTCGTGTGTTGTGAATCAGCTGTTTGTACTCGTAACAATTTGGCACCACCGAGCTCTACAGCTGCAGTCGCTTAAGTGCGGCCAGTATCCACTGTCGGCAGCCCTGAAAATGGTTTTCCGTAGTTTCCCATTTTCACACCAGGCAAATGCTGGGGCTGTACCTTAATTAAGGCCACGGCCGGTTCCTTCCAACTCCTAGCCCTTCCCTGTACCATCGTCGCCATAAGACCTATCTGTGTCGGTGGTACCTAAAGCAACTAGCACAATTTGGCACCAATGTCTGACTTCACGTTAACTGTCAAGTCGAAACTCCTAGAAACGGAGCTATAGACGTATGAGATTTTCTTCACTCTCAGCCAACAATGCTAAGGCATCAGCATAAATATATTGCTGAATTTTTCAAATGTTACAAAAGGATCAATACTCTGAACTTTCTTTCATGCATTTTCAAGCACAGTATGACCGAGAGAGAAGGAACAGGTAAACGTCGGATACTGCTTAGCGTGCGTACATCGCTGTATGTCACTTCTGGCGGTGATATCGAGGCGCCTTTTGTGGCCAGGGTGGAGCAACAGGGACTGTGTTTACGTGGCTGTGTTTATGTCTCACACCGTCTTTTAAAATTTACGGAAAGGTTCAGTTTTTCTTCATAAAAGATGATGACAATATAAGGTGTTTGCTATGTTGCCGTATACATGCTGGCCAGTTGAAGTTTTGTTCCGTAAACTCTGTATATTTGAAAGATTTGTTTTAATTAAGAAATGAATGACCCGAAGTGAGCAGACATCACTGATTCTTCTTCTCCTTCTTTTCCAACATTTGTGGGGTAGTGGGTACGATCTGTGTCACATGTGTGGATTTGGCCCTGATTTACGGCTGGATGTCCTTCCTGATGCCAACCCTATATGGCGTGATATAATCACTATTGCGTGTTTCTGTGGTGGCTGGTAGTGTAGTGTGTTGTCTGAATATGAAGAGGAAAGTGTTAGACAAACACAAACACTCTGTCCTCAGGCCAGAATAATTAATCAGATGCGATAAAATCCTCCGGTTGGCCGAGAATTGAATCCGGGACCCTCTAAACCGAAGCCTTCAACGGTGACCGTTCAGCCAATTAGTCGGACAGCAGACATCACTGACGATAATCTCCGAAAACTCTTACCTTTGTCAGGAAGCAGACATTTTGTATCAGACATTAACTTTGTTGTTACATCGATTGACTAGTAATAGCAAAGTAAATGGCTTTTTCATAACAATGTTACTGTACAATAATTATTTACAATGGTTCTACCCAGCATTGTTTTCACATTTCTTAATGACTGAAGTCTGTTAGAAAATTGATTAATATGATTCAGAATGTAAACGCTCTGAGAGATATAGAGGAGGAGCACTCTGGCACGGCTGCCTACACTTCTCTACCTCAGCCGGGGAAAACGGCTATGACGGAGAAGTCAACGACACCCGATCTGCACGCGCGAATATAACGTATATAACTGGGTTGGGGGCAATGAACAGCTTGTCACTTATATTATTTAATCCCATCCACAATGCCAAAGAGGATGGTTGCCTAGTTGTACTTACTCTTAAAACAGTAACCACCACCACCACCACAATGCCAAAAGACGGAGGTCAATTAGAAGTTAGGATAGTATTCTACAGGGAAAGAAGGGGACATTTAGTGACGAGGAAAAAGCAATGAAAAAGTAGGATAGAATATTTCATATTTCATCTCCAGGACTGCTCAATAGTCAAATGAAACCTAGCTTCAAATGTCATACACAGAATGTTCCTAAAATATTTAAGGGCATTAATCTTGGTCTTCCTTGACTGAAAATAATACGAGCTCTTCAAACAGCATGGCCAAGAAGTATATATTATTCGCACACTTTTTAGTGATTGATTTTTGTACCCGGGTGAGGAGTAAGGAGGGAGCTCTCCCGGTTTCGGGAATACTGCCAACTGAATGGAAATGAAATCTGAATTGAATCGATAATATGATCGATCGATATGAATTTTCTAAACCTTTATTATCTTAAGCCAACAACTGTGTCACACACACACACATTATGTAACATTATATAAGATTTCTCGATGCGAATCTTGTCCCTAGCATGAATTCTATAGTTTGGCTTTGCTGTATAAACGACAACAGTACTAGTACGTAAAGTGTGCGCCAGATGTCGCACAGCGATGCATAACCGATTCAAAGTTTGTGTTTCAAAGATTGCCAATATAAATCTCGAAGATAACCGAGGTCGACCGATTGAGCACTATGGTGTCCATGTATCACTAAAAGGTGCGCGTACTATAGTTCTGGAACCAAACACTGCAAATATGTTTACCAATAGCGAAAACACACTTGCATGCGTGCTTCCTTGTGCTCGTCCAATAGCGATCGAGTTATCTCGTGACTGAGAAAAACGATTGCCTGGGATTCGAACAACGAGATTTCGCGACTCAGTTGTCTTTTGGAATCGGTAAATTGGCACGAATATTAGAGGTTAAAACATTTAAGCTCTTTGGGCTTTTTCAATCGTGAAATTACCAGCGTTTCGCCCCAGTGTAGCAGTGGGCTCATCAGTTGGATTGCTACACCTCTCTGCGGGTAGTGCGCCGTTGAGATACCAGTAGGACAATGCAGTGACGGTGCACTGGGGGAAGCATGTACCTCCACTTGTATAAATGCCTGCCTTTAAATATCAAAAATTTAAATTTCCAGGAGAAACCATAATTTAATTTCATTGATTGCAAATACTAAAAACATTTAAACTGTTTAGACCTTTTCAATCGTGAAATCACCAGCGTTTCGGTTAGGGTTATCCGTGGTTTATTCCCTATCATACTACGTTGTCTTCACAAACCCCAGCAACAAACGAGCGGTTCACACAACGACGTAAGGGTACGTCCAAGATGCACGCTGGTTTTCTGAGTCAGGCAGTCGGCGCCGAGTCGGCATAAGTACATCCTTTTTTCTAAACGGGACTGGCCATAATGCACCTGCGTGCAGGAAGCCTGCGCACTGGTAGTCTGACTCAGACGTTTACCGGAATGATTAGTTCATTCTGGTTTCAGACAACCTGCCGCACAGGCTGTTGATTTTCGTGTTGAGTGTGTTTGACATTTTGTTAACGATGGATATCGAGGATTTGATTTCAATAGTTCAACCTAATCCTCCGATATGGGATAAGCGAATTAAAGATCATTCAAATAGGAACATTGCCTGTGTTCAATTGTTAACAAAATAAAATAAAACGTATCCGAACTTATTCTGAAATATTCGAAAAATCTGTTTTCGTCGGCAAGTAACTGTGGAAAAAGGTGTTTGTACTCCCCGTAAATAGATCATAATTCATTAATTGGATGTATATCACTTCTCATCCGTTTTAACTTGGTTTTAACGTTGCAATAGAGCTGCAGCCTGTTCTCTTGTTAGTTCCATGCTACACTGATCAGTTGTATTTCATATCTTTTCTTTTGTGGCAGCTCTGTCTGCTCTGACAATCAGCTTTCATAATGGCCACATCCCGCCTGCCGCTCGGAGTCAGACAGTCTGCGCCGACTGTCTGACTCAGACAACCAGCGCGCTTCTTGGACGTACCCTAATGCAGTCATGCGAGTGGGTGTCATTTTTGAGGGAAGGTTGCCGTGCAATGTTACACCTTTAAACAATAATCACTATCACATCCAAGTGAGCTTGTAGTTTAACGGTATTGTTGCTATCGTGAATTTAGCCAAAGCTTAACGAAGAATCCTAAGTGGGGGATGTGTCATTTTATTGTACCGAGCGTGATTCGAACTGCGGTCACCTCAGTGAGAAGTCACTTTGCTATCTCGACCGTAATCTTCATCACACTCTACACAGAATGCTGTTACCGGCGGTGTCCTAAGCTCTTTACAGGAAGGCGAGCAGTAATGAGAAAGAGAAGATGGAGAACGAGAAAAGAAGGAGGAGAAGAATAATAATAACGAGAAGAAAGAGAAAGAGAGGAAGAAGGGCCAGGAGAACGAGAAAGGGGAGGTAAAGGAAACGAGAAAGGAAGGAGAAGAAGGAGAACGCAAAGTATGGAGAAGAACACAAAAGCTTAGATAGAGAAGGACAAAGAACAAGAACATCCGTTTGTGTTAATAACATTTGAGTTACCATTAGGCCTATTTTTAAACATACTCAAAATTATTAATCAATCAATAATCAATCAATAACCAGGATATTAGGTTTTTATCATGTCTATCACCATTATCATCATCAACAATAATACTAACGATACAAAATAAAATAATATACGACATTAAAAATTAAAAATTGGTGGTTATGTGGGATGAAGGGCTGCCTGGCCGAGGCGGTAAAGGCGTGCTGGGTTCGCCCGGAAGGACGTGGGTTCGAATTTCCGTCAAGAAGTCGTATAATTTAAGAAACGAGACTTCCACTTCCGGAGGTGCATATGGCCCTGAGGTTCACTCAGCCTACACCAAAAATGAGTACCAGGTTAATTTCTGGGGGCAAAGGCGGCCGGGCGTAGAGCTAACCACTCTTCCCTATCACGTGCCGCGGTTAACAATGGTGGAAGCCTTTACCTTCCACTCCTCCAAGGGCCTTCATAGCCTGTACGGAGGTGACTTTGTCTTTGTCTTTTTGGTTATGTGGGATGAGCGAAATTGTATACAAGCAAATTGTATCTGAATGGTCTTATATTATCCTTCATTCTGTTAAGAATAAAGATAGAACTGCAGGGAATGGATGCATAGGTAACATAATGATATTTTCAAAAAAGTCGTATTTTGTATTCAGCAGTCGAGCCTGCTGGTTCGGCACTAGAGGACTACTAGGATGTCCTAATGACCCGCTCTACTCTCCGTGCCGCGTTCAGTGCAGTCAGTAGGTAACGGAGATCGACTTAATGACAAGTCTGTGAACAGATCCTCCCGATAAAGAGCACGCAAACAACGGCCAGGCTAATGGTTCCTCTACTCTCACGAGTCGCCTCAGTCCTAGCGTAACCAACCACAAATAAACATCTCACAACTTGGCTCTGATAAATGAATAATGTAAACAAAATAAATAAATAAATAAATAAATAAATAAATAAATAAATAAATAAATAAATAAATCAATAAATAAATAAATAAATAAATAAATGTCGTGTTTTAATAACCATCCAAGGACAAGTTTTCAAACACCAGAAATTGTCCCCTCTTTTGAGATAGTTTTCACGTTTTGAGAAAAATCATTTTTGTATGCCTGAACACCTTACAATACATTTAGTCATAATATCTGTTTTCTACAAAAGACAAAAAATAGATTTTCATGTCACTGTCCAAAATATCACTACTGCTTGCTGACAAAGAGTCATTCTGTAATACGCCTTGCTATCTAACTCGGCCCTAATATTTATTTCTATATTTAATTAATTTACCCTCCAAGGTTGTTTTTCCCCCGGAATCAGCGAGGGATCCCACCTCTACCGCCTCAAGTGCAGCGTCCCGGATCGTGAGAGATTTGATCGTGATACAACTGTGAAGGAGGGCCAGTACCTCACCTAGGCGGCCTCACCTCCTATGCTGAACAGAGGCCTTGTGGGGAATGGGAAGATTGGAAAGGAGATACAAGGAAGAGGGAAGAAATCGGCCGTGGCCTTAAGTTAGGTACCATCCCGGCATTTGCCTGGAGGATGAGTGGGAAACCACGCAAAAACACTTTGAGGTTGGCTGAAGTAGCAATCGAACCCCCTCTATTCAGGTGACCTTCCGAGGCTGAGTGGACCCCGACTTAGCCTTCGTCCCAGATCCGGGAATAGAACCCGGGCCTCCGGGGGGTGGCAGCTAATCATACTAAACACTACACCACAGACGCAACTATAATATAATTTAATGCAGCCAATGACCATGAAATAGATACATACATTTTAACTCAGTCTACAATATGTAGTTCTCTGCGTTAATCAGTACTCTTTTCCCACATTTCTGAAGGTGATAGCGATCACAACTATTCACACACAATCCTCGTGCGGATCATGATGTTCCGTATTGCCACATATTCTGTGATGAAAGCGATGAACCGCAAATTGCGTCATGACATGTCGTAGTTCATAATTTGGTTGTTTGCAATCTTGAGTCATCGTGGCATCCGTGGTATAGAACGTGCTTCTTTGAATAAAGTTCTTGTAGAACATTATCGCAGGCAGATGGAGAATGTAGCCGCATCCAGTGCCGCAGCTCCTCTACGAAGAACCTTCCTCTTACTGATATTATTTAAAAGTAAGTTAAAATGAAAAACTCAATACAATTCATGAAATTCATGGAAGGCCAATGGGGATCTTTCGTATATACACATTTCGTGGTTCTTTATTTTTTTTAGTACCTACCTTTTTGTTGGTAAATTTCAATACTGTCCAGTTTCTTTTGTATAAGGTTAATAAGGAAGGTTTTTACGTTGTATTTCTCCTTAAGTCAATCATCATCACTTCCATCGCTAAGTCAATTGAACCAATCTTTCACTAATACATGGGCAGTTAACCTAGATACTAGGCCCGTTTACAAACAACAACAACAACAACAACAACACCAAAAACAAACACAACAGCAATCACCACCACCATCACCGTGCTTCTTCCCCTCCACCTCCTTATCTTCATCATCATCATCATCGCTACTGCATACTGAGTTCATATTCCATTATTTTCGCAACAGTTTTTCATCAATAACATACTTTCACTTTGTAGAATTGCTTAAATGGTGATTGGCAATAATTTACTTGTTATTGTCTTTGTGTTTTGCAATAAAAGGACTTGTCAACCGGACGATCATGAACATCAGTCTTACTATGTAACGATGAAAGAGTGGAAGATAAGGCCTACACCTTCTTTGCCCTCAGGGATTAATCAAGTACTCATGTTTTATGTAAGCTGAGCGAGCCTCAAGGTCATGTGCTTCCCTGGAAGTGGTAAATCTCGTTTCTGAATTTTTCAGCTTACTGACGGAGAATCGAACCAAGTCTTTCCGGATGCAATGAGCACTCATTTACCGCCGCGCCTAGACAGTGCTTAATAATAATAATAATAGTAATAATAATAATAATAATAATCCTCTGTGATGTAGTGGTTAAGTGGTTAGAGTGATTAGCTGCCAACCCCGGAGGCTCAGGTTCGATTCCCGGCTCTGCCACGAAATTTGAAAATTGGTACGAAGACTAGAACGGGGCAAAATCAGCCTCGGGAGGTCAACTGAGTAGCGGAGGTTTTGATTTTCATCTCAGCCATCCTCGAAATGGTTTTGCGTGGTTTCCCACTTCTCCTCCTGGCAAATGCCGGTACCTAACTTAAGGCCACGGTCGCTTCTTTCCATCTTCCTTATCCATCCCCTCCAATCTTCCCATCTCCCTACAAGGCATAGCAGGCGAGGCTACTTGGGCGAGGTACTGGTCCTCCTGCCGAGTTGTATCCTCCGACCTAAAGTCTCACGCCCCAGACACTGCTTTGAGGTAGAAGAGCTTGTACCCCTCGCTAAGTCCGAGGGAAAAACCAACAACTATGAATAAATAAATAAATAAATAAATAAATAAATAAATAAATAAATAAATAAATAAATAAATAAATAAAAATTGTACCAGGGCTACACCTTCCCCGGTTAGTTAAATTGCGCGCCTTTTATAAAGTCATCTATATAAACACGCCTGAAATTGTGAACTAAAGGAAACTTTGATTTTCAACTGTCCGTTGTCTCTACTATAGGTTTATTTGTTCCCTCTAGCGGTCTAAACTCTAATTATTTCATAAAGAAATGTTTATTTTCAATGTTTGTAATACTGGTTCTGAGGATTGTTTTTTAATGTTCCGAAGTTGTCAACACTTCAGCTTGTTCTTCCTCGATTGTAATCAACCTATAAAAATCTTGGAAATATTTTCTCTAGCAAATTAAAACCGGGGGTGTGTATAGGAATCTAGCTTGTCAGTAAAGAGTTCTGGAATCTTCCCTTTGTGGTACTATAAAAGCAGGGTGCCTAAGGGCCGTAGAGTCTGAATTGCTCCAGTCTTGGGAGTGTGACGTTTCCGAAGTGGGGGTGGGAGCGAGCCCGGCGTGAGGCAGATCCAGCGGCACAAGGTAATGGCAGATTTTTTTTTAGATATTTGATAGACCCTGCGGGTAGGTTTAGGGAAAGCTTTCAATCTCTTTCGTTTAATTTAAGTTAGTAAAAAGTGGTGGTTTAAATGCAGAATTTCGGCAAGTCGGTGGACTCTGTTCTATTCCCTACTGAGAAATTTGTAAGGTAAGGCAACGAAGAGTGTTGACCGTCTACGATATCCCATTTAACCTTGCATGCGGTGACTGAAATTTCAGAAACTCTAAATTTTGTAATTTTTTTTGGGATTAATGTGTTTCATTTAGTCACCCCGGTGTAGAATAGGATTAGCCTCTACATCCATGGGCCGTAAGCCTACTTGGGATTCTGCAGAGCTCAGACTCTGAGTAATGTAACTTCTGGGAGCAAGTCCTGCTCTTATAGATTATTTGCACCTGTCGAGAGCAATAAAGTTCTTTTCTATGTAAATCAACCAAACTGTTAATTATCGCAAGTTTTGTACCTGATATTCGGACTTCTAAGTTCCCTATATTGTTAGAGCTGTCGAGCTCATTAATATTGTTGCTATTCCTTCATATTCCCTCTTTTTAAGAAAAAATAGAAAGATATAAATTTTTAAAATTTATCTTAAAAGCTGCTCTAAGTTATTCCTTGTCCAGCCATTCACCCCACACGCTTATCCCTCTGTGTATCACTGAAACCCCGCAATAATAATAATAATAATAATAATAATAATAATAATAATAATAATAATAATAATAATAATAATAATAATAATATAGTATCTGATAATATGTGAAAGCATTTCGATTCGACGCCGTTTAGACTGCCTACATATAAATGTATGAATGTCGACGTTACATTTTTCTTTGCCATATGACATAAAACGGGGACTCTATTGCGTAAATACCAAGTAGGTCGTCATACACTATGGGGTACCGAATGGCCTTTTAGTGTCCTTTAAAAATTCTCTGGGGCACCGAGCTCGATAGCTGCAGTCGCTTAAGTGGGGCCAGTATCCAGTATTCGGAAGATAGTAGGTTCGAACCCCACTGTCGGCAGCCCTGAAGATGATTTTCCGTGGTTTCCCATTTCCACACCAGGTGAATGCTGGGACTATACCTTAATTAAGGCCACGGCCGCTTCCTTCCCACTCCTAGCCCTTTCCTGTCCCATCGTGGCCATAAGACCTATTTGTGTCCGTGCGACGTAAGGCAACTAGCAAAAAAAAAAAAAAAAATAAATAAAACAAGAAACAAAAAAAACTCTGTCGTGGGGAGCCTATGAACTTGAAATCCGGAGATCCATACCCTACAATTGACCCACAGAGGGAGCTTAATATCTTGGATTTCTAGGATTTAAGTGTCATGAAAATGCCAGTGAACCAGTTGCCATTTTGTTGAATGTAATTATTTATACAAACAAGCATAGGAGAAATGCTTCCCTGGAGTAATTTCATTTTCTGTGGAGATTCTTACACAATACGGCATCTTCAGCTTACTAATTCTGAATAACGCAGTAGTAGGCCCATCAGAGGAGAATATGAAGGCCTTTGAAGACACACGTGTACGGTACTATTATGTAGAAACAAAATTGCTTCTAATCTGTGTGCGGAGGGTTAATTTGATTCCTGCACATCAGGCTATGGAAAGGACGGGCGAGGTCTTTCAACACTAATTTTAAACAAAAAAATCGTTTTCTAAGCCTTAGTATAAAGACAACCGGGGATTTTAAACACGTATCATTAATCAAAATTGTACTGTATCATGTTCAGAAAGAAACACTCACTTTTGAAAAATTAGACGTAAACATCCAGTATACAAAGTTATTAAACAAAATTGTCCACCTCAAATATTTTCTGTCCGTTAATGGTATTCTGTTTCCAAATTTTAAATTGTATTAAGGGGCTCATAAAGCACTGTCCAATTTGTCTCCATCAGGTACGTAATCGATACAAATAAAGTTGTAGGGGTTCGCTGTCTTTCATTTCATTTATTTTGCCAATTTTCAGATATATATCCATTTTAGGTGAACTAAAGACCGCATCAGTGGGTTTTAGTTATCGTGTCTGTTTGTCAGTCTATTTGTTTGTTTGTTCTTTACACCATCACGGCAAAACGGCTGGATAGATCTCAACCAAACTTCATATTTAGAATATACTCATTCAGGGGTAGGTTTTTCATATGCATATGATTTAAAAATCATGGAAGTCTGGGGATTTATAGGGGAGATAAAACGTGCAATTTGATATTTTCTCACATAATACTGATTTTCTGTCAAATCTTTCGGCTATATGTAAAATGTCCCTTCAGTTAAAATAGTTTTTGTTATCTACATAATTTAATTTACGGACACCCTCGCAGACCGACGATTCTACTGGTTACCATGACAACGTTTTTGGCTGCTTGCCAGCAGGAAAGTAACACAATGCCATTGTAATCATTCCTGTAAACTTGCGGTTTTTCGTTGGGTAGAAGGCGCGAGAGACGTCAAACTGCCATTCTACGGGATATTTGCGGAATACCGTTGGACGTTACAATCACCTTCGAATAGCACTAAGGGGGCTGTTAATAGTTGAATCGTACCTCGCAATGTAGCCCACTATTTCATACCGTAACGTGTTTTCTGGCATCTGCTACAATGTTAACTGTATTTCTCTTCTACTTCCGTTTTCTTTACTGCCTCTGCCTTGCTCTTGAGGCTTAAGTAATAACACCATAAGTCATCTTCTTATCTGATTACCTAAGAGTCCCTGTGCCTAAATTTCTCCTCTATTATCGCTTTCTTAAATCCGTAACTCATATCATTACGATTTAGTGAGGGGTATTTCATTTTTCCAATACATCCACTTGGTATTTACAAATTTGTCTTATCCAGTTCTCCTATCTTCAATTCATCTCAAATTTCTTCCTTGATTTCTCCGTATGCATGCGGATGCTAATCCCGAAACCTGGGCACTCTTTCCCTTGAGGAAAATTTCCAAGGTTTTCAAATGTATAACTTTTGGCCCCGATAAATTTCGAAATATGGAGGCATATTAGTGACGTTGCAGACCTTCGTTTCGGGTAAGTTACTTGGTGGCTAATCCGTAAGTCGTATCACAAAACAGATAGCACAATCGCGGCTCAATTTGTTGAGATATACAACTTTGGTCCGATGACATTTTGTCTCCATCCCTTATACTGTATTTTAAATAGAGATGCATTTCTCGATTATAATGAATGTCCCCTAACTCGATTGTAACTGGCATTAGGTAAAAGGGCCTGTCATTATAATGAAAACTCCCCAACTCGATTGTGAGTGGCAGTAGCAAGTGAGCCTGCCGTTATAGTAGAAACTCTTAAACTCGATTGTGAATGGCAGTAGGAAACGTGGCCTGCCATCATCGTCAAAACTCCTCAACGGGCATCTTACATCGGAAACAACGTCTTGGGATCTTCCATTGGTGTTTCTCGGATAACTCTAAGAGACATGCAGTTCAATATAATCTTACTCATTGCGTGTACAGTAATTTACGTAGAAATCGGTATACATTGTAGAATACCGTGGCGGAGCACGGGTACATTTGCTAGTAACCAATAAACCGGTATCAACTTTACCTTTTTAAATGGGACGCACTAATTTAACCCAATAGAACAACAAATAATCGAAAGTACAGTGACGTGTGTAGGCAATACACAGAAAGCGATGTGCCACTCAGTGTGAAGTAGAGCGCATGGTGCGTGACTCACGCCTTGTTGATAAACACATATACCTCCCCCTTCATCTCGAAAGGTCCCAGAGATTTCTTTTTTTTGCTAGTGGCTTTACGTCGCATCGACACAGATAGGTCTTATGGTGACGATGGGATAGGAAAGGCCTAGGAGTTGGAAGGAAGCGGCCGTGGCCTTACTTAAGGTAGCCCCAGCATTTATCTGGTGTGAAAATGGGAAACCACGGAAAACCATCTTCAGGGCTGCCGACAGTGGGATTCGAACCCACTATCTCCCGGATGCAAGTTCAATGCCGCGCGCCTCTAACCGCTCCCCCAGAAAAAAGGTGTGATGTGCAGCATTTCGGAGTAACAATGCTTTGGTTTCATTGACGATGAAATCGGAAAGGGACGATATATCACAATTAAACTGTTACAGTTAATTGTGTCCACGTTCCGCCTTGTCAGTACAATTCAGAATGTATTATTATTATTTAAACTAGCATTTACTTATATACACAATTATATTTACGCACAAGTACATGTTTGGAGAAAACCAAATTTTCTTCTTCACCTTGTTGGTAAAATCACATGTATCAAAGACGTTATTTAAAATGAACTACTACCGGGCGAGTTGGCCGTGCGCGTAGAGGCGCGCGGCTGTGAGCTTGCATCCGGGAGATCGTGGGTTCAAGCCCCACGATCGGCAGCCCTGAAGATGGTTTTCTGTGGTTTCCCATTTTCACACCAGGCAAATGCTGGAGCTGTACCTTAATTAAGGCCACGGCCGCTTCCTCCCAACTCCTAGGCCTTTCCTGTCCCATCGTCGCCATAAGACCTATCTGTGTCGGTGCGACGTAAAGCAAGTAGCAAAAAAAAAAAACCCAAAAAAGAAATGAACTACTGTATGTGCCAAGAGATTGTTGATAGGCCTACATGTGATTTTACCAACAAGCTGAAGAAGAGAATTTGGTTTTCTCGAAACCTGTACTTGTCTATGTATAAAAGTAAATTATATTTTAAATAATAATACATTCTAAATTGTATTGACAAGGCGGAACCTGGACACAATTTAGTGTAATAATAAAGTCAATACGGACCATTTGTGGCCATCATGGTCAAGTTAACAGATATTTACAATGAAACTGTAACACTTCAAGTGATTTATTGTCCTTGTCGCAAGTACACAGTATGTGAATGAAATCAGCAACTTCAAAATCCAATAAATGACATGGTCATTGTAAAGAATAGATGCAAATAAAGAGTCACTACAATACTCGTTCTATCTTTCCATTACCTCCTTCGTCTCCCATGCTGTGTGCCTATGTATATCCTCGCCTGAAAGGCTCCTGGAGTTGAATTTTCGTATGATTGTCCCAACGTTTTTGAGGGTTTCATGATTATTCTGGTGCTCTTCACAGGCATTCTCATTTGAAGCCATCTAGGATGTATCTCTTCGGTTTCGACGCTCCGTTTTTCTCTGCCAGATAGCAAAGTGGATCAGATTGTTGGGTGATGTATGGCTAAATTCATAATTTTTACGAGTAAACACCAAATACAGTCAGCAGAGATGCCAACATCACACGATATGGTGCGTCGAACGGACGCCCTTAAAATCCGACTACCTCTTCCGGGTTTGAACGCGCGATCTTGGGATCGGGAGAACAACACTTTACCACTCATCTACAGAGGGAGTAGAGGAACTCCTACGATGATAGAAAGTGGGGCGATCAAAAAGTTTCCTTTACCGAGCTCGATAGCTGCAGTCGCTTAAGTGCGACCAGTGTCCACTATTCGGTAAATAGTGGGTTCGAACCCCACTGTCGACATCCCAGAAGATGGTTTTCCGTGGATTCCCATTTTCAAACCAGAAAAATTCTGGGGCTGTACCTTAATTATGGCCATGGTCACTTCCTCCCCACTCCTGGCCCCTTCCTGTCCCATCGCCTCCAAGGGACCTGTCTGTGTCGGTGCGACGTAAAGCAACTTGTAAAAAGTTTTCGTTCGATGGCCATACGGTCCTGAATCGGGATGCCAATCAGGCAAAATTGACGTGAGTATTGAGGCACTCATCCCGCCGACGCACCAGGTTGAAGATCCCCGTGAGGTAAAACACCGTGCCTTGCTGCCTGAAGAAGTCCGTAACCGCCTGCTGCACATCCTCGTCCGAGAAGAATGGTCGATCCTTCAAGGCCTTTATGAGGTGACCCAAGGCGAAATAATTGCGTGGGGAGAAATCAGGTTGGGTTCCGGTCCACCCTAATCGCCCCACCCACCGTCCGCTTGTTGGTTGAGGCTGGCCACCCAGTTCGACCGGCGTCTTGTGTCGAAACGCGACCCGCACGGAACTTGGCGCACCATTTCTCAACGGTGATTCTGACAGATATATAAGGAGTTATATTGTCTAGGTTGCCTTAGGCACAATTCGGTTCCTGGCTGACATGTATCACATCCTTTCCTTCCTTCAATTTCCTGCTCCACCTTCCCCTAATAATGTTAAATAATTTTGCAATTCTATCCGGGTGCATCCATTCTCTGTTCAATAACTTTACAATTGTATACAACTGATTTTCGTTCTCAATTTTCTTTACATCCTCATCGTCTATGAATTTTTCTCGTATTTCCTTTGTCATAGGACAATCTTTTATAAGGTGTGCCCATCCCATCTCTTCAGAGCATATTAAACATTTATTTTCATCCCTGTTCCTTCTATATGCTTTATTTTTATGTATCCCCATTAACCACCATATTATACCCCTCATTCTCTTTTTTGTTATAAACTCTACATTTATTCTCATTCTCCCATATATATTACAAACTTATTCTAATGACCTCTTATTTCTACATTGTGTATCAATGTCTTGTTTTTCAATATCCTTAATTCTCAGAATTATTTTTTTTTACATATTTTCCACTTCTCTATACATTCTTTTTCCCAGTAACATCCCATTCCAATCGTTTCTAAAATATTCCGTACCCCATCCACCCAGTATCCTTGGTTCTGATGTTTCATTTGGTGTTGATATGCTATCTGTAAAATTTCGCCCCCTTCTCGCAACTTCATTCTCAACCAATACTTTATTATCCTTTTAATAATGTCCACTCGCAGACTTATATCTTTGCACATCATTCTCACACCACAGTTAGCTGTACAGCTGGGTAGACCCAAAATTATTTTCCCAAATCTACTCGTAATTGTATCAAGTGAGTCAACCCTTTCTTCAACTCCCCAAATTTCTGCTCCATACAACACTCTAGATTTGACTACTGCATTAAAAACATTTTTATGCACTCTGTAGTCTGTATTGGGCATCTTCTTCTCCAGTATGCTAATAGCTGACAGTGCACTCATGCCTTTTAGCTTTGATCTATTTATTTGCTTTGACTACTTTCCGTTTTCACTTAAAATCATACCCAAGTATTCTACTTTATTGACAACTTCTAACCTCGTCTCGCCCATCCACCATTTTTCATTCTTTGATAATTTATGACCCTTTTTACACACCATTACCTTAGTTTTCTGTACATTGATTTTTAAGTTCCATTCTCGACAGTAGTTTACCACCACATTTATACTACCTTGCATACTATTGGGTGTCAAAGTGAGCAGAAGGATGTCGTCAGCAAAAATGAGGCCCGGAATATCCCGGTTCCCAAGATTCTGACAGATATGCTGCCCCCCTATAGAGTCTTCATTCTCCGATAGATGTCCACCGGTGTTTGTTCCTCAGCAGCCAAGAACAGAGAAACAGCACGTTGGTCCTGTTTGGACGCATTTGATAATAACGTCGCCGCATTTTACGCCCGCACCTCTACACGACACGACTGCTACGCTAATCCCCTTGCCTACATGTCCGTACTTATATACCCGCATCGGAGTGGCGATACGTTGCATGTCTGCTGCAGTAACGCCCTCAAACGGAAACGTTTTGATCACGCCTTATATAACAAATATTCCGGGCTCTTTCCTGAACGTAATCTATGAACCTGGGGGTGGTCTTGTAAAGGCGGTAAAGACGTACTGTGTGTGGGGTACCATGGTAATTTAATGATTGACATGGACAATTGTGGACTCTACACACGTAGTTCGAATCAAAAGATGCTCACAACTTGAAGGGTGAAGATTTTGTTTTGCTTTCCATTGGTGTTCAGATTATCAGTAGAAAATCTGGGCTAGTGTAATTGAGGCACTTAGCAATCAGCTGTAAGTTATTTGTAGTTTCTTCATTAATTACAGAACTTGACCTCTAGTGAAACTCAAGTTCTCAAGTTTAGTAACTTCTAACAGTGCAGTTACTAAATACCATGTAAACATTATGCCACCATTAATCATAGCAGTTCCTGGCAACTCTTGAAGTGCTGCTAGTATAGTACACAAAGAACGTGTGTATACACATAAAAGTGACCAACAATTTTTTTTATATTTTCAAGACAGACCATTGTATGACGTAACACTGCTTATAATATGACGGATTTTGGAATGTTTCTTTGAAAGTAAACTTATCCAGCTTCCTTGATGAGTGAGTATCGAAATGGTTGATCTAATGTTTATACAACACATAGGGTATAACAATGTCCGGACCTTTGGCTGAATATCAGCATAGAAGACTCTGGTTCAAAGGATCCAGGGTTCGATCTCCTGTCGATTGGGCATTTAAATTTAAATTGGTTAATCCACTTGGCTCGAGGACTGGGTGTTTATGCAGCTCATTTACCACACAAAACCATAATAACACGCATTTTCATATACAAAACAGTCGCAGACACCACCCACTCTCGTTAGTGTGTCTGCGTTACAAGGGCTGCATCAGACTAGTAATAGCCAGACGAAATTATTACTATTATTGTTATTATTATTATTATTATTATTATTATTATTATTATTATCATCATCATCATCATCATCTGTTTTACCCTCCAGGTTCGGCTTTTCCCTCGGACTCAGCGAGGGATCCCACCTCTACCGCCTCAAGGGCAGTGTCCTGGAGCTTCAGACTCTTGGTCGGGGGATACAACTGGGGGGAATGACCATTACCTCGCCCAGGCGGCCTCACCTGCTAAGCTGAACAGGGGCCTTGTGGAGGGATGGGAAGATTGGAAGGGATAGACAAGGAAGAGGGAAGGAAGCGGCCGTGGCCTTAAGTTAGGTACCATCCCGGCATTCGCCTGGAGGAGAAGTGGGAAACCACGGAAAACCACTTCCAGGATGGCTGAGGTGGGAATCGAACCCTCCTCTACTCAGTTGACCTCACGAGGCTGAGTGGACCCCGTTCCAGCCCTCGTACCACTTTTCAAATTTCGTGGCAGAGCCGGGAATCGAACCCGGACCTCCGGGGGTGGCAGCTAATCACGCTAACCACTACACCACAGAGGCGGACATTATTATTATTATTATTATTATTATTATTATTACCGTGTGGCAAGTATTCAGAGCAAACGTTTTAGAATATTCTTCTTCTTCTCCTTCGTTTCTTCGATTTCCCTGACATATTCCCACAGAAGAGCAGTTTACTTTTTAGATCGACGAACGTCATTTGATTCGGTCAGATGCAGAATCTTGGTACAGACGGGCGACCTTCATGTCTAGTTGCTGTGTCTTGCCAGTGATGCTTCAGTCTTTCTGGGGTACTCGCCATAAAATGTAGAAATCTAGTCACGGCAGGTAGTGACTCAAGGCGCTGCCTGCAATATAATATACCACTATTGTCACTTTCAATGCAATTTATCGTTTTTGGGTGTGCCATCCACCTGTTGCCGACTGTGTTGTTGCAGACGTGGTTAAGGAGAGAATCTCCGAAAGAATATGCCCATCTCTATAAAGTGTTTTTATTTTTTATTACAAGTTGCTTTATGTCGCAGTGACACAGTTAGGTCTCATGGCGAGGATGAGACAGGGAAGTGCTAGGACTGGGAAGGAATCGGCCGTGGCCTTAATTAAGGTACATAACCTGCATTTTCTTGGTGTGAAAATGGGAAACCACGGAACAACATTTTCAGGGATGTTGACAGTCAGGCTCGAACCCACTATCTCCCGAATACTGGATACTGGCCGCACTTAAGCGACTGCAGCTATCGATCTCGGTTTTTGGTAACCAGCCAACACCCCGTTCCTTATAGTGCCACCGGGTAGATCATTGCCCGGTACACCCTCGATTTGAGAAGAACTGATGTAGGCCTACTTCTCAAATACAGAGACTGAAAATAGATTGCATCCATATACTGTAGGTCCATAGTTATCACCTTTAAATATTAGTATCGTTATTTTATGAAGTAACAAGAGACTTTACCGAGCTCGATAGGTACAGTCGCTTAAGAGTGGTCAGTACCCAGTATTCGGGAGATAGTGCGTTCGAACTTCACTGTCGACAGCCCTGTAGATGGTTTTCAGTGGTTTCCCATTTTCACACCACGCTGTATCTTAATTAAGTACACGGCCGCTTCCTTCCCACTCCTAGGCTTTTCCTATCCTATCGTCACCATAAGACCTATCTGTGTCCGTGCGACGTAGAACAAATTGTAAAAAATAAAATAAAAATGTTATGTTTCACCTACTATAATTATGTGAGTTTATTTTCTAATAATGAGCCATCCATTCAGTCACTCTTTCGTCAGTAGTCTTCCATGCTCTACCCTGTCAGAAGCCTTGGATAGGTCAATAGCGAAACAGTTTATTTGACCTCCTGTATCTAAAATATCCGCTATATCTTGCTGGAATCCTGCAATTTGAGTTTCTATGGAACAAGTTTTTCTACACCCGAACTGCCTTCTACCAAACCGACTAGTAATTTCGCAAAACATGTCTAATACAATCACCCAATGATCGTCACGATCTTATATCACGTGCATTTCACTTTAAACTGAAAGCTTTCATGGACTTCTCTAGAAAGGACAAATATTTGGACAAACTATTTTATGTTCTCGGTTGAGTAGCAGATGCTTGGTTTGCCTGTACTATTACGCGTCGAGGTTAATATACCAACTGATAACCAAGGTCATTAGAGCCGAATTATCAAAAAGGTAATGACACATTGCTGTTCAGCTTTGATAAAAGTCACATAGTACATGGGCCATAGGGATCTCTTGAACCAACCAACCAACCAACCAACCAACCAACCAACCAACCAACCAACCAACCAACCAACCAACCAACCAACCAACCAACCAACCAACCAACCAACCAACCAACCAACCAACCAACCAACCAACCAACCAACCAACCAACCAACCAACCAACCAACCAACCAACCAACCAACCAACCAACCAACCAACCAACCAGCAAACCCACCAACCCACTCACCGACCTACCTTCGACGATATGAAATTGTCTGAGGAATAAGCTGCGTTACCAACACCACCCAGTCCCTGTTATAAATGGAGTGAAAATGTTGCCCATAGGATCGGTTGGTGCACGCATTTTCAGTTTGAATGGCAGAATGATATATTTTTGGTATGTCTTTCGTGATGATTAGTTTTATTGCTAGTAATTGCTAGTAATTAGTAATATCCTAATAAGTAAGTTACCTCAAAGCGGGTAGGAAACAATAGTGAGTGATGATTGAGGGATACCATGTCCAAGACGATGCTATTAGTGTTCAATATCGTTGTCGTAGAGAATAGGCGGGGAGCTCTCGGGTCATTTAGACAATGCACGCTTAGCTGATACGTACTATTAAGGCATGAACATCAAGAGCGAAGAGTTCTGACTGAGAGAGATACAAAAATTTTGTTATTTAGGTAAATCATGTTAGGAAAATGTGCAAATTTCCTTTGTTGATTTTTACCGGAATCTGTCTGGAGTGCTTTTCTTGTGCGAAACCAGTGTGAAGTGCTGTGGTACCGGGTGCTTGAAAGAGTAGTCAGAATTTTTATGGTAAGCGAAGAGAAATATGAAGGGTTGAGAAAGGAATAATGGTAGCTCTATGCCCAAGGAACTGGGATACGCAGTATAAGAAGTAATGAGAAGGCCGAACGCCCAAAAGAGTCTACGATGATATATAAAATGAAGAATTTGGATGTTATATTGCCTGAAGGTAATCGACGTGAAGGTTGAGAGAATAGAGAAGAAATGAATAATATGCCTTGGGAATTCTGCGGTGATATAAAATAAATGTATTGGGGCGATAATAGGTGTACCCTTGGAGGAGAACTAGCCGCTGTAATTATGAAGGGTTAGGACCCTTGCAGCCATTGAATGGGAAGGACCGTCCCACTGACCGAGTCGCGCACAATAGAAGAGAAACCTTTCCTCTCGTTCTTACTTTCCTATGTGTGGAGCGACGTGCTGTGTATCGAAGTTGAAAGCTATGGACCCCTTGGATTTCACACTGTGTTTTTTAATAGTTCGGTTTAAGAATACTTGTATTAAATGATAACCAACCATCATCATATATCATCATATATATGGTAGTTAATATATATAAATTTCCCGCCCCCGCGTACAGGTGTACAAGGCATCGAATAGCTAGGGATTTTCAAATATGTATCTTTCAGTTAGAAGGAGCCCGGTTCGAACCTAGCCCAGAATGACCCGGCCTGTGCAAGCTTGCATTAAGCTTTCACCGGGGACATAATGAAATGATATCCATGTTTTTCTTACAGGAATGGCCCCATCTATACATAAAATGTACACATGATTTTGTTCAGTGTATTATAGCTTTGAGTTCAAACATAACCGATGTTCATCGTTGTCTGCCTTGGTGTCAGACTACAGGAAGTCCAGGGAGTTTTGCTCAGTGTTGTCCCTTTTTTGTCATGTAAATATGTTTCTCATGTATTAACTATGTAGCGTAGGGGCCGGTTAATTGCGTGCTAAGAATAGTGTATTATGTAGGGGACATCTTCTCAAATTACATGGTCCACGAACCTGCTATGCAGGCGTAGCAGGGGGAGAGGTGATACTCCCACGTGGTGCGTCCCAGGTGGCGGATAGGTGGGTCCTAACCGGCTTGCCGGCGGACTTGAGAGAAATAAAATACCTCTAGCGGACCAAACACACACCCTCTGTGGATGGGGGAGGCAGACGAAGAATACACCTACGGTATACCCTGCCTGTTGTAAGAGGCGACTAAAAGGGGCGACCAAGGGACGATCGAATTAGAACCATGAAACTACTTGTAATTAGTACCATCACGCAGGGAACACCATGAGTTGCCTTTACTTGCGTAGTACCACTATGTTAGATACGCAATAGGTTTGTGATTTGTAGCGACAGTGTGTGAATCAGGATGGGGATCCTACAGTACCTGTGATTCGTACCCCTATATGAGCGACACCATGGAATTAGCGACACCATGGTTCTGCCTTACCTATGCTCCGTTCCCACTATGTGAGTATTTCCACGGGATAGTACGAGTCCCTGTGGTTAGTCCACTTATGTGAGGAGCGCCTTAGGTTTGCGTTGCCGTTATAGGTTTGCGTTGCCTGTAAGTGGCGCCGCAGTGTGCGAGACACTATAGGTCTGTGTTACATATGCGCATTACACTACCTGTGGATAGTACCATACTGTGTGGAATACCGCGAGTCTCCGCTACTTTTGCTTAGTACCGCAATATTACGCAGCATGGTTATACTTTCCTAGCGATAAATACCATTATGAGGTGCTGATGACCTGGATTTTTGACCCGTTTCGACTATACGCATAATCGATTCAGCATCGTACTATAGAAGCAGTCCCTTGGTCAGCACTACTATTGTTTTGTGCCAGCTTCTGTACATGTGAGGCACTGTGGGTCAGATCCACTGATCATTTTAAATTCATATCCGTCCATCCATTCATTCTTCGTCCTCATGCTTTGAATTCTGGTCAGTGGAGGACTTTGGAATTTTAAATTGTCATTTCATTTCGTCTCATTTCGTACCATTAGGGGCCGATGACCTTCGATGTTAGGCCCCTTAAAACAATAAGCATCATCATCATCATTATCATCATCAAATTACATGGTGGTGATCGACCGAAAGAAAGTAAATTAAAGATAGAAAGATAGATGATATTAATTGCCAGACTTTGATTATAGTTCTTGTCAAATGAGGCCTGTGCTGAGTGAGATCATTGAATGCTCTTCAGGCGAGTCAATTTAATTTGCTTACTCTTCTTTCCTCCGTGTGCGTAGATGTTACCGTGATAGTGGTCTATCCCTTCTTATGACACAATTCAGGAATAAATTGATATTCATAGCCCCATTACATGATTTTTGTCATTTCTAGCAGTGTTATGCAGTATCCAGTAAATAGTTGAACCCAGAAACTTCCACGTTAGATAAGATTCCATCTTAGGTATTTTTCGTATTTTCTTTTTCTTCGAACGCTACCACCGCATAAGTGCTCGAGTATATCGAGGCTAGCACAGAAAGTAGAAGGAGGGCGGTTCGAAGACCGTGTTGGCAATTCGAGCCGCTGTCCGGAATGGTCTCATCCGCAGTTGTTCGACAGGTGACGCTGACGCATTATTATGCTTGGGTCTCCCATCGAAGCCCGTAAGGGTGTAATACAAATCGAAAAGAGTGTCGAATCCACAGTTTTCGGGGTCGCTGAAATGAATAGTGACACTCCGAATGTCGTTTTAAATCCAAGTTGAGCCTTAATCGGCAGGGGTGTGTGTGTGTGTGTGTGTGTGTGTGTGTGTGAGAAAGGTTCAAGAAAATTAAATGCCAAAACGACCGAGATTATGGATTTTTACGTGTATATTCCAGCATAGCTGTCAAACAAACTTGGAGCAAATACTACCTACTATGTGGAAAAAATACTTTGGAGAAATGACACCCCTAGAAGCCCTAGGGAAGGGGGCGAAATATAAGTATAACTAAAAACGACAGATATTGGTGTTGAATCCCTACTTTTCGTGTCTAGGGGAGTGATTTCAACCAAACTTGGTATACGTATGACTTACTATCAGGAGGCAAAGTGCGTAGCGGTATGCCAACCCTAGCACACCTGCGTTTGGTGATAACATGGGGGTGAGATGTAAAAATTAATCGAAAATAGTATCGAATCTATTCTTTTCGATGTCGCTGATATGAATAGTGACACTCCGGATTTTTAGACGTCTAAGTTCAGCCTCCTTTCGCATAGGAAGTGATTTATTTCCAAAACGACCGAGATAATGGACGTATGTGTGTATTTGAGCATAACTCTAAACCAAAACTGATTCAAGTATGACTTACTATCTGGAAAAAAATACCTTGGGGGTAATTGACACCTAGACCTCTAGAATAGGGATGAATTGTAAAAATAACTGAAAAGGACCGATATTTGTGTGGAATCCATCGTTTCCGGTGTCGCTGAGATGAACTGTGACACTCTCGTTTAAGATAAAGTTCAGTCCTAATCGGCAAGGGGGTGAAGACGGGTGAAGAAAAGAAAATGTCCAAAGTGACCGAGTTTAAGGACGTAGTGTGTGTGTTCCAGCATACTTCCCAACAAAACTTGGTACACGTATGACTTACTCTCTAGAAGAAATTGCTATGGGGTAACATACTTCTAGAATCCCTAGGGGCGGGAAAAAATTGCAAAAAATGCATAAAGAGCGGTGAAATATAAAAAGGAGTAGACAACGACAAATATTAACGTACAATTCATAGCATTCGGCGTCGCTGAGGTGACACTCCGGAAGTCGCTGAAGTCCATATCCCGATCGGCATTTAGATGAGAATAGGTGGAAAAGAAAATATACAAAATGACCAACGTTACGGATGTATGTGTGTTTCTTTCAGCATAGCCCTCATACAAAATTAGTTTCTTTTTTTCTTGCTAGGGGTTTACGTCGCACCGACACAGATAGGTATTATGGCGACGATGGAATAGGAAAGGCCTAGGAGTTGGAAGGAAGCGGCCGTGGCCTTAATTAAGGTACAGGTCCAGCATTTGCCTGATGTGAAAATGGGAAACCACGGAAAACCATCTTCAGGGCTGCCGATAGTGGGATTCGAACCTAATATCTCCTGGATGCAAGCTCACAGCTGCGCGCCTCTACGCGCACGGCCAACTCGCCCGGTACAAAATTAGTATACATAGCAATCCTAGGGTAGGGTGTGAAATATAAAACTAAACGAAACTGACTGATACTAATGTCGAATACATTGTTTATGAGGTCGCTAAGTTGAACTGTGTTATTTTGGATGGTTAAGTCATACGTCAGCCGCAGTCAGTATGAAGGTTGAGAAGGGGTGAAAATGAATGTAAAAGTAACCGGATTATGGATGTATGTGGGTATGTTCCAGAATAGCTCTCAACAAAACTTGGTACACATATAACTTACCATATGGAAAAAATACTCTTCTTCTTTAGCTATTGTTCCGCTTGGTGACAGGGTCCGTGGTGTGGATTCGTTGTCTCCTTTTAATTCGGACTCGGGCCATGTCTGGATGTATTCTTACGGCTTTCAGGTCTTTGTGCACTGTGTCGGTCCGTCATTGTCTTGCTCGTCCCTTGGACCTCTTTCCAGCGACTTCCAATGTATACGCTGACTTTGCCAATGTATTGTCTTCTGCACGCAACACATGCCCAAACCAGCGCAGGCGGTTTTCCTGCATTTTCTTTTAAAAAATACTATGGAGAGGAAATATCCCAACCTCGCTGGGGGTGGAGGATGGGAAGGGAGGGGATGGTATATAATGAAGAAAAACCGATATTAATGTCGAATCCATTGTTTATGTGTCGCTGAGACGAATTGTGACGCTCTGGATACCGTTTAAGTCCGCGCTCAGCCTTCATTGGGACGGGGGTTGAGAGGGGCTTAAAGGGGCCTACTAAGGGCAAGGTTTTACTGGAAAATTAAATAATGCAAAACGTGAAATCAAACACATCTAAATAATTCTGAAACTACACAAACAAAACCAAAGCAAACCCCATGGCACTACAGCGACCGCTGCAGATGAAACAAAGAATCTTCTCGGCTGTTATTATTGGCTTTCTAGACCGGGGCCGCCATCTCACTGTCAGATAGCTCTTCAATTGTAATCACGTAGGCTGAGTGGACCTCGAATCAGACCTCAGATCGAGGTAAAAATCCCTGATCTGTCTGGAAATAGAACCCGGAGTCTCCGAGTGAGAACCAGGCATTCTAACAAAGGAAATAAAAAACCAAGAAAGAAAACAGAAAGAAAGGAAAAGTAGAAACATTTAAATGTAATGTTAGAGAAAAATAATGCCAGTAGAAAGTAGAATCGGTGTTCTGGATCGCAAATGAATGGAGCTTTCAAGAGAACGATTTGGTGAATTAGATCAAAATAAAGGGTAGAAATATGGAAATATTAGTTTAGGAAATGATCGAATATATCTAGTAAGTTTATCACCAGATTCAATACCAGTTTTAATATTCTGCAGCATAAAGTGTGAATCTTCACAGAAATTTCTCTTTAATTTTTCTTGCAATGTCAGTGGTGCTCAGCTGGGTTCCTGTTGAGACTAGCCCAGTGCGCCCGGGCTGGCCTGACGTTAATGCGGGCAGCTTACGTAGCAAGCAAACGTCACAGTGAAGCGAGAGAGAGAACACACTTTGCAGGGAAACGAAGGAGCATTGACGTTCGACTGTGATCACGAACTCTCCTCCACTACTCAGCCAAGTGCTGAGTGGGGTAAATTATTTAAAATAAAACTCTATCATCGCCACATAAAAATTGACCATTTCATGATATTCCGGTTTGATTTACTCGTATACTGCCCTCGATATAAACAGTCAGTTTTATATTCTTATATTTATTCATTCAAAGAAAACTGACAAGATATAATTTTTGTGTTACAATCTACAAAGGTACAAGGTTTAAGCGCACAATTCCTTGGATGGGAATGACAGTACTGTATTTCCATATAAAAAAGTGAAATTCCTGTTATTCATTAAGCAAATAAGTAATATATTTCCATAATACAACAATGATTTTGCATAGTGTTGTGTGACTTTCCCTGTTTACTGAATTTCTGAAAATATCCGGTGATAATAGCTAGACTTTAAATTGTGAGAGAGAGTTTTATCAGGAGTGAGGACATCGATATTTACTACCCAAGACTGAAGTACAACAATGCAAATGTATCTACAAGATAGATGTACTGTGTGCCTTCATATAAATAACCTCACGGATTTTATCAGATAATTGTGGTTAACCACAAGCCACAGCGTAACTAACTTAACTCCGTATTACGTTAGACATTTTTCTAAAGCAGCTCTTAAAATCTAATAGTGAAAAATAGCATTCCTACGAAACAAGGCACGGAATATTTGATAAGACCAAGATCCTAGCACCTATCCCTTGGAATCTGGAAAGGAAAATCCGCGAGGCTATCGAAATCAAGAAACATCCGAACAACATAAATTTAGAAGAAGGATATAAAATCAGTAATTTTTGGATGCCTATCATTCATAGTTTAAGACATACAGACTACAACATAAACACACGGGCCGAAACCCCATTACATAACAGCGGGGGCAGGCCCCCCCCCCCTTCCTGGCTGTGACACATACCCTTCAGAACTCTCAAGAGACAGCCAGGGCTTGCGTCAGCCAGAAAGACTAGGATATAAAAGGCCAAGGTCAGGGCCACTCTAGTAGTGTAAATTGCTGCCTGGGAGACTGATTACCTCGGATCGAGTAGGGGTATTTCAGTCGCCTTGACAAAGAATACTGCAATGTATTCGAAACGTCGGCAAACTGTACGCGATGTACAGACAACTACAACAGGGTTCAACCCGGAAATTAAACTAAATACCTCTAAGTGAAAATTGTAATTCATTACGTGAATTAAAAAATTGAGGTTGTTGGCCTAACTCTTTATTGTACCCGGTCAAAATACATAAATTGCAACGAACATAACTTAGTTTTTACAACGTAAATTGAAAATAACTTTGCATTCCGCCCTCTTTCTGTCACTATTTTCTGCCTCCATTTGAAATTCGGGTATCGCAGCAGTGATCGAGAGTGACGGGGAGAACTTCACCCACCCCTCACGGCCTGTGACGTAGCCACAACGTCACTGTGGTTAAATGGCATACGGTCATCGCCTGCCCGCCCGCCCACTTGTGCTGGGAGCCCGCGGGACGAAATAACCAGCGTGAACACCTCTGTTCTATATACACACTACTGTATAAGAAGTTGGGACGTGATTATTAGCGCATGGGCTTAGCTGCAAAGGATGTGACGTAAAGCATCTTGTGATATTCAGGACTAGTTTTCATGGTTATAGAGGGATGTATATAGGATACACACAACAGAATAAATGAAGATATGCATATAGTGACCACGTTATGGTACACTCGAAATCTTTAGTATTTCGTGGTCAGAAATATTCATGTCAAGCAAGAAATCAGTACAGCCCTCAGAACCGTCCAGTACCTGCTTACACACACTCTCTCTCTCATTGGTCACATCCATCAGACACGTTAACACATGTACACATCTGAAGAGTGAGGGGAGGTGGAGAAAACGGAAGTACGGGGATATCTATCATGAATGAAAAACACGTGGAGGTGAAGGTACTTGCTGCCCCACCTGCCCACACGCCCCACTGGTTCGACAATGAGGCGAGCAACCACACGCCTCCTTCAAGGCAACAGACGTAATGTGTATGTCAACTCATTAAGGGTCAAATATTCTTCAGTTTCTTTGTAATTCTTGTGTGCGAGGTCTGGCTGAAATGTTAGCGGTCTCGACTGTAACTGAATTATCAAATGGCATCGCGCTCAAGAAAGAATGACCCTCATTTTAGTCAATATAGGCCCTGATAACTACTACTACTACTACTACTAATAATAATAATAATAATAATTGTCATCCTCAAAAACCAAGTAGAAATAACCTGGCATTAAATATTTACGATTATCAGAGATGCAAGGGCGTTTGGAAAACCGTTCCTGTGAAGTTATTGTCAGCGCTAATCAAACAATTAGGCCTAAATGCCATATATTTAAGTGGGATTACATCGTGCACACTTCTTCGCAATTAAATTACAGTTAGTTAATATTGTTTTCCTTGATAAGGAAAAACTAGTATAGCCAGAATGTTTAACCATAGAAACGTCTTAATCAGTTCCCGAAAAATTGGAGTTGGGAGTGGCCTCCGAGTGCGCAACGTCGCAAGCCACCCTCCTGGAAGACGAACACATGTGACGTTGTCTTGGTTACTTCTCCTTCATCCTCAAGGTTGGCCAAAATCTTAGCCCAAACGTTACCCGTTTCCTTTTCCACCCGGAATTCTTGTGATCGCGATTGTACATGTAGGTTGAAATACATCGAGATGAAATATTAAGGTGGTACTGCGAACATCAGTCGGTCTATAGACTGGAATGTCTGGCTGATATGTTAGCGGTCTCGCCTATAACTTCATTATCAAATAGCATCGCGCTCAACCACTGTAAGATACAATGACCCTTATTTTCGTCAATATGATGAAACATATAAATGGTAATCCATCAGTCCTTCCACGTAATTCTTAATACGGGGGTGGAAACCCCCGATATTTAGCCACTTAAAATAACAATCATCATCATTTGTACACAAACAAATGAGATATGGTACTGGGTGAGATAATGTGGAAATAAATCTTTTGCACGGTACGTAAACGTACTCTGAATTTCAGCATGTAATATGGATATGGTAGTTTATTTTCAATGTGATAAACTGTACGTTTCGCATGAACCTCTTAATTTTATATGCTTGAGCCAGTGCACATTGCTTGCAGGCTGCAATTTCGCCTCTCACGGGAAAGTGAACTGGAAACACAAAACTAATTATCGAGTTCATACAGTACGCTATCGTACAGTCGACAAAGGAGGATATCAACTCGTGTGTGAAGGTTTGCTACATTCTCCTTTTTACTGAGAATGAATAAACATATTCATAAATAATCTTCTATGACACGTAATTACGACACATGCGCATTTGAGATCTTATTTAAAGTCTATATCCAAACATTCAGTTCATTCTAAAGAGATATACTACTCAGATGAGCCGAACAACTGCACTGGAACATTGTTACTGTTAGTTAATACATTGCCGCTCAAAAGCTAACAGTCAATAAATAAATAAATTGTTCGGCTCCATGGCTGATTGGTTAGTGTGCTGGCCTTCGGTCGTAAGGTTATTGAGTTCGATGCCTGACCGGATCGGTAATTTTAATCATAATTGGTTAATTCCGCTGGCACGGGGACTGGGTATATATGTGCCGTTTTCATCACGATTTCAGCCTCATCACAACGCGCGGGTTGCCTATGGGCGTCAAACCGAAAGACCTGCATTTTGCGAGTAGAATTTGTCCTCAGACACTTCCGGCTCTAAAGGTCATACGCCATTTATTTCAATACTAAAACTGAAAATGATGTCATTGCCAATCGCAATAATTTTGGTGGAAGAATTACCCAAAATTCTTATAATTTGTTTCGCATATGGACTTGAAAGGTTTTGAAAAATGAGATTTAACGAGAACAAGAGTAACTTCCCTTTTTTAAACTCATATTCTTCCTTATCATAATTTACTTGGAGTTCCAAACATTTGTGTCTGTACATGAGTAAATATCCGTGTTAAACCTCTTGCTGACCCAGAGGTCCTCAAGTATAACTAGAATCAAAGATCCATGGGGCTTATACATGCTTAGAACTGTTTTGGAACAGTCCCCTATACTATTAAGTTTCTTCTGGTGTGTGTTAGAAATGCACATAGGTCTCTCATGCTGCCAATGTACCTTGGTAAATGTTTGAAGCAATAACTACGAGATACTTTAGAATTTCGTGTACGAGACAGCGACAGGTCGAGTTCTCCAGCGTGGGGGTACTAATATAATCTAACTCTGCTATCAATTTACCAAAATCTAATTTGCATATTCTCCGAGCTTTCCTAATAGCTGATATCCGGCCACCATATACTGTACTGGGTATTCCCCAGTCAAGCTAACAACGTAGTACTCCGACAGGCTTGTGGCCTACATCTTGAGTAGCAGACAATTTACTTGACATGCAAGGTCGGTCAGGATTACAAAGATTAGCAATGATGGGTCGCAAGCCCCATGTCACGAGGCTTGACCTCTGCCCCAGACACAAGTTAAGTAGCGTGACCCTGGGTAATGTTCTTCACTATAGGGACCGCGAGTAGCTAGTGGAGCCGAACTCTCAGAAGGTCAGAAATATCATGGATACTGGGGTGGAGCGGTTTTGACTGCAAGCGCCTCTAGCGGAAATAACGGGCACGATTTGCGGGAGAGATTATTGTATGCTATTCCGTGTGAAATTCGCAAGTAGTAACCCGTATTTGCTCCTTCTATGCGTACGTTGCACGATATTGAGATATGGCTTCGGAAACTAATTTACGATGAAGTGTAATATGCGTTGGATTTCGAAAAATAAAATGAGATTCATTATACTTCAGACTTTCCACCTTGCAAAAGAAAAGGGCAGATATCTTCAAATAAGTCAACACATATTTGGCGTGAAAGAAAGACTAGAATAAGGAAGTGTTTACGGGAAACTAGTGTCAATCAGCAACCTTATTCTGTTAAAATCAAATTAAGATGTATTATTTTTCTAGTCTTTGTATATAAAATAACATGACCTGACTGACTGATTCATCGTCGCCGAGGCAAAACTACTGGACAGAAAGAAATTAACTTTTGGGGACATATTTATATTACAGCGTAGGTGCTCATTAAGAGAGAATATTTGGATATTTCGTCCGTAAGGGGGTGAAGGGGGAATTTTTTAAGTGAGTATATCTATATCTCAAAATGTTGACAGTTTAGAGACGTAAAAATTGGTATTTGAAATCTCCTTTAAAAATAAAGAAACAAGTATTTTTTGTTTTCGGAAAATCCACTTAAGAGGGTGAAAAGAAGTGAAAAAGGGGATGAAATTTTAAAACGAGTAAATGTACAGTATGTATCAAAACTGAATATGTTGCAGACGTGAAAATTTGTATTTACAATCTTCTTTAAAAATAAAGAAACATGTGTTTTTGTTCCCTAAAAATCCAAGGCGGGGGTTGGGGGAAAGAAGGGAAAAAGGAGTCGAATTGTTTTTATGAGGATACGTATATCTCTATAACTGGAGACGTTACAGACGTAAAAGTGGGTATATACCTATATATATATATACCTGAACTATATATATACTAGCAAGATACCCGTGCTTCGCTACGGTATTGTACTGAAATTTATAATTGAATGCTTATTCTTTTATATATAATTCGCCGAAATTCGCAATCTGACTCGTTTTCTGAGAGAATCCGCCAAAAATCGCGATCTGACTCGTTTTCTAATAGATTACGGCAAGTTTCCTCACATTTTTCAATCTTTCTTTCCAGGAATCGATTTCGTACTTCCCGGCCTAGGTCCAGGTATTCCACCCGGTCAGTTGGGTCACTACATCTTTCCAATCTTTTCCTATAAGCATTTTTGATGATGATGATGATGATGCTTGTTGTTTAAAGGGGCCTAACATCGAAGGTCACCGGCCCCTGATAAGCATTTTTAATGTGGATCAAATCCTTCAGATGATCCAGCTGGGTGTCGTCTTGGGAGTCTTGGTGGTACTGAACCCGCGGCCGGACTGCATTCTTAGTCATTACCCGTCCAGGACCCGTTTCCAGTGCGGTTCGCACATTTGACGACGGTCCAGAACATTATTATTATTATTATTATTATTATTATTATTATTATTATTATTATTATTATTATTATTATTATTATTATTATTATTATTATTATTATTATTATTATTATTATTATTATAGATGTTCTGGACCCCATAGCAAGATGCAAGACCGCTACTTGGCGGTAAATTACATCAACAGCCATTGTCATTGTTGACAATGTGACCAGCATCATTGTCGCACGTAGGCAAGTGTGGGGGATTTCTGGCGATACGAATGACGTACTTCCGTGCGTTATTGACCTTATTATAGAGGTGAAAAATTGGACGGTAAATCTCATTCCTATCGTTTATTTCAAATGTGCTTAAATTTTTATTTATATGCCAATGTAATTAAGAACGTTCTCCGAAGGAAAAATGGCTCTTGAAAACGAACACAGGAATGATTAAAAATGATCGGTTTATGATCAGAATAAGTACATCGAAAACCCACAGCCTGTTTCCAGTCAATCGACCGGGTCAGGAATGGAATGAATAAAGCCCCCATCTAGCGGTGACAATAGGAATTGTGCCGGCTGCCGAAGCCTGTCGCACTCCTCTGGGGCAATGATTAATGAATGACAAATGAAATGAAATGATATTGGACAGTTTTGCTGGAATGAATGATGACAGTGAAAACCGGAGTATCCGGAGAAAAACCTGTCCTGCCTCCGTTTTGTCCAGCACAAATGTCACGTGGAGTGACCGGGTTTTAAACCACGGAACCCAGCTCTGAGAGGCCGACGCGCTGCCGCCTGAGCAACGGAGGCTCATTATAAGTACATTATGAACAGTAAAATCAATTGGTCTCAGCTCCTTTTACACCCCACCGCCATTAAGTTTATTTACCGCCCCCCCACAAAAAATTAAAAGAAGGCGTGTTTCTTTATGTTTAAAGGAGATTCCAAACACCAATGTTCACGTCTATTACCTTCAGTTTTGAGATATAAGTATCCCCATAAAAATATTTCACTTTTTCACTTCCTTTCACACTCCCCCCCCCCCAAGTGGATTTTCCGTCAAAAATACTTGTTTCTTTAATAGTAAAAGATCTTTTAAATACCAATTATCACGAGTCCAACTTCTTCAGTTTTTGTATTTATGTGTCCTCATGAAAGAAATTCAATTCCTTTTCACTCCCGCCCCCCAAGATGGTTTCCCCCGAAAACGCGTTTTTCTTTGTATTAAAGGAGATCCAAATACCAATTTTCACGTCTGTAACAACTTTAGTTTTTATTAGATGTATGTATTCTCATACAATTAAATCAGTTAACTTTTCAATTCTTACACCCCACCCCCCTTCATTGGATTTTCCGAGAATACGTGTTTCTTTACTTTTAAAGCAGATTCCAAATATCAAATTTCACGTCTGTAACATTTTCATTTTTGAGATATCAGTAGCCTAATTAAAAGAATTCAATACCGTTTTCAGTCACTTTTACCCCCACCCTTCCACCCAAGTGGTATTTCCGAAAACTAATAA
The DNA here is from genome assembly GCF_040414725.1 of Anabrus simplex. NCBI lineage: Eukaryota > Metazoa > Arthropoda > Insecta > Orthoptera > Tettigoniidae > Anabrus > Anabrus simplex. The sequence goes on from NC_090265.1 coordinate 190,595,922, forward strand.
TACACGTTTCTTTATTTTTAATGGAGAGAAAAGTACCATTTTTCACTTCTGTAACATATTACGTTTTTTGAGATATACTGTAGAAATTCTCATTTTAAAATTTAACACCCTTTTCAGTTGCCCTTAAATGAAGTTTCCAAAAACAAATCATCTACGTTTCTTTAAATTTACTGGATATTCCAATTACCCACTTTTTACGTTTGTTACATTTTACGTTTCTAAGATATTCTGTAGATATAGTCTTTCAAAAAATTCACCCCAATTTGTCACTCCTGTTTAACCACCATTAATTGGATTTTCCAAAAACAAACAAATAAGTGTTCCTTCATTTTTAAAGGAGATTCTAAATACCAATTTTTATATCTGTAAACTTTTAAAGTTTTAAGATGTAGACACACTCATTTTAAAAATTCACCCCCGTTTTCACCCCCATTATTTGGATTTTCCAAAAACGAAAACATACGTGTTTTTTATTTTTAAAGTAGATCCCAAATACCAATCTTCAGGTCTGTAATATCTTCAGGTTCTGAAATATAAGTAGCCTCATTAAAGGCATTCAACCCCTTTTTTCACCCTCTTCCACTCTTCCTAATGGGATTTTCCAAAAACAAAAAAATACGTGTTTCTTTATTTTTAAAGGAGATCCCAACCACCAATTTTCAGGTCTGTAATATCTTCAGTTTCTGAGATATACGTATCCTCATTAATGGCATTCAACACTTTTCTCACCCCTTTTCACCCCTCCTATTGGGATTTTCGAAAACAAAAAAATACGTGTTTCTTTATTTTTAATGAAGATTCTAAATACCAATTTTTACATCTGTAAACTTTAAAAGTTTTGAAATATAGATGCACTCATTTTAAAAATACACCCCCTTTTCACCCTCCCATTAATTGGATTTTCCTAAAACTAAAAAATACGTATTTCTTTATTTTTAAAAGAGATCAAAAGTACCAATTTTCAGGTCTCTAATATCTTCAGTTTCTGAGATATAAGTACCGGTATCCTGATTAAAGGCATTCAACCCCTTTTTTACCCTTTTTCACCCCTCCTATTGGGAATTTCTGAAAACAAAAAAATACCTGTTTCCTTATTTTAAGGAAGATTCTAAATACCAATTTTTACATCTGTAAACTTTTAAAGTTTTGAGATATAGACACACTCATTTTAAAATTTCACCCCCCTTTTCACCCCCTTAGCGGCGGAATATCCTAAAATCCTCTCTTAGTGAGCACCTACATCTTATTACGAATATGCCACCAAAATTTCATTTCTTTATGTCCAGTAGTTTTGGCTCGGCGATGATGAATCAGTCAGTCAGTCAGTCAGTCAGTCAGTCAGTCAGTCAGTCAGTCAGTCAGTACAAGTTATTTTATATATATAGATGTTAAATAGGAGATGTTTAGATAAAATTCAGCCCTTTAGGGTTAAATGGGGGTAATACGCGAAAAAAATGTATTCCTCCCTCTGAAACCGTTTGGCATACGAGGTTGAAATTTCACATGATGGTTGCTCCTATATCTAACAGATTTTAAAATAAAAACTGTTCTTAAAGTATTACACCCCTAAGGATTATTGACTAGGGAGTAGGGGTGGGGCCTAATTACAAAAATTACAATTTCTCTGAAATCGTTTGACATACGAGGTTAAAATTCAACTTGGTCGTTACTCGTCACTGTCTTAGATTTTAAATAAATATTGGTGCTAAAACAATTCACCCGTAAGGGGTCTTAACTGGGGGTGATATCGGACGACAAATATATTTATTTCTCTAAAACCGTTTGACATACGAGGTTGAAATTTGACATGATGGTTGCTCCTATATGGTTTAGATTTGAAATAAGGAAATATCTTATAACAATACACCTGCAAGAGTTTTTGGCAGGGGAGTGACGACTTATGACAAAATTATTCATCCCTCCAAACCGTTTGACGTATGAATTTCAAATTTTACAAGCATTTTGGATGTTGTAGGTGCCAAACATGATATAATTCAAAATATTTCACGTATAAGAATTGGGATCATGTAGAAGTTGTTGAAGTTCTAAAACTAAATGTCTACAACAGCCAAGGTACTCTACCGAATTTCCGACTTCTTTTCTTTATTGCCAAAAGAAACAGGTTATTTGTAAAACTCAGGGGTTTAACGGAAATAATTCTGAACTTGATACATAACTGGAGGAACAGTATTTTGGGACTGTATACTATTAATGGTACCTACGAATTCTTGCGGAGTGAATGTCTAATATTTCAAGACTTAAACCTCCCAAATTACTAATCACTTTCCACAAGCTTAATACATAAATAGGCCTAAATAATAAAGGATTTTCATTTCGATTTTTATCAGAGATCGGTGCTGCCCTCTATACACATTAAATTCTGTCTCAGATTTTAAATAAGAAGTGGTCTTCAAACAATAGGCTACAACCTTAAGGGGTTTCAAATGGGGGATGAGGAATGATGACAAAATATTCACATCTATGAAACCGTTTGAATTACGAAGTTAAAATTTAAAATCGTATCCTAGGTGTTATGTAACAGAAAGTTTGAGTTTGAAACAAATTTAACACTTCAGAGAGTTAAATTGGGGTTAAGATCCGAAAACAGATTTATTCATTCCTTCCTCCGAAACCGCTTAAAGTACGGAGACAAAATTCCAAATAGCGGTATATATTTTAAATCCTAGGCGTGAAATAGGGAATATTTTTAAACAATCCATCCCTAAGGTGTTAAATGGGATTATCTCCACAAACGAAATCACCAGTATTCATCCCTCCAAAACCGTTTGACGTAAAAATTTGTAATTTTATGAGAAGGTTCTTCGTTTATGTCGTAGATGTAAAATATCACATACATCAAAATATTCCTCCCATAAGTGGTTGAGATGGTGGTTGACTCTCAAAACACAATATCCATTCTTACGAAACCGTTTCAGGCATTATATTCAAATTTTGCATGAAGGGAATAATGGGAAAATCCATTAAGTTCATTCTGAAGGCGAAACCATCCAAGAAATGTTTCATGATAAAACACTGAAATGTGAGATTTACTCTACGGGAAATAAAAAGGAACCTCATTCTATCAAAGAGTTTTTCGGAAAAATAAAGTACAATGATTGTGATTTTCTCACATACTAAAAGAATGTGAAAATGAAACTTCTGTAACTTCAAGTTCGATTGTTGAACTGTTGAGAAGTGGAGCAGGTGAACAGGGTGAAAAGAATAATTTTGTTAATTGTTATCGTACAATTATTGAAAGCTAGTGTACTTATAAAATGTATAGATGCTATTCAGTGGTTAATTAGTCTAATTTGAAATTTCCAATAACACAAGTAATTTTCGAAATTATGCATTCTGAGGGCGTGCAGCAATGTTATAATACCAATGTAAAAGTGACAGCAAGCCAGATATATGTGATTATGAATTTCAGACAAGGGAGCAGTCAGGATGCCCAGCATGCTTTAACAAGAGGAAAGCAGCGAATATTTACCGGTCAGCAAGCTCATAAATTTAGAACATTGCGAGATGGCAATTACGACGATCTCGTAAGGTCATTCCTTCAAAATAAGCATCAGTTCTCCTACTGTTAGATAGGGCAGGACTAACGAGTACGTAACCGTGACTCTGTATTCCGTGTTCCGTAATGCGTCCAGGGGTGTGCATTAAAGAAGAACAAACGTGGTTATGCTGCAGCAAGATTTCGTCTGTGTACTTACATCACTTGTTATCGAGCGGGAAGGAAAGTTCTGTACTGTTGACATACTCCTCTATTTTATATTTCCTACTGTATGCCTGACCTTTCTTCTCTTGTACCTCATCGTAACGTTATCTGCTGCATCCTGCAACTTGTGTGATTGCGGTGCCATGTGTAATCTTGGTATATATCTTGGGCTATCAGGCTCTCTCGTAGGTGTGACATTAATGAAATCATCATCATCATCATCATCATCATCTGTTTATCCTCCAGGTTCGGCTTTTCCCTCGGACTTAGCGAAGGATCCCACCTCTACCGCCTCAAGGGCGGTGTCCTGGAGCTTCAGACTCTTGGTCGGGGATACAACTGGGGAGAATGACCAGTACCTCGCCCAGGCGGCCTCACCTGCTATGCTGAACAGGGGCCTTGTGGAGGGATGGGAAGATTGGAAGGGATAGACAAGGAAGAGGGAAGGAAGCGGCCGTGGCCTTAAGTTAGGTACCATCCCGACATTCGCCTGGAGATGAAGTGGGAAACCACGGAAAACCACTTCGAGGATGGCTGAGGTGGGAATCGAACCTACCTCTACTCAGTTGACCTCCCGAGGCTGAGTGGACCCCGTTCCAGCCCTCGTACCACTTTTCAAATTTTCGTGGCAGAGCCGGGAATCGAACCCGGACCTCCGGGGGTGGCAGCTAATCACGCTAACCACTACACCACAGAGGCGGACGACATTAATGAAATGCCGAATACAAAATCGAGAATGTTTGGTGGAGTCCACGGTTTTCTCTCAGTTGTGTCCCTCCTCGAAGGCATAATCGAAGCTTTTCGTCTATTTGCACGATGTTTTTCGTTAGGAAACGAAAAGAATTTCGATCCAGAAGAACAGTTTTTGTATGTAAAATTACACCCCACGACAGATCAATTATTGTTAGTCTTACAAGAAACTTACACAAACTTCAGTCATCTCACTTAAAAGATTCGTCCTCAACTACTGCGACGTTTAAACATACACATTACACACGACTCCCGGAAGCTGATGCACGGCATTACCGCCAGAGGGCAACAATTGCAATTCGCACCGCTTCTAGAGCATTCTATAATAGTCAGAGATCTGAGCGATATAGCATTCAAGAAGCTGTCAAATAGCAACCTTCCAGTGCATCGCATTTCTATCTGTCAGTCGGAAGTCCAATCGACTCAAGGAGCATACCCCTGTCAAATGGAAAGTCGCTAGTGCAAAGCATTTTACATTCAAGAAGCATAGCGTATATTCACAAGCTGGTGCCGATCTCTCCCTCAGTATGCAACCCGCGAGACAATTCGAAACAGCAAAACTGGTAGAGCGGAGGGCATTTCCAGCAAGGCAGTGTGCAAGATAGACATTTATAGAGGGTCGGAAACACCATGAACCGGGTATATGAGTGTGGTCGTGGTGGTTAGTGTTTTAAGAGGAAGTACAACTAGGCAACCATCTTCTATATAAGATTTATCAGAAAGGGTCCGGCACTTCGGAAAACGAAGATATTGGCCAAAGAAAGATAGGGGTCAGGAAGGGCGTGAAAAGGAAAGATTCCCTAGGATTTGCAAACCTAATACCGTCGGGGTCAAGAAAGGACAAGAGTTGACTATGGGAGGTCGGATAGGATAGATGAAAGTGAGGAGCCTGGCACAAGTAAGTGGAAGCAATGCCAAGACTCAGGCCAGTGCCCGGTTGTACCGTACCCAGGGGTAAATACCCTCTAGGACGATGCCTCCATTCCTGTATGAACATCCGACTAACTCAGAGTTGGCCAGAGAGTGGGTTGGTCGTCAATTGGGTCAGGCTAAAAGTCGAAGTTCTACACTTAAATATAAGTAAATGACAGGAAAATGGAGGTATAACTCGAGTGAGAAACAATAATATGGGGTATGATGAGTTTATTCATAAATATCCCCGAATCATACTACTCAAAAATCAAATAAATCAAATAATAAAATGTCATTACAAAAATCTCAAAATTAAAGAAATAACTGGACATTAACAATGTTATTAATTCAAAGAAACAAAAGTGAAATGAAGTGTCAAGCACAACATTGAATACTTGCATACTTTCAGAAATACTGGCTCCATAGATTTCCGGTCTCAGCTATCTTGGGACTCATTACTCTACCATATATGACTGATACTTATATGAATAAAATTTATATATTATGTCAAATAATAATCTGAATATCTCTTTTGGGCCGGCATGATACGGCTCACCGTGATCACCAACCCACTCTCCAAAATTGAGAGAGGGAGGGAGAGGTGGTCATACTGATAAATAATTTTTAAAATATAAATCGATATCCAGCACCGTTGTCATTTTCTCAGCCGCTGAACTTAGCCAATCAGATCGCTCCTCGGATGAATTCAAGTGGGATAAGCGATGTGACATAAGATCGGCTTTAGAGCACCCAAATGAACTTTGCCAGGGAAGTGATATGAGCTGACGGGATCGCGCTACGGTGACACCGGCTCAAACCCGCATGGCTCTCCTCACTGAACCAGAAAGTGCCATTGCAGCACGGCTGGCCCCGAGAGTAGCAATTTTCATAACATGCAGACCCACGTCGTTCTCTGAATATCATTACACAGCACCCATACCTCAACAACTTCCGTACTGTCACAGTCTTGAATGAGACTGAGACCTCGGTGGAAGCTGCATTTTACTCTAACCTTTACCAAAAGACAAGATGCGAAAGCACTGCATCTATCAAGAAATAGTAACTTGCTAAAACGAAATTTGAGGCAAATATTTGAAGAGTGCATACTAGATTTTAATCTCCTTTATTTGCGTACGTGTTATTTCCCCTCATATTTCCAGGAATATTAATGCTGATGAGGGAGACAATAAGGGAAGCTAGAGGAGAGGTTAGTGATTTTGTTTATCGTTATATTGTAAGTACGGTGTATAATTAATTTCCAGTGAATCTGCATGAAATCTCTTCTACTGTACTAGTTTAAATGATACTGTAAATTGTCCTTCAGAGTATAAATTAACCATGAATTAACTTACCTACAAGGTAGTGTCGGCCTCCGGATCCCAAGATAGCGGGTTCAAACCCGGCAGAGGTAGTCGGATTTTTGAAGGGCGGAAAAAAGTCCATTCGACACTCCATGTCGCACGATGTCGGCATGTAAAAGATCTCTGGTGACACATTTGGTGTTTACCCGATAAAATTTATTAAATCTCAGCCATAGACGCCCAAGAGAGTATCAGTTTACTTGGTCTGCCATCTAGTAGGCCTAGAGTAAAACGGAACGTCGAAATTAACGAGCAGACAGCCAGATGGCGTCAAATTGAAATGTCTGCACACGGTAGCTGAGGCCATACGATTATTATTATTATTATTATTATTATTATTATTATTATTATTATTATTATTATTATTACCTACAGGGTAAGAAACCAAGGAAAACGAATGCACTTTGAATAATATGAAAATGGCACAGCTACTGAAAGACTGCAAAAAAAATCAGAAAAAATATGCGGGGAGAAATGAAAGTAGATTTGAAAATGAACTTGAATTTTATACTGTGTTAGAATATTAAATAGGGAGTGAATGAGAAGGCAAGAACAAAAAACTATATAATATCAGAGGAATGTGATAAAGGAAATATGAGAAAGGTGAAAACGGAGGATTTTTCATGAGAAGGTATCCTAGAATCCATAACAAAAACTAGGAAATACTTCATGATATTTGATTAACTATTAAAGAGACGTTCAGAAAGGATTTTCAGAACATATGCAAGTAAATTATATTTTAATTACTTTGTAACTTTTTGTTTGTTGGAAATCCATAATAGACTATATACTTCTATAAATAACTAACTCTATACATTAGCAATCCGTGTCAGAAGTATCGTACTGAACAGGCAAAAGTAGGCTATACAATGGTAAACATGGCTAAACGAAAAATTATGTACACAACTCTGCAATGGCGCATTAAATAAATCAGAAATTATTACAATTATAAGATTACTACAGAAACATATAAATCAAAATAATACTTATTCAGAGGACGCGTGCTGTTCTGCAGAATTCATTATGTTATCAGTTAGATAACTCGCCTTGATATGTTTGTCGTACTCATATTGTTTTGCTTTCTCTTTTCAATGGTTTGATGATCATTTAATCACATTACTGTATACCGCAGTTCTTCGTCAGAATTCATCCATTCTGACGTCATCATGCCATGATGGGGTCTGTTTGTTCGTAGACGTTTTTTCTCTTATCAGCATGTAAATTATGAGGAACGCTCTGCCATCTGTTGAATATACGTGGAAGCTGGGTTAGGTTATAGAATCAAAGGGAATAATATTCTTCCTTGATCATAGGAAGTGTGTACTCTCTGGCTTGACAGGTAGTAATCAAACATGGCTGCATGTAATGACATTATTAAGGATTAACATCATATATCAGAAAAATAATAATGAATGTGTTAGTCGCTTAGCAACCTGCTAAGTACAGAATGTAATGCGGGAGTGATCAGTTAATGATTACTCAAAGTTGGCTGAACTTAGAGACCTATCAATATCTCATCATTCACCGGCAGGTAATTCCGGAGGGAATAAAACCAACATGAAGCAACTCGGTCCAGTAGAACGGACGGACGGATTTGCTGAAGCTGGTTTTTTTGTAAACTCTTATAATATATACATGAGTTATGAAAAGATGTTTATGCACAACTTTGAGGCAAGCGTTGGTGATGATCTGCAGACTGGCAGTAAAATGTCCTCTGTCCACCATCAGACGACATCATTAGGGGTAGCTGAGAATAGGTGTTTCATGTAGTATGTTGACGGACACAAGATACATTGATAAAGGTGTTGAATTGTCTGTTGCTCTCGACAATCACAGAGGGTTGTATTAGATGAAAAACTCCATTTATACTATAAATATAAATGCATCTAATTCGCGTTCGAAATCTGCTAAGTGCCTTCTATATTGTCCAATTTTCCTTATCACCACACGGGGGTTCTTGTTTGGTTCCATTCGATTTAAGAGATAGTCAGTTCTTTCCTTCCACATTTTGATTCTAGCGGTATCTTCCTTCCGTATAGGTTGAAGGTTATTCTAAAGAAGCTTTTACTAGATTCAAGTGAACTCTAGGTTGAGCTCAGAGTACTCAAATACTTGGCGTGCTTCTGATGCAAATGTCTTGAGTTTCTAAGTCTTTCTTTATTCACGCTCTCTGCGAGTCTCACGAAGAGCGATACCAGATAAAAAGTGGATGTTCTCAGTCGTAGGTTTAAGACAGCCAGTACCTAATAATTCTGCATCTTTCGGTGAGCGCAGTGTCAACTAGATTTGTATGGGCTGACGTATACCAAACCGCGTTAGCATATTCGCCTGAGGAGTAGCACAGGGCTAAAGCTCAGAGTGTTTGCGGACGCGTTCCCCAACTGGTTTCGTATAGCTTAAGGAGAACATTGTTTCTTGAAGATACATTGTAATTAACAATAATCTATATAAATAAAATTGTTTCTGTTTGTCTGTTTGTCTGTCTGTTTGTCTGTTCCACCATCACGTCGAAACGGCTGGATAGATCTCAACCAAACTTCATATTTAGAGTATACTGACCCCGGGGAAGGTTTCGATATGCATATCATTTTAAAATCTTTGAAAAGACGGGGGTTTTATAGGAAAAACGGTTTTCCTCCATTTTCTCTTATACTATTATAGGCAAAATATCGTATTTGTCGTATAAGGACGAGACAAAGCTCAATTTAATCCTCTTGACGCAAAGAACAAAACTCGGTAAGCCCTACGGGCCCGAAAACCATGTTTTAAGGCCCTAAAACCAACCGTTACGGAGATATTGGCACCACACTACCCCTGCTCTAGGAATCGGATAAAGAAATGAACTGCCGTAACCATGGCAACGTCAGCTCCAGGATTCTAGAGCAGTGAGATTATGCATGTACGTTTGGGCATAGCTGTCAACCAAAATAGGTACAAATAAGACTTAATATCTGGGAAAAAAATATACTGTTGTGTAAGGCACTCATAGGACTCCTTTGGGCGGGGATGGAAAGGGGGTGAAGAACGAGTGTAAAAATCTTACTATATATAGAAATGGAAGTGTGTGTGTAAATGACACATCTCCAACTAAACCACTGGAGCAATTTCAACCAAACTTGGTACACGAATCACTTACTATCGGGAGACGATCACTGTGGGGGGTAAGCCATCCCTAGCGCCCTTAAGGGAGAGGGTCAGGGGGATGGTAGTTACAATAATAATCGAGAATAGTGTCGAATTCATAGTTTTCGGGGTCGCTGAGTTGAAAAGTGATACTCTAGAATTTTTTTAAAATCCAGCCCCCTTTTAGGTTGGGAGCAAAGGGTGGGGGGGTGGGGTGAGATATAGAAATAATTAAAAACAGTTTCGAATCCATAGATTTCAGGGTCTCTGAGATGAATAGTATTACTCCGGATTTTTTGCAAATCCAAGTGGGGAGCGAAGGGGGTGAGATATAAAATTAATCGAAAAACTACATATAAAAATATTATCTTCTTCTTCTTACTATATATAAAAGTTGATGTATGTGTGTGCGTGGGTGTGTGGGTGTGGGTGTGTATATGACACATCTCCTCCTAAACCACTGGAGCAATTTCACCAAACGTGGTACACTTATCAATTAGTATCAGGAGACAAACCGCGTGAGGGTAAGACACCCCTAGCACCCTTTTGGCAGGGGGCGAGGGGAGTGGTATAAAAATAATCTTATAAATAAAGTTGTTCGTTTCTGTTTGTCTGTTTGTCTGTTCCACCATCACGTCGAAACGGCTGGATAGATCTCAACCAAACTTCATATTTAGAGTATACTCATCCCGGGGAAGGTTTAGATACGCATATCATTTTAAAATCTTTGAATACACGGGGGGTTTATAAGAAAACCAGAATGGTTTTTCTACTATCACGTCGAAACGGCTGGATAGATCTCAAGCAAACTTCATATTTAGAGTATACTCCTCCCGGGGAAGGTTTCGATATGCATATCATTTTAAAATATTTGAATACACGGGGGGTTTATAGGAAAACCAGAATGGTTTTTCCACCATCACGTCGAAACGGCTGGATAGATCTCAACCAAACTTCATACTTAGAGTATACTCCTCCCGGGGAAGGATTAGATATGCATATCATTTTAAAATCTTTGAATACACGGGGGGGGGGGGTTATAGGAAAACCAGAATGGTTTTTCCACCATCACGTCGAAACGGCTGGATAGATCTCAACCAAATTTCATATTTAGAGTATACTCATCCCGGGGAAGGTTTCGATATGCATATCATTTTAAAATCATTGAATACACGGGGGTTTATAGGAAAATCAGAACGGTTTTTCCACCATCACGTCGAAACGACTGGATAGATCTCAACCAAACTCCATATTTAGAGTATACTCATCCCGGGGAAGGTTTCGATATGCATATTATTTTAAAATCTTTGAATACACGGGGGGTTTATAGGAAAACCAGAATGGTTTTTCCACCATCACGTCGAAGCGGCTGGGTAGATCTCAACCAAACTTCATATTTAGAGTATACTCCTCCCGGGGAAGGTTTCGATACGCATATCATTTTAAAATCATTGAATACACGGGGGTTTATAGGAAAACCAGAATGGTTTTTCCACCATCACGTCGAAACGGCTGGATAGATCTCAACAAAATTTCATATTTAGAGTATACTCATCCCGGGGAAGGTTTCGATATGCATATCATTTTAAAATCTTTGATTACACGGGGGTTGATAAGAAAACCAGAATGGTTTTCCCACCATCACGTCGAAACAGCTGGATAGATCTCAACCAAACTTCATATTTAGAGTATACTCCTCCCGGGGAAGGTTTCGATATGCATATCATTTTAAAATCTTTGAATACACGGGGTGTTTATAGGAAAACCAGAATAGTTTATCCACCATCACGTCGAAACGGCTGGATAGATCTCAACCAAACTTCATATGTAGAGTATACTCCTCCCGGGGAAGGTTTTGATATGCATATCATTTTAAAATCTTTGAATACACGGGGGTTTATAGGAAAACCAGAATGGTTTTTCCACCATCACGTCGAAACGGCTGGATGGATCTCAACAAAATTTTATTTAGAGTATACTCATCCCGGGGAAGGTTTCGATATGCATATCATTTTAAAATCTTTGATTACACGGAGGTTTATAAGAAAACCAGTATGGTTTTTCTACCATCACGTCGAAACAGCTGGATAGATCTCAACCAAACTTAATATTTAGAGCATACTCCTCCCGGGAAAGATTTCGATATGCATATCATTTTAAAATCCTTGAATACACGGGGGTTTATAGGAAAACCAGAATGGTTTTTCCACCATCACGTCGAAACGGCTGGATGGATCTCAACCAAATTTCATATTTAGAGTATACTCATCCCGGGGAAGGTTTCGATATGCATATTATTTAAAAAATTTGAATACACGGGGTGTTTATAGGAAAACCAGAATGGTTTTTCCACCATCACGTCGAAACGGCTGGATATATCTCAACCAATCTTCATATTTAGAGTATACTCCTCCCGGGGAAGGTTTCGATATGCATATCATTTTAAAATCTTTGAATACACGGGGGGTTTATAGGAAAACCAGAATGGTTTTTCCACCATCACGTCGAAACGGCTGGATAGATCTCAACCAAATTTCATATTTAGAGTATACTCATCCCGGGGAAGGTTTCGATATGCATATCATTTTGAAACCTTTGAGTACACGGGGGGTTTATAAGAAAACCAGAATGGTTTTTCCACCATCACGTCGAAACGGCTGGATAGATCTCAACCAAATTTCATATTTAGAGTATACTCATCCCGGGGAAGGTTTCGATATGCATATCATTTTATAATCTTTGAATACACGGGGGTTTATAGGAAAACCAGAATAGTTTATCCACCATCACGTCGAAACGGCTGGATAGATCTCAACCAAATTTCATATTTAGAGTATACTCCTCCCGGGGAAGGTTTCGATATGCATATTATTTTAAAATCATTGAATACACGGGGCGTTTATAGGAAAACCAGAATGGTTTTTCCACCATCACGTCGAAACAGCTGGATATATCTCAACCAAACTTCATATTTAGAGTATACTCATCCCGGGGAAGGTTTCGATATGCATATCATTTTAAAATCCTTGAATACACGGGGGGTTTATAGGAAAACCAGAATGGTTTTTCCACCATCACGTCGAAACGGCTGGATGGATCTCAACCAAATTTCATATTTAGAGTATACTCATCCCGGGGAAGGTTTCGATATGCATATCATTTTAAAATCTTTAATACACGGGGGGGTTTATAGGAAAACCAGAATGGTTTTTCCACTATCACGTCGAAACGGCTGGATAGATCTCAACCAAACTTCACATTTAGAGCATACTCCTCCCGGGGAAGGTTTCGATATGCATATCATTTTAAAATCTTTGAATAGACGGGGTGTTTATTGGAAAACCAGAATGGTTTTCCTCCATTTTCTCTTATACTATTGATTTTCTGTAAACTTCGTTTACCGTACGTGAAACGTCTCTTCATTATAAATAACTTTCGTTATGTTTATAATTTACCTTACTCTTTACATGACGGAGAAATTTACAATTTTCTGCTGGTACCATGCTCTGCATTGAGTGACCGACAGACCGACAACGAACCTACAGGTTACCATGGCAACGTCTCTGACTGCATGCCAGCAGGGAAGTAACGTATTGCCATTTTCCTCATTATGCTTTTAAATTCTTGGTTGTTCCTTGGGTAGAATGCAAGAAAGGCGTCAATCGGCCTATCTGCGGGATATTGGCGGAATATCGTTGGATGTTATAACCGCCTTCGAATAGATTAAATAATAACACCATTAGTCATCTTCTTATTATTTGTTTACCTAGGAATCAATGGACCTAAATTGCTCCTCTGTTACCGTTTTATTATATCCATAACTCACACTAGCATAATTTATGGAGGGGCATTTGTTTTTCCAATACATTAACTTGGCATTTACATATTTGTCGTTTTCCGGCTGTCCTCAGTTATAATCCATTTTCTATTACTTTCAACTATCTTAACTGTATTATTTTCTTCCTTAATTACGCCGTATGTACGCGAGTGCTACAAACTACTGGATGTATTTCCACCAATACTCATATTTAGAATACACCTGTCCTTGATAGATTTTAGGGCAAATATTGTTTCTAAATCCCTGAACTGACTGGGGGTTTATACGAAACCGAAACAGTGATTTTGCACTTCCACAAAATATACACAACCAACGTTAATTTAAATCTACCTGCCTTGGTAGAAATTAATTTCTAAACCTTTTTTCTCATGTGCATCATTTCGATACGAGGATTAATAAGGGAGATATCATTAACGGACCGTTTTTTTGTACAAGTCCCATCGGACTTAACTCACGAGCGGGTGCGTGTAAAGCGTATTCCTTACAACTTGAAAACTACTGAAGACATTCGAACCAAAATTCATATTTAGCATCCACCTGTCCAAAGGTAGGTTTTAAACGTAAATAACATTTCATATTCCGGAATGGACTGGCGGTTTATAGGGAACCGAAATGGTGATTTTACTCTTGCACAATATATAGAGAACAAGACCAACCTGACTGGAAATCGACCAAACGTGATGGAATTCCACCTCTAAACCTTTTTTTCATGTGCATTTTTTCGTCAGGAGGATTAATAAGGGAGATATCATGAATGGTCAGTTTTGCAGGTTAAGTCCAGCGGCCATAACCAAAAAGGTGTTTTACATGGAGCAGATTCCTTATCTATATAAATCAAATCGTAACGACTGTGTGCCTCTACACTGACTATTTTGGCGAAATTTTCGTACAGCTTTCCGTTTAAGGGGTAATAATGACCATCTGCATAATTTTTGGTTTAGTTTCTGAAAGTCCTAATTTTTACCCGCCTCGCCGAAAATCCAGATTGCGGCATAATCTGCCAGAAGAAAAAGAAGATAATTGAAATTTGACAAAATTATACGTTTTAGCCTGTAACGAACGGAAAACATCCAAGATCATTAAATTCTTCACTTTTTATCCCCGAAGAATATCGAAATATGCAGGCAATTTTAATAATGGTGCAGACCTTCTGAAATTCCTATCGCATAACAGATTGCACAATCTCCGTTCAATTTGGAATGATCTACAACCTTGGTCTTATTACTCTTTGCCGTATCTGTATCAATTTTACGTTTGATTTTTCTCTATTAATGGATGTTAAGTCAATTTGGAATTTTCACATGCATAATTTACACCTTCGATTACTTATATGAAATACAGAATCATCAAACTCTTCACGAAAATTGGCCCACCCAGTAGCCATATATGAGCCAAATGCTATGTATATAGCTGTCACGTAATTATCCGAAAAGTAATGTAATGTGAGATAATCTTACAAGAACGTTACCCTGTTCCACGTTTCTAACTCAATCTGACCCAAGAATAGATTACATATCATAGGACCAGCCATTTAGGCCACTAAATCCGGCGTGTCTTATGGTATAATCCTTTGTCGATATGACGTACGTTTAGTAGCAGTTAATCTGTAAATGAAGGTCTTCAGTATTGTAAACACGCATATAGTTTCGTATGTCGATCTATATATATATTCACTGATGTCGATTTGTAGCGATCGAGAAAGGGTGGGTCTGCTATTGTAATCAGTACTCCCCACACCGACTTTGACTGGCAGTATGAAAGGGTTCCTTCTCCAACTCCTGTGTAACTGTCATTAGTAAGGAAGGTCTACAATTGTAATGAATAGTTCACTTCTCGATTTGACTTGCAGAAGGCAAGTGAGCATGCAGTTTTGTTTAAAACTCCCCTACCCGATTGTGTTTGGCAGTAGGCAAGGGTGCCCGCCATTATAAAGAAATGTCCTCATCTAAAATGTGACTGGCATTAGGCATAGTGGCCTGCTATTTTGATGGAAACTCACCAACTTGGTGTGACTGGCAGTAAGCTGGCTGAAAGTAGGAAAATGGGCCTGACATTATAATGATAACTGCACAACTTAATTTCGAGTGGTAGTAGGGTAATTGCATGCCATTATAATAAAAACTCTAATCTGTCTGGAAGTAGGAAAGGGGGGCTGCCATTTTAACGAAAACTCCCCAAATCGATTCTGTCCGCATAGTAGGCAATGGGGCCTGCAATTATAACGTAAACGTCCCAACTCGATTGTCAATGGCAGTAGGCAGTGAGCCTGCCGTTATATCACAAATCCATAACAAACACTTTACATTGGAAACAACGTACGGGGACCTCCCCATGCTCTTTCTCGGATAACGCTAAGAGACATGCAATTTTAAAACAATCTTATTTACTGCATGCACACTATTTACTTCGATATTCGAATACAATGTAGAATACCGTAGCGAAGCACGGGTACATTCGCTAGTTATAACATATGAATACTCTCTATATAGTTCCTGGTCATCCGTGACTGGGATAGAAAGTTATTCTATTTGTACATCATTAATTAATTCATTTATTCGCATTTATTTCTGAACTCCCTTTGAAACAAAGTTTCTAAGTCTAGTATCACAGGAATACAATTTTTCTTTCGGCGACAGTGATCGGTATGGGGTTTGATATACGGGCGTCTAATGATCCGGCTCCCATCCCTATCTTCTTATGAGATAAATGATTGTAGACATTTTTAAAGACTAGAAGCTTCTATATGCGGACGCAAACGAAAGCTGTTTCCTCCCCTCACGAAGATAAGCTCCTTAGTTCCTAATTCTTTACTGTGCGTCTACTCCTCCGCGATGCAAAGAGACAGAATGTTCAAGGTTTCTTACCATTACATTTCGCTGTCTCCAGTCAAAAGTGAGTTTGCTTACCTGCTATGAAACAAAGCAGCTTCATTATTAAGTCCTTGTGTCGGAAGTTATAATGATGGTATTTCGCTTAAAGTAGAATATTCTAGACAACAAGAAGTTCATACTGAAGCACAGAACTGTTAGAGTTCAGGCAGCCTGTTTTGGGTTAAAAATAGAAATGCTAATTCTCAGTTTCACGTTTATATTACTCATGTACAAAACCTTTACCTGATCTCTGAGACATGTTGTTTACTTTCTAACCTGCCTTCGTCCATTATGGGTTATGTTGTCTCTGATTCGGTCGTAGGGCACGTCGTGGTATATAATTGTATATTGTTGTATAGTCGTTGTGTAGTGTATCAGGCTATCATTGTTCAACTCCTCCCTTGGTCCTTTTCCCAATGACTTCTTTGCAATTGTATAACATTTTTTCCTTGCAGCAATTGCTCAAATCATGGAAGCTGTGTATTTGCCTACAGTGTTTGTCTGCTCATGTATTTGTTACATAAAACAATTTATTTTATACGTTTGCACTCTACGGGAACTAACGGGAAAATGACAACAATCAGCATGGGAAAATTGTGTTGGAAATTTTCAGAAGCTCTCCCTCTGTTCTCTCTCTGTCTCTCGACTTATCTGAAACTTTGAACATAAAACTACGGAGGGTGCAAAACGCATGAGTTAGTTACGTGGCAGATTCCAGGCGTGATGAACACAGAACACCCTATTTCATAAGCTGTAGTGAACGTCGATGAATCTCAGTAGCTGTTGCTACGCACAAAATTCTCAAACTGAAGACCCCGTCCCCCCATCCTACCTTTATAATGCATTTAAACGTATGGAGTCGGTACATAACAGAGATAATAGGTTTATGAAAAGAACCCTTCAAATTCCCCTGCATCATACCACTAAATCTAACAAATCCTTTGTTTGCACTGCATCACGTACCTTTAACGTCTTTAGTCCCCACCGTTTCGCAAATACTACTAACTGTACTCAACTAAAGCAGTCCTTAACATCTTCCTTCCTGGAGAAGTAGGCACGGGGCTGAGGTCAGGCATTCTTGCGTCTATCAATAAGAAATATGTATATTTCTTAGAGGATTGTTTTACTCTCTGCTTTAGCTTTAGATTTTTTAGATTATTATAGTCTAAAATAATAAATAGGATTAATGTTTTACTTATTATATAATGTATGTGTTTAATTTTACTGGATTTGGTATCTGTATTTTAATTTTTTTAAGTTTAATGTTTAATATTATAAACATTTTGTTAGTGTGTTCAAAAACCTGTACATTATTATATGAATACTCTACATAAAGGGAATTTTCAGTCTCAGTGGCATGTTAATTATTATCAATAAATTCAAATTCAATTTTCTCTTTCTCTCTCCGAAACTTGCTAGCATGGCTTTATTCTTTGGTGGTGAGATTGGGCATCTGTCCCCAGGACGGGTGATCCTGCATGGGTTGTGAAATCACACCGTAAACTACAAAGCTTAGGTTAGATTACGTTTGAAATGAGGTTAAGTTTGGTCAGGTTTGCTGATGACCCTACAATTTCTATACAACACTATTTTATTGGCATCACTCCATCACTCTGCCTCGTTACTGCCTGAATAATGACACACACGCACACACACACACACACACACACACACACACACACACACACACACACACACACACACACACACACACACACACACACACACACAACTGATGGCAATGCTGTTTTTGTTGAATCATGACCGCTTTATCGTTTACGATATATTTACATTTTAAGTAAAAAGCTATTTTGGATTTTATGCACATCACGGTACTAGGTCCCACTTTCATAGACTGCTGCGATCTTTAGCCGCTGTGACAGAGGATTTCTCTCCGTAGTGGTGTAGTGAAGATACTAAAACTGTGCTGATGACCGCGTAGTTACGTTTCATTACACACATCTACACTCTACGAGAAAAAGCATCTCTTCGAGATGAGTAAATTGAGTGGACTTCTCAGTCCGGAGGCTGGTTTGGACCTCAACAGCTCAGCAATCAGCCGTTAGGTGGTCCAGGCGTCACTGAAGAGGCGTACTAGGGAAATGAGGAGTGAGATAGTTTCCCGTTGTTTTATTCAGTGAAAGGGGCTATTACATCTGTTAGATCTGCCAAGCTCACTGAAATGCCCGTATCAATCGACCCTATGAGCAACATTTTCACGCCATTCGTAGCATGGACTGACTGCATAAGGAATGGCATTACTAGCATCGTTCATACCTTAGTCACTTTCATATTGTCAAAGCCAACGACGTGACTGAGACAGGGGAATAAAAGTAACAAATTTTGATATAGCCTACACGAGAAGACATAGTGCACTCTAAACACTAGATCTTGACAGCAAAGGCATATGAGTAAATTGCAAACTCCAATCGAATCTTCTAGTTGATATTATATGCTACTCAGTAAATTATGACCCCTGACTGGGCTATTTTGCTCTGTCCATTGCTATTTCATGAAGGCGATTGAGTGACGTCATTTCCGTGACACTTTGTGTGATATTCCATTGCGGATTTTACAACCCCAATACTGTGGCTGGAGAGAAAATACATTTTTCTGTATCCAGACTCAGTCTTACATTCCTTGCAGAGCCGCATAACGAACAGTGGCCAGTCAGGCATGTAAGCCCTGAAATAAGGTAACGGACCAATAGTTCAGTCTGTGACGCTCTGTGGAATATCGAAGATCCCATTATCCTCCAACGTAATCCACCTTGACCCCTTATATTAAATTAGTTTGGCAATGAATGTAGATTTACTTCGGTCAATAATCATGTAGCCAATTCCTTGCCATCTCCGCTGTTCTAATTAACTTCATAATACGCAATAGTTCTGACGTCAAGGACAATTCCCTCTTTTTCGTATCTCCAAGTTATGGATTATTTGATTTGGTTTCTTCATTTTCGACCTTGTGCATTATAGTCGTTTTTATAATTAACAAGGGAATTATCTCCCATAGGAAAGAAGGATTACTGTGTAATTTTTTTTGCTAGTTGCTTTACGTCGCACCGACACAGATAGGTCTTATGGCGACGATGGGACAGGGAAGGGCTAGGAGTGGGAAGGAAGCGGCCGTGGTGTGAAAATGGGAAACCACGGAAAAACATTTTCAGGGCTGCTAACAGTGGGGTTCGAACCTACTATCTTCCGAATACTGGATACTGCCCGCACTTAAGCGACTGCAGCTATCGAGCTCGGTCTGTGTAAATTTAGCAGTGCACTGATTATCTGCTGAAAGAATCACCTTGTAGTGTTTTATGGATGCGAGTTGCGGAGTTTCAAAGGCTGCATATTACTTTCGATCCATTTGTAAATAGGTTATTGGAGCCTCTAGAAATTACGAGCAAACATGTTGTATCATATTCTTCTAGAAGCCTGGCCTGGAAACGTATATAAAGAGGCAGTCTTGGGAGTTGGAGTTGAGTTGCTAGCGAGATTTGTAGTGGAAGTCGTTAGCGAAGTATGTGAACTCATGTTGTGATTTCGTTGTGTTTGTTGAGATGCTAATGTTGCAGTCTTCTTCTTATTATTGTTCTTCTTCGTAGAAGTGTATGTTCAAAATGGTGGTTTATTGATGTGTGTGTATAATTTGTAAATAAAGTAATCCTATGACATTTTGTCGTATATCATCTATTTGTGGGTTAATTGAGTTAAAAACTTTGAATAGGGTGAAATTCGGGTACATTTTTACACTTTAAATTATTTTTCACGAACTTATGTGGAACCTAGAATTATAAAATTTGTCTCGAATATGGGCATTGATCGTGTCAATGTGCGTGCCAAATTTTACGACTCTGTCTTTCCTATAAGGGTGTAAAACTATGAAATATACGTGTAAAAAGCACACAATTTACGTACAATCGGGAAATTCATCGGTCCAAAGGTGTAGATCATTCCATATTGAACTGAGTTGGTGCCATCCATTTTGTGATACGACTTAGCGTTTAGCCACCAAATATCTAGAAATGGTCTGCACCGTCATTAAAATTGCCTCCATATTTCGATATTTTTCGGAGTAAAAAGAGAAAAATTGAAATGTCTTGGAACTTTTCCGTCGGTTACAGACTATAATCTATAATTTCGCCAAATTTAAATTTTCTAGCTCGTCTGGCAGATTGAGCCGCCATCTTGATTTCGGGCTAGGGGTGTAAAAATGAGGAATCTCTTGAAAGTGTTTAAACCCACATAATCTATAGGTTATCGCTTTTAATAAATACATACGACTGCGTTCTTATGCTTAGCCCAAAATTTGAAGCCCCCAGTGTGACACGCTCTCAAAGAATTTTGAGAATTTTCAATTTTTCTAGGTATCCTGAGGTCACTAGCTTCTCTGGTACCAAGTTGTTTCTTAGATGCCTGGAAGTGCCTCATTAATTCACGTCTATTTTCATTTTTATGTCTATGTATGAAAATGGGTGTTGGTATATTTGAGATAAATAGACTCAAATACTACTAGACCCGTATCGCTGAAAATTTCACAACTTGTTTTTATTACTTCTGAGAGTGTTTATGAAGTGGTTTGAACGAAATACGATTGATAGTTTTTTAAAGTGAGTAATGTTATGTAATTTTATTAAATTACAAAGCCGCACCAAGATTGTATCGACTTGATAGACAGATTCTCGCTAGGCTACAGCAGTTTACGCTATATCATGACAGTCCGGTAATAAGTGCTGTATATAGACTGTATATATACACGCCGCCATGTTTTATAAAGTACCTTTCTTGATAGGAGGTTCATTCTTATGCTTATTATTTTGAAATAGCAATCCAGCATGCCGTGATCGAAATGTACTTTCATGTCACAGGACCAAAATTGATAGGTCTGCCCAGAAGACTGTAGTGTATTTGATATGTAAAATATTTAAGAAACTGTGAAAAATATAGAATATCAACAGTGGAATGACAAGAGTTATAACCCAGTCCTAACAATGAGCAACCTTGAGTTCTCAACGAGCAAAGACGAGTCTATGTAATCTGTCTATAGGTCCATATCTATCTATCTACACTGACTGACAGAGCAAATGCAACACCAAGAAGGAGTGGTCAGAACTTGATGACAATTGCAGGGTAGACTGACGTCACTGAGGTATGCTCATGATGTGAAATGCGCCGCTGTGCTGCGCACGTAGCGAACGATAAATGGGACACGGCGTTGGCGAATGGCCCACTTCGTACCGTGATTTCTCAGCCGACTGTCATTGTAGAACGTGTTGTCGTGTGCCACAGGACACGTGTATAGCTAAGAATGCCAGGCCGCCGTCAACGGAGGCATTTCCAGCAGACAGACGACTTTACGAGGGGTATGGTGATCGGGCTGAGAAGGGCAGGTTGGTCGCTTCGTCAAATCGCAGCCGATACCCATAGGGATGTGTCCACGGTGCAGCGCCTGTGGCGAAGATGGTTGGCGCAGGGACATGTGGCACGTGCGAGGGGTCCAGGCGCAGCCCGAGTGACGTCAGCACGCGAGGATCGGCGCATCCACCGCCAAGCGGTGGCAGCCCCGCACGCCACGTCAACCGCCATTCTTCAGCATGTGCAAGACACCCTGGCTGTTCCAATCTCGACCAGAACAATTTCCCGTCGATTGGTTGAAGGAGGCCTGCACTCCCGGCGTCCGCTCAGAAGACTACCATTGACTCCACAGCATAGACGTGCACGCCTGGCATGGTGCCGGGCTAGAGCGACTTGGATGAGGGAATGGCGGAACGTCGTGTTCTCCGATGAGTCACGCTTCTGTTCTGTCAGTGATAGTCACCGCAGACGAGCAGACGAGTGTGGCGTCGGCGTGGAGAAAGGTCAAAACACAGTTGTCCGCAGAGAGCGGAGCGAGTTAGACGTGCCAGTTTTGTCTTACGTACAACAAGAACACCGCAGTGATAAGTGCACTTTTACCAACAAGTCTTGATAATATTCTCTGTGATTAGTGTTTTTGAGTTAGTAATTGTTCAGTTTGAAAGTAATAATGCAAAGCATTCGAAAAAATAAGCTGAAATGCAGTTTCCAGAGGAATTATACAAGGCCAACAGCAGCGGAAATACACACCTGGGTTTCAGAAACACTGCAAGTAAACATCGACCAGCTAGCAGCTCTCCAAGTGGATGCCCCGGCTAATGCAGTATACATAAAGGTAATTTCATCAACCATTATGGAGAGAATATTACATAAATTTGAAACAGGTTGCACACTCAAACTTTTTAGTGGAGAGACAGTACCGGTAGTTATTGAAGCAGCTGGAGTTGAGGCGACTAGAGTTCGTCTGTTTAATATTCCTCCGGAATTGCCGAACGAAAAAATCAGGAATTTTTTCACGAAATACGGTCATGTTAAAGACATTTATGATGAATCGTGGTCTCAGCTCTACCGTCTACCAGTTCCCAATGGTATCAGACAAATAAAAATTCAGTTAAAACAGCAAATTCCATCCTTCGTAACCATAGAGGGGTACAGGGGACAAGTCACATATGAGGGGCAAGAAAAAACATGTGCTATATGCAACGCCTCGGATCACCTGCGTATTGACTGTCCCCGTCGTGCGGGCAATGTTTTGAGACAAACGACATCACTTGCCACACTATTTCGCCCCTATGTACCCACAACAACAGCCACCACTCTCCAATCTGACTTACAATTGACGAGTGGAGCCTTTCCTCCCCTCGTAAACAGGTCTACCACAGATGACCTCGCCACACTGGACTCCCAATCGCAACCTGTTGTAAACACCTTACTTGCTGGGGAACAACTTGACCCTGAGAGCGAAACAGCTGTTCATGTGTCAACAGATGCTATGCACACACTCACCACATCAGAGCCGGCTCCAAGCCACGTAATACAACACACTACAGACCAACACATGGAGGTTACAGAGCAACCCGATTCACAACTGAAAGTAGATCAGTCCACAATACAGGATGATCCCGTTAATATTGACACTACTGCCCAGTTAAGTAAAGAGCACGTCACACACAAGAAAATTAAATTGGCGGAGGAAGTTAACACCCCCACGATCGATACACCAGCTGATACATCAGAAGATTCCGATAGCTCTCTAACAACCAAAACACGTAAATGCCAATCGCAGCAAGTGAGTCCCAAAGACCCGCGGTTGTTTAAGGGAAACCCAACTTCCGGGAATCGAAATAAACCTAATTCCACTAAAAGCCTTTCGACCAAGGACATGCAAGCATTGCAGCGTAAAGAGAAGGTCGGTCATTGAAGAAGTGGATACAGCTCTTAGTTGCCAATTTAAAGAATAATCTCCTTTCAACTCATCACGGTCGCACTATGTTTCGGATCTACAGCTTGTTCACACTTTTTAGTCTCCTGGCCATTGTGTTCCAGCACCAGCACTCCACCAAGACCGATTCACCATGTCATCCTGACCTTACCCGTGCACAGAGCACATGTGACACCTACTTTCCAGAGATGATTCTGCGTACTGTTGCTACGGCAAACATCTGTGGCATTTTGAGTATCCCGAAATGGGCACTCATTAAGAAGTTTATTAGAGACCATGACATTGATATTTTATTTCTCCAAGAAGTGTGTACCTACAATTTAGATATATTAAGCCCATATGAATACTATGTTAACTTAGGAGAGGATACTCGAGGAACAGCTATTGTATATAGACCTGGTCTTGACTTTCATGACTTTGTTGCACATCCAAACGGTAGAGTGCTCTCCGCTCGTTATGAAAACTTCATACTTATTAATATATATAGTCCATCAGGAGCGCAAAACCGATTAGAACGAGAAAAGTTTTTTCTCGAAGACCTCAATATTCATCTCACGCGAGGAACCAATATTGTACTTGCAGGTGATTTCAACTGCGTCCTCCACCCGAAGGATCAAACCGGACCCAACATTAACAACTCGGTAGCGCTCTCAGAACTAGTCCAGCAGCTCCGTTTAAGAGATGCTTGGGAAATGAAACACGGGAATTATGTTGAATTCACATTTTCCCGGCACAATTCAGCATCTCGACTAGACAGAGTTTATCTCTCTTATTCAATGTCCACAATTACACACAGAATATCCGTCATCCCAGTTCCTTTCTCTGACCATCAAACAGTACTCCTTCAATTACGTGTTGACACGCCTGTTCCAGTGATAGGAAGAGGATATTGGAAGTTGAAGAATAACCTTTTAAAGACTTCAGATGCTATAGAAAATTTTCCTACGATGTGGGAACGATTGGTCGATAGGAAACGGCATTATTCCTCACAACTCCTCTGGTGGATTCACGCGGCTAAACCTGCCATACGACGTTTCTTCCGAAATTTGTCCTTTCATAAAGCTCTGGAACGAAGACACACACAGCAATTCTACGAACAAGCCTTACACGACTACAGCCGCGCGCAACAGCACGGATATGACGTGCAGCATAAATTAACAGAAATTAAACATATACTCTGTCGGCTGAAAGAACATGATATACAAGGTGTACAGGCCCGCACACGTATTCCTTCCTTAGATGAAGACGAAAGGACGTCGTTATACCATATTGCCAAGGAGAAGGGTAGAAATAGGAAGACATTTATCTCAAAACTACAAATCACAGGGGCGTCCATTACCGGAACTGACAATATTATTCAAATGGCAACCAATCATTTTGAATTAGCTTTCGCTCAGGACTCGCCTCAACAAAACACAACAGTCCAAGTCTTTTTGCAACCTCTACGGAAACAACTATCAATAGATGACGCCCAGCAACTAGAGAGCGACATACACCAAGATGAACTGTTACAAGCTATCAACGACGCATGTTGTAAAAAATCACCCGGCCCTGATGGTCTGTCTTTCGAATTTTACAAATCCTATTGGCAATACATAAAGGACGACTTACTGTTACTTTTCCAAGAACTATTCACAAGTGAAGCACAGATGAATAATTTCGCTGAAGGAATAATGGTGTTAGTACCTAAGATTAAATCACCCAAATCCTTGTCGGATTACCGTCCGCTGACCCTAATTAATACAGATTACAAGTTGTTTGCAAAAATTCTTGCCAGACGTATACGACTCACCTTGCCTCATATCTTTGGTTCCGAGCAACATAATGTGTTGAATACCTCCAACATCATACATGGACTCTCAACTCTACGTTACTTTGTGCTGCACATGTCCTCTCAACCCAACAGCTCTGCCGCACTCGTCAGTATAGACTTTCAACAAGCTTTTGACCGTGTTAGACATTCTTATCTATGGTCTGTTCTACGACGATTTGCTTTCCCCGACAGGATAACCACAACATTACGAAACTTATACAACAATGCAACATCCAGATTACAAATTAATGGCTTTCTCTCCAAAACAATCCACATTCGCAGATCGATTCGACAAGGTTGTCCCCTCTCTGCAGTTCTTTTCGCCATCAGTGTGGAACCATTCATTAGACAATTAACTTTGAAGCTTCCAGGAATACAACTAGGTGCAACGTCCTTACAAGCGCATGTCTATGCGGACGACATCACTGTTATCTTGACACAGCCCAAACAGCTTGACGACTTAAGATTGGTCACCGACGACTATCAACATCATTCTGGAGCGAAAATTAATCCCCACAAATCTGCCATACTACCATTTGGGCCCTGGCCGACACAAGATCACTGGCTTCCCTCTGCCGAAACACATAAAATCCTGGGAATAACATTTTCTGCGAATTTGACCCAGATGATAGATGACAACTGGAGAAAATTGCTCAATACAGTTCGCGCTGTCCTATTTGCTCAACACCTTCGAAACCTCAATATATGTCAAAAAATCTGGACAGTTAACACCTTTGCACTAAGCAAACTGTGGTACGTCGCACAGATTTTACCTCCACCACCTATAATAGTCAAGAAAATGGATCTAGTTATAGGGTATTACCTATGGAGAGGACACCACTACAGGATAGCCAGAACACAATTGTACCAAAGCATTAAGTGTGGAGGGTTAGGACTAGTTTCTGCAGAAGCTAAATGCACTGCACTTATCGCGCGAAATTTTATTAATTGTGAGTGCAGACCTGATGACGATTATGCTAAGGCGGTTCTGAATAATATTATCCGAAGCGTGGCCTTTCTCACTTCCCATCATACTTTGCCACTGCATTTCAAACGAGTTTTGAGCTTTGTAGATAACCTTACAAGAACTTTAATAGATCCAACTTCAGTTGTAACAACAAAATCCATCTATAACCATATAATGAACCAGAATATTAAACCACCTCAAATACAGGCAAAGTATCCTTCGCGACACTGGAAACTAGTATGGAATAATATTGCTAATAAATGGATTCCTCTTCAGTGGAAAACAATTTTATACTTAACAATAAATGAAACTATACCAACAAAGGATAAGTTATTTCGACATGGACGGTCTGACTGCAATATCTGTGAACATTGTCAACAAAGAGATACATTAATACATCGTGTTAAGTCTTGTGTCAGTGCGGACATATGGGCGTGGTCTTTCGCGAAAATATGCAACATACTTCACATGACTCCAACTCCCATCTTAGAATATCGACTACTCAACATAGAATATGCTTTCCTCCCGGCCACTGTCAACAACGCAGTTCTATGGCTCACTGCAGCAACCATTCACTTCATTATGGAACACCGACGGAAACCAAGACAACTGAACTTATGATCTTTTCAGCAATACATATGGATGGAAAGGTGGACATATAAGTGCAATGAGAAGATGTCAACAGGTTTTGGTTCATTCTTATATCAGTTTTAATCCATGGCGTAACAGTGTTTGAATATTTTAATTATTAGATCAGTAGGCTATAAGGTGTTAATGTGCCACAGACTACGTAAGGAACCGACAAAAACAACCACAGTTAAAATGTGATCAGTGTTTGACAACATTTGTTTATCATTAAGGAACTAGGACAATGAACTTCGGAAAGTGTATGTCATCAGTTTTTGTGTATATATTATACATGTTTATTGTAAAAGGTTAATAGAGTAATAAAAGGTGTTTGATATAATAATAAAGAAATCCGGCAGTAACTGTGGAGCGCCCTACCGCTAGACAACGCGGCATCATGGTTTGGGGCGCTATTGCGTATGATTCCACGTCACCTCTAGTGCGTATTCAAGGCACGTTAAATGCCCACCGCTACGTGCAGCATGTGCTGCGGCCGGTGGCACTCCCGTACCTTCAGGGGCTGCCCAATGCTCTGTTTCAGCAGGATAATGCCCGCCCACACACTGCTCGCATCTCCCAACAGGCTCTACGAGGTGTACAGATGCTTCCGTGGCCATCGTACTCTCCGGATCTCTCACCAATCGAACACGTGTGGAATATCATTGGACGCCGTTTGCAAACTCTGCCCCAGCCTCGTACGGACGACCAACTGTGGCAAATGGTTGACAGAGAATGGAGAACCATCCCTCAGGACACCATCCGCACTCTTATTGACTCTGTACCTCGACGTGTTTCTGCGTGCATCGCCGCTCGCGGTGGTCCTACATCCTACTGAGTCGATGCCGTGCGCATTGTGTAACCTGCATATCGGTTTGAAATAAACATCAATTATTCGTCCGTGCCGTCTCTGTTTTTTCCCCAACTTTCATCCCTTTCGAACCACTCCTTCTTGGTGTTGCATTTGCTCTGTCAGTCAGTGTACATATAAATGCCATTGTATGTGTGTGGGTGTGTATGTATATATTACATCTCCTCCTAGACTACTGGAGCGATTTCAACCAAACTTGGTATATTTATGACTTAGTATCAAGAGACAAACCGCGTAGGAGGTAAGATACCTCAAACACCCTTAGGAGAGGTGGGCTGTGTGTGTGGCGGGGGGTGGGCGAGAAGATATAAAAATAACTGAAAATAGTTTCGAATCCCCACTTTTCGGGTTTGTAAGTATGAATAGTAACACTCCGGACTTTTATCCCCCTTTGTCGTAGGGGGTGAGGCAGGTGGAGAGAGTGATATATAAAAGTAATAGAAAATAGTTCGAACCGGTAGTTTTCGGGGACGCTGAGATAATTACTTTCTCTCCGGAATGTTTATAAGTTCAGCCCTCTTTTGGGTGGGGGTGAGGGGGTTTGATATATAAAAGTAATCGAAAATAGTGTCGAAGCCATAATTTTCGGGGTCCCTGAGATGAATAATGACACTCCAGAGTTTTTATAAGTCCAAGTTCAGCCCCCTGTGGCATAGCGCGGGGAAGGGGTAAAACAGAAATTGTCATAAATGACCGAGATAATGGACGTAGACTATGCATGTTCCAGCTTAGCTATCAACCAAAGTTGATACAAGTATGAGTTACTATCTCTAGAAAGTACTGTTTAAGATAAGACACTCCTAGAATCACTAGGGGAGGGGTGATATATATATACATATAACTCAAGCGAACAAGGATAGTGTCGAATCAATTAGTTTTCGAGACTACTGAAGTGATTCAAACCGAACCTGGTACACTTATGACTTACTGTCAGGTGATAAACCACGTGGAGGTATGACAACCTTAGCACACCTAAGGGAAGGTATTGGAGGGGGTGAGATATAAACATAATCGGAAATAGTGTCTCATCCATAAATTTCGGGGTCGTTGAAATTAATAGTGGCACTCCGAATGTCGTTTAAGTCTACGTTGAGCCCCGATTTTTTTGTTTTGTTTTGCTATTTGCTTTACGTCGCACCGACACAGATACGTCTCATGGCGACGATGGGATGGGAAAGGCCTAGGAATGGGAAGGAAGCGGCCGTGGTCTTAATTAAGGTACAGCCCCGGCATTTGCCTTGTGTGAGAATGGGAAACCACGGAAAACCATCTGCAGGAGCCCCAATTGACAGGTGGGTGAGGAGTGAAGAAAATGTCCAAATGACCAACATTATGGATATTTGTGTGTACGTTCCAGTACAACCGTCAACTGAACTTGGTACAAATATTACCTACTATCTGATAAAATTACTGTGGGGTCAAGAGACCCCTAGAAGCCCTAGATAAGTGGGCGAAATGTAATTATGACTAAAAAGACCGATATTGGTGTTGAATCCAAATTTTTCGGGACTACGGGAGTGATTTCAAATTAACTTGGTACACTTAAGACTTGTTATCAAGAGAGAAACTACGTGGAATTATAACAATCCCAGCACCCCTAAGAGGGGGAGAGATGTGGAAGTAAATGAAAGTAGTGTCGAATCCCTTCTTTTTGGGGTCGCTGAGATTAACAGTGACGCTCCAAATTTTTTAGAAGTCCAAATTCAGCCTCCTTTCGCATAACGATGAGATAAAGTGAAAAACACAATTTCCAAAATTACCGAGATAATGGACGTATATGCGTATGTTCCAGCATAGCTCTCAACCAAAATTGGACTTAATATCTGGAAAAAAGACCTTAGGATTAAGAGACCCCTAACCCCTACAGTAGAGGCGAAATGTAAAAATTAACTCAAAACAACTGA
Source organism: Anabrus simplex (assembly GCF_040414725.1). Classification (NCBI taxonomy): domain Eukaryota; kingdom Metazoa; phylum Arthropoda; class Insecta; order Orthoptera; family Tettigoniidae; genus Anabrus; species Anabrus simplex. Next base: position 190,625,969 of record NC_090265.1, read on the forward strand.
TATTTGTGTCTAACCCATAATTTTCGGGGTCGCTGAGATGAGCTGTGACACTCTGGATGCCGTTTAAAATAAAGTTTAGTCCCAATCGGCAGGGGTGTGAGAACAGGTGAAGAAAAGTTAATGTCCAAAGGGACAGAGTTTAAGGACGTATGTGTGTATGTTCTAGCTTACCTCTCAACCAAACCTGGTACACACACGACTTACTATATAGAAAACATTACCATGGAATTAAGAAACACAGAAAGACGGGTGAAACATAAGAAATGATAGACAACAAAAAATATTCATGTACAGTCCATGGTTTTCGAGGTCACTGAAGTGAATAATGACACACCGAATGACGTTGTTCAGCCCCCATCGGCATGGATATGAGAAGTGGTGGAAAAGAAAGTGTTTAAAATGACCGAAATTACGGATGTATATGTTGTTCTTCCAGCATAGCTCCCATACAAAATTGGTACACATATGACTTACTACCTGAAAAATAATAATGTTTGGGGTAAAACGCGGAAATGACTTATATTAATGTCGAATATATTGTTTACGAGGTCACTGAGTTGAACTGTGACACTCAGGATGGTTCATACTTCAGCCGCAATCAGTTTGGAAGCTGAGAAGGGGTTGAAAATGAACGTAAAATTAACCGAGATTATGGAAGTATGTACGTTTGTTCCAGAATAGCTCTCAACGAAACTTGGTACACATATGACTTACCATCTGAAAAAAAAAATACTATGGAGATGAAAGACCATGTAAAATAATGGAAAATAACCGATATTATGTCGAATCAAGTGTTTATGTGTCGCTGAGACGAATTTTAACGCTCTGGATGCCGTTTTAAGTCCACGTTCAGCCTCCACTGAGACTGTCGGGCTGAGAGGGGCTTAAAAGTAAGTAGTCTAAAATGACCGAGATTAGTGTAGAATCCACTGCTTTTGGGGTCGCAAGGCTGATTGTGGCAGTACCAACGACATTTGAAATCGTGCACATCACATCTATAGTGCGACGGCTAAATACATATAGTTATCACTTATTATATTTTTGAACGGATCAAATTTTTCCCAATCAATTCGAGCTTCCACAAGGGCAAAGTTATAGTCAAGAATTAAATAATCTAAAACTTGGAATCAAACACGTTTAAATAACTCTAAAACTACATAATAGGTCGTAGAATCAACATTTCAAAAATAATTGTATTTAAATTCACTTTACACTTAACTAACTGGTAATACAAATATTAAAGGCAAACATTCAAAAACTATCCCGGCAACGCCGGGTATTACAGCTAGTACCTTTATATACCAGGTGGGTCTCAAACGCCGTACTATCTACTTATAAATGCCCCGCATGCACAGATGATGAGTGGGATATCTACCGACTGATTTTCACAGGGGAACTACTGCCAGCGGGCAGGTTACGTCAGAATATAAAGAGATAAGGAAAGGAGCGTCGCTCGCAGCATATTACTCAGCGCTGACGGTCTAATGTACCCCTTGCATTAGTAAACATCGTTCTCGACCGCATAGTTCTAGGCTGGTGTATGCTACAGCCGCACTATATTTGCTGTCTGCATATCAGCAATGGCTAGTGTGATCAGAAGCGGTGAATACACGGACATTATTTTAATCTGGACAATCTGGTCGGAATGCAACAGAAGCTCCAAACAGACATATGCCTTCTACACACGTACTTCACCGAACAGTATTAGTTTTTATTTCATACAAGCAACTCTTGCATCGAGTTGAATGTCTACACGTGTATAAGTTAACAAGTTATTAGATTTTCTTTTCTGCATCTTTGGCGTGTCTACAAACAGTAGCGGCGAATAGGGGGTGGGGCAAGGAGGGACAGTCGACCCCCCCCCCCTAGACTTTTATTCCACTTTAGCCAGCTAGAACTAGGAATTATTTTAAAAAAGCTGTTTGTACAAACCTTGTTATCTTATCTGCTAATTCCTTCGTTAATTTTATTTAATTATTAACATAATTATTGACGGAAATACGCACAAAATGCTGTTCGTCGCGGCTAACCAATTTGTATAGCACTACGGCAAGTAGTGGAGACTTTGCATGTGCTGTGAGGAAGGGTAGTAGGGGTACATATATATATATATATATATATTTGCCGATGTCGTGGCCACTGAGTTATAATTCACCCTTTTGTCGCGCGCATTCATCAGTCTGGCAGTCTCTTTAGTGTCTGTTAGTATCTTAGTGAGTATTCAAATACTAAATGATTTTAAGTGCATAATCATGCCGTACTTCTATTTAATTATACGGGGCGGGGTGGCCGTGGGGATACGGGCGCGCAGCTCTGAGCTTGCACTCGGGAGATAGCAGTTTCGAACCCCACTCTCAGCAGCCCTGAAGATGGTTTTCCGTGGTTTCCCATTTTCACACCAGGCAAGTGCTGGGGCTGTACCTTATTTAAGGCCACGATCGCTTCCTTTCCACGCGTAGCCCTCTCCTGTCTCATCGTCGCCATAAATCCTATCTATGTCGGTGCGACGTAAAGCAAATTGTAAAAAAAAGTATTCACTTGTAATCGTATTTCAACAGGAGCAAATACCAACGTTCCTAAATTATTTCTTTATGTTATGTTATTTATTAAGTAAATGCCCCGTAGTATGTTTGTGAGACCTGGTGAAAATTTTATTATACAGCATTGAATCAAAATCTCAAAAAACTATTATTACGAATAATCCACGGGGCAGATTAATTACATTTACATATAAAATAACATAATACAAACGAAATAATTTAGTCCGGTGAAAGTAAAGTTGATATTCTCTCGCGTTGAAGTTACAATTACAATTAAATATATCTTTTTTTTACAATTGACTTTACGTCGCACGGGCACAGATAGAACTTACGGGAAGGAAGCGGCCGTGGCTTTAATTAAGGTACAGCCTCAGCATTTGCCTGGTATGAAAATGAGCAACCACAGAAAAACATATTCAGGGCTGTCGACAGTGGGATTCAAAACCACTATCTCCCGAGTACAAGCTCCGCCAGACTGACGAAAACGTGCGGCAAGCGGGTGAATTATAACTCAGTGGCCATGACGTCGGCAAAAAATATGTACCCCTACTACCCTTCCTCACAGCACATGCAAAGTCTCCACTTCTTGCCGTAGTGCTATACAATAAAGGAAAGATTTAGCATATAAGACAACAAGGCTTGTACAAATAGTTTTTTAAAATAATTCCTAGTTCCAGTTGGCTAAAGTGGAATAAAATGTAATATTTACTCTACAAAGCGGGGGTGGAAGCGACTGTCCCTCCTCAGCGCAGCCCCTAACCGCCGCTACTGTTTGTAAACACGCCAAAGATGCAGTAAATGAAATCTAATAACTTATTAATTTATACACGTGTAGACATTCAACTCGATAAAAGAGTTGATTGTATGGAACAAAAACTAATACTGTTCGGCGAAATATGTGTGTAGAAGGCGTACGTCTGTTTGGAGCTTCTGTTGCACTCCGACCAGGTTGTCCAGCTTAAAATAATGTCCGTGTATTCACCGCTTCTGATCACACTAGCCATTGCTGATATGCAGACAGCAAATATAGTGCGGCTGTAGCATACACCAACCTAGAACTATGCGGTCGAAAAAGATGTTTACTAATGCAAGGGGTTCATTATACCCGTAGCACTGAGTAACATGCTGCGATCGACACTCCGTTTCTTACCTCTTCATATTCTGACGTAACCTGCCCGCTGGCAATAGTTCCTCTGTGAAAATCAGTTGATAGACATCCCGTTCATCATTTGTGCATGCGGGGCATTTATAAGTAGAAAGTACGGCGTTCCAGAGCCACCTGGTATACAGATCGCTTCAGACCGACTTGCTTATATATATATAGATGACAGATACGCATAGGCACGTTTATAAGTGCAGACCTTCGTTTCGAGATTTACTGTTCCTAAACGGTACATGATATCGACAAACAGTGTGCGCCATCAGACGCCACTTTTATTGCTTTACATGGCTGGTTCTATAACATTTTCTCGCATCTCCCATATTCATAGGTTAGATTGAGTTAGGAACTTTGAACAGTATGAAATTTGGGTACATTTTAAACATTTTACATTATTTTTTCGCATACTTACGAAATTTGGCTCACATATGGGCATCCGTCGTGTCAATGTGCATGCCAAATGTGAAGACTCTCCCTTTCCTATAAGTGTGTAAACCTATGAAATATACGTGTACCAAAAGCAAAAAAATTACGTACAATCGAGAAATACAGCCAAATCCAACGTATAAGCGAGAGAGATACGACAAAAGAATCATAGGACCAAAGGTGTAGATCACGCAAATTGAACTGATTTGGTGCCAGCCGTTTTGCGATACGACTTACCGTTTAGCCACCAAATATCTAGAAAGGAAAGTCTGCGCCGTCATTAAAATTGCTTCCATGTTTCGATATTTGCTGTGGTGAAATGTGAAAAATTTAAACAACTTGGAATTTTTCAGTCGGTTACAGGCTATAATCTAGAATTTCGCCAAATTTCAATTTTCTAGCTCGTCTGGCAGATTGTGCCGCCATCTTGATTTGAGAGAGGGGATAAAATTAGGAATTTCCTGAAAGATTTTTAGCCCATGAAACCTATAGATTATCACTTTGGATAAATATATACGACTGCGTTCTTATGCTGAGCCCAATATTTGAAGCCCCCAGAGTGTTCCCTCAGATAATTTTTAGAATTTTCGATATTTCTAGGAATTCTGAGGTCATCAACTTCGCTGGTACCAAGAGGTAAGTTTCTGAGATGCCTGGAAGTGCTTCATTAATTCACGTCTGTTTTCATTTTTATACCTTATACCGACTTGCTTTTATGTGTACATCGATTTATGAGTTTTGGATACCTCAGGTTTAGTTTTATAATTCTAACTTTAGAAAAAAAGTCATAGGACCAAAGTTGTAGATCACTCCAAATTGAACTGATTTGGTGCCATCCGTTTTGCGATACGACTTACCGTTTAGCCACCAAATATCTAGAAAGGAAAGTATGCACCGTCATTAAAATTGCTTCCATGTTCTATATTCGTTTCTGAGTTGGTTTGTTTTTATAATCAAATTTTACTGTAGTTATTGCAGTTTTATTGTCTGCAGGACGGATAAAGGGGTTTTGCTTTGATAAATATATTTCAAACAGTGACTGATTAAAATATTTTAATTCATATTTTTTATTTTTCTTGATATCATTTTCTGAGTAATGACTCTAGGTGATAGGATATCACCAGTAGAGGAAACTGGTAATGTATTAAACGGCAGTTGCAATAACGACATATCAACTAAATCAATATTACAACTCTCTACGACTTACTAATCGCTCGAAAAGTGAACTATTCTTAGAGGTTCTCAAGAAGGGAAGTGTTTTCTGAACGATCCTGCAGATCAGCGATAGATTGTCACTGGAAAGTCAGAGTTCATAAAACGCAGTAGTTTACGCCTGGTAATATCTGTAGTAATAACGGTAGTAATATATTTTTGAGCGATAGTAACGCCAGCAGGGACATAAATGATGGGGTGTAGTAAATATAAAACCATAAATCAAACAACAGACTGAGCGAAGTGTTTCTTCTTGAAAGCTACATAACATTTGGGATATGCCCATGAGAAGTTTATCGCCAATGACCACAACGCTCAGGTTTAAGGATGCAATGAATATCCAGTTCTCGTTTGCTAAATTTTAAATGCCCTTTGATGAAAATTACGACTCTCTTTCATTTCCTTCTACCCCATTGGTAATTTCTAATCAAATCGGCTGTTGTTCGAATTTCAGTCAATGTATCCCACATGGTTTAAAACGAATGTGAATTTCTAGGTTCGTGATATGTTGTTTATGTTTTACGTTAAGGTAAAATGGCAAGCTGGGTGCTTTCTAATCTCAGACAACAATCATTTAAACCTTATTGTTACCCTCCTCTCCGATTATTGATTTCGCGTCTCCCCTTTGGTCTTAATCACATTGACCGCGTGCAGTCATTCTTCTGTGCCATTGTTACAGCCAGAGTATCCGATTGTCGAAATTTGAGCAGCAATCGGATACTGGAAAAGGTTCAACCTTCGCCTGTTATCTACTCGCAGGAAAATAGCCGACCTTAAATGTTTATATAACGCTGTTAACGGTGCATTTCGTTTCCCTGAAGCTGTATCCTTCTTTTCCCTACATGTTCCAACTCGCAAAACCAGAATAAATCCAACTCTTATTATTCCTTATTTCCGCTTCTCCTTTGTTCAACGAACTTTATTTATCCGCATTTCAATCGTCCTTAACTTTCTTTATATTCTGACAGGAACTTGGACGTTTTTTCTTCATATTCCTTTTTTATCTCATTGTTCTTCCCTCTATTGCAAATTATTCATTTTTTACTGTATCGTTACATGTGTGTCACATCTATATTTATCTTACTATGCCTAGCTATAAGTTTTATCTTCGTTTTTCTTTTTTTAACCACTTGCTTTACGTTGCACCGATACAGATAGGTCTCATAGTGAGGATGGGATAGGAAAGGAAGCGATCGTAGCATTAAGGTACAGACCAAGCAGTTTCCTGGTATGAAAATGGGAAATCACGGAAAACCATCTTCAGGCGTGCCGACAGTTGGGTTCAAACCCACTGTCTCCGGAATTCAATCTCATAGCTGCGCGGCTCTAACCCAACTGCCACTTGCTCGGTTGTTTTACTTTCAGTCTTTAATTACCTCGTTATTCTCATTTGCCATTATTTTTATTGTTAGTAGTTGTTTCCATAGATTTGTCACGTTAGTTTTTAATTTACTTCCGTTACTTTCGTTAAGAATTGATTTTCCCTTCGTTTTTATTTCTTTAAAGTTTGCTTTATGCAATTCCATTGTAAATATCTATTTCACTGTTCAACTGTGTAATACGGCATCTCGCTATTTTAGTTTCCAAAAATAAGTACCGTATTTACGCGAATAATCCCCGCTGTCGAATAATTCCTGCACCCTACTTTCAGGAAAGCTCATTTTGAAAAAAATTAAGTGAACTAATAATTCATTCCATTGAAAGGGTAGCATAGACATAAACAAACATTTCTTATCACTCCGCGAGGTCCAGGTGATATTTACGCAAATGTGAAAGTGTAAATTTACGGATATAGCTGCTTTATCTGAACATATTTGAGAAACACAGTATCACTGCTATAAATTATATTTGTCATGAAAATTATCAAGTAGGCCTAGGCATTTCATTAACCTGAACTAGCAGTAGGTTCGATTCCCTGTAGACCGAAAGATACGTTGTCTCGCGCATCACTAGAATCCTCTCCTAAATTACTTACACATCCGTTACACACCACGTCTAGAACACTTTTCACACGCGGTCTTTTCATTACGCGGATGTTAACACGACCGGTGATGAATAATTCTTTCTCATGCAATGTAAACAGTTGAAACAGACACACCGGCGAACTCGAATGTTAGTTTTGCGATATGGCAAAACCTCCTTAATTCGAAGTCGTTGGGACGCAAAAATTCGAATTACTTGATTTCGAATTAATCGCTACCTCGTACTTCAGAAATGCCAACCCTTGCCGCGTCAAAAAATATTCTAAGATCCGTAACTGTATAGAATTAACATTGATTCAAAGTTTAAACCTTTCAGATGCAATGGAAAAGAAATATTTCCAAAATCTATCCAACATGATGCATTCACAATATTAAACGAATGCACTTGGACAACTCACTGACAAACATAATTTCACGCAACGGCATAAAAAGAAAAAAGTTTCAAAGACGAGGAGTCTATGCTGGCTCCCCTGTGCAAGTACTTTATTCATCGGATTACTGTAGAACCTACTGCATGCATTTTTAGATGCCTTGTATTTGCACGGAAAGTACTCGACGCCCTTAAAAAGTCCGATTGGGCCAGGCATAAAGAAAACAATGCAGTTTCATTCGCATTGACAATATTGATCGTTGCGTTTGAATTGATTATAATTATGAGCCACGCTTTTTCGCCAACTGTCGGCATCGCCAAAGAGAATCGCCAGTGTTCGCGAATTCCGCTTCTTCGTACACTGCCTGTTACGTGATACTGTGGCGTTCCTTAAAACGCTGAATACAAAAGAATTACGATTTCACTCGAACTTAGCAGCTACGAAACAAACTGTCGACACATCGAAGTGAATGAAAGTGCGGAAAGCTACCCCTGCACATTCCAGAAGACGCATTCTATCGTGACACGGAGAAATTTAACATTTTTTTTTGCTAGGGGCTTTACGTCGCACCGACACAGATAGGTCTTATGGCGACGATGGGATAGGAAAGGTCTAGGAGTTGGAAGGAAGCGGCCGTGGCCTTAATTAAGGTACAGCCCCAGTATTTGCCTGGTGTGAAAATGGGAAACCACGGAAAACCATCTTCAGGGCTGCCGATAGTGGGATTCGAACCTACTATCTCCCGGATGCAAGCTCACAGCCGCGCGCCTCTACGCACACGGCCAACTCGCCCGGTAATTTTAAATTTAAATTACTGTGTAAAATACTATTTTTTAATATAAAGGCAGTTTTAAATTAAATATCTGAATTTTTTCCGTTTAAATATGACATATGGGGCAGTTTTCTTCCATCTGCGGTTACACAAAGCATAACTGTACACCCAATATTGAAAACTATGTGAGCCAGGAGCGTGTTGCCAAGATGTAAATAAAACTCGCACCTCAATTTCGTACCTCAGATTTTTTTAAAAAAAATAAGCGGGGATTATTCGCATAAACACGGTAAATAAATAAATAAATAAATAAATAATAAATAAATAAATAAATAAATATCATGAGGGGAAGAATAATATTATTTTTTTAAGTCTCACTAATTACTTGTATGGTTTTCTCAGACGCGGAAATGCCAGCATTTTGACCCGCAGGACGTCCTTTTTATGGCAGTCAGTCGCGCGACGTAAAGCTAGTTAACTATATTAAAAATGCTGGGAGGTGGTCTTTCATCTTTAAAATGGTCGTGTTTGGAATCCCGACCCAGAGAAGAACAACGTCAGTGGAAAGTATGAAGACTGACATGAACAGCAGTCAGTGTCCATACCCACCAAAGTTAACTGAAACTGTAATTACTTCAACTAGTCGAGTTTCGATATCTCAGTCCCCAGGTTGAGAAAAATGGAACATCTACTTAGCATATAGTGCAAACTTTACGGTTTTCGCAGATGCGTAAATGCTGGCATTTTGACTCGATGGACGTCCTTTGTATGCCAGTCAATCGCGCGACGTAAAGCTAGTTAACTATATTAAAAATGCTGGGAGGTGGTCTTTTTTTTCTTAACAGTCGTGTTTCGAACTGCGACACTAGCACTACCGACAAGAGATCTGTTTCAAAATTCCATAATTCTTCCACAAGTGGTTTTCCATCTCAGCACCACACGAACACAGCGACCTTGGATGTAGACGGGAGCCGCTCTCTGCCCAATCCTACAGCTCATTTCTAAAAATTTCATGGTGGGAACAGCTCCAGTTGTTGGTAAATGTAAGTGTTCCTGTCCATCCCACACTGATGGCATAAATGAATAATAATAATAATAATAATAATAATAATAATAATAATAATAATAATAATAATAATAATAATAATTGTATAAATTTATATACCACGTGCAGGTATTTTGATTTGGTAGCATTTACGCTGCCTGATTGTCAATTTAGATGTTCCATTTTGCTCAACCTGGTGACTGAGATATCGAAACTATTGAACTAATTACTGAGTTTTAATTAACGTTGGTGAGTGTGAACACTGACTGTCTCACCAGAGTTGGTTTTTAAACCTACGTAGAATGGCAAATATGCCAAATAGACTTCCTCAGTACTTCAAAAATCCACCTACCTCTCGAAATCTGGAACCTGACATTGAACCACTTATCCAAGGAGGGAGCTATTTACGAATGGCATAATTCTTATACAATGTTACCCTTCTTACTTGAAATGATTACAAAATTCCTCCCTTTGAATGATATCGTGCCTGAAGTTCTAATCCTCTGAGAATTGCGTGTCCAAAATTCTCTCGGAATTATTCTTGCAATATTTTAAACAATCGTGTTTACCTGGCTAGACTAACATGAGGCTAATGGGAAGGTAGAGAGAGAGAGAGAGAGAGAGAGAGAAAGAGAGAGAGTGAGTGAGGGAGGGAGAGAGAGAGATCACGGCACAAGCAATCGGAACGGAGGAAGGTAGCTTAATATTTTTATATGAATATTGATACCACGATCATGGTCACAGAACCTCCAGGTTTAGCTGTAAAGTGAAACACAAAGACATCTTTTCATTTCAAATAACCTACAATCATTGATCAGGAGTAGAATCGCAACCACATTTTTGAGAAACCAGGGACGCTGTAACGTAGTTATCACAATTCCTGTTTTGGAATTGTTGTCGCACATCACAGAGTTTATCTTCTTCATCCTTGGACTACTAAAGCCTAGGGGTTTCTTTGTTGTTGTTGTTGCTGCTGCGTTGTTGTGTTGTTTCGAAAATGATGATGACAACGTATACTAGTTTTTTATTTTTTATATTTTTACTGATATTTTCTTAATTCTTTCCTTGTTTTCGTTTCATTTTCCGCTTAAGGACGACATACGAACCCAGTCCCCGAGCCAGCAGAAATAACCAATTAAGGTTAAAATTCCCGACCCGGCCGGGAATCGAACCCGTGGCTCCTTGAACCAAAGGCCAGCACGCTAACTATTCAGCTATGGAGCTGGACTAGTACGAATACTACGTGAAACTGAAGTTCTTGTGGCTTAATAGTTATGATTAAAAGAGCATCCTTGCACATTTTGCTTTATATCCTTTAGTTCTAAGGCACCCCAGATTGTACTCGTACCTTGGGAAACTCTCTTTCCTCGAAGTAAAGCACCAAGGGTTTTAACGGCGTTCTCCTGTACGGTACCGGTACTCTACATAATCACTAAACCAAACCAAACCAAACCAAACCAAACCAAACCCCATGGCACTACAGCCCTTGAAGGGCCTTGGCCTACCAAGCGACCGCTGCTCAGCCCGAAGGCCTGCAGATTACGAGGTGTCGTGTGGTCAGCACGACGAATCCTCTCGGCCGTTATTCTTGGCTTTCTAGATCGGGGCCGCTATCTCACCGTCAGATAGCTCCTCAATTCTAATCACGTAGGCTGAGTGGACCTCGAACCAGCCCTCAGGTCCAGGTAAAAATCCCTGACCTGGCCGGGAATCGAACCCGGGGCCTCCGGGTGAAAGGCAGGCACGCTACCCCTACACCACGGGGCCGGCTACATAATCACTACATTACGTATATATATGGTTTGGTACTGAGACATCATCACACGTTAAACAGATTTCGTAGGAAATTTGGAATTCCATGTTACATCATTTCAGGTAGATGAAGTAAAGCTCTCCTCATTACATCTCCGAAAGAAATGTTCCCAATTTCTCTTGAAGAGTAAATAGGTGAATTAGAGGTAATCACAAGTAAAACACTTGCTTCCATGCCGAAGTGGCTTTCGGTTCAGAAGATCTCAGGTTATATTCCCAGTCGCATCGGGATTTTAGCAATGTCTGGTGAATGTTCTGACCTGGAAACTGCACTCTTGTGTTTGTTTTAAATACAGTTCGTCATTTACAGGAGCATACCACGGAGTGGAAAAAGCTGCGGAGAAAGACAGAAGGACAGAACCAGAGAAATAAATACAGTACCCCAAACCAAATCAAGCCATATGGAGCTACAGCCCTTGGGCTTGATTTACAAAGCAACTGCTGCTCCTCCTGAAGGACTGAAAATTACGAAGTGACACATGGTCAGTGAGATGTATCTTCTTGGCCGTTATTCTTTGCTTTACAAACCGGGGCTTCTGCCTTACCGTCAGATAGCTCCTAACATTATAGTCTCGTAGACTGAGTGAACCTCGTACCAGCCCTCAGATCCAGGCAAAAATCCCCGACCTGACCGAGAATCGAACCTCCGGGTAAGAGGCAGGATCACTGCCCCTAGACCATGGAGCCAGCGAAAGCAAGAAAGTACCGCGATATAAGAAAAATTACCTTTTCAGTCCTCGGTCAGAAGGTTTTTTTGATTCCTAACAGTCTCTTCATAAGTGCAGATTTATGCAAATTTCCAATTTACTCTACGTCGCACCGACACAGATAGGTTTTTTGGCAACGATGGGATTGAAATGAGTAGGAGTGGGAAGGAAGCAGCCGTGGCCTGAATTAAAGTACAGCCTAGTATGAAAATCGGAAATCACGCAAAACCATGTTCAGGGCTGCCAACAATGGGGTTAACAGGGAAACGAGGTGTGATATAGTTTTTCGTTGCTTTCTTTATTGAAGAAAAAGGTACCTACCACAGTATTATATATCAGTCTGCGGAAACCAATTAAATGTTTAGTCCAACAGATCCCGAAAGCGATACTTTCATATCATATGGATCATATCAGTTCCTATTTGACACAACAAACAAGTAATGGTGGATGAAATATATTCATTTTGAAAGAAAAGAAGAAATTATAGAACTCGTTCTAATACTTTACTTCCAACATAAACATCTTGCGGTACCTGTAGTCTTATGAATAATGCCTACATTTGAATTGAATTTTCAAAAATAATTACTTCATTAACGAGAAGGGAGATAGAGGTCTAAAGTAACACTCAGTTTGGTCAAAACTATCGGCCTTAAATCTTCACATCACTTCGGCAATATTTTGCTTCTGTAAGTCTACATATGTCCGCCTCTGTGGTGTAGTGGTTAGCGTGATTAGCTGCCACCCCCGGAGGCCCGGGTTCGATTCCCGGCTCTGCCACGAAATTTGAAAAGTGGTATGAGGGCTGGAACGGGGTCCACTCAGCCTCGGGAGGTCAACTGAGTAGAGGTGGGTTCGATTCCCACCTCAGCCATCCTGGAAGTGGTTTTCCGTGGTTTCCCACTTCTCCTCCAGGCGAATGCCGGGATGGTACCTAACATAAGGCCACGGCCGCTTCCTTCCCTCTTCCTTGCCTATCCCTTCCAATCCTCCCATCCCTCCACAAGGCCCCTGTTCAGCATAGCAGGTGAGGCCACCTGGGTGAGGTACTGGTCGTTCTCCCCAGTTGTATTCCAGACCAAGGACACTGCCCTTGAGGCGGTAGAGGTGGGATCCCTCGCTGTGTCCGAGGGAAAAGCCGACCCTGGAGGGTAAACAGATGATGATGATGATGAAGTCTACATATTGAGATCCTTCGGCAATGGAATATTTTAAGAATAATTAAATGAACTCTTTTAAAGTTACCACGTTGTGTGAAGACTTAAACAGCAATTCATGGCACACTTGACCGAAACACTGATACATGTGGATTCTTAAACGAAATGTCGAAAGAAATGTTGGTTTCCTCATGTAAAATTAAGTTTCCATTTCAAATGCCTGAGCTGACATGTATTCAATAGGTACAGAAACAATGTCCTGTATAATAATACTTTCGTGTGGCTATTTCTAGCGGGGTGCAGCCCTTGTAAGGCAGACCCTCCGATGTGGGTGGGCGGTATCTGCCATGTGTAGGTAACTGGGTGTTATTGAGGTAGAGGATAGTGTTATGTGTGGTGCGTGAGTTGCAGGAATGTTGGGGACAACACAAAAACCCTGCCCCCGAGCCACTGGAATTAACCAATGAAGGTTAAAATCCCCACTCCGGCAGGGAATCGAACCCGGGACCCTCTGAACCTAAGGCCAGTAATCTGACCATTCAGCCAACGAGCCGGACACAATCTCCTGTGATACACTGTCACTGTATTGTTCATAAAATAGGAGCTTACAGGTGTAATTCAATCCATACAGATTACGAGCGTTACTTACAGTATATGGTCCAGAGCCTCCGTGGCTCAGACGGCAGCGCGTCGGCCTCTCACCGCTGGATACCGTGGTTCAAATCCCGGTTGCTCCAAGTGAGATTTGTGCTGGACAAAGCGGAGGCGGGACAGGTTTTTCCCCGGGTACTCCGGTTTTCCCTGTCATCTCTCATTCCAGCAACACTCTCCATTCTCATTTCATAGCATCTATCAGTCATTAATAAATCACTTTGGGAGTGGCGACCCCATCGTACTAATAGCCTGTACCTGCTTCATTCATTCCATCCCTGACCCGGTCAATGACTGGGAAACAGGTTGTAGGTTTTCATTTTCACTCATATGGTCCAACCCACCTTTCAGGATGTGAAATTCAGAGGCCGAAAACCTAGATGTTAGGTCCTTAAAACATCAACGATATGAAAAAAATAATAAACACCATCATCATCACCATGGATGAAATTAAATTATTCCTTCCTGATAGTTCAACCTCAACAGAGTATAATTTACCCACTAGGTGGCCTGCCTCACATTGTAGGTGAGAAACGAAACCATGTCTATTGGCAGATAGATGGCAATTCGAAGGTATAATAGATAGGCATTTTTAAAGATTGAAGTGGGACTTAACGTTGCATTTTCAGAATACAAGGAGTGTATTTTATAAGACGTCATTGAAGGATTTCGAGAAAATATCATTCCTCACCTTGACTCAGTCTATTATGAACAAATTAAAATCCATTGAACCAAGTGATTGCTGCAAAAATCCTGGAATTTTCTAAGTGTAGGCCATCCTTGAGCATATGTTTTCATGCGTGATCTAATTCTAAAGGATCAAATGACAAAACACCTGTGCGTTCCCTGAGAGGAGAAGCAGGTGGATGCATGTGTTCCAGTCGTTCTCATGTTGCTTCTTAGAAGATCAGTTTGAAAGCTTCTTTTAATGGTTTCCTACGGTATAAACAAGACGCAAGAAGAAATATACAGTTTTATTATTATTTATGCAATCTGCTGAGCAAGGATATTGACTCGATGTGGTCATCTAGCAGCCTCTGAGTTCCTTCTGCCTACTAACACATCATGATTTCATTATCATAGTATATTTAATGTAGAAACTACACAGGTGGATCAATAACACGTCCCATGTTAAATGTTTCATTCCAATTTCTCTGTCAAGTTATGGAGGGTACTCTACCACCTCATTTCACCATCACGTGGAAGGGGAAGAGTCGGCAGTCATCTTGGGCGGCCAAGGCCTGGGATGAGCTGTGTTTGCCTCAGAGTTTGTTTACTACCTAACATAGGTCTCACAGGCGTTTCTTTCTATCCAGCCCCAATTAATATGTTTTTTTTTGCTAGTGGCTTTACGTCGCACCGACACAGATAAGTCTTACGGCGACGATGGGATAGGAAAGGCATAGGAGTTGGAAGGAAGCGGCCGTGGCTTAATTAAGGCATAGCTCCAGCATTTGCCTGGTGTTAAAATGGGAAACCACGGAAAACCATCTTCAGGGCTGCCAACAGTGGGATTCGAACCCAATTAATATTGCAAGTACAGATTATAGATAGGGACTTCACAACTGTACCTGTCCCCACAAAGAAATGATCATTAATGAGGTGTAAAATTGGACAGAGAGCGATCGTTATCTACAGTACATACTAGGCACCATCACAGTATTTTTGTGGAATTGAAGTTTTAATCAACGGAAAACCATTTCTACACGTATAATGACCAAGCCTGTTGTCAGTATTGTTACTTGAGGCTGTTGTACCTTGCTCTCATGTCAGTTTTAATACTTTCAAGTGATATTGTCCCTATCTTCCCATTAAAAATACCATGTTTCGAATCCTGACCAATTTAAGCACAGTAGATTATTTAGACATGAAAGACCATGTTGCAGTGGTGTGCATTGTATTTCAAACTACAAGTCTCGTTCGTAATGGTCACAAGACCAAAGGCCATGTAGAAGTGTAAGATTACTTCCTGACGTTCAGAGCATATAGCGCAGCATATGCGAATGAAGCTTAATATGGATTTTTTCTATTTGTGATGACATCTCATATCATTCATACTTTCTTCATAGTTTGCCAGTGGTTAACGTCATGGATAAGACTGTAAAGAAAGTGGTCATGGTGGTAACGAACGTACATTTGCCTAGTGTGGAAATGGGAAACCACAGGCACTCAATCTTAGGGCTGCCGATGATTGCGTTCAAAATCAAAATCTCTTGAATAGATGATTAGAGGTCTATGACCTTACCAAATCGCTTGGTTAGTTGTGAGATATGAGGCAGGCGGAATTATTGACATCCGTATTGTGATCGAATTTGTACGTTTAAGGAGCCCGTTAACTCAGTAGCCTAGTTGCTGTGAAGGGATATCGTATTACTTCTTGATTGTATTTCCGGAGGAGACTTTGCTTTTTCATCATTCAGTCTCTCTACATTATTGAAGGAACGCTAGGAGAAAGAGTTGAGTCAAGTTCTGGCGTATGACCTTTACTTCTTCTATATCGATTAAATGTCTCAATATATAACTTGAACCAATGCTAATACAAGTACTGGGACAATGTGTACGGTGACCATACGACATGCATTCTTCCTCTTACTAGACTTTTTCCCAATTTTACACGTGATTAAAATCCCCGAAGCGGCCGGGAATCGACCCCGGGACCCTCTAAACCGAAGGCCTCAATGTTGACCATTCAGCGAAGGCTTCGGGAACGGGGTGTTTGTGTATGTGTCCCAACACTTTCCTCTTCATATTCAGATGAGCAGTACGCTACCAACCACCACAGAAACGCGCAATATTGATTACATTACTCCATATAGGGTTGGCGCAGTGGCGTATCTTGGAATCTCCACTGAGGCATGCAACTAGTAACCATGCAGTTAACACAATGTATTAAGTAAATTTCAATTCTACTCACCCTAATTACATGTAGGTGAACTCGAGCCAAACACTTTTACTGTAAGTTTCTGGATTGAACGTGCGTACACAATTCTTGTTTTCTCTTTTTAAATTTACGAGGGTCCGCCTCTGTGGTGTAGTAGTTAATGTAATTAGCTGCCACCCCCGGAGGCCCGGGTTCGCTTCCCGGCTCTGCCACGAAATTTGAAAAGTGGTACGAGGGCTGGAACGGGGTCCGCTCAGCCTCGGGAGGTCAACTGAGTAGAGGTGGGTTCGATTCCCACCTCAGCCATCCTCGAAGTGGTTTTCCGTGGTTTCCCACTTCTCCTCCAGGCAAATGCCGGGATGGTACCTAACTTCAGGTCACGGCCGCTTCCTTCCCTCTTCCTTGTCTATCCCTTCCAATCTTCCCATCCCCCGCAAGGCCCCTGTTCAACATAGCTACTGGTCATCCTCCCCAGTTGTATCCTCCGACCCAGAGTCTGAAGCTCCAGTACACTGCCCTTGAGGAGGTAGAGGAGGGATCTCTCACTGAGTCCGAGGGAAAAGCCAACCCTGGAGGGTAAGCAGATTAAGAAGAAGAAGAAGAAGAAGAAGAAGAAATTTACGAGGGAAGGTAGAGGTCTCGCGGCTTTAACTATTTATTATTATTATTATTATTATTATTATTATTATTATTATTAAAGCGTCTTTATTGTGGCGAAGTTAGGGCTCCCGGCCCTTTCTTACACTTAACCACTTCATGTATATACAATGTATATTTTACATAAAATTTAAACATATGAAATCTTTACAACCTAAAGTATAACTAAAGCAACTTAAGTATCACTAACTAAACTAAGGTGAGTAAAGTATAACTAAATTATATACAGGAACACATTGCAATAAACAACCATATTCACTCTCATTCATGCATCCCATTCACACTCAAGAAAGACTGGAAGTGCTTAAAAGATGACGCTGGCAAAGGATTTTAAATTTTGTCTTAGATTTAGCTTCCCTGATGTCATTGGGGAGTTTATTCCACCAGCTCGTGGCGGTGATAGTGAACGATCTATTGTAGGTTGCGGTTCGATGCACAGGAATTTCTAGCGTACAGCCTGACCGGGTATTGAACAGGTGCAGGGAACTAAGGTAGCGAAATCTGGTGGATAGGTAAGGAGGAGTGTTTTCAGAAAGCACTTGATACACCAAAGTAGTTGCGTGGAGTCTACGTCTGTCATTCAGTCGTAACCAAGATAATTGTGTATAGAATGGGGATACATGGGCATATGGTTGTATGTCGAATGCATACCTGATGCATGCATTTTGGGCACGTTGCAGTCTCATGCTTTGCTCGTTATTGATATCAATAAAAACTGTATCACAGTATTCGAGAATTGGAAACAAGAGTGATTGAATGAGCTTTATTTTCAAGGACCGAGGAAATATATTTTTAAACCGCTTCAGAGGATGCAGGCTTTGATATACCTTTTGGCACACTTTCATCACATGTTGCGACCAGTTCAATGTTTCGCTTATAGCCACACCAAGATTCATAACTGTTTCACAAAATGGAATAATGGTATTGTTTAGTGCTACAGGAGGAATTTCGTATTGTTTTAAGACGTGTAAGTTTTATGAAGTACCAATGATTATTGCTTGCGTTTTAAGAGGATTAATTTTGAGATTGTTACTCAATGCAAAATTACTTATGAGACTTAAATCAGCATTAACTTTTTCTACAGCACTCTGAATTTTATCAGTTCTTGAGTGGTAGTAGATCTGCAGATCATCAGCATAAAGATGATACTTGCAATGTGTAATCGATTTGGCAACATCGTGTAAGTAAATTGCAAACAGCAATGGTCCAAGTACAGACCCTTGGGGGACACCGAGGGGTTTGTTAAGCCACTCAGATCTGCTATTATTTACTTTGACACACTGACGGCGATTTTTGAGGTACGAACTGAAAAAGTTTATTGCCGTCTTGCTGAAATTTAATGAATCCAATTTTGAAAGTAGCAGTTGAGGAACAACAGTATCAAAAGCACTAGAAAAATCAAGTAGAACCAGTACAGTCACTTGTCGAGTGTCCATTGCCTGTCGGATATCATCAGTTACTTTCAGTAGGGCAGTCGTTGTGCTGTGTCCTTTCTTGAAACCAGATTGGTAAGGGTCAAGCAGTGAGAAGTTAGTCAAGTAAGTGAGGACTTGTTCGTGTACCAAGCGTTCTAGTACTTTGGAAAGGGGTGGGAGAATGGATATAGGGCGATAATCTGATGGTAAACTAGGAGAATTCTTCTTAGGAATAGGAATGACGATACCGTGCTTCCACACAGTTGGGAATACTCCCTGTACAAGGCAATGATTAAATATATGCGTCAGAATAGGTAATATGGCACCAATAATATTTTTTATGAAAGATAATGGTATGTCGTCATTACCGGGAGCATCAGACTTGAGGGAGTAAATTACACGCTTCACATCGTTCGCCCCAACTTTTTTGAAAGTGAATTTTACTTGATTTACTCGGGAATGAGCATTTATGGCGTTAATATCATCATTAGTTAGGTCATCAACTGGTTGATTATTATTATTATTATTATTATCATTATTAGGATAGTTAGCATCATAGTCATTATTGTCAGTAATATCATTATTAGTGTATGCTGCTTTCGTAAAATGAGAATTTAGATCATCAAGTGGTATACTGGGTGTCTGCATGGTCAGGCTGCGACCTATACCCATCTGATGCAAATGTTTCCATATTAGTGCTGAATTTCGTCTGTTTGTTATCTCTTGAATATATTTATACTTGCTGTTACGAATTAATTTCTTAACTTGATTTCGGAGAATACGGTAATTTTCGAAATCACTAGTGCTTTCAGTTCGCCTAAATCGCCTATACCAAGCATCACGATTTGCCATGACCGACTTAATTTCATTTGTTAGCCAAGGAGACGAAGGGTGAGAAACTCGAATTTGCTTCTTCGGAGCGTGTTTGTCATACAGTCCTAATATTAAAGAGTTCAGTCTGTCAACCTTATCATCAATGTCATTAGTCAGTAGAATGTCATTCCACGGCAATTGATATGCTTCATTTCGTATTATCTCAGTATTAAAATGCTTGAAGTCTCTTCGCATTATGTACCTGGTTTTGTACTTTGGTGCCTTGAGAGAGTAACATAAGTATATGAGATCGTGGGTCGAAATACCTGGTACAGCAAGCTGTCCATGTTTTACCACTTTCTGCGGATTGTTTGTTATAATAAGGTCAATCAGTATGTGAGACGTGTGGTTTATTCTGTGAACATGGTTAGTCGCGTCTAGTGTCAGTATATTGTAATCCATGCCATGGAATAAGTTTTGTAAGTATGTTGATTCGTTACTTGTAACTAGGAGATTAGTAATGAAGTCACCAAGAATGATTATGTTTTCGTACAGCGGAGTTAACTTCGATAATGCCACTTCTAGGTCAGATATATGTTGTATGTCCGGCGCCTTGTATACCACTCCGATCAGTAGTTTTTGATTATTAAACAAGAGTTCAACAAACATGAATTCAGGTCGAAATGGAGTCTTAGGATCTGAGGTCATAATTATTTTACTTTTTAAGTCGCTACGGCAATATATAGCGCAACCGCCCCCTACACGATTTAAACGATCTAGGCGATGTAACGTCATGTTATTCAGCTTTACGAGATCAGATTTGAGTGACTGCTGTAACCATGTCTCTGTTACACAAATACAATGCAAGTTACTGTTACTAAATAGAGCCTGTATTTCGTCAAAGTGACAAAGAAGCGATTGTGCATTGATATGACAACACTGAAAATATTGTTGGTGGGGAGCTAACATTTCCTTAAGAATGTCTCCTGCCACAGCTGGTGAAGGGGAAGGTAAGGGTGAAGGCGGACGACAATGAAGAGGGATAGTGTCAATGACATCACGAACATGCTGTTCGGTATAAATAATTGACTCATTTACGTTAGCCATTGTCAACAGAAAAATTCAAACTACTCACCCTAGTTGTTTCATAAGCACCTGCATTTTTTCATCAAACGAACGGCCAGTAAATGGCTTTTCAAACTTATTTACAATTATATCCGTTTTAGACTCATCCATCGTTAATACCACATTACGCAAAATATAATAAAACGACGAATAGCACAGGAACAGCACACACAGGATGAACTCACTAATCAGCAAAACACACAATGAATTAACTCACTAGTTAGCCACAACTTAAGCACTGGAGGTAAGTCACCCCAGTGGCATTGGTCAGTTTCGTCACGTTGGGTTCTCGCTAGGGGGTAATCTGTGTGTCCCGTTCGCTGTAAACATGTCGACTTTCTCCAAGTTGCTAACAGATGGCAGAGGGTAGCACGGGTATGGGGTGACAAATTCTGACCAAGTTTCAATTGCAGCGAGATCGTTCGGAGGGTTTCAGAACTACGTCTGCCACTGAATGCAATTTTAAGATTGAATGCCTTACGTCGTTAACTCCTGCATTTGCTGTCTCTTTCTTCCGAGAGTGGAGTAGACGGCGAGACTACACCAGCACCACACGTAATCAAGCAACGGAACTAGTACAGTTGCGCGGACCTTTTGAACTTCTGAGAGATAAAATCGTTAATATTTGACCTGAAACAACCTAAAATCGTAAATCAGACAGTTCTTTGTGTTATCATAACGCATGCAATGAATGCCTTGCATTCAAGGAGAATACGCCCCTGGGTTGGCGTCAGGAAGGTCATGCGGTCGTAAAACAGGGCCAAATCACTATATGCGACACAGTTCGCACTCGCGACCCCACAGATGTGGAAAACGTGGTAGTAGGCTTGGTAGAAGAAGACTGTATATTTATTATAGATCTTGTTACCTTGTATACTGAATCACTTAAGTGAGTTTCTTCATAATACTTTACCGGGCTCGATAGCTGCAGTCGCTTAAGTGCGGCCAGTATCCAGTATTCGGGAGACAGTAGGTTCGGACCCCACTGTCGGCAGCCCTAAAAATTGTTTTCCGTGGTTTCCCATTTTCACACCAGGCAAATGCTGGGCTGTACCTTAATTAAGGCCACGGCCGCTTCCTTCCCACTCCTAGCCCTTTCCTGTCCCATCGTCGCCGTAAGACCTATCTGTGTCGGTGCGACGTAAAACAAGTGGCATAATACTTTCGCATTTCATCGTAATGGTTGATGTTACCGAAGCAACAGTTTTGTGCGAGAACAAGTCTCAGGCAGACGCCAAGGCACCGGACTCCCCATATACTGAATCGCTGTCGTGTTTCTACTTGTTGTTTTATATTTTTTCTCTCTCGGTCATCATGTTGATTTCTGAGCAGAATTGTGTAGAATTTGATTTACGTCGCACAGACACAGACAGGTCTTATGACTACGATGGTATAGGAAAGGCCTAGGAGTTGGAAGGAAGCGGCCGTAGTTAAGTTACAGCCCCAGCATTTACCTGGTGTGAAAATGGGAAATCACGGAAAACCATCTATAGGGCTGCCAACATCTGTGGGGTCGCGGGTGGCGAACTGTGTCGCACATATTGATTTGGCCCTGTTTTATGATCGAATGCTCTTCCTGACCTCAACCCTATATGGAGTAATATAATCAATATTGAGCGTTTCTGTGGTGGTTGGTAATGTACTGCTCGTCTGAATATGAAGAGGAAAGTGTTGGGACACATACACAAACACTCAGTCCCCGAGCCAGGAGGATTACATTATATTAATTATGTCTGGATGCAAGCTCACAGCTGCGCGTCCCTAACCGCACGGCCAACTCACCCGGTCTGAGCAGAATTGCTCTCAAAACTCAGCTCTGTCCCTTTTTACGGAATAAATTCATCCTAACCCTTTTAACTGACAGCGTCTTGGAATCTACTCATTTGGATATGGCGGGAGACATAGAGTTAGTAAATAACGCACACGAAAATAAGTGTCATGCAAAGTATTACACACGAAAGATAATTTCAAAGAAGCATACCCGTGAACTGATACACCATTGCCCTTTATGAACCTCTCAGTGCACCCATAAGCTGCACAAGAGACTGGCATTGTTCTTCACACAAGGATATATTTCAATCTATCAGGAAGCTCCAGCAGTGACAGTGCCAAACAAACAGCGCGCTCGCTTAACTTCGCACGCGACAGCCGCGCGAGTGCTATCTCTAGTGTATATTACTAACTCTATGGTGGGATTAGCCATTCATATCCGTTCTCGCCACGATGAAATACAATATGTTACTCATTGTGCGGAAACGGACCTAAAGTTGGATGTTTCATTTTTGAGTTTTTGTAGTTCTAAAAGTGGCATAAAACACTGAGCATTAAGAAAATGATGTTTCTAGGTGCAATAGTTCAGAAGATAATAATTACTGCCTGTTTCTGTTAAGAAACTGTATTTTGAGAAAAAGGCAATTACAGCTCTCAGTAATACCATTTGTAAGAAGTTTTCATAACATCGAGTGACGAATACTCGAACTGCTGCCTAATTTAGTTTGTTAAGAAGACCCATTGGTAGCGCAAGAACTCAAAACATAGAAATCCAATTTTTACACCCCAGACACCTTTGTTCAGCGCTGCTGAAAAATTTCCATTGCCGACGTTGGGTCCCTTTTCGAGCAACGTGTCACATATGACGATGTCATAAACAGAAAAGCGGCTGAGGGTCAATATTTACCCGCGATACCATGGCCTTTAGCGCTCATGTATTGAAATACCCCGATAGTTAGTGTTCTTCCCCCTCTTACATACATACATACATACATACATACATACATACACTGGCGGTAAATATATATACAAACACAAAGAAAGGGTTGTGCTGGATTATCGAATGTTGGTATGCGTGTGAAAGATGACGTTGAATCAAATTTCTCGCAATTCGCATTAGTGTGGCGCCAGTGGCGGCGCAATGACTTTGCACGTCACGTTTGCTTCAAATACGAGCTGTACTGTGCGAGAGCGTTAGTTACCTGTGAGACTGGACGGAGTGACTGTGAATGAGTTAAGAATGTCTTTACGACGAAGAAGAGGCCAGTATCAACAGGTCACTGCGGTTGAACAAGGACGTATAATAGGGCTACGTGAAGGTGGATTTTCCTTTCGCGCTATTGCATAACGACTTGGCAGGAAGGTCTCCGCTGTGCATGAGAGCTGATAGCAGTGGTCAGGACAAGGTACGCTCGCAAGAAGACGGGGCTCCGGACGTCCACTTAGCACCACCGAAAGGGAGGACCGTTGTATTCGGCGTATGACTGTGGCGCAGCGGGCTGCGTCTGAAGTAGCAATTCGCTATTTGTTTTACGTCGCACCAACACAGATAGGTCTTATGGCGATGATGGGACAGGAAAGGCCTAGGAATGGGAAGGAAGCGCCGTGGCCTTAATTAAGGTACAGCCCAGAATTTGCCTGGTTTGAAAATGGGAAACCACGGAAAACCATCCTAAGGGCTGTTGACAGTGGGGTTCGAACCCACTATCTCCCGGATGCGAGATCACAGCTGCGTTCTCCTAACCACACGGCCAACTAGCCCGGTAAGCAGCAATTCGAGCGGCAGTTGTCACCACAGTGACGTAACGAACTGTTCGAAATCGGTTACTTGAAGGATAGCTCCGAGCAAGACGCCCTGCGACGTGCATCCCACTTACCCCAAACCACCGCCGTCTGCGATTTTAGTGGTGTCAAGCGAGAGCTCGTTGGAGGATGCAGTGGAGGTCCGTTATGTTTTCCGATGAAAGACGGTTCTGCCTTGGTACCAGCGATGACCGTGTGGTGTGTTGGTTAGAAGGAGGCCAGGTTAGCGCCTGCATTCCAACTGTGTGCGGCGTCGACACACTGGACCTACACCGGGAGTTCTGGTCTTGGGAGCAATTTACTATGACAGCAGGAACCCATCCGTGTTTATCCCACGCACCCTGACTGCAGATGTGTACGCCCGTCTGGTGATTCGACCTGTTGTGTTGCCATTCATGAACAGAATTCCCAGGGGTGTTTTCCAACAGGATAATGCACGCCCCCATGCGACTGTTGTAACCCAAAGTGCTTTACAGAGTGTCGATATGTTGCCTTGGGCTACTAGATACCCCGATCTGTCCCCAATCGAGCACGTATGGGACAACATTGGACGACAACTCCAGCGTCATCCACAACCGGCATTAACCGACTCTGAATTGACCGATAAAGTGCAACAGGCATAGAACTCCATCCCACAAGCTGACATCCGGCACCTGTACGACACAATGCATGCACGTTTGCATGCCTGCATTCAACAGTCAGGCAATTACACCGGTTATTAAAGGACCAGTATGGCACATTTGCGATGGCATTTCTCGCGCCGATATTAAACTATAGTCGTATACCTTTAATCAATGATATATGTTACCTCGACAAATACATTGCCAAAATTTCCGCATGCTACATTCCTTATTTCATGGTGTTTGGATATTTTTTCCGCCAGTGTACATACATACATATTCATAAGAGACTGCTAATCTCGTCAGCATTCAGTCTGCAGGCCTCCGTGAATTAGTAAAAACCGAGTCTTATCTTCATCGCCTTGAAAACTCTCTGCTTTCCTTACTCTCGAAGACCGAGTTCATTATTATTCTACTTAACCCACACTCCTGCATTCGCCTCACATGTTCCCACTGCCGAAGCTGGTTTGTACGTACAGCTTCATCCGTTAATTGTTTTCGTAACAAACCTTATCTCCTTATTCGAGTACCCTGCTGTCGTTGTTCTCACCTCTTTGTATCAGTAATCATTCTAGCTACTTTCATGTCTGTTTGGCCCACTTCCAACCTTCGAATAAGTCATCCAGAGTGCACCCAACTTTCACTCCCGTACAGTAATCTGGACCTGAAAACAGACCGATGTGAGGATAATTTCTCTGAGAACACACGTCTGTCTTTCTTTCTCTCTCTTATTCTTTCTTAAGGAATACCGTTGATCTCATCTGTGAGCTCCCTGCATTAGCTTTACTGCACCTTGATTGAATTTCACTTAGTATACTACCATCGGTCCGCCTCTGTGGTGTAGTGGTTAGCGTGATTAGCTGCCACCCCCGGTATGAGGGCTGGAACGGGGTCCACTCAGCCTCGGGAGATCAACTGAGTAGAGGTGGGTTCGATTCCCACCTCAGCCATCCTGGAAGTGGTTTTCCGTGGTTTCCCACTTCTCCTCCAGGCGAATGCCGGGATGGTACCTAACATAAGGCCACGGCCGCTTCCTTCCCTCTTCCTTGCCTATCCCTTCCAATCCTCCCATCCCTCCACAATGCCCCTGTTCAGCATAGGAGCTGACGCCGCCTGGGAGAGGTACTGGTCATTCTCCCCAGTTGTATCCCCGACCAAGAGTCTGAAGCTCCAGGACACTGCCCTTGAGGCGGTAGAGGTGGGATCCCTCGCTTTGTCCGAGGGAAAAGCCGACCCTGGAGGGTAAACAGATGATGATGATGATGATACTACCATCATGAAGGAATAAACCACCTAACTATTTGGAATGATTTACATATTCCAGTTCCGTATTTCCTATTTGACATTCAGTCTTTTTAGATTTCTCCCCTATTGACATTACCTTAATCCTGGAAATTATTAATAAAATAATTATTTTATTACAAACTAGACTGAACCCGTTGAAATTCAACGGAATTCTAAGACCTTCGTTCGGTAAATGAAATGAAATATCGTATGGCTTTTAGTGCCGGGATATCCCAGGACGGGTTCGGTTCGCCAGGTGCAGGTCTTTCTATTTGACTCCCGTAGGCGACCTGCGCGTCATGATGGGGATGAAATGATGATGAAGACAACACATACACTCAGCCCCCGTGCCATTGGAATTAACCAATTAAGGTTAAAATCCCCAACCCGGCCGGGAACCGAACCCGGGACCCTCTGAACCGAAGGCCAGTACGCTGACCGTTCAGCCAACGAGTCGGACCTTCGTTCGGTAAAGAGTATTTTTCTGGCATTTGAAAACTGTTGAGTGATAGCTTTTACTACATGTAGTTTGCAATGGCTAAATACAGACTCCAGAATTTAACTTATAGAGTGAAGTTTGTAGTATCTATTTGCAGAGAAATTTAGGTCAAATGTGTCTGAAATATAGTGCTGTAAGAGCCCCTCCTTAAATACCATACTTATTGCCCTATGACTCGCCGGCACTATTTCTACTTTCAAACTGTCAAATGATCGAACTCGAGACATTGCTACGTACGGTTGGCCATGACTAAATACAGGATGGGGTAAATATACATCAACACGGTCTAAAGTCTGTCCTAGGGCTTTGTTTTTTTTTTTTTTTTTTGCTAGGGGCTTTACGTCGCACCGACACGGATAGGTCTTATGGCGACGATGGGATGGGAAAGGGCTAGGAGTTGGAAGGAAGCGGCCGTGGCCTTAATTAAGGTACAGCCCCAGCATTTGCCTGGTGTGAAAATGGGAAACCACGGAAAACCATCTTCAGGGTAGGGCTTTGTTAATAGTCATACTAAATGCAAGGCGAATAGAAAACTGGCGCCTTTTAAAATTCAATCGAAGGTTTGTGTCGGATGGTGTTGAATCAATTCTAGGAATCAAAACTCTATCCAACACTTAACCCCGTAATGATTTCGAGATCCAAACAACTGTCAAAAGTTAGAAGTCGCTGAGTAGTATTTAAGTTTCTTAATAATATTACAATTGCTCCAGGACATTGTGAGGCAAGCCACTTAATTTTAAGCTATTCAGCTCTTCAGAAACTCTATGGAAAATTGGAGAGTTTCATTTTCATCTTCAGTAAGTAAGTTATTTACAATGATGTACGTTCTGTACTTTAAAATTGGTTTGATTACAGTGTTCGTTTTAAGGGGCAAGAATGGCAATTTTGGATAAACTATAACACCTTATGATAACTCAATATTTATACACCTTGCTTCACCTTACAGAACAATGTAAAATGGAGAAATAATCACAACGAAGAGGATTGAACAATAATAGCGACAATGTACTAATGCTAATGTACAATGCACTTTCGAGACGGCGGCACAATGCAAACTCAAGGTTAAGGAGAATCAGAGAGCAGTTCTACACAGCAACACTGAAACAGGCCGTGGACAGAACACGCACTGCTTTCTAAAGCCTGGAGGCGGACGAGTTGGCCTGATTAATGAATGAAAGATGAAATGTAATGATATTGGAGAATGTTGCTGGGATGAAATATGGCAGAGAAAAACCGGGGTACCCGGAGAAAAACCTGTCCCCCCTCCGCTTTGTCCAGCACAAATCTCACATGGAGTGACCGGGATTTGAACCAGGGAACCCAGCGGTGAGATGTCGGCGCGCTGCCGCCTGAGCAACGGATTTAATGCTGGAAAATTAACTCAACAATTGATTGTTGATTACTGTTGTCGCATCGAATGCGACAGGCTGAAACAGGTCCGTAATCAAAAGACACGAGTAGACACACACGCAGGATTAGCGGACGCACTGCATGTGCGAGTTATAAATGGGAATTCAAAGTTTGGGCATATGGTTATACACTGACAGACAGAGCAAATGCAACACCAAGAAGGAGTGGTCAGAACTTTATGCCAATTGCAGGGTAGACTGACGTCACTGAGGTATGCTCATGATGTGAAATGCGCCGCTGTGCTGCGCACGTAGCGAACGATAAATGGGACACGGCGTTGGCGAATGGCCCACTTCGTACCGTGATTTCTCAGCCGACAGTCATTGTAGAACGTGTTGCCGTGTGCCACAGGACACGTGTATAGCTAAGAATGCCAGGCCGCCGTCAACGGAGGCATTTCCAGCAGACAGACGACTTTACGAGGGGTATGGTGATCGGACTGAGAAGGGCAGGTTGGTCGCTTCGTCAAATCGCAGCCGATACCCATAGGGATGTGTCCACGGTGCAGCGCCTGTGGCGAAGATGGTTGGCGCAGGGACATGTGGCACGTGCGAGGGGTCCAGGCGCAGCCCGAGTGACGTCAGCACGCGAGGATCGGCGCATCCGCCGCCAAGCGGTGGCAGCCCCGCACGCCACGTCAACCGCCATTCTTCAGCATGTGCAAGACACCCTGGCTGTTCCAATATCGACCAGAACAATTTCCCATCGATTGGTTGAAGGAGGCCTGCACTCCCGGCGTCCGCTCAGAAGACTACCATTGACTCCACAGCATAGACGTGCACGCCTGGCATGGTGCCGGGCTAGAGCGACTTGGATGAGGGAATGGCGGAACGTCGTGTTCTCCGATGAGTCACGCTTCTGTTCTGTCAGTGATAGTCACCGCAGACGAGTGTGGCGTCGGCGTGGAGAAAGGTCAAATCCGGCAGTATCTGTGGAGCGCCCTACCGCTAGACAACGCGGCATCATGGTTTGGGGCGCTATTGCGTATGATTCCACGTCACTTCTAGTGCGTATTCAAGTCACGTTAAATGCCCACCGCTACGTGCAGCATGTGCTGCGGCCGGTGGCACTCCCGTACCTTCAGGGGCTGCCCAGTGCTCTGTTTCAGCAGGATAATGCCCGCCCACACACTGCTCGCATCTCCCAACAGGCTCTACGATGTGTACAGATGCTTCCGTGGCCAGCGTACTCTCCGGATCTCTCACCAGTCGAACACGTGTGGGATCTCATTGGACGCCGTTTGCAAACTCTGCCCCAGCCTCGTACGGACGACCAACTGTGGCAAATGGTTGACAGAGAATGGAGAACCATCCCTCAGGACACCATCCGCACTCTTATTGACTCTGTACCTCGACGTGTTTCTGCGTGCATCGCCGCTCGCGGTGTCCTACATCCTACTGAGTCGATGCCGTGCGCATTGTGTAACCTGCATATCGGTTTGAAATAAACATCAATTATTCGTCCGTGCCGTCTCTGTTTTTTCCCCAACTTTCATCTCTTTCGAACCACTCCTCCTTGGTGTTGTATTTGCTCTGTCAGTCAGTGTATTACCTTCTTCTTTTAAGGAAAGCCCCCGAAATATGATCCAAAAATTACCTGGTGTAATGGCAATAGTATGAAAATTTAGAAAGCCTGACATTTTCGTAATGTTTACTTGCAATCCATCATGGCCTGAGATCACTTCCAGTATAAACTCTTATGAAACTCCCAACAATAGGCCCTATATCACCGCCCGTGTATTACATGCAAAACGAAAAAGGAGTACAAGTCTCGTTTCTATATCAAGGAAAGTCTACGAGTATCTCTGTTAAATCTAAAGAATACACGGATGAGAAAATTAAATACCAGAATACAGAAAACAATCTGTAAATTCGGAAGTAGGATACGGGTAATGAAATCAGAAAAAAAGTTTTACGATATCTGAACTTGACCAAAAAGCAATCCAAATTGAGAAGCATGCTAAAATTGGTCATTTAGGAACTTTATTTCTGTTAGAACGAATTTAATTTTCTTCTTTCTTCATCCGTTTACCCCCCAGGGTCGGTTTTTCCCTCGGACTCAGCGAGCGATCCCACCTTTACCGCATCAAGTGTAGTGTCCTGGAGCGCCAGACTTTGGGTCGGGGGATACAGCTGGGGAAGATAACCAGTACCTCGCCCAGGCAGCCTCACCTGCTATGCTGAACAGGAACCTTGTGGAGTGATGGGAAGATTGGAAAGGACAGGCAGGGAAGAGAGAAGAAAGCGGCCGTGGTCTTAACTTAGGTACTATCCCGGCATTTGCCTGGAGGAGAATTGGGAAACCACGGAAAACCGCTTAGAGGATGGCGGAGGTGGTAATCGAACCCACCTCTACTCAGTTGACCTCCCGAGGCTGAGTGGACCCCGTTCCAGTCCTCGTGCCACTTTTCAAATTTCGTGGCAGGGCCGGGAATCGAACCCGGACCTCCGGGGGTGACAGCTAATCACACTAACCACTATACCACAGAGGCGAACACAAATTTAATTTTACGGGAAGAAAAAGAGAAATACGGTGAAACGACGCTAAATATTTGTGTCCTCTGGCATAGGAAAGCACTTACAAGTTACAGATTTCTGTGATCCTTGCACTGCCTAACTCTACCGTATCAGAAGACGCTAAAAAATTACATAGTATTTTCTAATGGCGAAACGGGCATAACATCGCTCACCAAACAGCGGCTTCAATACGAATGTCAAAACATCAGATGTGAGGAGGAAAAGTTTGGATCACTGATAATTGGTGAAATGGCGATTAAACCCGAAGTTATTTATGACCGCAATCTCGATCCGCTTATCGGATACTCTGAGGCACAATTAAAGGAATCGGTAAGAAGTGAGAAAGTCGCTATCAGATTTCTCTGCTTCTTTCGTGAATTACTTATTTCGTTAAAGCATATTGTAAGAAATACGTTGTAGAAAATAAGTTCTGAAACTACTAGTTTTAATGAATTTTTATAGTTTTTCATATTCGAACGTGTTGCAATGAGCGGGCGTGACAGATCAGTAAAGAGAACTCTAGCGGCACTTGTTGGACGTATCTCAAGATTAACATCAGAAGAAAAATGTGTTGTGGTAAGTTCTGCTATTTATCTAAATGCTATGGATAATAAAAGTGAGTACTGTTGTTCCTCACAGTTAAGGAACGTCAGTTGGACTACTCCATCTGTGCGCAGTTTCGTTTCACGACGTTATTTTGGCAAATATCAACGAACGTAGCCCTTAGGACTAATCATTTTATCAGTATTAATCAGTGTAACATACTCCTTCTTGCCCTAAATTAAGATAAATCGGCAATCATAGTCAATATCGGAATGTCAGCTGGACTACTCCATATTTCCGCAGTTTCATTTCACGACATTATTTTGGCAAATATCAACGAAAGTAAAATTTAGGATTAATAATTTTAACAGTATTAATCTATGTAACAGTATCCATACCTCTAAATTACGATAAATTGCCCATTAAAGTCAATACCTTTTCCATAAAGGAATATGTATTTTTACCGCAAAAACTTAGGTCGCCAGCGCCACATCTCCGATGACAGTGCGTGGACCCGAATGTCAATGCCGGTAAGGAGGTAGAGCGACGCATCAAATCGGCCGTGCGTATTGTCATCTCTCGTCAGTTATTAGAACTGATCGTAACTGTTTTCCTGAAGCCGAGAAGAAGCGTCGTCCAAATAATGAAAAATTCATATTAAAGTGATAGCTATCAACAAAAAAAACGCAGTGATGGGGAATGTAGAGATATGTGGGCTATCTTTAATTTAAACCAAATAGCTTGGAAATCGGCCAAGTAGAAGTCGTTCACAGATTTTAGACAGAAGAATACTTGTCGTATATGGGCCAATAGCATTATGTGCATGTTAATTTCGTAAAATAAAATAGTAATCATAGTTGAAACAAAGAAAACAATAGCGATGGCACATATACATATAAGTACCTTTTCATATAAATCACATTTTATAACAAAAGATCCATTGGGGAGTTGTTGGCGAATTGCAAAGAAAACGCCTTGCGTTTTAAATTTATAGATTCTTCTTCTAATTATTATTGTTGTACCAGGGGTACACCTTCCCCGGCTAGTTAAACTGCACGCCTCCTATAAGGCCATCTATGTCAAGAAATTTGAACGTGTGAACTACCAGAAACTTTGGCCTTCTACGGTTAGATGTATCTACCATAGATTTATTTGCTCCCTCTAGCAGGCTGAATTCCAATTATTTCATAGAGTAATATTTATTTTCAATGTTTGTAAACCTGGCTCGGAGGATTGTTTTTTTTAATGTACCGAAGTTGTCCACACTTTAGCTGGTTCTTAATCGATTGTAATTAACCTATCAAAACCTTGGAAAAATTTTAGCTAGCCAATTAAAATCGAGGGTGTGTATAGGAATCCAGCCTATCAGTAAAGAGTTCTGGAATCTTCCCCTTATGGTACTCTAGAGGCAGGGTACTTTAGGGTCGTATTGTCTGTATTGCTCCAGTCTTGGTAGTGCGCCGTATACGAAGGGAGGCAGGGGGAGCCATGCATGGGGAAGGTTCAGCGGCAAAAGGTAATGGCAGACTTTACTTAGACATGTGATATTTCCTGCAGATTACTCGAAGGGAAGGTTTCAATCTCTTTCTTTTAATGTAATTTTTTAAAAATTGGTGTAGAATTTTGGCAAGTCTATGGACTCTGTTCTATTCCCTACTGGGAAATATGTAATGCAAAGGAACGAAGAGTGTTGACCCTCTAGCGTATCCTATTAAACCTTGCATGGGGTGACTAAAGTTTTCAAAACTTGTAAGTTTCGTAAATCTATTTTGGCACTAATGTTGCTCATTTAGTCACCCCGGTGTGTAGTATAGGATTAGCCTCTGTATCCTTGGGCCATAAGCCTACTTAGGATTTCTTGAATGAGTGCAAGAGTTTCACCTCCTTGCATTTTGTTTATGGCCGATCATGTGCAACATTTTTTTTTTTACCATTAAGGTCACGTAGTATGGGTTATTATGCCCCTGTATATTCTGTTCAGAGCGTAAAATTTTCCTTGTGTTAGTTCCATTTGGAAACAGTGACTACTGTGAAATGGATAAGCCCACATTGGGGCAACGGTGTATGAACACTTTAATGTGAGGTGGAACTTTAATACGCTGTAAGAAAATAATGCCTCCGCGGGGCTAGACTATGGTATTGTGGAGCTCAGACTCCTGACTAATGTAATTCCTGGGAGCAAATCCTGCTGTTATAAAATTTTGTACCTGTCAAGAGAAATAAAGCTCTTTTCTATGTAAAGTATCTGCTTGCTAATTAGTACAAGATTTTGTACCTGATGATCGGATTTCTAAATCTCTTATATTGTTGGAGCTGACGAGCTCATTAATAATCTGTTCTATTGTCTTGTTCTTTCTTCAGATTCTCTATCTATCCATTTTTAAGAAAAAAAAAGGGAAATAAATAAAATTTTGAAATTTGTTATCTTAAAAGTTGCTATAATTAATTCCTTGTCCAGCCATTCAACCCACACGCTTCTTACCCCTCTGTGAACCACGGAAACTCCGTATTATTATTATTATTATTATTATTATTATTATTATTATTATTATTATTATTATTATTATTGTTCGTCAGGGAAACTATGAACCGCGAGATCTCAACCGTTTGTCTTCTTGTGGGTCCACCAGGTTTTCATCTTTCCGGAGAGTGTTTTCTTCCATGCATCAGAATGGACATGCTTCAGTCGAGTTGGAACTTCTTCTTGATGAACCTGTCTAAGTTTGTGTTTGAGTGGTGCTCGGAGTTGAATGTTTGTTTCTGTGATTCACTACTTTAATAGAACCTTATCGATCTCCACCAACCAAGGAGGAATCGTTTTGAGACTTTTGAAGTAGGAAGCGAACGTTTACAGATTCTTTCAGCTGGCAATCTGAAGATATGAGCGAAAAAGTTTATCCTTTTCTTTCGAATTACGCTTGATTACTTTTCGGTATGGGTGCGTATTTCTAAGTTGCTCCGTAGTCTGTAAACACTATATTTTAGGTTGGGATGAATAATTTTTCAGAACATCCTCCTTTCCTTAATTGTTCGTTTTTGAAGCAACTATGTGTTCAAAGTTTAAACATTCTGCTGAATATAATGCTTCATGTCTAACATTCAGCTGAATATAATGCTTCAGGTCTAACATTCAGCTGAATATAATGCTTCAGGTCTAACATTCTGCTGAATATAATGCTTCAGGTCTAACATTCAGCTGAATATAATGCTTCAGGTCTAACATTCAGCTGAATATAATGCTTCAGGTCTAACATTCAGCTGAATATAATGCTTCAGGTCTAACATTCTGCTGAATATAATGGTTCAGGTCTAACATTCAGCTGAATATAATGCTTCAGGTCTAACATTCAGCTGAATATAATGCTTCAGGTCTAACATTCTGCTGAATATAATGCTTCAGGTCTAACATTCAGCTGAATATAATGCTTCAGGTATAATTACAGTATAATAATTTCGAATTATTGCATTTCGAGAAATAATAATAATTATATTCATGTGCAAGTAATCTCGCTATTTGATCTTCTTTCTCGAACTGTTTTGTTTACATTTCGTAAACTGATTTTACACCGAGTATTTCAATGTATTCGGTTACACCAGAGAATGCTTGTACGTAACATAGAGGAGAGTAAGTAAACAAGGAACTCCGTAACACGTTACTGGTCTAGATGTTGCTCGAAATTTCGTGTCAATTTCATTACCTCTACAAGCCTCAAAAAATCTCATGTCGTGTCACCTTTATTACATCCTACAAGTATCAAAACAATTCTACGGGAAGGGAAAGAAACTTTTTTCGATATTTGTTTATGCGTACCTACAGCTTAATCCGTCGAATATTTCTTAGTCTCATTTTCACTCATTTGGAATGCCCTCCTATGATTGTTTCCAACTGTTTATAGCAGAAATCATGCTTGCTTCTGTTGGCAACTTATGTTCACATGTAAATGACGTACAGTGAATGAAATACGTCTCAGGAAAATGTAGTTATAGGAAACTAAGGTGAAAGATGCATGGTTGTATATATATCATGTTGGCATATATATTCAGCACACTGTATAACGAAGAAAAATAAATAAAGGGATATGAGGTAGGGTAAAAATCTTTAACGTTCCACTCATCAGAAAACTCTACAGTTGAATTTACAGACAAATCTTTGGACTGTCAGGGGAATCGAAACTGGCGCCCCTGGGGCACAAACAGGCACATTATACCTACATCATAGTGCTTGCAAACTTCTTGTTAGTAAATATTTAATATCATTTCATGACGGAACGATGCAGATATACCCCATTTAACGCAAATGATTATCATCCAAACTTATTAATCAATACTTCATACGCAATTCGTTCCATCAGAGTATCATTAATTCAGTTGATAATAACCAAGTGATAACGTAACGTGGTTGCCATCTTGAATAATCCTGTGATGAGATTATAATTGGCAGGCCCAGTCATTGGTTTAAAGCTCAGAGACTGCTGCATTAATGAACATACAACTCTAAAACCACGATTAATTCAAGCTGCATGATTATTACAGCTCTCTGGAAGTTACGAGTGCAGTCTGAAGGCGTTATTGAGATGATACAGCCTCTCTACAAAGGAGTCGATTAAAAAAATCAACAATTCAGTTTTAGATTACCATCGCATGGTTAGTGAGAAATATCTCATTTCCTAAAACTCAAATTAAATTAAAATTTCATTGTTCAATCTGCCTCTTGCGGTGCGTTGTGTGTTTATGCTCCGAAATTAAAAGAGTGTGTAAGCTGGTTAAGTGGTTGCAGTTTGTAGTGGAGGTTATCGTCGTCACATCTAATTGCCATCAGGCACAGTGGACCACGCTCTATTACAAGGCATCTCCTCCATTAAATCCTATCCCTTGCTCTCTCCCTCCAGTTGTTCTCAATATCTTTCTGTCTCATATCTTCACGTAGTCCGTCACTCTACTTTTTCGTTGGCCTGCCTAATTGTTGTCCATTTCCACAGGGGACAAAATCACGTTGTATTTACCTTTACATCTTATACCATAACCAACATTTGACACAATAGTGGTTGCCGGAGAAACTTAGGACCACTTACATCGACCAATATCCATATAAGATTGATTTGTTTCATCCCATGTTATTTATTTATTTATTTATTTATTTATTTATTATAGCTTCTTTCATGTGGCGAAGTTAGGGCACCCGGCCCTCTCTTACACTCAACCACAATACAAAAAATTAATATTAATGCTGCCTATTACTAATTATACTAATTATACTACTTATACTATTTCCTAATTAAGCTTAAGTTACACACCCACACAATATGCAGCTTATTAGCTAATTCAGTCCTCTTTTCTCTCTCACATAGATACTTTCACACACACTTACGATTTACACACTTATCAACTACCCTTACGTTTACACATGATATAAAAAATTAACAGAATCATTTTTAATTTTTCAATTAGCAATCACACGCACATATACACGCTTCAATCGGTTACTCTCAACAGGAAGTCTCGGCAAGTTATTTGAAATTTGAGGAAAGAGTCAATGCCCCTGACACTTACTGGCAGAAAATTCCAAAGCCTGGAACCGGTTACAATAAAATAATTATTATACACAGAAGAGTGGTGATGAGGAATAGCTAGTGTGGAGCCTGAGCGAGTGTTACAATTATGGAAGGAAGAGAGGAAGTGAAGTTTAGATGAAATATACTGGGGGGAGATACTATGCAGGATTTTGTGTATTCAGACAAGTGCATGATATTCACGTCTCTCAACAGGTTTTAACCAGTGCGGTGCTTGGTAATAAGGAGTAATATGCACATCATACCTTAGGTTAAAAACGAATCTAAGGTAACAATTCATAATACGCTGCAGTTTCCTAGTTTGTTCTTTAGTGGCGTCTACCAAGATTACATCACAGTAGTCAAGGATAGGAAGAATTAAGGTCTGTGTTAGTCTTTGCCGCATGTTTAGTGGTATAATGTCTTTATTTAATTTCAGTGGGTGTAGAGTAGCAAACATCTTCTGACCTACGTTTCTGATATGTTCTGTCCGATTTAGCGTTTCAGTCATAGTCACCCCAAGATTTCTCACTGTTTTACTGTACGGGATTGTGCTATTATTTATTTGTAGAGGAGGAATGATAGAATCGTTGATCTTGTGTAGGAGCTTCTGGGAACCGATAATGATAGCTTGCGATTTTGATGGATTTATGATCAGTCTGTTTGCGAGAGCATATTCACTGAGTTGTTTCATGTCATCATTTATGCATTTTATTGCGTTCGGTAATTCGCTTAAACTGCAATGGTAATAGATTTGGAGATCATCGGAAAATAGGTGATAATTACATGTTTTTAGAGAAGATGACATGTCATTGATATACAATGTAAAACGCAACGGTCCTAAAATACTACCTTGTGGCGTGCCCACTTTCCTTGTACGCCATTCTGAATTTCTTTCGCGAGTTATCACCCGCTGCCTCCGATCTTTCAAATATGACGTAAAAATCTTCAGTACCAAAGGGTCAAACAAGTAAGATTCCATTTTCTTAATTAATATCTGTAAGTCTATTGTCTGCCTGCTGTCATTTCTTGATGGATACAGTACTTTTGCATCCATCTCTTGGCACAGGCCAGAGCAAAGTGTAGCTTCCACTGAAGTCCCAGTCTCATCCATGGCTGTGACAATATGGAAGCTGCTGGGGTATGGGTGGTGCTGATTAATGACATTCAGAGCACAACCAGTGTGTCTGAGTGTCATGAAAGGTGTTGCTCATAGGGTTAGTTGTGCTACAATAGCACTGTCTGGTCCAGTGAGGAAAGCAATGGCAAACTACCTCACTCCTCATCTTGCCTAGTATGCCTCATTTTGGTAATGCCATTGGTTTTTGTGGTTTCCCTATAACTGCATAGCCTTTGGTGATGCTATTTGAGGATCCAACCAGCCTCTGGGCTGATGACCTAACAGACAGACAAGTCTATTGTATCAAGTGCACCACTGAAATCCAGTAGACCAAACTCGACAGCTGCAGTCGCTTAAGTGCGGCCAGTATCCAGTATTCGGGAGATAGTAGGTTCGAATCCTACTGTCGGCAGCCTTGAAGATGGTTTTCCGTGGTTTCCCATTTTCACACCAGGCAAATGCTGGGGCTGTACCTTAATTAAGGCCACGGCCGCTTCCTTCCCACTCCTAGACCTTCTCTGTCCCATCGTCACCATAAGACCTCTCTGTGTCGGTGCGACGTAAAGCAACAACAAAAAAAGAAATCCAGTAGCGTTAGTACTGTAGTATATTAAACATGAATATCCTCCAACGTACGGTACTGTACCACAATGTATGTTGAGTCCTCAGACCATAGACTGGTTGGGTCCCCAAGAACTCCACTATTAGTTGTCATGGATAGATTAAGAGTCATTGGAAAGGCGTACTAGGGGAATGAAGTTGTTTTTCTTTTTACAGATTGCTTTATGTCGCACTGACACAGATAGGTCTTACGGCGACTGCGGGATAGGAAAGGGCTAGGAGTGGGAAGGAATCGGCCGTGGCCTTAATTAAGGTACAGCCTCGGCAATTGCCTGGTGTGAAAATGGGAAACCACGGAAAACCATCTTCATGGCTGCTGACAGTGGGGTTCAAATCTACTATCTCTCGGATGCAAGCTCACAGCTGCGCGCCCCTAACTGCACGGCCAACTCGCCCGGCAGGAGAATGAAGTGTGTAATGTATTTCCTCATGGAGGCAGATGTTACTGTCACTTATCAATGTCCGGCTCAATGGGTAAATTGTTAGCGTGCTGGCCTTTGGTCGCAGGGGTCCCGGGTCCGATTCCTGGCAGGGTCGGGAATTTTAACCATGATTGGTTAATTCTTCTGGCACGGGGACTGGGTGTATGTGTAGTCTTCATCATTTCATCTTCATAACGAAGCGCAGGTCACCTACGCGAGTCAAATCAAAAGACCTGCACCTGGCGAACCGAAGTCCTGGGACACATTCCGGCACTAAAAGCCATACGCAAATTCATTTAATTTTAATCTGTCAAATCAACTGAAATTCATACATCAACCGACCCAATGTGTGGTAACTTCACACCATTCACCACACGGACTGGCTACAAAAGGAATGATCTCACTCATCGGTCGTACTTCAGTCACTTTCATACTGACTAAAACAAACATAAGACTGAGATAAGTCTACAAAAAGCAACGAACTTGTTATAGCATATACCAAAAAATACAGATAAGCACTGTATGTCAACAGAGACTGGTTTTACAACATATAAACCGCTATTAAATTTTAAGGATCGATGTGTTTTTATGACCGAATGTGTAAATGAGTCAATCAATATACATACATTTGTGGACAATTTTCAGCTATATTTCCGTACGTTTTATTGGGATGTTGTGTACATTGATGAGATTTATAGAACACCAAAGCTTAACGAAATTCTTTGATGCATGAAGAAAAATATATTTCTCTCTTCCCCTGGTCTCATGTACTAACGTGATGCAAAAGTCATCATGTCTAAATTGTCGTAAGAGAGATGCTGGCAGGAGCTTTAGTTTCTAGCTATCTAAGTCGATAAAGTCAAGGGTGAGAGACCATACTAAATCTCATAAATAAATGATGGGCACCCTAATTCATCCATGTCAGACCATAGGATCACAGTACATTTGGGTGGGAATGGGATCAGCGTGACATTAAGGATGAGAAGGGCGTTATGTACTAAAAGGACATAAGACAAGACAATTATTTCCAGGTGAATCTGAGGCTCAGCGGAGCATTTAGAATTCTTGGAAATTAGGTAACAATATTACAAAAAACCTCCTTTCTTAATCAATATATACGTAGGCGGATCAAAAGGTTAGCTGCACCAACGCGCCTCAGCAGCACGCTGTGTGTTGCAAACGTGGCCACAGCGGAGAAAGGGACACACTGCCCACACGTTTGTTAGGCAGGTCGCTGTGGTGTCCCGGCTAGTATTGTCTGGATAGCGGCCAAATGCAATGGCGCGTCAACTGGACGTTCACTCCAAATATGAGTTGCGTGAGACAATCCGATTCCTATGGGCCAAAAGGAAGAATTTCACGGACATTCATCGTGAAATTAGTGCTGTGTATGGGGAGCGGGCCATTTCCTGGCAAGGTACCGTGAAGTGGTGTCAGCAATTCGATGCCGGACGCACGGATATCACGGACAACCATCGCGAAGGCAGGCCCGCAACGCCCAGGACCCGTGCAAAGGTCAACAGTGTGAATGAGATCATGCTATCATTAGACAGAACCGGCGCATTAAACTGAGAGAAATCGCGACGCAGCTCAACATGTCGTATGGCAGCGTGTTGTCCATTGTTCACGAGGACCTTGGATATCGTAAGCTGTGGCAAAGATGGGTCCCACGTCTTCTCACCGATGAGCACAAGGGACAATGTTTCCAATCCTCCCTGGCATTTTTGCAACGCTATGCCGCAGACGGCAACGGGTTTCTGCGGCGAATTGTCACACGTGGGTCCAACACTTCACCCTCGAAACGAAGCGAACATCAGTGGAATGGGTGCACCCCTCATCACCACAAAGAAAGAAGGCCAAGGTTCAACCTTCAGCCGGTAAGGTTATGTCGACAATGTTCTTTGACATGAAGGGTTTGCTGTACGTGGAATTCATGCCGAAAGGAACGACGATCAACGCGGCGTCGTATTGTCAAACGTTTCACCGGTTGCGTAAAGCGATTAAAGAGAAGCGCCGGGAGAAATTGAGCGCCGGTGTGATTTTGCTGCAAGATAACGCAACACCTCACAAGGCCCGCCAAACGAGAGAACTGCTGCAGCGTTTCAAGTGGGAGGTCTGGCAACATCCACCCTACAGCCCCGACCTAGCGCCATGTGACTTTCATCTGTTCGGTAAGCTCAAAACGGAGCTCGGTGGTCGACGTTTCCAGATCGATGAGGAGGTGAAGGCCGCTGTCTCCGAGTGGTTGCAGAACGCTGGAGGAAATTTCTATCCATTCGGAATCGACAAGTTGGTTGTGCGTTCGCAGAAATGATTGGAGTCTCTTGAAAACTATGTGGAAAAGTGACGTTACAGTGTATGTCGTTATAGTCGTGTTGCTGTTGTATAGGTGGTGTAATAAATGGCCATAACTGGGAAGTGCAACTTAATTTCTGACCTGCCCTCGTAAATACACAAAATTATACTTTGAATTAAACGGCAGGATTTAAACTACATTTGAAGGGATGTACGGCTGATTTATTTCATATATTAAATGATTAAATTAAACTTGAAACATCAAATCGGCTGACGTGTTTGTAATAACGTAATACGATTGATGATGATGATGGACAGGGATGCAGTAGTTTGAATCTGATTTTTATGAACTAATCCCAGAAATAATGAATAAAGTAGCCTACAAAGTATTTTATAATTTCCTGGTGTGCACGTCATTCAACATAATATAGGAAAAAAATCACCAATACCATAGTTTCGGAAAATACTTACAATAGTTAGTTAATTCATTACTAATTATGACTTGAAATATTCTTCTAGGAAACAGATTTTAAGTGTTTTCTTGAGTGACGTAACGTTACCAGAATTCGTAAGTACGCGAATAAATTTTCTGCAAATAAATAAATAAATAAATAAATAAATAAATAAATAAATAAATAAATAAATAAATAAATAAATAAATAAATAAATAAGGGTATTAGGGGCTGTAATAAAGATGTAAAGGAGAGGACGTATACGTCTGTGGTAAGACTAAAATTAGAGTATGATTTCAGTGTATAGGAAGCATAACAGGAATACTTGATACTGCCTGCTCGAAAACGTCATTCGTGAGTGGACGAAAATGCTAAAGGATGACTGTGGATTGAGAATAGGCTACAAGAAAAACAAGTTAACAGTCACTATTTAGACTTCGCAGACGACCTTACACTCCTGGCATCCAGTGTGGAGGAAGCTATCCATCAACTATCCTCTCTCGACCACATAGCAGCTAAAGTAGGGTTGAAGATCGCCATCAACAAAACACAGTT
The DNA here is from genome assembly GCF_040414725.1 of Anabrus simplex. Classification (NCBI taxonomy): domain Eukaryota; kingdom Metazoa; phylum Arthropoda; class Insecta; order Orthoptera; family Tettigoniidae; genus Anabrus; species Anabrus simplex. The sequence continues at coordinate 190,668,150 of NC_090265.1, forward strand.
TATCACCAACATCAGAGATGCTCCCAAATCAATCCCACTGGGGGACAAAGCAGTACAAAGGACTAACTCCTTCAAATACCTAGGAGAATGGATAACCCCAAACATGAATAAAGATCAGGCCATGAAGAGCAGATGCATCGAATTGGAATGCGCCTACCACCTATGTATGAGTATGTAAAAATCCAAATCCCTCTTCCTTAACCACAAAACCAGGCATTACACTACTGTAGTGAGACCGTCAGTACTATACGCCTCAGAATGCCTAAACATGGTAAGAAAAGAGCAACTGATATCCTGAGAAAATCATGGGCCCTAATAAAGGAGAAGGCAAGTACAGAATCAGGCACAACAACGAACTGTACCAACAATTGGAGAGCATTACAACATTGAACTTCTATGGTCATGTCATGATAATGGTCAATCAGAGGCTCACCTCCAGAATCTTCCACACCATCTCTAGAGGGAAAGCGGCTAATGCCAAGTGGGCAAGACCTTCAAGAATAGAACATTGCTCCTAGTGAAATCTATGACAGGAATGGGTACAGAATATTGATCAGAACATCAAACTCTCTCCAGTCACTGACAGAAAAAACAGTACGTCCGGGAGGAGGTGTGAAATGGACTCAGGAGCGAAAAGACATTCACAGTGCAAGAATGAAGGAGTACTGGTCAAAGAAGAAAGGTGTTAGAGATAAGAACCGTGTGGTCCATAGCAGGACCAAACGGAACTATAAATAAATAAATAAATAAATAAATAAATAAATAAATAAATAAATAAATAAACAAATCCCATTAAGGGCTTGGCGTACAAAGGCGGCTGCAACCCAGACAACATGATCTGCTGGCATTAGATCTCTCCATGTACTGCCGTATTGACTGACTTTCATGACCTAAGCAAATCTTGGTTGCGGTTTTATGATAACGTAGTGTTACTAGAAAGCATTTGAAGTCCTTTTACATGAGTACAATTGTCTCAATATCGTGTCCGGTAACAATTAACGGAGTGAATGTTTCGCTACTGCTGGAATGTTCCATCCATCAATAGCTCTCTCGCATTATCGACTGCTTTGCTTAGCCCATCAATCAATTAGTCACTCCCATAACTGATAACGCTGTTAATCGTGCCAGATGATCTATATCTCAGTTAGCCTGAGTGTTCCGCTTTAATGCGGAGGAACATCACCTCGCTATCCTTCGGCTGTATCATTTATCTCTGGTGAACGATCTAGGATTAAATGCTCAGTGACTGATTAATTGATAGATCTATCGATTAAATCTGTAAAGATTACTAGCTCCGTCGTATAAGGTGACTGTGCATACTAATTACCCAGAGACCGCGGGTTTGATTACCGCTCAGTTCAATAATGTTAGTTCTGAAATATGGGGTGGAACGGGCTTCAATAATTCCCGTGTGACCAAATGAGGAGCTGTCTGATAAAATAGGCATCGGACTCGGTCACGGTAGGTAATCGATTCAATGTAGCACTGTAAGCCATCTGGCGGACCAGCAGTCGTCCTTGGAGGTTAAGGTTACGCGTTTGTTGGTTTATGTTGTTATCCTTAAGAATCACGACACCTATAAATGAGTATTTAATAGATCCAGTGTGGTTATTCCAGAATAGCTATCGTACCAGGCCTAAATAGCTTTTGTTGTGAGAGAGGTACCTTTGTGAAATTAATTGCTTATTTTTGTGAGTTTTTTTGAGTTCGATCCGCTCCCACTCTTGTGCGAAATGTGCACGAGGTGCCGTAGCTTCTGTAGCGACTATGACCCATGTTGTCACTTGCTCATCAAAACAAAGTTAAGCAAATGGCAGATTCTGTCTTGTTCAGGTGGAACCTATATCATGTTATTTGATGTGAAACTGAGAATAGTAAATACAACAAACCGTTCACTTCTCTATAATCTTGAACACGGTTTGAAAAGAAGAACACTCAGTATGTGACTAAATCAAACAAATTAAGGGTACCTCCTCGGTTAGAACATCAGAAACTAAAGACAGTTTTCAGTGCAGTCACATGAGTCAATAACGTATTGGTCCTCCGCGAACCCTGAGACACTGTTGAATGCGACGGTGCATGCTCAGTACCAAATCATTGGGGATGTAAAAGGTCACACTCCTCGATGCAGAGCGTTGTCATCATGATGTAAACCAAATCCCACTTCATCAGTTAACGATGTTCTGGACCATTGATCTCGTGTTCAAGTCTGATGAACTCTAGCCATCGAACGCGAGCCACCCTGTTATGTCGTCGAAGTGGAGGAGTCCGGAGGGGTATTCCTGTATACAGTCCCACATCATGGAGTCTACTGCAAGCAGTTTGGGTGCTTACAGTAACTCCTGTGGCATCTCGAAGTTCGTGGTGAAGAGTTGTAGCTGTGCGCGTAGGGCGTCTACGTCTAGGTATGCGTATACACCGGTTTTGGGCTACTGATATTTTGTATGGACGGCCCACGAGATGTCGATCTTCTTGGAACTTTGCAACAACCTGGACACAACACTTTGATTCACGAGAACAGGTCTGGCGCATCAAGTGATGATTTTGATGCGATTTGCCAGCGTTTGACGGGGCTCCTCAGTGCATAGAAGTGATACACACTGACAAGCTTGCTTGGATATCACCTCAACCCTAGTGTAATGGATTTGTTTACCAGTCACGGTTCGAATGCCCTAGCTGATTTAATCAACGTACTTACTAACTAACCGTAAATGACACATTGGTGAGTAAACTGCAAATGCGCTTAGCTTTGTTTGAGGAGTATGAGTATATTCACCCTTGCGGAATTTTTGCCCGACGTCTTCGAGCCGTGATCGCCCGAATAGGTGGACTAACTCGTTACTAGTTAGGTATGCTCCGAATGCAGTGCCTATCATTTTGAGCACTGGTGCATTTTTCTTTATGGGAGTGTAGGACTACTTCAGAACGTACGGTTGGGTTATTGAATTGTTGAAGGATTATGAGGGTATTGGAGGGTGCAGTAAGGATGCAAAGGAGAGGATGTATAAGTCTCTGGTAAGATCCCAATTAGAGTATGATTTCAGTGTATAGGAAGCATACCAGCACTACTTGATACGAGAACTGGAAAAGATCCAAAGTAAAGCAGCCCGATTTGTTCTGGGTGATTTCTGACAGAGAAATAGAGTTACGAAAATGTTGCAAACTTTGAGTAGGGAACAACTGGGGCCATCTACGTGACCGAAACCACGCAGCCACTTGCTCGGTACAGACAACAATAACTTTGACATGCCCCATATACTTCATGAGACACAAGCCACTGAAATCTACCTCCTATTTTGCCAGATTTTTGAAATTTCACTCCATAGATCGGACAGCGTTTGAAGACATATTCCCATAAATGCTTATATCCTAGATAATTTAAAAAGTAATAGCTTTCATATGGGTTACAGCTATAAATCACACAAGCATTTGAAAATATAACAACAAACTACAGTTTTGCGATGATATTTGCTGACAAATTTGGGATGGGACCTGTTGCAATCCCTACTACTTATGCAACTCTCTCTATACAATCGTTAACCTGGAAAGATCAGACTTATTACCAGTCGCACTAAACAAGGTAATAATAATAATAATAATAATAATAATAATAATAATAATAATAATAACGAGAGGACCCGTACTGCTCGGCAGCATTCTTTATAAATAGATCAGATAACGTGTCTTGCTATAAAACTGCTCCATGCGCAGCGTTTACTTCTAGGATTTGTATTACCTGCTAATTATGTGTGAAGTGTTTTTCACAGATTTCTTTATTGTGAAGGTGATTGTTAATTTACAATTGTTTTTGCAATTTCATTTAAATCGCACCGGCACAGATAGGTCTCATCGCGACGATGGGGCAGGAAAGGTCTAGGAGTGGGAAGGAAGCGACCGTGGCCTTAATTAAGGTAGCTTACAACCCCAGCAATACATTAGTGAACCATGGAAAACTACCTTCAGAGCTGCCGCCAGTGGGGTTCGAATACACTATCTCCCGAATGCAAGCTGACAGCTACGGGACCAAAAACGCACAGCCACCCATTCGGTTGTTACGAACAGTTTTGTAGCTCTAGTACTGTATTATTGTTGTGTTTAAAGTTTTACTTTTAGTTTGTTTTCTTTCGTGTGGAACTTTGCCCTCATGGAAGCCCAGATTGTCTACGAATTAATCATTGATCCTTTAAAATAATAAGAATAATTTTAACAATAATTACAAAACGGCGTCCTATCATGGTGAGGCGGTAAATACCAAGATATCCGGTTGTGTTGTCTGAGCATACCGGCAGGGCAGATGTTTTCAGGACGGAATGAATATTGTGGGTTGCATAAAACTACACTGGAAGGGTGGCTGAATCACGCTGCATACTCAACTGCTATTCATTAGTCAATTATGCTCCAACCTAGTGACTCACTCTCTATGGTAATATGTTTTGAAAGCTCTTTCTGGCCTATTGCACACTCACCTCATCAGTACAGACTTAGACAATTGATTAGAATGAATTCTGATTTTACACTTCAAAACTTGTTGGGAGAGAGCACCGGCTGAATATTGTGGCCGTTCACCCGACGCGAACAATATCAGTTATCATGGGACTTAGTGGAGAATTCGACTGACACCCAAGATCCTAGATATGCAAATACCATAAAACTATGGGAAGCTATACACATGACATCCATCTGACTACTTGTGAAATACAGTCTTGTAGGCCTAGAGATGGTGAACTCAAGTATACCATGATTCAAAAAGGCAAGTGCAAATGTAGAACCTGTATATTGTAAAAAAATGTGAATTAACCGAACTGAGAAACAATATCTGAATGCAATAAAAAATTGAGGGGTTTAATATCTTGGAAGTTGAAATGCAGCACTATATGAAGGTAGGTGTAAGGATGAAAAGAGGCATGAATAAATGAAACGCTGCCAGGTTGTAAAGTGGTACTGGAGAGCCTTATATCCCTAAAACCCGTAGAAGAAAGAAAAGTATCGAACTCCTGGTGGGGGGTGAGGTTGATGGTTTAAAATTGAGGCTCAAGTTAAGTATGCAAGTGTAACTGTATTTTTCAATCGGAAGGAACTCTTATTTTTTCCAAAATGCTGGCCTAGCTTAAGAGTTTTCTGAAAAGCATCAAACCTCGAGAGAGTGTTGAGGGAAATTTTCCAGATTTTTGTGAGGTAAGAAAAATTGAAAATCACAGTGTGGCGTTGTATAATGGTAGGTATAAAAGTGAAAAAAAATTACATGAAATAATAAGACATTTACAGGCACCCGAGGAACTTGAAATTTGGTACCATAGAATCACATCCTCTATGACACCCCAAAAATTTCGAAAACTGTACAATTTCGGAGGTCCGAAATTGGGAGTCGGAAGTAAACCAGCAATTAGTACGCAAGTGGAAGCATTATTTCACCCAGTAGAAGACATCTTTTGCAAAAGAACGTTCGTTTGTTCTCATGGGTCAAAACGTTTCCCGAGAATCCAAATTAATGTTTAGCATGGAACCTTAAAAAGTGCAAAGGGAAACTTTCGCGTTTCTAAAGAGGCAAGGATGGATAAATAGATCAATAAAGGTAAGTCCTTTTGCGTGGTCCCGAGGTTGATGGCAGGTGAGGTGGCCAATTGAAAAATACAGTGTAGAGTTAATATGAATGATTAGGGGTCAGTTTTGTTCGGAAAAATACATGTCAGTAATAATTAAAATGACTTAGAATAGGTTCATGGTATTAGGTGCAACGAAACGCTGTGTTTACGAATTAAACACGTGTATTAATAATTTATATAATACAAATGTTAAATAAACCTATAGGAAATAAGTCGATGGTCAAGAATGAAAGGGTTAAAATTCAAAATCCACGATTTTTCAGGAAAGAATTTAAATAAGATAGCAGTTTACATGACTGCCTCTCGAAAATACACTTGTTACGTAATTTTTTTGAAAACTGATGTGTGTATAGTTCTCACATCATTTACTATAATATGAAAAAGAGTTACAACTCAAACTGACCCTTTCAAATTAAGCAAAGCGTCTAGTGTCAGCATATTAAAAGCCGTTAGAAGTGCTTTCTGGCATGAACACATTAGATTTTTTGCTGTAACACTTTCGGAGTTTGTAGAAGTTGAAATAAGCTATACGTTGAAGGTAAAATTTCAAAAACTGCATTTTCTGTGTTGTAACTCTTTCGTTCTCAGCCATCGAATGTTGCTTACACATATCATATAAATGTACTTTGGTACTTTTATTTGAAAAACGCTATGGATATGGTTCTAATGTTCATTAATATAATTATGTAACATGGTCAGTTTGGCCTGTGAGATATACGTCTTTTGCATTCGATGATCTACATGTAAATTTATTACAGCATCAACATGTTCCATCCGTGGAGAGAAAATACGATTTGTCTCTTAGAGCTTAGATGTTATGAAATACTACACATCGCTCGCTGATATTTCCACTTTAATTTAATCTCAGTCTTTTGAAGTTGAATCTCCGCCATTATGTCTTCGCTGCTTTCATGCAAACTACGCTTCAAGGCATTTGAAATTGTTTTTTTTTTTTTTTTCTGATGCCAGATGTGTTTCTGTATATTGATAAAGTCTATAACAGTGTATGGAAGTCAAAGCAGGGGAAAGTAAATCATATCAGCGACAAGAAGTTTCAGACTGAGCAGATCCTTAAAGTTATACAATGTACAACCCTGGAGACGAGCAGCACATGTAAGTTGGCAGTTGAGCTTACTGCCTTTCACTTCAAGATTATGTTCTGAAATCGTCAGTTAATTTCTTCTTTGAAGTAAAATATATGTGAACTAAGCACTTGGATTGCATTTCCTCGCGACCAGATATTTAAGAAAGAAATTGATTAGATGTTCTAAATCAGATCTCGCCCATTAAACGGTCATTTCCATCTCTTTTGTCATAATTGTATCATTGCCTTACTTTAGCTAAACCAAAAGCAATTCAAACCAAAACCTATATTCTTAACAGAGACGTGATATAGAAAGGGAATTCTGTAGCACGGTATCTGAGATAACTCAATAAATTGTCCTTACGACAGTATATATTTTAATTAATGTTTTAAGGGGCAGTCAATGAAAACCGAACACCAGCCATAACACACATTTCGCCCCAAAGGTGTCAACACTGTTGTTGCGTTTGGATACTGCCATTGCTGTGGTAGGAGAATTACATGGTGACAACTCACCGGTGCACGCAGTTGTTGGGTTATGTCTTTGTTGGTGCGCGGACTGGTCTAGTGTGTATGTCCGGCTGTAGAAATGAATCAACTTGTGAAACTCTTAACAACAAACGTTCCACCTTTATAATACCAAGATCGTCTTTAATACACTGACTGACAGAGCAAACGCAACACCAAGGAGGAGTGGTTCGAAAGGGATGAAAGTTGGGGAAAAAACAGAGTCGGCACGGAAGAATAATTGATGTTTATTTCAAACCGATATGCAGGTTACACAATGCGCACGGCATCGACTCAGTAGGATGTAGGACCACCGCGAGCGGCGATGCACGCAGAAACACGTCGAGGTACAGAGTCAATAAGAGTGCGGATGGTGTCCTGAGGGATGGTTCTCCATTCCCCGTCAACCATTTGCCACAGTTGGTCGTCCGTACGAGGCTGGGGCAGAGTTTGCAAACGGCGTTCAATGAGATCCCACACGTGTTCGATTGGTGAGAGATCCGGAGAGTACGCTGGCCACGGAAGCATCTGTACACCTCGTAGAGCCTGTTGGGAGATGCGAGCAGTGTGTGGGCGGGCATTATCCTGCTGAAACAGAGCATTGGGCAGCCCCTGAATGTACGGGAGTGCCACCGGCCGCAGCACATGCTGCACGTAGCGGTGGGCATTTAACGTGCCTTGAATACGCACTAGAGGTGACGTGGAATCATACGCAATAGCGCCCCAAACCATGATGCCGCGTTGTCTAGCGGTAGGGCGCTCCACAGTTACTGCCGGATTTGACCTTTCTCCACGCCGACGCCACACTCGTCTGCGGTGACTATCACTGACAGAACAGAAGCGTGACTCATCGGAGAACACGACGTTCCGCCATTCCCTCATCCAAGTCGCTCTAGCCCGGCACCATGCCAGGCGTGCACGTCTATGCTGTGGAGTCAATGGTAGTCTTCTGAGCGGACGCCGGGAGTGCAGGCATCCTTCAACCAATCGACGGGAAATTGTTCTGGTCGATATTGGAACAGCCAGGGTGTCTTGCACATGCTGAAGAATGGCGGTTGACGTGGCGTGCGGGGCTGCCACCGCTTGGCGGCGGATGCGCCGATCCTCGCGTGCTGACGTCACTCGGGCTGCGCCTGGACCCCTCGCACGTGCCACATGTCCCTGCGCCAACCATCTTCGCCACAGGCGCTGCACCGTGGACATATCCCTATGGGTATCGGCTGCGATTTGACGAAGCGACCAACCTGCCCTTCTCAGCCCGATCACCATACCCCTCGTAAAGTCGTCTGTCTGCTGGAAATGCCTCCGTTGACGGCGGCCTGGCATTCTTAGCCATACACGTGTCCTGTGGCACACGACAACACGTTCTACAATGACTGTCGGCTGAGAAATCACGGTACGAAGTGGGCCATTCGCCAACGCCGTGTCCCATTTATCGTTCGCTACGTGCGCAGCACAGCGGCGCATTTCACATCATGAGCATATCTCAGTGACGTCAGTCTACCCTGCAATTGGCATAAAGTTCTGACCACTCCTTCTTGGTGTTGCATTTGCTCTGTCAGTCAGTGTATTAAGACTACATTAAACTACTATATATTGGTTAAAAAAATATATTGTAACCGTTCATCATCACGCCATAGGCATGTCATAAGGCCCAGTTAACAATATATGCCATTTCCCGCGACATTTTGCAACATATAGGGTGGTAATTAGCAATTTATGCACAGTCCGGGATGCGAGTTGCGGTACGCATGCTCCAAGGGTGCAGGTCTAATTGCTTGTACCGAGAGGGAGAAGGCGTATTACAGCAGAACCTTGAAATAGCGCTCTCTCTCTGCGAGACAGAGAAGACAGACACGACGCCATACGCAGAAGAGTATATGGGTCAGAAAGTGGGTTGGAACACAACGTGTTAACCCAAGAAATAGAAATTCTTAGCGATTTATCCACACATTCATTGGTGCAAACCCACCGTATTCAACTGTTATTAATAATAATAATATTTTTCTTAGATATAACCTATGGAAATTTACGAGTAAGGACTCTTTTGAACTGGCGTATTTTATGCAAATTAATGATGAAAACGTAATACTTTGTGAATGGAGCGATAATGACGCACGTCATACAACAGTGCGTAGATTGAGGCTAAGTGTTACGGTCTGACCACGTGAGAGGAAAGTGGAGATAATCCATGACGCGTGGATTTATGAAAAGGAGGCTTTTGAGATTACGAGTGACCCAACGATCGGATAGATCAGTAGAAAGTAGGAGCTAAGAGCTACAGTTTGATTACCCTCACGTCGCTGAAAGATCATGATTAGTGGAGCGAATTTTTGGCTAGGGGCGTGGTTTACCATCTCTCTGACCACCCGGCCGAGCCACTATAAGTGAAACCGAGACTTAGCTCCACCAATCCATTGTAATCTGTGTGACCGTGCACCTTACGTGTTGCCGTGAAACGTATTGAACCAGAGTGTATAATTACTGTAACCCATTGCAACATAGATAATAATTTGTGAAGTGCAGTGTCGAATACAATATATCAGCACGGTGCAAGTATCGAAAAAACAGGCGTGTGGTATAAGACAAATACAGTTGTATTTGAATAGAGGTGTTTTCTTTAATCTCATAAATTTTTGTAACTTCAGTGACGGCTCTTAAAGTGATAATTAAAAGAACGGGCAAACGCCTCAGGTCGCTCAGAGTTAGCGAGACGCCGACTACATTTTAGTGATTAGTAGTGACCAAAATTGAAGGGGTCGGGGCAAAAGAGTGCCAAGCAACATTTTTGACAAAACGAGCTGTCGGTGCCATTTGTTGAGGATTATGATAAGCTATCAGTAAACACTGGAAACTTGCACTGAAACACATTCAAGTGGCTCTGCATGTGACTTTAATCTTGTTGCCCCCAACAGTTCTTAGAAACACTCGGAGCAAAACAGTGTCAAGCAACAAGGAGACCCAGATTACCATGGATTGTAGGAGGAAGCTTGTGTTTTCGAGTGATTCTGAAGAATATCTCAGTGATCCTGATGTAGACCCTGACTATCGTCCTCACATAGCATGTGAAATTTCCTCTCAAAATGGAAGTGAGGTAAGTGTTGCTTGGCATTATTTTGACAATAACTAAAGTTTTCGCCGTTGTTGCTGGGGTCTATGTTTTAAATATTGGGAGCAAAAATTCTTCTCATTTAATACTATTAGTGTATTCCTCTACTTTCAATATATTTAAATTAATGCCTTTTTAGCGAACATACCATTGACTCGTATGCTCCTGAGCTAGCTGTTATTACAATGAAAGTAGGGAGGAAGCGACTTCGACGCCCGGGAAGTGACGTCTGAAGTTTCTCATCCTAAGATTTCCATACAAATGTTTACTAGTGAAAATTAATTAATTAAATAATGCCCTGATGAACCCGGGACAGGTGCAATCTGATTCGTCCCTCTCATACATAAAATCACTGAAAATATGGTAAGGACATATTAAAATTAGTGAGCAAAAGGTCTATGAGTCTTGTGACGCGGTGTATTAGCGTCTTGCCAATCTTGAATCTTAAAATAACATAAACATGAACATGATGTGAACTATGAAGTCCAGCTATTGCTCAGGTTAAAATATCGTTACATGCGTGGAATTGCACAAATATAATACACCATGAGGGGCTATGCGAATTAAGTTAATCATATAGTTATCCTGACTTTGTGAACATATTGTACATAAGTGTACATAAATAGTGCAATATTAATGCCACGTTAAATTAGCTTCCTGAGATGAGTTGAAGAAATGCGGAATTAGTTTAAATGATGCGAGTTAAACTTGGCTGTGTTGTTGACAATATGGGCCTAAAAGGGAAAGAAATATGAATGAACTAATGCAAAAATTCAATGCGAAATATAAAGTGTTTGCCCATCTGCTCAGTCACTTTGCTTGTCCCGTGCCGTCCAATTCACAGTAAGTGTTGAAGCTAACCGAGAGCAGTCCTCAAAGATCGTTGAGAACTAACTTAGAGGGGAGGTTGTGGGGAGTTTGATGTGAGGGGAGAGGTGTGGGATGATGCATTACTGCATTACTGACGCGTCTTCGTGAAAAGAATTTAATGTATATATCCTTGAAAAGTATATTGATTTACTCCAAATTTCATTCAGATTATGAACTGGTTTGAATTTCTATTTATATAAATGTTTTCAAAAATATTCAATAGATTCCCTTTCTTACTTTGAATGTCTTGATTTATGTCTGTGAATGATGATCGGTATCCACCATATGAGAACACATTGCCGAGAATTTGCCGTATTTCGACGCATTAACATGTTCCTTATATCTGATGGAAAAATTGGGACCTGTCTGTCCAATGTAACTTGCGGGACATTGCTGGCACTTTAATTTGTAAACTCCTGATTTATGAAATTTATTATTGACCTTATTAATAGTGTACTGATTATAAAAAGCATGAGCGTTGTTGTTAGTTGTTTTGAAAAACTTTCGAATTAATTTTCCTGAGAACATTTGTAATTTTATAGATTTTACTATGACTGTAGGTGAAAAGGGCGTAACTGTCTTTTTTCCTTTTAGTATCTTTAGTTGATGTCGGTAACGACTTTTTCTCTACTTTGCTAATAATTTTGTCCGTTATATTTAGCTATTAAGTGAATAGTTTCCAATTCACTTTTACGATCTACTTCTGACACGGGTATACTATAAGCCGTATGAATCATACTATAAAAGGACGCCCTCTTATGTGTTAGCGAGTACATGGAATCTTGTCTGATTACGTTAAATGTTTGAGTGGGTTTTCTAAATATTTTATATCTAAATAAGTTGGAGTCATTTATGAATGCAATTTCAAGAAAATTTAAAACTTTATTATTCTCATTTTCAAAGTAAAATTTATTCTGTGAATCCATATCATTTAATTGTTCCAATACCTCCTCTCCATTAGCAATGCTGTGATAAATTATTGTAAACCTGTCGTCCACGTATCTCAACCAAAATATTATTCTTATAATGTAAATGATTATATAATTTTCGAGAAAATCCGTGTAAATTTTCGCCATGATCCCCAAATTCTGTTTATAAATCTGACCATTAAACGTGAAATAATTATTAGCGGTGAAGAATTCCAAGATAGTAATAGAATCCGCTACATCTTGCCTACTTAAATTACTATGTTCGAGTATATTGTAATTTACAAGATTTATCGTCTTTGATACCGGAATATTCGCGAACATGTTTCTGACATCAAATGAATACATCTTCTGGTCCGATTGCATGTTTAAATCTTTGGTACGATCACAAAAGTCTTTGGAATTCTTAATGTACTTATTACTCTCAAATCTATAGTGTCTTTTTAAATTGTGTATAAATCTAGACTTATTGTATATAAGGCTATTTTTGAAATGTGTGATAGGTCTTAGAGGTATATTATCGTCATGCACCTTCGGTAGTGCCCTAGCCGTGAAGATCTCCGGGTTCATATTAATAAGTTTTTGTGACTCCCCTTCATTGTGGATGAAAGAAAATTGTTTAAGAAGTTGATTTAAGTTTCTATGGATAATACTGGTCGGTTCTTTTCATAGTTTCGGATGCATTCTCTGTAAAGTTTCGATTTTCTGTATTTCTGATTCTTTACTTGTAATTACCGTAGCATTCCCCTTGTCCGCCTTAGTCAAAATCAAATCATTCTCCTTAATTTTCTGTTTCAATGAACCTATTATTTGGTTGTGATGTGAAGGAACTCCTACTTTGTTGTTACTTATTAAATTAGAATTCTTTTTTTTTAATATTAAGTCTAGTCTTAGTTTGGTTCCCGATCGGTAAATTATGTACTGCATTTTCAGCTTCCACCGTGATCGTGATTGCGTCCTTGACTTTGAATTGAACGGGCCAATTGAATTAGGGACCTTTCTCCATTACTCTTATTTCCAACTTATCAAAATAACCAAACCCCACGGCACTTAGCAGCCTTGAAAGGGTTTTGGCCTGCCCAGCGACCGCTGCTCAACCCGAAGGCCTGCAGATTACGATGGGCCGTGTGGACAGCACGACACATCGTATCGGCCGTTATTCTGGGCTTTCGAGACCGGACTTATCAAAATAGGTCTTGGAAAATTTGATAACAGGCTTCTGAAATTAGGGGCTGGTTGATTGGGCCCGATTATTATAATCCATACACGAGGGAGAATAACCATCGTTTCACTTACTATTGCGCCTAAGTGTATTAGTTTTGTTTACTAATACGCCGAAGTGCTACAAGTAGGTCTGCAATTTTTTCATTGACGAAATTTTGAAAAGAATTTCATTCTAATGGGACAAGGGAGGAAGAAGAAACAAGATGCGCCTCATTATAACTGAGTGTTAAGCAATGCTATTTTCCTATAAGGAAATTTAATTTCGTTCCTGATCCATAGAATGTTGGATTTCTCTTTTGTCTTTCTATGCCAGTACGAAGAAACATTCTTGTTTTGAACAGATTTCAAGCAATTGAGGACGAGTCCCTCTTTAAGATAGTTTTTAAGAAAAGAATGTCCTTACCTATTTTCGCAATTTTGGTCTTTAGATTTGAATATTTGTTAGCTCTACCTGCCTGGTTGGCATCAACATTGCACGTGAAAAATTTCATATTGTTAGCAAAGTCGAGAAGAAAACGTTTCCTACATTAACAAAAGATACTAAAAAGTAAGAAATGTACGGCCTTTTAACCTACAGTCATAGTAAAATCTATGAAATTACGAATGTTCTCAAGAAACTTAATAGGAAGATTTTTTCAAGACAACTAACAACAACGATCTTCTTTATTATAATCAGCACACTATTAGTAAGGTCAAAAATAAATTTCATAAATGAGGAGTTTACAAATTAAAGTGCCAGCAATGTCCCACAAGTTACATTGGACAGACAGGTCGCAATTTTCCATCAGTTGTAAGGAACATGAAAATGCGTCGAAATACGGCAGATTCTCAGCAATGTATTCTCATATGGTGGATACCAACCATACACTCACATAATATAAAGTAAGACCTTCAAAGTAAGAAAGGGAATCTATTGAATACTTTTGAAAACATTTATATAAATAAAAATTAAAACCAGCTCATAATCTGAATGAAATTCGGAGGAAATCAATATACTTTTCAAGGATATATACATTAAATTCTTTCCACGAAGACGCGTCAGTAATGCAGTAATGCATCACCCCACACCTCTCCCCTTACATCAAACTCCCCACAACCTCCCCTCTAACTTAGTTCTCATCGACCTTTGAGGACTGCTCTCAGTTAGCTTCAACACTTACTGCGAATTGGACGGCACGGGACAAGCAAAGAGGTGCGTGAACAGATGGGCACACACTTTATATTTCGCATTGAATTTTTGCATTAGTTCATTCATATTTCTTTACCTCTTAGGCCCATATTATTAACAACATAGCCAAGTTCAATTCGCGTCATTTAAAATAATTGCACGTTTCTTCAACTCATCACAGGAAGCTAATTTCACGTGGCATTAATATTGCACTATTTATGTACACTTATGTACAATATGTTCACAAAGTCAGGATAACTATATGATTAATTTAATTCGCATAGCCCTTCATGGTGTATTATATTTGTGCAATTTCACGCATGTAACGATTTTTTAACCTGTGCAATAGCTGGACTTCATGGTTCACATCATATTCATGTTTATGTTATTTTAAGATTCAACATTGGCAAGACGCTAATACGCCGCCTCACATCACCAATATAGTTTAATGCAGTCGTATTAATAAAGACGATTATGGTATTGTAATGGTGGAACATTGGAGGGGTCGGGGCAAAAGAGTACCAAGCAACATTTTTGACAAAACTAAGCTGTCGGTGCCATTTGTTGAGGATTATGATAAGCTATCAGTAAACACTGGAAACTTGCAGAGAAACACATTCAAGTGGCACTGCATGTGATTTTCATCTTGTTGCCCCCAACAGTTCTTAGAAACACTTGGAGCAAAACAGTGTCAAGCAACCAGGAGACGCAGATTACCATGGATTGTAGGAGGAAGCTTGTGTCTTCGAGTGATTTTGAAGAATATCCCAGTGATCCTGATGTAGACGCTGACTATCTTCCTCACATAGCATGTGAAATTTCCTCTCAAAGTGGAAGTGAGGTAAGTGTTGCTTGGCATTATTTTGACCATAACTAAAGTTTCTGCCACTGTTGCTGGGGTTATGTAACTTATTAAGTCATTAGGTTATGTTTTAGGAACCGTTATAACACACTCTTGGATCTATAGTACGTGGCTTTTTCAATTCAAAGCTTACTCTGGTTAGTTTAAGGCCTTTGTTGACCAACATTCGCAAATATGCATTATGTGGCCTGGCACTATATTGCTCCAATTTTAAACCTGTTCCTGTCAGTCATCTTCTCAAGAAAGGTTACATTGTGACTTGCAACCAGAGGTTTATACAAGTTAACAGAAAAACTAGTGCATAATTTTGCAGCACTCTTGCTAAAGTATCGTTATTAGTTACATAACAGAGGATAAAACATGGGTATTTCTCGTACTAAGACTTGGTGTTTTGCACTGTTTAGGATATCCTGGATCGTTCAAGGATACCCTAACATTCGCCTGAGAAAGGCCCGAATTCTAGGAAGAGAAATAGACGTATTAAGATACAGATGAATAATAAGAGGCGAAACGAAGGAAGAGAATATGTAGCGCGTAAGACCGGAAAAGTTGTTCCAGGAGCAAAAGTTGGAGAGCTATGTCGCTGTTCCCTGAGATGTTTTGAACTTGAAGAACAACAGATGTTGTCAATATTTAATTGGTTTTGGAATCTCGCAGACTTTGATAAGCAAAATGCTTATTTATTTGGATGTATTGGAGCTATTCCTGTAAAACGGAGATATAGGATACCTGAAGGAGAGCCAAGCTACGGAAATTGTGGACATAAAATGTAGACATTCATGACTGTGGTAAAGACTTAGTGTGCATGCTTTTGTGGGATGAGAGTATTGTAGGAGAGGCAGTGACGAAATAGGTAATGCAGTTTTGAAGTATCTGGAAACAAACGCTGTCGATGCTAAAAAGCTTGTGATTTTTTCTGATAACTGTGGGGGCCAGAATAAAAACTGGAATATAATGGCACAAACGCTGTCGATGCTAAAAAGCTTGTGATTTTTTCTGATAACTGTGGGGGCCAGAATAAAAACTGGAATATAATGGCACTCTGGCCTTATTTAATTCACACTAAACGATTTAATGAGATCGAACACTGGTTTTTAACATCTGGCCACACATTCTTGCCATCAGATAGAGACGTTGTTAAAATTGAGATGTACCAACGAAATCAACTGCCTGTGTACGACGTTGCCGACTAGAAATGTATCATTCAAGAATGTGGGAGAAAAAGTAGTTCAGTGTAACAGACATGAAACAAGACGACTTTTATGACCTGACAGCACTAAACGTTGGACTCCTGAACACCAGTAAAAAACATGTGTAAGTGGCATGGAATTTAAATTCACAGACGTAATTTTATCAAATTTGAAGCAAATAATCCATGGTTTATAAAACTAAAAACAAGCGTGAATATGGATTTTGAAGACTGTAGCGTGCGAGAAAGAGGCAACACCACAACATTGAGCTTGAAACGAAAGTACACTACTGTGCGAAAAATAAAGACAAATAAACTGCAAGATGTGTTGAAACTCCTGGACTATGTCCCACCTGTCCATCACCAGTTTTATCTCAGCTTGATTCCTGATTCTGAAGACACTAATGAAGTTGAAGAAGTGCAGGAAAGGAGCATCTGATCTTTTAGTTTTAATGTTATGCATGTGCAGTTATAAGTCCCTAAATTCCATATTTTGAAAAGAACATCATAGTTAAAAGATACAAACAGACCTTTTTCCGTGATGGGTTTATGTTGATTTATTTAAATTTCTTTTCAGTTGCCAGTTCTACCCCGATTTCCACTGTTACCAATTTAAATATTATTGGTGGAAATGTTATTTTAATTGAAGATTGGTGTTAGTTTTCATTTCTGATTAAAATATTTGAAATATCAGACATTGTTTCATTATCATAAAATAATATTCCTAAGATAAGTGTCACTCCCATTGAGGCAATAAAGTGCCAAGCCACAGTATTCTGTGACGTGGTATTAAATGTATTGACTTTTACTCTACAAATAGCAGCCAAAAAGAAATTATGCCTGCAAATTACATACAATGAATATTACTGAACTTTTCAAAGCTATTATTACATCATTCCCGTGAATGGTAGATTTCACGATTTGAACAAACTTTCTAACTATTCTCCGTTAAAGTTAAGAAAATGTTGCTTGGCACTGTTTTGTCCCGAACCCCTCATTTGTTGTTAAGATTTTCACATGATGATACTTTTTGACAATACGGGCTCAAACATGAAATTTATCATGTTCAATGTAGAAATGAAGGCAAGAAAAGAAGAGCAGATAAGTGTGTTTCGTTTCCTGGCGACGCAGTGCTATGAAGGCACTTAGCAGAAACTGCGATGCGCCATAAAATCAAAACGCGCTGGAATGCTGTCGGATGGAGTCATCCTGTTGCATGATAAAATTCCCTCCCATATTTCCAATCTGGCGAAGGCTATGTTTCAGCGATTTGATTGGGAAACACTTCAACATTCTCCGTACAGGCCGGATCTTTTACCTTGTGATTTTAACACTTTTGGCGACTTGAAGAAAGATATTTGTGGTCGTTCGATTCATTCGGACGAGGAAGTGCAAAAGTGGGTGCGGTTGTGGATCCGTTAGCGACCTGCTTCATCTCGTCTCTCAATGGGATAAATGTTTTAACGCTTTTGGTAGACCATTGCACGTCACGTTGTAGCGAGTTTTCGTTTTTTATTTGACTCTCCTCATATATTAGATCTCTTCTGACACAATTTTCAGGCTGGCAAAAGGACAAAGAGTACCATAACAATGTATATTATTCCACGATTTTTTCACGGAAATTAAATGAAACCAGAGAAGCCTCAATAGCCCTTACGACGTTGAGGGATCCCGTATCCAAACCAAACCAAGCCCCATGGCACTACAGCCCTTTAAAGGCCTTGGTCTACCAGGCGACCGCTGCTCAGCCCGAAGGCCTGCAGGTTACGAGATGCCGTGTGGTCAGCACGACAAATCCCCTCGGCCATTATTCTTGGCTTTCTAGTCCGGGGCCGCTATCTCAAAGTCAGATAGCTCCTCAATTCTAATAACGTAGGCTGAGTAGACCTCGAACCAGCCCTCAGGTCCAGGTAAAAATCCCTGACCTGGCCGAGAACCGAACCCGGCGCCTTCGGGTAAGAGGCAGGAAATCTACACCACGGGGCCGGCGGGATCCCGTATCAGGCAACGCCAAGGTTTCTATAATCTTCACAGAGACGAGAATCGAATATGGTAGCTCGCTGTGTGTAGACATGTACAGTATTTCTCCGAACAGTGAGTTAGTGAGAGATTAGACTGGCATGTTAGATCTGCCAGTGGTCCAAAGAATGGCTGCTTTCATTGAAAATAATAGCCCTTCTGAATGGGAGACACCAAAGATCGTTTGTCCTCTTCAGGCAAAGAGCACGGAATAAATGTTTGCCCAACATTGTCTAGGGTGCCGGGTTTTTAAATAAATAAATATAAGAAAGATATTGAAAAACGATCGCAACAAAACTTTATCGACATAATCGATATATTTTTAGTATTGTATAAGTCTCTCGTTCTTAAATATGTTATAATTTATGTAACTATCTACAGCAATATTCAAACCAATAGTCTGTATATTTACAACTTGATTTGGATTCATTCAGAAATTTTACATAGGTAGACAAAGACTTGAAGAATTATTTCCAAGTCATGTTAAAAATTGAAACAATTTGTAGTTCAGCTTCAATTAGTTCACTCCTGTTTCTTATATCAGTTCACTCGTTGTTTACCTTCCCCTTTAATGCTGTTTTGCTCCGTTATTCATCACTATCGTCACCTATAATGCATTAAAATACTGATATTCAAAAATGAAAACGTTTTCACGTATTCCTAGCAGCTTAAAGTATGACCAGACTTGAGAACGCTCGAAAGTAAAAGGAAGCTAAAGAAGGCAAACGTCAAGTGCGAATAGCGATCCTAATTTGTGATTCCAGACACACTGCGAAGATTGAAGGAGTTCCAATTTGTCTAGTGAAAACCATAAAAGACCTCAGTGTCAGACATAATAATAATAATAATAATAATAATAATAATAATAATAATAATAATAATAATAATAATAATAATAATAATAATAATAATAATAATATTCGTATGGCCTCAGATCACGTGTGCAGACATTTTAATTAGACACCATCTGACTGTCTGCTTGTCCGTTTTATTCTAGGAATATTACATGGCATACTAAACCGAATCTCTCTTCGGCGTCTGCGGCTATTTTAATTGAACAACAAATTTGTCACCAGAGATATTTTACATGCCGACATCGTATGACACGGAGTGTTGAATGGACTGTTTTGCGCCCTTCAAAAATCCGTCCATCCCTGCTGGGTTTGAACCCGCTATCTTGTGATCCGGAGGCCAACACACTGCCACTGATCCAAAGAGGCACATATAATAATAATAATAATAATAATAATAATAATAATAATAATAATAATAATAATAATAATAATAATAATAATATCACCGACATAATAGAAAATTATTTAGTATTACAGAAGTGTCCCATTCATAAATATACCGAAATTTAATAATTACCTATAACAATATTCAAACAATTAATATACTGTATGCATCTTTACATTATTATTATTATTATTATTATTATTATTATTATTATTATTATTATTATTTTTATTTAAGGGTTCTATAATCAGCCAGGTCGGGGGATATTTTAAATTTAATTGGTCACTTCTTGTGGCTTAGGAGCTGGGTATTTGTGCCATCTTTGACATTAGAATTTGTCTTAAGAAGGACCCCATTTTCACAGACGCACAGGTCGCCTATTGGGAGTCAGATTGAAAGACCTGCACCAGGCCTCTCCGGAGGACGCACGCAATTATATTAACGTCCATTATAAGGGTTAAAGGCATTGACTGTCAGCAGAGTGCCAAGAATTTGTAGTGCGCAAGTTTTTTAATGTTGCCGGAAATCATTGACAAGGAAATGTTGTTTGAAACATCCTTACATGTCAGTGACGTCTGCTGGGATCGAACCTAATATGCTGGGGAGTGATTTGGAATGACTAACCGCATCTCCCACTGATGTTAGTAAAAATATGTCATGATTAATAATCATCGTTTACCTGGAATTAAACCTCCTCTTGGAGTTGTTTGTTGAACATTCTTTCAGAAGTCGAAAGATTATTAAAACACAAATTAGCGCGACGGAGCCGATCGCTTTCGAGAAATCACCAGCTGTCGATCGATGTGGTCGTCCATTAGGCGCAGTCACACACGACTGTGGTCAGTCTTATCAGTTACCGCACTATTGACACGTAACATGCTACAGGATATGTCAAGTCTCACGGTAACGGGTCACCGTTTGCTGTCCGGAGAACAGACTCTGTGGTCAGCGCAAATCACTTGTCACTGCAATGTCACGACCAGCGTCTGACCTGTTACTGTTGGCACCACTAAAATCGCCGAAGTATTAGATTTCTGGTCTAGTTTATATAATCGTTGGTCGCGGTTGTGCAATGGGCTTTCATTAAAAATTAGGGGCTCGTCTACCAGTTAATTTTTCATAGAAATAATGATATTGCAACGTACATTCATAGTGCTTAGTGTAAGCTATCACAGATGAGTACTGTGATATGATAGGCTATCACTCGCCGACGAGTACGATACTCTCCGTGGCTCCTTTAGTGACTATAAAGGAAGATATTCTGGCAAGTTCCAATTCCAGTTCAGGGGTGTTTTCCTTAGGAACGCTAGCTCTTCCATAGCATTATGTTTGCCACCTCCGATTCTTCCGTCTTTGCTTTTCGAAGTGGATAAGTCGACGCGATGATTAGTGGTATTAATTTGACATTTATTTATATTTGTCAACGTTTCTATGTCTTACCTAAGGTTTTCGACTATACTTCAATTGATAATACTTAAACCATTTTGAAAGACGAAATTATAACATATGAACAACATGAGACCTGTCCTTCGAAGTAGGTGTTTTGATGATAATAGCATCAATACAGGTAACATACGCTTCCTTCAAGGCACTGATGTTCGTTGCCATTTAAGTTTGAAGATTCTCGTCAAACAGCACTGATGATATTTATTGAGATACGTTATGTGCCTTCCGTAGATCCAAGCTTCATACGTCGCACTAATATATCAAATTTTTCCGTGGAGCAGGGATGAAAGTGGACTAGGACTGGGAAGGTAGGGACCGTGGCCGTAAATAAGATTCGGCTCTCCCGCTACAGAAAGGTAACAAGAAAAAGAATATTTACTTACCAACAGTTCTTTACTACAGTTATAAATATCAGCTAGAGGAAATCGACATAGTGGGTCTGATGATTGGAGCGAAGGGAACATTTGCCGATTTTTCCGCCAATTTTTGCAAACAGATGTCTCAACAGTGACAACGTTAGCGGAAATTGCTGTCATTGCCTTAAATGGTATATTAATAATTCTAGGAAATCATTGTTACAATTAGGGTATAAGCTAAATTTCTCAACTATATCTATTTCTTTTCTAAAAATTAATGTAAAAGTATACTTCGTCGCAAGGCAGCCTTTGCATGAGAGGAAGTATTTCATAAAATAAACATTAAAAGTCTGAAGACAACCCCAGCATATTGCAGACTATTTAACAAAATTTAAATGTGGTTTAAAGTGCTCATGTTTTATAAAATATATTTGGTGTGAGTAAATTAGATACATGCTTAGTAAAATACTTGTAGCCTACTGTTGTTCATGGGAAAGGCACTTAGGATATGCTCGTCAAAGGTAAATCATGCACAAATACGCTTCAAATGTATATGTTAAACCACCACACAGAGAAATAAATACACTTGTAAAACCCTTGTTTACGTAATGGTTTGAAAATTTGCACTTAAATGGAATAGACCTGATTAAAACTAGCGTGGTGTCACCAACAAGCAAATAATATGGCAGCCGACGAATAATGGTGTTTATTCCGTGATAGCGTGGCAGAAAAAAAAAAGCAATTCATCCCATTTTATATTCTGCGATGACAGCTTTGAGGTAGACCTAACGTACAGCCTAGTCTAGGAAAATTGGGCTGGGTTATATAAATCTTCAGGATAGAAAGCAAAAGTGGGATGTGATACTCCGCTTCCATGAATAGCAGGGTTTTTGAAACCTGATTCGTATCGGTTTTATACGCACGACGTTTGGAAATATTATGGTAGAAAGTAGATTCAAACAAATCTCTTGCTTCTAGATTGTTAAGTCGTGTGAAACTCATCACTGAAATACTGCATTCCGAAAAAGTTGATTCTATTTTGTAATGATGTCAACCGCTCTTCCTAGATAAGTGATAGTAACCACTAAATATTTTAATTACTACAATATTCAGCGACGTGAAAGCCCAATCTGTAGACTATATTAATTAATGAATTAATTAATTAATTAATTAATTAATAATACATTGCAAATGTTATGTGAATTTGTTAGTGATGGCGTTGTAATTTTGAGAAAACTTTAAAGTTATTCTTTCTGCAGATTTCGTATTAATTCCTATGCAATGCCTATAATTATTATGTTTTATTTTTTGCTACTGGCTTTATGTCGCACCGACACAGATAGGTCTTATGGTGACGATGGGATAGGAAAGGGCTAAGAGATGGAAGGAAGCGTCCGTGGCCTTAAGTAAGGTACAGCCCCAGCATTTTTGGTGTGAAAATGGGAAACCATGGAAAACCATCTTCAGGGCTGCCGACAGTGTGATTCGAACCCACTATCTCCCGAATGTAAGCTCACAGCCACGCGCCCCTAACCGCATGGCCAACTCGCCCGGTGTTATTATGTTACACTATATGTAAGTCATTTTTAATTTTCGTGATTTTTGTTTTATTACTTTCACGTTTTTTAAACATCTGAGGAATTCGAACCAGTCCATTTTGAGAGGCTGGGTCTGTACGTTAATTTTAATCGTCGGGTGTAGACATGTGGTAGTGGCGGTGATAATTGATTGTTGTTTTAAGAAGAAAAACAATTAGGTTGACGAGCCCGTTTTAGAAGAATCGACGAAGAAAGAACATAGGTCCGATCTCTATAAGACAGGGAGCATCTGTTGAAGAAAAGTGAGCATCAAGATTGGCTTGAAAAATGAATCTCTCGATAGGCTTGAAGAACTGTCGTAGGAGTTAGAATAGGAGAAGGTTGAGCAATCGAGGTCACAAGAAGAGATGATTGAAAAACCAGTGACGCAAATAAATTAGGTTAATGCCTAATTTAGATCAAACCCTATGGAGGAGGTCAGTTTTTTTTTGCTAGGGGGTTTACGTCGCTCCGACACAGATAGGTCTTATGGCGACGATGGGACAGGAAAGGCCTAGGAGTTGGAAGGAAGCGGCCGTGGCCTTAATTAAGGTACAGCCCCAGCATTTGCCCGGTGTGAAAATGGGAAACCACGGAAAACCATCTTCAGGGCTGCCGATAGTGGGATTCGAACCTACTATCTCCCGGATGCAAGGAGGAGGTCAGGAGCATTGTTTGGAAGAGGACATTTTTTCATACACTATAACCCATATTTAACAATTCTTAGATCCCTGTACTTACAGTAAATGTGTATGCATCTGATTCTAATGTTTAATGGTATATGCATTTACGTGGTAATGCTAATATGTTGGGTGATAGTATTACGAATAATTTACATTATTTATTATTATTATTATTATTATTATTATTATTATTATTATTATTATTATTATTTTGTATGTCAAAACAAGGATACACTATAAATACATATAAATACATATTTCTTAAATAAGTATGTAATTTACAACTCAGCATTCAAAACTTAATGTCCAGACTATTCAGCCAGTCCACTGCTTCTGTAGAGACACTATGTAATTCTTGAACAGATCCATTGAATCTTCTTTTTGGGCTGTCCATAACAACGAGCTGGATGGTCTGAGGCACATTATCACAGTCGCAGAATGGGTCTTCAGATTTTCCCCACTTGTGAAGCCAGAATTTACACCTTTCATGGTTTGTCCTGATTCTGTTTAGAGATGTCCATTCCCTTCTCGGTAAGTTGAGACCAGGAGGAGCTCTACAAGGATGGTGGATTAAACCCAGGTGGTCAGGATTTGAAGAGGTCCATTCTTCGTGCTTTACGTCCGTACGTATAACCTTAAATTACCCTACACGTGTCTCCCGGGTGGTGCTAAGTAAGCAACGAAATTGGCTGGTGGACCTTAAGCTCTGCTTAACGGATATCCCAGCAAATAGAGGATACATTTAGCTTCGACTATAACGACGGAAATAATTTACAATAATTAATTCAAAATAAAAACCAAACCCCATGACACAACAACTCAGAAAGGCAGTGGCCCACCAAGCGATTGCGAACCCCTCGGCCGTTATTCTTGACTCTCTAGACCAAACAAAGACAAAGACACCTCCGTACAGGCCATGAAGGCCCTTGGAGGAGTGGAAGGTAAAGGCTTCCACCATTGTTAACCGCGGCATGTGATGGGGTAGAGTGGTTAGCTTTACGCCCGGCCGCCTTTGCCCCCAGGACTTAACCTGGTACCCATTTTTGGTGTAGGCTGAGTGAACCTCAAGGCCATATGCACCTCCGGAAGTGGAAATCTCGTTTCTTAACTTTTACGACTTCCTGACTGGGATTCGAACCCACGTCCTTCCGGGCGAACAGAGCACGCCTTTACCGCATCGGCCAGGCAGCCCCTTGACTCTCTAGACCGGGAATTCAAAACAATGTTCTGAAAATTTTCTGGTTCATTTTCTGAACGGCCACAGAATTGAAATACTATGATGATGATTTAATTCAGCTAATATCGTTTTTGTTAGGGTGTGGTTGAGGGTATATTTGAGCATACAATATACATGAATAAGATGGAAGAAAGGAATAATAAGGATATTGGTCATAATTTTGAATGTTATGATTGGTGGAACTTTGAAAGACATTCAGGTCACAAATACTTCGAGACATTTGGTGTCTAAACGAACAAGAATGTTGGTCTGGAGAGTTAAGTGATAAGAGCTCTGCACAAGTAGCTTGGGTAAAATTGAACGCAGTGTAGTATTAAGCATTTGTCATTGTTCTCTCGAAGGGAACAAGTGCAACAATATTTGTCCGAAAAATCATTAACAGGCGGAAAATTGGGAAACGTTCTTACTCCTCGAGGAATGAAGGAATCGGCTTTGGATGATGGGAACTGAAAGGTTTCATGTGTCCGCAAAGGCAATCTCACAGAAAATGAACTGACCAAGGTATATTGGAAATTAAAATCATTACAAAAATTTGGCTTCTGGATAAGGTAAGTGATGTAGGAAATGGATGCGGTAGTGGTGGTGATGACTGTTATTTCGAGGTTACAAAACAACGAGATTATCAGCCCCTTCAATATCAGTAGAAGAAGAGAAAGAATATCACTGAAATAAACTAGAAGGCCAAAATTGCAAGCGTTGTTTCCTTATTTGTCATCGTTCTGTGGTCCGTCAATGTAATTATTATTGTTTTTATACCTGTTTCATTTTGTTGATGTATGTTAATAACTAAGTATAAATGTCAATTAATGAATGTAGTGAAGGATGATTGTTCGGCGGACTTGTTCAACTACTGCTGGAGTCAGACAAGCAAAGATGAAATCTGAATGAACTCTGTTATTGCTCTATGTGAGCCCTGGTAGAATAGCTTTTGGTCTGATGCCTACTAATCACATTCTGTAAAAAAATATGTTCTGTTTAGGGTTACCAAATTAAAATGGCAGTGAATTGGACATGTGGCCCGACAAGACTCCGACCCCAGGGATTGTTCACTGGAGACCATGGGAATGGAAGAGGAATATTTTAAGACCCCAGGCGAGATGGTTTGATGACATCAAGCTTGCAGATGGAACGTGTTGGGATCAAGATAGGAATGCTTGTAAACACGCGGAAGAGGCTACGTTCATTAATGAAATGTTGAAGACTAATGAAGAAGAAGAAGAAGAAGAAGAAGAAGAAGAATTGTACATTTCAAGTAACTCCGAGATTCGTCGTGATAACAATTTTTGATTGTGTGTATAAACGCGACCAATCTGATAGTTATTCGTGTCTTTGAAACTTCGTATTGGGGTTTCCATTTCCTGTCTGCATAGCGTTAATGAACTGTAATATAAACTTACATCAAATTTCTATTTATATATAACTGGGTTTACTGAGAGTAACACAAATCAAATGGAACAGCTTAATGTACCGAGCTGAAGAGTTACTCATGAAACTTTCCTAAGCTTTATTCTGTCTCCACCTGGTCTGCGATGCATTTAAATTGCAATATTAAAATGAGATGTTTCATGGAATTGAATTAAATCCCCAGAAGTCACCATTTAGTCGAATCGAAGGAAGGAGAGTGTTACATACTGACCAGTAAATAAAGTTTGACGATAGTCTAAATGTTAACTATGGAATTCACAAATAAGTTACATAAACGTACGGTTCTAAATGCATTACCCATTTTCGACAGGATGCGGCGGATTTACATACAAAGCAGAGAGTATCTCATGTAGGTGTTGGAGAAACAGTAACATTAGGCTCATTGAAGGATCTGATATTCTATGAAGTATCATATTCCAGTTTTTAGTGCACAGATAAAAGTGTACTCTGAAGAATGGTGGATTCATGCCTCTCTTTTACCCCCTACCAAAAAAATAACCATGAATCTAGAATAATAATGACAAACATGGCGTTACATGACAATTCCTTGGCGGCTTGTGAGCAGCTGCAAGCAGACAGTAGCATTACTATGGCAATCAGTAGTCTGAGTATAGAACTGACAGAGAACCAGTCACTCGTAGTACAACATAACCTCAAAGAAAACCTTTATTTGCTCTATTATTTAAAGAGTAGACAAACATATGAACTGAACAAAAATGTCTTAAACTAAATATATTCTTTACAAAAGAGCGACATTGACATACAGACAGCCTGAATGGCGTCAAATAAAAAAACCTGCATCTAATTGCTGATACTGTATTATTATTATTATTATTATTATTATTATTATTATTATTATTATTATTATTATTATTATTATTATTATTATTATTAATTCATTCAATTATTCGTATAGGCCACTAATGGACGACA
This sequence comes from Anabrus simplex, assembly GCF_040414725.1. Taxonomy (NCBI): domain Eukaryota; kingdom Metazoa; phylum Arthropoda; class Insecta; order Orthoptera; family Tettigoniidae; genus Anabrus; species Anabrus simplex. The sequence continues at coordinate 190,695,607 of NC_090265.1, forward strand.
TAAAGCGTCTACTTGATATGAGATTTCCTAAGGCGCCACACTTCTTTCATCTTCTCACTGTGTGCTTTCTTACTTTCTTTAGACCAAGTTGTTCCAGTCTTTAATTCCTTGATCTCCCGACCCATTTTTCCACTTATGTACTTTTTGTCTGAATATCCGTCTGCCGTGTATGTCCGAGTCTTCTACAACTTCGGCGATCCACTTGATGTTCTTTATGCTTTCGATGTATTCCAAGATCTAGGTATTTAGTCAGTCGGCTGCCCGGCATTCTCGTGATGTGACCATAGAATTTCAGTCGACGTTTCATCATGTCGTGTACTATGCTGGATATCTGCTCAGTCTCCTGTCTGCTTTGCAACCGGTATCCTTCTTGTGTCTTTTTGGGTCCTAGAATTTTTCTGACAATTCTTATCTCTAGTTTCTTGATGTTTTCTAGTTCACCTTTTCGATTCAAGACCAATGTTTCAGATGTGAAGGTGGTTCCAGGTTTGATGACCGTGTTATAATGTCTCACTTTGGTGTTGCGTGATAGACATGATTTATTGTAGATGTTCCCAGTCTTCCAGAATGCTCTCGTCATCTTTTGTCTTCTCTGCTCATAAGCTGATTTCTCCATCCCATTGGCCTGTATCATCTCTCCGAGGTGCTTGAATGTGTGAACCATATTCCTGTATTTTGTAGTAATCACCTTGTCTTACTCCCGTTCTCATTCCAAATGAATGTGATACTTCCACCATGAATTTGGTTTTGGATTTAGTTTCCGTTAGTGTCTGTTTGATGAGGTTTGTCGTCTTCTCGTCAAAACCTCTCTCCTTTAGTTCTTGTATCAGCGATTGTCTGTCTACAGAATCGTAAGCCTTCTTGAAGTCTACGAAAGTATAAACGATCTCTTTGCTTCTCATTGCATGATATCTCAGAATTGTTTTCGGATAGAGTATCTGTTCAGCCCAAGATCTTCCAAGTCTGAAGCCTGCTTGGTTTTCTCCTATCGTGTGCTCCAGTTATTATTATTATTATTATTATTATTATTATTATTATTATTATTATTATTATTATTATTATTATTATTATTAGGGAACGGATTTATATTTAAATACATATATATTAATAAAGAAAAGATAATTATGTTTTGGATTGTCGTTCTGTATCATAATCTGTAGTGTTGAAAAATTCAGTGTTTACTTTCCATATATTTCCATATTCTAGAATTTAGCACACATTGCTATCATTTTTAATATATACTCCATAACCTAAAGCATAAACTATATGTCATCCAGATCAAGAATAAAATTATGAAATTGCATTAAATTATACATTTTTAAAAGTACACCTCAGCAATATTTTAAGCAATTGCAATATTTTCTTTAAAATTAGTAGTTCTTTTGAGATTGATTTGGAAAATCATACTTAAACTTTTAAGTCATTAAAAGATGTACAGCTCAATAATTACATACAAACATACATACATTATCATTATAGACTGTTATGCCGTTCAGCGTTCAGTCTGCAAGCCTCTGTGAATTTACTAAACGTCGCCACAATCCTCGACTTGCAACTAGTGCTGTGGCCTCATTTAGTTCTATACCTCTTATCTTTAAATCGTTATAAACCGAGTATAACCATCGTCGTCTTGGTCTACCTCTACTTCTCTTACCCTACATAACAGAGTCCATTATTCTCTTAGGTAACCTATCCTCCTCCATTCGCCTCCGAAACCACAATCAAATCTGAATCGCTCAATAATTACTTGGAAAAAATTTTCTCTAAAAAGTGTACCCTGAAAATACATTACCGCCCAAAGCAATAATAATTAGGTGGCGTACTTCGCTGGAGACGGTTCAAATTATGCCTGTACTGAGAACGTTCTGCATGCCATGGACTCTGAAGACGAAGTATCAATTGACTCCGGGAAAACAGCTGTCTTTGATGCAAATGGAAGGAATGATCTTTCTGCTATTATGCCGTCATCGATAGAACCAAAAGTGATGTAAACAAAGAACCCCATTAATCCGTCCGTGGTCTTCACGTTGATTGGAGAATGACCGGGCTACTCTCGAGCACATGGCAAGAACCACATGGGGTTGTCTAGGAACTGTCATTACCTCGCACTACTGCCGTGATTACATCAAGACTTTTGCTGGATGAAACTGATATCAGCATGTAGATGAAATGCAATGACGATATGGATTGCGAAGCAAATTATGTTATTCACTGTCCGCGAGAAATAAACTACAAGCAAATTCCATATCACACCTGGATATTTTACACCTTAGGAAAGAAATATATTACTGAAGGTTGATGGATCTGAGGTTATTCCCAAAATGTCAATAAGCAAATAAATCATTCACTGCAGCACATATAAAGAAAAATTCAAATTTTGATATTTAATATTTGAATAAAATTAAATTTTAGAATTGAATTAAAGTTTTGAGAAGTCAATATGAAAGAAAATTGAAAAATGCACTTTACCGAATTAGAATCTGATGAAGGACGAACTCTTTCAAAGCCGGATTCCTATCTCTTTCTCTTTCTCTCCTCTTTCTTACTGCTGCTCGTATCATTCGGATTAATGACGAGACAATCGACAGTCATATCGCACAGACCGTCCGTCACACCGCATTGCAGCTCTTACACTCACAAGTGTGTCGTTAATATTATGACTTACACGAGTTTTATTATTAAGCGCAACGTGTCCGTTTGCCACGCTCCGCTCTAACTCTATGGAGGTGAAAGGAAGTAAAGTTTCCATCGAGCCTTCGCAAACGGACGAAGTGATTGTGGTTAAGGATCGAATACAGCGCGAACGGACGATGTCATAGAGATTCAACATGGCGGGTCAAGCATGAGAGCATGGGACGCCGGCTTTCTTCAGATTGAATTGCTTGTTCATATTAATGACAATGAATCGGTTCTTGCATATTATTCTAACTGAAATTATTTGAGAAATTATATTTTGGACATTGTGCACGTAGGATCGCATTGTGATATCAATCAATCAATCAATCAATCAATCAATCAATCAATCAATCAATCAATAAATCAATCAATCAATCAATCAATCAATCAATCAATCAATCAATCAATCAATCCTGATCTGCATTTAGGGCAGTCGCCAGGTGGCCTTTTCTTAAATGATTTCAAAGAAATTGGAAACTTATTGAACATCACCCTTGGCAAGTTATTCCAATCCCTATGGCTAACGAACTATTTTGATGTCTCCGCGCAGGCGTTTTGCGGAAGCATCAACCAATAAACGTTAACATTAACACGTGCTCATGTTTACAGCATGACTGGTTTTCTCGCTGACGGCGGTATAGTGGTTTATCGTCGCACCAACATATCGAAGGTTTTCGGCGACTGGTACAGCCGCTGTTGAGAAAATGGGAAACCATTGAAAACCACGTTCAGGGCTGCCGCCAGTGGGAATCAAACCTACCATCTGTCGAATGCAAGCTGACAGCCACGCAACGCCAATCGCGCGAACAACTCACTCTATGTGGAATTATTTTAGTTACATTCAGTATACCTTCTCATGTATCACACAAGCATGGAAATGTTTCCAAAATCACCTTTCACTTTGTGCAAGTTTCGAAATTGTGAATAGAGCTTACTTAACCGTGATAGAGGTGAAGTTGCAAATGCAGGCAAATTGAAGGTGTACTTGGAAGTGAAGAATTTGGAATGGTTGTTGCGATGGAATTTGGAGATTCAAGTGTAAATATTACGTTGGACTTCACCACAGCAGACAAAGTGAATTTGAAGCATACTCCCATTACAGTACATCTTCTGATACTGAACGTAGTTTCAGTCAATATCAGTCTGTCCTCAGAGACAATAGAAGGAAATTCACTTTCCAGTACATGAAGGAAACTTTCGTAATCCATCATTGTGGTAACCGGAAGTAAAGTATTGCGTGTTATTAGAAGGTCGTATTAAAACAATAGTAAGAACGAGAAGTACATTATATAGTTTGTTTAGCCTGAGTAAACTTGAGGTTGGTTTGAAGTGGAGGGGGATTGGGTTTTTTTTTGGGGGGGGAGGGAGTTTGGGACTGCATGACCTTGTCCTACGTCCAATTAATTTAGGTTACACAATTATTATTATTATTATTATTATTATTATTATTATTATTATTATTATTATTATTATTATTATTATTATTATTATTATTATTATTATTATTATTAGTAGTAGTAGTAGTAGTAGTAGTAGTAGTAGTATTGTTTTTTTTACAAATGGCTTAACGTGGCACCGACACAGATAGCTCTTATGGCGACGATGAGATAGGGAATGGCTAGGAGTGGGAAGGAATTGGCCGTGGCCTTAATTAAGGTACAGCCGCAGCATTTGACTGGTGTGAAAATTGCAAACCACGGGAAACCATCTTTAGGGTTACCGGCAGTGGTGTTAAATTAAATTACAAGTAAGGAGGTCACTGCGTGACCTTGCCCTGCGACCAATTAGATCTGTTGTGCTTCCCCCATAGAGAGGCTACTTCTGTCGGACGAGCACCAAGAAGTCTGGCCAAGGCTTAACGCCTCCATCCAATGGACGAATCACTATTTCCCTGATTATTATTATTATTATTATTATTATTATTATTATTATTATTATTATTATTATTATTATTATTATTATTATTATTATTATTATTATTATTATTATTATTATTATTATTATTATTATTATTATTATTATTATTGGTAGTGAAATATTAACACATGCTTATATGTTCAGTTACCGGTACCGTAAGAGTTTATGAATAACACTATAGAAGGAATTTCACAATTCCCACCTTTTGCACTCGCATCACGGAAGTATAACGATGTACAAAATCTGAGTCACGGTTTGATATCTGAGTACGTACAGTATTATCTGCTGACCACAATACTTTTTTTAAACAAGTAAATAAAATATAAGAATATAATTTTACATCAATAATTTTTATCTTTTCTCGAAGCAAGTATGCTGCTTAGATTGGATTATGTAGTTCTAAGCTGACATTCGGAAAATAATGGGTTCGAACCCTACCATCGGCAGCCCAGAGAATAGCTTTTAGTGGTTTGCTATTTTCTCATCAGACATATAGTGTACCTTAATTGATGATGATGATGATGATGATGATGATGTTTATTGTTTATAAGGGCCTAACAGCTAGGTCATCACTCCTAATGGTACAAGGTGAACAAAATTAAAACTTCAACATGTATCTACTGACTAGAGTCTAAAACTAATGGTGATGAAAAAACGATCGTGAAACCAAAACTATCAGTGGACGCTATTCACAGTGCCTTAAGTACCGGGATGATACGTATTTAAAAGGGTCCAAAATCCAAGACACAGGTCCCTCATAATGGTACGAATCACTGATAAAGCAGAACAATGATATTCCTCCTATGGTGGTACTAATCACAAGCCATGTACAGTATACTCATGGTGTTGCTCACATAGTGCTGAAATGAAATGTCGTATGGCTTTTGGTGCTGGGATATTCCAGGACGGGTTCGGCTCGCCAGGTGCAGGTCTATCTATTTGACTCCTGTAGGCGACCTGCGCGTCGTGATGAGGACGAAATGATGATGAAGACAACACATACACCCAGCCCCCGGGCCATTGGAATCAACCAATTAAGGTTAAAATCCGCGAGCCGGCCGGGAATCGAACCCGGGACCCTCTGAACCGAAGGCCAGTACGCTGACCGTTCAGCCAACGAGTCGGACCACATAGTGCTACTAATCATAGACAATATAGACCCACAATGTATCATACATTATGGTAACGCCCACAGGCAACATCAACCCATGATGTTCCTCACATAATGGTATTATTCTCAGGCAACGTAGATCCATGGTTTTCATCACAGTGGTACATATCATGGGTGCCACCGTAGTTTTTCTCACAAAGTGGTGCCAACCACACGCAACGTAAACCCATGGTGTTCCTTATAAAGTGGTACTACTCATAGGTAACGCAGACCCGTTCTGAACACAGTGGAACCGATCGGTGGAATGCACACGATGACACTTATCACAAACAACGCTCAGACCCGTAGTGTTCCTGCTCCTATGCAACGTAGATCCATGGTAATCCTCTCAGGGTGGTACTAGTCGCATGTAACATTGACCCATGGTGTTCCGCGCGTAATGGTACTAATCACAAGTAATCACATGGTTCTAATATCATCACCCCTTGGTAGCCCCTTTCAGTCACCTCTTACGACAGGCAGGGGATACCGTGAGTGTGTTCTTCGTCTGCGTCCCCCGTCCACAGGGGTTGTGTTTGGTCCGCGAGAGCTATTTTATTTCGCTCAAGTCCGCTGACAAGCCAGTTAAGTGCCCCCCGAACCGTCACCTGGGACGCGCCACGTAGGAGTATCACCTCTCCCCCTCCTTCGCCAGCGTAGTAGGTTCGTGGGTACCTTAATTAAGGCGACGCTCGCTTCCTTCTCTATCGTAGCCCTTTCTCAACCCACCGCAAACGGAAACCTTCCATGTATTAGTGAACCTTAAACCACTAGCAAATAAAAAGAGATACCTATATTTTAAGTAATTTACGAACTCTTGTTAACAAGACTGTTTTCAATCAAATAATACAATTAATTCGGTTAGTGGCAAGCAATTGAATTAAACAATTCATCCAAAAAGTAATCCTTACTGAAAAAAGTTAATTACTCAGTAATGTAGTCAATATTGCCTTACTTAGTCTGGTATCGTAAGGCTTATACACGATTACCTTCTGCGATAAACATCAATCTAAGTACATTTCTAAATGAACCATATCAAAGTCACAAATGTTACTAACTACGCATGTATATGTTACACGCCCTGAAAAGTAATCTAATCGAAGTTACTCTTGGTAACTCACTACCCGATGTCGACATATTCACACCCTTTGCACCATTCAAACACAAAATTAATAGATTCCTTTGCAGTCCTCTCCAAGTTTCCATTTCCTTCCGCCCATCCCTTGGGTATAACTTTCTTCTTGTTAACTCTGTAACTTAACCTTACCAGTTATTGTTGAAATTCTTGTTACCTACATTGTTACTGCTAATTTACTGTGGATATTTCATATTGTTGTTTATACCCGATTTTTATCTTATTATACTTATTTAAATTTTTTATATTATTGGTGTAAAACAGCCCTCGATCAGCTGTATCTAATAAATAAATAAATAAATAAATAAATAAATAAATAAATAAATAAATAAATAAATAAATAAATAAATAAATAAATATTTCATCTATCATTAATTCTGCTAGGGTACCTCAACAAGTTGAGTATTAGTTTTTGAAGTCCGTATTCAGAAGGGGGGTAAGTTTGCATCTCACCTTTAAAGATACTCGAAGGGCTTATTCGTTGCTTCCCATCGCAACTCCATGCAAATGTTAGAGTAGGATGTAATTTTAAAGGTGTTCAGTCTGTCGAGAACAATGATTATAACACATATAACACAACTGTATAAAATATACACTATTAAAAAATACATTCCTATACGCATGTTATATGTGGTATTATCAGTGTTTTCGCCGGACTGAAAAGCTTTAAAGTAACCGAGTCGACACTGAAAATATGGCTTTCTTCTTAACAAATGTTGAGGGTTACTTTTCCTTTGAAGTCAGCAACTTCATTTCAGTTCAGTTTATTACACATGTGTATGTTGGGTATTCAGCCCGAAGGCTGGTTTGATCCTCAAAAGCTCCAAAAACAGCTGTAAAAGTACCCTAGGCGTCACTGAAGATGCGTACTAGGGAAATAAGGAGTGAGGTAGTTTCCCATTGCTTTCCTCACCGAGCCAGAAGTTGCTATTACATATCAGTCTGCCAAGCCCACAGAAATGCATGCACCAGCTGACTTATTACTAGCATAGCTCATACCTCGGTCACTTTGATATTGTCAAAGCCAAGGATGAGACTGAGACTGGTCAATGAAAGTAACAAAATTTATTCTAGTCCATATCAGAAGACTTAGTGGCTGTAAACACTACATATCGCCAGCAAGGGAATTTATTACACATATCAGTGCAATAATAATTTAGTTTCGAAATTGCTAGCCTCATAAAAAAGCAAAGTCATCTCCGTACAGGCCATTAAGGCCCTGTGAGAGGTGGAAGGAAAAGGCTTCCACTATCCGTAATCTGGGTACTTGGTGGGGAAGAGAGGTCAGCCTTTGCCCTCAGGAATTAACCTGGTACTCATTTCTGGTGTACACTGAGAGAGCCTCAGGGCTATTTGCACCTCCGGAAGTGCTCCATGGCTAAATGTTTAGCGTGCTGGCCTTCGGTCGTAGGGGTTCCGGGTTCGATTCCCGGAAGGATCGGGAATTTTAACCATCATTGGTTAATTTCGCTGGCACGGAGGCTGGGTGTATGTGTCGTCTTCATCATCATTTCATTCGCATCACAACACGCAGTTCGCCTATGGGTGTCAAATCAAAAGACATACACCTGGCGAGCCGAACATGTCCTCGGACACTCCCGATACTAAAAGCCATACCTCCGGAAGTGGAAACCTCCTTTCTTAAATTTTACGACTTCTTGATCGCGAACCGAGCACTCCTTTACCACTTCGGCCAGGCAGCCCCTAACTACATCTCATAACAATATGGGGTAAGTTTGTTCTACTAAATGTCATAATAGCGATATCAGGTTCGAACTGTATTCTTCAGAAATTGGGACGATCAACAACTCTCTGGCATGGGGATATCTTTCGCACTTCTACTCTACCTCACAAAATGATATATTGCATAACATAACGTACTGTATGTACCGCATACACGCAGAAATAGGAATTGCATTTGATGTAAAGCACCACCTCTAATATACTTAGAGATTTCCCTACTCCAGACTTTGCATAATCCACGTCATATTTATGATAATAGCTACCACTAAACCACTAACATCACTAACTGATTTTCCTTAAGGTGTGTGTCTAATATTTCTGTTACTTAATGATACCCTTCCTTACGCGTTCTTAGATTTTCAAGGGATTTGTACTCGAAATTAAACCGTTAATTCGAGACTGTACTGCTTAAGAGTTCCTGTTCCCGTGAACTTCTTCTTCTGCTTCCTAATCTGCTTACCCTCTAGGGTTGGTTTTTCCCTCGGACTCAACGAGAGATCCCACCTCTACCACCTCAAGGGCAGTGTCCTGGAGCTTCAGACTCTGGGTCGGGGATAGAACTGGGGAGGATGACCAGTACCTCGCCCAGGCTGCTTCACCTGCTATGCTGAGTAGGGGCCTTGCGGGTGGGGGGGATTTGAAGGGATAGACAAGGAAGAGGGAAGTGAGCTGCCGTGGTCTTAAGTTAGGTCCCATCCCGGCATTTGCCTGGAGGAGAAGTGGGAAACCACGGAAAACCACTTTCAGGATAGCTGAGGTGGGAATCGAACCCACCTCTATTCATTTGACCTCCCGAGGCTGAGTGGACCCCGTTCCAGCCCTCGTACCACTTTTTCAAATTTCGTAGCAGAGCCGGGAATCGAACCCGGGCTTTGGGGGGGGGGGCGGCTAATCACACTAACCACTACACCACAGAGGCGGACTCCCATGAACTTAAGACATCAAATGGCGCGTTAACTAGAAATGTGTACTATTGTTCCGGTTACCGAATAGTTTTACGTAAGATTTCACGTTAACCACGATTTATTTCTATTAACATTTTAATTTTCACTATGTGTGTGTTGGGTATTCAACCCGAGGGCTGGTTTGGTCCTCAGTACCTTGCAATCGGCCATATTAGATTGCCTAGGCATAACTGAAGAGGAATACTAGAGAAAGGAGTAGTGAGGTAGTTTTTCGTTGCTTTCCTCGCCGAGCCAGAAGTTACTTTTGCGTATCAGTCTCCCAAGCCCTCTGAAATTCACCTACCAGTAGACCCAACGAGTGAAATTGTTACACATTCAAAAGAGAGACCGCCTGAATAAGGAATTGCGTTACTAGCATTGCTCATAGCCCAGTCACTTTCATATTGCCAATGCCAAAGGTGAAACCGAGAAAGATCAATGAAGGTTAAAAATCTAGCCCATTCTAGAAGAAATAGAGCACTGCAAATACTGCGTTTCACCAGCAAAGACACTTATGTTTCACTAGTGATTCTTATTATTGACTTTTCATAAACCGACAGTATAGCCATAAATAACAAATGCAACATTAATCCGATAGCCGTCAGTATGCGAGTAGAAGCGAAAGATGTCCTCAGTCCTGCATGTCCTGCATTTGTGGTCACGCTGTGTCTAATGGAAGTGCGAGAGCATATTCATTAGTGTAATCAGCTGCTACATTGAACACGAAATTATGTATGATATATTTTCAACGTGCTCCATTAAGAGACATATCAAGGAACATATATTACATCAACGGAACAATATTTGGACCTCTACCTTAAAAGGATCTGTTACAAGAAAAATACTTTTCCCTGGAGTTCAGCATGGACTTCAGAGTAAAGTATTGGTGCCAGACTTTGTTCTAACGCAATTTTCTTCGGGACATGAGAAATTTCAATCCTACTTTCCGTGGTTTAGGTCCCAAATTACAGATGAGTATTTATACTTCTGTGCATCTCCTCAAATAGCGGATTATCTAATATTTTCCTGCCCCTCGTTCGGAAGTAAAAATCTTATATTTGAGTGTCGCCTAAACAAATGTGATCTGGAAGTTTCAAAATCATTGTATATTTTCGAAGCCTCGTCGCAATAATGTATTCAATTCTTAAACTGCACACCTTTAACAAATTGAATGATCGATTTCCTTATTTTAAAATGCTTTATTATTACAAACTAAAGCCCTAATGTACTTTCGTAAAATAGGGCTCAATGTTGTGCTGAATATGCACTAATAATAATAATAATAATAATAATAATAATAATAATAATAATAATAATAATAATAATAATAATAATAATAATAATAATAATTTTAGCAACTTTCTTTCGTTATCCAAAAGTTCTTTTACGTTCAGATTTAATATTAATAACATGATATTTCTGTTTAAGGTCTTCATTTTACCAATGGTCTACTTTATGTTCAACACAAGTGATAACCACAAGTTATTTCCAGTTGGGTGGTTTGTATGTATGTTTAGTCTTCAGCCCTAAGGCTGGTTGGATCCACAACAGTTCCGCCATGAGCTGTCATAGATGGCCTAGGCATCACTGAAGAGGCGTACTAGGGAAATGAGGAGTGAGGTAGTTTCCCGTTGCTTTCCTCACCGAGCCAGAAGTTGCTATTACATATCAGTCTGCCAAGCCCACTGAAATGCATGCACCAACCGACCCTATGATCAATATTTTCACACCATTCATAGCAGGGACTGGCTGCGTAAGGAATGGCATTACTAGCATCACTCATACCTCAGTCACTCTCATTTTGTCAAAGCCAAGGATAAGTAAAAGTTCCTTTGCGGTTAAGTTTCAGCATCAACCGAAAATTATTTCTATTGATATTTTAAAGTTCAGAAAATGTATATTATTTCAAATTTCTCGTTATTTACGAGTTATTGAAACTTAATAATTCCGACTTCCTAAAACTTTCTTTTTTCAGATTTAACACTACCAGCATATTACGTATTCTTTCTTTCGTTCTTAATCTGTTTACTTTCCAGGGTTGGCTTTTCCCTCGGACTCAGCGAGGGATCCCACCTATACCGCCTCAAGGGCAGTGTCCTGGAGCTTCAGACTCTGGGTCGGAGGGATACAACTGGGGAGGATGACCAGTACATCGCCCAGGCGGCCTCACCTGCTATTCTGAACAGGGGCCTTGCCGGGAAATGGGACGATTGAAAGGGATAGAAAAGGAAGAGAGAAGGAAGCGGCCGTGGCCTTAAGTTAGGTACCATCCCGGAATTTGTCTGGAGGAGAAGTGGGAAACCACGGAAAACCACTTCCAGGATGGCTGAGGTGGGAATCGAACCCGCCTCTACTTATTTGACCTCCCGAGGCTGAGTGGACCCCGTTCCAGACCTCGTACCACTTTTCAAATTTCGTGGCAGAGTCGGGAATCGAACCCGGACCTCCCGGGATGGCAGCTAACGACACTAACCATTACACCACAGAGACGGGCATATTACTTATACTAATGCTTTTAGTTCCACTAAACGTTCCCTAAATTTACATTTCGCTTTAAATACTAGTTAGCTGTACTAACGTTTTCCCGTACAGCAATGTTAGTTTCATCAGATTTAATTTTATTAGATAATCATAATATTTTCCCATTTAGTGAGGGTTTCTTTTCTTACTGCAGATTTTGCGGTAATCAATAATAACTAATCGAGTATGTTTTTCTGCTCAACATGTTAAGTTTCAAAGTAAATATTTCATCAAGGTAAGTTCTTACTTGTGTGTGATAGCCGAGTGGCATAGTCACTGTATTTCTACTAAGATGACTGCAGTTCGAATCCCGGACAATGCATGTTGGATTTTGAAGTCGTTCCAATTCCGCGAAAATGGAGGTCGTGTTCACGATATAAGCAGGCACGTAGAACTACAGGCTTGCTTACAGTTTTCTTACTACCACTAATGTGAGCGTTTCTTGAGCTGCGGGTTGTCCGTATACGGAATAGCCCAGATTATTAAAAGAAGTTTACGCTTAGAATGTTTGGATGATCAAAAATGTATTTTACCCTTTGCTTGTTTTTCACAAGATATTTCATAATTACGATTCACCGTAAATTTCCTAGTCAATGGCATATTTTCAATTTATGATTTCGAGTTCAACTAAAGTTAACAACCCTTCCGCATTATTCACAGAACCTTAAGATACTTCTCCATTGAAATGAGTCTTTAAGTAGGCGTCTTTCCGTTTTTAAATACATCTTTTGGCCTAAACCCGGGAATCATTAGGAGATTGGTTTCAATATTCTATTAGAAGCTTTAATTAACCTCGAGGTTTTAGAAATATAGAATTATAAGTTACTGTCAACTGATTTTAAAAGTGATGATTAGCCGGGCTGAGTGGCTCAGACGGTTGAGGCGCTGGCCTTGTGACCCCAACTAGCAGGTTCGAACCCGGCTCGGTTTGAATGTGCTCAAATAAGTCAGCCTCGTGTCGGCAGATTTACTGGCACGAAAAAGAACACTTGCGGTGCTAAATTCCGGCATCTCGGAGCCTCTAAAAGCCGTAAAAATACTTAGTGGGACGTAAAGCAAATAACCTGATGATTTTCCTTTTATCATAATATTTCTCGGTCAACAATATTCGTTTTGTCCTCATAATTACCAATTTGAGAATGATTTTAATATACCTTACTCTATAAGTTTGCAGATCATTTGACAGTGTCACCGAGGTCGATAGCTGCAGTCGCTTAAGTGCGGCCAGTATCCAGTATTCGGGAGATAGTAGGTTCGAACCCCACTGTCGGCAGCTCTGAAAATGGTTTTCCGTGGTTTCCCATTTTCACACCAGGCAAATTCTGTACCTTAATTAAGGCCACGGCCGCTTCCTTCCCACTCCTAGCCCTGTCCTGTCCCCTCGTCGCCAGAGGACCTACCTGTGTCGGTGCGACGTAAAGCAACTAGCAAAAAAAAAAAAAAAAAAATTGACAGTGTCTACTTCAGGTAGTTAATATGTCATTATATAAACTTTCAAATATAGATTTTTTATGTTATTAAAAAAGGAAATTTAGTATAATTTTGCCGTGATAGTAGTCAATATCAGTTTCGTACAGAGAAAGTAATTGTAATATTGTCATCAATCTCTCCCATTATAAATGAGATGATTTAAAGGATGTGAGTAGAAATATAGTTGAGTAGCTCTGGAATATTAATTTTCCCTTAACCTTCCATGAACATAATCCTCATAAATGGACTGACAATACTCGTAGACTCGCTGCTGTATTGATTAAACGTTAAGTTCCATGCGATGAGAAACACGGCACATAAAAAGCACCCAACACTTAAAATTGAAAATGTATTTCATGACGTCACCTACCTTACGGCGGTGTGGCTGAGTGAAGCGGTGGTACGGCTTGGGTACGTCACGAGGGGCGGCAACAGGAATGGCTGGATAGGCGTCCCGCCAGTTCACCTTTATACCGGGCGACGCTGGCGCGCGACGCGCCCGGATGGAGAAGTGGCGTTGTTTCTGTCCTGAATCGGCGGGGGGGATGATATCCTTACTAAGTGGGTGTGGTAGGTTACGCATGTTCCTAAGGACAAATTATAAATCCATGCTATGTAAATGAATGTCGCAAAGTGGATTTTTAAGATAGATTTTTATTTTTCGTGCCCATTATGAAGAATGATAGCAAAAATATGAAATGAATTGGAATGTTTACCAGCGCTCAGGTAGAACTTTGTTAATGATTCAGTTTTGTGGCTGGAGATTTTTTTACTTTTTTTCTATTTGATATCTGTTTGATATCTTATATTTTCGTGAAGTCAGTTATAGTTTATCTCGTTGTAATTCCTTATAATTGGATTTGGAATGAATTGTCCGAGTCTTGAAATAAAGTACCACATAAGCATTTTTCCTGTAAAGATCCACGGAATGCGGAAAATCTTAGATGTTCAAAACGAACTCCAAATTCTAAGGTCGGGTCTTCAAATCATGCTCCTTCCCAGTCATAATGTGGAGTGTTATTGAACAATGAAAGGTATCTATTATGATTGCATCCTTTATTGCTTCCTCTTTAGGACTAGTTTCAAAGTTACCGGGCGAGTTGGCCATGCGGTTAGAGGCGCGTCCGGGAGATAGTGGGTTCGAATCCCACTGTCGGCAGCCCTGAAGATGGTTTTCAGTGGTTTCCCATTTTCACACCAGGCAAATGCTAGGGCTGTACCTCAATTAAGGCCATGGCCTCTTCCTTCCAACTCCTGGGCCTTTCCTATCCTATCGTCGCCATAAAACCTATCTGTGTCGGTGCGACGTAAAGCCATTACCTAAAAAAAAATGAAGTTCCAAAGTTCTGATAAACTTCGTACATTTTTCTTTCCTACCAATTACCTATGCTGTGGGGGAGTTAAGGATGCGAAGTGTATTGGACATACGAACCTGGTCCAGTCTTACGGCTCGATGCCCTTCCTGATGCCAATCCTTTATGGAAGGACGCTTTCTCTGGTTTTTTTTTCTGTGCTAGTTGGTAATATGGTGTGTTGTGTGTGGAGTGTGTTAAGATGATAACAGGCACCCAGTTCCATGTCAGAGGAATTAAGCAGGCGCGGTAAAATCCCTGTTTTTGTCGGTAATCGATCCCGTGGGTGCCTGAACTGAAGGACTCAATCAAGATATTCAAGCAAAGAGCCGAACAAACTTTGTACATGTTCAATATATAGGCTATTATAATTTATTCAGTCCGGTGTCCCTGATTGAGTAACGTCCAAATTGTTTTGAGACTTTAAAATATCTACCAGAGCAGGAATTTTCTGAAGTAAGCGTGAACCATTCTGGAAAAATATCCAACTCAGAAAAAACATCTGAAATTACTGTAAAATTCAAATATGGTCATCACGGGAAATTACATTAGTACGTCTAGAATTGGGATTTCTTCTATCGAGCCTTACCTTGAGTAACTCAAACCTATTTGTTTATTGTTATTTCATTTCAGGGAGTTATACATCGTGGGATACAGTCTCGAGCTCATATTCGTGCTGTACTATGAGCGAAATATGTCAGATAACAAGTGCACTGATTATATTTGCACAAGTATTGTCATTAATCGGGACATGTATCGCGTTCAGCATATGATAAACTTTAGAATAGGAATATCACATGTCAGAGAATTGGATTACACGTGAAACTGATGGTGACTTAAGTAATGTTAATAGTATAATAACGCACCAAACTTATTTTACTGCTCACCAGGTTTTAAAGTTCATTTTCGTCACCGTGTAATGAAAAGTTTTAGGTTTAATGTCTCACTAATTACGCTCACGTTTTTTGTAGATACCGAGGTGCCGGAATTATGCCCTACAGGAGTCCTTTCACATTATGATAAGCCATCCACAAGAGGCCTGCGTATTTGAGCACTTTCGTCTGCCATCCGATTGAGCCTGGAATCTAATTAAAGATAATATTGCCAAATACATTGATATTTCAGCCATCGATGGTATTTCCGGATCTGAGTTCTTGATATACAGTGCTATTTTATCTAGATAATTCCTTGCTCGATGTTTTTGTGAATGATAAGAATGTGTTCTCGAAAGTAATATGCTCTAGAAGAACACACTGCATTTCAGTATATCGAAATGGACTCAGTATGCATCTACGGTGATTTAAATATAAGTTAATTTGCTTACGGCTACTACTATTACTACTCAATAATAATAATAATAATAATAATAATAATAATAATAATAATAATAATAATAATAATAATAATAATAATAATAATAATAATAATAATAACCTTCTGCTTCTGGGATTGCGATGGTCAGTTACCATCATGAAGTCCCTTTTCCTGGTTTGCGTTTTCCGTGTCGAGGATTACCATAATATCCCGGATGTCAAACCTCTGTCAGAGGTTCCTAATCCAGGATAATCTTCCCTGCCCGCGTCCACGTTCTTCTTCTGCCTTACCTTCTATGAAAAGATGTATCAGGCTGTATTTGCCATTTCCGAAGGTGTCACCGGAATAGGCTGTTTTCCAGCCAATTGTGAAGTTTAAGACTTCATATGATTTACCAGCACGACGGAATACGTCCTCGATGATATTATGGTAAACCCGTGAATAAATAGCCTAATAATAATCTTCAGAACCGATCTTCAGTCAATTATGAATAAAATTATAGCCGATATATTGTAAAGTATATGTCCGACTCGTTGGCTGAATTGTCAGCGTACTGGCCTTCGGCTCAGAGAATCCCGGGTTCGATTCCCGGCCGGGTCGGGGATTTTAATCACTTCTGATTAATTCTTCTGGCACGGGGATTGCGTGTATGTGTCCGTCCTAACACTCTCCTCTTTATATTCAGACAACATACCACACTACCCACCATCACAGAAACACGCAATAGCGATTACAGCCCTTCAAATAGGGTTGGCGTGAGGAAGGGCATCCGGCGTTAAACAGGGCCAAATCCACATGTGTTACGCAGTTCGCACCCACGACCCCACAGGTATGGAAAAAAATCCGTAGGAAAAGAAGAAGAATATATTGGAAAGTATCTGCTGACAAGGGCTATGTCCACCCGCAGACAAATGGAGAAAGAATGATTACGCCATAATATTAGAAAAAGTATAATAGAGGGAACTGGAGACGTGGAAGAAAACCTGTCACATGTCCACCTTTTGCATAGCAAATTTCACATAGTCTCCAAGAGTTTTCATCAGGACTGCTGGAATTAGGACAAATGTAACCACGGAGGATCCCGGTGAATAATAACTTATTTCAACTCACAACAGTTCTAAACGTCCAACTGCCTGTGGCACATAGCGCCTATGACGGACATTACAGATATCTGAGTGTGAATTTTCTAGTTGTATTATTTGGCGTTCTTAATTAGGTATAATAGATTTTCGTCGTTTACTCGAGATGAGTCCTCTCAAACCGAAAGTTATGAGAATAAATTTGAGGACACTTCCGTTTAATTTCACAACTAGTTCTTTTGTTAGGGTGAATGTATAACTTCGAAATGCCCCTGTGTTTTGTTCACGTACGGGTAGGTAGCGAGAGGTTGTCTTACCTGGTGAGGCGGAGGTTAGCGACGTGCCACCAAAAGGGTTACGCCCTCTCTCTGGCCAAGAGATTGGACGGAGTTAAGGAGATATGATGGAAGAGGGAGGTGGGCAGGGAGGTGTGTAAAGAAAAATGGGAGAACTAAGGGCCTCTTGGCTAACGGAGGTGCAGGGCGAGATAGAGCTTTATTGAATAAAGATACATAGAGTCATATACATGGTCGTGCACATGATAATGGGACATGTTATACAGGCAATACGTAGAAGGGGTAGGTTAGACAAAGGTGCGAGGGGTAAGATGAGAGGCGTGAAGGTGAAAGAAGAAGGAATGTTTACAAGAGAGGTGAGTAGGAGTTGGAGAATGTCAGACGTAGGCGGTGGTGGGGAAAAGTACCTAGGTGGGAGAGGATAAGAACGGGTATGTGGACTAGGTGGAAGGAAAGGAGGATCAGCATCAGGCCGGCGACGCTGACGAGGTGTGTTAGGGAAGATTGGGGAGGAGAACGAGAAGGTTCCACCCGGTGGAAGCGGCCGTAGAGATGTGGTTAGTGAGTCATGGAGATCGTTAAGTAGGCAGCAATGGTGAACATTTTTGAAAAGTATATACATACTTCAGTGGGAGTCAAGATCATTCCTATATTTTGCAGGCCCAAAATAATTTTGTGAGTCTATGCTTAGAGAAGGCGCTGTCTAGCCGAGGCGATAAGGATTGCTTGGTTCATCTGAAGGACGTGGGTTCCATTCCTTGTCAAGTCAGCAAATTTAGAAACGAGAAATCCTCTTTTGGAGATGCTCATGTTCCTGAGGTTCGCTCAACCTACACCCGGTTAATTCCTGGGACAAAGGCCACGGGGCACAGAGCTAACTACTCTATCTCGCTCAGAACCGAGCTTACGAGTAGTGGATGCCTTTACCTTTCACTCCTCCAAGGACCTTCATGGCCTGTTCGGAGGAGATGATATACATCGAGAACGACACAAGTTTCTCCCCAACGTACCAGCGTATTAGAGGCATTTGTACTGACATTACTGTCAATCTAATAACAAAAAATGTTTCTACAAGCGTCTTCTTTTTCTTCTACTACCGCTTTTCCCACAGCTGTGGAGTCGCAGGTGCGAACTGTGTCGCACACATCGATTTGGCCATTCTTGTCGCTAACCATATATGGAGGCATGTAATCAGGAAGCACTTCTGCGTGTTTCTGTGGTGGTTGGTAGTGTAGTATGTTGTCTGAATATGTAGAGAAAAGTGTTGGGACAAACACAAACACACAGTCCTCGACCCAGAAGAAACAACCAGACGCGATGTTAATTCCCGACCCAGTCAGGAATCGAACCCGGGACCTCTGAAGTGAAGTCCTGAAGACTAAGAAGTCAGACCTACAAGCGTCTTCTCTACCTGTTATAAAGTGACTCAAATCCAATATTAAACTAAGTGGCTCAAGATTATTGTGCAGTCCAGGTATGTGGCTCAAATTCGTGGCTCTTCCTTGACCGGTTCTGCTCAAAGCGTCTCAGTTGATCCCATTAGGCTGAATGAACCCGCTTCCAGGATTATAATTCTTGAACAAGCTGGGGATTGTACGAGACAGGCACTCCATTTATATACGAGTGAGTGAATGAGTGAGGAAGTAGAAAAGCTTAAAAGCAAGTGTGTTTTAAACTCTAGGGATGGAATATCGTGTATTGAATCACAATTTTACGAAACCAGCATCTCTACATATATAATTGTATAACTGAACGTCTGTCTGTTTGCCTGCCTGTGTGTCTGTTTGAATACGTTCATGTATGTAATGGTGTCCTATTAAAACTCGAGAACCACTGGAGGAGTTTGTGGTTAACGCTCTTACCTAGAGACTTTCCAGAGGAAGTTTTTCGTGTATAAAATATTGAACTGTGTTGAAAGGAAACCGAGGAGTAGCGGTTTCTCAGAAACATCTCCAAGATGCTTATACTACATAAGAATTGTAGAGTATAAAAAGTACTACAAAGATGTCCATGAGACCATATAATTGGCTTTAACATATT
This sequence comes from Anabrus simplex, assembly GCF_040414725.1. Lineage (NCBI taxonomy): Eukaryota > Metazoa > Arthropoda > Insecta > Orthoptera > Tettigoniidae > Anabrus > Anabrus simplex. Next base: position 190,715,243 of record NC_090265.1, read on the forward strand.
GGCCACAATATCAGTTTTTATGATTTTTAACAATTGAAAAGTTACGCTAGGTACGGGAATAGCATTCTATAACTCGAGAAATGCTGGGGAGATTGTTTACGATTTTCGCTGTTGCCTAGAGGATCTCACGAGTAAGGTTACTGTATATAAAATATTAAACTGCGATGAAAGAAAGTAACAACTTCTGAGAGACAATTCAAATAAAATTATGTCAGGCTGCCTAAATCAACAAGTTATCCACAGCAATGGCGAATTTGCCATACATGTGATTGATGTGTTACATCCCTTGTATTTTCAACGAAAAATAAATATGCATTGTTCATATTTTAATGGAAGTTATTTATATAAAATTCAAACGCACAGTTATCGATACTCAGAGAGGGATGAAACGAGATTGGCTGGGTAGTGGCTGCTACTGATTGCCAAACTACTACAGAGATGGCAGCAGGAGCATTGTTCCTTTGTGTTTGTTGATGTCTTTCGTGGGGTTTGTATGCTGAACGAACAACCGCATCCGTCAAGAGGGCGGTGCAAGGTGGAATCCTTCAATTTATCGCACGGTGGTAGGATTTATTTGCTATTTCGTGAAATACTGGATTTCTTGCTTCTGAGTGGTTATTTTCTTGTGCTATAAATTATGATATATGACAAGTGTGTGTTGTAGTAATATACATTATTAGGTTTCGTGTGTTTGTAGTGTAAATAAAAAATGCGGGAATGATGCGATTTTGAAATGACATCACACCGATCAGAGAGTAGTTCAGCAGGCATGGATGTAGGAGCGCTAGTGTTACATGATTCTACCGCGCAATCCGAATGTGTAATCGAACGATTACTAAGAGAACCATTTAGTATACTTTTGGAGAAAAGCATAATTATAAATGAAGGACAACCGCGTCCAACTCTGAATGTAACTGCACAACTTAAGTCGTGTGTTCGTTATTTCAACAGAAATATTTATGAAACAGATCATTGTATTAGTGGATCTGAGATCTTAAATAAACTTTTCTGTTGGTCTTGTTTGTTATTTTCTCTTGAAAAATGTGTTTGGAAGGACGGTTTGTTTGTGTTGGTGTTGGTGTTTGCAGTTGTTTTCGGTTACATCCCCTAAACCAGAAGTCAGGAGTCGCCACTGATCCACAGTCTAGAGTCTAGACAGTTAAGCACTGTAGAGCATGAAACGTCCTACAAAGACGTCCCGTATATTATACTTACATTTGCACCACAATTACAGTTTTTTCTACATAAATAAGAAAATTTGCGTCACGGAAATAACGATACAAAATATATGAGGCGTTGTTACCTAGGAATTGTGCAGGCTGTGATGTGAAGTGTGTTTCGGCTTCGCCCATGTGAACCAAACTAGTTTGCAACTCCCATTTCAAAACAATGACAGGGGTAGAGTAATTATGTTCACGCAAGTAAAGACGAGGACACAAGCTAATATTAACAAACGACAAATCATACCATGCCAATATTTTTATTTTCGGAAATATAATAATTCATCTTTCAGTAACAAATAAACCAAACGTAAACAGCTGCGTATATTTAACATTAATCAGCATTGGTCGTATTTTCTCTCAGAAGTTTTCTTCTAACTTCTGACAGCCATGGTTTGCCCAAGGTTGGTTCAAATCCGTTTCACTGCAATAGAAAAAACTGGTACACTTTTCTGTTTCACTTAGTGAAATTTTTACGTAACTGAAGGAGAACAATCGCTTGGATTCGCAAAACATTTTAAACATGGGTGAAACCTCGGGTAAAAACTAATAACTAACAATCCCATATACATATATACATAGGAGGATTTACAGGTCTTAGTTTTCGAACAGCCAGACACAGAAGATACCATCAAATAATTCCAATTCATCGTTACAACAATTTGCAACAAATGTTTTAAAATTCGCACACGTACACGAGAGCAATTAATGGCAAATCAGTTCCCTGATGGACTATGGAGCTGACAATAATGAGGAAGAAAGTTAATGCTCAAAGAAGAAGATTGCAGAGAACATCAGGAAATGACGAATTGCGCCCACAGAGAAATTACAATATCATAAAACAAAACGGCAATATCAGAATGCCAATAGAGAGGAGAAAACGAAATATTGGAAAGAGTTCTGTAGTATTACCACATCTTCTAATCCATGGAATGCTGTGTTCAAATTAGCAGTAGGAAAAATCAGACACACCTACACTCTGTCCACATGTAAGAAAACAACAGGTCTACCTGACACAATGAATTTTATTATGGGTCACTTTACACCTGCAGATAATGACATAACCGACACTGAATACCACAGAAGGATAAGAAAAAAATGGAATCATCTAACACAGATGATGACAGGTCTTTTACAAAATAAGAAATAAGGGCAATAATTGAATGTATCGATTGCAAAAAGTTTCTAGGAGAGATGGGTTGACAAGCGATGCATTGCTACATATTTTCGCCAAAGTACCCTTGTATATAACTGCACTGCACAAAAAATGCCCCAAAACAGGAATATTTCCTAAAACCTGGAAAAAAGCCAAAATCATCCCAATAATTAAGCCAGGTAAAGAAAACTCAGACGATGTAAGCAAATATCAACTACTCAGCTTATTAAATATAATGGCGAAGGTGTGGGAGAAACTGTTTACACATAGATTAATGCATCACTTATATTCGAATAATGTGTTACACGACAATCAGTCCGCATTCAGACCTCAATCCAGCACAGTGGACGCTACTCCTTAAAGTATCAAAAACTTTCGTGCTTCATACACCTATATATATCAATAATCCCTATACGGTTATATAGGACAGTGTCGCTATGATCAGCTTGGACGAAAAAGGCGCCTTTGATTGTACCTGGTGGCCTGGGGTTCTTGACGCCTGAAAAGAATTTCGTTGTTCTAAGAACCTCTACTGCTTGATCAGATGTTACTTAAGTGAGAGAAGTACATATATACTAACATACATTAACTCTACATTAACTATTAACAGCTTAGAGATAGAAAGGATTGTAAGCAGAGGATGCCCACAAGGATCTTGCTGCGGACCTGATCTAAGGAATGTTCAGTACGACTCATTATTAAAACTAAACTACAAGAAGGACACTAAAGTGATCACTTTTGTAAATGTCTTGGTCCTGATTAGAGGCGAAAATGCACTGCAAATTGAAAACAAGGCCAATATTGAAATGTTGAAAATCTCTGAATGGGTCCAAGGTAAATAAACTATCTTTCAACATAAATAAAACTCAGGTAACGCTAGTGCCTAGAAAAAAGCCAAAAAAAAAACACAGATTTTAAGCATATATCTCAACAATAACAAAATAAAACGGACTAATTTAATGAAATATTTGGAGATATTAATCGACAGCAGGTTCAGATTCAATAGTCGTATACAACATATAGCTGAAAAGTCTACGAAATTTATACACGTCTTGTCAAAGTCAGCTAAAATTAATTGGGGATTGCGTTCCGATGTAGTGAGTATCATTTACAAAGGAGCAATACTTCCATTACTCTCATATGGAGTTCCTGTTTGGGTAGATGCCTTAAATACAAAGTATAAAGGCAACAACTGAAACGAGTACAGAGGGTAGTAAATATTAAAGTTATGTCACATGAAGCATTATGCATTCTAGCTGGAAAGACTCCAATTAATATTAAACTTTCGGAAATTACAAATTGTTACAGTATAATTAAAGGACGAATTAAACACATGACAGATATCACTGAAATTGACTCTACAAAGCAATACAAGAATTGCCCTCACCCAACTGAAAACATAATAATGCAAGACAAAAACGAAGAAGTACAGTATACGGTCCAGATGTACACATACGGCAGCAAAATAGAGTCGGGTGTTAGGTCTGAAATAGTTACATATATCAACTCCGAATTAACTCACCAACTGAGGTTCAAATTATATTATAGATGCTCGAACAATTAGGCTGAGCAAGTTGCAGTACTGAAGGCCCTTGAGAAGTTACAAGACATAGACAATATACATGAAAAATGTGCCGTAATACACACTTACAGTAAAATAACCTTGGATCTTTTACGAAACAACGGCAAGCACAATACATTGATAGAAGAAATACGAAGTATTGTGCGATATCTTCAGCAAGAAAACTGGATCAAGGCTCATGTTAATGAGGGAAACGAACTTGCAAACCATCTGGCCAAACAAGCTGCAAACAACCTGGACTTAGAAGTGGTTTACCATAGAACACCTATCTATACAATCAAACAAGACCTGGGGGAGGAAAACATTCGATTGCAGGAGAGCGAGTGGGAAAGCGCTACAAACGGAAATGAAATGAAATGGCGTATGGCTTTTAGTGCCGGGAGTGTCCGTAGAGATGTTCGGCTCGCCAGGTGCAGGTCTTTTGATTTGACTTCCGAAGGTGACCTGCGAGTCGTGAAGAGGACTAGATGATGATGAAGACGACATATACACCCAGTCCCCGTGCCAGCGAAATTAACCAATGATGCTTAAAATTCTCGACTCTGCCGAGAATCGAACCCGGGACCCCTGTGACCAAAGGCCAAAACGCTAACCATGTAGCCATGGAGAATTTCATAATGTACGGAGTAGATTGAAAATTAAATTAAACCTAAGTCATAATATGACAGCTATGACAACAGGCCACGGAAAATCTGGTGAATAATGTTTTAGGTTCAAAATAACAAATGACCCTACATGTGTGTGCGGTGAAACAAATAATCAGACAGTTGACCATATTCTTTGGGAGTGTAAATTGCTCAAATTCGAGAGAGATGAACTTTGTAGGAGTGTTATAAAGTCAGTGGGCCACTGGCCAGTGGAGGAATACGAACTCGTGGACAAACACTTAAAGGATTTTTATAAATTTGTAAATTAAATAAATTTTGACACCTTACAACGAGATAACAGTTAAGTCATATGTAAATAATTGCATATACGGTGTTAATTAGTAGTGTCATTATGTATATACATACAAGCATGTAGTATTACTTTCTGTAATAGAGCATGCTGTTAATAAATTATTTAAAAAATGCATACATACATACATACATACATACATACATACATACATACATACATACATACATACATACATACATACATCTTCATTGTAAAGTGTTTAGCTTCACCAGGTTTTTACTAATTCAGCGTTCGTAGCTTCCTTATTTGGAGCGTGGATATACGGTGGTTAGCGTGATTAGCTGCCACCTCCGGAGGTCCGGGTTCGATTCCCGGTTCTGCCACAAAATTTAAAAAGTGGTACGAGGGCTGGAACGGGGTCCACTCAGCCTAGGGAGGTCAACTGAGTAGAGATGGGTTCGATTCCCAACTCAGCCATCCTGGAATTGGTTTTCCGTGGTTTCCCACTTCTCCTCCAGGCGAATGCCGGGATGGTACCTAACTTAAGGCCACGGCCGCTTCCTTCCCTCATCCTTGCCTATCCCTTCCAATCTTCCCATCCCTCCACAAGGCCCCTGTTCAGCTTAGCAGGTGAGGCCGCCTGGGCGAGGTACTGGTCATTCTCCCCAGTTGTATCCCCCGACCAAGAGTCTGAAGCTCCAGGACACTGCCCTTGAGGCGGTAGAGGTGGGATCCCTCGCCGAGTCCGAGGGAAAAGCCGAACCTGGAGGGTAAACAGATGTTGATGATGATGATGATGTTCATGTCCAACTCGTAATTGCACTAGAACGACATTCTTTGTTCTGTGCCTTTTGGCAGTCCCAATAAGTGCTATCAATTAATTAGAACACTACTTTTTGCATAAATATGGCCATGAAACAGGAGTTTTACTCCTCTATCGTCTGAGCGAATAATTTGAGCATCCATGTTCCACATGTAAGGGTGTGTAGCAACACAATCCATTGTCAGTTCTGGTCTTGGCATTCTTCGTGATTTTTAATTCGATTTTTTCGGGTATTTTGATTAGGGCTATTTATTGTCTGCTTCGGTAGATTAAACTCGGGGAAATGGGCGAGTTGGCAGTGCGCGTAGAGGCGCGCGGCTGTGAGCTTGCATCCGGGAGATAGTAGGTTCGAATCCCACAATCGGCAGCCCTGAAAATGGTTTTCCGTGGTTTTCCATTTTCACACCAGGCAAATGCTGGGGCTGTACCTTAATTAAGGCCACGGCCGCTTCCTTCCAACTCCTAGGCCTTTACTATCCCATCGTCGCTATAAGACCTATCTGTGTCGGTGCGACGTAAAGCCCCTAGCAAAAAAAAAAAAAAAAACTCGGAGAATAAGTGGGAACCCTTTCGTTTCCTTGTTTATTTCTTTGTAGACATTCATAATCATTTTTATTTATGTATGAGCATCGTTTATTCCTTTACAAAATTTTATATATATTCTGTGTTTCCTTTCTTTATTCGCTTATGTGAAAGATGTTTATAATTACATTTTATTATAAACAATTTTTTTCACTTTAAGTGTTTATCACAATATTTTAGTTCTTTAGTAATACTTTATAAACTTGTTATATATTTTTAAACGTTTATATTAATATGTAGTTCTTTGTGAACGTTTACAGATTCTTCTTATTACTTCATAAACGGTTATAAACATCCTTTCCTTCTCCGTAAACATTTACAAATATATTTTATTCGTATCTACTGTCAAAAATACTCTTGCATTCGTCGTATTTAGCAACTTAAAAATTAGTTTTTTATTTTTATTTTTAGTGGCTTTACGTCGCACCGACACAGATAGGTCTTAGGGCGACGATAGAAGAAAGGGGCTAGGAGTGGGAAGGAAGCGGCCGTGGCCTTAATTAAGGTACAGCCCCATTTTTGCCTGGTGTGAAAATGGGAAACCACGGGAAACCATTTTCAGGGCTGCCGACAGTGGGGTTCGAATCTACTACCTCCCGAATACTGGATACTGGCCGCACTTAAGCGACTGCAGCTATCGAGATCGGTGAGTTTATTCTTAAAAGTGAATTAAAACATGTTCATTCCGAAATATAAACTGTTAAATTCACTCCTCAAACTACACTTCCATTAATAAATCGTATAAAGAAGGAGACTTTTTTGGAGCCAATGATATAACCAAAGTGCCAGTATCGATCAAATCATCTTCAGGAATAAATATAAATAAAATGAAATGATGATGAAGATGACACATGCACCAAGCCTCCGTGCCAGCGGAATTAACCAATTATAGTTAAAATTCCAGACCCTGCCGGGAATCGAAGCCGGGATCTCAATGACCAAAGGCCAGCATGCTTTGGAGCCGGACATATGGGAGATAACCGTCACGCTTCTCATCATCAATCTCTATAGCCTGCTGAACGTTCTGTTCAAATGGAATGATTGGTCAAGAATTACAGCTTTCCGCCAAAGAATGAATATCTTTATAGACCTTCAGTTCCGCCTTTTCTAAAGCTGGTGCAATGCAAGACCGAACAGTATGTCTTCCGTTGAATCAATGATAAATCTACAGATTTAATTACAGTTAAGTTTTCCTTATTTCCTCTGAATTAATTATTGGTAACGCATATACTATGGCATGGCACACTTAAAATGCCATGACATTTCTCACCTTTCGACTGCACTGGCGGCGTTAAATTTTTCTCCCGACATTGAAATTTGATTTCAGTCTCTTTCACCATAAACTACCATTATTTCGTTATGGGCATTTATAAAAACCAAACCAAACCCCATGGCTCAAAAGCCCCGAAGGGCCTTGGCCTATCAAGCGACCACTGCTCAGTCCGAAGGCCTGCAGATTAAGAGGTGTCATGTGATTAGCACGACGAATCCTCTCGGCCGTTATTCTTGGCTTTCTAGACCGGGGCCGCTACCTCACCTTCAGGTAGCTCCTCAATTGTAATGACGTAGGCTAAGTGGACTTCGAACCAGCCCTCAGATCCAGGTAAAAATCGCTGACCTGGCCGGGAATCGAACCCGGGGCCTCCGGATAAGAGGCAGGCACAATACCCCTACAACATGGGGCCGGACTACGGGCATTTATGGTCGTATTTTATCTTAGCTCTTATGATTTCTTTCCTTGTTAATCCGTTTACCCTCGAGGGTTGGTTCTTTACTCGGACTCGACGAGGGATCCCACCTCTGGCGCCTCAAGGGTAGTGTTCTGTGGGGTGAGACTTCGGGTCGGGGATGAAACTGGGAAGGAGGGCCAGTACCTCGCCGAGGCGGCCTCATCTGCTATGCTGAATAGGGGCCTTGTGGTGGGGGGAGATCGGAAAGGATAGACAACAAAGAGGGAAAGAAGCGGCCGTGGCCTTTAGTTAGGTACCATCCCGGCATTTGCCTGGAGAAGAACTGGGAAACCCGGGAAAAACACTTCGAGGATGGCTGAGAGGGAAATCGATCCGCATCCCTCCCTCTACTCAGTTGATCTCCCGAGGTTGAGTGGACCCCGTTCCAGTCCTCGTACACTTTTCAAATTTATTGGCATAGCCGGGAATCGAACCCTGGCCTCCGGGGGTGGCAGCTAATCACTCTAATCACTATACAACAGAGGCGGACTCTTATGATCTAATATTTTTTTATTATTATACATTATGTTCAACTGACTGCGAAAGGCTTTTCGACATTCCTACGGTTAGGTAGCTGATACTGGGAAACATGAATTATTACCAATCAGTTGTAGACAAAGAGGAACACAGGCATTTTTGAATATAGCTTTCGACAAGGTAATTGATTCAGTGATTGGTTAGGCGGTTGCCTGGTTGATTGGTTTGTTTGTTGCCTAAAATGTTTGGTTAGGAGGCTTCCTCTATTATTGATCTCGAAGTGGTAGTGGTAATGTTTTGAATACGTGCAGGAGGAATTGTGAATATGCAAGCTAAACATGTATACAACGAATACTTTTTTAAAACTCGACATTTACGAGATATCAAGAAATGTGAGGTGTGAACATATTACAATGATATATTATTCTTTAGACTGGAGGTTAGGGCTGTTTTTATTGTAATGCTGTGGATGGACATCGAATTAAATGTTTTAATTAAATATCGTATTTTGTAATAGAATAAAAAGCTATTAGAAACACTGATTCATATCTTCTGGTGCCATTAGCTTAAAAGACAAGGAAATTGGGATTATGCTACACAAAATTAAAAGCTTTTGGCATCACAAGAATATGTAAAGTGTCACCCCAAAGTGTGTGAAAAATTAAAAACAGGATCAAGCCGATTGGCGTAATTACTCCTGCAGAACGCACCGACACAGACCTGGTGAATATGTGAAGGATATTATATAATATTCAAGGAAAATAACGATCGTGGGTGTGATTTTCGAGAAAGGAATAGTCCGACTTCATTATTAAAGGTACAGTACGGAAGGAACAGCATCTTTAAACATTGGAGACATGTTTAAATCTCCACGCAAAGGTGTAGTTTCCTGTGACACGCAGTGAAACTTGTAATGGGACATATCCGGCAAAATAGTCCGGCTCCATGGCTAAATGGTTAGCGTGCTGGCCTTTGGTCACAGGGGTCCCGGGTTCGATTCCCGGCAGGGTCGGGAATTTTTTCCATCATTGGTTAATTTCGCCGGCACGGGGGGCTGGGTGTGTGTGCCGTCTTCATCATCATTTCATCCTCATCATGACGCGCAGGTCGCCTACGGGAGTCAAATCAAAAGACCTGCACTTGGCGAGCCGAACTTGTCCTCGGACACTCCCAGCACTAAAAGCCATACGCCATTTCATTTCTAGCAAAATAGAAGCAAGTTGTTAGACTGGACCAGTAACAGCCCAGATCTTAACCCTTTTGAAGATATGCGGCAGCTCTTGCGAGAGAACATTAGTGAAGATAAGTTTACAACTGAACACCAGTTCATAGAAAGTTTTATAAATGTGTGCCCCTCCCCCCCCCCCCCCCAAAGGGTCTATTGTTATTTGGGGTAATCCAAGCTCGAGCTCAATCGAGGCTCAATCAATGCCGAGGATGGGTGAGCAAAATATTCCGTGAAGTTTGGTTACTCTGAAGATGTTGAGTTGACAATATTATTTGTGCTCCTTAGATTTAAAATGGGCCTGTGGTAGTTAGAAAGTTAGATGTAGTTCTTAAGCGATGACTACAGTACTCATTGAAATATAAGAAAGTAGCTAGGTAACAATGTAGAATACATGAAAGAGAAAAGGCTGTTGATTGACATGGAAGAGGGGTCTAGTACGGATATCATAATATATTTTATGAATACATTAAAAGAACTGTTGTATGTGGGAACGAGATACATGAATTGATCATTTTTTTTTTGCTAGGGGCTTTACGTCGCACCGACACAGATAGGTCTTATGGCGACGATGGGATAGGAAAGGCCTAGGAGTTGGAAGGAAGCGGCCGTGGCCTTAATTAAGGTACAGCCCCAGCATTTGCCTGGTGTGAAAATGGGAAACCACGGAAAACCATTTTCAGGGCTGCCGTTAGTGGGATTCGAACCTACTATCTCCCGGATGCAAGCTCACAGCCGCGCGCCTCTGCACGCACGGCCAACTCGCCCGGTTTGATCATATTTATACCTTCAGAGTGATTAGGCATCTTGGGATGAACCGCAATGCCTGGCATGTTTCACCTATAACGCTCTTGTATCAGTCGTTGACGGGTTAATGTTTCAACATTATTTTGCTGAAAGCACGTCTCCACAAGCACTTTAGCAGAATGATTTCCAGTTAAATCCAATATATATCTTCACCTTCCAAATTGTAGGTAAGGCTAACATAAATATAATAATGACCAGCACGAAGTAAAATTCGTTGAATGGTCTTCATACTCTATGACTTTGAGTCAGCCTACCATTTTGGCGGCCTGCATCATCGAGAGTAATGCCATCTACCGAGTAAGAGTGGCAGTAGAAAAGACAGCGCACACCTCAACTGTTTATCAGTCAATGTAATGTTATTGTTTCGGAGTTATGCACCTACCTGAGTGTAATGTAAGGAGTTGTGAGAAGACCACAGCTTTGCCAACCTGCAGACTTGAAGCCGAGCTACGAGGGGGCCAGAAGATCATATGCCCACAAATTAAGTTAATTTTCTCCGTTATATCATGAGTAGGAAAAAAGTGTAGGCTACTGGTCACAAATGATTAAAACTTCAGAGACGTTTTACAAAAGTCTAAAACTGTTATTATTATTTTACTGATATAATTTGATTATTATTGTAATTGACTTATTTTAGACACAGTCACTATGCAGCCTCCTGTCATGGCAAACTGTACTATACATTCATATTATACAACAACAGCGCCTTAATTTCCTTTTTATTCTGTACGCACAGTGGTTCACCAGCACCTCACACAGAAATACGCAACCCATCTAACACTGCTAGTCATTAAAGGTGACATTCCTCTGCTTGCTACCTACATGCCAGCAAAGCAAATCGAGCCAACCTCACACGGGTAAAACCCACTGTTTACTGAATGTTATATTATCATACAAGTCCCATATATACAGTATATAGAGTATAAATGGTTCTTTAAAAGAAGCACGGACCAACGCACAGCCACCTCGGCAGCTCAAGCTTACCTTGAGGGCAAATCTCTTTCACAACTCAGCCATCATCCCCGGTATGGTACCTCTTGCACCCACTAACAAGCCATAAATAGTGATGGAGTTGACGTGGTATTTGTCCTTGACGTAATTGCATAGAGCGTAAATTGACAAAAGAATCGGCAAACGACGGCAACACGTATCTAACTGCGTGGGTAATGTATATATTCAAAATGTGCACCATCACCTCTCACACAGTGTTCATAACAGTCCTGTAGATCATCGAACATGTTGATCAATACAGAATGCCGCAAGGACCCAACAAATGACTCTATTTACCTCGTAATTCGGGAACATTCCTAGGCGGGTCATCTGACCGGAAAACGGATTACTTCAGCATGCACTTATGTAAGCATCTGGGGGTGGGAGATCCGTGGAGTAGGAAAGGTATGGTGATTCCGTACTACGGGAAATTAAGCGATCTCCAAACTGCTGCTGCAGAAAGGCATAGTGTGGGCTGGTTTCTGGTTACATGCAGTAATGTTTGATGTTCAGAGATGTTTTTAATTTTAGTAGGTCTACTGTTTGTTTTACCGCGTACCATCAGTGGGTGGAATGTGCAAAGTGCTCGGTTATGACAGATCGGAAATACTGTAAACGCTGTGAAATAGGAATCAGAGAGATGTCACGCAAATTTAAAGCCGAAGTGAAAGAGGCATGCACGCAGGTTTCGTCATTGTGGATGAATCGGTAAGGTACTGCTAAGGTCTTTGAGATCTGAAACTGGAAAAGTGGTTCTAATCCTGCTCTATGCAGATTTCTTGTAGGTATCCACAGCTTTATTGTACAGTAGCTACGCACGGCAGAGTACCCCTTTGAGACGGTAGCACGGTGTTCTGTTAAGTATGCATGCTGATTGAACTCAATAGCTATTAAGGAAAGGTCAGAACACAAAACTTATTCGCTCCCTCGTGTAGCGGGAGAGAACGGAATCCGTTTTACTATTCTACAATCGTGACGCATTCCAAAGACAAATTCGTCGATATGTTACTCATCTATGGAGATATATGACATAAGTCATTACAGTGTCCACCTCCGTAGCGTAACGGTTAGTGTTGTTAGCTGCCGTCCTCGGGGGTCCCGGTTCGATTCCCGGTACTGCCAGAAACTTAAGAATGGCAGGAGGGCTGGTATGTGGTTGAAATGGTACATGCAGCTCACATCCATTGGGGGTGTGCCTGGAAAGAGCTGCACCACCTCGGGATGAGGATACGAGTTTACTCTTTTTAGTCATTACAGTTACACTACCGCTCATTAATTTCAATACACCCAATATATAACATTTGGTTATCTGTAGATAAGGTCTAATACCGTGGCTACGGTTGAGGAAGCAAAGGAATAGTACAACAGTTGTACACATGTCATGATTTTTGTTTATGGTTATCGAGATACAATAGTATCCAACAAACAACGTTGTGTACATAAACGTTATGTACCTATCAGATATGTTTGTTTAACTATTTGCCAACAGACGCCGCATTTGATGCGCTTGTGTTGTTCTCTGTAGTGATGTGATATCTACAGCGGACGGCAAGCATTGCTACGATACATAACATGTGGTTCCTGCATGTCAGTTCCTTCGTGGCAGTTGAAATGTGCACATCGCTAGTATGGCTCCACGAGTGGAGATATCCATAGAAAAACGTGCTGCAATTGTAGCACTTAGCCAAGCAGGTTTATCTATTCGCCAAATTTCGAAACAGTGTAGTGTGTCTATAAGGGGAGTGCAATACACCCTTCACCGCCAGAAGACAACAGGTAGCAATAAGGACATACCACGACCAGGACGACCCCGTAAAACAACTAAAAGTGATGATAAATCTATTAGAATTACCAGTAAAAGAAATAGATTCAAAACAGCGCCCCAAATTCGTGCAGAATTGGTAGAAATGAACACGACCACAATATCTGTTGCAACAGTAAAAAGGAGACTGATAGAAGCCTGCTTGGAAGGATGTGTCACAGCAAGAAAACCCCTTCTAAGGCCCAGAAATAAACAGAAGAGACTTGAATGGGCTAGAAAACATCGTAATTGGACATCGGAAGAGTGGACGAAGGTGTTTTTTCACCGATGAATCGAAGTTCGAGATTTTTGGAACCAGAAGGAGAATATTTGTTCGCCGATTTGTAGGGGAAAGGGTAGCCCAGCAGTGTGTTCTACCTACAGTTAAACACGGTGGAGGTTCTATTATGGTTTGGGGATGTTTTGCTGGAGATAGAGTTGGCGACATTGTGAAAATAGAAGGATGTATGGATCAGAAGCAGTACCACCGCATACTTCAGTATCATGCAATACCAAGTGGATTGCGCTTAATCGGGAAAGGGTTTACCTTACAACAGGATAATGACCCAAAACATCGGTCGGCATACTGTACGAACTACATTGCATCAAAGGAAAAACAGAAAGTACTGAAATATAAGGTATGGCCGTCCCAAAGCCCCGATTGTAATCCCATTGAAATTGTCTGGGGTGAAGTGGACAGACGTATCAGGGAAGTTAATATATCCAGCAAGGAACACCTCTGGAGTATTGTTAAGGATGTGTGGAATCATATACATTCACGATACCTACAAAACTGATGGACGCATGCCTCGAGTTTGTGAGGCAGTCATTAAATCCAAAGGAGGATACTTTGATGAAAGTAAAATATAATGATTGTGATTGTATTAAATATGTGTACGTTAATATAAATATCTTTTGTGAGAAATAACGTTTGATTTGTGTTGTAAATCTGAAATACCAGGGTGTATTGAAATTAATGAGCGGTAGTGTATAACGCATGTACCACTAGCAATTTCCTAGGAGAAGAAATCCGGAGCTTTCAGCGATGTTTGTGTTCAGCTGGCTTGGAAGGAAACCTCCTATTACAGATACTCGACTGGTCATAATCAAGAAGTCATATATTAAACGAGTATTACCTAACAATGTATTTCGTCTGTACCATCTGCAATAACATCAGGAGTTTCGCGGTTTGACTTGCATTTTTAGGGAATATTTCGTCAATGGATTACGCAATGGAATACTTAATTACACAAAATGCACAGTGATGCAGCCTTTTTATCAATAGTCCTCTTGTTTGGATGGATCACGCTACGTAAGATACAACTACAGATAAATCTTTTCTTTCTCTCTCTCTTGAATTTGCTTTACGTCACATCGACACAGTTATGTCTTATGTTGACGATAGGAAAGTGGACGAAGTGGGAAGGAAGCGGGCGTCCCATTTTTATTAAAGGTACATTCCTAGCATTAGCTTCGTGTGAAAATGAGAAACCACTGAAAACCATCTTCAGAGCTGCTGACAGTGGGGTTCGAACACACTATCTCCCGGATGAAAGCTCACAGCTGCGCCTTCTACCATACGGCCAAATGGGCTTTTTCGGGGTCAAATAAAATTCCTAGGAAATGAGCAGGTATGTGACCATATCATTTTCACAGTACTAGAGAGTGAAATAAATACTGTCTGGGGTTTGCACCAGCATATCCACGGACAGATTTTTTACTATACAGGTGCGTGTTTTTGCCGTATCAGTCAGTAGGAAGCATGCAGTCTGTACGGCGCCTGTCCACAGGATTAGGCTTCCTATTCTAACGTGAGTGTTATTCGTAGCTGTGATCGTTTCAAGCATTCACTATAGTTTTTATCATTGATTTGTCAATGGCGCTGACCGTTATCCGTATTGTCGAGCTAAAATCCAAACATATCGATGTAATAATCATGTATAGTGCACCCATTCGATCTAACCTGATTGCAATAAGATATTAATTATAGTAAATATCATATATGAGTTTGCCAGTACAGTAGATTTCAGTTCCAATACAGCGGAATATCTTCAAAGACCTCCGGAGTCGCCCACTAAGCGACTCAAGTTGTTTAAAGTCATGCTCTGTTTTGATCATAAAGCCATTATCTCCGCAAAGAAAGCTTGTTACATTCGCTGCAGATGTTCGAGAAAGTTTGGGGAAACAACGCACAAACGTGGGAATATTCCACTAAAAAGTAGACAAAAAACCTGAAGTTAGACAAGGAAGGAAGGTCCAAACCGCCTACCCGAAACCCCTTAATTTGCCTTGGAATCGTCCAGACAGAGGAACATCGAAGACCTCTCAGCCAATGAAGCTTCACCATTTATACAATTTTAAAAGTAGCGGTCTGTAATATTCAGTAAATCTGTGATATTCGACATTAGTTATAGAATATTTTGTGTGAGCAGTGCACTAGATTACAATAAAAAAAATTAGGAGCAAGTGACTATGTTAAATGTGTAACAGATAATTAATGAAAATGCGTAGTACCGAAAGAGATGTTACAGGTTGCCGCCATATCTTGACTACGTCATCAAGTCCGCGAAGCAAAATATCTCTACCCAAGCCATCAGAGTTATTTAAAATCTAACGATCGATTCTGGAGCCAAGACATCTCAATCGAAACGCAGTGATTTTATGAATTACGCAAGATGGAAGGTGAAGTGATACGACTTTTGGTGTGGAAAAGTAATGCTCTGAGCAGCTAAAATCCCCGTAGATTGTATGGATATACTTATGCCAGAACTCAAAGGAAGCTAGGAGACGAGCAGCTCTTGTCAAATCAGTCGTGTTCCGAACAGTCAACGGGTAAGACGTGAGTGTTGTGATCGCTCTACACTAAGTGAATAGTTGCATTACACTTAGAAATATTCGGAATGTATAATCACGGTACGATGTCCAATAGGTTTATCTTTGAGACGGCACAGCCGATTTCACATTAATGACTTCTGATATAAGGGAAGATTTCAAGGAACAATAACTATATTATGATAAAAATGGAGATGTTATGAGAGAAAATGACACTTGAAAATCGTATTTCAGTCTTCAGCCATTTTCATCATCTCTAATCACAAACAGTTTCACATGTGAACGGAACACAGGTTTCAATGTCAACCAGCCAGTAATTAAGAAGTACTTTCGCTTTCATTCATTTGTAGAAGGCATTAGCCGAGGGTTGTCAACAAAAACAGTGCACCTGTTTCTGACGTGGTCATTGGAGTATAGGAGCCGGCAGAACGGAGTATCCAGCACGGGCTAACGACCTTACACAAATAAAGACTTCATGATGCGACCTAGGACCTAGGGGGAACTTTTCATTCCCCTCCCCTTAGGGGAGGGGCGGGCCGCTTAAAGGTGACGCCTTCTCTCTGGCCAGGAGATGCGGCGGGGTTCTGTGATTTTATGGAGTTCGGAGAGGTGATATGGGGATTTGTTTCCGTGAAGGAGCTGGGAGGAGGTTTCGACCTCTTGGTTAATTTCTTTATTGAATTTTCAATTTGTAGAATAGATTTTTACATGATTTATTATAATGTTATGGTTTTGGTGGTACAATAGTTGTCTTGCTGCTTGTCCATTTGTTCCTTTTGTGCTGAGAGATGTGGATGAAATGGATGGGACCTCTGGGCTATGGAGATAAGATTAAAGGGATGATGTGCGAGGTGTGTAGGTTAGAAGAGAGTTCCAGCATAGGGTTGCAATATAAGAAAGTGAAGGGTTGCTGTGATATTGGAGATGGAGGTGGATAGAAGGCGAAGTAGGCCTAGTATCGGGAGGGGTGGTTGGAAGAAGCTAGTTTGGGGAGCGGGTGGACAAACGAATTGCGGGGGTGGGACGGCTGGAGGGGCTGACCGGGGTCGACGGTGGAAATTGTTGGGAGGGGAGCGAACGGTTGGGGGTGGAGAGCGAGAATGCTCCACTCTGCAGTGCTGTCTGTAGATGCGGCCGCCTGTGCTAATCAGTTGTTGAACATTATCTGCGGTGAGAAGTTGTAGCCGCACCATGTACGTGGGGCCGTTGGCGTTGTGGATTCGAGACACGCGACGGGCGGGGACGCCTGCTGCTTGGAGTTCGCGTAGGATGTCCCTTTCTGAGATGGAAGGTTCGATGCCACGAAGAACACAGCTAGATAGGGCGTGATATGATGGTGAAGGCTGCTGAGGCCATGATGGTGTGGCGGAGTCTGCGACTGTGTCTCCTTGTGAGGCTGGTAGTGGCGATGGCTGTGCTGCGGTGGTTGAATCCATGGAGTTGGCAGGGAGTTGCTGGGGACTAGGTTGTGTGAAAATCGAAGAAGTTGTGATGGATGATGACATTATAGGCGAAGGGTGGCTATTCGTGGTAGTTATGACGGAAATATAGGACGCAGTATAGGCCGAAGTGGTGATGGTAGTGGTGGTAGTAGTTGTGGAGAAAATAGAGGTGGGGCGATGAGGGCTGCTGGGTTATTCGGGGTTGAAGTTCGATGATGGTGGGAATAGTAGATGGGTTAACGGAGAGCTGGTCTAGGATGTAGGCAGGAGTAGGCACCACTTCGTAGAGTCTGTTGTTGAGGGTCGCGCTGCTGGTTTGGAGGCTTAACGTTTCGTCTTCGCTGCGTAGGTATACCAGAATCTGCGTTGATGGTAAGGAAGTGGAGCCATCCAGGAGCCTGAAAACATCGTGGACTGGGACGCCGGTGCTGCGAAGTTCGGTGGGAATGTCATTTTCAGAGAGGGCGATGTCCACACCTGTAATGAGGCAGGTATACATGTCGCTGGGGAGGCCGACTGCCAACTAGGCGTCAGCCTTATATGCTTTGTTGAGGTCGGATAGGTAGGGAATTAGAGATGTGAGCCACCCGGCCGAGCAAAAAGACTTGGAGATGCTGCGCTGGAGTTAACTTGTCCGTATCGGTGTGTGTCTTTATGAGGCGACATTCCTCGAAGCAGGTAGAAGAAACTCAGAATTGCGGTATTTGTTAAAAGGTACGGGAAGACAGTTGACACCAACTTAACGCAGAAAGTAAACACTCGCGTTAATCACATGAGAGTCGATAGGGGTGATGAGTTTTTAGCTAAACAAGTTAAAATATACGAGGGCAGATCAGAAAATAAGTTGCACTTCCCAGTTATGGCCATTTATTACACCACCTATACAACAGCAACAGGACTATAACGACATTCACTGTAACGTCACTTTTTCACATAGTTTCCAAGAGACTCCAATAATTTCTGCGAAAGCACAATCAACTTGTCGATGCCGGATGCATAGAAATTTCCTCCAGCGTTCTACAACCACTCAGAGACAGCGCCCTTCACCTCCTCATCGGTCTGGAAACGTCGACCACCGAGCTCCGTTTTGAGCTTACCGAACAGATGAAAGTCACATGGCGCTATGTCGAGACTGTAGGGTGGATGTTGCCAGACCTCCCACTTGAAACGCTGCAGCAGTTCTCTCGTTTGTCCGGCCTTGTGAGCTGTTGCGTTATCGTGCAACAAAATCACACCGGCGCTCAATTTCCCCCGGCGCTTCTCTTTAATCGCTTTGCGCAACCGGTGCAACGTTTTACAATACGACGCCGCGTTGATCGTCGCTCCTTTCGGCATGAATTCCACGTGCTGCAAACCCTCCATGTCAAAGAACACTGTCGCCATGACCTCACCGGCTGAAGGTTGAACCTTGGCCTTCTTTCGTTGTGGTGATGAGGGGAGCACCCATTCCATTGATGTTCGCTTCGTTTCGGAGGTGAAGTGGTGGACCCACGTTTCGTCGCCTGTGACGATTCGCCGCAGAAACCCGTCGCTGTCTGCAGCATAGTATTGCAAAAATGCCAGGGAGGATTGGAAACGTTGTCCCTTGTGCTCATCGGTGAGGAGACGTGGGACCCATCTTAGCCACAGCTTACGATATCCAAGGTCCCCGTGAACAATGACGAACACACTGCCATTCGACACGTTCAGCTGCGACGCGATTTCTCTCAGTTTAATGCGCCGGTTCTGTATAATGATCGCATTCACTCTGTTGACCTTTGCACGGGTCCTTGACTTTGCGGGTCTGCCTTCGCGAAGGTTGTCCGTGATATCCGTGCGTCCGGATTCGAATTGCTGACACCACTTTACGATACCTTGCCGGGAAATGGCCCTCTCCCCATACTCAGCACTAATTTCACGATGAATATCCGTGCAATTCTTCCTTTTGGCCCATAGGAATCGGATTGTCGCACGCACCTCATATTTGGAGTGAACGTCCAGTTGACGCGCCATTGCATTTGGCCGCTATTTACACAATACTAGACGAGACACCACAGCGACCTGCCTAACAGACGTGTGGGCTGTGTCTGCCCCTTTCTCCGCTGTGCCGACGTTTGCGACACACAGCGCGCTGCTGCGGCGCGTTAGTGCAACTAACCTTTTGATCCGCCTACGTAAGTGTGTAAATATTATATGTTGTAGGATGTGTGATAGATTTAAGGCTTCAAGATTATAACCGTGTGTAGAATTAAGTTAAGCAAGGACATGTGTGGATACGGCAAGAATATGGAAATGTCCATTATTGAAGTCAACATGTTTTAATTCACCGACGACGGACGCTAGTGGACCATGGGTTGAACGAGACTGCATCAGTGTGAGTACGTCATAATTAATAAAATCTGAGATGCAGTTTACTATAAATGTATATTATTATTACGTGAGTTGTCAGTACTAATGATTAATCAGTACTTTATTTTGTGCAGTTGGAGCGCAGTCCATAACTTCGCATATTTTCTTTATTCACCCACAGTTATAATTATTACTCTTTTATATTCATAGTAATAGCACTAATTTGGACGTCAATATAAGCGCTTGCATTTAACTCTAAATTAGGTGCCGTAGTGTTTTTTTGACATACATGTAGTGTTGATAAACGTTTGATTTTCATTTCATGGTAAAATTTGATGTGTAAATTAACTAGTCTAGTCGCGTCATGGAAGAGAATAATAATATTTATATGTGTCAAATACGAACTTTTTTTGATTGTATTTTTCTAGAGATCATTTAAACGATGTAGACAGGTAACTGTAGCTTAGTGTTAGTTATGGTAATTTTGATCACCGATATAGTCATGGTAATATTGATGATTATTCAGATGCGCCTTTATTTAAGAAAAGATCCGTGATAACCAATTGGACATTTGTAAAAGTTACGAAAAGGAGTTATTTAATGTGCTTAAAGTGCGATGTTGAGTGACGAGGTTTATGGAGTATGAAAGAGGTCTATATCAGTAGATTTATCGAGTGTCATAAGGAAGTATTTTTAAGGGAAATAAGAGAGGACAGGGAGAAATTTATATGTCAGAGCGTGAGCTGATGAGAATTGAATGCCAGCCGAGGAGTTTATGAGAATAAAATGCCGGTGGTTTAGCCGATGGAAACAATACCATTATATGCGAGGACGAATGAATTCGTATGCCAGCTGAAAAGCTGAGGGAAATAGTGTCAGGTTAATGCTCACAGACAAATATAAGGACCGTAGGACAGATTAAGAGAACCAGTGTGACGCAACATCGCAAGTTAATGTAATTACACACCTAAGCCGTTAGAGATTATTCACGGTAATATTATCGAGTTATCCCGAACACCCACTTGACTTACCAGGATATTAGAGATAGGATATTTTTATCATGACATTGCTTTTTAGTTTGTTATCAGTTGAGATTTTGTTGACAGCGCCTGTTCACATTTTTGTCATGTCGTCAGTAAATGTATTTGATTTTTGATTGGTAACGTTATTTATTGTATTACTGCTAACCCCGAGAAATAGCCATGAAATAACACTTATAGTCATGGCAAGTACTAATTTCAGTGATTTGCAACCCATGGACACTGAAATTAACAAGATTAGTCAGATTATACATTTATACAATCCGGTACTATAGTTTTTGTACAGTCGTGTATGCGAATAAACTGCGTGCAGATAAATTAGAGTAGAGTTAGAGGTAGGATGTCTTTTATTTCAGCTATATTTTTTATTGTTTCACTTAGTTAGTGTAGATGATATTTGACTGTGACTCCAGTGTAGTGTAGTTTACTTTCTTTCTTTCTTTCTTTCTTTCTTTTTTGAGTGGGAGAGTTACCCTACAGTATGTCATTTAATGTAGGAAAGTAGACGGCTCGCGTAAAGCACGGTAAACAACGTCTTAGATTTATGGATGTCACTCTTCCAAGAACCACAATAAATACTTGTGTTACTGAACAGAAAATTTGTGAATTAATTCATATAAACAACATTTTATGTCAGTTAACAGATACCATTTACAGCCGTTCAGTAACCGATGGCTAAAATTAAAATATAAATTGTAATTTTACATGAGGATTTTACACAGTGATGTCAATGTTTATTTGAAAGTGATGTTTGAGATAAGGAAAAGTAATCATAAATGGAGAAATGACTCCGTCATTCTTTGAATGTTCTGAGCTATTAAGATTTTAGCATCCATATTGTAACAGGTCATGGTTTATTTCAGTGGCTAATTTACTACTATTGTCAGTGACACATAATTTATTTTTATTGTATCAATATATTTAAACTTTGTTTGCTTGTAAGTCATATCAGATAAGTAGTAATCATCAAGCTGGTGTAAAATCAGTCTATGAGAATCCAAGTCTTGGAAAATTAATTAGCACAGTTAATAATTTTGGTTTGTGAGTTTTCATGTAAGCCTTGAGGAGGTTATATGTTGGAACAATTCGATTACATTTCCATGATTTATTTACTTAGCCTTACTGTTACTTATATAGCCACTTTTATTTTACTGTCTTTTATTGTATTTGTGGGTGAGGTAATGTTAAATTTTATTAATAAATGCATTATTATATAAATATGAGGACCGTAGGACTGTGTCGAAGTCTTATTTATTTAGTAGCATAGTTTAGTATTCACTTTGGTTTATCCCTAGAATTGCACTCTAAGACGACCTTGAACTGATCGTCCCTGCAGAGAGAATCTCCATTTGCGGTAAGTATTTTATTTGAAGTCGAGGCAAGACCCATTAGCAGTCACCGCAGCTCTACCAGTGCAATAGGAACAGGGTTGGATATTTCATGTTGTGTATATACTTAGGGTTGCATACAATTAAATTATAAAAGACTGGTTGACCATTCTGTATTATTAATAAAATAATTCAATTAAACGTCCGGCTTCATCGATAAATGATTAGCATGCTGGCCTTCTGTACAATGGGTCCCGGGTTCAATCCCGACTGAGCCGGGGGTTTTGACTTTCATTAGTCGATTCCTCTGGCTCTGGGCATGGTGTTTGTGCCGTCTTCAGCATTAGAATTCATCTTACGTGGGTCCCCATCTTCACAGACTCACAGGTCGCTTATAGGGCGTCCGTTCGAATGATCTGCACCAGGTCTCTCAGAAGACCACAGGCCATTATTATTAAACTAAACAATAGCTAAGAATATACAGTACATTCTAGACAGGTACTACAACATGAAGAAAACTTTAACATATAAAATATCACTTCTAAGTACATTCCAGAAGGGAACTCGAGAAGCACATGGTTGTGCATATGAATGCATTACCATAACTTTCTTTGTGGGAAATTAGATAAACTCGGCGTAGAAGAGGTTCCCGATCTTTTAGGTATATAGTTTATGGAGGACAAGTCATTGGTCATTCCATAATAATTCTGTATCTCGAAGGTGTAGGAGACTATGTCACATTAACTAAATTTTACAGGAGAGTAGTTTGAAATCGTTTGACTTTGTTTTCATTTTTGCCTAATTATAGCGTTTTCGTAAAACAATTACCAGTTAACTCTTTGTACTTTATGTAGCATGGTCTTTTACATTTAATGTTGTGTGTCTCTTTGATTTTTTATGGACATTGTGTTGTATATCTCCAATGAACGTGTTGCATTGCATGGCATAGCGTTTCTTGGTATTTAAGAAAAAGCCAGGAACACATTATTCAACCAGAATTACATTTAAAATATATATTTAAACAGAGTATTACACACATTGCGAAATGACTTGCCGTAAGAACATAAATGTTATATCTGGTCCTAAACCTCGTCTATATCTTCTTCTGAATAGTATCATTTGATCGTATTACTTGTATGTTCTAAATGTATATAAAACTCATGGCAAAATGAAGGGGCATAGTGTAACAGTACTACTAAATCATTATATTTCTACTGGGAACTAGGTAGTCGGATATTTGAGAGTTGTTTCAAATCTACTGGAAATGGAAGGGTGGAATCTAATCTAGCCAACCTCTTGGTTCTCACTGAAAAATGAAAACCTACAACCTGTTTTCCAGTCATTGACCGGGTCAGGGACGTAATGAATGAAGCAGATATAGGCTATTAGTACGATGGGGTCGCCACTCCCAAAGTGATTATTAATGAATGATATATGCTATGAAATGATAATGGAGAGTGTTGCTGGAATGAAAGATGACATGGAAAACCGGAGTACCCGGTGAAAAACCTGTCCCACCTCCGCTTTGTCCAGCACAAATCTCACATGGAGTGACCGGGATTTGAACCACGGTATCCAGCGGTGAGGGGCCGACGCGCTGCCGTCTGAGCCACGGAGGCTTCTTGGTTCTCACTATCAAAATATATTTTTAAATACAGAGTTCACATAATATTTTCTTTCACTTGCTTTTGCACACAGTTTGATAGAAGACATTTCCGTTTGTCAATATCCCTCTTCCTGTAAATAAGGTGAGTGTTTGCAGAATCTTTTTCTTGACATACTGTAAGGTGAAACGTTTGAAATCTTGAAGTGTCATATTATGAACAGCGTATTTGCTGGAAGTTTATCTTACCAGTTATTGCCAGTCCCAGAGTGTTAAAATATTTGAATCACTTTCTTCCTTTTCCTCTCTATCAGGCCATGAACACTGTTAGCCTCCATATGGGTATGGCCTTTCCGAAGAATCTTATGAGTTACGTTCTGTTGAAATACCAATGCCTAATCGTTTAGGTCATGCTTGTAACCGTAGCAAATATTCTCTAATATAAGGACTGTAGAAAACAATAACTTACCCTATTGAGGCGGACTATTACTGCCTTGAAGTGACATTGTATTTTTACACTCATTAAAGTTTCGATCACCGAGCTCGATAGTTGCAGTCGCTTAAGTGCGACCAGTATCCAGTATTCGGGAGATCGTGGGTTCGAACCCCACTGTCGGCAGCCCTGAAGATGGTTTTCCGTGGTTTCCCACTTTCACACCAGGTAAATGCTGGGGCTGTACCTTAATTAAGGCCACGGCCGCTTCCTTCCCACTCCTAGCCCTTTCCTTTCCCATCATCGCCATAAGACCTATCTGTGTCGATGCGACGTAAAGCAAATAACAAAAAAAAAGTTTCGATCAGTTCTTCATAACTCCTAAAATACAGACACTGGAGATAAAGACGTCAAATCACGTGTAAAACTGAATAATACACCGAAGTGTGCGGACGTAAACAACCCTATTTCCAGATGGTCTTGTATTCCTCTAAGTAAAACTGGACTTGGTGTTTCTTTAAAAGCATATCAAATCCCCTATACTTGATGTACGACATAGTGTTGTATACCTCTTGGGAGAGGACAAGAAACCCATATAGGTGTGCGAATAATCATATTTTCGCTAAAAATGGACGTAGTGTCCTATACTTCCAAGGTAGAGAATATTATTTTAGGAGTTTGTAAGTACTATTGTGTAACGGTCTTAACTAACACTACCGTTGTATACCAAACTCATCCTTACTGCTGATAGTGTTCAAAAGGGTTGTACAGGATCGTCAGGAGGAAGTCAAACTATTAATATGTCAATCGGTCGGTGTAAATATCAATAAATAATTTTAATGGTCCATTTGCTGAACATTGTATAAAACTTTGGTTACTGTAATAAAGCTCTTACTTAATGCTGCAATGACTGTCGCACCTTTATTGTTATCGTCACCATCCTTGCAACTTTAAGAAGAAAGGAAACATATTGACTTCTAGTAGAATGAAAGTATAGGGAAAATAATATGAAAATCTAGGATAAAGAAATTCCCTAAGTTCAGCCGTCGGAAAATGAGAACTCTTATTTCTCATCTGATCCACATGCGCACCTTCTTTTCTTCATAGTATATTACATGAACTAGGTGAAACCGCCACTCTCCGTACTGTTGCTTCCTTTTCGTCTCATCTTCTTCAAGAGTGTTCTGAAGTAGAATTTCTCCGAAAATGTCTTTGATTTTTCCTTCGAGCAGACTAAGGTGTATAGGGACTGAAAACTGATGTACAAAACGCATGCTAATAATGAAGTGTGTTGTAGAAACACATTCAGATTAGGGATAAATGTAACTTAAAGCTTCTCAGTCTGTCGAACACACTACTTTTAGCTCAAAACAGAATAATATATAACAATATAACATACTTGTTAAAAATACACTTTATTAAATAAAAAATAACATGTTTTGTTCTATAAGAACATCCTCAGAAACTATCAAATCATATTAAATCCTTAAATCCTACGCATATAATATGTACAATATCGTTTACGTTGCGTAAACGGAGGCGTCTCCGAAAGCCATTAACGTAGTTAGTGAGACAAGAAACTATTATTATTATTATTATTATTATTATTATTATTATTATTATTATTATTATTATTATTCTCCATGCGAACTGCGTGATCTTGCCGTGGTGGGGAGGCTTGCACGTGCCAATGAAGCAGATAGCCGAGCCGCATATGCAACCATATCGGATGGGTATCTGTTGAGAAACCAGACCAACGAATGGTTCATCGAAAGGGGGTATAGCTGAGACGGGCTACTCGTACCCAGCGGCATTCAATGAGTTCGGTAAACGTTTGATCTCCCTGGCCACTTACTTGCCTAGTAGGGGGTGATTTATGACGGCAGTGGGCTTTAAAACGGAAGTTCGCATTCCCCTTCAGAAATCCTCACAGCTCTGTGGCCAATGCACCTCTTGTTAAATAGACGTCAGTCTCTTTTCAGCTCAGACAATTCACACTTGCTTTGTTCGCTGTTTGAAAGTTTTGGATTATTTCTTTGCTTCGTTAATTAATTTTTGTGAAGTGTGTTGTTTTTCACTTCGCGTCACGCAGTAATGTGGAGGCCGTGGGAATCACACCTGGAAATTATCGCATCAGAAAATCCTGAATTAAATCTGCCAGTGCAGGGAAACTATCCTCAACCGAGCACCGGTAACAGTGATATTCGACCGAGTAGTATTGGTTCCGTGTCCGCGAGTGATACTCAGCCGAGCAGCAGTGGTTCCGTGTCCGCGAGTGATACTCAGCCGAGCAGCAGTGGTTCCGTGTCCGCGAGTGATACTCAGCCGGGTAGTAGTCGTTCCGCGGAGAAAAGAAAGGCGACTAAAACTTTAAGTAAGCAAAAATCATCAATTTTATTAAAGATAACCCTATTATTACCACACTTTTTCGGAGTTGTAGGTCCCCTCTTTATTGTGACTTGGTGAGACGCGAGGTATATGCATTCTTTACTAAAGGTAAGTCACCAACCGTACAGGAACTATTAAAACATTTGAAAAATGTGTGTGGCTTTCCTTATGAAAAAACTACTCTACGACACCTGTTGAAAAAACTTGGGTTTTGTTTCCGTATTCTGAAGAATAAACAGATTGTAATGGAATCTGCTAGAATAGTAGCTTGGCGATATAAATTAATGGACCGTCTCCGGAAGTTGCGTTCCGAGGGATGCAGAGTTGTCTATCTAGATGAAACTTGGTACGATGCTCATGCCATTATGAAGAAAGGGTGGGATGATGGAACTTGTAATTGCATACTGAAAGCACCAACATTGCGAGGTAAGCGTATTATGGCATTGCATGCTGGAGGCAGTGAGAATTGGGTTGAGAATTGCCTTTTTATCGGCTAAAACATTGGAGACTGCAAAGCAGATATCCGTGACGAAATGACAGCTCAAGTTTTCGAAAACTGGTTTAGATCTCATCTTCTAGAGAACCTACCACGTGACCGAAAATGTGTAGTCGTGATGGACAACACAAGCTATCATTCGCGGCAGCTGATTAGGTTTCTTTCCATGAACACTAATATTAAGGACATTATTAAGTTTATGGAGTACAATAACATTCCCGTGCCAAAACCTGTACCCATCAAGGCAGTTACGTTGCAGGAAATCAAATCAGCCAATATCAGTAAAAGGTACGCTGTAGAGGATATCGCAGCCTCACGTGGACACG
This sequence comes from Anabrus simplex, assembly GCF_040414725.1. NCBI lineage: Eukaryota > Metazoa > Arthropoda > Insecta > Orthoptera > Tettigoniidae > Anabrus > Anabrus simplex. Next base: position 190,742,752 of record NC_090265.1, read on the forward strand.
AAGTTTTGCGACTCCCTCCATATCACTGTATTTTAAACCCCATAGAAATGATCTGGTTTCAGCTGAAGACGTATGTTAGGAAAAATAATGTTACGCCAACTTTGAGTGCTAGTGTGTGTCAACTTCTTCGTGAAGGAGCTGGAACAATCGGTCCTGAGAGGTGGTCTGCTTGTGTTCGAAGCACCAGTAAGACAGAAGAGAAGTACATGAAACACGACACGGATAGCAACCAAGATAGATTTGTAATTCACCTAGCAGACAATGACGAGGACGACGAATAGAGGTAAGGTAAATACTGCATTTGTTTTAAAAGTACAGTAGCTAAGTTTGCTGGCTATTTTTCGTCCGAACTACGTACTCCGATATTTATTATTATTATTATTATTATTATTATTATTATTATTATTATTATTATTATTATTATTATTATTATTATTATTATTATTATTATTATTATTATTAAACTGCTTACCCTCCAAGGTTGGTTTTTCCCTCTGACTCAGAGGGATCCTACCTCTACCGCCTCAAGGGCAGTGTCCTGGAGCGTGAGACATTTGGTCGGGGGATACTATCGGGGAGAACGACCAGTACCTCGACCAGGCGGTTTCACCTGCTATGCTGAACAGGGGTCTTGGTGGGGGATGGCAAGATTGGAAAGGATAGGCAAGGAAGAGGGAAGGAAGTGGCCGTGGGCTTAAGTTAGGTACCATCCCGGCATTTGCCTGGAGGAGAAGAGGGAAAACACGGAAAACCACTTCCAGGATGGCTGAAGTGGGAATCTAACCCACCTCTACTCAGTTGACCTCCCGAGGCTGAGAGGACCCCGTTTCAGCCTTCGTACCACTTTTCAAATTTCGTGGCAGAGCCGCGAATCGAACCCGGGCCTCCGGGGGTGGCAGCTAATGACACTAACCACTACACCACAGAGGCGGACAATTATTATTATTATTATTATTATTACTATTATTATTATTATCCCAGTCCCTAGTTCGTGATTTTACTTTCCCTTTGCCAGGCGAGTTGGCCGTGCGGTTAGAAGCGCGTACCTGTGAGCTTGCATCGGGGAGATAATGGGTTCAAGCTCCACTGTTGGCAGCTCTGAAGATGGTTCACCGTGGTTTCCCATTTTCACACCAGGCAAATGCTGGGGAAGTACCTTAATTAAGGCTACGGGCACTTCCTTCCCACTCCTAGACATTTCCTAGCCCATAGTCGCCATAACACCTATCTGTGTCGGTGCGACATAAAACAAATTGTAAAACATTGTTGCACTTTTCATTTCTTTACTGAAAGCGAGACACTGATATTAGCAGCATAAAATTAATATTTTAATGGGCCAACTTTGGTATCAATTTAAGTTTAGTCTTTGTCGAGTTTATTTGCCAATGCCTTCTTCCTGTCTTTCTTTCTTTCTTTCTTTCTTTCTTTCTTTCTTTCTTTCTTTCTTTCTTTCAACATCTGCGACCACCGCACGGGTTAAGCACGAAACAAATTATTCTGCGATATTGGTTTGTGCTGTGGTTCATTATCAAATTTTTATATTTATATTTTGACTTTAGAATAAATTAAATGTTAACATGTTTAAATAATCGACGCAAAATATGACAACCTTGCTTTTGACAGAGCTCATTTGCCTTTTAAACGACACGCGCCTCTTGTGTCCAGAGGAAAAGAGCCGACTGTCGATCCTCATTATCACTAGGGCGGGCAAACTGACAACCCTCATTATTACCAGGGTGGGCCAAGTTTTGAGATCAGAAGATACCGCTTGGGTACGCGTTGAGCGTCAGGACTATAGCAGCCTTTCGGAAGTTGCAAGGGAGGCAGTCTAGATGATTGAATGATATGGCCTTGTAATAATACTCAGTATGGCTTAGCTCTGTTGATACTGCTGCACGGCTGAAAGCAACGGGAAACTACAACCGTAATTAACTCCCAAGGACATGCAGTTCTCTCTGTATGAATGGTGTACTGATGATGGTTTCCTCCCGGGTAAAATATTCCGGAGGTAAACTAGTCCCCCATTCGGAACTCCGGGTGGGGACTACACGAGAGAAGATGGATACTGACATTCTGCGAGTCGGAGCGTGGAATGGTAGAAGTTTGAATCGTTGTGGTAGGTTAGAGAATATGAAAAGGGAGATAGATAGATGTAGTTGGTATAAGTGAAGTACGTTGACAGGAATAACAGGATTTTTTGGTCAGGTGACTACAGAATTATCAACACAAAATCAAACCGGGCAAATGCAGGAGTTGGTTTAATATTGAATAAAATATAGGGCAGCGGGTATACTACTACGACCAGCGTAGTGAAACAATTATTATCGTCAAGATAGACACCAAAGCAATGCCCACCACAACAGTGCAGGTCTATATGCCTACTAGTACAGCGGATTATGAGGAAACCGAAAGAATATATGAAGAGATAGAAGATTTAATACAATATGTAAAATGTGACGAGAATCTAATTGTGATGGGAGACAGGAATTCAGTGGTAGGCCAAGGAAGAGAAAGTAATGCAGTAGGAGAATTCGGAATGGGAAAAGAAACGAAAGAGGAAGTCAGCTGGTTGAATTCTCCACTGATCATTAATTTCGTCCTTGCCAATAGGGTGTACTTGGTTCAAACACCACAAACGACGGCTGTATACGTGGACGAGACCTGGAGATATTGGATGGTATCAAATAGACTTCATTATGATTAGGCAGAGATTCAGAAACCAGGTGTGGGATTGCAAAACTTTCCCAGGAGCAGACATGGATGCTGACCACAACTTGTTGCCCATGAAATACCATCTGAAGTTGAAGAAATTGAAGAAAGGAATGCAAGGAGATGGGATCTAGACAAGTTGAAAGGAAAGAGTGTGAGGGGATGTTTCAATGAACATGTTGCACAGGGACTAAATGAAAAGGCTGAAGGAAACACAATAGAGGAAGAGTGGATAGTCATGGAAGTGAAGTCAGTAGGGCTGCTGAAGAAATGTTAGGAAGGAAGAAAAGATCGACTAAGAATCAGTGGATAACTCATGAGATACTAGAATTGATTGATGAACGACGAAAATACAAGAATGATAGAAATGAAGAGGTCAGAAAAGAATACGGACGAATAAAGAATGAAGTGGACAGAAAGTGCAAGACAGCTAAGGAAAAATGGCTGAAGTCGAAGGTTGTATGGTCCTAGGAAAGGTAGTTCCTGCAAAAACGAAAATCAAAGAAACTTTTGGAGAAAGGAAATCTGGGTGTATGAATATTAAGAGCTCAGACGTAAAGCCACTTCTAGCGAAAGAAGAAAAGCATAAAGATGGCAGGAACATATCCAACAGTTGTATCGAGGTAAGGATATAGATGATTTGGTTCTGGAACAAGAAGAGGCTGTTGATGCTGATGAAATGGGAGACCAAATTTTGAGGTTAGAGTTTGACAGAGCTGAGAGAGTTCTAAATAGGAACAAGGCACCTGGAACTGATGTTATTCCCTCTGAATTACTGACTGTCTTAGGGGTAACCAGCATGGCAAAGTTATTCAATTTAGTGTGTAAGATATATGCGACAGGAGAAGTGTCATCCCATTTTCGGCAGAATGTTGTTATACCTATTTCCAAGGAAGCCGGTGTTGACAATTGTGAAAGTCACCGCACCATTAGATTATTATTTTACGCTTGCAAAATGATCATATTTATTATTTACATAAGAATGGAAAGACAAGTTGAAGCTGATTTGTGAGATCAGTTTGGCTTCAGATGAAATGGAGGAACATGTGAAACAATCCAGGTTTTACATCTGTTCTTAGGGGATCGAATTAAATAAGACAAGCCCTCATATATGGCATTCGTAGATCTATGAAAGGCATTAGATAATGTTGATTAGACTGGGCTGTTTGAGATTCAGAAGGTGATCGGGGTTAGGTACTGCGAAATAAGAATTATCTGTACAAAACTCAGTCTACAGTGATAAGAATCGAAGACTTGAAAAGGCATCACCAATCCAGAAAGAAGTGAGGTAGGCCTACAGTTTGTCCCCTCTCCTTTTCCTAGAACAGGCGATAACGAATTAGAGAAATTTGGAAAAGGGGTCACAATGCAAGGAGATAAATTCAAAACTCTGAGATTTGTCGGTGATATTATGCTGTCTGAGTCTGCAGAAGATCCGAAGAAATTGCTGAACTGTAGGGACAGAGTCTTGGGTAAGGAGTACAAGATGAAAATAAATAAATTCAAAACAAATGTAAAGGAGTGCAGTCGAATGAAGTTTGATGATGCAGAAAATATTCGATTAGGAAATGAAATCTTAAAGGAAGTAATTGAATATTATTACTTGGGTAGCGGAATCACTAATGATGATAGAAATAAGGAGGACAGAAATTGCAGACTAGCACAAGCAAGGAAGGCTTTTCTTAGGAAAATACATTACTGCTCACTTCGAACATTGATATAGGAATTAGTTCATCTGGAGCGTGGCATTGTATGGAAACGAAACATGGAGGATAAGTAGCTGAGAAAGGAAGGGAATAGAAGCTTTTTAAATGTGGTGTTACAGCAGAATGATGAAGGTGGGATGGGTAGATCGAATCACAGTGAAGAGGCACTGAATCGAGTTGGTGCGAGGAGAACGATTTTGCGATAAATGACCAGAAGAAGAGACAGAATGATAGGACACATCTTAAGACACCCAGATGTTGTTCAATTATATTTTTAGGCTTTACAATCGGCACTGGTAGCCCAAGGTATGAATATGACAAACATATTAGAGTAGATGTAGGATGTAGTAGTTATGTAGAAACGAAATGTTTAGCACAGGGTGAAGTGGCACGGAGAGCTGCATCAAACCAGCCTATGGACTTATGACCTTTTTTAATGCTATTTGCTCGGGGCGTCGACCTATTACGATCTTTTGCCCCTGCTTGCACCATATGTGAGGAACCTGCGTGTATTATATAAATGCCGGAAGTGTAGAGTGTTGAATTTGACGAAAGGAACGTTAAGGACGACACAAACACCCAGTCCCCAGGCCAGGGATATTAATCATTTACAAGTAAAAACCCCTGACCCGGCCGGGAATCGAATCCGGGAGACGTTGTCCCCTACACCGCGGGACCGGGCGACTTATGACCTAAACAAGAACAAAATAGTTTTATTTGTGATTAATAACTCCTAAATACATAAAGACACGTGGTGGTTAAGATAAATTAAGATAATAAACTTGATCCCAAAAGAATAACACGACGAAAGAGTTAAATTCTTTAAAAAATTCAGCGATTGTAGCATCTAAATATGAATTCAGACCCGTTATGTAGGATAGTTACAAAGCTCTTTCTGAGATTTGCGCTCGTGTTCGATCATGAGCAACGGAGTCGAATGAGCAACTGAGCCAGGCAGTCGGTAGGTTTATTTTGAACATTAATTTTCCGATATCACATTGGATATTTTTGCATCATTATTCTGCTCTTGAGGTGATTTATAGACAGAAATGCATCGCTTAAAGGTTTTTGTTTCCAATGCATCGTATAAAAAGGGATAAAATGAATAGAACTAATCTAATTAGATGTTACAGCGACATAAAAGTAGTTAGAGAAAATCGCATGGCAAAGGAATATACCATAAAAGAGGGATAAAAAGCTTTGAAGTGGTACTGAACTCATTAATTGGGAACTGGCTAAATGAGGGAATTTAACCGAAGTACTTCCAATTATAGCCAACATCTAGTAGCGTTGCAGGTGACAGTAACGTAAATGCCGAGCTAATGAATGAATGTTGTTCCGAATCGTGATGAAATTGAGCAGCCTCTCACAGCAGTCAATGTGTTGCCTTATTTACAGCCTCGCACCTGCAAGTGAAAATAACCCGTGAGATCGAGAAAGCAATGAATTTCCTTAAAGGGCAAGTCTTACAGAATACACAAATGTACACTTCGAGAGCAACTGCATAACAAGTTTTAAGTGGCTCCTCTCTCGTTATGGAAAGTTTAGTTTTACCTTTCATAAAACCAGGTTACATACTCCTGAACTTCCAAGGGAAGATGCAATGACATCACATCACAACTTACCTGAAATTTCGTTGGCAGAATGGATATCGTATAAGAACATCCTGTACCAAGAATTACTTTCGAGTTTTAATCAGAGGCTTTCGAAGCCGAAGCTATAAATAAATATTGTGACACCGTGGTTTGCCATTGGCAATGGATATTCCTACCAGCGTGGTGATTAAAGACGATGCGACAAACGGGAGCGTTACAGCGGTCAGTTGTTCAGTTCCCATTGTTTCTTCGGAACTAAGTTCCCGATCTGAATGGCTCAGATACCGTATGTCTGAAAATGTGAGACATGCAAGAGAGAATATAAGATACCCACCATGCATTAGTTAAATGCGTGCGAAAGGTGGGGGGAGCTGAACATAATGACGATTTCCATGAATACAGGTTTTACGATGATGAAGTTCGAAACAAAAAGACATATGAAGATGGCTAAGATGAATAATTATAGAGCAATTGCCAAATTAAATTCGCACAAAAATGGCTGAAATACCAAAAGAGTAACATGTCAAGGGATTGGTCCAAAATTTGAAGTAGGAAATATTTTTAAAAATTCGTCCATGTCATCATCTGAATATGAGTTTCGACCTCTCATTTGGGATGCTATTACAAAACTCTGAAACCGAGCCAATCGTATCACAACGGTTGACTTACGGGCCCTTAGAGAAAAAAAATAATGTTGAGAGTCGGAAATCTCAGAACTCGTTATGTTGTTGTTGTTGTTTCATTTCCACTTTTTAATGTAATTACAGTCCCATGATGTATGCATCTTACGTCCGAGATAACAATACGATTGTGGTGGACTTAGGTCAATTAGAGCAGAAGAGAAATTTTGAAAGTTACTAAATGTTTTGAAACATTAACGTGTTTGGCATCATTTCAAAGAGGAATTCGAATAACTCTTCTCAGACTTACGAAGTGACTATCTAACGTGTCCAACTTGCGTCGCGCGACGTTATGCAAAAATACAGTGAGACAGTCCCTCGCCTCTTCCCAACCCTATTTTCATCTAATTATTTCCAGATAATTTTCACTCCAGTATCTGGGTATCCATGCAAAAACGAAGAAGAAAATGTTCATGCAGCACGGGTGATGTTAGACAGAATATTTTACAGCCTCTGCACGCATAATTGCACTATATCAATCCCTTACCTTCTAATTAGAATCAAACTAAAACCCATGACAACATCCAAATGTTGATCGTGATTAAAGGTTAAAAGTAGGTATATTTAACCAATGGTGTTGGGATATGACAATCCAACGTGCTGTCACCAAGACTAAATGCATAGATTCACTGTCGCTAGGCAACGTACATAAGACAGGTAACACAAGTCAAGGAGCCATTTTAAGTCCATGGTGTAGGAAGCCATTTTCCGTCTCAGACACGAGAAGCCATTTTCAGTCAGTCCGTGATATCCGGAAGTGTTTGTCTGTGTGTGTGCGATGCGCGGAACGGAGAGATCTAAAGATGCGTTTTCATAACGACATGAAAAATATAGATAAACAAACGCTTATTATCTGTGAAACTACCCTAGACAAGATCTGGAGAAGTTGCTTTGTTCTGGAATATGGTCTTTGAGGTAGCGTAAAAAGTGAACATGCATTAATAACTCTATGTTAAATAAATAAATAAAAAATAAATAAATAATGCGTTTCGTGATGCGTCGCATTAAAAGGACGTGTTAAGGGATTACAATAGAAGATATAATTTATAATTTCGTGTGGCTATTTCTAGCCGAGTGCAGCCCTTGTAAGGCAGACCCTCCGGTGGGGGTGGGTGGCATCTGCCATGTGTAGATAACTGCGTGTTATTGTGGTGGAGGATAGTGTTATGTGTGGTGTGTGAGTTGCAGGGATGTTGGGAACAGCACAAACACCCAGCCCCCGAGCCATTGGAATTAACCAATGAAGGTTTAAATCCCCGACCCGGCCGGGAATCGAACCCGGGACCCTCTGAACCGAAGGCCAGTACGCTGACCGTTCAGCCAACGAGTCGGACTACAATAGAAGAGAAAGACCAGGATATGAGCAGTGCAAAACAAATCAAATAATGATAAATATATCGACTGCTTACTTCTAAAACCTCGTATATGCATCCGGGAGATAGTAGGCTCGAATCCCACTATCGGCAGCCCTGAAGATGGTTTTCCGTGGTTTCCCATTTTCACACCAGGCAAATGCTGGGGCTGTACCTTAATTAAGGCCACGGCCGCTTCCTTCCAACTCCTAGGCCTTTCCTATCCCATCGTCGCCATAAGACCTATCTGTGTCGGTGCGACGTAAAGCCCCTAGCAAAAAAAAAAAAAAAAAAAAAAAACCAACCTCGTATGTCCCAACATTCTACATACCCATTATATACCTTAAGGCTGATCACGCCTCCCAGCCACATGTGGATATGCAGTCCATCAGAACAATTTTCCTTGTGTTCATTTTCCTATGCGGGTGTGTAAAGGAAAATGGACCTTACCATACCATTGCGATGAGCAGTTTATGACTGAGTAACCAGCGCAACGACCTTCAGCAGTGTGTCGAGCTGATTAGCCCAAACAGTAAAAGCGATATTTCAATGTGTTCAGGTGCGAAGCGTCAAGGAGGTAGATTTACTGGCACCTAAAACAACTGCTGCGGGGCAAAATTACGCCACCTCACCGTCTCCGTAAACTTTAAAAATAGTTATTGGGACATAAAATCCATAATAGTATTCATGGGGTTCTGAGCCAGATCTTCAAATTATACACACAGCACAGCACACTGACAACCACTGCATAAAACACGCAGTTATTCAATAAGTCCTTCTACACAGGGTTGGTGTCATTTTCAGTCAGGTCCGTGATATCCGGAAGTGTTTATCTGTATGTATGCGATGCGTGGCCAAATCCATGGAACGAAGAGATCTAAAGATGTGCTTTCACAACGACATGAAAAATATAGTTTAAAAAACGCCTATTTTCTGTGAATCTGGCGTAGATAGGATGTGGAGAATTTGCTTTTTTCTGGAAAACATCTTTGAGAAAGCCTAAAAGGTGAAAATGATGCATAAATAACGGTATGGTAAATAAATAAATAAATAAATAAATAAATAAATAAATATATAAATAAATAAATAAATAAATAAATAAATAAATAGTCAGCCTCTGTGGTGTAGTGGTTAGTGTGATTAGCTGCCACCCACTCATTCCGCCATGGAGCGAATTGGCCGTGCGGTTAGGGTCGCGCTACCTGTGAGCTTGCATTCGAGAGACAGTTGGTTTGAATCCCACCGACGGCAGCTCTGAAGATGGTTTCCCGTAGTTTTCCATTTTCACACCAGACAAATGCTGGGGCTGTAACTTAATTAAAAACGCAACTGCTACCTTCCCAATCCTAGCCCTTTCCACTCCTCCCTTGCCGAAACCTTCGAAGTTTTATTGCGACATTAAAAGAAACCACCTCAGTCTGATCATATTCTTAAACGTATTGCATTCCCATGAGTATCAGTATAATTGTTTAACGTTATGATTTATTATAATGTAGGGGACATATCATTTTGATCAATTACCTTATGCCTTTGCTGGCAGGACCTAGTGTTTACAGTGCACTATGTCTTCTGGTATGGGCTATATCAAATTTGTTACTTTCATTGATCTGTCTCTGTCTTATCCTTGGCTTTGACTATATGAAAGTGACTGAGGTATGAGCGATGCTAGTAATGCCATTCCTTCTGCAGCCAGTCCCTGCTATGAATGGTGTGAAAATGTTGCTCATAGGGTCGGTTGGTGCATGCATTTCAGTGGGCTTGGCAGACTGATATGTAATAGCAACTTCTGGCTCGGTGAGGAAAGCAACGGGAAACTACCTCACTCCTCATTTCTCTAGTATGCCTCTTCAGTTATGCCTAGGCCATCTATGACAGCTGATGGCAGAGCTGTTGAGGATCCAACCAGCCTTAGGGCTGAGGACTGGACTGAACATACATACATACACACCTTAATATATTGGGATTGCTAGCTGAAATATAACCTTAAAAGTTGTCCATTGTGATGTGCAGCTTTCTTTTAGATATTAATGTGACTGAAATCTATAATAAACACTTTACACATTTCACAAACAGAAGTAAAATACTGTATTTAGCATACTTGGTGGACGTTTGACTGAAATAGGCCTACGTCAAACCAATGCACAAGCACAAGGCACTCCGATTAGTGCAATCATACGCTGAGCATACGCCTGGCATTCTTGAAGGTGAGAATCAAACTTTTCACCTCTTATAAATTTATGACGTTCATTCGCCACGTACAATCTGCCTGTCGCCTGATCATATATTCTCTCGCCAACTCGCTTTCTTTTGACAACTGGAAACATGGCTGCCCTTTATGAACTTGCTGATATCAGATACACAGCCCCCTGTGTGTGTGGGTTTATTAATTTCGCAAAACGTGTGTTTGGTTATGGCAGTCCAACGTGCTGCCACCAGCATACATTCACCATCGCTAGGTAACGTACATAAGATAGGTAATACAAGTCAAGGAGCTATTTTAAGTCCATGACGTAGGAAGACATTTTCGTTCCCCGACACAAGGAGCCAAATTCAGTCCGTTATATCCGGAAGTGTTTGTGTGTATTCGTGCGATGTCCAGCCAAATCTACGGCATGCAGAGATCTGAAAGTTTTTTCACCGATCGCGCATGGCTATGCCAAAGAGTAATTCTTGTTCCAAGAAATAAAGTTGTCAACGTCATCAACAACCGACTTTTACAAAAATTACCCGGTGTTCTACAAATTTCCAAGTTTATCGACACAACATGTAATACAGATGAGGCTGTCAACTGCACTACAGAGCTTCTGAACAACTTGGAGTCACCTGGAGTACCACGAACATGGAGTGGACGATCGTGGCACCGATTATCCTCCTCAGGAATATGAATCCTCCTTCCCTCTGCAAAGGAATATGACTCTCAGTCAAGGAACTGATGCCGAATATATTTAAGCCACCATCATGACTGGTTATGCCGCTGGTGTAGTATCCATTCCTCGGATTCAAATGATCTCTTCGGATATACCGTTTCATTTTAGACATCTGCAGTTCCCCCATTTGTTTGAATTTCGATATGCACATCAACAAGGCGCAATGGCAATCGCTTAAAGTAGTAGGACTCGATTATTGGAAACTGTGATTTTCTTATGGTCGACTGTATGTGGGTTGTTCAAGAGTTCGAATAGCAAACACACTATATATCTTAGCTCCAAATGGAGGGGCAATTAATATAGTTTATTCGTTATACTGTTTTAATATTACTGTGTTTGTACCATCCACGAACCCGATACATCTTAGGCATTGGAAGTAACAATTTAAAAAAAAAATAATTAATGCAATTTACGTAAAAAAGATGTGTGTTAATAAGTATTTATAATTTGCTTTTAAATAAATTGTTTTAAAAATCTAGCTGTTGAATTAATAAACGCGGGTGAAGCAGCGGGTACATGCTAGTTAACAAATAAAAATAAAATTGCAGTCGAATTTCCGTAGAATAATACTTTCGGACCCTAGAAGATCATATCATTATATCGGTGTTATTGATATATTGAGAGAACAGAATACCTTCAAGTTAATTCAAGGCAATTTGAAGAGGAGCTGAATATGAAAAAATCACAAATTTGGACGTACGTAGTGTAGCATCTCTCTAGTGAACTTCAAAGTAGAAAGTAATATACTACACAATGACACTGAAAAGAACTGTTGCCGATTTCATCTATTTTCAAAAGAAACCAGTATTTTATTTATTTTGTTGATAGACACACTAACAAATAGTAACAATGCACTATCTGCAGCTCTCTCTCTGGTTCATGTTGGTGTTCATAATCTGTAGTAACTATAATTATAATTTCTGCTAATGGGGTCGTTCCCTGGATATTCGTCTGAAGAAGGGGGGGGGGGAGAACGAATTTAGCTTTGCAGCCAGGATGAGTGGCTCAGACGGTTGAGGCGCTGGCCTTCCGACCACAACTTGGCAGGTTCGATCCATGCTCAGTCCGGTCGTATTTGAAATACGTCACCCTCGTGTCGGTAGATTTACTGGCTCGTAAAGAATTCCTATGGGATAAAATTCCGGCACCTCAGCGTCTCCGAAAATCGTAGAAGTAGTCAGTGGAACGTAACTCCAATAACTTTATTAGCTTTGTTGGCAAGACGTGAAAAACTTAACTGTATACTTCGGTGTCTGAATTGTCTGAAGGAGATCAACGAGCCATGCCAGATGCAGACACATATCCAACAGTATGTCCTGTGAGAGAAGGAAGAATAGAGGAGTCTGAGACAGGCACAGAATGTGATGGAATCTGTCAAAGAAGGCGTCACCTGGCATACACTGTGCTACAAGGGCGGGAAATTTAATGTCCTCAGAAACACAAACAAAAGAAAATCAAAGCATTTATGGTAATGTCAAAAATGTGAACAGAACTTCACTCTGGATTAAACATAATTAAAATGCTATTGGTTTTACGTCCCACTAACTAAATTTTTATGGTTTTTCGGAATATTTAAAGAAAAAACAAGGTAAACTATTGATGGGGAATCTGTAACCTGGGTGACAGTTGTAAATGCGAATCAATGACGAATGATTTATTGACGAACAAACAGAACAATGTTTTCTTTCCGTAGTCTTTCTAATGTTTCCTTTCAGTAGCTTTTCTAGACAAATCTGAACTTTTTTGTTTTATATAAATTCATATCAATAGGACTCTCAAATACCTTTACAGTTTAATGGCTGTATCATCGTGCTTCAATTGTCTTCTGTATTACGTTTACGTTACTTTGTCATTCTCATGTAGCCGATAGTCTACGTATTTGTAGATTACAGTCCAAAGAGTTTTAGTGCAAAAATGAAACAGCGTAAGTAAGATGGAAGTTTGAAACCTCGTCTCATATGAAGTGTATTCGCGGTTTTGACGCACCTCGTTGTGAAAGTATTTCCTAGTATCGAGAATTTTGAGGAGTTCAAATTACTATACACAATGTGTTAGCCATGGTTTTTACTGCTACTGACAACTTCGAAGCATTCCTAGTTTAAATTTGAATGACGAGTGGTAATTTATGAGTGTATGCTACGGCAGACATCCGTGAAACATTTCAATTTTACACTCAGACGTGAAGTGTTTGTTATATGAAACACATGCCGTGTGTTCACACTTCTCAGTTAATCCTCTCACGTTTTACAGACATTCCCGTTATACTCATGTGAGCGCCTGCAATTACTATCGGCGATCGAACTTTACTACCGCAATACTCTTCCTGGGAGAAGACCTGCTTCAACTCATTTATACCCAGTGTCAATTTTATATTTTTCTTCTAACGCTTCACGTCAGTATACAACTTTTGAAATATCTCACAGCAACATATGTACTTCATCAATCAATCAATCAATCAATCAATCAATCAATCAATCAATCAATCAATCAATCAATCAATCAATCAATCAATCAATCAATCAATCAATCAATCAATCAATCAATCAATCAATTATTCAATCAATCAATCAATCAATCAATCAATCAATCAATCAATCAATCAATCAATCAATCATCTGCATTTGGGGAGGTTGCCCAGGTAGCAGATTCCCTATTATTCGTTTGCCTCATATTTATATTTATTTATAATTGTTTACCTAGCTTTTTATTAAATATTTTCAACTTGGAAATTTATCGAACGTTGCCCTTAATAATTTATTCCAATCCCACATTCCTCGTCCTTCTCTGCTTCTTCTTTCTGTAAGAGAATGTCGTATATCAGAACTTAATCAAAATAAGGAAACTATGAGCAAGGATTTCCAAGTATGGATTTAAGGTGGAAGTAAATGTTTTATTTTGAAAAATATCATGAATATAATTTACCAATTGTACAATAAGTAGTTAAAACTTCCATTGACACCCTTTTGAATAACTCATTCGTGAATACAAACATGGTATTCAAATGACAATAAAGATTACAAGTTTACTTTTAGAAAAGTCCCCATGTTAGAACTAAATTCAGGTCTAAAAGTGTTCAGGTGAGCCAATAACATAAACAGCATTAGACGTCCTGTCCGTGCTTGAGAAAGCACAGCTGGTCATCGAAATACCCCGGGACACCTCAGGGGGTGCTCAGTAAGGAATTGCCTCTCTAAAATTTAAATATGTTGATCCAAGGATGTCGGCAGCATTCGAAAAATAATCATAATCGTAGATAAAAGAGATGTTGCCAAATAACAAGCCATCCTGGTGAACCATAATGATGGAGGATGATCTCTACTTTCAGTACTAATTAATGAGCTCTTGAAGTACATCCGAATAGCAAACAAATGGGATGGTACAACATAAATTAATTCTTATTCATTCTGAAAAACTTTAAAATTTACAGTATCGATTTATATTTTATTCAAAATTTTATGTTAAATTGATTGTGAGAAATGCTCTCCATTGGAATCTAAAATATTCCGTTATAAATCTGGAAAGAAATCGAAAATATTTTACATTTACATTACGTACCCATAACTACTTACGGGGCAAAAACTTGAACAATGACAAAGAAGGATGAGAGTCGAATACCGGCAGCCGAAATGAAGTTCTTGAGGAGTATGATACAGAAGAGTAGAAGAGACAAAATAAGGAATGAAAAAATCCGGGAAGAAATTGGAGTGGAAAAAATGAATGATAGATGGTTTGGGCACGCAAAGTGAATGAGTGATGAAAGAATGCCAAAACAGGTGATGGAAATGCAAATGCAAGGAGGAGAGGCCGTGGTCGACCGCGATTGAAATGGACGGACACAATCCAACGCAGTATTATAGGAAGAAACCTGGACTGGGACACAGTGTTGGAGGAGGAGTGGTGGAAAGACCGAACAAAATGGAGGGGAATCATATTTGCCCCTAACCGGCTACAGCTGGATAAAGGGAAATGATGATGATGATGATTACGTCGATAAGAATTAACAAACAACGCTCCGCACCTGCCTGAGATGCGTCCTCGTCACTCTATACAAAATCATGAATTGATAACAGACTTCAATTGTGTCAAGAGCCTACGATAATAAGAGTACATATAATTGCTATTTTCAGGAATACGTGATAAAGACGTTCTGGTAATTTTATTTGCAAGTTTCAAACTTCACCTGTAGACTTCTTTTTGTTTCCCCGCCTCAAGGGAATCCTGCTGACACACCGGATATGTGTGACATCAGCGCATCGAAATATTACAAGGGAACCTTCGCTGCCAGTTTCGTTGTCTAAAGTATATTATGGCCAACGGAGAGAACCTTGAATGCAACTAAATATATTTTGTGTGTAACTTCTGTTTTCTTTGTGTATTTCATCATTCATCGAACTTTTAAGACTCGCCTGGTACAAATGACAACAATCGGACATACGGTCACCATTGCTTTGTCTGTGCATTATAGACGTCATCTGGGTGGCGCTAAATAAGCAACAACGATGGCTGCTGGACCAAACTATACTTTTTTCGCGAATATCCCAGCAATTAGAGGATACATCACAACAGTGTTAGATGATTTCATAATACAGTTATAATTATTTAAAGGTTAGTTTATATGCCATAGTCTGACATCACATAGTAACTTATTGTTGACATTTAATTCAGTCGACATTGAACGAAGTTCAGAATTCTCTCCTGATTACCATGGCCAGGAAGAACGGGATCGCAGTTCGGCTGCGTTTTATCGCTGTCACTCATTGGGCACCACCTGGATAGCACGAAGTGCATCTTAAGGAGTGACTTGGACTCGGGTAATATTTCTCCCTACAAATGTGCAAGTTTCCTACATTCCTACCTTCTGCCTTGTTCGCCTGCTGCTACGTACACCTATGGGCATGTGACCGTGACGGCTTTATTCTGGAAAATGCTGGTTTTCTCTTTCATCTATACTTCTAGATTTTTCCATCGTGCTATATAATCCGGGCTCCAGGTGGAGCACCGAAAACATCTGTGCCGTCTTATTATTTTGCCATTACCATCTTACATCAGACAGCTTGGTGAGCAAGGAGAATCATATGTTATTTGGAATTTGGACTTTTCCTTGGCCCGTCTGGCCCTATTTGCTTTCTTCTTCTTCTAAATGCTTTCATTCCCACCCAAAGGGCGGGGCGGGCCCCCTAGATCGTAACGCGATCTCTCGGGCCGGGAGCAGTGTGCTTTCCTTTTATCTGGCTTCTTATGTACTTTTTCGTTCAGCCAGCCAGTGTTAACATTCAGTATGCAAACTTCATTCTTTTCAACTTAACTTACTGTGGCAACGATACTCTGGACAGAAGAACATTAATTGGAATCACCTATTTTACGTGCTTGCAATACCTACTGGTTCATCAACACTCGCATTTCTCCTAAAAATAAAGCTACCCGGCGAAGAATCTCTTCCTCCTAGTATCCATCTTTACTCCCTTTTCCCTTCCTTTTCCTCGCATTACTATTGTAATTCCGTTTATTTCTTCTTATCTTTTCTATTTTGATTTCCTTCACTACTTCTGTAAATATATTTGTGTTACGCCTAAAATTATATTTACTAATTGGATGTACTTCCACTATGTGACATTGTAAATGTGGCATATTTTCGCTTGGTTTCAGAGCTGTTCCTGCGATTTTCATTGTTCGTTTATTAATGTTGGTGTTCTAATCTTATCTATAGATACTAATATTACTTATTAATCATTAAAAATATTTATTTGTAGTGTTAATATTCTAGTTCTCTCTATTCTAACCCTTTATATCCTCTGGGACCATCACCTTCTCTCTGCGTCTTTGCTTACTACGTCACTGTTCTACTATGCTGCTCCTCTCTATTATAGCCTGGCGAGAGGAATGTCCAAAACTGGCTCCTCGTGGGTTGATGATTCTTTTCCCAAATCATCTGGCTTTAGATTTTCTCTCTTTATGGACAAAGTAGAACATAACTAGTGGAAAGTGTACCTGCACTCTGCACCAATGAAGATGGAATAATTATCCACCATGACACCAGTATGAAAACTATCGAACATATCATGCCAGACTGTCTAGACATGCATTTTTTGGTTCTGTAGAACAACAATAATCATCTACTTAATTCATTCATTAATTTATACACTTATGTAAGGATATAACCGAAGTAGGACGGGATAGGACGGGCCTATCCCAATCGAATATGTAGAGTGACCTAAATGCAACAGAGATAGAATAGGGAGGGGTCACATGGGGAGCGGGATTTCCGCCTACGTGTGCCTCGCAGAAATTTAGGGAATGGTGAGAAATTAGTGTTTGACAGGTATTAGATCAGGTGGGGTCTTCCGTTTGGGCCTCAAGAGAAAGGGCCGGACGTGTTATCCTTGGGAAGGTGGCTCCTTTTCTCACGAGGGATGGATAACACGACCGGGCAGTAGTTAGGCATAATCCCATCCATGCATTTATCCTGCGAACCGAATGTTCTCTCCTCAGTTGGTGGCTATCTGTGACTGGGAGAGAAGTTTTCATTCATTTATTCATGCATGCATGAAAATTTAATTCGGTCATGGAATCATTCATAAAAAAATAAAAAAATAAAAAAACTCATTCAGGCATTTATGTACACCTATGTATAGTGTCTGTGAAAATGGAGAACTCTGTACAGACTTATGACAAATAAATAAATAAATAAATAATCATATACTTTCTTTAAGATTTTATTTTCTAATCTGATATTTCTTGCGTCACCTGACTTGGTACGACTGCATTCTGTTATTTTTAGTTTGGTATCAATTATTTTTATCTTCATCATTTCTGTATCCGTACCACTCAGCAATTTCTTCTGTTTCTCTTCACTGTTATGGACAAATTGTCGACAATGAAGAATGGATAGTACAGTGGAAGAGGAGAGCCATGTTCTTCGGACATATCTAAAGAATGAACCCGGGAAGGCTGACCGATCAGATATAATTTTTTTTTGAGATCAGGAAAACTGCGGTACGCTGGTATCAGGAGGTGAAGAAGGAGCTGGGAGAATTCGGAATACAAGGAATGGAAATCAGCAACAAGGATGCTTAGAGGTCGAGAGTCAAGGCCACGAAGAGGTTTCAAGTGTACCCAGGTGCCATGGACAGAAGAAAGGGGGGCATTGCAGAGTAAAAGAATGAAATGAAAAAGTACTGGGCGAGGATTAGAGCTCAGAAACAGATGAAACCGAATTCGAATCAACTTGGTCCATAGTCGGCCAAAACGAAAGAAGAAGAAGAGTGGAAAGTGGTTAATTCGAACGTTTTATTTCGATTTCTTGAATAATTCGAACTCTTCTCTTGGTCCCTTGACATTCATACACACCAAACCAGTTAAAATGCCGTGCTTAATTCGAAGTAAAGGTATCATATTAGAAAATTTACACTTTTCAAAAAGTTATGTTTATGGTTGATGGAACGCTGTCATGGTAGAAGGGAAGAGTAATGTAGAATAGTGCTGGCGTTGGAAACGGAACTGTAGTTGTTACGAAGCTAAGAGAATGTTCAAGCTCTTGGTGTATATCCCTTGATATGGCGAACTTTTAAGTTTCTGTAACCAGGAAAATCCGTTCATTGGGTCTAAATCGAAAACTTCAAGTGGAGTT
Organism: Anabrus simplex; assembly: GCF_040414725.1. Classification (NCBI taxonomy): domain Eukaryota; kingdom Metazoa; phylum Arthropoda; class Insecta; order Orthoptera; family Tettigoniidae; genus Anabrus; species Anabrus simplex. The sequence goes on from NC_090265.1 coordinate 190,761,348, forward strand.
GATTGACAGCTGTCAGCAAATGTAACGAGACATTTCACTGGCTGCTGAAGTCCTGTAAAATGGAACACGGAGACACTTGTTGACATATCTGTCATTAATTGCTTATAGATTAAGTGACAACGGTTACGCTTCGTTACCGGCCCAAAGCTGACAAAGGGATGTACACTGCTTTTGATTACAGTAAAGTCCTTGCACTGCAGCGTGCAGCGTCAGGATACCCGCTTTTGGTTTTCAGTACAACACTGAGGTCAGCCATGTTCACTTAAATTGTAAAATGATTCTGTTATATTCAGAATTGCTTGTAATTTTTTCCATCTTTGGTAAGAAGAAATCGCGATGAGTACAAAACATAGACTCTAACTCAGAAAGTCGCAGTTAAGAATGAAATGTAAAAGTGTGTAAAGAAAACGACGAAGATTGATAAGGATTTTGGCATTCCTCGAAGCATTATCTACTTACCTAAAAAGCTAAAACGTGATTTTGAACAGCTGAGCTTTGCACGGTGTATGATATTGTTTAATTCGAATTCGTGGTAAATTCGATTTTTCCAGACAATTCAGTTTCGAATTATTCTAGTTTTGCTGTATATTAATAGTGGTTCACATCCTCACAAGATTAATTAAATTCCCAAATAATCCATTAAAAGTGATAAATTATAATTTGAAGAGTTATTATTTAAATAAAAAGTTAATTTCCCAACTTCTCTTTGTTGTAAGATTGTTTCTTAATCCCCTAAAAATATCTTTCAGTTTCTCATGATTCTTTTAATTTCCCGCATTCTTCAGTATCCTTAATGCTATTTTCATGGTAACTAAATTATCACCTTTATTACTGTTTAATTTCTATGCTTTAATATTTTTTAATTCGACCATCTACTCAAATTAATTCGGGCCTTTTTCACGTATTGATCGTCTGGAAAGACTGAAAATCCCAAGCTAACATTATAAATAATAAGTATGCGACTGGTGAAGGAAACTGCCGTCCCCTGCATCTCTCTGACGGATGGCTGAACAGGAAGGCACGTGTGACGAGTGGCTGAATTGTTTGCCGTGAAGAGTCCGGGATGGACGATGTCCAAGGCGGACGATTTATGGCAAGAGCCACGAACACACACTAATAGAGTAGAGCTCCTGGCGTGCTATTACGGTCCAGTGACCGTTGACCCACTAAACTCTTGTTTCGTCCTCTTCAAAGGCGTTTGGTATTCTCTATTGTAAGATATTACGTTCCTTTAATAATTATGTATTTTTTACCTTCAAATAATGTAAAGGTACCTACATATATAGATGATTACTTTAAGGGGAAAATCATCATTATTTTTACTAACGAAACGAAAACTGATCATCCCGTTGGGTTTGGGGAAGTTAGGTAGGACAAATTAAATAGAGGGGCCTGGCAAATATTAGTGGAATATAAGCGGTTTTCCGTGGGCAGAATTCCACGCTTACAGGTAGGAGAACGTTTAATCTCACATGTATACAGACAGGCACACACTCATTACTTGAGTTAGGCTCCACACTTTCATCATTTTTATCTGACCTCCGCTGATCAATACTTCTCCTCTTCCAACTCCAACGCTATTAGGATCGCAAGACCTAGAGAGTCTTAAATTTTCACACTCTTCATGGCAATCTACCAATTCTTCATTAAACCTGTGCGAAATGGCTTCGTGGTTAATTTGATTTTTCTAGATCATTCGGAAGTCACCCATTCTTCTCTGATTATCGTTAAGAGGGGTTGGTTATCCAGTTGCACTTCCTCTTTAAACAGCAATAATCACAACTACTACCACCACCACCCATACCAACCTAACACGCACACACTCACGTATACACAAAGGATAACAGAAAAAGACGCGGTCTGATCATTCGAAAACCGAAATGTGAAACAGTAAGGCCACGGGATTAGAAGGGAACAAGAGTTAACCTTGAGAGACGTTAAAAGAGTCTTCGATTCGTTCAACCGTGAGACCTTGGAGAGAATCACCAGGGAATTTGGGGTCAAAACCAAGTTAGTGAACATAATCAAGGAGACCCTAACAAGCACGAAGTCCAAGATGAAGTTAATGGGAGAAAACTCCCGATCGTTTGAAACCAAGACAAGCGTAAGAAGAGGCGACGGTTTTTCACCCCTCTTATTCAACTGCGATCTAGATTATTGTAATAATTGGGAACTCAGAACTTGACAATCAAAGGAAAAGCTCGATATTCTTGGGGAAAAATCGGGAAGGATTAAAGTCAACTGATTTGCCTGGCCTTCACGGACTACTTAGCGATATACTGGAAAAGCCCGGAGAAAGTCGTCATCCAAATCAGCTTCCTAGAAAGGATCGCCACCAGGATCTCTACAGGAAAAATGTCGTAACAAATGACAAACGCGAAACGACCTTGAAAGATCCACCATTCTCACCGCCGGGTTTCGTGGTTCAAATCTCGGTCACTCCATATGAGATTTGTGCTGGACAAAGGGGAGGCGGGACAGGTTTCCCTCCGGGTACTCTGGTTTACCCTGTCGCCTTTCATTCCAGCAACATTCTCCAATATTATTTAATTTCACCTGTCAGTCATTTATTAATTGTCTCAGAGGAGTGCGACAGACTACGGTAGCCGGAACAGTTCCAATCCTCGCCGCTAGATGAGGGCTTTTCATTCCATTCCTGACCCTATCGAAAGACTGGAAACAGGCTGTGGATTTTCATATTATTATTATTATTATTATTATTATTATTATTATTATTATTATTATTATTATTATTATTATTAAACTCAGGAGCTGCCTGCTGCATAAGGCAGAAGACCGTAATAAGGAAGTCAAGCTGAGGAATTTGTCACATTGACCACACGACACTTCACTACCTGCAGGCCATTTATCTCAAAAATAGTAAGTCATCTTACCAGGCCGAGGCTCCTAACGAACGTTATTTACCACAGGGTTTGCTTTGTTTAGGGAATATAAAAACACGTAGGATATTGGAACACTTCCATGTTTTCTTTTGCTACGCAATTGCTCTTCAGAAACATCACGTTAATAACAAAGAAACCCCTGGTCTACAGACCATTAGGGTCTTGACCGAGTCTACCGTCTCTCGTATCACACAGTTCCTAAGTTGGTCGCCCGAGTTAGTATGTACCCCATTCTAGCCTTTAACCCAGAATTAATATTCTTGGACTGGCCACGAATCGTACACATGGTCTCGGAATATGAGGCAGGCACTCTACGCTTCTAATTGCACGTTGAGTTCATTTAAATTGGCTATTGTTAGATAGTAATATAAAAACACAGTCACTATTTACCGCTTAGGATAAAGACATCGCCGCTGATCTAAGAATCACTATTCCTACTACGATGTTTAAAGACTGGGGACGAGAAGTACGGCAAAACAAACCTTAATGTATGATATTGCCGATGTCGGGCAACGAGCTAACAGACTGCAATGTCTCGATAGCGCTTTATAAACAACTAGCCGTGGGGATTACTCACTATTACTCCTTCACAGTCTTCAGAGAGAAGAAAAAGAGAGGAGATGAAAAGAAAGAATAGGAAAAGATTAAGACCTCCCACCTCTCTGCTCACTTTCTCGTCTTAGCTTGGACATTGGGAGAATAAGACTAACTGAGATACGACATAGGTCCTCCCAATCAGAGTGTGTACGTGGTAGAAAGTTACCCCTCATTAATTTCCAGTTGTTCTATCATTGTCCCATGTCACTTTTTGTGGACAGTCTCATTCGGAATATTTTAATTACCTGACTCAAAGGACCGTACATTACTGAACGTATAGTGAATTATTGCTATTCAGGTAAAGGATAAAAACGGGGAGCAGGAAATGGGGAATTGCACCGTGTGCAGTAGGAGTGTGTGATAAGCGGCTTCGCACCTAGGTGGCTGTTGTTCTAAACCCGGACACGGTAAGAGGAATTTACGAAACAAAAAGTTACTTGTCTGTTGTTCGGAGACCACGAAAAACTGGAGGTCACGTGGTTATGACCACGACATCAAAAGTCACGTAAAACTCAAATTTCGTCACTTTTAGAGTGTGGCTCTCGTTACATTTAGCATAATAATTAATATTCCTTTCAACCTCAGTCAATATTGAGACGAAATCTACACATTTCGTGCTGTGTATATTTTCACAACTCACTTTGGTGTCTCTTCTTTTAATTTTAAGCATCGTCATTAAATCCATTGACACGTTTTGCACTCACAGATCATAAACCCTACCTTGCGCAATATAATAATTTTTTGTTGATCACACTTCGAGGTGAACGTAAATAATAATAATAATAATAATAATAATAATAATAATAATAATAATAATAATAATAATAATTTACCAGGCGGTACACCTCCACGCCGCTAACTCAAATATTGCGCCAGTTGAAACTCCTCTACAGGAGAACGCCTGAACTTTAACAAACTGTACTAATTCAAAGATTTCTTGGAAGATGTCACTACCGTAAATTTTGAAGTGTTCTGAACTGTGTCTATTTCGATTTGTTTGCTCCATATCAAGAAATTTGAACATCTCTAACAGATGTCTCTACCAAAACTAATATCGCACTCTGGTGTAAAGGAATGTACCTTCCTGAAGAAATTTTGTATTCATAATTTTTGTCTTAACTAAATTTTGTTCTGTCAGTTGTAGGTTGGCAATATAATCCTTTCTTTCCGCCTGTTTTGAATGTATCCAATCAGGAATTTCTGTAACTAATTTTCCACCAATAAGGTGTTTCTTCTTCGTCTGATGTATTAATTTTTGCTGTTATCCAATAAAATTTTGTGGGCGGGTTGTAATCATTCATGAAACGTCTCGAATTTTCCACGAAGGTATATAAACTGCTGATTTTCTGGTCTCCTCGCCACTTCAGTAACATCTCTCCTAGTGTGATTATGTAGCAGGGGGCGGGTAGCGCCTCTTTCTTCGGGCAGCAGTTCATCCATAAGGTAATGGCCGTTTAATAACTTCATTTCTCGCTAGCTCAGCAGTTTAACCCTCAGGGCAGGTTCGAAAACTTTTCTCATGTAATCTATCGTTAAAATGTAATAGACACTTGGTAAAACTTCGACTCTTTAACTATAAATTGGGATAGAGAGTGCTAAACCCTCTCGAGTTCCCACTCTTATTGTTTTGAGGTGACTTTGTTTTCACAACCGTTTCTTCCTTTCTTAATGTAATAAAGCCTTCTTATACAAGTCACCTCTTTAGTATGGGATTAGCCCTTGTGTATGCGGCCTAGTGCCAAATAGGTTTTAAAAATGTATTAGGAGTGCAAGTTACGCCTCCATTCTACTCAGAATTTTGGGCTATGTAATTGACCCCTGTTCTTGTGTGCCTGGAGGGCAGATTGAAGGTGGAGTTTGGTGTGGCCTTTGAATAGGCTTGAACTTTGAGAGCGGGTTTGCTCTTTCTTAAAAGTGGATTTTCTGTGTGCCTCGAGGAGGTTTTTCTAGGTAATTGGGAGCAAGTGCTCCTTGGCATGATTGGGGTTTCTGCCCCTTTGTTGAACTTTGTACATAGGTAAAGTTGGGCTCATTGCTCAAGGATTGTGAGTCTGGGGCTCGAAGCCCAAATCCTGTAACGAACTGTAATTGTACCTTCTTAATTTGTTGATATGCTACTAGGTGCCTGTTGTACTTGTTATTTCTTGATCTTGAAAAGAAAATATAACCTTTGTTAAAGTTTTAAATTAACTTTAATTTCGTAGTTGAGACCTATTCCACCCAGCACCTACTTTCACCTCTGCTGGTCCACCAAAATTCCGTAATAATAATAATAATAATAATAATAATAATAATAATAATAATAATAATAATAATAATAATAATAATAATAATAATAATAATAGTAATAATGATAATTCTACGTCCACTACCTACCATTTTTACGGTTATCGGAGACGCTAAAGTGTCGGAATTTGGTCCCGTGGGAGTTCATTTACGTGCCAGTATATCTACGGACACGAAGATGACCTTCAGATACCACCGGACTGAGCCAGGAACGAACCTGCCGACTCACAAGGCCAACGCTCTACTGTCTGATCTACTCAGCCCGGTGTAAACCGCAATAAGGTACCACATTAGTGTATAGGTGTTTTGTCGAAATATTTCTTAATTAAGATCGTACGATACGAATGGAATAGGAAATGCACTTCCAGGGGTCATAATTTCCCAATGATTGATTTCCACGAAGTCGTTGTAAAGAATCTCCGTAGGCTGGCTGTGTGGTTAGAAACTCGCCGATGGAAAATAGAGGTAGGATCCAATGCTACTAAATTAAGAGTGCTTAAACGTGACTGATATATGCTATTAGATTTACAGTCACATGATAATATCGTATCCAGAAAAAATCTGCGACTTTTTGGTGATTCTGACATGCCTCCGGAAGAAACGTTAAAAGAAAAGGCCCGTCAGCATGGAGTTGTACAAGGCTTACCTTTTCAATCTTTCTTGTGTGACCTAGTTTCGCTAACTTTTACAAACCCGCTACCATAGATCTCCTGAGTTATCAAGCCATTGGACGCTCAAGCGCATTTCCTCCTCCTTCTAAACCTTAAGGTCTAGGGCACTTTGCTTGGATGAGAGTCTTATTTTGCATTTCCTGTTTCCATATATCTGATTTTGGAATTTGGGTTTTGTTTTATATTTTCTTCTTCATCTGATCAGAGTTTAGAACGCTGCTTTGGGTGCCACTTGTTTTTGAAAATCACTTTTCGTGCTTCTCCATATTTTATGATTTGTATCAAAGACTGATCTGAGTTACGTTTTTTAGAGAGCACTCAATCATTTCATACTCGGTCTTTTTGGGTACTGTTCTCTGAACCTTTCACTATGCTGGTTGCCGACGTCAAAGAAGTCTGCATGGTACGCGATTCTTATACATTTGGCAGACATGGTTGAACCAGAGATTTTTCCTCATGTGGATTGCTTATTCAAATTGTTTGCTGGTTGTGACAATGTTTCATTGCGGATATGTTCACAAAGAATAACGCCGGCAAACTGAAGGGAGTACCTTCCGAAGGTCTCGTTTCAAAAGGGTCCATGTCTCAGAACCATATTGCAGGATTCTCCATGGCTAAATGGTTAGCGTGCTTAAATGCAGGCCAGTATCCAGTACTCGGGAGATAGTAGGTTCGAACCCCACTGTCGGCAGTCCTGAAAATGGTTTTCCGTGGTTTCCCATTTCCACACCAGGCAAATGCTGGGGCTGAACCTTAATTAAGGTCACGGCCGCTTCCTTCCCACTCCTAACCCTTCCCTGTCCCATCGTCGCCATAAGACGTATCTGTGTCGGTGCGACGTAAAGCAAATAGCAACAACAACAACAACAAATAGTTAGCGTGCTGGCCTTTGGCTACAGGGCCCCTGGGTTCGATTCCCAGCAGGGTCAGGAATTTTAACCATCATTGGTTAATTTCTCTGGCGCGGGGACTGGGTGTATGTGTCGTCTTCACCATCATTTCATCCTCATCACGACGCGCAGGTCGCCTATGGGAGTCAAATCAAAAACCTGCACCTGGCGAGCCGAACATGTCCTCGGACACTCCCGGCACTAAAAGCCATACGCCATTTCATTTTTCATTGCAGGATTGGTAGATTCAACGTACGAAATATGTCGATTTTAGGCTTAAATCGGATATTGCACTTTTACAAACACACTCTGAGTAGTGAGAATGTTATCGCTCCCTGTCCAATCCAACACTCAATGCCACATCCCTCTCTCGGATCAGTGACCCCGGGTATTGTGGAATTGTTCAACTTGCTGTCTATTGAGATGAACGATAGCCTACGTCGTTTTCCTCGTAAGGGTTGATTTTGTATTGAAGGTTATGTTGTCCTCCGTGTTCCTTGTCGATAGCATATAGAGTGGTCTGTACTCTTGATCAGCAAGTGAGAAAAGATGCCTGGCCGTTTACGAACACGTTTCACTTTTCACTTCACCTTACTGATTTATTCGTAGCTCTCTGTATGAATTATATGAGGTCTAAGAAATATTCCTTTCTCTAAAATTTCACAGGGCCTTACTTTCTTCAGCTGATAACCCTAATTCTTTGAGGGGCCAGAATTCTGCCTTTTTTCTACGATGTGCTGGAAATCTCTAGGGGCTGCCTGGCCGAGGCGGTAAAGGCGTGCTCGGTTCGCTCGGAAGGACGTGGGTTCGAATCCCCGTCATGAAGTCGTAAAATTTAAGAAACGAGATTTCCACTTGCGGAGGTGCATATGGCCCTGAGGTTCACTCAGCCTACACCGAAAATGGTACCAGGTTAATTCCTGGGGGCAAAGGCGGCCGGGCGTAGAGCTAACCACTCTACCCCATCACGTGCCGAGGTTAACAAGGGTGGAAGCCTTTACCTTCCACTCCTCCAAGGTTCTCCATGGCCTGTACGGAGGTGACTTTGCTTTGCTGGAAATCTCTATGTCTTACTACTGTGCTTAAGAGGACCACCGCGGCGGTAAGTGCGGAATATGGTATCTGAGCGGTCAATGAAACACTTTGCTGGTACCACGGTATCAAAATAGAAGCACAATGTAAGGCAACACCTCATCACTATGTGAAGCCCCTAGAGAGGTACACAGAAAGGCAAGGTATCACCTCCTGCGTAATCCAGAACCAAGGGAGGTCACAGACAAATAGCTCAGTTCGTTAAGCACTTGTATCCTGTGCTTAAGCCAGTAGATTCCATTCACCTAACACGTTATAAAATCATAATAGGCTTCATTCCAACACATGGGTTTTCTTCACACCATTAGTGGCTGACGGACATTAAGTGCATAGCTTTTTAATGTAATTTCGTATCCTCGTCCGGAGATTGTTCAGCTCTTTTCAGGCACACCCCAATGAAGGCGAGCTGCATGCAACTTTTAACCACATACCAGCCCTCCTTCCAACTTCAAATTTCTGGTAGTACCCCGAATCGAATCCGGGTCTCCCAGGACGGCAGCTAAAAGCACATACTGTTGAACTACGCAGATGGATAATAATAATAATAATAATAATAATAATAATAATAATAATAACAATTTTATTCATTGATACTTCCTTGAAAGAATCGTTGTTCAATCCATTGGTTGGTCGGCTTGGAATGTAGACGCCTCGGAATGTCTGCGTCATTGTTGAGAGTATGTCTCAGGCTGCTTCAAGGCTCCTTCGGAGGCACCCGCCCCGTGCATTTAAAATAGCGCCTTGTAGGAGGCCCTCTAGATCTGGATAGCTGAAGCTCATTTCGGAGATAGTGTGAACATTTCTCAACAGGTATCTCTACTATCAACTTACGTTTCGCCCTCTGGGATGAAGATGAACTATTAAAATTCAAGATAAATTTTGTATGTTAAAGTTTCGTAAACTGAATTGTTTATACTTTGTTTTCGGTGTGTTCAAGTTTACAACACTTCTGTCTTTTCCCGCCAATTTAAGATGTTGGCCAATGAACAATTTTGTACATTTATTTTTCTGCCAATCAAAACCTTCTGGTATTTATTTGATTATCCAGTGAAAATTAGGGGGATGTGTCAGAGCCTTAGCCCAGAATTTTCTGGAACCTTCCTCTCCGCTATAAAAGCCTAGAGCTGGTGGGCCATGATGTCTTTGTGATCGCTCCAGTCTGCAGTCTAGTGTGTGTTCGTAACGGAGGCGGGGGGCACCGCATCCATCTTCGGGAGGTCCACCAGCTAAACGTAATGGCAGATCTCTAGTTTAAAACGTAATAGTCTTTCAAAGCTAACACGAGGGTAAGGTTTACAATCTTTACTAATGTAACTTTATTTTCTAAAATGTAAATTTCAAACATTAAATGTAAATTTCTATCAAGTCGAAAGAACTTAACCGAAATCAGGGTATATACCCAATAGTGACGTACTCTCTCGTATTCCCTCTCAACTTGATCTTGAGGTGACTATGATTATGTAACTTATAAAATCTATGTTGTAATTTCTGCAACTTAAAATATTTTTCTCCACCTATCACGTCCTCTATAACGTCGGGCCATAAGCACCCATAGGTTTTAACATATTTCATATACATTTCAAGGAGTGCAAGTGTACCTAAAGTGTAAAGTTTAACTTTTGAAAGGAAACAAAAAAGAGATAAGGGAGAAATATAGCTCTAATTTTAAAATTTTAAATCAATCTTCTGAATTTTCTATATCCACCCATTCATCTTTCCTTTCTGAATTCCACAGTATACCCGGAATAATAATAATAATAATAATAATAATAATAATAATAATAATAATAATAATAATAATAATAATAATATGTATATTCTGCTGTTCTCTTTCACTCTACCACATGGGAGGAAAACCAGAACACTATTGGGGACCTATTTTAAATGTTTTTTGTTTTGTTCGGTAAATACCAGATAACATAATACATGCCCGCGAGAAGAAATTTAACCCGTTTTTCTTCTCTGGGTTGAATGCACTACATTTGAGTTCCTGAAATCAGACACCGTGGGTCCGATTCTCTGTGAAGCGAACAGAAAGGAACCCTAAACGTTCTGATATTTAGATGCCGATTTTTAGATCAGATCTACTGACTTTTAGTGACTACTAGTTTACAGACAACTTCATGTATTCAGGTCTGACGAACAGACCGAGCGTGTTTGGCTGTGTGGTTCGGCTCGCCTAGCTGCAAGTTTGCATTCGGGGGATGGTAAATTCTAACCCCCGCATTGGCTGTGTTTGGCTGTGTGGTTCGGCTCGCCTAGCTGCAAGTTTGCATTCGGGGGATGGTAAATTCTAACCCCCGCATTGGCTGTCCCAATGATGGTTTCCTCTAGTTTCCCAATTACTCACCAGGTGAAAGGCGCACCTGTACCTTAAACACTGCCGCTTCCTTCCAAGTCCAAGCCCTTTCTTCCCCATTATCACCAGAATTATTCTAAGATATCCGCCAAAAATAATCTTATGAACAGTATTTAATGAGAATGTGACATGAAAGCTTTATTTATGCACAGCTCATTTCTGAGATATTGATATACATAACAACTTCGTTGTCGACATACTGATATTAATACTTGAAGCCTGGCATTTAATCTAATGCTTTGTATACCACTTTCGTCGTTCTGTTACCGTGAGCACAAACTAAGAGTGATTTATTGCTACTGACGTGCGAGTATGCGACGTACAGTTAGCCGAGTAAGAAGTAGCTCGACCTGAGGTCATGTCCTGGAACTCTGCGAGTCTGACCCTATGACTTGCTGATAGTTATCGCGAAGCACGGACTGACCGAGAACTGCAAACGGAAACTGGTAGGCAACCTATGTTAATGTCGTATGCGTGGAAGTGTGTGCCTACTGTTATTACTTGAGTGTATTGGTAGGAAATGTAGTTTGGTACTCGAAATGAGGCCCTATTACCTAAGCATTTCCCTGGAATATGGCAAGGAGAGTAGAACACGTGGAAATACCACACCGACAACGGCTGATGTAGGCGTCCAGATTCAAACTCCAGGCCTCCAAACAGTACGGTGAATAAAATCCTTAACCAAAGAAGTAAGGAAAAATACTCAATAGTTTTCCAGTCGTAACAAATTACCACAATGCACACCTAATGCTAAGCTATATCTTCTAATATTTTAAACCATCCCGTTAATTATATTTCCTTTTGTCGAAAGAGTGTACATGAGAAAAAAGTTTTAAAAATAGATTTACATTGATGTTGGTAGATTTCTATTAAGATTAGTCTTGGATATTTTGCGGGATAGTAAATTCACTGCTTCGGTCTTCCTATAAACACTCCGTCCATTCATGGATTTTGAAATCATATGAACCCTAAAACCTATTTTGGATAGCTGGATTATAAATACGAAGTTTGGCTGAAATATGTCCCGTTGTTTTCCGATTATAAGAGATCAGCTGTATGCGAATCCGCTGCCGGGCTGTGTCCGCTAGGACTTAAACTGTGAAACATTCCGCAATATTCTCGCCCTTACTCAGTCCCCGTATCGGAAAAGAATGTACATGAAAAACAAGTTTTAGGAATAGATATCCATTGATGTTCATCTTGTATATTTTGTGGGAGAGTAAATGCACTGTTTCGGTTTTTCTATAAACTCTTCGTCCATTAAGGGATTTTGAAATCGTATAAAACCTAATTTCGGATAAGTGGATTTTTAACACGAAGTTTTATTGAAATGTCTCCACTAGTATTCTAGTTATAACAAATCATCACTACACGCACCCGGTGCTGGACTTTGTCCGTAATAATATCTCCCTTATTATCCCCCTATCTAGAAAGTGTATGTGGGAAGCAACTTTTAAAAATAGATTTTCATTAAGGTTCGTAGATTTTCAGTGAGCTTGGTCAAGGATATTTTATGGGAGAGTAAAATCAGCGTTTCGGTCCTCCTCCCCCTTCTATATAGGGATTCTGAAATGATATAGACCCTAAAACCTGCCTTCAGATAAGTGGATTCTAAATATGAAGTTTGGTTAAATTATATGAAATAATTTACCAGTTAGGGCCTATAAGAAATCAACTCTATGAGCACCCGCTTTTGAGCTATGTCCGCTACGAAACATTCTGTTAATAATATCTCCCTTGGTAATACTCGTATCGAAAAGGTGTACGTGACAAAAAGTTTTAGATTTCCATTAAGATTGCTCTCGAATATTCTGTGGGAGAGTAAACATTATTTCGGTCTTCCTGTAACCCCCAAGTCTATTCAGGGATTCTGAAATGATATGGGCCTAAAAACACTTTTGGTAGGTGGATTCGGAATATGATGTATGGTTAAAATATGTACTGTAGCTTTCCAGTTATAATAAATCAACTCTACATGCACCCACTTTTGGGCTGTGCCCACCAGGACTTAGACTGTAAAATATTCCGTTAATAATTTCTCTCTTATTAATCCTCCGATCGTAAAAGCGTACATGAAAAACCGTTTTAGAAGTAAATATCCATTAAGGTTCGTGGACTTTCCTATTCTCATCGGATTAAGATCAACTGACCTAAAGTCCAAATATTTTTTTTACGTTTGATATGTATTATTTATCAAGTTGTTCTGAATACCTTTCAAATGTCTTAAATGCTTTCGTAGATTTAAATTTATTTAATTAATTTTTATTATTTTTCAATAATTTGCTTTTCAATATTGTTTAAATTTGTAGATCTAACTTCACAATTATTTATAATTTTAGGAGTTTTTATAAACTATTTATTTTTAATAAATATTCACCGTACTCTATATTATTTGTCTTCGGGCAGCTTCCAGGTGCCGGAAGAACTTAGAATAATGATCATGGATATTTTGGGAAAGTAAAATGGATGTTTTCGTCTTCCTACAAGCCCCGAGTCTATTCAGGGATTTTGAAATGGTATGGACCCTTGCCTTTGGATAGGTTGATTCTGAATATGTTTAGTTGAAATATGTCCAGTAGTTTTTCAGTTATAAGAACTCAAATACATAAGTAAACAAATGAACACATACCAAAGCTAAACAAATCTCTAGACAGTGATTATTACATCTGAAACGGATAACTATAAGAAAATTCCGCCAAAATAGTCAATGTGCACACGCACAGTCGTTACGGTTTTATACATCGTAGTCGCACCTCGAAGTATCGTTATATGCCACTGTTGAGCGGAAAAATACAGACATGTATCACTTAGAACGAATTCGTTGATATCATTCATGCAATACTGAACCTTAGATGTCAGAACATTTCTGGTTAGAGTCCTAAGGTGAAATATTAGCACATAACGGTTCTTCTAGGCTCACGATGATACTGTATAGTATACCGGGCGAAAAAGCCGCGCCTGACGTTTTGTGCTGTTAGGCATCCCACCGAACGTCACTGATGTTATGGTCTGTTCACCTTTTCCGTGTACCAAGTAACAATCGCCTTTAATCACTCACTGCACCTTCACCTTTGTAAAAACATGTACACCGAGCTCGATAGCTGCAGTCGCTTAATTGCGGCCAGTATCCAGTATTCGGGAGATAGTAGGTTCGAACCCCACTATCGGCAGCCCTGAAAATGGTTTTACGTGGTTTCCCATTTTCACACCAGGCAAATGCTGGGGCTGTACCTTAATTAAGGCCACGGCCGATTCCTTCCCACTCCTAACCCTATCCTCTCCCATCGTCGCCATAAGACCTACCTGAGTCGGTGCGACGTAAAGCAACTAGCAAAAAAAAAAAAAAAAAAAAAAAAAAAACCAGCATGTACCGTATGTGGCAGGCATTCACGCGATGCATCAAACAGTCATACCGTTATGTAAAAAGTACTTGCCCATTATAAGATTTCAGTGGGGTATGAAATGAACGCTAAAAGCGATGGCATACTGATAGAAAACGTGTGTGCATTTGTGAAGCGGAAGTAGTAGTCCATCTAGTAGGCTTTCGAGAAACCCACTCGCTGGATCGCCATGGTGTCATAGGGTAAGTGCGTTTGATACGTGGGTTCGAATCACGCTTGAACTTGTAAATTTATTCGCATTTTGTATTTCGAGAATCTTGTTTTTCTTTTTCTCTATTTGCTTTACGCCGCACCGACACAGGTAGGTCTTATGCGACGATGGGTTAGGAAAGGCCTATGAATGGGAAGGAAGCGGCCGTGGCCTTAATTAAGGTACAGCCCCAGCATTTGCCTGGTGTGAATTTGGGAAACCACAGAAAACCATCTTCAAGGCTGCCGACAGTGGGGTTCGAACCCTCTATCTCCCGGATGCAAGCTCACAGCAGCACGCCACTAACCACACGGCCAGCTCACCCGGTACTTCGAGAATCATCCACAGAGCCAATGAATCCGAACGCCCTCACGTCGTGGGTTATTATTTATTAATTAATTTAGGCACTGTTCTAGGCCGTTAAGGCTGCTTATGTGGATGTTCTATAAGCAGAGCTGGACGAGTATAGAATGGATGGGGGTTTGAATCCGCTTGACTGAGCAGCAGCCAGTTAGCGCAGTAAGTGTTCGAATAGATGGCCTTCTGCACTAATGCACGTTTCAGCACGCCGTTGAACTGCCATTCGGGCTCTTTCTAGCATTGTAGGTGTTAGGGATTCACAGGCTTCCATAATAAGGTTTCGAAGGCTTTCACGATTTTCCTTGCTGCTTAGCGTACACTACATTCTTCAAATAGCCCCATAGGAAGAAGTCCAGTGGCGCCAAATTGGGCGATCTAGCAGGCCAGGTGACAGATCCTCCCCTTCCTGTCCATCGACCGGGATGTGTAACATTCAGATAGTTGCGAACATCTGCTGACATGTGAGGGGGAGCTGCGTCGTGTTGATACCTCATGGTTACACGCTCACCCAGGGGCACATCCTCTAGCAGCAATGGTAGTTGGTCCTGAAGAAACTGTAGGTACCGCGCTCCTGTCAAATGATCCTCAAGGAAATATTGTCCAATTAGGTGATCACCCAGTATACAACACCAGACATTTACTCCCCATCGTGCCTGAAATGCTGCTTGCCTTACCCAGTGGCTATTTTTAACCCTCCAGTAGTGCATATTATGACGATTCAGAGCCATTATTATGAACTCGTGCCTCGTCCGAAAATAAAATGTGAGACACAAAAGCTGCATCATTTGCCACTTGCGTCAGTATCCACGCAAATAAATCAACACGAGTTTCGAAATCTCGTCCGTGGAGTTCTTGATGTAGTTGCAGGTGATACGTACGAAGAAAACTGGAATGCAATATCCGTACAACAGACGACTGGCTGTTGTGCTGCTGCCCGCGTACTTGTGTGAGGATTCTCCCGGAAAGTGCCCAAAACCATCTCAGCACTTTCACCGGACGTAACTGGTCCCGAACAGGACCTGTTCGCGAAAGTTACGAAGTCATACGCATACGTATTTGCGTTTGGTTGTTGTCTGTGTGGAAATCCTTCCTGGTACAGGCGCTGTGCTTCCTGTGCGTCCTGCCTTGTTTCACCGTAGATGCTATTTGCTTTACGTCACACCGACGCAGATAGGTCTTATGGCGACGATGGGACAGGAAAGGCCTAGGAATGGAAATGAAGCGGCCGTGGCCTTAATTATGGTACAGCCCCAGTATTTTCCTGGTGTGAAAATGGGAAACCACGGAAAACCATCTTCAGGGCTTCCGACAGTGGGGCTCGAACCAACTACCTCCTGGAAGCAAGCTCACAGTTGCGCGCCCCTGACCGCACGGCCAACTCGCCTGGTTCACCGTAGATGAGGAACATGTTAACATACTCATCCGTTGAATACATAGCGAAGAAATGACCAGGACTGCTAGGATACACCAAGTGTCAGGCCACTACACATTCAGCATGCATCCTATTGGTTGAATGTGGCACGAATGGCCCCTTATTTGACCCTCAAAGTTTAAAATGTGAATGAAAACGGTTATCGCTCGTGGGTTTCGAGCCCACCTACCAACGCAACATGCGTCAACCCGTCTGTGGTTAGTCCACTACACCACGGTGACTATTGCCTCCACTTTATCAGAAAGCTTACTCGGTGTAAAACTATATCCCACTTCATAAACTCACACACGTTTCCTATCAGTATGCCATCGCTTTTAGCGATAATTTCATAACCAATCGAAAGCTTATAATTGCCACGTACATTTTACAAAACCGTATGATAGTTTGATGTATTGTGTAAATACCTGTCGCATCCATGTTTTTGCAAAAGTCGTGCTGTTATGACGCAGTAATTCCTTAAAAGGCGACTATAGCTTGGTACACGGCAAAGAAAAATCGACAATCACCCCATTGACGTTCATTGGGAAGCCTAAAAGCAGAAACGTCAGGTGCACTCACTCACCCGGTATAGATTACTACTGTAACTATTTGAAAGAAAATTTGCTACAACGACAACCGCATGGAATATGCATTCTATTAAGGGCCTTTGAACACCAAGTTGACTGCTGCCCAGCCAAATAGTCATCAGACATTGGAGGGTGCGTGATCGGCGTCAAAGTATTTTCAGTCATATTGCTTAGATTTCTTGACAGGGTCCGCTTTGTCTGATATCAGAGAGCTACTTAGTTGAATTCAGAAAATTTAATGAATGTCGTGCGAATCCTCCATCTTAGATTAAAATTCGTGGAGGGACCAGGGATCGAACTCAGGACTTCTATTCTAATATTGAGTGGTGGGGGGGAGGTAGGTGAAAGGGACTTTCGAGAGTGTGTCTGTCCCTCCACCCATTGCAAATATTCAGAAAAACTCTAATGTCCCTAATGTTGAATAACGATCTTAACTCGCAGTTAGCCAGTAAGATACAGAAAGTTACTGTATTCCTACATTAGTTTCATTTTAAGTTTGAAACCTCGTAAACATATCCCAGCCAGCTGTATATGCTAAACCTGCAAATGAGAAAGTAACTTCGTGCGCAGTGTGTACTGAACACCACTTTAAGTACATCTGCACTTCAGTACCTAGCATCCAGGTTTGCCAAGCTCTCAGAGACTCATCAACTGAACACCCGTTAGCACAACAGGAACATTCTGACCATCCCCGCACACGTCATCAAACGGTACAACCAGTCCTCCGCGGCAGGTGTTGCGGGTCTGGAACTCCATAATAGACCAGTTACGGAGCCTGAAGACGGGCTCCTCATACATAAGGCAGAATAAGAAATATTTACTTTATGTTTAGTTGTAGCTATCATTAATGTTGTAATTATTATTACGATTATTGTTACGGTTAATTTTATAATAATAATAATAATAATAATAATAATAATAATAATAATAATAATAATAATATCTGGAGGAACCGGGCTACTCCGTAGTATTCGTAACAAATAGGTTAGATAACGTGTCTTGATATGCCCGAGTACTTTTTAAACGTTAATTTTAGGATTTTTATTATCTGTTAATTATGTATGGAGTGATTGTTTTGTAGATTTCTTTGTTATGACGTTGATTGATTTTTAACGACCCTTTTTTTTTTTTTAGAATTTGTTTCACGTCGCACCGACACGGGTAGATTTTATGGAACGTTGGGATAGGAAAGGGCTAGAAGCGGGAAGGAAGTGACCGTGGCCTTAATTTTAAGGTACAGACCCGGCATTTGCCTGGTGTGAAAGTAGGAAATCACAGAAAATCACCTTCAGAGCTACCGACCGTGAAGTTCGAACCCACTATCTCCCGAATGTAAGCTCAGAACTGCGCGTCCCTAACCGCAGGTCAACTTGCTCGATCATTAAACTACAATCATCATCATCAACATCATCATCATCATTTAGTAGTGCATATTATCACGATTCACAGAGCCATTATTATGATATCGTGCCTTGTCCGAAAATAAAATGTGAGATACAAAGGCTGGATCATTTGCCACTTGCATCAGTATCCACGCACAGAAATCAACACGAGTTTCGAAATCTCGTCATCATAATCATCATCGTCATCTTTATGTAAAGGTATTGCTCCCTCCTTAACTGTGCGCAACACGCTAATTACGGTTCAGAATGAACTGAGGGCTACTGTAAGCCTTACCGAGCTCGATAGATGCAGTCACTTAAGTGCGGCCAGTATCCAGTATTCGGGAGATAGTGGGTTCAAACCCCACTGTCGACAGCCCTGTTCATGGTTTTCCGTGGTTTCCACTTTCACACCAAGCAAATGCTGCGGCTGTACCTCAATTAAGGCCACGGACACTTCCTTCCCACTCCTAGCCCTTTCCTTTCCCATCGTGGCCGTAAGACCTATCTGTGTCGGTGCGACGTAAAGCAACTTGAAAAGAAAAAAATTAAAAAATGTAAGCCTTCGCCTGCAGTTGCTGGAGTGATCATTTGATTTTAGGATTACTGAAAGTTTACTGAACTTAGAGACGTTTCAGTGCCTCTTGATTTACCGGTAGTTAATTCCAGAGAGAATAAAACAAAAATGAATACATCGGACCAGTAGAAAAGACGGATGGACCGGAAAAATATCATTTAGTAAACTTTGTAAATAATAATAACATTAGTAGTAGTATCACAGTCCTAAAATATTTATAATGATGTTATATATTCGTTTTTAATCACATCCTGGTAACTGTATTAGCTTCATGTTTTTGTTAATAGTGGATTAGTGTAAAAGAAATCCGCCTCTGTGGTGTAGTGGTTAGCGTGATTAGCTGCCACACCCGGAGGCCCGGGTTCGATTCCCGGCTCTGTCACGAAATTTGAAAAGCGTTACGAGGGCTGGAACGGGGTCCACTCATCCTCGGAAGGACAACTGAGTAGAGATGGGTTCGATTCCCACCTCAGTCATCCTGGAAATGGTTTTTCGTGGTTTACCACTTCTCCTCCAGGCAAATGCCGGGATGGTACCTAACTGTAGGCCACGGCCGCTTTCTTCCTTCTTCCTTGTCTATCCCTTCCAATCTTCCCATCCCCCCCCAAAGGCCCCTGCTCAGCATAGCAGGTGAGGCAGCCTAGGCGATGTACTGGTCCTCCTCCCCAGTTGTATCCCTTGACCTGATGTCTGCCACTCCGGTACACTGCCCTTGAGGCGGTAGAGGTGGGATCCCCCGCAGAGTCCGAGGGAAAAACCAACCCTGGAGGGTAAACAGATTAAGAGAGTAAGAAAGAAAGGAAGTGTATAAGAAGGCTTCTTGGCCTTAACTACTCGATGCAAAACAAGGCAAATAAATAAATAAATAAATAAATAAATAAATAAATAAATAAATAAATAAATAAATAAATAAATAAATAAATTAATGAATTAATAAAATCCTGGCAGAAAGTGATGGCATTCATTCTTAAGTAATAACCATTTATATAGAACACATGAACGTCCACCATCTGTGTTAAAGCTTGTGGCTATCGAGCGAGTTGGCTGCGTGGTTTTTGTCACGTAGTCGTCAACTTTCATTCGGGGATAATGGGTTTGAACTCCATTGCTGAAGATGGTTTTTAGTTGTTTCTCATTTTCACAGCAGGCTATACCTTAATTAAGGCTACGGCCACCTCCTTGCCAGTTCTGTCCCTTTACTATAGCCTCGTCGCCATAACATGTATATCTGTGCACCTCAAAACACATAAAGGCTTGTGAACACTGTCTTGAACATATTAACAATGCAACTAATGACTCTGCCGCACACCCGGCCATACCATTTGAAATGTGTGTAGTCGAGAGTTGAAATGAATTGCTTCCTCGGTCCAGGACACTTTATATTAGCCTGCCTTTTGGTGGTTAGGTTTGAATTTCCGGCTTGATCACGAACTGAAAACATGATGGCGATGAATGTTGTTTTCAGAGGAAGTACCGTTGGGCAACTATCCTTTCCTAGCACTAATCAGAAGGAAAAGGAATGAGATCCACGCCTTCCAAGAATGACGGTATTGGCTGAAAGAGGAAAGTCCACGCAGGGCGTGAAACTGAGACACTCCCTATGGCCCGCATACCTAATACTACAGTATCAAAAACCCTGCTTCATTTCCTTCATACTATTTTCAAAGTTTCTCTCTGTGAGTGAGTTCAATAAAATACATCCATGACATCCCCTGCTTGCTGTAAGAGGTGACTAAAATGGGATCGCAGGGGCTTTCAAACTGACAACGTGGATTGCCAGCCTAATTATTTTCATCTTAACTATCTGACGGTTGATAATGAACTTCTCTCCTCTTTGAACACCGAGAGTATTAGGTATACAATAATAATAATAATAATAATAATAATAATAATAATAATAATAATAATAATAATAATAATAATAATAATAATAATAATAATAATAATAATAATAATAATAATTCCCGTGTGGGGATTTACCGGTTACCTCCATCGGGCGCGTCCCATTGGAATTGGGGAAGCTCGCTGGCTCTGCCGCCAGCAGAGTCAGAGGGTAGTAGGGAAATAAAATACCACCGTGAAAAAAAACTGGTCCCTTGCCAGGGTTACGGCGAAGACTGGTAAATAACCAGAAGCCACAAAACATCTTGAGGCAACCTCTAGGGCTAACAACCCTAGTTGTAAAAGGATGGGTACCCGTCCAAAGCAAAGTCAAGTCAAAAAGCATGATGGCACAACATTTCAAGAAACATATCCCAGGGGGTAAATCTTCGGATAAATCCCTCGTCGTGAACGCCACGGCGCACGAGTCTCGTTCGGATTCTGGGGGAGACTCGACATCATGCAAGAGACGAGTCGGAGCGTCTCGGTGTACCCCGAAGAGTCAAAAACTCAGGCCAAAATCTAAAACCTTTCTAGCAACTTTCAACATAAATTCACTTACTCAAACTGGCAAGCTGAAAACCCTCACCAAAGCCCTTCACGAAAATCAGATATCCATAATGGCCCTACAGGAAACAAGGTACCCAGATGAAGAGATTTTTGAATCCAAAGGCTACCGATTTTTTAAGAACAAAGCGCAAAGAGGAACCATCAATGGAGCTGTGATGCTTGGAACCGCGTTTGCTGTTAGAACCAAGATCCTTAAATCGGTTGCAAATTTCTAACCTGTGAATGACAGATTGTCTATACTCACAATTAAATGCGCGAACAAAACCTACGCCCTAGTTAACGCACATGCTCCTACAAACGATAAGAACAAGTCTGATCCAGACGAAGTTGATAATTTCTGGGACCTACTGGATGAAAAATTAAACAAAATCCCCAAACACCATGTCAAGCTTCTTTTGGGTGACTTCAATGCCCAACTAGGTTGTGAACAGAAGTACAAGAAAGTTATAGGAAATTACCCTGCTCACAAAAGAACCAATCCCAACGGCAAAAGACTGGTGTCCATTTGCGAAAATCACAACCTGCAGGTCAAGTCGACCCACTTTCGCCATCTACCCAGAAAGCAAATGACTTGGCGTTCTCCCGTTCAAGCTCTCGGAGAGTTCCAAATTGATCATGTTGCAATCTCCAGGAGAAACAGCCCTGAGATTATGAATGTCAAGGTAAAGAAAGGCATCAATGTGGCCTCAGATCACTATATGTCTCTTATCAAATTCAAACCAATTCCCGCAAACACAAGGAAGACAACCAAACAGATCACACGCTTCGACAATGATAAACTTCGGCAAAGGGTCGAGGAGTTCCAGGAGAAGGCTAGACCAAATGACTGTGACTTTAACAACGCCAAACGTCTCCTTGTTGAGGCCGCCAAAGACGTTGCAGATATCAAGAGAAGCAAAAAGCATGCCTGGTGGAATAGTACCTGCGAATCAGTCCTCCAAGAAAGACTCAAATGCGTGGAAACAGTACTACTCTACGAAATCAGAAAATGATTGGGAAACCTACAAAGCCCAACGTGCCCAAGCAGCTAGGGTGTTCAGAACTGAGAAACGTAAATACGAAAAATCTCTCTTTGATAAGATAGAACAAAACTTTTGGAAGAATGAAAGCAGAGAGTACTACAGAGCCTTCAAACGCGAACTCACTGGCTATAAAACACCATCTCTATGCTTTGAGCAAAAGGACGGCACACTGGCGACGTCAAATGAAGAAAATTGCAGCATTCTGGCAGATTACTTCAAGAATTTACTTAATTGCTCAAAACCGCAAAGCACCATTGAGACCAAGGAACTCTTACTCAGGTACCCAGATTCCAGACCACCCGACAGAGATGAAATCAAGCGCCACATTGCCCGTCTCAAAAATAACAAAGCGCCGGGGGAAGACTCAGTAGTAGCAGAACTATGGAAATATGCCCCAGAGGAATCACTTGATATCTTGCAAAAGCAAATAGAAGAAATTTGGAACAAGGAGACCCTTCCCGAAGATTGTAAAATAGCTTTGATCCATCCATTACACATAAAAGGCAGCATGAAGAACATCAACAACTACAGAGGAATATCTTTGCTACCCGTGACTTACAAAATTCTATCACTTGCCATCCTGGAGCGTTTGGAAGCACAAGTCGAACATCAAATAGGTGAATACCAAGGAGGGTTCAGAAAAGGTCGCTCAACAGCTGAACAGATTCAAAATCTCAAAACGATCATCAGATATTGTACACTAAGGTCCAAGCAGTATGTGTCTGTCTTTGTGGACTTTAAGAAAGCGTACGACTCCAATGACCGGGAAGTCCTGCTAAACATTTTAAATGAATTTGGAGTTGATTTGAAACTGCTGGCATTAATTAGAGCCACCCTTACCGATACAAAAACCAAGGTGAAGTTCCACGGATGTCTCTCGCATTCCTTTGACATCAAAACAGGAGTCCGACAAGGTGATGGGCTATCCCCGATACTCTTCAACTGTGTTCTTGAAAAGATCATCAGAACCTGGCGGGTGAGATTACAGGAAACCAACTACAGTCCATTGAGAATAGGAACCAAATCCAAGGGGATCGCAACAGACTGCTTAGCATTTGCCGATGCTTTACATCCCACTAAGTACTTTTGTACGGTTCTCGGAGACGCCGGGGTTCCGGAATTTAGTCCCGCAGGAATTCTCTTTACGTGCCAGTAAATCTACCGACACGAGGCTGACGTATTTGAGTACCTTCAAATACCACCGAACTGAGCCTTGATCGAACCTGCCAAGTCGGAGTCAGAAGGCCAGCACCTCAACCGTCTGAGCCACCCAGACCGGCGAAAAGCAGCTATGAAGAGAGGTTATTTCATCTAGTTTCATGGGAGTGTTCTTCCTATATTATAAACTTGCAAGATACCCGTGCTTCGCTACGGAATTCTAAATTTTATACAGAATTCTAGGTTAGGTAGTGTAAACGTTGTGAGCAAGATTGTATTAAGTTGCATAGCTGTTAACTTTGTCCTAGAAGCACGACGGGCATGTCACCAACGTCTTTTCTCATATCAAGACTGGGTTAGGGAATTTTCATTGTAATGGTAGGCCACCATGCCTACCGTCAGTCACAATCAGGTTGGGGAGTTTTCATTATAATGGCAGACACTCACTCTCCGCCTGCCTTTATAGATTCTCAGAAAGACTCTCTTAGTGGTTTTCCCAACTGAAATGAACATGGATCATTACAATGACGTCGGTAGGAATGGCGCGATTAAAAGCAATGCCTTCATATGAAATAGTCGATCAAATGAAAAACCACACATTTTTCACTTTTAACGAACAGTAGGCTACTATGCTGCCGAACTAACTGTCCAAAGCTACAGAGCTGGAATGACCAAGACGCAGACATCCGTGATCCATGAACAATCTTCGTCCTTTTTTCGGCGGGGGGGGGGGGGGGTGGTGTTCAAATAGTGGATAGTCTCAGGGCAAAAACTATGCCCGTTTACTTATCGGCTTACAGGGAGTACCCGATGAGTCGGAAAATCTCAATTCACTACACTGGCGGGTGAAAGAACTATCTGACATGGAGGCAATTTTTCCTCCAAGCCAGAGAAGAAACCACATCTTCGCTGCTAATTTGGGATAAAATTAATGTAGATTTAATGAAAGTGAAGGGGAAGAAGCTTTTCCTAACAAACGGCTCTTTTCAAGGTTGAATTTTGAGTTATTTAGTGAATTCTGGTACTGTAATTTGGAATAGAGCTAAATTGTAATTCCAGACCAGTTCATACTACTACTACTCCTACTACTACTACTAACTGAGCCTCTGACTTAAGTGCGCACGCTGCTCATTCAAAACAGCGCGTCAGAGTAGGTATCGAATAGCTGGCATACTATGATGAACCAGTGTGTTACGTACCAGCAGTATTAGAAAATGTATGAACCAGAGGATTGGCATGCTAAAGAAAATAAGTTATCTAACTCCTCAGCTATTCCCCGCCATTATTCAGTTAGGCTGTTATACTCGGTACGCAGCAGTAATCCCATCTATCGGAGTTGAATGTCAGCATAAGAGGCAAAGAACATTACAACAAACAATGGTCAGTGTAACGTTATTGTTGACCTATGTTACGCGCTTTCGATATTGTAGGCCGTCAAATTATTAATTGTCTTCTGGTTCTGAAATACCACTCTTATCATAGTCGGTACGGTAAAACTGAATAAAACTAAAATGATCGGAAATTATATTCTCTATAACTTTTGTTATGTAGTACTTTTCCATAGGACCAAGAACACAGGTATTTAAAAATTAAATTTTAGGTGCCTTCCCCTAAACTACCATTTCATCCAGGGTGAATAACGTAGTTTATAGCTTAAACTGTAGTTTCTTATTCCCCGACTCTATATACCGATTTTCATTAAATTCTGTTTACCCATTTTGTCGGGGCTCGGCGTTGATATGAACTTAGCAACAAAAATCCAAATTCATGAATATCTCTGTTATCATAGCCGGTACGGTAAAAATGCATAAGACGTAAATGATCAGAAATTTAATTATACATAACTTTAGTTATGTAGTATTTATCGATATGACCACTAATAATATAAATATTTGAGAATTGAATTTTAGTCTTTCCCCTAAACTACCATTTTACTCAGCACGAATAAAATAATTTATAGCCTAGATTGTAGCGGCTCACCCCCCGACTCTACATACCGATTTTTATTAAATTCTCTTCAGCCGTTTTCTCGTGATGCGTGTACATACATACATACATACATACATACATACATACATACATACAGACAGACAGACAGACAGACAGACAGACAGACAGACAGAAATTACGGAAAAGTAAAAACTGCATTTTCTTGTTACTGTGGATATGATCGATACAGAAATACCATTATTTTCAAATTCTGAGCAATGTACAGACAAAACTCTTATTTTATATATATAGATTCAATCGTAGGTGTATGTGCGCATTGGTACATAACGAAAAGGCCACATCCATTTTCTTGCCCTTCTTGGTTACAAGTCGACACCATAACACAGAACGCACACAAGAAACACGGTTAGAGAAAAAGAAGAAGGTTAATGACAGTTTATCACTGAGGGTAATGAGCCATTGAACCCGATGTTGAAAGCTCCTTAGAATATTTCCGAACACGCAGACTTCCTGTTCAGTGTAGATTTATTTCAGTAAAATAACTTGCTTGGTATATAGGTTAATAATAATATATTTTCTAGTGCAATTATATTATTACATTTATTTCAGCCCCATCATAATAATGCCAACGACCGTAGCCGTGTTGAAACACCGCATCCCATGAGATCTCCGAAATTAAGCAACACTGAGCGTGGTCACGATCTGGATGGGTTGCCACGAGCTGTTGGTGGGGGGGTAAGGGAATGGAGGAGCGAAACAGAACTTACCACCCTACCGTTCGTAAACTCCTGCTCAAGCACACATCTGCGGAGGTTCGGACCTGCCTTCGGGAAGAATACACCCTTATCTTACAACTATAATAATAATTGTACCAGGAGGTACACCTCAACCCCGTACTTTTAAATGAGGCCCCTTGAAGAACGCTATCTATCATATAAAAATTAAAGCATCTAGTACAAGAAGTTGGAACGTTGTTCAAACGATCTCATTACTAAAGGATGGAGTAATATGTTATTTTAAAGTTTCCTAAACTGACTGGATTTCTTTGTTTTGTTTTGGTGTATCACAAGAAGTTCGCACTTTTCTCCATAGATGCCTCTATTAAGGAATTGAGGTCATGCACTCTGGTGCAAAGTGGAATAACTAGAGATTTAAAGAAGTTTTGTGTTTATAGGTTTTCTCAACTGAATTGTCTTTTCCTATTTTTGGTACTTCATGGTTTGCAACACTTCTTATTCATCCCACCAACATGGGATTCTAACCAATCATAAATTTCATGTATTTATTTTTCAGCCAATCATAGGCTTCCTTTAACTTTTGTTTATCCAATAAAAATGAGAGGGTGTGTCCGGATTTAGTCTAGAGCCTTCTCGAAGCATCGTCTCGGGTATAAAAGCTGACGCCTTTTCAAGTTAACTTGTCTTATTGATCGCCGAATTACTGAGTGTGTGTGTTAAGAGGGGAAACTGAAGTCCTCATTCTTCGGCAGGCAGAACATCAGCCCAGGTAATGGCCACCAGTTTTCTATCTCTGTAGTTATCTCCGCAAGCTGAACTCGAGGGGAGGGTTCCAATCTTTAACTATGTAACCGTCAATTTCTAAAATGTAAACTTTCTTCTTTCTCATGAAAAATTTCATGTAAGTCCTAAAGGCTTAAACTGTAAATCGGGGAGAGAGAGTGGGTTACCCTCTCGAATTCCCCTTCAATTCATCTTGAGGTGACTAAGATTTTGTAACTGTTTTTCTCCTGTACATAGTCCTTCTAGTCACCTCAGTAATGTGGGATTAGTCTCTGCATCGTCGGGCTGCAAGCCCAAGTAGGGTTTCTACCTTGGTTTTCTAGGAACGCAAGTGTACGCCTCCATAAATTTTTGAGTTTGGGCCAGTAACTTAACCTGTTCCTTTTCACGAAGGCCCAGTAGAATGGGTACTAGATACCCCTGTGTTAACTAAAATTCATACGGTATTGTAAATTGCAGGTTGTGCCTAGAGAGGCCTTAAGGTGTAATTGTATTGAGCAGACGCTCTTTTCCGTCTTGAAATAGTTCATGGTTGCCTTGAGTAGGCCGTAAGAGTTCGGGAGCGCTGTCTCCTTGGTAGAATTTGTAGAGCATGTAAGCTCTTTTGTAGGTTAGGTAGTAGATATTCGTGTACTATTGAGTGGTGCCTTTGGAAGGTCGTAAATTGCAACCGTTGGAGCAAAGTGTTCTTGAAAATTGTGTTTTTGGGAGATATCTCTCCTTATCTATCTAACTAAACGCAACATTTGTGGTGATGTTGGAACCTTGTAAAATAGAAGCTTGAAGCTCAAAATTGTAAAATACCAATTCTTGGTTTCTCTGTTCTTGTACCAACTACCTATGTACCTGAAAGCTTGTTATTTGTTGAAATTTAAGATCTGAAAAGAAATATAACCTTTATTTTAACATTTTAAATTCATCTTTGACTATCGTAGATAGACCCATTCCAGCCCACGTTATCTTTCACCTCTGCGTTCCACACATAAAACCCAGAATAATAATAATAATATTGATTCTACGTCTCACCCTATAGCTTAAAGGTTTTCGGACATGCGGAGGTGCCAGAATTTTGCCCCATAGGATTTAGTATTTATCTTACGTGTCCGTGAATCTACAGACGTCAAGGCATTTTCAAAAACCACTGAGCCAGGATCGAACCCGGCAACAGGGGCTCAGAAACTCTGAGCTCCATCATTAGGGCCACAAAATCCAGCATAATTATTCTCATCCTTAAGATTGAAATAAATAATATTAATTATATCATGGTAGATTACATTTGGACCAATCAAGCCGATTGCTTCCAATTTCTTCAAACTTAACAGACTTCTTCATCTTATTTTCTTCTACTGCTTATCCTACATAATCTGTAGGGTCACGGGTGCGAATTTTTTCGCACAGGTGGGTTTGGCCCTGTTATACAGCTGGATGCTCTTCCTGACGCCATCCCCATATGGAGGGATGTAATCATTATTGCGTGTTTCTGTGGTGGTTGGTAGTATAGTGCATTGTCTGAATATGAAGAGAAAAGTGTTGGGACAAACACAAACATCCAGTCTCCGAGCTAGAAGAATGAATCAGACGCGATTAACTCCCGATCCGGCCGGAAATCGAACCCGAGACCCTCAAGGCTGACCATTCAGCCAATGAGTCGAACTCTTCCAAACTTAGCAATAAGACAGTGAAAACACCTTGAGAGTACATAACACATAATATAAGTTTACTAATTGTACTAATGGTAATGAAAACATATACAAGTTAAAGTCATCACTCAACGTATAAACAATATATAATCAGTAGCCTATTATTAATCTAGACATCAACATTAATAAAATGAAATATGGTAAGTCTTACAAACAGGAGCCTGAGATATGCGGGTGGAGACAATATTATACTCAGATCAGATCAGAAGGTCGTACCGAATGTGGGTAGACCAACTAAATATGGGAAACCAGCTCGACGAAAAGCAAACAAATGGAACCATAGAAAATTGCCCTACTCTGGGTTAGAAACACTTAACTTTGCAATCCATTCCTATCACAGCAAGTGACAGCACGCTTGGCTACGTAATGTGTTCATTGTAGAATATACTGAAGTTTAACGTAGTTATTATTAGGTTCGGATTGTCAATATTTGTGTGGGTGGCGTAAAAGGTGAAAGTTTAGGTGGTTCTGGGTGACACAGGTGGTATGTACGAAATGTCAAAGCATCAGTGCCTGTTTATCGTGCAATATCTAAATTACCATTCAGAGCGGGTGAGTTTCGTAGTAACAGAAGCGAGAGAGGCCATTAATCTCCCTGATTTAACTGCAGATCCACATCTGGTGAAATGATAAAATATTAGAAAACCTAAGAGTTCAAAATTCATGCTTTTCAATATCCCGTAGTTACCAGTGAGAATGGAAAACCTTCAAGGAGACTCGAAGATAATTTATAAATATAAGTTTAAATAAGGTGTTCGTCAAGGAACCGATTAGAAGTCTTTGAAATGTGAATATAGTGCAGAATGTGTCAAGATCGCTCGGACAGATCACGTCATCAAGGGGAGGTACTCCATGCTGCAGGCAAATAATGCGAAATCTTAACCCTCGCAAAACACTGGGAAGCAACCTATTTCGGTCACGCGGGCTTGATACGAATTGGTCATGACAGACAAGATAGCAGGGAAATATGGACTTGGAGGAGGAGTTTATCCTGCACGTGGAATCTCCGATAGTAGTTAGATATCCACCGTACGGCAAATCCGATACGAGTAAGACAAAATTGAGAAAAGAAAAACCTTTTCGATGATTGCCAACCTCTTGTGAAGCAACGGCACCAGAAGAACATATATTCATTTTACTGTAGACTTTTATTACGCCTTTCACCGTTCAGTTCACAAGCTTCTATGGATGAACTAAGCACCCTCACAATCCTCTATTCGTAACTAGCACTGTGGCCTCGTTTGGTTCCACACCTTTTATCATTAAGTGGAGTCATGATCGAAAATTTTAACTTCTACAATTAGCCACATACCAAAATTTTAACTTCTACAATTTACCACACACCAGAATTTTAACTTGTACAATAATTAACCATATACCAAAATTTTAACTTCTACAATTTACCACATACCAAAATGTTAACTTCTACAATTTACTGCATACCAAAATGTTAACTTCTACAATTTACCACATACCAAAATGTTAACTTCTACAATTTACCATATACCAAAATGTTAACTTCTACAATTTACCACATACCAAAATGTTAACTTCTACAATTTACGGCATACCAAAATGTTAACTTTTTTTTTGCTAGTTGCTTTACGTCGCACCGACACAGATAGGTCTTATGGCGACGAATGTTAACTTCTACAATTTACCGCATACCAAAATGTTAACTTCTACAATTAACCGCATACCAAAATTGTAACTTCTACAATTTACCACATACCAAAATGTTACGTTCTACAATTTACCACATACCAAAATTTTAAATTCTACAATTAACAACATACCAAAATTTTAAAATTCTACAATTCGCCACATACCAAAATTTTAACTTCTACAATTTACCACATACCAACATTTTAACTTCTACAATTTACCACTTACCAAAACCATATTTAAAAATTCTTCTTCTTCTTTATCTGTTTACCCTCCAGGGTCGGTTTTCCCTCGGACTCAGCGAGGGATCCCACCTGGGTCGAGGATACAACTGGGCAGGATACCAGTAACTCGCCCAGGCGGCCCCACCTGCTAATCTTTTTTTTTTTTTTTTTTGCTAGTTGCATTACGTCGCACCGACACAGATAGGTCTTATGGTGACAATGGGACAGGGAGGGGCTAGGAGTGGGAAGGAATACCTGCTAATCTGAACAGGGGCCTTGGTGGGGGGCGGAAGGAGTGGAAGGGATAGACAAGGAAGAGGGAAGGAAGCGGCCGTGGCCTTAAGTTAGGTACCATCCCGGTATTTGCCTAGAGGAGAAGTGGGAAACCACGGAAAACCACTTCCAAGATGGCTGAAGTGGGAATCGAACCCACCTCTACTCAGTTGACCTCCCGGGGCTGAGTGGTCCCCGTTCCAGCCCCCGTACCACTTTTGAAATTACGTGGCAGAGCCAGGAATCGAACCCGGGCCTTCGTGGGGTGGCACCTAATCACACTAACCACTACACCACAGAGGCGGACAAAATTTAAAGCACAAAAACATATTAATATAATAAGATATAGCCCCACTGAGAAATTGGAGGTGATTAGTTAATTGGTTGCTATTGACAAATCATTTTTATATGCTTCATAACAAATGCTCCTTGTGGCACAGTTTTCATTTTCTGGCTATTATTCGGCAGACTTGTCAAAAATACTCATATATTTCAGAACAACTCCGTGTTTTTCAGTCAAGAGATATGAATTTTTCACTTTTTAATTATTCATTCGATGGGTAATAACCTAGTTTCGTGCTGTTGCAGGGGTAAACATATGAAGGTAATATTCAACTGATAATGGAACTCAGAGCTACTTTCCATATTCAAATATTCAGCCTCCGTGGCTCAGACGGCAGCGCGTCGACCTCTCACCGCTAGATACGGTGGTTGAAATCCCGGTCATTCCATATGAGATTTGTGCTGGACAAAGCGGAGGCGGGACAGGATTTCCTCCGGGTACTCCGGTTTTCCCTGTCATCTTTCATTCCCGCAACACTCTCCCCTATCATTTCATTTCATCTGTCAGTCATTAATCATTGCCCCAGAGGAGTGCGACAGGCCTCGGCAGCCGGCACATTTCTTATCCTCGCCGCTAGATGGGGGTTTCATTCGTCCTATCCCTGACCCGCTATGACTGGAAAACAGGTTGTAGATTTTTTCATTCAAACATTCAATGAAAATTTCAGGTGAATTTGATAAGAACTTTTTCGCAAGGAGCATTTTATGCATGGCAAAGGGCTGAAAGACCACCTCTGTGGTGTAGTGATTCGTGTGATTAGCTGCCACCCCCGCAGGCCTGGGTTCAATTCCCTGCTCTGCCACATAATTTCAAAAGTGGTACAAGGGCTGGAACGGGGTCCACTCAGCTTCGGGAGGTCAAATGAGCAGAGGTGTGTTCGATTCCCACCTCAGCCATCCTGGAAGTGGTTTTCCGTGGTTTCCCACTTCTCCTCCAGGCAAATGCCGAGATGGTACCTAACTTAAGGCCACGGCCGCTTCCTTTCTTCTTCCTTGTCTATCCCTTCCAATCACTCATCCTCCCACAAGGCCCCTGTTCAGCATAGCAGGTGAAGCCGCCTGGGCGAGGTACTGGTCATTCTCCCCAGTTGTATTGTAACTGTTAACTCTCCTAACTTCACACTTGGAGGAGACGAAATTTATTACCTGGGGACACATGAATATAAATATAAATTATATGTAGCTTGCCCGCAAATTGCCACGCAAATAGAATTAATTATCATTCCATGGTTTCCCATTTCTCTATGTAATGTTTGGGCGCCAGCGTTACAGTTTTAAACAAAACTATAAAGCAAAATTTATATTTACTATCATATAGACTTATAATTAAAACACAGGGGGAGGATTTTAAGTAATTAACCATTACGTATCGCTTAAGAAAGAAAATTAACGCAATATAAAATACAAATGAATTTATTATTTAAAAAAAAGATATGAATCGGAAAAGTTCCTTTAAGCGTGGAATGATTTAAGAATTTACGTTACTGAAATTAACTGTTGCTTGCTTTATCTAATTGAAGCTCACCAATTGCAGCTTCCGTTGAGGTCATCTATTTTCCGTGGTTACGCGTTCCCCTCTTCTCGTTGTAGAATTAGCTCCATGGACATCCTTCCTTCCTTCTGTGATATGGTTTCGGCTATCTGGACTAGCACTCCCTAATTGCCTAGTCTTTAAATTATACATTGGACCTATACTTGTGAAAATTGATCAGCGTTGGTCGTAGGAGGAGAAAATTCAGAGATATGAATTTTTCCATGTTCGCAGAAATCTCAATCCAACTTAGCTAATCTACTGATACTATACAGACTTGAACCAAATTCCATGAACTTGAACTAAACGTAGTTCTTCGTCCAGAATAATTACTGAATATCTCACAAGCCGTAAGCTTGTTTCGTCTCACGCAGATCCGACAGCATCACAGCGGCTAAGTACTGTGTCGAAGCGACAACACACTGTACGAAAAAGACTGTCTCGAAGCGAGCACTCACTGTCTCAAAAATCAATAAAGTAGTTGTAGTTCTGGTAGTCGTGTGTGAGTGTGTTTCGAGGGTTGCTCCACGCTAAATAATATATCACCGGGCTCTCCCCCACTCTTGATAACAGCTCAAAAACAAATCTCAATATAACGAAGCATCTGATTCGTAGATCGCATTATTATCTCCCACTCTTCATTCTTGACAAGTAACCAGTAGGCGTGGCGATGATGTAGAATCCAAGCTTGCTAGCCTTGCACGCGGGTAGCTGTGTAGTGCCTTTTGTTCACGAGTTTAACCCAGTGAATCATCCAACTTCCCCGCTTCAAGAATAACTTTTCCGTGTACACAAGTGTGAGATGTAATTACAACAACTCTGTCTCAACATTGACCATATTTACAATACATAATGAATTCCTATCCTACGTAATATAATAATTTAAATAATAAATGATGTTCTAATATATACAATATGATTCCAAAAGCCTTGTTTACAAATGATTGAAGTTAAAATAAATATGTCATATAAATAATTGCCGATGGCGGATAATCTTGATATTGAGTGATATCACGTAGAAGTATGGCTGGAGAAGCCTGGACGGTTACAGTATCCCCCGACCCAAAGTCTCATGCTCCAGGACACTGCCCTTGAGGCGGTAGGGGTGGGATCCCTCGCTGTGTCCGAGGAAAAAAAAACAACTATGGATGGTAAACGCATTACGAAAGAAAGAAAGAAAGAAAGAAAGAAAGAAAGAGGAAACTTGTTGCATTTCGTAAAATAAGTTTTTTTTTTTTGCTAGTTGCTTTACGTCGCACCAACACAGATATGTCTTATGGCGACTATGGGAGAGGAAAGGTCTAGGAATGGGAAGGAAGCGGCCGTGGTCTTAATTAAGGTACAGCCCCAGAATTTGCCTGGTGTGAAAATGGGAAGCCACGGAAAACCATCTTCAGGGATGCCGAAGGTGGGATTCGAACCCACTACCTCCCGATTACTGGATAATGGCCGCACTTGAGCAACTGCAGCTATTGAGCTCGGTGCGTTAAATAAGTAAAACTATGGCAATGAGGACTAAAATGTTTACAAAAGGGGAAATTAGAGGTGGCTGATGCGAGTATATAAGAAATGGATCCATTTTATGCAATGAACGTATGGAATTGGCACACGTACTGAAAGACCGTAAATAAACAAGAAATATCGAAGAGAAATATGTAGATCGGAAAGAGATAGGTAAAACCGAAAAAGAACCTGAACTGAAATGAACCTGAACTTTATACTTTTGTAAATTTAATAACAGGTAATAGAGAATACCACGGAGAACAGAAAAACAATGTAACATTAAAAGACGAATGTATGGAAATATATTTAAAGAAGCTGAAGAAAAAATAAATAAAGAAGACGCATGTAGCTAGTAGTAAGGATATGCATGTGAAGGTGTCATAGATTCTATGATTTAAAAGCTAAGTTTATCTAATAATTAAGGAGACGTCCAACAAGTATTTAGACAGCGTGGTGGTTATGACGTCAAGTCTAAATTGTGTAACCCAAGATTGGTATAACCAGAGTGCGGCCAAAAGCTTCCCAAACCTCTCCGTAGTGCCCCTATGGAGTGGGGGCATAGGACCCTGTTGATGGTGTAACTTTTTTGTGCTGATAATAAATAAATAAAATCATGAATAAAAATATATAAATAAAATTACTCAAAAAGTTAATAAAATTAATAAGCATAATTAACCGAAATGTCCGTAGTATGGGCGCCAGAGTTCACCAGAATGGATCCCTCGAATTTAGATAAGAGCATGATAAACTTTATATCCCAGGGCGTGTACATAATGCTGCGTACTGGTACATCTGCTGCAGGCCTTACCTAACCTCCTGAAAACGACTAATTAGGTAGGAACTGCACCTAGGTTCATCAATAACACTGATTCTAAAATAGCTACCTATATTCTTAACAAATTCCGTGCATGAGCACCTCAATACATACAACATTATACATATAATACACACATAAAATATTGCTGGAAGACTCCATATTTACAACAACAATAATAATGATGAAAACAGTGGGAAAACGAAAGCGAGAACTAAGCTACCATTTGTAGATAGTCCGATGAACAATGTACATGTATGAAGATAAATACCCTTCACTGTCTCTATATCAATTCGACTTACCGATTCTCATAATCGGCAGTTATCACATCACACAGATACTGTACCTTGTACTACTGTGTTCACATATTTTAACACTTGTTGTAAAGATATATACACACACGTCTGTCAATCCTCAACATAAATTATGGAAAGTCTGAGATAGCTTTCACCAACATATAATGCCAGGCCGCCACAAGTGCTACAGTACTTAATGCGCAAGCACTCTCCACAATCAGCCACTTTCCACAAACATAATAAGACTACGCTCCACGAACGTTTGAAGTCCAGTCCATTGCAGCCGTGTCACTCCAGTACCGTGTATCAGCACCACTTCCTTCCCGTACAGTGCCTCAGTTGTAGTTGTAGTTGTAGTTATCTTCCTTCTCGTTCCTTTACAATCACCTCTACAATCACCCTTACAATGTTCCTTACCATGTCCTGGTTGCCGCCGTATGATCAACCTTTATAGACATCAACATCCCCCTCCTCTCAGATGAGACGTCTTGATTGGTGCTTGCCCACCAATCATGAGTGAACCTCTTGTCAAGACCAAGCCCTGAACTACTTCTTCCTCCCAAGACAATAACAAACTCTCGGGAGTTTTACATGAATCACCAAATTTTCCTAATACAACAACAAGCTCATCTCATCAGGCTGGGATATATACATGACTCATGAATTTCCCGACACAAGTACATCATAACAAACACTGGGGCAGCCATATGACTCATTCAAATTACCAGAGTTATTAAAGCAATGTTTTCCCACTCATGCAAAACAAATTACTCATACCTACATATGTGGATATCTTCCAGCTTATAAATATAAATGACAAAACATACAAATGAAATACCGATAATAATAATAATAATAATAATAATAATAATAATAATAATAATAATAAATCGAATACTGACAATAATATCTCTAACTTCTACATATAATTCGGGGGTGTGATATATGTACTATCACATAACGCCCCCTTGGTGAATCGATGATATCACATATTATAATTCACCATAAAACAGTACTTCATTCATAACCTTATAATGGCATAACTGAACACATAATTTACTGTAATAATGATATATACATTGCGTCTACTGCATTGTATTCGCACACACGAAATACAATTTGTCCAAACATAAATAATAATAATAATAATAATAATAATAATAATAATAATAATAATAATAATAATAATAATAATATGGCTATATACACACAACTCTGATTGTTTCATATACAATAGAACACAATCCCTTCTTGCTACTGCACACATACTGAACCCGAGTGACTTAGGCCCAAAGTCAATCATGATTTGATTGATAAAATAATATATGGTACATTTATTGAAATACAGAAGTGTAGTTGAAAACATTTCATATATGTAATGTCGAAATAGGAGCGAAGGAAGAACGACAGACTTGAGCCTGACGGATTAGCTCGACACACCAACATGTAGCTACTTCACAGCAGGGAATCTCATTAGTTGGCGAACAGGGAAATACAAGTCTACAAATAAGTCTTGGTCAGAAAGAGAAAGGGGGTAGGTGATACAAAGGAAGCTCGCTACATGAGTAATGCACTGGGATATTTTTGGCAGGACGGAAATTCCGTGACGTCATGGAAAGCTACAGCGGCTGCGAGCACATTCGCTAGCCTAGGTTCGGGCAGGTGGAGATTTAAATCACGTGACCGCTTGCCGGCCAATCGTAAAAATTTGATGTAAGACTCAGGGATACCATCTTAAGGAATGATGGATGAGATATTCTCGTAACTTCAAAAGTAATTAGTAATAAATTATTGTGAGTACACGGATCGATGTAATGAATTTATTGGATGTCACGCATGGAAAAATAATCAATAATTATTGGCAAATTAAATAAATTGAAGGCTGGATTTCTTGGAAACCAGACAGCTTGAATCTCATTGGCTGGACGAAGACCACGTTGTAAGGGACGCTTCTAAAGGCGCGAAATGTGAGGAGCTAAATCCATCCGTATCTCCTAAATCTGTGATCACCAGGAGTTCATATTTAATCCAGCAGATATGCTAGCGGAGTGGATTAATTTGATGTAAATTTTAACGTCCAATTCGGAGTGCAAATGCCGATATTAAAAATCCACCCCCTCCCTCAGGGGTATGACGTCAATGAATTCGCGAGGGAAAGCTTCATCCATATATACGGGACAAGGGATCCTCGCCAACACACTTGAACTGAATCTCTGGAGCTGAACTGTCGGTCGCAGCTAACTTCGAATTTTACGGGCATACAGTAACTCAACATTTAATGGCGCGAGCATCCGCCAGTGTTTGTAAAATGTGATCGCGCTCAAGCAACATGAACTGGAAATAGTTAACGTAGGACAGTGTTTGTCAGTTATAAAT
Source organism: Anabrus simplex (assembly GCF_040414725.1). Taxonomy (NCBI): domain Eukaryota; kingdom Metazoa; phylum Arthropoda; class Insecta; order Orthoptera; family Tettigoniidae; genus Anabrus; species Anabrus simplex. The sequence goes on from NC_090265.1 coordinate 190,798,879, forward strand.
ATCAGTGAAGTAAATTAATTGCACTGTAAGAGAGTAATATAAATTGTACCACAATAAGTACGTACATAACCTACTGTGTGACGAACAGTACTTTAAGGGAATAGTAGCCTGTACTTTGCAATATCGAACCGCTATCATGAACACTTCAAGAAGGCCGTATGAAACTGGCGTATCGCGTCGGACGACATAAATCGCGACGGGCGAAAAATTTGACACCTCGTCGTACGTGTCCAGGTCCATTGTGCGGTAATTGGACGAAGATTAAAATAGTGTAAATATTAAATTTTTGGTTCTAGGATATTAATTTGTTGTATAAAAGTTAAAGTGTTCAGTGTTAACGTTGTCAATGGTGAAGGTTTGTGATAATTAAGGTATTAGTGTAAAATGGTGATGTGCCAGGAAATCTTTTGTGGAACTACGCCATCAAGAATGGAGGAGTAAAATGCAGAGAGGGGCCGAAAGGAGCCTCTCATCTGCAAAGCTGTAATGGAATACCGAGAAACTAAGATGAGTACATAATGTATATAATATTTGGGAAATGTTATCGTGATTGGGAAAAATGGGAATAATTTTATTAGACTTGGTTACTTTCTGTAGCAAGATGAGTCGCTTAACGACCCCATCCTAAATTTGTAGCACGGACAGTAGTAAATATAACAATGTAAATAATCGGGTCTTTTCCTGTATTCAGTTTGTTGGAGATGTAAATTTGTATATATAGTGTAGTACGTTAAGTCATGCATGCATTCATATTTCTTTGTAGTCAATAAATTTCTTTACATTTGATTTTGGTTATTATAGTTAAATAAGACCCGATATGTGTTTTTTCTGTTTTGTCATTTTAACGAGCTACGTAATGACACTGAAGGAAAATCCAGCTTCGCCATACCAGTTGTGTTTTGTTGTGATTAGTATGTTCATATTTTCAAAGTGAAGTTGTTCAAATTTGTGAGAAGCGATTATAATAATAATATTCCAAGTAAATCATATGTGGATTGATTAGTGCCAGAATAAATCGAAATTGTAAAAGGGGTTGTGCGTTAAACATATTAAGAGTGGACTACCGTGTAACAGGCGAGAATTATTTTTTTAAATTAATAATAATAATAATAAATAAAAATAAAACTACTTTTTTAGAAGATTTTTTTTAAAATTCGGATATAATAATAATTCATGTGATATTGGAATATTTAGTGAGCCGAGCGATCACGTGTTGAGTTTATCGGGAATCATTTAATGACGGGAGGTCGTTTTTAATTCGGAATTAAAGTGTGTGGTAATTTAACTTGATAAATTAATAATATTGAAATTTAAGATCAGTGCTGATAATCCGTACATGTTAATGAACGTGTGGTTTAAATTACGAAGTTGCAATTCATTAGCCGGAACACGTAAGACTAATATTACGAAACCATGATTGTCAAATTTTGGTAAATATAATTTCATATGTTACGATTATTTGTGGAGAATGAACTAAGGCGTAGATCAAAATGAGATAGAAAAATGTTAAAGAATCTGCAGTCAGATAATAAAAGGTCGTATGATGTCAGAAGTAAATAAATAAGTCAGTTGATAATTCTGTGAGAAATAAATGAATCAAGGAATATTGAGATAGAAAGGAAAATAAATTCCGTACGAGAGACACTTAGGATATTGAAATGAGTGTAAAATGTACGGGCAGTGTCACAGAGAAATACTGAGTTACGTAGCGGGTAGAATTCGAACCCGTGACAGCATGTACGAAATAAATAGACTGCACAGCTATTCGTCGAGATACTACGGATCTAAGGATAATGAGAGTTCAGAGTCCACATAAATGATCGTATATTGTAATCATTGTAATGACGAGTGATGTCAATCATGATGTCGTGATAATAATAATAATAAATATTGCAGATAAAGGATTGGACCGCTTTAATTAATTGAGCGTTGATAAAGATGTTAAACGGGAATCTAAATGATAATATGCAACCGATAATAATAATAATAATAATAATAATAATAATAATGTTAGGACGATGTTAAATCATCGCGGTCAGATTAATAATAATTGTCATAATAATAACAGTAATGATGCCGTTGGTTGATCAGTGAAATAATTATAATTGCGACCGATATCTTAATATATTTGGCGGAAGTGACCGGTTCATTAATAATAATAATAACCTCTTGAGTGACGTGAATAATAATAATAAAATCTGGAGTCACCTATTTAATAATAATAATAATAACCACAAGAGGGATATAATAATAATAACATTAATAACCATTTGTGTTTGCATCTCGCATAATAATGACGATATTAATCAAACGTGACAGTGCCAGGAACCGTTGAGTATAATAATAATGATAATAATAATAATAATAATAATAATAATAATAATAATAATAATAATAATAATATTAATAATAATAATAATTTCGAGGATGATAATTTCATGAATATTTCTGACGATAGTTAATTAATTAATTGGTGACAACATCCCTCTATTCGTATGTTGAATAATAAGAATGATAAATATTTTAGTCATTTGTGACCTCGTTATCGTACGGTTTCCGCACGGTATTTCCAACCGCTTCTCGTTATCTCATCTGTGGCAGTAGTCTACTGAGGCTACTTTGTAACATTTCAGATCATATGTAAATAAAATGTAAATGCTAATTCTGTGGTATGGCATCAGCTGGACATCGTAAGATACGAACTGTCCGTGTAATCCATTTTTCGTAATTCACGAGAAACATTACCCAGTCCGAGTACCGGTCTCGGAAAAATGTATATAGCCGGAGTACATCATCTTAGTTAAATCGAGAAGCCGACCGTAACATGGGTTATGCTCGGGCTCCCGATAGAAGGAAGCTATATCCTTGAACAACGGTTCGATTCAAATGGAATCGATCCGTAAATTATACCTCAAAATGTCATTTTATTTCAGAAGCAACCCAGCACGATATTGATACCACTTGCGGTATAACAAGTGATTTTATTTATGTAACATGTGTGGGAATATAAATATCGTTGCCAAATGTATCAAAGTTTCGTACGTCGGATGGCGTAATAAACTGCTCTTTCTGGCAATTATTTCAAAGGAAACCATTCTCATAATCTTTTTATTGTAGTGAGATGATGCCCTTTTTAAAGAACAGTCACTTCCTAGTCCTATCATGGAGTCCTTAAATTCAAGTTTACAATCGAGCCTTCCTCAATTTTAATTTTAAATTGCTCCGTTCATTCCCGTGTTCATTTATGCCGCTATATTTATATTTGATGACTTAAATAATGAACCGACACCCCTGAGATAAATGCTAGTCTGGGACTCGGGAGGTGGGCAGGTGCAATACATTAAAATTGATAATATATACATCCAAGGTGCAGATCCTATCTCTTATATCTGCGAAGGCTATAGATATTAAATGTCCCAAGGACCTTTTTGTCAGAAGTTAGGAGCCTATAAGCACACTTGCCTATACTACTGTCCACTGTATACGGACCCTAATATAAATGAAAAAACTATACATAAACTTAACATTGGCATGGATAAGCCACTACGTCTAGAATCCACTCTATCTCACACACAAACATTCATACCATCCAGTCACCCAAGAATCATACAAACTTTCATTCGGAACATTCATAAAAAGGAAATCCATCTTTCTGAAATATTCGGGAATCTCACTACGTTTACTCTTCCACAAAACCATAATTAATGCAAGCAAACAAATCACATACTTTTTCACACATTCCACCTCGATATCATACAACATGTCATTAAAATAATTCACACAATTCTCAGCCTTAAATAAAACATTACACACTCGCTTGGGTAGACTATCCTTCATCTCACGCACACTACCATTCTCACACACGCTCACTCTATCACAGAAATTCTTACCATAATACACTTTGAACTTCCTGTCATTACTACTTAATGACCCAACAATTAATCCATCTTCACCACCTTCCATATCAGCTCCTACTTGCACCACTTTCATGCCAACAACGCCGCTACTTTCGACTCTCTTATTAGAAGTTTCATTAATCTCAAAGTCACCATTTTCACACATAATGGACCTAACTTTACTCTCCTCACATACACTTAAATCAACAAAAACATCCTCATGATGTATACTCCGTAAACACTCTTCACTTACTAAACAATCTTCATCAACTTCACAAAAAACTTCACTTTCAATTTCAGAAACTTCTACAAGATTATCGATCGCAGCACCGCTATTACCATCACCACTAGCACAAAGTAAGACATCCGACACATCTTTCTTACTTTCATCACGCCCCCTATTCTCAAAATCTCCCTGAACACAAAACACATGGTCATACAATAATTCCTCTTTCACGTCTACCTCGTAACTTACCTGTTTCATCGCGAGAATAGGAATTTCGGTATCGGACTGCCTATCTGACCCAACTAAGAAGTCCGATTCCGGTTTAAATTACTTGACGTGGACTGTTCACTATTATCATGTCTCGGCACTTGATCTGGAGGTCTTTGATCCGTACGCCCCCTACTTTCTGATTCCCCTTGATTAGGTCTTCTGCCATAATATTTCTGGTGATTACCTCCTTGATTAGAGTGTCTGTTTCCCCTTCCGGAATTACCACCCTGATTCCCTTGCCTAGAATGACTGAAATTCTGATTATTCCTATCTCCCGCTACCTGATTATATTGTCTCCCATTATCCCCGTAATTTCTACCTTCACTTTGCCTAGTCCTCCCCTGCCCTTCCAAAGCATCAAACCTCTCTAACAGCTGCTCTAATTCCTTAATCGTAACAATATTCTGCATACATGCAGCTAATCCGACCTTCTCAGGAAAATGCCTCAACATCTGGCGGACTGTATCTCTCTCCGATGCTAGACCTTCAATATTCTGGCTGATCAGAACATGCGCCAAGAAATACTCCGTCATAGATACACCTTCCTGAGTTTTATACCTGCCAAATAGCACGCGATCTCTTTCCCTTCCCTGAATAGCTTCACTCCAAAATTTAGAACTAAATTTCTCCCTAAATTCCTCCAAACTCGAAATACCCTGTCTGTAAACTTGAAACCAGGATCTCGCTTCTCCAACAAATGCAATATCCAACATCTCATCAACCATACTCCACTCGATCAAACCATCGTCAAGATTCTTGGAAAACCGTTTCTCCACCGTTTTCAAGAATTCCATCGGATTAAACTGCCGACCATTAAACTTGGGTAATTCAGAGTCCTTCGTACAAGATACGTACCTATTACATATGCTGCTACCTACTTGGATTTGACTGATCTCCTGCCTTAACTTTACATGACATGCTTTAATTCCTTCTTCAACTACCATTCTGGCATTTCCTTCTACTGACTTGAGGTCTTTCTCCAATTTCTCAGTCTTTTCATCTATTCGCTTTGCTAAAACATTCTGACTGGTTTTAATTCTATCTATTTCTTCGACTTTATCTTCTACTATTTTTATTCTCTTATCACATTCCTTGCTGTTTTCAACAAATTCCTTCCTAACAACATTAAATCGGCATTCGATTTTCTCAGTCAATTCCAAGCGTTGAGATTCAACCTTATTATTGACTTCCTGAATTTCTCTGCTTTGATGGTCAAACTTCTGGTTCAATTCATCTATTCTACCATTCACAGCACTGCTTAAACTATCAATTTTACTAGACAAATCAACACTCACTGAATTTAATTCCTTACTCTGATTCTCAATCTTACTAGACAGTTCCGTACTAACTGCATCTAATTCACTATTAATACTGTATATTTCATTACTTAAAAAACTCAATTCACTCTTCAACTCTTTACTCTGACTATCAATCTTATTGGACAATTCAACATTATTATTGTCGATTATACTGGACAGTTCAACATTATTATTATCGATTTTACTGGACAATGCATCACTTTTACTGTTAACAACATTTAATTCAACACTCACTGAATTTAATTCCTTACTCTGACTATCAATTTTACTAGACAATTCAACCTTCAACTCTTCATTCTTACTGTTTAATTCACCCTTCAATTCATTAAGTAGCGATTTAAGCATAATGAGCATTGAAGCCTCGCCTTGATCCCCTACGTTCTGAGTTTGAGACGGGTTACTCGGTTCCTCACCTATCGTTACCGATTGATGTTTCCTACTATCAGCCATTTCGCTTTTCTCACTTAAATTAGATAAACTCAATGTGGTGGAATTCTTTTGACTTCTCTTGTCCTGATTCATAGTACTAGTAACTTTAACAACCTCTCTGTTTCTCAGTTTTATAATACTCGACTCACTACAACATTTCTTCATACTCCAACATACAAATCACGTACATATAAAACACTTCACTGACATAGTTTTCAGAATTCCATCCACACCTGACAAGTGCACCTACGCTTATAAGCCTAACAGATGTATCAATCATTCAGCCACACGTTGGGAAGCCAATTGTAATTTTTTGATGATAATAATAAATAAAATCATGAATAAAAATATATAAATAAAATTACTCAAAAAGTTAATAAAATTAATAAGCATAATTAACCGAAATGTCCGTAGTATTGGCGCCAGAGTTCACCAGAATGGATCCCTCGAATTTAGATAAGAGCATGATAAACTTTATATCCCAGGGCGTGTACATAATGCTGCATACTGTTACATCTGCTGCAGGCCTTACCTAACCTCCTGAAAACGACTAATTAGGTAGGAACTGCACCTAGGTTCATCAATAACACTGATTCTAAAATAGCTACCTATATTCTTAACAAATTCCGTGCATGAGCACCTCAATACATACAACATTATACATATAATACACACATAAAATATTGCTGGGAGACTCCATATTTACAACAACAATAATAATGATGAAAACAGTGGGAAAACGAAAGCGAGAACTAAGCTACCATTTGTAGATAGTCCGATGAACAATGTACATGTATGAAGATAAATACCCTTCACTGTCTCTATATCAATTCGACTTACCGATTCTCATAATCGGCAGTTATCACATCACACAGATACTGTACCTTGTACTACTGTGTTCACATATTTTAACACTTGTTGTAAAGATATATACACACACGTCTGTCAATCCTCAACATAAATTATGGAAAGTCTGAGATAGCTTTCACCAACATATAATGCTAGGCCGCCACAAGTGCTACAGTACTTAATGCGCAAGCACTCTCCACAATCAGCCACTTTCCACAAACATAACAAGACTACGCTCCACGAACGTTTGAAGTCCAGTCCATTGCAGCCGTGTCACTCCAGTACCGTGTATCAGCACCACTTCCTTCCCGTACAGTGCCTCAGTTGTAGTTGTAGTTGTAGTTATCTTCCTTCTCGTTCCTTTACAATCACCTCTACAATCACCCTTACAATGTTCCTTACCATGTCCTGGTTGCCGCCGTATGATCAACCTTTATAGACATCAACATCCCCCTCCTCTCAGATGAGACGTCTTGATTGGTGCTTGCCCACCAATCATGAGTGAACCTCTTGTCAAGACCAAGCCCTGAACTACTTCTTCCTCCCAAGACAATAACAAACTCTCGGGAGTTTTACATGAATCACCAAATTTTCCTAATACAACAACAAGCTCATCTCATCAGGCTGGGATATATACATGACTCATGAATTTCCCGACACAAGTACATCATAACAAACACTGGGGCAGCCATATGACTCATTCAAATTACCAGAGTTATTAAAGCAATGTTTTCCCACTCATGCAAAACAAATTACTCATACCTACATATGTGGATATCTTCCAGCTTATAAATATAAATGACAAAACATACAAACGAAATACCGATAATAATAATAATAATAATAATAATAATAATAATTGTACCGGGCGGTACACCTCTACACCGTTTATTTAAAAGTTGCGCCAGTTGAAACTCCTCTTCTGGAGGAAGGTTGAACTTTATCTACTCTATTAATTCTCTACTTTCTCAGAAGATGTCACCACGTGGAAAATTTTGAGTTTTTGAACTGTGTCACTTTTGATGTGTTTTTGTTTCGCTTGAAGTAAGAAGTGTGAACTTTCTCTTCTAGAGGACACTACTGAAGATCAACAATAGCGCACCCTAGTGCGGAGTCAAAGAACTATTTTGTTGGAGAAATTTTTATTTCAAAAGTTTGTTTCTTGTTAAATTTCTTTCTGTTATTGTTTAAGTTGGCTGTATACCCCTCTTTTTCCCCTTGTTTTAGATTTATCCAATCCCGAATTTCTTTTAGTAATTTCTGACCAATCTGGTGTATCTTCCCCCAACTTGTATCTGTTGCGGGGTCCTATCCAATAAAAACATTGTGGGCGGGTGTTTTCATTCCCCTAACGCCTAGAAACTTCCGCGAGAGTATATAAACTGCTGATTTTAGGGTCTCCGGGCCACTTCTGTTCCATCTTTCAGTGTATTAAGTACATACCAGGAGGCGGGAAGCGCCTCTTTCCTCGGCGGCGGTCAACAATAAGGTAATGGCCGATTAATAAATTCTTTCTTTTCTTGCTCAGCAGTTTAACTTTCGGGGCGGGTTCTAAGCGTTCAACCATGTAACCTTTTCCTAAAATGTAAAAACAACTGGTATCTATTCTATTTTAAAACGACATATCGGGATAGAGAGTGCTTAACCCTCTCGAGCTCCCACTCACATCGTCTTGAGGTGAACTTATTCTCTCAACCAATTCTTCCGTAATGTAATGTAAATTGCTATTAAGTCACCTCTGTAGTATGGGATTAGCCCTTGTAATAACGGCCTAGTGCCAAAGTAGGTTTTAAAATCAAAGTGTATTAGGAGTGCAAGTTCGCCTCCTCTCAAATTGTTTTAGAGGTCATTCAATTAACCTGCTTTTCATTTAATAGACCTCAGTAGATTGGGTATTTTACCCCTGTGTTTATGTCCGTTGAGGACAACTTGAAGGTGGAGTTTGGTGTGGCCTAGGAGAGGCTTAAATTAAAGAGCGTGTGGCTCTTTTGGAAACGGAGTGTTGTATGCCTCGAGGAGGCTTTACTGTGTAATTTGGAGCAAGGGCTCCAGGGTTTGATTGGGGCCTTCTGCCCCTTTGTTAAAATTTGTATATCGGAAAGTTGGGCTAGTTGCTCAAAAATTGTGAACTCAGGGCTCGAAGCCCAAACTCTGTAATCCCTGTAATTGTACATTTCAAATTGTGTTTCGGCTACTAAGTACCTGTTCTTTGTTATTACTTAATATAGAAAAGGAAATATAACCTTGTTAACTTTTACATTAACTTTGATTCCGTAGTTTGAGACCCATTCACGCCCGCACCTTCTTACACCTCTACCTACCACCAAAACACGGTAACAAGTGGTAGCAGAGCGTGGTTTCGATGGGTCTCAATTTAGCCCCTTTTGACGGCGAGACATTGTTTTGATCCGAACTCTAACCATTTTCTCAGTTGCTGGCATTTTTGAGTTTTCCAAAATTGTTCTGTCATCATGCCCGGCCCTCGCGATGTTCTCCTCCTTAACTATTTGCGCAAAGAGGAGTTGATATATGAGTTAACTATCAGAAACGTTCAATCTGGAGGCACGGTTGCAATAGACACTAACAAGCTTAGAGAGTCCCTTGATTTGCCCATTTCCATCCCCAATTTGGGAGAGAAAGAAATTGACGACTCTCTTTCCACGATCACGGAGAATATTACTGGGCTAGCTTCTGTAGTTAGTTTTTTGATGAAAATGATCCGTCTCCAAATCAAATTAAGCGTGTGCAAGGCATGCTATATCATTTTTCGAATAGGGTTAACGATCTGTTGTCTCTAAAACTGAATGACGTTCAGAGGAAGGAAGCTAGTACGCTCCTGGAAAATATTTCCGAGTTATCTAGTAAGGTCACTCAATTGTTAACTGGGGAAGTTCCTCCCAAATCTGATCAACCCACCATAGTAAATCCAGGTAGTGAGGAAGCGCCTCCCAAGGGAGAAGTTAATAGGATAACCGTTGCTGCTCAAACTATCCCTGCCCCATTGGACAACGAATCTGAACGTCGTGCATCATTGAGTAACATCCGTTCTGAATTGACTTCCTTGCCATTGAAACCTTTACCTACTATGTCACCTGGGTTTAGCAGCTTGCCTCATCCATTGGCAATGTTGCTAAGAGGTATCTCTAAGTTTTCGGTCAACACCACCAGTGAAGTTATTTCTTTCTTAAGGTTTTTAGTTGAATTTCAGGATCATGCCCTCGTATTTTCGCTTTCCCCTTGTCAAATTTTACAAATAATCTATCCTTATGCTATTGGTGTTCTCTCAGATAAAATAGTAAGAGCCATAGCTGAACAGTCATCTATCGAAGATTTCCATGCACATCTGCTTGCAAATTTTATTCCTGCCCGCGCGAGGTCATCTCTTATTCAGAAAAACTATTATCGGGTACAGCGCTTTGATGAAAACCTGGCAGACTTCATCCAAGGTATTAAGTTTTATACTAGGGTGTTTGCTCTTCACTTCCCTGAGGATCAAATTGTACAAGCTATTGTGGAAGGCATTTCACCATCTTATAGGTCATACTTGTGTTTTGCGGCGTGCCCGCAAACTTTCTCTGAACTTGAAGCGTTGGCCGTCTCAGCGGAAGGAGTTAGATACGCCGATTCTTTGCGTGTAGCAAAAGAACCCCCGCCTTCTTTTAGTAATACTCGGCCTCCACCTCGCCGACCAGTCACGCCCCGTAAATGTTATGCTTGCGGGTCGCCTGACCATCTTCGCAATAAATGTCCATTAGTCAAAAGTAGTAGGGCAAATAATGGAGCTGGTTCAGCACAAGGCTGTTTTAAGTGTGGGGCCTTCTCACATATCGCCAAAAATTGCCCAAACTCAAATAGCACCCCCTCCTGCTCAACTTCTGGTGCAAATTCCACCTATGCCAATAATAAAAAGTGACTAGTGGCTTCGGCTGAGTCGACTAATCCATCTTCCCGAGACTCAGCCCCTAGTAAACAGATTGTAAACGCAGAGAACGATCAGCCTTCAAGTTCATCTTTCGAATGCCCTAAAGAATGTCTTAGGATTGCGGCGGATACCCCCGCACCTGTTCCTTTTCTTAAGATTGAGGTAAATAACGAGCCTATAACAGCTCTCTTAGATTCAGGTAGTGTTTGTTCGATTATTGCGGCTGAATGGTATTCTAAATTGAAAACGGTTTGTAAACTTCCTGACTATGTCTCTTCTCCTGTTCAATACGTTTCGGCTAATTCATCTCCATTAGAAATTCTAGGTTCCTTACTGGTCAAAATTCGTGTTTTTAAGTTTACATGGAAAGTTAAATTGTTTGTGGCCAAGCAATTGTCTTGCCCCATTATATTGGGAGCTGACTTTATTTCTCACACTGGTCTTGTGCTCGATCTGCAGTCTAGGTCGTGCACATTCAAATTTGCTTCTAGTTATAAAATCCCACTATTAAAGTGTAATTCTGTGTCATGTTCTTCTATTTCGCCTATCCAGGATGAGATGTTGTTAGACCTTAGACATCTACCTGAGGAGCAGGCTGATAGTATTCGCAAACTGTGTCAGTCGTTTCCCGAGGTGTTCTCTGATACTCTTGGTGTCACTGACCTTATTGAATACAAAATTGAGGTTACGGATTCGATTCCTGTCCGTTTTCCACCGTATAGGCTATCTCCACCTAAAATGAAGGCTCTAAAGGAAATCATCGATCAGATGTTGAAGGACGGTATTATTAGGCCCTCTAAGTCAGCGTATTCTTCGCCTATTTTTTTAGTACCGAAACCCCAAGGAGGTTTCAGGCCTGTCATTGATTACAGGGCTCTCAATCGGAAGGTGGTGTTACAATCTGTGCCCCTTCCCGACCTTCATTCTTGTTTTTCATGGTTTCGTAAGGCCAAGTTCTTCACCATCTTGGACTTAAATCAGGCCTATAATCAAATTCCCCTTGCCGAAGAGTCTAAACACCTTACAGCGTTTGCCACGGACTGGAATTTATACGAATACAACCGCGTGCCTTTCGGGCTCCCCACGGGGGCAGCTGTGCTCACTAGGCTACTAGATAGGGTCTTCTCCGACATCAAATTCGAGTACTTATATCACTACTTAGATGATGTCGTAGTATTTTCAGAGACTTTTGAAGAACACCTAGATCATCTGCGAGAAGTTCTCGATCGCCTTCGTAAGGCTGGGTTAACTGTTAAGTTGTCCAAGGTTGCCTTCGCTAAGCCCTCTATGTCTTTCCTAGGGCATATTGTGTCACCCGATGGTGTAGCAGTTGATCATTCTAGCAACACAGGCCATCCGTGATTTTAAACCTCCCAAGGACATTAAAGGTATCGCCAGGTTCATTGGTATGGTGAATTTCTTCAGAAAGTTCATTCCTAACTTTGCTAATAGAGCGGCGCCCTTAAACCTTCTTCGTAGGAAAGGCATCAAATTCGAGTGGGGACCTTCTCAACAAGCCGCTTTTGAAGACCTTAAGTTAGCTCTTTGTAATGCCCCTGTACTTGCTATACCTGATTTCTCGAAGAAATTCATCGTCCAAACCGACGCGTCGTCGTCAGCAGTAGCTGCAGTCCTTCTTCAAGAGACTGAACTAGGGAGGCGACCCATCGCCTATGCGTCTAGGACATTGTCGGCTCAAGAAGCCAAGTATTCCATCTATGAGCTCGAAGGTTTGGCAGTCTTATTTGCCTTAGAAAAGTTCCGTCTCTATCTGGAACACGTTAAATTCGACCTGGAGACAGATAATCAAGCCTTAAGCTGGGTCTTAGGTAGGCCGCGTCGTACTGGTCGTATAGCCCGCTGGGCTATTCGTATTTCCGCCTTCCAGTTTGATGTTAGACATATCAGAGGTACCGAAAATGTTGTTGCTGATGGACTCAGCCGTATGTTTCATAACGACGTAGAGACCCACGAACCGGTCGACAGTTCATCACCTTCCGAGTCCATACTATCTGGTGTTAATGCCATCTTAACAGATGCTCCCATGCTTTTTAGGGATATTGAGAAATACCAACGTGAAGATCCGACGCTGGCTCCGATAATGGAAACCCTTTCTTCTGGGGAACATGCTGTCCCTTATGTTCTGAGGAATGGTGTTCTATGTTGCCCTTCGAGGCATGATAAGTTGATGAAAGTTGTTGTTCCAGCGGTTCTTGTACCTATGATCTTCAAATACTATCATGAGACCCCATTGGGGGGGCATCTTGGAATCTTTAAAACTCGTGAAAAGATTCGTGAAATGTTCATATGGAAAGGTATGGACGGTGAAATTCGGGAACTTGTAAAAGCTTGTAAATCTTGTTTGATCAGTAAACCCACCATGTCCACTAAAGTAGGCCTTTTGTCTTCTCATCAAGCGTCGCGCCCCATGGAACGCCTGTATATTGATTATGTGGGACCCTTCCCCCAGTCAAAGGGTAATGCCAACAAGTTCATCTTTGTGTGTGTAGATGGTTTTACAAGATTTTCCTGGTTATTTCCGACTAAGCTGGCTACCGCTCAGTCAACTATTACTTGCCTAAATTCTATTTTTGCTTCTTTTGGTCCGTGCCAATACATTGTATCTGATAATGCTAAGGCTTTTACATCTAATTTATTTCGTAAATTCTGTTTTGACTTGTCCATCTCTCATGTAACTACTTCCGCTTATTACCCTCAACCATCTCTGGCTGAACGGGTTAACCGTAATCTCAGGTCCGCACTTATTGCCTATCATCATGAAGATCATTCTAGGTGGGACACGTCCCTGCATTGGTTAGCTTTTGCTTTGAATTCGGCGGTTCATGAATCACACAAATTTACTCCAGCTTCGTTGATGTTTAAGTTCGTTCCCAACACGCCGCTCTCTAACCTCTGGTCTCTGAGTGACATTCTACCCGAGACAATAGATCCGGACAATATTAAAGATCTTTGGAAGAAGGCTAAAGCCAATCTTAAAGTGTCTCATGAAAAGGTTAGGGAAAGGTATGATCGTGGACGGAGACCCACCCCTTTGAAGGTAGGTGACCAGGTTATGGTCAAGAATTTTGTTCCCGCGGGCAAGCTTGCCCCCAGATTCCATGGGCCATGCATCATTCTCGATTTTCTCACACCGGTTACATTGTTACTAAGCAATCCAGCCACCGAGAGGATATTTAGGGTTCACCTGTCACAGGTGAAACCGGTGTAAATTTAGTTTCAACTTGCTTCATATAATTTGAAAGGATATGAAGGTTATATATATATTTTTTTTTTTTGAGTTCAACTCTTAAGGCATTCTGCTCCTTCTATTTTTATTTTATATGCAAGCATTTCTTGTAAACCCCCCCCCCCCGATTGTTAAACTGCCATCCTGTCCTTGTCACGGCCATTACCACGCTCCCGTCTCCTGCTCCACCACACTCAGTGGCTGGCTTAGATGAAATGCCATGGATATCTGCACGCCGCTGGCCCCTCAATCTCTTTACATGCCTGTGCCCTTAAAAGAAACATGATGGTCCAACACAATGCTGCCGCCTAGCTTAATGTTTCAGTGCCCCCGCAGCCGCGCGGCGCCGTGCAGCAACTGGAGCCAAGGTCGGGCCCCCTCGGCCCCAGCGAGGACGACATGTGCACGGCGAGCCGGAGCTCTCCTCCCGGCCAAGGCTGACGTGCGGCGCACGACCTGCTACTTGCCCGCAGCCTGTATATGTTCACCGCGGGCGCGGCGTGCTTCAACACCTCTGCTCCCCTCATAGTGTGGGCGAGCGGTATCTCAGGGTACTTGAGGGGTCCGAGCGGCCTCCTTTTGGACGCAAGCTGCAACGGCCGGTCCGGCCATCCAAGTTCATCAACATCAACTACATGGACAGTTACTATAAGAGATAACTACATTTGGGAATTCAACAGCAATATTTGGTGGACCGTGCAAAAAATTTTCTTCACTTCTAAGTATTAAAAGTTTATCTTCAGAAATTCAAATTCTACAAACTTAAAGACTTTCATTCACCTGCAACAACAACATTTTGAAACTGAATTAAGAAATCTTGTAAATGCTTCTGCTATCTATCTTCGTATCAACATCATTACTTGGACTTGGTTTCAAACTGATTTCATGTGTCACCCCTGGAGGAACTTTTGGGGGGGGAGGTCTGTACCGGGCGGTACACCTCTACACCGTTTATTTAAAAGTTGCGCCAGTTGAAACTCCTCTTCTGGAGGAAGGTTGAACTTTATCTACTCTATTAATTCTCTACTTTCTCAGAAGATGTCACCACGTGGAAAATTTTGAGTTTTTGAACTGTGTCACTTTTGATGTGTTTTTGTTTCGCTTGAAGTAAGAAGTGTGAACTTTCTCTTCTAGAGGACACTACTGAAGATCAACAATAGCGCACCCTAGTGCGGAGTCAAAGAACTATTTTGTTGGAGAAATTTTTATTTCAAAAGTTTGTTTCTTGTTAAATTTCTTTCTGTTATTGTTTAAGTTGGCTGTATACCCCTCTTTTTCCCCTTGTTTTAGATTTATCCTATCCCGAATTTCTTTTAGTAATTTCTGACCAATCTGGTGTATCTTCCCCCAACTTGTATCTGTTGCGGGGTCCTATCCAATAAAAACATTGTGGGCGGGTGTTTTCATTCCCCTAACGCCTAGAAACTTCCGCGAGAGTATATAAACTGCTGATTTTAGGGTCTCCGGGCCACTTCTGTTCCATCTTTCAGTGTATTAAGTACATACCAGGAGGCGGGAAGCGCCTCTTTCCTCGGCGGCGGTCAACAATAAGGTAATGGCCGATTAATAAATTCTTTCTTTTCTTGCTCAGCAGTTTAACTTTCGGGGCGGGTTCTAAGCGTTCAACCATGTAACCTTTTCCTAAAATGTAAAAACAACTGGTATCTATTCTATTTTAAAACGACATATCGGGATAGAGAGTGCTTAACCCTCTCGAGCTCCCACTCGCATCGTCTTGAGGTGAACTTATTCTCTCAACCAATTCTTCCGTAATGTAATGTAAATTGCTATTAAGTCACCTCTGTAGTATGGGATTAGCCCTTGTAATAACGGCCTAGTGCCAAAGTAGGTTTTAAAATCAAAGTGTATTAGGAGTGCAAGTTCGCCTCCTCTCAAATTGTTTTAGAGGTCATTCAATTAACCTGCTTTTCATTTAATAGACCTCAGTAGATTGGGTATTTTACCCCTGTGTTTATGTCCGTTGAGGACAACTTGAAGGTGGAGTTTGGTGTGGCCTAGGAGAGGCTTAAATTAAAGAGCGTGTGGCTCTTTTGGAAACGGAGTGTTGTATGCCTCGAGGAGGCTTTACTGTGTAATTTGGAGCAAGGGCTCCAGGGTTTGATTGGGGCCTTCTGCCCCTTTGTTAAAATTTGTATATCGGAAAGTTGGGCTAGTTGCTCAAAAATTGTGAACTCAGGGCTCGAAGCCCAAACTCTGTAATCCCTGTAATTGTACATTTCAAATTGTGTTTCGGCTACTAAGTACCTGTTCTTTGTTATTACTTAATATTGAAAAGGAAATATAACCTTGTTAACTTTTACATTAACTTTGATTCCGTAGTTTGAGACCCATTCACGCCCGCACCTTCTTACACCTCTACCTACCACCAAAACACGGTAACAACAATAATAATAATAATAATAATAATAATAATAATAATAATAATAATAATAAGAATAAGAATAATAATAATAATAATAATAATAATAATAATAATAATAATAATAATAAATCGAATACTGACAATAATATCTCTAACTTCTACATATAATTCGGGGGTGTGATATGTGTACTATCACAATGGTGATTCGTCAGTCAAATGGAACATTAAGCCTTGAGTAGACCCCTTCGTGATATTCGCCACGAGTAGGCTATGTGCCGCCACCGAATTTCACCGTCTCCTTTCCTACTTTCACACATCACGTCATTCATTTCATTCCATTAACTTCTCAGATGAAGTTGACGTCAGGAAGGGCATCCGGCCGTAAAAACTCGCTACGAATGTTTATCTCACTTCATACGCGACCCCATAGAGAAACACCATTTTCTCGTTAAATAAGTTACTTTTGCGTGCCCTGTACCGTGTGAATACCCATGCAATTTCTCGTAATCATCAAGTTACACTACTTGTAAGTATTTTAAATTTTAATATACTTCCTGATTTCATGTATCTTTCAATACGGTTTGTTGTTTTTGTTTAAGTTCTTGCAATATTTTGTCACAGTGTATCTGTATGTTTTCATGTAACTTCTTGCTTCCGTGTAATTTCTACGTAATATGTTTTCGTTTATTTTCGCTGCTATACAGTTAAAAGCAGGCATTAGCACCGGAATAATTTCCAATTGTAATGTAATACATTATGTTATATTTAAATTACATTGTTAGACTACTTTAAGCAGCCATTGTCAACCATATGATTATATTCATATTGCAATTAATATGTTATTATTATTAAAGGATTTGAAGAAATAAATGCCAGACGGTATGTATGTATGTATGTATGTATGTATGTATGTATGTTCGGTATTCGATCCTGGCTCATTCCGCTGGCCTCTCCGAAAACCGTAATATAGTTAGTGGGACGTAAACCCAACAACATTTTTTTTGCTAGTTGCTTTGCGTCGCACCGACACAGATAGTAATTATGGCGACGATGGGACAGGAAAGACCTACGAATGGGAAGGAAGAGGCCGTGGCATTAATTAAAGTACAGCCCCAGCATTTGCCTGGTGTGAAAATGGGAAACCACGGAAAAACATCTTCAGGGCTGCCGACATTGGGGTTCGAACCCACTATCTCCCGGATGCAAGCTCACAGCTTCGCGCTCCTAACCGCGCAGCCAACTCGCCCGGTCCCAATAACATTACCATCATTAAGACATACAGTACATGGATAGAGGATTGATGATGGGACACCATGACACGACAGTGGAAAGGAAATTGGAATAGATACAAAATGGAATCCTTTGGAATCCTTCTATGGCCCTATAACAGGTATCATTCCACCATCTGTGTTTGCTTCTCATGGGCGGCATATTATTATTATTATTATTATTATTATTATTATTATTATTATTATTATTATTATTATTATTATTATTATGATTATTATTATTATTTCTTTCCTTGTTTCTTTCTTTCTTTCTTTCTTTCTTTCTTTCTTTCTTTCTTTCTTTCTTTCTTTCTTTCTTAATCCGTTTAAACTCCAGGGTTGGTTTTCCCTTGAACTCAGCGAGGGATCCCACCTCTACCGCCTCAAGGGCAGTGTCCTGGAGTTTCAGACTCTGGGTCTGGGATACAACTGGGGGGGACCAGTACCTCGCCCAGGCAGCCTCACGTGCTATGCTCGACAGGAGCCTTGCGGGGGATGGGAAGATTGGAAGGGATAGACAAGGAAGAGGGACGGAAGCGGCCGTGGCCTTAAGTTAAGTACCATTCCAGCATTAGCCTGGAGGAGAAGTGGGAAACCACGGAAAACAATTTCGAGGATGGCTGAGGTGGGAATCGAAACCCCCTCAACTCTGTTGACCTCCCGAGGCTGAATGGACCCCATTCCAGCCCTCGTACCACTTTTCAAATTTCGTGGCAGAGCCCGGAATCGAACCAGGGCCTCCGAGGGGGCAGCTAATCACACTAACCACTACACCACAGAGGCGGATATTATTATTATTATTATTATTATTATTATTATTATTATTATTATTATTATTATTACTATAGCCCCCACTGCGGATCAGTGGTAGAGTGTCGGCCGGGGATCCCAAGATAGCTAGTTCAAACCCGGCAGAATTAGTCGGGTTTTTAAGGGCGCACAAAATGTCCATTCGACACTCCATGTCGTACAATGTCGGCATATAAAAGATCTCTGGTAACACGTTTGGCGTTTACCCAACACACTGAATTAAAACTCACTGATAGACGCCCAAGAGAGATTCGGTTTACTCTGCCATCTAGTAGGTCTAGAATAAAACGGAACGTGGAAACTGATAAGCGGGCAGCCAAATGGCGTCAGATTAAAATGGCTGCATACAGAAGCAGAGACCGTACGATAACAGTGGTGTATCAGTGATTTTAGGTTGAATTTAAGATGCTGAAACCTAATATGGCAACGGTTTTGCTAGAATGGCTCTAGTTCTTGAGATATAGCAAGTCCTACCAAAAAGCATTTAAGAACAGGACAACGGAAATATATAAGTCTATTCACAAGCACTGTGAAAACAATTTCACATCATTATAAAGGGAATATATGAAATTCACAGTGACACTGGATTCAGTTCATAGCAGAAAGAAACCATGTTCACAAGTACTACATAAAATACCTCCGTCTGTGTGATTGTCTACTATGTAAGTAATCAGGACACTTGCATTATAGATTCCAGCATTACTCTGCCATCATGTCCCTGCCCCATCTTCCTTGATACATTTCCTCCATAACTTTGAAGGAGCCTGTCTCCTTGTCCCTCACTAAAATCACCAAGATTGATAGGAAATCTATTTAAATGGCTATGGAGGAAGTATACTTTTAGGCTAATATTAGCTCTGAAAGTTTATGAATATGTTGTGGACCAATTATTCATAGTTGTGTGCTTTCACAACCGAGTTTTTCACAACTGAGATAATGATTTGCAAATGTGCTTGAAGCAATTGGAATTTCTGTCCAAGGCCTTAACAAATTGCTTCATGAGGCATCTTTGTACGGAGCGGCGGTAGAATGATTTTGTCCTGGTGAACCAAAGGCTCGTATATGATGTTCGCTGCACCAACTGCTATTTTTGCCCTTGAAAGCCATGTCACACTTCGCCGATGATTTTGCTTAGGCCTACTATCCGGCATGCAGATTAAACGTGGGTGCTTTGTGTGACCATCTTCAAATCAACACAAATAAGCCATCCGTGCTGATGATAACAACGTTTCTGCAGAACCATATTCATGTGGTTGTATTCTTCACGAGGTTTTGTTCAGTGGGCAAATAGAATAAATGCATAGCGATTCCCATTATGTGATAGCACGCATCTCAAGCTTTTGATGGACCTGTCTGGCAGATCCATTCCAAGAAATAGTGCCGGGATATCATTGCAGCGCACAATTTCATCAGTTTTACTGAAGTATATGGACGAAGCCCCTTTTCTCTCGTCCGTTTAGTTGTAATGTTAACTTCTGGCTTCAGGATTTTTAAAACCTGTTTTCCACAGGCAACCTGTAGTGGGGTCTTACCTTTAGATGTGAAGTGTAGTAAATTTGCAACATGTACTAAGAATTGTTTTGGACGCTTCTGGTGGGACACTTGTGAACCTATAAATGTTTCACATACGCTCCGAGATATGTACAGAAATGCTGACGTAGATTGCCCAGTAGTTAAATATAGTTTGGACCTAAGCTATCACATGTTAAGGAGCAGGAAGCGACGATGTATTTAACTGAATTTTGAAAATTGATTTTTATGATTAAAACATATTTTAAGAACATAGCAAGCACACAGTAGGCGCCAGGCAAGGCGTATAAATGTATATTTGCTAGATTTAGCAACCGCATGTTTATCTTGATATATGTATTTTTAACTAAGACACAGAAATATTTATTTTCGAACAGCTGCCTGAGAGTCCTATCAATATTTCTCAATTAACATCCAAAACATTTTTAAGAATAATATTGAAATAGAAAATCACGTGCTTCAGGGTTCAGAGTTCAGTCGGATTCTACCTTCACTAGTAACTGATTTGATTTTCACGAATCTCTGTGTGGTAGCGGTATGCGTTATATCAGGAACGTCGTGCGTATTGATATATAATTTTATTTTAATACTTAACTTTACATCGCACCCGACACAGGTAGGTCTTACGGGGACGATGGGATAGGAAAGGGCTAGTAATGGGAAGGAAGTGGCCGTGACCTTAATTAAGGTACAGCCCCGGCATTTACCTGGTTTGGAAATAGGAAACCATAGAAAAACCATCTTCAGGGCTGCCGACAATTGGGTTCGAACCCACTATCTCCCGAATGCATGCTCTGAGCTGAGCGGCCCTTACCACAAGGCCAACTCGCTTGGTAGAGCTTCTTCAGACCCTTGGCGTACATACCGTGGTGTATTTTGAAACAGAGTTTATGATTTTAAGTTATTGATTCGAAAGGAAATGTGTCGACATGGAAAGAAAACTTTTTACAATTTGCTTTAAGTCGCACCGACACACAGATAGGTCTTATGGCGACGATGGGATAGAAAAGAGATAGGAGTGGGAAGGAAACGGCCGTGGCCATAATTAAGATACATGTGAATACTGGATAATGGTCTTACTTACGCGACCGCAGCTATCGAGCTCGGTATAAAGAAAACTTTTAGTCGAGCTGGCTGGTTACGTGATAGGCGTCACGTAGTTCACAGGTCATCATCATCTCGTTGCTCTAGAGAGCAGACACTACTAGCTCCACTTGCTTTCGGATGACACTCAGGGAAACCGGAGCAGTAGCCAATTCTCATGCATCATGTTGTTGGCTTTACGTCCCACTAACTACTTTTACGGTTTTCATAGACGCCTAGTTGCCGGAATTTAGTCCGGTAGAAGTTCCTTTACGTGCCATTAAATCTACCGACACGAGCCTGACGTATTGGGCATCTTCAAATACCACCGGAGTAGGTAGGATGGAACCTTCCAAGCTGGGGTCAAAAGACCAGCGCCTCAATCGTCTGAGTCACTCAGCCCGGCTTTATTCATGCACGTAGTGGCGAGTGTCTTGCTTGTCGTCGCTCGGAGATATAACTGCTATACGACTTCGTTTGTGCATCATATTACTATTATTATTATTATTATTATTATTATTATTATTATTATTATTATTATTATTATTATTATTATTATTATTATTATTATTATTATTATTATTTCAAGTATGAATCATGCTGAACTAATGGGATACAGATTATATGATTATAAAACGGCAAGAAATTTATTCATAACTTACACAAAAGGAAAATTAGCATTATATAATATTTTCTTAAACAATTTTTAATGACATTTACAGCTCCATGGCTAAATGGTTAGCGTGCTGGCCTTTGGCCACAGGGGTCCCGGGTTCGATTCCCGGCAGGGTCGGGAATTTTAACCTTGATTGGTTAATTTCTCTGGCACGGGGGCTGGGTGTATGTGTCGTCTTCATCATCATTTCATCCTCATCATGACACGCAGGTCTCCTACGGGAGTCAAATCAAAAGACCTGCATCTGGCGAGCCGAACATGTCCTTGGACACTCCCGGCACTAAAAGCCATACGCCATTTCATTATTTCAATGACATTTACAAACCAAGATTTTCGTGAACGTGCCATATTTTTTCATAAAAGTACAATTTGTTAATTTGTTTACTAACTCTTCTTATGGGAGCATACATTTCACTTTCTTTTACTGTGCTGAAATTATCTTCCATGTGTTGCTGACTGTGGAAGCAACTGGAGAATAGATATAATTGCAACTGCCTGAGAAGAGGACTTTGCATATATTCTGGACCCCACCATTAGATGTGAGGTCGACTCAAGTCAGCCAGCAGAGGTAGACGGGGAGAAGCGAGCCATCATCAACCATCACCTACTTCAAAGAATCAGACAACGTCTCCTGTATAAGGGTTGTGGGACTTTTTCATCGGAGCAAGAAGAATCATATCAAAATTCTTAGTTGAGTTTTTCAAAAGTGTGGGCATTTCCAATAATCTGCACTGTAATTTTGCCGCCTTGGCCATTAAAGTCTCCGCACAAATTGTTATTATTATTATTATTATTATTATTATTATTATTATTATTATTATGATTATTATTATTATTATTATTATTATTATTATTATTATTATTATTATTATTATTATTATTTGCTATTTGCTTTACGTCGCGCTGACACAGATAGGTCTTATGGCGACGATGGGATAGGAAAGGCCTAGGATTTGGAAGGAATCGGCCGTGGCCTTAATTATGGTACAGCCACGGCATTTGCCTGGTGTGAAAATGGGAAACCACGGAAAACCATCTTCAAGGCTGCCGACAGTGGGAGTCGAACCCACTATCTCCCGATTACTGGATACTGGCCGCACTTAAGCGACTGCAGCTATCGAGCTCGGTCACACACAAATTGTTAGACATCACCTCTGTAGTACTGTATATGAGAAGGATTAACTCCAGAAAACTCTTCATGGTTAAACATACATTCCATATTCAAGTGTTATGGTATAATTTGTCAGATGTAGGCAGCTTATCATTGTAGGAAGTAAAAAAATAAAAAGAAGGATTTTGATGCCTCATCATTTGCCTAGGGTGAAATGGAAATAGAAAAACCATCTTCAGGTTTGCCGAAGGTGACAATGCCACTCGGCTATCACGCCTCCTGGGTTGTGAGTTCCCTCTGGGTCTTTAACATGTCTCACTGTTAGATCGTGAGAACGGAATGGGACGGGACGTTGACCATGGAGTTCTCAGTTCACTGTTGCATCTCTGTCAATATATTGTAACCACAACGAAAGAGAAAGACAAGGTACTGTTGTAAGATCTGTCGATCTATTTAGTGTTCCATTCCTCTGAACTCAAGACTGATGAGACGAGGACGGTGACCAAGGATTTATGAGTCCACTGAGATGTCACTTTTGTTAAGTGTATCAGTGTTACAAACACAGAACTGCTGAGATGTGAAGTCGGCCATGGGGCTCGGAGTTTACTGAGGTCTCTCAATACATCTGTGGGGAGTCCGTTAGACCCTAACAATGGGACGCCTTGCTGAGTGGCTCAGTCGGTTGAGGTGCTGGCCTTCTGACCCCTACTTTTCAGGTTCGACCCTGGCTCACTCTGGTGGTATCTGAAAATGATCAGATAAGTCAGCCTCGTGTCGGTAGATTTACTGGCACGTGAAGAACTCCTGCAGGACTAAATTCCGGTACCTCGGCGTCTCCGGAAACCGTAAAAGTAGTTAGTGGGACGTAAAGCCAATAAAATTATAATTGTTATTAGGAATGGGACGGAACGACGACCACATCGTGATATCACTATCATTCTATTCAGTAATTCGGTGTTAGGACGACTTAATGGAACGGAACATTGAGCAAAGGCACTGCCTTCGTGATGTACAGGCCGTTATGTAGCGAGCGCGGGAAAGCAATCAGCTGATCGTTGGGGGGGGGGGGGGGGGAGTTTAGCACGTGAGTTAGTTACATGTGAATTCTTCGCTGTTTTATTGAAAATTTTAGCGTTGGCCGCATGTTTACTCAGGTATATACAGTATCAGACTGAGTCGTCATCGACTGCATTTTTAAGTGACAAGTTCTTAATTAGCGAAGAAAACTTAGTGTGAGCGTGAGTGAGGCGTCTAGTATCAAAACCGGCCAAGTCACAAAATTTACAAAAATGAGTTAAGGTTATCAATTTAAAGTAGAAGTATAGCACTATCAGGTGAAACAAGAATATGCTTTAAAATCGTCCATGTCTTCATGTTATAGACCACTGAATTCTCGGTCGTGCAACAGAATCGGCCAAGTCATGCAGCCAGTGAATTCAAAACCGACCAAGTCAAGGAACGAGCGACAATCTTTATGATGCAGCATTATTGTCTGGAATCTTTTTTTTTTATTTTTTTATTAGGGTTGTTTATAGTCGCTTTAACTCCAAGGTCTTATCGCGACTCTTACATATGATTACAGAATAATGGTAATAATAATAATAATATTGTAATTATAAAAATGTAAAGAAAAAAAATAAGTATAATGTAATTACATTTTGGAGTGCAAGCCAGTGTCTTTGAGGAAGTTGATGACTTGATGACTCAGTGCTGGAGAAGACAGTGTCAGTTCCATTCCTTTAGGTATGTTGTGGTGTTGGCGCCACTGGTCATACAGTTGACATTCTGAGATGATATGCTTGACAGTGAGAGAGCAGTTACATTTGCTGCAGGTGGGAGGTTGTTTCTTTTCTAGGAGATAGTTGTGGGTGATCTTCGTATGTCCTATCCTTAGTCGGGAGATTAAGACTTGTTCATGTCTGGTGAGGTTTTGGAGAGGATATGTTCTTGTAGATATCATTTTAATTTTTTGGAGGTTGCTAGTGGAAGTTTTAAGCCAGTTCATTTTCCATTGTTCGTGTAGTTTGATTTTGATATAAGCGATGATATCAGAATGTGGCGTAGCAATTTGACGGTCGTTGATTGGGAGACTAGTAGCTTCTTTTGCTGCTTGATCAACTGATTCATTGCCTGGTATTCCTCTGTGAGATGGGATCCACATAAAAATAACATTTTTTCCTGCGATCTTGATCTTGTGGTACAGCATTTGAATTTCTTTAACAAGTAGGTGTGTTGTTGATGGATTTTGTATTGAAGTTAATGCACTTTTGGAATCAGAGAATATTATGAATGAGTTGTTGTAGCTTGCTTTTGAAATATGAATCATGGCCTGTTTAAGAGCATACAGTTCACTTGTAAACACTGTAAAAAGATCTGGTAATCTGTATAGCTTACTATAGTCTTTATATTTCACTGCACAACCATTTCTCTCATTGAATTTTGATCCATCAGTATAAATTGCACTATATGATGAGTATCTATTACAAATTTCATTAAATAACTGTTGGAATTTTGCTGTGTCAGTTTGAGCTTTAAGATTGTTGTTCAATTCCCAGTTGACTGGAGGCAAATGAGTTTTCCATGGAGGGGTATCTAGTGAGTTGTGTGGAAATAAAATGGGTGGAAGGCTGAGGTTTATTTCTTTGAGAAGATTGGATATTCTGATGTTAAAGGGTTGGGGTTGAGATCCAGTTAGTTTTCCTTTATGTCTCTTTGAAATTAGGTGTTTTTTCAAGTGTTGGTTACTTGTACCAGCTATCTTGAGTGCGTATGTCAAACTCAGCTGTTTACGTCTGATTTCAAGTGGTGGTTCGTTGGCTTCAATCTCTATACTAGCTATGGGGCTGGTGCGGTGGGCTCCTAGGGCAATTCGAAGAGCTGAAGATTGGATGGTATCAAGGATCTTAAGAGTAGATGGTCTGGCAGAACAATATACTATACTGCCATAATCCAGTTTGGCTCTGATTGTGGCTCTGTATGTGTTCATTAGGACATGGTAGTCTGCTCCCCAGTTTTTTGCTGAGAGAATTTTCATGATATTCATTCTTCTTTGACACTCGTCTTTAAGATTTTTAAGGTATGGGGTCCAGGTGAGCTTGTTATCAAATAGAAGTCCTAGAATTTTAATAGTTTTAACTGATTCAATTTTATGGTCTTCCATATATAATTCAGGGTTAGCGATAGTATGTTTATTTTTGGAGAAGAGAATACATTTGGTTTTAGTTTTAGAAAATTTGAATCCTGTGGTTTTAGTCCAGTTTTGAATATTTACAATTGATTCTTGTAATAGGAGTTGAGTCGTTGTAATGTTTTTCCCTGGGCAGAAGATTATCAAATCGTCAGCAAAAAGGCAACACTTAACTGGTGAGTGGATGTTAGAGACTATACCATTAATTGCCACAAGAAACAGTGTTACACTGATAACTGATCCTTGTGGGACTCCATTGTTGATTACTACTTCCTTTGACAGCATTCCATTTACTCTAACTTGAATTCGGCGCATTTGGAGAAAATTATAAATGAAATATAGGATATTTCCAGATATATTATGTGTCATTAGAACTTTGATTACATAGTCTTTCCATACCATGTCATATGCCTTATTAATATCTAAACTGACTGCTATTAGGTGTTGGTTATTGAGAAACGCTTCCTGTATTTCAGATTCCAGACTTATCAAAGTGTCTGTTGTGGAGTGTGCTTTACGGAACCCGTTTTGCACATTACTGAAGAAATTTATGTGCTCGAGATACCAGCGTAATCTTTTGTTGACTATTTTCTCCATGAGTTTACACATCGCATTAGTTAAAGCAATAGGGCGATAATTTTCTGCAATTGAGTTGTCTTTCCCTGGTTTGGGTATTGGAACTACAATGGCATTTCGCCATTGGTCAGGAAATGTCTTAGAGCTCCATATGTGGTTGAAAATGGCCAGAAGATAATTTATTGCACTTAGTGGAAGCTGTTTTAGAAATTCATAAGGGACTGTATCTGGGCCAGGACTAGATTTGCCACATTTGTCAAGTTCAGTAATTATTTCCTGTAGTTGAAAAGTATCGTTTAGATTATAGTTAGGGTCAGAGATAGCTTTCCTTAGATCAACGGATTCACTGGATTTCTTTGTATGGAGAAATTCAGGATCATAATTTTTGTCACTAGAGATCTCGGCAAATGTGTCAGCTAATTTATCAGCGATGTTTTGAGGTTTGTTTATGAAGGTTCCATCAACAGAGTTTCTGAGGGAAGTAATGTAGAAGTGATTATATTTGCCATTTATTCTTTGAAGTTTATTCCACATTTCCTTTTGTGGGGTTTGGGAACTTAGCGAGGAGACAAATGATAGCCATGAATTCTTTTTGCTGAGTTTAATTTCTTTTCGAGCGATTGCTCTATATTTCTGAAATTGGGCTTTATTTTCAGGTGTGGGTTTTCTTTTGTAGAGGTAGAAAGCACGATTCTTATTCTTAATAGCCTCCTTACAAGTGTCATTCCACCAAGGTACTTTTTTCTTAAAGGAGTTTGAGGTTACTTTTGGAACACTCATGTCTGCAGATTTAACAAGAACTTCTGTGAAATCTTGAACAATGATATTTATGTGCTTAGAAGGGAAATCATTTGGAGGGGTTAAGTCTTTTAAGTGGTTATTGACTGTCTGCCTAAATTTTGTCCAATCTGCCTTATTTAAGTTCCATTTGGAGTTGTTAATAAATGAGGAGTTGACAGAAGAATTTTCATTATTGATTAGTATCGGGAAGTGGTCACTATTTCCTTGGAGTGTTGAATAAACAGACCAGTTGAAAAGGGTTGCTACGTCCGGTGTGCAGATGGTTAGGTCTATACTACTACAGGTGCCGTGGGCTATGTCAAAGCGAGTTGGAGCAGTAGAGTTCATTAGAATTAAATCAAATTCATCAAGTATCTTTTCTATCTCTTTTCCTCTTGCATCAGAACTATGGCTACCCCATAACGTGTTGTGGCTGTTGAAGTCGCCTACTAGGATGAATGGTTTAGGTAGTTGGTGGATAAGGTTTCGTAGATCGTCACCTTGAAACAAATAACTGTTTGGAATATAAACATTGCAGATACATAGAGAAGGTGGTAGATGGACTGAAATTGCTACAGCTTCCAAATTAGTGTTAACAGTAATTTCCTTTGCATAGATATTGTTTTTGATATAAGTAGCTACTCCTCCACTCGCATGATTCACATTAGTTCTATTTTTGTGGTAGACACTGTAGAGTCTTAGATTGGCAGCAAAGTCGTTCTGAAAGTTTGTTTCTTGGAGACAGATAACAGATGGTTGGTGTTTGTTTATTAGGAGTTGTAGATATTCTAACTGTGATCGATAACTGTTCAGATTCCATTGGAGTAATGTTGCCATAATAATGATCAAAAGCAGAACGAGGTTTATCTCCATTGTTATACTGGGAAGGAATTGTCGTCGCTGGAATAGTCTGGCGTTACATTGATATGCGTTGGGTCTTCACTTTGACTGGCGGATTTCAGTAGTTTTTTTACTATTCGAGTGCTTTTGTTTTTTATGCTTTTATCGGTATAGTAAGGATAGAGTTTTTGAAGGGCTTTAGCAAGACCTTCTAAGTCTTGTGTGTAGTTTGAAGCAATTTCTGATATGTCCTTGGCACCAACTGTATTTTCAAAGAAGGACTGGAGCTGTAGGTAGCTGAGGGGGAATATTGATGGGTCAGCTTCCAAAACTTGTTTTACTGGCAGGAGCATATCACTTATTGATTTTTGCGTGTCTGTCTTGGGTTTCTTGGAAGTGTGATTTGTCTTACGGTTTTCTATTTGTTCAGGAGAGGCCAGTATGGATTTGTTGCCATCAGGAGGATTTGGATTAGTTGTTTCACTGCTAGCTAGTGAAATTGGCCTTTTACATCCAGGAAAATTCACTGTTGTAGGGGTGGCGTGTGTTTCCATAGGTGCTGCAATTTCTCTCTCAATTTGAATTCTGGAGGAGGGAGGATCATTACAGACTTGGCTAAGTGCTAAGTCAGGGTTGGTCATTGAAGTGGCTTCTTGAGTAGGCCTATCTTTTGAGAGTGAGCTAGAAGAGCTAGAAGTACCGATGTCTGTTTTGGGGTTTTCGACCTGTGACTTTTGTGAAATCTCTTGGAGCTGAGGAAAATTATTGGAAGAGGATTCATCTTTTGGAAGTGATACGTTGTTAGGACAATCTTTGGCCAGATGTCCTTCGGTATGGCAAAGAAAACAAGTGGGTGAATCGGATGATAGGTAAATCCAGTAGTTTGTACCATCGTATTCGAGATGAAGGGATTCGGGGAGTTTATCAAAGTCTTCATTCTGAATGTACATTTGTCTTCGAAAGCTTAAAATGTGGGAGAATCCAGGAATTGACAAACCTGCTCTGATTGGGGTAATCCTAGACATGATTTTCACACCGAGTTTTAACAATTCCTCTTCAATAACATAGTTTGGGATCACAGGACAGACGTTGGATAATATAATACGCTTGTTTTTTGTTAGAAGGGGTCGTATTTCCAGTGATACATTGTTTATTAAGATCTTAGGGTTTGTCAATATCAGATCTTCGACATTTTTCTTACTAGAGAGAAAGATGCATATCCTTCCGTTCGATATACGTGAAACAAACCGAATGTTGCTAGGGGTTGTAAGTTTACCTATAGCTAGCACATAATCCTTGATACTGATCCCGTCATGAGATTCGATTACAATAGCTTGTTCTTTGGAGGGGTACGACTGTATTGCAGCAGAATAGCTTAACCTTGAATTACGTTCGTTACTAGGCCTACTTGTGACGGTTGTCATTTGGTTACCTGATGCACTGTTAGGATGTGGAGGGTTATTTACGGTGTTGTTATTATTATTTGTTGGCTTGCATGGTGTCTGTTGAGGAAAAATATCATTGATTTTTTCATTCATTGAATTCGATAAATGCCGACCTCTATCAAGAGAGGTGGCCATTTTGAGTGGGTCAACAAAGGGTTTTAGGTTATCTCTATAGTTCGTCACTTCACACAAGGACCACGGAAATAATGTCAGGTATCTTACTTACAAGAATATAGTAGGTGATCTAAATATTTACTTCTGATCACTCTTACACTAATGTAACGATTATGAACATCTATTAAATACCAAAACTTGAGCAAGGTATTTACTCGCGAACATCATCAGTCACTGCCTTCTCGATCGCCTGAAAATGTGTCTGGAATCTTGTCTTGTTACATTAAGCAACAATGTGATAATACCAGTAGGCAAAATTGTTCCTTGTAATGTATATTCTTTGAAGTCATGATATTTTGTTTTTGTTCGTTTGCAACACTGATTTACGTATTCGCGGGCTTCTTACCGTCATTGGCTCCAAAGCAATCCTATTTCCGGTGTGCTCGTATTTTGTCATTATTGTGTGCTGTAACGTGGATATTGTTCCCAGTGGAGAACTGAAAGATTTACTTTCATACCTTGTGAAATTGTACAAAAATTGCAACAAAAACGGCCAAGTCAAAATTTAAATTAACAAAAAAGATGGGTTAATTATGAGTTAGATTTCTCAAAACAGCGGAACTTAAATATTAAACCATTAAGGATATAACTGTGAAAAAAATCTTTTCTGACCATCATTGCTTTGTCTCTACAGGTTTTTCGTCCATATTGAAAAATATGCCTTGAGTGACTTGGCCGGTTTTGATACTAGACGCCTCGTGTATTCATGTGAGGCTAAAGGTTAAGATTATCGCTTAGCAGTGTTTTAATTTGGTAATTTATTTGTATAATGTTGTATAAATTTAATTGAGTGTTTTATTATCAGGCACGATGTTTATATAATTGAATTAATGTTATCAGTGGGAGAAATCACCATGCTAAGAGTTCCTGTGAGCCTGGCTGCAAAGCCAATTGTAAACGAGGAGAGTACACTCAAGTATATATGTTTCCTTCTGATAAAGGAAGAGTTAGGTTATGGAGGAAGGCTATTCCTAGGGAGAAATTAATAATCACCATACACTTGTTTGTGTTAACCACTTTCCTGGATACTAAATCCTGAGGGAAATAAGAGTGTCTTACCCAGATGCTGAGTTAAAATTTCTTATTATGTCAAAAACATTGGTAACATTAGGATATTTATATGTAATCTGACTTAGGCTTGTTTGAATTCGGTGTATTTGAAAATTTATGCAGTTTAGAAATGTATTGTGAAATAAGACTGCTGAGATTTTTTCCTATCAAACTTCTATCATAGGCAATGGGACAGACTTATTCCATGAAAATAGAATATGAAAATAATTGCATAGGCATTATTTGCTGTTTAAAAATCTAAATGGTTTAACAATAACTGAATTTTATGACAGTGACAGTAAATGTTTTGTTATTTTTGGGGGTTAGCTTACTCGTAAACTCTTTTGTAGGAACTGAATTGGTGGTACAGAAATAATTTACACTTCTACTATATTGTATTTGTAATTGGTTGCAGGTTTTCTATCAGTGTGCATAATGAGATTGTTCCAGTTGACTAGAAAATGGATAGAAATCGCAAGAATATGTCTCAAAGTGTTACCTATGTTTACGGAAACGAACGGATATACACGATAAATAGAATGTTACGGGGAAGGATATGTATGTCAGAATTAACAAATATTTATGAATAGTTGTTGTTTTTATACGGTGTTAACAGATTCTTAAGTAATTTAAACGGGTGCGTTATTCAAGCAGACCGGATGCGTATCGTCTTTAAGTCCCACGTCATCAGAGCTACAGTACGGCCTGTACCTCACGAAGGCAGCGGCAAAGGGTTCCGAGTATCCGTGATGTAACTGTAGGTTTGTTAAGTACCTCGGTGTTGGAACGTCAAAATGGAACGGAACAGTGATACAGGAATTCTGAGTTAGCTGTGATGTCACTGTCAATCTCTTAAGGATGTGCTGACTGATGAGTACACCTGATCCTACAGTACACTGATTGTTGGAAGACTCCTTTCGTGTCGGTCAGTTCACGCAGAGTGAATCACTCATAACATAAGAGTGGTTTGTTTGCTCGCTTTGAGGTCAGGTTATTTGTGAGCTGGCCCAGTCTATGTTGTGACGGGGAGCCCAGCCCGGCCAAGTCCACTGGCAACAAGCTAAGAATAGTGGGACAGGGTCACGAGCGAACTTGTGTCTTGTCACCAGGTCTTTACCACATACAAGTTCCGTCCGATCTCTCTTGGTCATATTGTTTCCTACTGTGTGCACAGATACCTTTACTTTCCCTACATTCTGCTCTAATATATCTTCTTCGTTTTATACAACTATATGTCTTCAGTTTTGAGTTACATACTGTGTATCTAAATATAGAACGATGGATTAATAAATCAGTGTATGTATGTTGGGTATTCAGCCCAAAGACTGATTTGATTTGATCCCCCACAGCTCAGCCAACAGCTGTCCTAGATAGCCTACGCATCACTGAAGAGGCATAGGGCCTACTAGGGAAATGAGGAGTGAAGTAGTTTCCAGTTGCTTTCCTCAATAAATAGATTAGATAATCAAATCAAATCAAATCAAATCAATAATGAATTAGCCGGGCTGAGTGGCTCAGACAGTTGAGGCGCCGGCTTTCTGACCCCAACTTGGCAGGTTCGATCCTGGTTCAGACCGGTTGTATTTGAAGGTGTTCAAATACGTCAGCCTCGTGTCGGTAGATTTACTGGCACGTAAAAGAACTCCTGCGCGACTAAATTCAGGCACATCGGCGTCTCTGAAACCAGTGAAAGTAGTTAGTAGGACGTAAAGTACAAAATATTATTATTAATACTATTATTATTATTATTATTAAAATGAATTAATAAATTCGCACAAACACACAGAAAAGCAGCTCATTAACGATCTTGGCCTGTCAGGACAGACACTAACTGGTCGAATGGCTTGCAGATTTAGGAGATCCACGTGGTCAGCGCAGTGACTTCTTCAGCTAAGGTTTCGTGACCAAGCTGCAGTCTCTGATATCAGACAGGTCCTCAGTTGATCTTTACGACGCTGAATGAACCTCCGTTCCAGAACTAAGACAAGAATTAATAATCCCGGACTGGCCGGATATCAAACCCGTGGCCTCTGGGTAAGAAATAGGCACACTACCCCTACAACACGAAGCTGGCTAAAATAAATAAATAAATCGCGTGCTGAATGGGTCAGATGGTAGGGCGCTGGTTCGATATTCCGTGGTGGCGGGTTTGATCCCCGTTCGGTCCGATGATATTTGAAGATGCTTAAAGATTTACTTGCTTCTATAGGACAACATTTCCGACATATGATGTCTTAGAAAACCATAAGAGAAGTAAAATCAAGAACAGTATCGCTATATAAACAATAAAACTTTTGTGTTTCTGCCTCTTTTTACAGTCCCTTATGGAAGTGATGCAGTGAGCCAGTTTTACGTCCGGTTGACTTCAACCCTATGAAGGATTCATTCACTATTGTGTGTTCTGTGGTTGCTGGTAGTGTAGTGTGTTGTCTGAATATGAAGAGGAGAGTGCTATTCTGAAGAGATGCGTGTGAAGACGAACACCCAGTTTCCGAGCCAGAGAAATTAACAGACACGGAATAAATCTCCAATTGGGCAGGGAATCGTACCCTCAGACAGAAGGTCTCGGTGCTGACAGTTCAGCCAAGGAAACGGTTAAAAATCCACAGTTCTATCCCTTCAGACGAGCAACTCAATGTTGAAAACATCCTGGGGATAGAGCAAATAGGCAAATAAAATATAATAAGGTATGAGAATATATTCCTTATTTATTCCTATAAATATCAATCCTTTTCTTAATCATCGTTATCCGGCCGATTGAATGAGCAGTTTGCCTTTTTTTACCACTGTATGTTTAGTCATCAGCCCGAAGGCTGGTTGGATCCTCAACAGTTCCACCATGAGCTGTCATAGATGGCCTAGGCATCACTGAAGAGGCGTACTAGGGAAATGAGGAGTGAGGTAGTTTCCCGTTGCTTTCCTCACTGAGCCAGAAGTTGCTATTACATATCAGTCTGCCAAGCCCACTGAAATGCATGCACCAACCGACCCTATGAGCAACAGTTTCACACCATTCATAGCAGGGACTGGCTGCGTAAGGAATGGCATTACTAGCATGGCGCATACCTCAGTCACTTTCATATCGTCAAAGCCAAGGATAAGACAGAGACAGATCAATGAAAGTAACAAAATTGCTCTAGCCCATACCAGAAGACATAGTGCAGTGTAAACACTAGGTCCCGCCAGCAAAGGCACTTTTTACCACTACGAGCGCTAATGTGAGTCAATGCAGAGTTTCACTTAAGCCCTCAGCGTGGACATTTTTCAAAAAATCAAAAACGCCTGAAGGTATTGAACCAAGGAGCACATTACAGAAAGAATTATGATAAAGTTAGTTAATTTGGCTAGAATTTGAATCAAAAAGTAAGCGAGTAAAGAAACAAGCAATTTTAGGCTATTTTACGGAACTGCATTTAGTTCGGAAGTGAGTTTCGAAATTCGTTCCATTTTAGTTTGATAGATCTATCCAAGTCTCAAAATTTGAAACCTTTCCAAGCCCTTTAGTCCTACAATTTTTGGCAAAGTTGACGAAATGGCTTAAGTTTACGTTTTTCGTATTATGAGAACCCCTAGTGTGTCTGCTAAGAAATGTTTTTAAGAGTAAAAGTTAAATAATAAATAAATAAATAAATAAATAAATAAATTAAATAAATAAATAAATAAATAAATAAATAAATAAATAAATAAATAAATAAATAAATAAATAAATAAATAAATAAATAAATAATGCCTTTGCTGATGAGACGTAGTCTTTACAGTGCACTATGTCTTCTGGTATGGGCTAGATCAAATTTGTTATGAAAATAAATGTCTCGGTCTCATCCTTGGCTTTGGCAATATGAAAGTGACTGTGGTATGAGTGATGCAGCCAGTTCCTGTTACGATTGCTGTAAAAATTTCGCTCATGAGGTTGGGTGGTGTGTGCAATTCAGTGAGCTTGGCAGACTGATATACAATAGCAACTTTTGGTTCAGCGAGGAAAGAAACGGGAAACTACCTCACTCTTTCTTTCCCTAGTATGCCTCTTCAGTGATGCCTAGACTGTCTATCATAGTTTCTGGTGGAGCTGTTGAGGATCAAACCAGCCTTTGGGCTGAATACCCAAAATATACATAAATAAATAAATAAATAAATAAATAAATAAATAAATAAATAAATAAATAAATAAATAAATAAATAAATAAATAAATAAATAAAAACTGCGATTTGTAGTTCACTCACTGGTAAGTCTATCTGTAAGTTTCAGAATATATTTACTTAGAAAACCGTCCCCTTCTACTGAGCATAGATCAAAATGCGTCAGAAAAACCGGGCACAGTTAAATCAGAAGAAACAAATATTTCTGTTGAGTGATATTACTATTATGCTAAGAAATGTCTATTTATTACGCTAGTTTCTTATTAATTTAAGAAAATATTGAGATAATAATAATAATAATAATAATAATAATAATAATAATAATAATAATAATAATAATAATAATAATAATAATAATAATAATCGTATGGCCTCAGCTACCCGTTTGCAGACATTCCGATTTGACGCCATCTGGCTGTCTGCTCGTCAATTTCGACGTTCCGTTTTACTCTAGGTCCGCTAGATGGCAGACAGAGTAAACCGGATCTCTCTTGGGCGTCTATGGCTGAGATTTAATTAATTTTGTCGGGTAAATACCAAATGTATCACCAGAGATCTTTTACATGCCGACATCGTACGACATGGAGTGTCGAATGGACTTTTTTACGCCCTTCAAAAATCCGACTACCTCTGCCGGGTTTGAGATGTAATCACCTGACCATCTTATACTGAAAAAGATAACACCAACTTGAATTAATCCCATAAAAATAACAATAATGATACCAAACGAGTTGGAACATTGTAAAGCTAATTTCGCATTCTGGAGATGGTCGGTTTGGTCCCCATAATCAGCAAGCCTGAATATAGTCGTCTGTGGCTTTATATTTGCACACCAGGCAAACGGTGGGTCTGTATCATAATAGTCATGATCGGTATCTCCCCAGTCCTATCCTTCCCCCATCGCAACATCACCAAAATTCTACATATATTGAACCCTTTAGGTCCATATTGAGGGATACCTACCTTCCTTACCTATCAGCAAAGTTCATGAGATCTGTCTCTTGGGTCGTATCGGGTTCTTCGTCACTTGCTGAGGTAAAGGTAGGGTTCAGTAATTCTAATCTATCTACTGGAATAAAAGGTTTATTTAAAAGATTCCTATTTATTCAGGAAAATTCTGAAGCAATCTGATATGTCAACGGTGTCATAGAAGTAAACTGTGTCCACTGGACACCACAATCATTTTACATAAAGGTCAGAACACTGGTGTGAGACTTTAACGTAACTGCCTGATGGGCATTATTACTAGAAACCATTGTCTCAATTATTAATCATTTAAGAAAGGAAAGTCTGGAAATCCTTAAATTCGGCTTCCATGTGAGACCACATGTACCATCATAGTGATTCGTTATGGTCCAGCCCTCGTAACACGAGCTCTGGACTCTGGGTATAATTAAGGCAGTCCAATTGGTGTGTGCCACACAGTGGTTCTACGGCATGGACCCTTAATTGAATCGATGTGACCTGCGTCTATGTCATGGTCCGACATCTAATCTTCTAAGTTACTTTAAAGTCATTGTGGATGATGACCGCAAGGAAATGAGGCTACAATGGCATATGGCCCTAATCTAAGTCACTGAGGTTGATGACCCCCTGACCATCCAAGTTTCTAGGCTGAAGGCTAAACACAATTAAGTTACATCGGTTGATGACCAAAGTTTCCACTTTACTATCCCCAGCACATTCACTGCTCAAGCAATCAAAGTTCAATAATTACAACAATAGCAATGCTCACAAACTTTGTGGCAGTAAAATCCATTTCCTTCGGATATGTCCCCTTAATCGTTACTTTATATTTTAATATTCCCCCAGAAAAACAAACTAAAATTTCCAGAATGCATCTCCAAGTTATTCGCTTGATTAAAGTTATTTCCAAATGCGGTTTCACTGGATTTAATAATTTAATAAATTTAAACGATTTGACGAAATGTTAACGAACAACAAATTTTATCTCCGCGGACTCTGGTTTCTTCACAAATTCCTACGCAGCTGTGATGTAAATTCAATCTTGTGATGTTTGTCTGGCTGGAAAAGAATTGTTACATAATTCATGTCCAGTTATATATCTTGTCTCATGATTTCACACCTTAAAATCTAATCTAGTCCTAACCGTTAACACTTGGATATCCTATGAATCTACGTACAAACCAAACAACACGCCATATAATTACGATGTCATATCTCGTCATACCATTAATGAATTTTGCACACCCCTCACAGACAAACCAATCATGACGACCATTGCTCTATATTTTGGACAACCCTGAATTTGGTTACTCTGTTCCTTATACTCGAAGTTCAAGGTTTCAAATGTTCAATACGTCCCCAATTAAACAAATTTTACAGTATTTCACAATACTCAGATCATTACCGGCTATGAATTTCAACTAAATCCAGCATTTTAACGTTCTCCCTGGCCGAGAAATACAATCTCAATTCCACGCGTGTCCCGTTATATCCCCGCTGGTTTCCCCTATCAGCTGAGGCCTCTCACCCCCAAGTTCGCTTGTCAGTGATGTGAAACACCCGGTTCGTTCTACCTGACTGACTTCTCAAAATGCCCCCTTTTAAACTCCGCCGACAGAATTAAACAAATACGATATTCTAACCAACAAAATGCACAGATTAAGCTTCAAGATGCCCACACTAATTATACGCGTCGCCAATTAATACCGCTATGGATTTCTATGAATTTCTTTCCATTCCCAACATTATAAAATATACCTCGGGCTATCGTGTCCCGGCTTCAATGACAGGACTCTAACCTGATTCGCACATCTCATCTCAAATCTCATATCAACAAACTAACCTCTGTTTCCCAGCTCCACAATTATCATCGACAAAGAACTGGAATAAAATCCTCACTAGAAATCTCGACGTCTAATATCGCACAATGCATTAATCATGAATAACTTCGCATAAATGATATCGTATTTAATAACTTGATTTTTACGAGAAAATGACTGAAACATTCTACTAGATCTTTTTATTGTCAGTCAGACACAGTTTAAAATGGGCCTAGAAAAACGTTTCTCTCCGTGACCAAATTCATCACCCTAGGTTCTCACCCGACAGCGCGCTTCCACTCGATTGAAAATGAGTGACCATGGATTCCTACCTTATTAACGTCAAATTGCAGACAGAAAAAGTTTACGTCGACTGAACATCTTAATTTGGCATCACAAAATATAGGCAGTACACTCACGCGGATGACGATCTACATTGAACGTGATATCACTTCGAAACCCTATTCAATAACTTTTTACAACATTATACGGCACTCGCAATACTTAAAAAATTTATCCAAGTGGAAAATGAAACAAATAACTCTTTTAGTCGTATTCTCACATTTACAAAACTTAGTAGGGGTGACCACTGCGTCGTATATCCCCATTCAAATACACTTTTAGAGATCATGAGACAAGATATAAGAGGTAGTAAGATGGAAAGTCACCTACCTCATGTCGTCACACCATTGTTCGTCATAGGGCTCACCTGCGACCCTGGCATTTTATTTAGCCATTTTTACATTCATGGCTGTACAGATCATTATGTTTCTTCAGGTTTCCTGGAATAAAGCATAAAAAAAAAAGAAAATACCCTTCACTTGTTTGCTGAGCGCACACTATGGACTATAATTATTTCCGCACACGAATTACTTAATCACATTAGAATTTATTCAGTACTTTGACCGTCCTATCTGGTACAATTATTTCACTCAAGAAAACTATCTCCTCATGGAGACAAGACCTAGCCGCAATGGCTAAAATCTGCAGTTGAACTCAGTCTACTTTCGTTGGTTTGATTTCGCAGAGCAGCTCAACAATTTTTCGTCCGCTTTGCATCACAAATGCCGGAGAAGGAGACTTCGTCATGGCGTCCCTTCATATTTATAGCAGTTACCCCCTCTCTTCGGATATCTCCCTTTGCGCCAAGAAAATTTCTATAAATTTTCTGACTTAACTAAACTGTAATTTCAAGAGTTTTGAAAGTGACTACATGCTTGCTACATTTCTGGCGGTAGTGTTCATGGACATTTAAAATTTTTACGGGTTCGATTTGTGAGATGATTGACCCCCTTTGATAGGCACTATATTTTTTTGACTTGGCTTGGTTCACGCCATGTACACGCGCTTTGAAATAGTTCACAAAAATGACTTGAGATTCTTCCGCCGTTGACACGTGTGGCTGACGTCACGTACCCCAGAGCGTGGGACCGAAGGTATGTCAAATCCATGCTATCAAGAATCCAACTTTTAGTTTAATTGTTAATTTATGCATAATGTTCTTAGGGCACAAAGGTCATGGGTTCAATATGTTAGTATGACGATAAACACATTGACAATAATAATAATAATAATAATAATAATAATAATAATAATAATAATAATAATAATAATAATAATAATGAAAATGAAAACCTACAACCTGTTTTCCAGTCATTGACCAGGTCAGGGATGTAATGAATGAAACTTATATAGGCTGTTATTACAATGGGGTTGCCACTCCCAAGGTGATTCATTAATGAGTGATAAATGCTATTAAATGATAATGGAGAGTGTTGCTGGAATGAAAGATGACAGGGAAAACCGGAGTACGCCTCCGCTTTGTCCAGCACAAATCTCACATGGAGTGACCAGGATTTGAACCACGGTATCCAGCGGTGAGAGGCCGACGCGCTGCCGTCTGAGCCACGGAGGCTCCAATAATAATAATAATAATAATAATAATAATAATAATAATAATAATAATAATAATAATAATAATAATAATAATAATAATAATAATAATAATTGTACCGGTTGGTACACCCCGACCCCGCAAATTTAAATTGTGCGCCTAAAAGTATCCCCTACAGGAGAAACTCTGAACTTTAAAATCTGTATTAAATCAACGGTTTCTTGGAAGATGTCACTACTGTAAATTTTGAAGTGTTCTGAACTATGTCTATTTCGATTTGTGTTTGTTTGCTCTGTAGCAAGAAGTGTGGACATTCTCTTCTAGATGTCACTACTTAAAAACTATAACTGTTCACCCTGGTGCGCAGTGAACGAACTGTGTTTGAAGAAATTTTGTATCTATAAGTTTGTTCTTTGTTAAATTTCTTTCTTTCATTTTTTGGGTTGGCAATATTGATCTCTGTTTCCGCCAGTTTTAAATTCAGCCAATCCTAAATTTTCTAAATTAATTTTACACCAATCCTAGATTTCTTCTTCAGTTTTGACGTGTAATGTTTAGCCGACCAATAAAACTTTGTGGGCGGGTTGTTATCATTCATGAAAGGTCTCGAATGTTCCACGAGGGTATATAAACTGCTGATTTTCTTGTCTCGGGGCCACTTCATCGACAACTTGCTTAATGTGTCATTATGTAGCAGGGGGCGGGAAGCTCCTCTTTCTTCGGGCAGCAGTTCATCAACAAGGTAATGGCCGTTTAAGAACTTTATTTCTTGCTAGCTCAGCAGTTTTAACCCGCGGGAGAAGGTTCGAATCCTTTTCAATGTAACCCTTACTATATTCATGTAAATTAACCGCAATTTGGGATAGAGAGTGCTTAACCCTCTCGAGCTCCCACTCATGTTGTTTTGAGGTGACTACGTTTTCATAACCGATTTTCTTCTCTTCTTAGTGTAATAAATTATTATTCTACGAGTCACCTCCCTAGTATGGGATTAGCTCCTGTATAACTGACCGAGAGCCACCTAGGTTTTAAGAAGTTTCATGTAGGAGTGCAAGCTACGCCTCCAGTCAATTTGGTTTTTTGGGCCATTTAATTAACCCAAAGTTTTGTTTTCTTCATGTGATGGCCCTGCAGGTTGGGTACAAGATACCCCTGTTTCACTGTATGTGTGCCTTGAGGGCAGTTAGGAGTGAAGTTTGTTGTGGCCTTTGATAGGCTTGTAAACTTGAGAGCGGGACTGCTCTTTCCAAATTTGATCTCTGCGTGCCTCTAGTAGGCTTGACATTCTAATTAGGGGCAATTGCTCCTTGGTATGAAGGGGTTTTCTGCCCTTTGGTTGTGAGCTGAGGGCTCAAGGAATGTAAAACGGGGCTCGAAGCCCCAAAACTTGTAACGACTGTAATCTATAATTTCTTAATTTGTTGATTTGCTACTTGGTACCTGTTACACTTTTGTTATTTGTTGTCATTTGTTAATTTTGAAAAGAAAATATAACCTTTGTTAAAGTTTTAAATTAACTTTAATTTGGTAGTTGAGACCTATTCCAGCCCGCAACTTCTTTCACCTCTGCTGTTCCACAGATACCTCGGAATAATAATAATAATAATAATAATAATAATAATAATAATAATAATAATAATAATAATAATAAATATATGTATGTTCCGTCTGACTCGTTGGCTGAATGGTCAGCGTAATGGCCTTCGGTTCATAGGGTCCCGGGTTCGATTCCCGGTCGGGTCGGGGATTTTAATCGCTTCCGATAAATTCTCCTGGCTCAGGGATTGGGTGTTTGTGTCCGTCCCGGCATTCTCCCCTTCATTTTTAGATAACATACCACACTACCAATCATCACAGAAATACACAATAGTGATTACATCCCTCCATATATGGTTGGCGTCAGGAAGGGCATCCGGCCCAATCCACATGTGCAACGCAGTTAGCACCCGCGACCCCACAGGTATGGGAAAAAGCGGTAGAAAAAGAAGAAGAAGAAGAATGTACGTGTTCAGTCCTCAGCCTTAAGGCAGGTTGAATCCTCAACAGTTCCGCCATAAGCTGGCCTGGCCATGGCCTGGGCACCACTGAAGAGGCGTAATTGGGAAATGAGGAGTGCGGTAGTTTCCCGTTGCTTCCCTCACAGAGCCAGAAGCGCTATTACATAGTCAGTTTGCCAAGCTCACTGAATTGCATGCACCAAGCGATCCTATGAGCAACATTTTCACACCATTCGTAACAGGGTCTTGCTGCATAAGGAATGGCATTACTAGCATTGCTCATACCTCAGTCATCTTCATATTGTCAAAGCCAAGGATAAGACAGAGACAGATCAATTAAAGTAACAAAATTGCTCCAGCCTATACCAGAATACATAGTGTACTGTAAACACTAGGTCCCGCCAGCAAAATAATAATAATAATAATAATAATAATAATAATAATAATAATAATAATAATAATACTAATAATAATAATAATAATAATAATAATAATAATAATAATAATAATAATAATAATAATAATAATAATAATAATAATAATAATAATAACCCTGCAGGCTCGCCAACAGAATCCTCACGGTGACAAGTAGGGGAAAGGCTTCCAAGACCAAACGGATCACCTCAGTAAAATCAGACCTAGAGGAAGAACTACAAATCCCATTAGAGAGAACCGATCTCAGTACCGGCAGGCCATCCTACAGGGAATCTTCCCACTGTCCCTCACAAGCAAAAAGAGTACAGGGACCACCAGACCTAAGTATACGGACTGGCCGTGCGGTTAGGGGCGCGCAGCTACGAGCATGCATCCTGGAGATAGTGGGTTTGAATCCCACTGTCGGCAGCGTTGAGGATAGTTTTCCGTGGTTTCCCATTTTCACACCAGGCAAATGCTGGAGCTGTACCTTAATTAAGGCCATGGCCGCTTCCTTCCAACTCCTAGGCCTTTCCTCTCCCATCGTTGCCATAAGACCTATCTGTGTCGGTGAGACTTAAATCCTCTAGCAAAAAAATAAATAATTAAATACAAATAAGTAGACGGATGGAAGAAAGAGGCCCATAGCCAGAAAACGAAAGCGTACTGGACCAAGAAAAAGTATAAGACCATAGCTAAGAGTTAAGACGAGCTCCGTAGTCCCTACTAGGCCAAAACGAACAAAAAAAGTCAGCAGGTAGTTAGATGCGCGATTCAGGCGGCGTAACAGTTACCTTGTCGGCAGCCCCGATAATGGTCTTCCGTGGTTTCTCATATTCATACTATGCAAAAGTTGGTGCTGAACCTTAATTAAAGCCACGGTCGTTTCCTCCCTAGTTCTAGTCCCATCCTACTTCATGTCTGGCTTCTTCTTCTTCTTATAATATAATAATAATAATAATAATAATAATAATAATAATAATAATAATAATAATAATAATAATAATAATAGTGGGATATCCCTCGTTGACGAGTATGTTTGTTTTCCTGAAAACGTTAGGTTTTGTGAGATCTTAAGTGACTGTAGAGGCCAATCCTAGAACCGCAGATTTTTCCGCATTTTTGACACACGTTTGTTCTGTTAGGCACTGGCTGTGTAGTTTGGTTTTTCTTCAAGAGCTCCCGTTGTTTTCTTACATTGCGCTTGTCAGTTTCTGTTCTCCGCCTTTCTTGCTCGAAGCGCTGAGTTTCTTCCCAGACATTACGACGCCAGACTGTGCGGTTACGTGCAGTAGCTTCGCAGTTGTTAATTTTGAGTTGACTCTTTTTCATGTTGGTTTTCCAAGTTTTCTATGACCATTCTTTATCTGGGAGTACACAATTTGTTTTGGGAGACGGAATT
The DNA here is from genome assembly GCF_040414725.1 of Anabrus simplex. Lineage (NCBI taxonomy): Eukaryota > Metazoa > Arthropoda > Insecta > Orthoptera > Tettigoniidae > Anabrus > Anabrus simplex. The sequence continues at coordinate 190,842,580 of NC_090265.1, forward strand.
CAGGCATGCGAACGATGTGGCCTGTCCAGCAGAGTTGGTGCTTGATAAACATGGCCTCAATGCTAGTGGAGTTAGCTTCTTCCAGAACACTGATGTTAGTGCGTCAAACTTACCATTTAACCCTCAGAATCCTTCTCAGGCAACGTTTATGGTATTTTTCCAGGCATCGTATGTGCCTTCTGTAGGTAGTCCACGCTTCGAATCCATATGTAAGAGATGATATAACGGTAACTTTGTACACATAAAGCTAGGTTTGAGTGCTGATATTATGATTATGAAAGACCCTTACCCGAAGACGACCAAAAGCCATACTAGCACATTTGAGGCGGTATTGAACCTCATCATCAATATTCGCATTTGCTGAGAGATGGCTGTCGTGCAGGCTGGTGAACTATCTGCGTCTACTGGATGTTAAGTCTTGGACCAATACTTGTATACGCTTCATCAAATGCGTTTAAGATTGCTTGTATATATTGTTCTGAGTTTGCAAGTACAACATTGTCATCAACATACTGAAGTTCAATGATTGATGTAGTGGATTTTTTGGTCTTGGCTCGTAGTCTACTGAGTTTGAATAAACCTCCAACAGTCCTGTATTCAATTTCTATGCCTTTTGGTAGTTTTCCATAAACAAGATGAAGTATAGTCCCAACAAATATTGAGAATAGAGTGGGCACTATCACACAACCTTGCTTCACACCTGCTGTGAATTCAAAATATCCTTCAGGGTTATTGTTGACAAGAATCATGTCCTTCATATTATCATGCAACAATCTAAGAATATTTATGCACTTCTGAGGACAGCCTATCCTTGCTAGGATCTTCCACAAGCCATCTCTTTCAACCGAATCAAAGGCATTGGCGAGATCTATGAATGCCATGTGCAGAGGGAGATGTTGTTCTTTGTATTTCTGCTGCATTTGTCTAGCTCTTTCGCTGCGGAAGTCGACTTTTGTCGACTTACTTCCCTATAGCATTCGCTGCGGTAATCGACTTTTGTCGACTTGGTTATTTCCTGCTATAATTTCCACGCTCTTCTTCAATAAAGGCCCATTTAATAATACAAAAATCTATTGTCATGTATTCACTATGTATTGAGCATTGTTTGAAAACTTTGCCGCCAATACTGGACCTATGTTTATTTGTTATATTTCACCCGGCCGCCCGCCAACATCCCTGTCAGCTGTCTGGCCGATGGCAGGCTTCACCCAGCAGCTATGAGCGCGCGGAACAACATTAGTAATGGAAGTGAAGAAATCTTCTATATTTTAGTGGCCGATTCTGATTCAGACTGTTCGGTAAATTTGGACAATGAAACAAGTGATGATATGCATAGTGTTTGTTCGGAGGAAAGTGCCAACGAGGAAGATCTTAATTTTTTTATCGGTCTTGCGGGATATTAGTGATGACATTGAAACTGCACTAATGAAAGAATATTGTACAATAAGCTTTAAGAGAGGGCAATTAATGCTCCTGACTTCAGATATTCTGTCATAATGGGACTTCTACGAGAGTATCAGCGAAGTCCGCCGGCGAAACGAGGAAGAACTTCCGATTACATACCACAAGCGCGCCTGACGGAGAGGCACTTTCTTGGGGAGCAGCAGGACAAGAGTCACAACCATAATTGTGTTGCTTGTTCCATATTACCAGAAAAATGTTCAAAGAATACAAAGGGACTGTGCAAGAGAAAACAGACAGTATTTTTTGTAAGAATTGCCCAGGACAGCCTGCAATTTGTCCAGTTCCATGTTGGGAGATGTATCACAGTAATGTGTGTTTCAAGGTCAAATGTCACTGCTAGTTTGCCAAAGTTGGGTTAAAAATGGCGCAATGGTGTTGAATGTCACTGACCTTGAAGAAAATAAAGTTTCAGTTCATTTGGAAAATACGAAAAAAATTACATTTTTCTGTAAGTGTTCTGTTTAAAAATAGCGCAGCGAAAGAGCTAGCACAGAAAATCTTATCTGCTGTGCTGCGACTGGGTCGAAATCCACGCAGGACAGGAAAGAACGACACCGAGAACGCATGCAGAATTATTGGGCAGACATCAAAGCCAGAAGTAGCCAATTGATATAACGTGGTCCAAAGTTGCCCGATACGACATGAATGAATGAATGAATGAATGAAAATAGACTCGTGTGTTCGTGTATTTCACCTTGGAGCCACAATTACTCACCGCAGACCACTGGTGTTTGTGTGTGGTAGTAGACTCAAGTTTCCCATCGTACACTATAGTGATTGTGTATCAGTATCTGAGGTGGTGTGGGAGATGTGGGGGTTGAAAAATGGCCAACCATATATGAAATAGACGCGTGTGTTAGTGTATTTCACCCTGGAGTCAAAAATACTCATCGCAGACCACTGGTATTTGTGTGTTGTAGTAGCCTCAAGTCTCCTATCGTGCACTACAGTGGTAGCTGTCGGGTGTGGGAGATGTAGGGTCTTAAAATGGCTGACTTCTTCATTGAATGTATTAAAAATGAGCAAGAATGTACCAGAAGGATCGGAGTGAGAATGTACTCCTTGGTTTTATATACCATCTTTGATTCATCTCGCTGGAGTATGGTGATCTCAGAACTGTAACAATTTGCTGCTTGAGTGTATCTGTGAGTATTTTCTGTAATTGTTGAATATAAAGCAGATACTTACTGAAACATCTTAACAATATCATTGAGACAATAATTCTAGCCGGCAAAGGAAAAGGAAAATCGGTTTTCATACCAAGAATTCCATTGATCTCAAATGATTTGTCATTTTGTTTCAAACGATTACAATTTCCAGTGTGAAAACTTTATAGTATGACTATCAATAAGGCTCAGGGTCGAACGGTCCACTGTTGCGGAGTTAATTTGAAGGATTCCTGTTTCACACATGATCAGTTCAACGTCGCTTTCTGACGTGTCGGACGAGCTGAAAATCTGTTTGTGCATACGCCAGACAACAAGACATCACATGTAGTATATAAGAATGGAGTTTTGCGAAATGACTTAGAACGTAAGATATTTATGTACTCCGAAAAAAGAATGAAAAAAAGATTTCTACTGCATTTGTCTAGCACAGAAAATCATATCTGCTGTGCTGCGATTGGGTCGAAATCCACGCAGGACAGGAAAGAACGACACCGAGAACGCATGCAGAATTATTGGGCAGACCCCCTCTACTCAGTTGACCTCCAGAGGTTGGCGTTTCGTGAAAATGTCAAGTGTCTCTCCGTGCAAGTGTCACAACACAAGTCGTATAGAGTGGTCTTTAAATGAACGTCTTATGTATTATATATAGAAAAAACCACACGGATGTATAAAACAGACCAACGAAGCGGGTTATCTTCTGCTAATAATAATAATGATAATAATAATAATAATAATAATAATAATAATAATAATAATAATAATAATAATAGTGTGTGGCCTCCGAAGAGGCCTGGTGCATGTCTTTCGAGCTGACGCCGTATGGGCGACATGGATGTCTGTGAGGATGGGGCCCTGCCTATGATGAATTTTAATGATTAAGACGGTACACACAGCCAGCTCCCCAGCCATCGGAATTAACCAATAAAGATTAAAATCCCCGACGCAGCCGGGAATCGAACCCGAGGCCCTCTGGACCAAAGGCCAGCACGCTAACCATTTAGTCATGGAACCGGACAATGGTGGAAATGATGGGTGATGACATGATAATCATGATGTGTGACGATGCACATTTCCATCTCTCCGATATTGTGAATAAGCAGAAGTTCCGATACTGGTCAGATACGTGTCCACACATCCTTCAGAGAGAAGGTGTGACGGCGTGGTGTTGTGAACAACTATGAGATAACTGGACCATGTTTTCTTGATGAGGACGGTCATGCCGGTACGGTGAAGTCGGATCGCTACATTATACTGTTAAGCAACTTTCTGAAACCAGAACTACACAGACGCCGCATTGACACAGGGAACTCTGCCTGGAGCAGGATGGTGTGGCAGCACACACACCTAGGACTTCAATGGCAGTTTTAAACCATATTGGACTTGTCACTTCCCGCCGTAGTGATGTTCCATGGCCTGCTCGCTCGCCCGATTTCAGTGCTTTTGCCTATTTTCATTAGGGCTACTTTAAAGGGAATGTTTATAAGGCCAAACCCCGCACAAAGAATGATCTCAAGGAAGTAATTCGTTACGGAACTTTGGCGATGCCGGAAGATATGGTAGAGCGCGCTGGGGGGAACGTCAGAAGCAGGCTTGAGGAGTGCGTGAGAATTTACATTATTTGGAGGGTGCTGTTTTCAAAACTTAATTGTTGTTTCAAGACATTCCTTCCTGGTTGTTATTAAATGGGAACAATGTTTCTTTTCAGTGATAAATATCAACATACATTTAAGTACATCTTTTTATTTAAATTTTGAAATCCATCAGATCATTTTATCAGATCCTGTATTTATTTAAAGAGGCACCTGAGTCAAGGCTCATAGTGGTGCAGGACAAATAATTACATTTGGCAATAGAGATGAAATTTGAGATCAGTTTCTAGGACAACAATGTAATATACTGTACAATGAATTCTAATATTAAAACATCATAGTGATAGAAACCAAATATGAGCAACAATAATATAGGTACTATAACAGAATTCTATAGGTTAGGCATTTTGTCCTCTAGATAATCAACAAGCTTGGTTTTAAAGACTGACAATTTAGTAGCTTCTCGAATATGCTCAGGAAGGCTATTGAAAAACTTTACAGAGTAATGCCACAAAGAATTAATGCCATACTTATTAGACTCTGATGATTAAGTGAATTATGGTGGATTCTTTGGTACTGTGTGAATGTATTTCAAGTTGTATAGAGTGTTGGAATGAGTTTGTCCATTCTTCAATTTATACAACATAATAATTGAAGCTTTTTACAAAGACCGTCTAGTGATAGCACATTACAATACTGATAGACCTGTATGGCTGGTGTTAAGGTGGGTAAGTTGAAGAGTATTATCAGTGCTCTTTTCTGTAAGAGGCTGACCTTTTCAAATTGTCCTTTATTGCAACATGCCCAGACATGGATCATGTAATTCAGATGGCTTTCAGCCAGAGCATGATAAATACTGTTACGAATAAAACTCAATTTTTTCATTACACTAGCTTATTTCAGGATGACCTAATAAATGCACACACACATATTTAAACACAAGCAATTCTAACCAGTTATGAATGGCCACACTAATTACCAGTCTATTTACAAATCCCTTTACCTTATGGCGCAGCAAGGGTCCAGCCCGTTTCTTCACCTGGGACGCTAATCCTTACTTTCACTTTCCCAAAGACCAGTCACCTCCTACAGCCGCTGTGCGTAGACAGCTGGATTTGAACGCAGTACCCCTGGCTATACAACACACAACGACTGTTCGTTGGTTCGGCTCCACAGATGTACTTCATACAGTCCCATGCAGTGAACGACTAAACAGCTCGACAGTAGTTAACAGCAGGGCAATACTCACAATGGCGAACATTAACACAGGTTTATTTATCCTCGCATTCACGATAGTGCGTTTCCTCGCTGGCTCACGGTGATTCCCGGTCCACAGAATTACACGAACACACAGTGTAGCCTACCGTTCTGTCGCCCCCACTTACACACTCACTGGTCTCTCCGACACCACAACAACCACTCGCTCGCAGGGTCCTTGTATTTATACCTTGATGTAGGACCACTAGAGCATTCAGGGTTCGGTTGGAGATCGAATTTTTCTGTCATATCTTCCAGACATCGCATGGAGAAACTAGATGAAGGGAACAATAGGGGAAGGGCCGTGGCATGTCCTCCGGCGGGCTGGGAAGTTTCCCGAGCTGGCTTAGTCATCCCCTTTCCGGTAATAGTGAAGTTGTGACACTTGCACGGAGAGACACTTGACATTTGCACGAAACGCCAACCTCTGGAGGTCAACTGAGTAGAGGGGGTTCTATTTCCACCTCAGCCATCCTCGAAGAAGTTTTCCGTGGTTTCCCATTTCTCCTCCAGGCAATTGCCGAGATAGTATCAAACTTAAGGTCACGACCACTTCTTTCCCTCTTCCTTATCCATCCCTTTCAATCTTCACACCCCCACACAAAACCCCTGTTCAACATAGCAGGTGAGGCCACCTGGGGAGGTAATGGTCCTCCTTCCCAGTTGTATCTGCCTGATCCAAAGTATCACGCTCCAGGTCACTTCCATTGAGGCGGTAGAGGGCGGATCCGTCGCTGAGTCTGAGGGGAAAACCAACCCTGGAGGGCAAACGGATTAAGAAATAATAATAATAATAATAATAATAATAATAATAATAATCATAATCATAATCATAATAATTGTCCGACTCATAGGCTGAATGATCAGCGTTGAGGCCTTCGGTTCAGAGTGTCCCGGGTTCGATTCCCGACCGGGTCGGGGATTTCAATCGCCTCTGATAAATTCTTCTGGTCCGGTGACTAGGTGTTTGTGTTTGTCCCAACACTTTTCTCTTAATATTCAGACAACACACTACAGCACCAAACACCACAACAGGCAATAGTGATTACATCCCTCCATATATGGTTGGCGTCAGGAAGGGCATCCGGTCGTAAAACAGGGCCAAATCCACATGTGCGACACAGTTCGCACCCACGACCCCACTGCCGAGGGGAAAGCTGTAGAATAATAATAATAATAATAATAATAATAATAATAATAATAATAATAATAATAATAATAATAATAATAATAATAATAATAATAATAATAATAATAATAATAATAATTGTTTACGTCCCACTTTTACGGTTTTCAGAAACGACAGGGTGCTGAAATTTTGTCCCACGGGAGTTCTTTTAAGTGCCGGTAAATCTACCGACGACAGCGCCTTAACCGTCTGAGCCACTCAGTCCGACTGTAAAGGAAGAATTGCAAGAAAAAGTAATGTAGTTTTAGGAGAGGCAAGTCATGTTTAAAATCCGGATATAGTGGTGAATGAAGTGGGAAAATGTGTAGCAAAAAAGGAAAGAACGAGGAAAAGAGAGAGTATGTTTTCAATAATTTATACCGAGGAGGTAAGCCAGCTCTTCAATCGAGGCTATGACAAGTACTGTACGTGTCTAGGAATACCGGAGTATATGAAAATTGAATCTCCATGCAAGTGTCACTCAGTCCAAGAGTCACCATCCTACTTCTGACTCACTAGGTACTATTAGACGCGTGGAGAGCTCCGTGCAAGTGTCACTCAGTGCAAATGTCACTCAGTGCAAGTGATCCAACCCCGTTTGAGCATGTAACAATATTTTTCAACAGTCCACGAGCAACTTTGTATCTTAATCGGCTGAGTACACCAATAGCAGGAGTTATTCTATCTCAAAGCATTATGATTGTTGGATTCGCTTGTGAACGGTTGGCTGTTGAGAGAGCTCTTGCATTATTGTAGTGTTTTAGTTGCTATGGGCTTTACGTCGCACCGACACAGATAGGTCTTATGGCGACGATGGGATAGGAAAGGCCTAGGAGTTGGAAGGAAGCGGCCGTGGCCTTAATTAAGGTACAGCCCCAGCATTTGCCTGGTGTGAAAATGGGAAACCACGGAAAACCATTTTCAGAGCTGCCGATAGTGGGATTCGAACCTACTATCTCCCGGATGCAAGCTCACAGCCGCGCGCCTCTACGCGCACGACCAACTCGCCCGGTAGTGATAAAGTAGTGAAAACCTACTGAAATAACTTAATTTTGTTTGCTTGTTTGTTTGTGATTCATTTAGTGCTATTTATAGAGTGGTGTTTAGTGCTTGTTGGTAGAAATTGGGAGTAGTGATATTTATTTAAATTTTATAACAGGTAATTCAGTTGGTATTCAGTAAATTACGTTTTCTAGGTTAAGTAGGCTAGCTAGGTGTACCTTGTTTCGAATTTAGGTTTAGGAAATACTTTAGGTAATAATATTCACTTTAAAAATATTTGTAAATATCTGTAGGTTCGTTGGTATAATACTTACAAAGGCAGATTATCATAAGGAATAGTACCGTAACTTCCGCCGCAACATTTTCGGTACTTCGTATAGATATCCGTTCAAACTATTGCGAAGGTAATAAATTAAAAAGCACGATACGCCTGTAAACTTCGATTTAAAAAGATGTTAAAGAGATTACACGGTAATTTCACTGGATAATTACGGTACTTCACAGTTTTTGGATTGTTGACGATTGTTGATAACGTACAAATACAAACTCAGCCGATTACTTTATTCCGAAAATTTGTAGCCTAAGGTCCCGGCATACTTTGTACTGTACTTTGCACCTTCGTTCATACATCGATTAAAAGTTCATAATTAAATTCCTATAGAGCCTATCATAATAATATTGCTGTCCAAGCCCCCGGCGTAGTTTTGACAGAAATTACTGTAGACAACCTTTTATTTTTCGGCTTTTAAGGACACTTATATTCTCCGTCCCGCATAATAGGAAAAATAATAGTAATCTATCAGCGGTAAAATTCATATAACCACATTTCAGTTTAGAATTGTAGTGCAGATACGGTATATTTAGATAGTACCGCACAGTATCTTACCTGCTATATTCGTGTGTATCTTTGTGTGTGTGTATCTATTAGAGCATAGTACTAATAATAATCTGCCTAAGCATTTAGCTTTGTTGGTAATCTTTTAGTACAGTAGTTCGTGCAAATTTCAAACTTGCAATTTCAATTTCTGTTTATGCCTAGTAGTGACATACTGCACCCTTGCAGAGCTCCTTCGGTGTAGACTAGATGTCAATGTTGCCTCGGCTGCCCTAAAAAAAAATATACTTACCGAAGGTGGTGAGGTCCTCTTCTCAGGCGCGATCAGTCCCTGTCGTCGAATCAGGATGCATAGGGATAGTGCATTCGGTAAACTATTGACTACAACAATTTATGACTCAGACTGATTTGAGTTTAAATATGTGTATAAAATTTTATTGATAAATCAAAAAAAAAGTAAAATAAATTTTATAAAATGTAAAATAGACTTGTTAATGTTACATTATTTCCATATGAGACTGTACAGCTAGAACTCTCATTAATGACACACGTGACCACCTCGTTAATCCCTAAAGAATAATATTTATAATTTTCCATAAAATTTTGTTTAAATGATGTTTCCCATATTTGTTCATCCAATTATATAATGTCCGTGTAACTGTACACATTTACTAGGATAATGTTGTTTATAGACCAGGTGGATCAATTGAATAACAATATACTCATGAGAACATTTAGTGATGATAATGATAATGATAATAATAATAATAATAATAATAATAATAATAATAATAATAATAATAATAATAATAATATTGATGTGAATAAGTTTTTGTATAGCCAATTCAAGTTATTCATCAAAAAAAAACTACTTGTCATCAGTCAAAATAATTATAATAGATAAAATTGCTTTATATAAATATAAAAAAATAAAGTATCGATTAACTAATTAATAAAATTGTTTTAATATCACTGAATTACATTGTAAACCAATTGAAAGAATACAGGAAAGTCTCCACAGTGTATCCCAAATACATATCTGAAGTGTGGAAAACCAACTTAAAATGTAATACAATAGTGATGATAATAATAATAATAATAATAATAATAATAATAATAATAATAATAATAATAATAATAATAATAATAATTGAAATAATACGACGATTTTTGCGTGAATCAAAACCTAGAATTTGTCCCTACTAATCTCTCAGATATGTGAAATAAGTTTGCAAACAAACATACCAAAAGCTACCATAATATAATAATTAATTAATTTTACTAATTTGATTGTACTCAAATTTTATTAATTACCTAATTAATTGCCTAACTGATCACTCGAAATCATTGTCTTGTGACTCAAATCCTCCAATATAGTGATATTAATGAATTTACAATGCATCGAAATGATAATAATAATAATATTGTAATAACAATAATAATAATAATAATAATAATAATAATTGAAACGATAATAATAATATCATTTAATGAATGTTATTCCTATGTTGGATATCATAAAAAAAAGTCCTAAAGAATTATAATCACCTACCAAAATCCAATACTATTGTTAACCAAATCGTAGATAAATTGAATTTAAAAAAATATAAAATGTAAATTATTTAATTAATTAATAAATCCACAATTGATTGACACAAGTGATTAATATGGTATTCATCAAGACTCCCTAATTGCTTGTGAATTGCATTGGTGAAATGTTAAATAATAATATTCAATATTAATAATAATAATAATAATAATAATAATAATAATAATTATAATATCTTAACATGACCTGTAATTACGGTACTCTTGATCCACCATCCTGATAAATTATAGTATGTTTATGTCAGTTATCTTAGAACATTCATTTGCCATGAGTAACACCATTGAAATAGAATCTTTCTTAACAGTGCTTATTGGGTTTTCTTTATCTATAAAACCATATTTGCCATAATTTAGTGAAATACCTAATCCACTGTGTAAAGGCATAACCATGAAATTCTCATAATATAGTTCACCAATATTAATAATAATAATAATATTTCTCTAACCAAAACTGTTACTGAGTTCCCATAATTACAATATCTTCCTTCCAAGTGCAATAAACAATACTTGCTTTAACCTGAGAATTCAGTAACTTTATCTCACATAATGGACCTTGGTTGTTGTTGCACACAAATCTAAAGCTTTACTTTCGATATATGCGAATGACCCTTACTTAGATATCGTAAAATTAATCTGGAAAAGACAAACTCTCCTACTTTAAATAAAACATACACTAACTTATGCTAATACGTACACCAAGCGAGGTAACGCAGCCAGAAATCCTAACCTAATACCACATTTCCACTAATATATACATATATGAACCTTGTCATCAGCACATACCACACTTTTGGCCTATTTCAGCGTCTCAACGTATTATAATTCGCTGAAATATAGCCATGACCCATTGCAAATGTTACTGTGGTTTCTTCAGAATAAAATGCATAGACAATGCACAGACAATAAAAGAATGTACCTAAATGATGGCTGATACGAGGCAAATAAAATAATAAATATATTTAATATTAATAATAATAATAATCATCTGTTAAAACCAATAAAATAGTTCCTACTGGCAAGCATCCACCCCAGCCCAGTTGCGTGATCCATGTTACCAACCTAGCTTTAAAATATTATTTAAATGCGTAATATACTTTCTCTGAATAGAATGATATTGTGTCACGGCTAAACCATTTACATGTATCATCTGGTCCTTCTAACTCGTATACCTTCTTTAACTGGCTTATTTATTTCCTCACATTTATTCATTTACGACGTCATCATCATTTCTTATTCTGCACGAATTCTATTACCTCTCAGCTATCACGCTGATACTTATATTTCCATTTTTATTGAGAATATGTTCACCATACTCTTTGTTTTCCATAATTATCTTCAGATAAATAACCTCATGTATTACCATATACTCCCGACTACGGACCTTCAAACATCTCAAATAAATTACCGTTGCTCAATATCGTTCTTATCATTTGACAACACCTTGTTTTACCTGAGCCAAAATAAATCCTTTTATTTAGCATTGTTCACTCAACTGTCTAACCGCGTTACTTGCCATAGCAACCAATATGTGGATGTATCAGTGTTACTGTCGTCCCAACAGAATTCTCGACAGTAACTATTGAATATATATATATATATATATATATCTATATGTTTATTATCATTAATTGTCTTCATCACTCCTCCACCACGATAACTGTGCTTGCGTGAAACAAAAAAAAAATTCCGCCTAAATGCAATACTGACAATGCTACTGATAATAATAATAATAATAATTGCCTCAAAAATATAACTTGTTCGAATACTAACAGATCAAATTTAGTACATACACGATTAATAATAATAATAATAATAATAAATATAAATATTTACACTACTCATAAACGGAATTATCCTAATTTTCTGGCTGTGTACTCGGGTTTATAGTTACATCACCGTCACTCGCATACCTATTTAAATAAAGATACCATTATCAAAGGAAAGCTTTAGATTTTAAATCAAACATGAGATTGTGTACTCACATTGAGGGCACTTCGGGATCGCCAGGACTAAAAGCAGCCATGTTGTCTTACAGATTCATGACCAACATGTTAATATCATTGACCATTCTTGCTGTATCCGGCATTGGCTTATATTACTACTTTCCACTCTCACTTGACACTGTGCACACGTTTATTTCCTACCCATAATATTAAACACGACAACTTGTCTTAAAACTAGACATTACACTGTATTACATATATACACACATACGCAGTACTCAGATATTCTGGAACTTAGGCCGGATTCTACGTACTCTGCTTTAACACACTGCTGCTTCTCATGAAGCGAAGTCTTTCACGGGCTTAACGGTTTCCTTTGTAAAGACCCGGCTGGGGAGAAAGTGTCCACCCCCACACGACCTAAATACTTGTAGAGAGGGAGAGTATTTCCTCCGCTCAAATGTTCCAAACATACTAACAGCTCCGCGGTAGCAGGCTAATTGTTCTCCATCATTTACGGCTTACACATATATTTTAAACTGTTTGGGTTGCTCTGCGGGCTACACACTCTAACTGCGTCACCTAAGATGCACTACTGCATAATTCAAAGTTTCGTCTTCGCCCTGCATAGACTGAACATTCGTAAAATCTGTCAATTTAATACTCCACTCACTTGGGTGGTTTTAAATACCTTAACAGCCCAATTACTGTTTATAAAGCGTATTTCCACCTCCACTGTAGTAATAAATACACACAATTCTGTACCTTTGTACTTGAATACGGAGCAAAGTTAAGACACGTCTGACCCCCACAAGACTCTTGATGATGACTGACCCGTGAGAAACCACTATTCGGGGATGTTGGCGCACTAATCGGCGTAGGAACACTAATTCTTGCCACTAAAAATCCCAACCAAAGGAATGCTGGGTAGCTCCAAAACCAAGTTATCAAAAACATGAAATGCTTTGTACACACAAATTGCATCAATTCTTGTTACTACCATGATGCATCGTGACTCTAAAATTGTTCGTAATTTCTTTTACAATACAGTAGGCGTTAGTTGGACTATATCTTCTGCCGCGCTGATAAACCACTCTCCACGCTGGCAAGGGGTTCCCACTGCCGGTGATAACAAACATCTGGATACACAATATTCCAATCCATTTGCCACAAACCAATAAGTTAGTTCAGAATTACTATAATAATTACTGACATCTCCTCTTAATATAATCTTCCTTACATACTGACAGGGATTAATTACAAGCCACATCTCATTTGGTCGCGCTAATTTTGAAATTATTTAAATGCAGCAATCTGATTGGAGCGCATACTCCGATGTTCATCTGTATAGATGAGTTCATTCCAGAATGAGGGGATTCGGGTATTTAGAACCATGATTCTCCATCTCAGTCACTCCTGCCAGTACTTTTCCACACTAACTACGCAGTTCCAAAAGATGATGTAATAACAGGTGTCCCAATAATTTATTTTTAGCAGAGAAAGAAGCATGAGTTCCTATCAAGGCTTCATTCTCACGAGCTAGCTACCAAAAATTTCCAATGCTGTCCCTTTGTTTAAGAACGCTGACTCTTACTATTTATTAACAAATACAATTATTAAAATGTTGCCAATCAGACTCATCCGATGGGTGCAACACTCTCCCACTTTAAATAAAATTTTTGAGAGTATCGAGAAAATTTTTCCACCTCCATATTGATAATGTAACTTGTGTGCATCACTTGCAACCATCTGTGAGTCTGTACTATTTTATGCTCTATTTGACTTAAGCAAGTTACTCCGGAGCTCTTGATTCTCTTGAAGAAGGCGTCTCTGTTCTTCTATTAACTGTTCTGCTATATTTAGTAAAACTTTCCTCAATTCTACTTGTTCTTGCAGACATACTGGACAACATTCTCTTCTCTCTTCTCCCTGGCGTTGGGCCAAAATGGTGTTGTCTTCTTCCTCGGAAACAAGGGATGTCGCCTCCTCATCTGATGACGGCTCCGTGTCCTCCGCATTTTCTTCTTCCTTCTCGGAACAGACGTCATCTTCTTTTGATGATTTTCCCCACTGTTCGGCGATGTTAACTTGTGGTGGAACCTCGTGTCGTGGCTGTCTATAGAGTTTCAAGTTTGAAGCATTGAAAATGACTTCGTTGTTCCCGTCCAGATCCGTTATCTTGTATGCATTGTTGTTAAAGGTTTGAGTGACACGATATGGGCCTATGTAAAGTGGTGCGAATTTAGCATAGAATCTAGCTGCAGGTACTGAAGTAGCTGGACGTCGGACCAATACAAGTTCTCCCACTCTCAGCGGACGATGAAATCTTCTTCCCTGAACTCTCCTTAAGCGACGCTGCGCTTGTTGTTGCAAATGTTCGGCTACCTCTCGTATTCTTATTTCTGGTGCAGGTTGTGCATCCACTGGGCTATCCACGACAGCGTGCCAAGGTCTAGCGGGATATTGATTTAAATGAACCACTGATGGTATAGATCCTGTTGCTTCATGGATTGTGTTATTGATACAGTCAGTAATCACTGGCAAAAGTTTCATCCATTTGGCATGCTCATTAGGGATATTGATCCTACAAAATTTCGAAATGACCTTCATAACCCTTTCAGATGGGTTACTCTGAGGATTTCTAATAGAACTCATAACATGCTTAATATCTAGCTCCTGTAGAGTCGTTTTAAATTGAGCTGCTGTAAATTGAGGCCCATGGTCAGTTAGTAAACTTTCCGGTTTTCCCATACCAGGAATTATACTCCGAGTGAGGCATCTTACAACAAGTTTAGTGTTTGCCTTTTGCATGGGAAATAAGGTGGTAAATTTTGAAAATACATCCATTGTCACCAAGATAAACCTGTTTCCCCTAGTGGACTTCGGAATTGGACCAAAAATATCCATTGCGTACAACTCCTTAGGCTTACTTGGCAACAACGGAATAGGCATTTGCCTAATAAGGTATGAATTTGCCTTAACCCTTTGGCAAATGTCGCAGGTAATAATTGCTTCTCTTACAGATTTTCTAAGGTTTTTCCAAATAAAGTTCTCTTGAATGGTAGCCACTACTTTGTCAATTCCTCCATGTCCTGTAATCCGGTGAACGTGCCAAATAATCTCTTCCTGGAGTTGAGATGGAATTACCACCCTTAATTTTGTATGATCCTTGTCCAAATATCTGACCAAAAGATTATTTACAATTAGGTATTCCTCGGCCTCTTTCTGAATTTCTATATAGTTAGGATCCCCTTGCTGAATTCTTCCCTGGAGAAAGTCACTTAATCTACTCAAAGTAGCATCTGCCTGTTGATAGCGAGCTAATTGACTCAAATGAAGCAAAACTTCTTGGTCTTCCTGTACGAGGTCAACATAATTTGCTTGCTCCTCTTCTTCATTAGGGTTTCTGCTGAGAATATCTGCAATGATGTTTTCTTTACCAGGACAGTGTTCTATTGTGAAATTAAACTGCTGCACATATAGAGACCATCGTGAAACTCGTTGACTAGAAACAGCCGTTTTTAACATAAATGTGAGTGCCTTATGATCGGTCCTGATCTTTACTGGAAAACCATATACTATCTTCTGCCAGTGTTGCAGCGCCTGAACTATGGCCAACATTTCCAATTCTGTGGTGCTATAGTTGACTTCATGTTTCCTCAACTTTCTACTATAAAATGAAACATATCTTTTGGCATTTGGTGGGTGCTCTTCTTCTTGGAATAATACCGCACCAATTCCAACGTTGGAAGCATCCGTTTGCAGTACAAATGGTAACTCAAAGTCTGGGTAAGATAATTTGATACTTCTAGAAAGCAACTCCTTTGTTCGCTGGAAAGACATCTCCGTTACATCCGTCCATCGCCACTTATTATTCTTGTGCAACAGGTCTTGCAATGGAGCCACCACCTCAGTATAATTAGGACAGTGGTCCGCAAAGAATTGGCACATACCCAAGAATTGCCTGATGTGCTTAATCTTCCTGGGCCTCTGAAAGTTGTTGATGGCCTCTAATTTTATTGGGTTGGGTCGGATTCCTACGCCATCTATGATATGCCCTAGGAAAAGTATTTCAGTTTGGCAAAAGTGAGATTTCTTTAAATTGACCTTAAACCCCGTATCAATTAAATTTTGGAACAACAGACTGACTCGTTGTAAATTTTCCTCGAATGATGTGCTTGGGATAATGATGTCATCGATAAACCTGGTTGTAAATTCCTTGACAGCGTCAGTCAGGTTCCTGTCTAAGGCTCTTATCAATGCTGCGCTGCTATTCTTCAGGCCAAAGGGTAGACGTTCAAAGGTGTATGTATGCTGGTCAAATATAAAGCCAGTTAGTAATTTTGATTTCTCCTCTAGTTGGATGTGATGAAAAGAAGAGGTCAGGTCTACCCCCGTAAACATGTTCATCCCTTTGAAACGACGGATGATATCCTTAATTGGAGGCGCTTTATCATTTTCTGGAATAAGTTTCTCATTTACTTGTCGTGCATCCAAGCAAATGCGCAGCGACCCATCTGGTTTGACAACTGTAACTAAATTGTTTACAAAAGGTGTAACTCTTTTAGCTATAATCCCATTTTCTTCCATTTCCCTTATAATCCTTTTTACTTCCTGATAATGTTTTTCGGGAATTGGGTATGGCTTCCTCTTGTATGGACGCCAATCTGTTACATTGAGAGCGTAGGCAAAATTCGGAATTTTTCCAACCTTTGAATCGAAAACTTCTTGATACTTTATCAGCATCTCCCTCAGCTGTTGTTTTTGTTCCTTCGTACCACTAAACTCAGCCACCTTGACATCAATTAATTCTTCTAGTTCCGATTGAATCTCACTATTAAAAATATCCTGAAAAATTTCCTCATGATCCAAAACATGCTCTATCTCTTCAAGTTCCACACCAGCCTGATCTACACAGTTAATTTCCTCATTCCTTCCGACCCCTTGACTCATTTGTATACGTTCTTTGCCATCTATTTTGCGAAATTTAATAGTGTTCCGTGCCAAATCTACTACAGCATTAGTTTCCCTTAAGAAGTCTGCTCCCAGGATGACATTGTAATTCATCCGCGACATGATGACAAACGGATGTGAAAAGGATGAATTTCCAATCTCTATATCTAAAAGTGTTTGTGACTTGCAAGTTGTAGTTTTGTCCGGCACAATTCCTCTAATTTTTACAGCCGACACAGGTATTTCTGGTAGGTTGTGCCTTTCTTTCAAATCCTCAAATAATGTTCTAGAAATAATGCTAATCGTGGCGCCGGTGTCAGCCAATGCCCTTGCCTGTGTGCCATGTATTCGGACATTAATAACAGGTAGTTTCCTAACTTGCGTTGCTTCCCTTTTAATTGGATCCTCTAGCAGATCTGATGGTTCAACAACCCAAGAGTCTACTTGTGCTACCACCCATTCACTTGCATTTTCATCCACTAAGCCAGTATCCTTCCATTTAGATGCATTTAGCAATTCAAAATTGACGTGTTTTTTTTCTTGACTGTTACCCCCAGGTGGGTAAGCTTGAGCCATTGGATTAAGCGATTGTTGGCGTCGACCATCCTGCTCCCTTGCTCGCTGAAATTCTATACTCTCTGCTCCAGTGAGATCGGGATTTAGGTCTTGTCTGTCCAACGCTTGCTTCCACTTTTGTTGCTCTTGCTGTTGCTGTTGCTGTTGCTCCCGCAGTTCCTGCACATACCTTTTCTTCTCATAATTGAAGACATGGATGGAAGAAGGGCTTAAGTCAGGTTGTGGCGTTATTCGGTAAATTGCGTATATACGTTCCTTGGAGGCTCTTCTAGATACTACCTAAATGGCTTATCGGTAGTGTCAATAGATGTCATGTGATGTGCTATATTGAGTTGCGCCGTTCTTCCAAATATTACTCATGTCCGAATTAAAATACGCTCCAATGCTGACTTAGGGCGATCCAGCAATTATCACTCATCAGACTCGAAACAGCTGACGCAGGAGTAATGTCAGGAGGAGAAACATCTGATATTTCAGCAGATGACAGTGAATATTTACCAAATGAAACCTCACATGATTCGGATACTAAATCCTTACTATCAGAATGATCTGCCGTTCTCAGCCCACTGTCATTTGCAACACCACAAACAAAAGGACTTCAGTTTTCAATTCCAAAGTATGTCATATTATGTCACTCTCCTGAAGGAACTGTATCAGGAAGCCAGAATTATAATATTACGTTTCATGACAAGTTTCAGTTATTGAAGGATATATGGTCTGTAAGATAATTTGGATAGCTTTCCAGTCCCTCGTGTAGGTATTGAACCCAGAAAATTAAAAGTTGTTAAAGATTTAGTAAGCTTTGTACGCGCAGGTGCACGTGCATGGTTTGAAAATATTTTCCGGAGAGCTGAATCTGTGGGAGTAGGAAATTCTCGATATAGTGACTCCCCTAATAATATGTTGTGCCCTGTCAAATGTTCTAACCTGTAAAACTTGTCTACATGCTTCCAACAATGTAAAAAACATTAATTCAATGAAAATGTTTCTTGAAAATGGAATAAGGGCGTAACTCCATAATACAAAATTGACAACAAACCAAAAAATGTATAAATATTTTTGATGTACATATTATGAAATAATCAAGAATGTAGTTAAGTATAATATACCACAATTTTGTATTTCTGTGAAAAGTGTTTGATGTTGTAATTCTTTAAACTCATTTATCTCAAAAGAGTGTTTTTTGAGTTACGCCCTTCTTCCATCCATGTCTTCATTTGCGGTATTCCGGATTCCTGTAGCCTGATCTCTGCGATAGATGATCACTCCACGTTCCTCTACGATTGTACCGTTGATATGGCTGACTTCTATTCCTATTTTGGTATCTATCTTGCTCCTTGTTCCAGTATCTTCTCGAATATGACCTGGGATAATTGTAGTTCTGTTGATACTGCCGATGTTCATAAAATTCCCGACCACTCGGTGTATTCCTCTCATTCGGTAGTCGTCTTGAAATTGTACCAGTGACACGTCCCTTTTCGTCTTGTTTATCATTTGCTTTCACCGCGTCAACTACAAATGCCCTGTGCTCCGTGGCCTTGGCTTGCCTCGGAGTGCTCATATTTACAGTATTGTCCAGCTGACGCAAAATTCCTTCCGCTTCCTCAGGACTTTGTGCTTTGGCGGTAATCATCATCCTTTGTACATCTGGAGGAAACTGCTTTACTATGGCTTGAACCAGCTCCTGTTGACAAGGAGGATTATCTAGCTCTTTCATCTTAACCAGCTGATTCAAAAAGTAATCACTGTATCTCGTAGGCATGCTGGAATTGTATTTTCGGGAATACAACTCAAGCCTTAAATTCTGTTGAGCGTCGCTTCCCCAATACCGATTCAGAAATGCCTTTTCAAAATCTTCGAAAGTTTCAAATAAAAATCGGAAACCAATAAACCATGTTTTAGGAGAGCCCTCGAGATATCTTTCTGCGATTCTCAACCTCTTTTCTTCAGGTACTTGCATTTCCCTAAAGTAGGCCTTAAGATCTTTCAGAAACATTTTTGGAGTTAACGACCCACTCCCGTTAAATTTTCTCGGTTGTTCATCAGTAATCTTAAGCACATTTATGAGATTTGCCGGTGCAGCAACTGTCTGTCCACCTCCAACTGAAGTTAATGGAGTATTGGATTCCTTGTTAATCAACAAATCCCGGAACGGATTAGCATCTGTCACTACCTGTGGTGTCGTGGTTTGAGCCAGCTGTTTCTTAATTTCGCCTTGTTCCTCTGTCACGAATTTTATTAACGTTGCTAAGTTATCACTTTGTACTTGCAACTGGTGTATTTCCTTATTTAGGACTTCTTTCACCTCTTCTCTAACCCCTTCTTCACTAGAGATCAAGCCTTTATCTAACTGTTCCCATTTACTATTCATGTCCATCTGCCATTCAACTATGTCTTCTTTCATGTCAGCGAATTGTTGTGTCACCTTTTCCTGGTCTGCTACCCGGTTGGCCTCGACCGTTTTGAATCCCTGGTCCAACCTTTCCATGGTTTCCTGCATTTTAGTGCTAACCGCCGTAAGGTTATCACGTGTCTCCATCTCCACCTGATTGACCCTATCTTCGATCATAACGATCTTTTGTGACATCTTTTCACACTGAGCTTGCACTTCTTCTTTGGTTTCTTGCAAACTTTTTGTAAATGATATGCTTACATCGCCTATCTGCTTAATTAGTTGCTTATGTGCAACGGCTAAACTATGCAACTCCTGCTTAGTGTGTGCCCTATTAGTCTCGCAGAGCTTTAATAACTTTTCTTGGTTATCTAGGAATTCCTTTCTCAGTTCGCCCTGACTACTAACAATTTTATCATCGAGTGTCTCCAACATAGCCCGCGTATCCTCTAGTTTCTGGGAAAAACTTTCAGTTACGTTCCTAGTGATTTCATCTTTAAGCACTGCCTGACTACTCTCTAAGTTTTTAGTAATTTCTTCTTTGAGTACTGTTTGACTATTCTCTAAGTTTTCCGCTAAGTTCCTAGTAATTTCGTCCTTGAGTACTGTTTGACTATTTTCTAAACTTTCTGTTAAGTTCTTGGTAATTTTGTCCTGTTCTTCCTTCATCTCACTCTGTACAGTTTCTACCTTGGTGTTGAGCATATTAATGCTCGCGACCAGCTGCTCCCACTGCTCCTGTGTTATAACCATTATGCATAAAAGTCTGCCTCTATGCCTAGGTGACCTTACGTGCTATATACAACAACAACAAATGTCCCATGTTTTACATAAATAAACATTAATAACATATATTCAATATGTATCACATATATGAAATTCCGCCTTTTACACAGTGTTCATTTTACTACAAGTTCAATGAATGTTCTAAGTTTCAGTCTGGTCATTTAAATAACCCTAACATTGACTTATCATTCCCTTATAGACGACAGTCAAGCCTCAACGTTGGGCGCCATTTTACATCTTATTCCTGATTACCTATGCACCCTTGCAGAGCTCCTTCGGTGTAGACTAGATGTCAATGTTGCCTCGGCTGCCCTAAAAAAAAATATACTTACCGAAGGTGGTGAGGTCCTCTTCTCAGGCGCGATCAGTCCCTGTCGTCGAATCAGGATGCATAGGGATAGTGCATTCGGTAAACTATTGACTACAACAATTTATGACTCAGACTGATTTGAGTTTAAATATGTGTATAAAATTTTATTGATAAATCAAAAAAAAAAGTAAAATAAATTTTATAAAATGTAAAATAGACTTGTTAATGTTACATTATTTCCATATGAGACTGTACAGCTAGAACTCTCATTAATGACACACATGACCACCTCGTTAATCCCTAAAGAATAATATTTATAATTTTCCATAAAATTTTGTTTAAATGATGTTTCCCATATTTGTTCATCCAATTATATAATGTCCGTGTAACTGTACACATTTACTAGGATAATGTTGTTTATAGACCAGGTGGATCAATTGAATAACAATATACTCATGAGAACATTTAGTGATGATAATGATAATGATAATGATAATAATAATAATAATAATAATAATAATAATAATAATAATAATAATATTGATGTGAATAAGTTTTTGTATAGCCAATTCAAGTTATTCATTAAAAAAAACTACTTGTCATCAGTCAAAATAATTATAATAGATAAAATTGCTTTATATAAATATAAAAAAATAAAGTATCGATTAACTAATTAATAAAATTGTTTTAATATCACTGAATTACATTGTAAACCAATTGAAAGAATACAGGAAAGTCTCCACAGTGTATCCCAAATACATATCTGAAGTGTGGAAAACCAACTTAAAATGTAATACAATAGTGATGATAATAATAATAATAATAATAATAATAATAATAATAATAATAATAATAATAATAATAATAATAATAATAATTGAAATAATACGACGATTTTTGCGTGAATCAAAACCTAGAATTTGTCCCTACTAATCTCTCAGATATGTGAAATAAGTTTGCAAACAAACATACCAAAAGCTACCATAATATAATAATTAATTAATTTTACTAATTTGATTGTACTCAAATTTTATTAATTACCTAATTAATTGCCTAACTGATCACTCGAAATCATTGTCTTGTGACTCAAATCCTCCAATATAGTGATATTAATGAATTTACAATGCATCGAAATGATAATAATAATAATATTGTAATAACAATAATAATAATAATAATAATAATTGAAACGATAATAATAATATCATTTAATGAATGTTATTCCTATGTTGGATATCATAAAAAAAAGTCCTAAAGAATTATAATCACCTACCAAAATCCAATACTATTGTTAACCAAATCGTAGATAAATTGAATTTAAAAAAATATAAAATGTAAATTATTTAATTAATTAATAAATCCACAATTGATTGACACAAGTGATTAATATGGTATTCATCAAGACTCCCTAATTGCTTGTGAATTGCATTGGTGAAATGTTAAATAATAATATTCAATATTAATAATAATAATAATAATAATAATAATAATAATAATAATAATAATAATAATAATAATAATAATTATAATATCTTAACATGACCTGTAATTACGGTACTCTTGATCCACCATCCTGATAAATTATAGTATGTTTATGTCAGTTATCTTAGAACATTCATTTGCCATGAGTAACACCATTGAAATAGAATCTTTCTTAACAGTGCTTATTGGGGTTTCTTTATCTATAAAACCATATTTGCCATAATTTAGTGAAATACCTAATCCACTGTGTAAAGGCATAACCATGAAATTCTCATAATATAGTTCACCAATATTAATAATAATAATAATATTTCTCTAACCAAAACTGTTACTGAGTTCCCATAATTACAATATCTTCCTTCCAAGTGCAATAAACAATACTTGCTTTAACCTGAGAATTCAGTAACTTTATCTCACATAATGGACCTTGGTTGTTGTTGCACACAAATCTAAAGCTTTACTTTCGATATATGCGAATGACCCTTACTTAGATATCGTAAAATTAATCTGGAAAAGACAAACTCTCCTACTTTAAATAAAACATACACTAACTTATGCTAATACGTACACCAAGCGAGGTAACGCAGCCAGAAATCCTAACCTAATACCACATTTCCACTAATATATACATATATGAACCTTGTCATCAGCACATACCACACTTTTGGCCTATTTCAGCGTCTCAACGTATTATAATTCGCTGAAATATAGCCATGACCCATTGCAAATGTTACTGTGGTTTCTTCAGAATAAAATGCATAGACAATGCACAGACAATAAAAGAATGTACCTAAATGATGGCTGATACGAGGCAAATAAAATAATAAATATATTTAATATTAATAATAATAATAATCATCTGTTAAAACCAATAAAATAGTTCCTACTGGCAAGCATCCACCCCAGCCCAGTTGCGTGATCCATGTTACCAACCTAGCTTTAAAATATTATTTAAATGCGTAATATACTTTCTCTGAATAGAATGATATTGTGTCACGGCTAAACCATTTACATGTATCATCTGGTCCTTCTAACTCGTATACCTTCTTTAACTGGCTTATTTATTTCCTCACATTTATTCATTTACGACGTCATCATCATTTCTTATTCTGCACGAATTCTATTACCTCTCAGCTATCACGCTGATACTTATATTTCCATTTTTATTGAGAATATGTTCACCATACTCTTTGTTTTCCATAATTATCTTCAGATAAATAACCTCATGTATTACCATATACTCCCGACTACGGACCTTCAAACATCTCAAATAAATTACCGTTGCTCAATATCGTTCTTATCATTTGACAACACCTTGTTTTACCTGAGCCAAAATAAATCCTTTTATTTAGCATTGTTCACTCAACTGTCTAACCGCGTTACTTGCCATAGCAACCAATATGTGGATGTATCAGTGTTACTGTCGTCCCAACAGAATTCTCGACAGTAACTATTGAATATATATATATATATATATATATATATATATATATATATATATATATATATATGTTTATTATCATTAATTGTCTTCATCACTCCTCCACCACGATAACTGTGCTTGCGTGAAACAAAAAAAAAATTCCGCCTAAATGCAATACTGACAATGCTACTGATAATAATAATAATAATAATTGCCTCAAAAATATAACTTGTTCGAATACTAACAGATCAAATTTAGTACATACACGATTAATAATAATAATAATAAATATAAATATTTACACTACTCATAAACGGAATTATCCTAATTTTCTGGCTGTGTACTCGGGTTTATAGTTACATCATCGTCACTCGCATACCTATTTAAATAAAGATACCATTATCAAAGGAAAGCTTTAGATTTTAAATCAAACATGAGATTGTGTACTCACATTGAGGGCACTTCGGGATCGCCAGGACTAAAGGCAGCCATGTTGTCTTACAGATTCATGACCAACATGTTAATATCATTGACCATTCTTGCTGTATCCGGCATTGGCTTATATTACTACTTTCCACTCTCACTTGACACTGTGCACACGTTTATTTCCTACCCATAATATTAAACACGACAACTTGTCTTAAAACTAGACATTACACTGTATTACATATATACACACATACGCAGTACTCAGATATTCTGGAACTTAGGCCGGATTCTACGTACTCTGCTTTAACACACTGCTGCTTCTCATGAAGCGAAGTCTTTCACGGGCTTAACGGTTTCCTTTGTAAAGACCCGGCTGGGGAGAAAGTGTCCACCCCCACACGACCTAAATACTTGTAGAGAGGGAGAGTATTTCCTCCGCTCAAATGTTCCAAACATACTAACAGCTCCGCGGTAGCAGGCTAATTGTTCTCCATCATTTACGGCTTACACATATATTTTAAACTGTTTGGGTTGCTCTGCGGGCTACACACTCTAACTGCGTCACCTAAGATGCACTACTGCATAATTCAAAGTTTCGTCTTCGCCCTGCATAGACTGAACATTCGTAAAATCTGTCAATTTAATACTCCACTCACTTGGGTGGTTTTAAATACCTTAACAGCCCAATTACTGTTTATAAAGCGTATTTCCACCTCCACTGTAGTAATAAATACACACAATTCTGTACCTTTGTACTTGAATACGGAGCAAAGTTAAGACACGTCTGACCCCCACAAGACTCTTGATGATGACTGACCCGTGAGAAACCACTATTCGGGGATGTTGGCGCACTAATCGGCGTAGGAACACTAATTCTTGCCACTAAAAATCCCAACCAAAGGAATGCTGGGTAGCTCCAAAACCAAGTTATCAAAAACATGAAATGCTTTGTACACACAAATTGCATCAATTCTTGTTACTACCATGATGCATCGTGACTCTAAAATTGTTCGTAATTTCTTTTACAATACAGTAGGCGTTAGTTGGACTATATCTTCTGCCGCGCTGATAAACCACTCTCCACGCTGGCAAGGGGTTCCCACTGCCGGTGATAACAAACATCTGGATACACAATATTCCAATCCATTTGCCACAAACCAATAAGTTAGTTCAGAATTACTATAATAATTACTGACATCTCCTCTTAATATAATCTTCCTTGCATACTGCCAGGGATTAATTACAAGCCACATCTCATTTGGTCGCGCTAATTTTGAAATTATTTAAATGCAGCAATCTGATTGGAGCGCATACTCCGATGTTCATCTGTATAGACGAGTTCATTCCAGAATGAGGGGATTCGGGTATTTAGAACCATGATTCTCCATCTCAGTCACTCCTGCCAGTACTTTTCCACACTAACTACGCAGTTCCAAAAGATGATGTAATAACAGGTGTCCCAATAATTTATTTTTAGCAGAGAAAGAAGCATGAGTTCCTATCAAGGCTTCATTCTCACGAGCTAGCTACCAAAAATTTCCAATGCTGTCCCTTTGTTTAAGAACGCTGACTCTTACTATTTATTAACAAATACAATTATTAAAATGTTGCCAATCAGACTCATCCGATGGGTGCAATACGGTACCGGTATTGTAATTGGGATACGTCTGAACGTAGTTTAAAATTATTGTAGTGTATGGTACAGTAGTATACGAGTAATATCTTATTACAATAGGCGTGCTTAGTTTGTTATTGTAAAAATTTGTTTAGTATAGTAGAGATATCTGTAGTAACTCTCTTAATAAAATTCTGTTGTTGTAATTAGGACAGGCTTAACTGCAGTATAGAATTGTGCAATTTTTGTGTATTCCTTTCGGTATTCAGTAATTAACAGTAGATTTTATCTGTTAGGGTGTTGAAGGATAAAGATAGAATACGACTAAGTAGTATTATAGTGTAGTAGTATTTAATTACCTAATTGTCGTGTGATCCTTGAGTACTAACATAGACAATATTTCTTTTCGTTTACTTTGACACAAAAGAAGTTATTTTATTTTCCCTTTTCTTTTCATTTTTTCCGTAAATAATAGCTAAAGAGTGCAAGCGTAGAAACTGTGGGTGTGGCGAGGCATTGAGGGGCATGAGGGAGGAGTTGGAGAGTTTGAGGGAGATAATAAGGATTCTCACAGAAGACAGGAAGGAAGATAGGACTCCCTCAAATAATGTACAGGTTACAGTGGGTGTACAAGAGGGAGGGGCAGGAAAGGGGGGAACTGTAGAAGACAGCTGGTTTAACGTTCTAAGGGGAAGGAGATTGCAGGCTAAGGGCTCTATTCAGGATCAGAACTCAGGACAGGTGTCTGTGAGAAATCGGTACGAGCTACTCCAGGTAGAGCAACTGAGAGAAGATGAAGAACAGGGAACTGTTGCTGAGATGTGTGGAGGTAGAAGGAAGGGAAAAGGTAGGAAAGGAAAATGTAGAGTAGAGGATAGAAAAAGACAGGTGGAACAGGGTCATGGGAGGGAGATAAGGGAGGAGGAAGTAGCTTCTGCAGCTATCAGGAAAGATAGGGCTGACCAGGAGGGGAGGGGATCAAATGAGGTGGGTAGGGTTGAGGCTCTGGTCATGGGGGATTCCATCGTTAGACACGTGGGGAAAGTGTGTAGAGGAAAGGGAACCAGGGTAGAGTGTTATCCAGGAATTAGGATGAGGCAGATGCTGAGAAAAGTAGAAGAGAAGGAGGAGGGGCAGAAGAAGGTGGTAGTTTTTCACGTTGGTACCAACAACGTAAGGCAAGCTAATATAAGTACCAACATAGTTGGGGATGTGAGGGATCTGGTAAATGCAGCACGGGTGAAGTTTAAGCGGAGATGGTTATCAGTGGAATACTGTGTAGGAGGGATACTGACTGGAAGGTGATTGGGGATTTAAATGGACTATGGAGTGGGTATGTGGGAAACTGGGAGTGAAATTTCTAGTTCCTGATGGGTGGGTAGGAGATAGGGATCTGCGCTCAGATTGCCTTCACTTAAATCACAGTGGTACGTATAAGTTAGGAAATTTGTTTAGAAGGGTAATAGGGAGGTTCATTCAGGGAAACGGTGTTGTCTAGGAGCGTTGATGAGGGTACAGAGATCTGGAAGTCAAGTAGGGATGACATAAAAATGTTAGTGTTGAACTGTAGAAGTATTGTAAAGAAAGGAATAGAATTATGTAACTTAATAGATACATATTTACAAGATATTGTAATAGCAGTTGAATCATGGCTGAGAATTGATATAATGGATGCAGACATTTTCTCACGGAACTGGAGTGTATATCGTAGAGATAGGATAGGAATGGTGGGAGGGGGAGTGTTCATTCTGGTGAAAGAAGAATTTGTAAGCTACGAAAAAGTTAAAGATGAGACACATGAAATTCTAGGTGTAAGGCTCATTTCTAAAGATAATAGGTAACTTGATATATTTGGAGTGTACAGACCGGAAAAGGGTAGCACTGACGCGGATTCGGAATTATTTGATAGGATAGTCGGCTATGTGGGAAACGACATGGAAAGAAATGTGATTGTAGCGGGAGATCTGAATTTGCCAGATGTCAATTGGGAACGAAATGCGAACGACAGGAAGCATGAACAACAAATGGCAAATAAGTTAATATGGGAAAGACAGCTGATTCAGAAAGTGATGGAACCAATTAGAGGGGAAAATATCCTGGATGTGGTGCTGAAACCAGATGAGCTCTATAGGGAAACTGAAGTAATAGATGGTATTAGTGATCATGAAGCTGTTTTTCTCGTAGTCAAAAATAAATGTGATAGAAAGGAAGGTCTTAAAAGTAGGACTATTAGGCAGTACCATATGGCTGATAAACCAGTAACTATGATCGGTGGAAAACGGTAAATAAGAATGTAAACAGACTCTGGGATGGGTTTTTTTTTTTTTTGCTAGGGGCTTTACGTCGCTCCGACACAGATAGGTCTTATGGCGACGATGGGATAGGAAAGGCCTAGGAGTTGGAAGGAAGCGGCCGTGGCCTTAATTAAGGTACAGCCCCAGCATTTGCCTAGTGTGAAAATGGGAAACCACGGAAAACCATCTTCAGGGCTGCCGATAGTGGGATTCGAACCTACTATCTCCCGGATGCAAGCTCACAGCCGCGCTCCTCTACGCGCACGGCCAACTCGCCCGGTGGGGATGGGTTTAAAGCAATTGTTGAGGAATGTGAAAACAGGTTTGTACCTTTAAAGGTGGTAAGGAATGGTAAAGACCCACCTTATTGTAACAAATAAGTAAAGAGACTAAGAAGGAGGTGCAGATTGGAAAGAAATAGTGTTAGAAATGGCTGTGGAAGTAAGGAGAAATTGAATGAACTTGCTAGGAAATTGAATCTGGCAAAGAAGGCAGCTAAGGATAACATGATGGCAAGCATAATTGGCAGTCATACAAATTTTAGTGAAAAATGGAAGGGTATGTATAGGTATTGCAAGGCGAAAACAGGTTCCAAGAAGGACATTCAAGGAATAATTAATGATCAAGGAGAGTAAGTATGTGAGGATCTTCAAAAGGCAGAAGTATTCAGTCAGCAGTATGTAAAGATTGTCGGTTACAAGGAAAATGTCCAGATAGAGGAGGTGATTAGTGCTAAAGAAGTATTAACATTTACATACGATAACATTGATATTTACAATAAGATACACAAGTTGAAAACTAGAAAAGCAGCTGAAATTGATAAGATTTCTGGGGATATACTAAAGATAATGGGTTGGGATATAGTACCAAATCTAAAGTACGTATTTGGTTATTGTTTGGTTGAAGGAGCTATACCAAATGAATAGAGAGTTGCTATAATAGCCCCTGTATATAAAGGAAGGGGTGATAGACATAAAGCTGAAACTTACAGGCCAGTAAGTTTGACATGCGTTGCATGTATGCTTTGGGAAGGCATTCTTTCTTATTACATTAGACATGTTTGCGAAATTAATAACTGGTTCGATAGGAGGCAATTCGGTTTTAGGAAAGGTTATTCCACTGAAGCTCAACTTGTAGGATTCCAACAAGATATAGCAGATATTTTGGATTCTGGAGGTCAAATAGACTGTATCGCGATTGACCTGTCTAAAGCATTTGATAGGGTTGATTATGGGAGACTACTGGCAAAAATGAGTGCAATTGGACTAGACAAAAGAGTGACTGAATGGGTTGCTATATTTCTAGAAAATAGATCTCAGAGAATTAGAGTAGGCGAAGCTTTATCTGGCCCTGTAATAATTAAGAGGGGGATTCCTCAAGGCAGTGTTATTGGACCTTTATGATTTCTTATATATATAAATGGTTTGAGTAATGGAGTGGAATCAAAGCTAAGGCTTTTTGCGGATGATGTTATTCTCTATAGAGTGATAAATCACAAGATTGTGAGCAACTACAAAATGACCTCGATAATGTTGTGAGATGGACAGTAGGCAATGGTATTATGTTAACCGGGTTAAAAGGTCAGGTTGTGAGTTTCACAAATAGGAAAAGTCCTTTGAGTTTTAATTACTGCGTTGGTGCGGTGAAAGTTCCTTTTGGGGATCATTGTAAGTATCAGGGTGTTAATATAAGGAAAGATCTTCATTGGGGTAATCACATAAATGGGATTGTAAATACAGGATACAAATCTTTGCACATGGTTATGGGGGTGTTTAGGGGTTGTAGTAAGGATGTAAAGGAGAGGGCTTATATGTCTCTGGTAAGACCCCAACTAGGGTATGGTTCCAGTGTATGGGACCCTCCCCAGGATTACTTGATTCAAGAACTGGAAAAAATCCAAAGGAAAGCAGCTCGATTTGTTCTGGCTTATTTCCGACAAAAGAGTAGCGTTACAAAAATTTTGCAAAGTTTGGGCTGGGAAGAATTGGAAGAAAGGAGACGAGCTGCTCGACTGAGTAGTATGTTCCGAGCTGTCAGCGGAGAAATGGCGTGGAATGACATTAGTAGACGAATAAGTTTGAGTGCCGTCTTTAAAAGTAGGAAAGATCACAATATGAAGATAAAGTTTTAATACAAGTGGACAAACTGGGGCAAATATTCATTATTGGAAGGGGAGTTAGGGATTGTAATAACTTACCAAGGGAGATGTTCAATAATTTTCCAATGTCATTGAAATTATTTAAGAAAAGGCTAGGAAAACAACAGACAGGGAATCTGCCACCTGGGCGACTGGCCTAAATGCAGATCAGTATTGATTGGTGCGATTCTCCCATGTTAGCGACTCATCTATGCTAAGCCCTAGAAATTTTATTTCTTGAACTCGAATTATCACGTGGTCGTAGAAACGTAAGTTGATGTCCAGAGAAGATGTACAAAAATGGTTTATGAAATATGAGATAGGCCTAGTTACTTTTAGTATGATTAATTCTTAGTCGGTTGACAGTAGGCCAAGTCTGAATAAAAGATATGTCTTTTTTAAAGATTATAAATACAGTTTTGTGTCATCAGCAGATAATGACAGCCTGACAAACAGCAGTAATTTCCCGATATCATTGACAAATATAAGACATAATATTGGGCCAAGAACAGATAATACCAATCACAAACATTAGTGTTTGTCCTATATAGTGACGTAGTCTACAGTGTAACTTCGTTATCTTTATTTCACTAGGTCGCGGACCATGTTCTGTTGTGTGTCAACCTATTGTTGCTTAGGTCGTGGTTGTCATTTCTTTCCGACCCCTTCCAGAGCGAAGCCCTTCCTTGCAACTGTTCATGCTTCTTCTCGAAGCATATGACCAAGCCACTGTAGTCAACGTTAGCGCACTTTAAGGGGGAGTGAGCATAAAATCGCCCCGTTTTTATATAGTGAATCCCTGTCATAGGTCGGCTGGGGCGCGGTGCCTGCCTGTCGTTGACACATCACCCACACCCCTCTGCGGCATAACAACAAGCCTGATAATTCCCTCACTTTCTCAGTTGTGCTGCGTGCTGTTCTCGAGTTATAAAGTGTTAGGATAATGAAAATATATTTCAAAATTCAACCAATTATTGAAATAGAGGAACATAAATATGAGCCACGGGGGATAAAACAGAATGGGGAAAGGGGGCATTAAATTAGCGTATGAGATTCTGAAAAATACTGAGCAAATGTGTTGTTTTATCATTGTATGTATGTCTACTCAGTAGGCCGTTTTCTGCTATGAAGTCGGGAATGAGGTGAGATGAAATTATATGGCTTGTTTTTACGGCACGATGCCCTTCCTCCTTCCAACCATAGTTAAGGAGCTGGAGATGAAATGGATTACGACGATTGAATTTGGTTAACGAGGTGGAAGGAATCGAGTGTGGCCTATGAATAGGAACTGTCTCTGCATTTGACTGGAAGTGAAAATAGGACAGCAGACAAAACCATTCTCAAGACAGCCGACGGTAGGGTTCGAACCCACTCGTCTCACGAATGCAGAGTTTGGCTCAATAGGGGTAGTGCGTTAAAACATGGGGCCACTCCTCTCGGTGTGTGCCTTTATCACTCATTGTATAAAATTTCATATATAGGTTAATATAAATTGATATTTTAAGCATGTCATTTTTAGCTGTTAAATACTCCACGAGTGCTTTCAAAGTATGATTTCATCAATTATATTATGCAAGCTTGGTTAATCTGGGCAACCTCAAATTATGGGTAAGCAGATTAAAATATTAATAATATAACTCGGAAAGTATGTGTTTGGTGGCTACTTATACTAATGTATGTATTTCGTATACATTTTGAAAACATTATGGGATTACATCATTTTTTGACTAACAACCCTTTTAATATTTTTCAACACAGATCATTGTAACTGCTAACGGTCTTTCAAAACAGGGCAGGGGGATGAGTGAGTTAATTTCATTATTATTTGCTCAAATTCATCAGTAATTCATCTATTCATGAACATGTAACCCTGCAATCTGGAAACTTACATGTCCGCAGAATGAATACAGTGAAGTATGGAACTAATGCTGTTTTATAGGGCTATAATAGCATTTAATTCCATTCCAGCCTCGATAAAAACTCGTCTGAATTTCATTAAATTCAAAAGAAAAATTAAGAAACATTTAGGGACAAAAAATTTAATGCTCTTGGATTTAGTCTGTTAAGATGAATGTATTATTAGGTTTCATTTCGAGCAATATGGACCTGTGGACCGAGAAAGGAAGTCTATGTACCTGCCTACAGTGCCGTGTTATAAGAAGAAGTGAGGAGTCTCATGAGGGACAGTCCCTAATAAGATGATAGAGCTGATGAAGACCTTCAACATCAGTACTAAGGAGTTCATCGACTGGGGGCTGAACGCGCTCAGGGGTTCTCTTTTGATACTCAGATACCACTTATATTCGCCAGACTGAGACATTTACTCAGTTTTTTAATTTTTGATTGACATTGTATTTGTGTATTCTTTATCTTAGGCTGCCTCCGTGAGGAGGAAGATTTTGAAACTTAAAAAAAAAAACTTTTAAACACAAAATTTTATCCTTGAACAATGTTTTATTTTAGATTTAAATTATCGTAAATTTTTGTCAGCTCTGTATTATCAATAATTCAGTTTGTCTTTAATATTGTAACTGTGCCAGCTGTTTAATGTACTGTCCCAATAGGAGCATTAGCTCATGGGATCTTTGAAACATTAAAATACATAAAATAAAATAAATAAAAGTCTAGAATATGCCATTAAAGTACCACTGACCATGAGCAGCAACTTTAACAGAATCCTTGAATGCGATAACTCAAATCACCCATACTTCAGCGCATTTTGTACACACAAATATACAGCAATTGAGACTGAGACCTCAACGAAAGCTATTTTATTTTTTATCCAGCGCGTGTCAAAGACTATTCCAAAAATATATTAAGTACAAACATGAAAACATGAAATTTTAGTTTCTCACTTGTTTCTTTCCATTATCATTCCAATTAAAAGTATAATAAAATTGCTTAAGTAAATTTGCATCACGAATTACATGATGCTGGTAGTGTCTTTCGTATACCCTAAGTGGACACACACTGGATCCCACTACGAGTCCGACGAACCAGAGGCCGGCTGTAGAACACCTGGCGGCAGCTGTTTATCTATGATCGTAAGCTTTTTGATATAACATGGAACGAGGCGGATTCGTTCCTGCGGAGAGAACTCGTCGCCCGGTGTGCTCAGCAGCACGGGAGGAACTGAAAAATGTTATGGTTTCTGGGTATTATATTATACTCCTAATCCTTAATTCCTCTTTCCCATACGGGATCGGGGATGACGTAAGATGAAATGTATGGCATGTTTTAACAGCCGGATGTCCTTTCTGACGCTAACCTCAGTTGAGGAGCTAATGAGGATGAAGCGAATGACGTTGGGTAAGGAAGTGGAAGGAACCGGCTGTGGCGTATGAATAGGAACTGCCCAGGCATTTGCCTGGAAGTGAAAATGGGAAACCGAAGAAAACCAATTTTTGGACAGCCTACGATGGGGTTCGAACCCACTCGTCTTCCGAATGTAGACCTTGACTCCAGATTCGTTAATACGCGTGGTCACTTTGGTCGGTATTATATAATAATAATAATAATAATAATAATAATAATAATAATAATAATAATAATAATAATAATAATGTTATTTGCTTTACGTCCCACTAACTACTTTTACGCTTTTCGGAGACGCCGAGGTACCGGAATTTAGTCCCGCAGGAGTTCGTTTAGGTACCAGTAAATCTACCGACACGAGGCTGACGTATTTGAGCACCTTCAAATACTACCGGACTGAGCCAGGATCGAACCTGCCAAGTTGGGGTCAGAAAGCCAGTGCCTCAACCGTCTGAGCTACTCAGCCCGGCAGTATAATGTTATAGCAACTATAATGGCTGCTGTCAAACACAATAGGTATCATTGGTCATACACTGTGAAATAAATTTCTTGTAACATGTACTTTAAAGGTAATTTTCTCATTAGTATGTCCATTTGAGTTACGTCCTGGTACGTCAATTGTTATAGGTTTTTAGACCAGTGACGTGAAAGTCGTAAGACATAAAGAGAAGTTGAAAATGCCTTTTCTTGCTCACTGGAATAGAGAAGGGACCAATTAAAGCTCTGCCCTCCTTCTTTCAACTTCACAAGAAATACTATTCAGCCTTATTTCTAGCCCCTGTGATCTTAAGAACCTCTTTCTAATTGCAAGCTTTTCGTGTCGGGCGAATAAATTGTCTCATAATTATATTAGAATATTACTTTACATGTCTACTTCCCTTTGAGAATGCACTTGCTAGAAATGGATTCTCAGAATGACAAGGAACCATTATTTTCAAGTTTACTGGAATTTCTGCTCTTTATCAAGAGTCATGATGGAAGCTCTTTGTGCTATATACACCCATTGCAATGTAAATTCTCTACTTGTTATAAACAGCTGCTCTCTAGTGTTGAACTGTGGAACACTCTGCTGTGCCATGTTATCGTGTATTAAGATACGTATTTCACTATCATGGTCCGCCTCTGTGGTGTAGTGGTTAGCGTGATTAGCTGCCACCCCCGGAGGCCCGGGTTCGATTCCCGGCTCTGCCACGAAATTTGAAAAGTGGTACGAGGGCTGGAACGGGGTCCACTCAGCCTCGGGAGGTCAACTGAGTAGAGGTGGGTTCGATTCCCACCTCAGCCATCCTGGAAGTGGTTTTCCGTGGTTTCCCACTTCTACTCCAGGCGAATGCCGGGATGGTACCTAACTTAAGGCCACGGCCGATTCCTTCCCTCTTCCTTGCCTATCCCTTCCAATCTTCCCATCCCTCCACAAGGCCCCTGTTCAGCATAGTAGGTGAGGCTGCCTGGGCGAGGTACTGGTCATTCTCCCCAGTTGTATCCCCCGACCAAAAGTCTGAAGCTCCAGGACACTGCCCTTGAGGCGGTAGAGGTGGGATCCCTCGCCGAGTCCGAGGGAAAAGCCGAACCTGGAGGGTAAACAGATGATGATGATGATGATTTCACTATCATTCAATTGGGAATGCTCTGACTGTGGAAACATAATTTAAGTTTAATATGTAAACTTAGAGAAAAGTATTGTCTTAACATTACTTTTTGCTATGAATTAAGAAAATTAATACTAACGGAAATAGTACAACATGTTATAGGATCTACCACTGATCCACAAAGGGAACTACACTGCTCGTAGAACATGATCAATCACATTTTTCAGTGGTCTAAGCATTAAAATATTTTCTATAATAATAATAATAATTGTACCGGGCGGTACACCTCCACTCCGCTAATTTAAAATGTGCGCCTGTTGAAACTCCTCTGTTGGAGGAAGTCTGAACTTTATCTACACTACTAATTTTCTACTTTCTCTGAAGATGTCACCACATGGAAAACTTTGAGTTTTTGAACTGTGTTATTTTTGATGTGTTTTTGTTTCGCTTGAAGTAAGAAGTGTGAACTTTCTCTTCTAGAGGACACTACTGAAGATCAACAATAGTGCACCCTAGTGCGGAGTCAAAGAACTATTTTGTTGGAGAAATTTTTATTTCAAATGTTTGTCTTTGCTAAATTTTTTTTCAGTTATTGTTTAAGTTGGCTGTATACCCCTCTCTTTCCCCTTGTTTTGCA
Source organism: Anabrus simplex (assembly GCF_040414725.1). Taxonomy (NCBI): domain Eukaryota; kingdom Metazoa; phylum Arthropoda; class Insecta; order Orthoptera; family Tettigoniidae; genus Anabrus; species Anabrus simplex. The sequence goes on from NC_090265.1 coordinate 190,878,553, forward strand.
TTTAACCAATCCCGAATTTCTGTTATTAATTTCTGACCAATCCGATGTATCTTCCCCCAACTTGGATATGTTTCTGTACCCTAGCCAATAAAAAGTTTGTGGGAGGGTGTTTTCATTCCCCTAACCCCTAGAACCTTCCGCGAGAGGATATAAACTGCTGATTTTAGGGTCTCCGGGCCACTTCTGTTCCATCTTTCAGTGTGTAAAGTACATAGCAGGGGGCGGGTAGCGCCTCTTTCTTCTCCGGCTGTTCAACACCAGGTAATGGCCTCTTAATAACTTCTTTTCTTGCTAGGTTGGCAGTTTAACTCTCGGAGCGGGTTCGAAGCGTTTCCACCATGTAACCTTTTCCTAAAATGTAACCAATCTTTTCATCTATTCTCTTTTAAGCTGCATATTGGGATAGAGAGTGCTAACCCTCTCGAGCTCCCACTCACATTGTTTTGAGGTGAACTTATTTTCTCAACCTATTCTTCGTTAATGTAAAACCAACTGCTCTTTTCTAAAGTCACCTCTGTAGTATGGGATTAGCCCTTGCATTAGTGGCCTAGAGCCAGATTAGGTTTTAAAAAACAAGTGTATTAGGAGTGCAAGATCGCCTCCTCTCAAATTGTTATTTTAGAGGTCATGTAATTGCCCCTTTTCATTTAATAGACCTCAGTAGGTTGGGTATTTTACCCCTGTGTCTATGTCCAGCGAGGACAACTTGAAGGTGGAGTTTGGTGTGGCCTGGGAGAGGCTTAAATTTGAGAGCGAGTGGCTCTTTTGAAAATTGAGTGTTGTATGCCTCGAGGAGGCTTTTCAGTGTAATTTGGAGCAAGGGCTCCTAGGCATGAATGGGGTTTTCTGCCCCTCTGTTGAAACTTGTGTTTGGGGTAAAACTGAGCTGATTGCCCAAGCAGTGTAAAGTCAGGGCGCGAAGCCCAAATCCTGTAAATATTGTAACTCCCCTTTTGATTTGCTACTTTGTACCTGCCATGCTTGTTATTTCTTTGTTTTTGAAAAGAAAATATAACCTTGTTAAATTTTACATTAACTTTGATTCCGTAGTTTGAGACCCGTTCACGCCCGCACCTTCCTTCACCTCTACCTACCACTAAAACACGGTAACAAGTGGTAGCAGAGCGTGGTTGAATGGGTCTCAATTTAGCCCCTTTTGACGGCTAAACATTGTTTTGTTCCGAACTCTAACTATTTTTTCAGTTGCTGGAATTTTTTGAGTTTTTCAAAATTGTTCTGTCACCATGCCCGGCCCTCGCGATGTTCTCCATCTTAACTATTTGCGCAAGGAGGAGTTGATCTATGAATTGACTATTAGAAATGTACAATCTGGAGGCACGGTTGCAGTAGACACAAACAAGCTTTGAGAGTCCCTAGATTTGCCCATTTCCATCCCCAATTTGGGAGAGAAAGAAATTGACGACTCTCTTTCCACGATCACGGAGAATATTACTGGGCTAGCTTCTGTAGTTAGTTTTTTGATGAAAATGATCCTTCTCCTAATCAAATTAAGCGTGTGCAAGCTAGGCTGTTTCATTTTTCCAATAGAGTTAACGATCTGTTGTCTCTAAAGTTGAATGACGTTCAGAAGAAGGAAGCTAGTACGCTGCTTGAAAATATGTCTGAATTATCTAGCAAGGTCACTCAATTGTTAACAGGGGAGGTTCCTCCCAAAAGCGATCTACCCACCACAGTGAATGTAGGTAGCGAGGAAGAGCCTCATAAGGGAGAAGTTAATAGGAAAACCATCGCCGCTCAAACTATCTCTGCCCCATTGGACAACGAGTCTGAACACCGTGCATCGTTGAGTAACATCCGTTCTGAATTAACTTCCTTGCCATTGAAACCTTTACCTACTATGTCACCCGGGTTTAGCAGCTTGCCTCATCCATTGGCAATGTTGCTCAGAGGAATCTCTAAGTTTTCTGTTAATACCACCAGTGATGTAATTTCATTTTTAAGATTTCTAGTTGAATTTCAGGATCATGCACTTGTGTTTTCTCTTTCTCCATGTCAAATTTTGCAAATTATCTATCCGTATGCTATTGGTATTCTCTCAGATAAAATCGTAAGAGCCATTGCCGAGCAATCATCTATTGAGGATTTCCATGCCCATTTGCTAGCTAACTTCATCCCGGCTAGGGCCAGGTCTTCCCTTATTCAGAAGTACTATTACCGTGTACAACGCTTGGATGAAAACTTGGCTGATTTCATACAGGACATTAAGTTTTATACTAGGGTATTTGCTCTGCACTTCCCTGAGGATCAGATTGTACAAGCCATTGTAGAAGGCATTTCACCATCTTATAGGTCATATTTGTGTTTCGCGGCATGCCCGCAAACTTTCTCTGAACTTGAAGCGTTGGCCGTCTCAGCGGAAGGAGTTAGGTACGCCGATTCTTTGCGTGTGGCAAAAGAACCCCCTCCTTCGTTTAGTAATACTCGGCCTCCACCTCGCCGACCAGTCACACCCCGTAAATGTTATGCTTGCGGGTCGTCTGACCATCTTCGCAATAAATGTCCATTGGTCAAAACTAGTAGGGCAAATAATGGAGCTGGTTCAGCACTAGGCTGTTTTAAATGTGGGGCTTTCTCACATATCGCCAAGAATTGCCCAAACTCGAATAGCACCCCCTCCTTCTCAACTTCTGGTGCAAATTCTACCTATGCCAATAATAAAAAGTGACTAGTGGCTTCGGCTGAGTCGACTAATCCATCTTCCCGAGACTCAGCCCCTAGTAAACAGGTTATAAATTCAGGGAATGAGCAATTTTCAAATTTATCTTTTGAAGGTCCCAAAGAGTGTCTTAGGATTGCGGCGGATTCCCCCGCACCTGTTCCTTTTCTTAAGATTGAGTTAAATAACGAGCCTATTACAGCTCTCTTAGATTCAGGCAGCGTTTGTTCGATTATTTCGGCTGAATGGTATTCTAAATTGAAATCTGTTTGTAAACTACCTGACTATGTCTCATCTCCTGTTCAATATGTTTCGGCTAATTCATCCCCATTAGAAATTCTAGGTTCCTTATTGGTCAAAATTCGTATTTTTAAATTCACTTGGAAAGTTAAATTGTTTGTGGCCAAGCTCTTGTCTTGCCCCATTATATTGGGAGCGGACTTTATTTTTCACACTGGTCTTGTGCTCGATCTTCAGAGTAGGTCTTGCACTTTCAAATTTGCCTCTAATTGTAGCATCCCTTTATTAAAGTGTAATTCTGCATCATGTTCTTCTATTTCGCCTACCCAGGATGAGATGTTGTTAGACCTTAGACATCTACCTGAGGAGCAGGCTGATAGTATTCGTAAGCTGTGTCAGTCGTTTCCAGAGGTGTTTTCTGATACTCTTGGTGTTACTGACCTGATAGAATACAAAATTGAGGTCACGGATTCGATTCCTGTCCGTTTTCCACCGTATAGGCTATCTCCACCTAAAATGAAGGCTCTGAAAGAAATTATCGATCAGATGTTGAAGGATGGTATTATTAGGCCCTCTAAGTCAGCGTATTCCTCGCCTATTTTTCTAGTCCCGAAACCCCAAGGGGGCTTCAGGCCTGTCATTGATTACAGGGCTCTCAATCGGAAGGTGGTGTTACAATCTGTGCCCCTTCCCGACCTTCATTCTTGTTTTTCATGGTTTCGTAAGGCCAAGTTCTTTACTATCTTGGACTTGAATCAGGCCTATAATCAAATTCCCCTTGCCGAAGAGTCTAAACACCTTACAGCGTTTGCCACGGACTGGAATTTATATGAATACAACCGCGTGCCTTTCGGGCTCCCCACGGGAGCAGCTGTACTCACTAGGCTGCTAGATAGGGTCTTCTCCGACATCAAATTTGAGTACTTATATCACTACTTGGATGATGTCGTCGTATTTTCAGAGACTTTTGAAGAGCATCTAGATCATCTGCGAGAAGTTCTCGATCGCCTTCGTAAAGCTGGGTTAACTGTTAAGTTGTCCAAGGTTGCCTTCGCTAAGCCCTCTATGTCTTTCCTAGGGCATATTGTGTCACCTGATGGTGTAGCCGTCGATCATTCTAGAACACAGGCCATCCGTGATTTTAAACCTCCCAAGGACATCAAAGGCATCGCCAGGTTTATTGGTATGGTGAATTTCTTCAGGAAGTTTATTCCTAACTTCGCTAATAGAGCGGCGCCCTTAAACCTTCTTCGTAGGAAAGGCATCAAATTCGAGTGGGGACCTTCTCAACAAGCCGCTTTTGAAGACCTTAAATTAGCTCTTTGTAATGCCCCTGTACTTGCTATGCCTGATTTCTCGAAGAAATTCATTGTCCAAACCGACGCGTCGTCGTCAGCAGTAGCGGCAGTCCTTCTTCAAGAGACTGAACTAGGGAGGCGACCCATCGCCTATGCATCTAGGACCTTGTCGGCTCAAGAAGCCAAGTATTCCATATATGAGCTAGAAGGTTTGGCAGTCTTATTCGCCTTAGAGGAGTTCCGTCTCTATCTGGAACATGTTAAATTCGACCTGGAGACAGATAATCAAGCCTTAAGCTGGGTCTTAGGTAGGCCGCGTCGTACTGGTCGTATAGCCCGTTGGGCCATCCGTATTTCTGCCTTCCAGTTTGATGTTAGACATATCAGAGGTACCGAAAATATTGTCGCTGATGGACTCAGCCGTATGTTTTCAAACGACGTCGAGACCCAAGAACCGGTCGACAGTTCATCACCTCCCGAGTCCATACTATCTGATGTTAATGCCATCTTAACGGATGCCCCATGCTCTTTAGGGATATCGAGAAATACCAACATGAAGATCCGACGCTGGCTCCGATAATGGAAACCCTTTCTTCTGGGGAACATGTCGTCCCTTATGTTCTGAGGAATGGTGTTTTATGTTGCCCTTCGAGGCATGACAAGATGATGAAGGTTGTCGTTACAGCTGTCCTTGTGCCTATGATCTTCAAATACTATCATGAGACCCCATTGGGGGGGGGCATCTGGGAATATTTAAAACTCGTGAAAAGATTCGTGAAATGTTCATCTGGAAAGGTATGGACGGTGAAATCCGTGAACTTGTAAAAGCTTGTAAATCTTGTTGGCTCAGTAAACCCACCATGTCCACCAAGGTAGGCCTTTTGTCTTCGCATCAAGCATCGCGCCCCATGGAACGCCTGTATATTGATTATGTAGGACCCTTCCCCCAGTCGAAGGGAAATGCCAACAAATTCATCTTTGTATGTGTAGATGGTTTTACAAGATTTTCCTGGTTATTTCCGACTAAGCTGGCTACCGCTCAGTCCACAATTACTTGCCTAAATTCTATTTTTGCTTCTTTTGGTCCGTGCCAATATATTGTGTCCGATAATGCTAAGGCGTTCACATCAAATCTTTTTCGTAAATTCTGTTTTGACTTATCCATCTCTCATGTAACTACTTCTGCTTATTACCCTCAACCATCTCTGGCTGAACGGGTTAATCGTAATCTCAGGTCCGCACTTATTGCCTATCATCATGAAGATCATTCTAGGTGGGACACGTCCCTGCATTGGTTAGCTTTTGCCTTGAATTCGGCGGTTCATGAATCTCATAAATTCACTCCAGCTTCCTTGATGTTCAAGTTTGTTCCCAACACGCCGCTCTCTAACCTCTGGTCTCTGAGTGACATTCTACCCGAGACAATAGATCCGGATAACATTAAAGATCTTTGGAAGAAGGCTAAAGCCAATCTTAAGGTATCTCATGAAAAGGTTAGGGAAAGGTATGATCGTGGACGGAGACCCACCACTTTGAAGGTAGGTGACCAGGTGGTGGTCAAGAACTTTGTTCCCGCGGGCAAGCTTGCCCCCAGATTTCATGGGCCATGCATTATTCTGGATTTCCTTACGCCGGTTACCTTATTGTTAAGTAATCCAGCCACCGAGAGGATATTTAGAGTTCACCTGTCCCAGGTGAAACCGGTGTAAATTTTGTGTCAACTTGCTTCATATTATTTTGAAAGGAATATGAAGGTTATATATATATTTTTTTTTTTTGAGTTTCACTTTTAAGGCTTTCTGCCCCTTCTATAATATTTTGTTTTATATGTAAGCATTTGTGTGAAACCTCCCCCGATTTGTTAAACTGCCATCCTGTCCTTGCCTCGGCCATTACCACGCTCCCGTCTCCTGCTCCAATACACACTGTGGCTGAATTATATTAAATGCCATGGACATCTGCACGCCGCTGACCCCTCAACCTCTTCACCAAGCCTGTGCCCTCAAAAAGATGATGGTCCAACACAATTCTGCCGCCTAGCTTTAATGTTTCAGTGCCCCCGCAGCCGCGCGGCGCCGTGCAGCAACTGGGGCAGAGGACGGGCCCCCTCTTCTCCAGCGAGGACGTCAGGTGCACGGCGAGCCGGAGCTCTCCTCCCGGCCAAGGCTGATGCGCGGCGCACGACCTGCTACTTGCCCGCAGCCTGTATATGTTCACCGCGGGCGCGGCGTGTTTCAACACCTCTGCTCCCCTCATAGTGCGGGCGAGCGGTATCTCAGGGTACTTGAGGGGTCAGAGCGGCCTCCTTTGGACGCAAGCTGCAACGGCCGGTCTGGCCATCCAACTTCATCAACATCAACTACATGAACAGTTACTATAAGCAATGACTACACTTGGGAATTCAACAGCAATATTTGGTGGACATTGCAAAATTTTTCATCACTTTTGAGTATTAAAAGTTTATCTTCAGAATTCTACTTCTACAAACTTAAAGACTATACTTCACCTGCAACAACAAATTTTGAAACTGAATCAAACCAAATTAAGAAAATCTTATAAAATTTTTTTTTTGGCAATTAATCTCCATATCTACATCAAAACTTGGACCTTGTTTTCAAACATTTCATGTGTCACCCCGGGAGGAACTTTTGGGGGGGGGGGGGAGGTCTGTACCGGGCGGTACACCTCCACTCCGCTAATTTAAAATGTGCGCCTGTTGAAACTCCTCTGTTGGAGGAAGTCTGAACTTTATCTACACTACTAATTTTCTACTTTCTCTGAAGATGTCACCACATGGAAAACTTTGAGTTTTTGAACTGTGTCATTTTTGATGTGTTTTTGTTTCGCTTGAAGTAAGAAGTGTGAACTTTCTCTTCTAGAGGACACTACTGAAGATCAACAATAGTGCACCCTAGTGCGGAGTCAAAGAACTATTTTGTTGGAGAAATTTTTATTTCAAATGTTTGTCTTTGCTAAAAAAATTTTCAGTTATTGTTTAAGTTGGCTGTATACCCCTCTCTTTCCCCTTGTTTTGCATTTAACCAATCCCGAATTTCTGTTATTAATTTCTGACCAATCCGATGTATCTTCCCCCAACTTGGATATGTTTCTGTACCCTAGCCAATAAAAAGTTTGTGGGAGGGTGTTTTCATTCCCCTAACCCCTAGAACCTTCCGCGAGAGGATATAAACTGCTGATTTTAGGGTCTCCGGGCCACTTCTGTTCCATCTTTCAGTGTGTAAAGTACATAGCAGGGGGCGGGTAGCGCCTCTTTCTTCTCCGGCTGTTCAACACCAGGTAATGGCCTCTTAATAACTTCTTTTCTTGCTAGGTTGGCAGTTTAACTCTCGGAGCGGGTTCGAAGCGTTTCCACCATGTAACCTTTTCCTAAAATGTAACCAATCTTTTCATCTATTCTCTTTTAAGCTGCATATTGGGATAGAGAGTGCTAACCCTCTCGAGCTCCCACTCACATTGTTTTGAGGTGAACTTATTTTCTCAACCTATTCTTCGTTAATGTAAAACCAACTGCTCTTTTCTAAAGTCACCTCTGTAGTATGGGATTAGCCCTTGCATTAGTGGCCTAGAGCCAGATTAGGTTTTAAAAAACAAGTGTATTAGGAGTGCAAGATCGCCTCCTCTCAAATTGTTATTTTAGAGGTCATGTAATTGCCCCTTTTCATTTAATAGACCTCAGTAGGTTGGGTATTTTACCCCTGTGTCTATGTCCAGTGAGGACAACTTGAAGGTGGAGTTTGGTGTGGCCTGGGAGAGGCTTAAATTTGAGAGTGAGTGGCTCTTTTGAAAATTGAGTGTTGTATGCCTCGAGGAGGCTTTTCAGTGTAATTTGGAGCAAGGGCTCCTAGGCATGAATGGGGTTTTCTGCCCCTCTGTTGAAACTTGTGTTTGGGGTAAAACTGAGCTGATTGCCCAAGCAGTGTAAAGTCAGGGCGAAGCCCAAATCCTGTAAATATTGTAACTCCCCTTTTGATTTGCTACTTTGTACCTGCCATGCTTGTTATTTCTTTGTTTTTGAAAAGAAAATATAACCTTGTTAAATTTTACATTAACTTTGATTCCGTAGTTTGAGACCCGTTCACGCCCGCACCTTCTTTCACCTCTACCTACCACTAAAACACGGTAACAATAATAATAATAATAATAATAATAATAATAATAATAATAATAATAATAATAATAATAGCGAGAATGTGGCCGCGCGATTTGGGCAACGTGGTTATCAGCTTCTTTTCTTAATGCTATTTGTTCGGGACGTCGACCTAGAAAGATCTTTCGCCCCTACTTGCACCACATGTGAGGAACCTGCGTGTATTTTGTAAATGTCGGAAGTGTAAAGTGTTGAATGTGATGAAAGGAACGTTAAGGACGACACAAACACTCAGTCCCCAGGAATGGGATATTAATAATTTACAATTAAAAAACCATGACCCGGCCGGGAATCGAACCAGGGGCGACAGGCAGACGAGTTGCCCCATACACCGCGCGGCCGGACTAGCTATCAGCTTGCTTTCGGGAGATAGTGGGTTCTAACCGCACTCTCGGCAGTCTTCAATATGGTTTTCCTGGTTTTCCGTGGCCTTCCAGTTCCATACCAGGCAATTTCTGGGGCGATACTCTAATTAAGGCCATGGTCGCCATAAGACCTATCTGAGTCGGTGTGACATAGAAGAAATTGTAAAATAATGATAATAATAATAATAATAATAATAATAATAATAATAATAATAATAATAATAATAATAATAATAATAATAATAATAGTTTTGCGTCCCACTAACTACTTTCATGAATTTCGGGGAAGCCGAGGAGTCAAAAACGTTGTCCTGAAAAAAATTATATTGGGCTCGGCCAAGATAAAACCAACCATCTTGCTCTTAAACGTCTGGATAACTCAGCGTACCAACAGATTTATTATGTAACAATAATTATTTCCTTATATTATCGGGGATTGCCATGTGAACACCTATTAAATCAAAACCAACTATGGAAATTGTTCGTTGCAAGGGGACTTCAAAACATGGTCTGAATTGCTGTCCCTTTTTAACAGCATACGTGACGCTCTTTTTTCCCCACATTGAAATAGCTCACTTCTGCCATGGTTAAAATGATTTCTTTACAGTAGCATTTACCGATCCTGCATTTCTTCATCTAGCGATTCTGCACTATAATCGAAATGCGTAATAGGCGTGTAAACCGCCTAAGCGCAGGACTCGCGGGAGCAAGGAAAGAGCCATCTGGTTTTTGTCAACGCAACAGTTGATGAAACCTGCATTCTTTCATTTTCAAATTCTTTTAACAGAAATTAATAAAGCTGGAAATTTCTGTTGTACTGTGGTGGGGTGAGAGTGAGGGAGTTCATACTAGTGTTATTATAACGTGCGATTAAGGGAGATTCAGCATTATTGACAAAGGATAAATGTTATTAAAAATACGGGTTTAAACTTTTATGTAGACAATGAAACAGGAAAATACTGTAATAAAGTTTGTGTCTTCAGTGTAATTATACCTAGCACAGTAAATTATTCCTCAGTGATTTCTTGATCGAATGTCGTTATGTCGTGTCTAAATGACCTGTCCCTTATTGGCATTTCTGAAACCCGGTAGCCCTAATGACGACGCTCGTTATGAAACCGTCTTCCAAAATTAAATTCGCAGAAAAATTCTGCGGACAGAGCAGGAAAAGTAATTTTGATGACAATCATTAAAGACAAAATTAAAATTGTTCTTATCTTTATAATAAGGTGTGGTAAGAATGAAGAAGCCAATGTAGTGTCCCAGAAATATGATTAAACATTCTTTAAAATGTAATTTTCTTAATAACGTAGTTGCTACAATGGGTGATAGATAGTTCGACTCATGATACGAAATTCATGGGTTCCATTTTGAAGGGTGGTCGAGAATCTTGGTCCTTCATCCCATTGATGTTCTTGTTGTTTTCTTTTTTGTTTTATGTTTTGTTTTTATTAATTTTGCCTTTTGGTCTTACCGACCATGTAGCCAGCTAAAATTTTGTATTTTTCTTATTATTAATTATGAATTCACTTGATGAATTGAAATTATAGTTTTAAACCGTACACAACACTCAGCCCCCGAGCCAGAAATTAACGAGACCAAGTTAAAATCCCGGATCCGGCCAGGAATCGTACGCAGCCCTCTCCCCCACACCTCCGATCTGAAGGCCACTACGATTACCATTCAGCCAAGAATCCGGACATTTTCAGCCACTCCCGGAGGCCCCGGGTTCGATTCCAGGCTCTGCCACGAAATTTGAAAAGTGGTACGAGGACTGGAACGGCGGGGTCAACTCAGCCTGGGTAGAAGAGGTCAACCAAATAGAGGAGATTCGATTCTCACTTCAGTCATCCTCGATGTGGTTTTCTGTAGTTTTTCACTTCTTCTCCAGGACAAATGCAGGGATGGTGCCTAACTTAAGACCACGGTCGCTTACTTCCTTCTTCTTCCTTGCCTATCCCTTCCAATCGTCCCATCCAAGGCCCCTGTTCAGCATAGCAGGTGAGGTCATGTGGGGAGGTACTGGTCCTCCTCTCCAGTTGTATACCCGACCAAATGTATCACGGTAGAGGCGGGATCATTCGCAGAATCCGGGGAAGAACCCACACCTGGGCCGTAAACTGAGTTGTTCACATGTTAGAGATCTCTGGTGGTGCTCTCACTGTCGCTTGACAAAATTAAATTCATTCAGCCATACCAAATGTCCAGTGGAACTCCGCATTGTTACTATACAGCTGCACTGTGGGAATGCGGGAAGTGGTAGGTAGGCCGCTTGGATGGCACCGCACCAGGAGGTCTGTGACTCAGTAGCTGACGTCATGTACAGTAGAACCTTATTAATTCGGACTAATTGAGACTGTAGGTTGTCCGAATTAACGAAAGTCCGGATTAAACAAAATAACTTATGGAATAAGCCAAGGTACATATTTAAACACTGTCTTCAGTAAAAATCACATGTACAGGATTTTACATTTAAGAAATACGACGGCGAATCAAAAAGTAAGTTACACTCCCAAGTTATGGCCATTTATGAAACCACCTACAGATAGGCAACACGGCTATGACTAGATCCCTGCGTAGATATACAAATTAATATCCGCATCCACTCCGCACCCGCTTCGCATCCGCACTTTCTTCATCCGCACCAACATCCGCATCCGCTAATTGTTATCCACATCTGCAACATGGTTATCCGCAAATAATTTAAATATTTAACTACAGTATATTACACCCAAGGTATAGATCTGTTAACATAATGCAATAGGCCCGACACCTGGCACCAGAACGCCTACAGTCGCAGGTTCATGAGGGATTTTCTCTTGCGACAACTGCCGACGTATTGAACTCAGATTTACGGCTTTATGGTCTCAAGACTCTGTATATATCAAGAATATCACTATTCTCCCATACCAATGTCAAGGATCGCCTAACCACATGCAAAAACAAGAGTATACCTGAGTGAAAATCAATAAACGTCATTTAGAAATTATCAGCTAAATTATCCGTACTGCCATACAGTTTATGTCCGCCAAGACACTAACTTCACGGATATCCGCATCTGTGCAGGGTTCTAGCTATGACATCATACAATATAAGTTCACTTTTTGACATATTCCCCAAGAGACTATAAACATTTCTCAGATCGGTCAACCAACTTTTCGATTCAGGGTGCGTATAAATCACCTCCAGCGCTATGTAACCACCTGCAGACAGCTGCTTTCACGTCCTCATCGTGTCGCAATCGTCGTCCACTGAGATCCGTTTTCAGCTTACCGAGCACATGACAATCGCATAGCGCTAAGTTTGGACTGTATGGAGGATGTCACCATAACTTCCACTTGAATAGCTGCAGCAGTTCGGACGTTTGGCAGGCCGTGTGAGGTGTTGCGTTATTGTGCAACAAAATCACACAGGCGCTCAATTTTCCTCGCCGCTTCTCTTTAATTGCCTTACGCAACCGTTTCTACGTTTGACAATACGAAACCGAGTTGACTGACGTACCTTTCGGCATAAATTCTACGTGCACCACACTCTCTATGTCAAAGAACACTGTCACCATTACCTTTCCTGCTGAAGGTTGGACCTTGGCCTTCTTTCGTGGTGGTGACGTGGTGTGCACCCATTCCATTGTTGTTCTCTTTGTTTCAGGGATGAAGTGCTGGACCCACGTTTCATCCCTTGTGATGATTCGCCGCAGAAACTCCACAGAATACCGTTGCAAAAATGCCAGTGACGATTGGAAAGGTTGTCCCTTGTGAACATCGGTGAGCAGACGTGGGAACGATCTTTGACACACTTTACGAAATCCAAGGTGATGGTGGACAGTGGAGACCACATTGCCGTACGAAATGTTCAGCATTGTTGGCATTTTCTTGCAGTGTTATACGCCGATTCTCTCCAATGATACCATCCAGATGGTCAACATTTACAACGGCATTGGACGTTCCGGGCCTGCCTTCGCGATATATGTCCGTGAGATCCGTGTGTCCAGCGTCAAATTGCTTACACACTTTACAATACCTGGATGAAAAATTGCACGCTCACCATGTACAGCAGTGATTTCGTGATGAATGTCCGTGTAATTGAGCCGTTTAGCCCATAGAAAAGTGATCGTTTCACACATAGCCAATTTGGAGTGAACATCCAGTTGACGCGCCATTGAGCCTAGCCCGCTCTGCACACACAACGCGATGAGATACCGCAGCAACCTTCCTGTCGGACGTGCCAGCAGTTACTGTAGCTTCCTCCGCATTGGCCACGGTCACGACACACTGCGTGCTCTCGTAGCGAGCAAGTGTAACTTTCTGATTCGCCATCGTACAAAGGTTATTTATTATGCAAGATATAATACATTTCACCATTAGTACAGAATAACTAGTGCAGTACGGAATTACTACATGGCAATCAAGACACACCTTCATTGACCACACTTGACACGCTTACTGGTTTGAAGAAACTGCTGATCTTTTTTTTCTTCCTTTGACATTAAGATCTTTAATAATAATTAACTTCCGCATATTCCTCAAATGTTAGTAATATGCAGATATACTTTTCATCGTTGTTATCTTCAACGGATTTAATGACAATGTGTAGATGGCCTTTTCACTACATTTTGGCTTAGGGTTAATAATATCACCTGCTTCATCCTGGTCATATTCATCTGTTTTGAGCTGATCACACTTTCAACGACCTCCTCCTCTGTTAAAATGTAATAACCTAGATAATCATCTTCTTCTAGCCACCACTCAATGTCTTCCAGTGTTGCTGAATTTTTACCGCCTTGGTTCATGTTTGTGGGTTACTGTAGTCACGTCCTAGTTCGTGAACCATGGGCAACGGCTGAGTGGCCTAGTAAGTGGTCCTGAGAGTCGGGATACCAGTTGCTATGGAATGGGAGTGAGCATCTCGGACATATTCTGAGTCGTGGCCCTCCTTGTGCTCAGGCGGCTAGGACTATACAATTCACCGGTGGTCCATAACCCGTTAGAGGAGAGATCCTCACTTGGACTATGTGCAAGTAGGGCAGCGTCCTGCTTCATGAATTTACCGAGCTCAGAACACTTTAAGCAAGCCTCGGACCTATGGGAGTAATGGAGTCCCACTCGCATTTGACAGGCGAGGGACTCCTTGGAAACAACTTGGCGAACGAAATGGAATTCGATGGGGAGCTATCAATATTAATGGGGCTTATGGAAGAAAGAAAGTAGAACTGGCTGAGTCAGCAAAGAGGATGTACCTGGATGTGCTAGGAGTAAGTGATATTCGGGTAAGGGGAGATAATGAGGAAGAGATAGGAGATTATAAAGTGTACTTGACGGGTGTTAGAAAGGGAAGGGCAGAGTCTGGGGTAGGGCTCTTTATCAGGAATACCATTGCACGCAACATTGTTTCTGTTAGGCACGTAAATGAGCGAATGATGTGGGTAGATTTGTCAGTGGGAGGAATTAGGACAAGAATTGTGTCCGTGTATTCACCATGTGAGAGTGCAGATGAGGATGAAGTTGACAAGTTTTATGAAGCATTGAGTGACATCGTGGTCAGGGTCAACAGCAAGGATAGAATAGTGCTAATGGGCGATTTCAATGCGAGAGTTGGGAATAGAACTGAAGGATACGAAAGGGTGATTGGTAAATGTGGGGAAGATATGGAAGCTAATGGGAATGGGAAGCGTTTGCTGGACTTCTGTGCTGGTATGGGTTTAGCTGTTACGAATACATTCTTCAAGCATAAGGCTATTCACCGCTACACATGGGAGGCTAGGGGTACCAGATCCATAATAGACTATATCTTAACAGATTTTGAATTCAGGAAATCAGTTAGGAATGTACGAGTTTTTCGGGGATTTTTCGATGATACAGACCACTATCTGATTTGTAGTGAACTAAGTATCTCTAGGCCTAGGGTAGAGAAAGTGAAATCTGTCTGCAAACGAATAAGGGTAGAAAATCTCCAGGACGAAGAAATTAGACAGAAGTACATGGATATGATTAGTGAGAAGTTTCGAACAGTAGACAGTAAGCAGGTTCAGGACATAGAAAGTGAATGGGTGGCATATAAGGATGCTGTAATAGAAACAGCAAGGGAATGCCTAGGAACAACTGTGTGTAAAGATGGGAAAAGGCGAACATCTTGGTGGAATGATGAAGTGAGAGCAGCCTGTAAACGTAAAGAGAAGGCTTATCAGAAATGGCTCCAAACAAGGGCCGAGGCAGACAGGGATTTGTACGTAGATGAAAGAAACAGAGCGAAACGAATAGTTGTTGAATCCAAAAAGAAATCATGGGAATATTTTGGTAATAACCTGGAAAGGCTAGGTTAAGCAGCAGGGAAACCTTTCTGGACAGTAATAAAGAATCTTAGGAAGGGAGGGAAAAAGGAAATGAACAGTGTTTTGAGTAATTCAGGTGAACTCATAATAGATCCCAGGGAATCACTGGAGAGGTGGAGGGAATATTTTAAACATCTTCTCAATGTAAAAGGAAATCATCATGGTGGTGTTGCAAACAGCCAAGCTCATGGGGAGGAGGAAAATGATGTTGGTGAAATTATGCTTGAGGAAGTGGAAAGGATAGTAAATAAACTCCATTGTCATAAGGCAGCAGGAATAGATGAAATTAGACCTGAAATGGTGAAGTATAGTGGGAAGGCAGGGGTGAAATGGCTTCATAGAGTAGTAAAATTAGCGTGGAGTGTTGGTAAGGTACCTTCAGAATGGACAAAAGCAGTAATTGCACCTATCTATAAGCAAGGGAACAGGAAGGATTGCAACAACTATCGAGGTATCTCATTGATTAGTATACCAGGCAAAGTATTCACTGGCATCTTGGAAGGGAGGGTGCGATCAGTCGTCTAGAGGAAGTTGGATGAAAACCAGTGTGGTTTCAGACCACATAGAGGCTGTCAGGATCACATTTTCAGTATGCACCAGGTAATTGAAAAATGCTACGAGAGGAATAGGCAGTTGTGTTTATGTTTCGTAGATCTAGAGAAAGCATATGACAGGGTACCAAGGGAAAAGATGTTCGCCATACTGGGGGACTATGGAATTAAATGTAGATTATTAAAATCAATCAAAAGCATTTATGTTGACAATTGGGCTTCAGTGAGAATTGATGGTAGAATGAGTTCTTGGTTCAGGGTACTTACAGGGGTTAGACAAGGCTGTAATCTTTCACCTTTGCTGTTCATAGTCTACATGGATCATCTGCTGAAAGGTATAAAATGGCAGGGAGGGATTCAGTTAGGTGGAAATGTAGTAAGCAGTTTGGCCTATGCTGACGACTTGGTCTTAATGGCAGACTGTGCCGAAAGCCTGCAGTCTAATATCTTGGAACATGAAAATAAGTGCAATGAGTATGGTATGAAAATTAGCCTCTCGAAGACTAAATTGAGGTCAGTAGGTAAGAAATGCAACAGAATTGAATGTCGGATTGGTGATACAAAGCTAGAACAGGTGGATAAGTTCAAGTATTTAGGTTGTGTGTTCTCCCAGGATGGTAATATAGTAAGTGAGATTGAATCAAGGTGTAGTAAAGCTAATGCAGTGAGTTCGCAGTTGCGATCAGCAGTATTCTGCAAGAAGGAAGTCAGCTCCCTGACAAAACTATCTTTACATCGGTCTGTTTTCAGACCAACTTTGCTTTACGGGAGCGAAAGCTGGGTGGACTCTGGATATCTTATTCATAAGTTAGAAGTAACAGACATGAAAGTAGCAAGAATGATTGTTGGTACAAACAGGTGGGAACAATGGCAGGAGGGTACTCGGAATGAGGAGATAAAGGCTAATTTATAAATGAACTCGATGGATGAAGCTGTACGCATAAACCGGCTTTGGTGGTGGGGTCATGTGAGGCGAATGGAGGAGGATAGGTTACCTAGGAGAATAATGGACTCTGTTATGGAGGGTAAGAGAAGTAGAGGGAGACCAAGACGACGATGCTTAGACTCGGTTTCTAACGATTTAAAGATAAGAGGTATAGAACTAAATGAGGCCACAACACTAGTTGCAAATCGAGGATTGTGGCGACGTTTAGTAAATTCTCAGAGGCTTGCAGACTGAACGCTGAAAGGCATAACAGTCTATAATGATAATGTATGTATGTATGTATGGTGGAGGGTGTTGTGAATTTCCTCTGTTTCCAATCCAGTCGTATCTGGTTCAACCTCTTCATGTATTAACAGTTTATTCCACGAGTTAATCGAAGTTGATGGTTTTCTATCATTGACAGCGGTCACGATATTCAGACATGGATCTGAATTGTAATTGCATTTATGTATTATTATTATTATTATTATTATTATTATTATTATTATTATTATTATTATTATTATTATTATTATTATTATTATTATTATTATTATTATTAAGTGGTTGTCTGGATTAAGCGAAGTCCGGACTAATGGGGCCCGGATTAATGAGGTTCTACTGTGCTTCTTCATCTTCTTCTTCTTCTTCTTCTTATTATTATTATTATTATTATTATTAAGTTTATTATATTGAGGAGAGATTCCACTATCTTGCTTAAGTGCTTAGGGATGATTCTCCATTCTAAGGCCGCGTTTACAGCAATTCTTTCAGAGTGTGAGGGAACGACTTTGCTTTGCACATGAGTACAAATGTCATCTAACTGTATATGAAGAAGATGATCGTGATACAGTGTAGACGTATGTTAAGATGTGGAAGCCAGACACAGATTGAGTACAGTCTTGTGATGACTTGACCGTGTAATTCTCTTCTCGCGTGACTCCCAGCACGACCTACTTCCAGTCAGCCCAGGCCACCAGTTGCTAAGACGAAACAAGTAATACATCAACAAGATCGTCCTTTGTCCTACAGATCGATATTTTGTTTTATATCGACCTGTCATTGTGATCGTTACTAGCATCTTGGCTGCAATGTGGACGGGATAGAGAATGATGTGTCTCTTGAATAAATCTCTTCAGAAACAACAAAATGCATTCACCTTCTGGATTAAGACTTCATTTGCTAATCTCATACTTCCAGCATAACCTGAATTTCTTCGACTGCATACCATAACTTTTGTTTTCGATGTATTAACTTTCATCTTATACTTCTTCTCCAAGGCTGAGTCCATATCATTCAGCATTTTTCCCCGATCTTCTGTAGACTCAGGTAAAAATGACAATACTGTCGGAAAATCTCATAGTTTTAATTTGCTCTCCTTGAATTGGATTTTAGAAGTTATTTCCTTCGTCCTTCGCTCGTTTTATAAACAATTATTGCCATTATAGGCTTGTTGCATTATGTACTATTTTTAAATCGAGTGACATTTTTCATGTATCATGCATCTTACAAGCCTTGCCAATTTCTCCTGAAGCAGTCGATAATTGCGAAGGAATTTATTATATTCCAAGTGCGATGTTCCTATTTAGGTCTCTCAACAATTTGTCGAAAAGAAATGATATATTATTATTCAAATTCTTAAAACTATATAAGTCATTCCACAGTTTTCTAGATATTTCGAATTGGGGACAGAGTTCAAAGATCTTTTGAATTGACTGGATTAAATATTACGTCACTTAGTTGCTTGGAAGCTTCATGAATGGAGAGGTTAGAATAGCCAACTGAGGTAGCTCTTACATTTAGCTATAACATATAAATCTATCCATATCGTAAACTGTATACAGTGTAAACGTGGTCCATATTCCCGTATGTTTAACGTTACAATTCACACAAAATGACATATAAATCATTAAAATTTGTTATCTTGTCTATTTGGGAAAAAGACTAGGCTAGAACCTTTTAAATTGTTTGACTCGTTCGCTAAGTGTATGGCGCGGCGCTCAGAAGTGCACCGAACTCTCGAAGCACGAGGACCTCGGAGGGAAAGGTTGCATCATCACACTGAATTTATCATAGTAGTATTTATCTGAGTCCCAAAGTACGGTATATAGCGATATACGAATATTTAATGTATTTCTTATACTTCGTCGGAAACAGCCTGGGGTAAACTGGACCTGTCCGATGAAATTTTAAATTGGCTGGCTACACTACCATGAGACTTGCTTGCATGGAAACGGGAAGAGTTGCATCCCATACACCGGAAAATGTTACACAGTTTTAACAGTGTACTTTTTCATGCGTAACAAAAGCTGAATTCTTCTTTTTTCCTTCTATCAGTTTTCCCACACCTTGTGGGGTCAAGGGTGCGAACTCTGTCACACTTACGTGGATTTGGCCCTGTTCTACGGCCGGATGCCCTTCCTGACGCCAACCCTATGTGGGGGATGAAACTACTATTGCACCGGGCGAGTTGGCCGTGTGCGTAGAGCCGCGCGGCTGTGAGCTTGCATCCGGGAGATAGTGGGTTCGAATCCCACTGTCGGCAGGCCTGAAGATGTTTTTCCGTGGTTTCCCATTTTCACACCAGTCAAATGCTGGGGCTGTACCTTAAATAAGGCCACAGCTGTTTCCTTCCAACTCCTAGGCCTTTCCTATCCCATCGTCGCCATAAGACCTATCTGTGTCGGTGTGACGTAAAGTCCATAGCAAAAAACACGATAGCGTGGTGTGTTTTCTGGATACGAAGAGGAGAGTGTTGGGACGAACACAAACAACCAGTCCCCGAACCAGAATAATTAATCACACGCAATTAAAATCCCCGACCCAGCCTGGAATCGAACCCGAAATCCCTCTGAACCGAATGCCTCAACGCTAACCATTAAGCCAAGGAGTCGGACATAACAATAGATGCACTGTTTATGTTTAATTTTTGAGGATTTTTTAAGCTTTAAGGCTAGCAACAAGGTTGGCAGAAAATCGCTTGTGTAGTGCTACGTGTTAAGTTCTGGGTTATTTCGAAAGTTAACTCCAATAAATGTTACGAGCACTTTAGGTTTCTTGAGAAACCTAACATACTGGAAAGCTGTAAAACACTGAAAAAGAAATTAATTGTAGTTTCTCTATCTTTTGTAATGATCAGTTTAGTCAGTTTTATAGCACAATCCATTGTACTTCATTAGAAGCCCACAATGCAGTAAAGCGACTAGATAACATCTAGAACTACTCTAATGAAAGCCAGTACATTACTGGTGAGGGCAATATATCGTCGTTGTGCCTGAAAACCCACTATGTGGAATATTTTACCTTAGAACTTTGATCGGTAAGGTTCTGTCATCTAATGTTCAATATTGAGCGAAATTGTCAAGAATTCTCGCTCTTCATAATATATGTGCTGCGGGTTAGCATTTCTCCTAGAGTATTATCACAGAGCGGTTTCCGCAGGCGAAACGACGATATCTCATACTGTATTACGTTGACCAGTTCCCAATTAAACTATATGAGCAGTGGAAAAGGAATGTAGTAATGTACGATTCTGTTGTGTGCAAGTTTCACTAAATATTTTTATGGACACCCATTACTTTGAACACATTGTTGGAAGATAAGAAGAATGCACGTGCCCGGTGAGGCACGGGGCGTAGGGGTTTTCACCAGCAGAGCCAGTGACGCAATGGTTACCATAGCAACTGCGCTACTACCCAGGCGACTTTATATTATCTTCTACTGGCAGCTCTTCGCTCTTGTCAGTTGTAATCCAGCAAACTGCGAAGTATGAGTCAATGTTTTCGTGTAGCAGATAAGAGCCGATATGTCTGGGCAGAACAGGAAGTTCGTGCTTCCAGGCCACATTCGTCATACTTGCATTCTTCTCATCTCTACACAGTAGGTGTCAGGATGGGGTAGAGAGATTCATGAGGGATATGTATGGCTTATGATTATGATGAAAATACGAGGGCTGTAAATAAAGTAATGGCAGTACTGATAGAACACAATATTTAATGAACTAACAAGTGCAATTACATTATAATCCTTCAATGTCGTCACCCGAAAAGTCTATTACATTTTGCCAAATATCGGGAAATCGTTGGGGAGGCATTCTCTATTGCTGACAGCGACGGAGCAGTCTACTGCGCAGTGTACAGATGCCACGTCAGGAAATCGGCGGCCTCGGAAACAGGTCTGGTCAGTACGGAGGGTGTTCCAAGACCTCTTAATGTCAATCTGATCTTGAGGAATGGATGGCAAATCCGCACTCTCATTTCGACCCTCAGGAAACGCCTCGACCCATTATGTATGCAGAACAAGCAAACTATAGTACTTGTGATTCCTACATGAACAACTTCAATGAAATTAATTCTACCGATCTATAGATAAATGTTTTGTTGGCTTTCATGAAAATGAGGGTTTTCCAGAGAATGCGAACCTCATTCGAGTTGCCGGTTATTACCTGTGCCATATAGCTCGCCTAGCTCTGCAATACGCAATAAGCCGTACAGTATACTGCGTGATTGCCTGTGATACACCAGTAATTGATTAATTGATTAGTTTAGTGCATTTCACGGCTTTGGTTTAAGTTCTGAATACCGTATGTTCGTGTGCTATAGATTTTTAAAGCATGAATCAGCTGCGAGAGTGAGAAGATAATTTCGCGAACAACTTTCCTGCAGCGCGAGTACCAATGTGGTAGGGAATTAAGAGAAGTGGATGAATTCAAAACTATGGGTCGAGTGCTAAACAAAAGGCGACTTAAGAAACCAACTGTCTTAACCGATGAAAAAATCAGGATATTTGTGAGAGATTTGAGCGATCCACTCGAAAATCTTTAAGGTTTTATACTCTTCTGCACGGCGAGAGGCAAGAAAAGTGATATTTAAGGCCTAAATGTCACAGAACTACAAAGTGTAAACTCTAGAGATACAGGCAAGGTTTGTTCGGTCTATCTACACTGGTGAACTAAATTCTGAATTAGTGCTTTTTCCTGACAAGGCGTGGTTTTATTTACATGGACTAGTCAATACGCAAAATAACCGCTACTGGTCACGTACAAATCGAAGAAATGTTCTTGAAACTCCATTTTATGAACTTAAAATTAGAGTTCGGTACGCTGTTAGTTCTAAAAGTATTTTAACGACATCATTATGCTGACTGATACACAGAATTAATAGTGAGCCAATTTATTCCACAACTGACTGGGCAGAAAAAATCACTTGGGTATTTCTGTTAAGACGGGGCTACAACACATACCTCTCGTAATTCAATGAATGAAGTGCGTGTTATGTCCGGGGACAGAATAATTAGTGTAGATTGGCCAGCTCCCTCTCCTGATTTAATACCTTGCGACTTCCATTTCCGGGGTAATTTGAAAGATAGAATGTATGGAAGTAATCCCTTCACCATGAACGAACTAGAAAAGTATGCAATTCACACCAAAATTATAAAGATTCATCAGGCTCAATTGCGGAGAGTGAACGGGAATATCAGTACATGCTGTAACGCTTGTCTATAGGCTAAGAGAGTGCATTTTCAACACTTACTGAGATAGAGTAAGTTTTATTGTATTTCATCCTCATTATCCATTGAAAAAATGAAATGGCGTATGGCTTTTAGTGCCGGGAATGTCCGAGGACATGTTCGGCTCGCCAGGTGCTGGTCTTTCGATTTGACTCCCGTAGGCGACCTGCACGTCGTGATGAGGATGAAATGATGATGAAGACGACACATACACCCAGCCCCAGTGCCAGCGAAATTAACCAATGAAGGTTAAAATTCCCGACCCTGACGGGAATAGAACCCGGGACCCCTGCGACCAAAGGCCAGCACGCTAACCATTTAGCCATGGAGCCGGACTCATTATCCATTCATCGAAGTTGATGCATTTTCTACGAGCGTACGGGAACCTGTAACATTTATCACGAGGGAGGATATTCACTTAAACATTGAATACTGAGCGAGTGGCTACGTGGTTTGGGTCATATAGCTGTCAGCTTGCATTCGGGAAATCATGGGTTCGAACCCGTCTATCGGCAGTCCTGAAGATGATTTACCGAGGATTCCTATTTCCACTCCAGAGAGATTCTGGGTCTGTAGCTTAATTAAGACCACGGTTACTTCATTCCCATTCTTAGCCCTTTCCCATCACTTCGTCACCATGAAACCTATCTGTGTCGGTGCGATGTAAAGCAAATTAAAAAAGTACTTTGAATTGACTACCTACAATAGCATGACAGTTGTTCGGCTCCGTGGCTTGAAGGTCAGTGTAACGGCCTTCGGTTCTGAGGATTCTGAATTCGATTCCTGGTCAGGTTGGGGATTTAGATGCGTCTGGTTAATTCCTATATTTCGGGGAGCAGGCGTTTCGCTCATCTTAGTACGCAGCTGTTCCTATAAGGCACTATATTACCAACCGCCACAGAAAGACGCGATAGCGAATACATGCCTCTACTTAGCGTTGGCGTCAGGAAGGACATCTGGCAGTAAAACTAGGCTTAATTCACAAACAGTTCCCATCCCAGGTAATTGGGAAACGTTCAGCATTTTAGTGTATGGTAGCCTCCAAGAAAAAGGTGTTGAACTAGCGGTTCGAGATGAAAAGTGTGAAAACTATCTACATTCAATAGTGATATTTTATAAACACATTTCTTTCGACGCAGCTATCAGAACGAGACAGAAACATGTAAGGCCCTTGATGATGGAAAATGTTAGTAATTCCTCACTAGCTATGCAGTGTGAACACGTCTGTAATGATAGTGAATTTAACTGCTATAATACTGCTGGGATTGTGCAATTAACCGCTATGCAGAGTAAATAAACTGTAAAATTCATATTTCCGCATACGTGGGTTTAATGAAATAACTTCGATAATTCTAAGGAATAAATCCAGGTGATGAACTGTCCCGTTGAGTTTTCGTGACAACGTCGCGCGTCGCAAGTCTGACTTAGGTTTAATTGAAGGACACGGCATAGCCTCAGCTACCGTGTGTAAGCAATTTTATTTGACGCCATCTGGCTGCTTGCTCTTCAATTTCAACGTTCCGTTTTAATCCACGACAACTAGATGTAGAATAAATCTAACGTCTCTTGAGACTGAGTTTTCATTTTGTCGATGAACTCCAAATCTGTCACCACAGGTCTTTTACATGTCGATGTCGTTCGACATGGAGTGCGGAACTGACTCTTTTTCACTCTTCAAAAATCCGTCTACCTCGGCCGGTTTGAATCCGCCATCTTGGGGTTGGGAGGCCGACACTCTACCACTGATCCAAACGTGGTAATGTTTCAAAACATTGGATAATTTTGGAATTTCACACACCGTGTCATTTCAGCCATGATTGTGCTAAGTCTACCGCAATGGTACGGTTATGTCAGGTGTAAGATTCTATATTCAGTGATTCACAAATATGGCTCGTGATTTACCTTTAGAAATCGATATGAAGTGAATTAAGAAATCCTCACATTTTCAATCACACATATCTTTATCTACAAGGGTTGTAGGGGAACCGTTATGGTACCACCATCTCACGCTTAGAGATATGTCTCTTACAGCACCCGATATAGAGGGTTCGAATTGATATTTAGTTGACCAACTCGCCGAATTTTCAAAAACTATTCCATATTCAAATTTCATCCCGTGCCTTGCTATGTTATTTTTCTGGGATCCAGACTATTTTGTTATATGAATGTATCGAGTTAACTGCTATATCTTTAGACATATGATTATTATCTTCGTATGCTTTTCCTGGCAAGACCTAGTGTTTACAGTGCACTATGTCTCCTGGTGTAGGCTAGGACAATTTTTTTACTTTTATTGTCCAGTTATCAGTCTCATCCTTGGCTTTGATAACATGTAAGTGACCGAGGTATGAGTGATATTAGTAATGCCATTCCGTATGCAGCCAGTCCCTGTTATGAGTGGTGTGAAAATATCGCTCAAAGGGTCGGTTGGTGTGTGCATTTCAGTGCGCTTGGCAGACTGAGATGTAATAACAACTTCTGGATCAGCGAGGAAAGTAACGGGAAACTACCTCACTCCTCATTTCCCCAGTACGCCTCTTCAGTGACACCTGACTTAACTGAGGCCCATCAAGTGCCATATTTCCTTTCACCTCCCACATTTCCAATCAAATGGTGCCTTAACCATCCGGTTTCGTTAAACTAAGCTTCTAATGCATGTAACCTGATTTTACAGACATAGCCGCGTCAAAAACATGTTTTATCAAAGAGAAAGGGGTATGATCATCACTCTACATGAACTATATATGTTATTTCGTAACTTTTAAAATAGTTCTTGTTTTATTCCTTTGTCTCTGGAATCTGCCTTTTAGTTATCCCAAGCGATGTAGAGTCATTATAGAGTAACTGCTGCCTCCAAGAATATTTCTGTTCTTTGTGGATCTTTTAGGAGACAGCTCGCACTCAGCAGACTTCAGAGGTTACGTCGTAACTGACCATAAATCATTTCTTTGTTCAGGCTGTTTGTTTCTCTAACCATATACCATACTGCGAGTGACGTTACAGGGATATAAACAGATAAATTCTTCTGTCTTCGTGTATTGAAGACTAAACTTACATACACTGACTGACAGAGCAAATGCAACACCAAGAAGGAGTGGTCAGAACTTTATGCCAATTGCAGGTTAGACTGACGTCACTGAGGTATGCTCATGATGTGAAATGCGCCGCTGTGCTGCGCACGTAGCGAACGATAAATGGGACACGGCGTTGGCGAATGGCCCACTTCGTACCGTGATTTCTCAGCCGACAGTCATTGTAGAACGTGTTGTCGTGTGCCACAGGACACGTGTATAGCTAAGAATGCCAGGCCGCCGTCAACGGAGGCATTTCCAGCAGACAGACGACTTTACGAGGGGTATGGTGATCGGGCTGAGAAGGGCAGGTTGGTCGCTTCGTCAAATCGCAGCCGATACCCATAGGGATGTGTCCACGGTGCAGCGCCTGTGGCGAAGATGGTTGGCGCAGGGACATGTGGCACGTGCGAGGGGTCCAGGCGCAGCCCGAGTGACGTCAGCACGCGAGGATCGGCGCATCCGCCGCCAAGCGGTGGCAGCCCCGCACGCCACGTCAACCGCCATTCTTCAGCATGTGCAAGACACCCTGGCTGTTCCAATATCGACCAGAACAATTTCCCGTCGATTGGTTGAAGGAGGCCTGCACTCCCGGCGTCCGCTCAGAAGACTACCATTGACTCCACAGCATAGACGTGCACGCCTGGCATGGTGCCGGGCTAGAGCGACTTGGATGAGGGAATGGCGGAACGTCGTGTTCTCCGATGAGTCACGCTTCTGTTCTGTCAGTGATAGTCACCGCAGACGAGTGTGGCGTCGGCGTGGAGAAAGGTCAAATCCGGCAGTAACTGTGGAGCGCCCTACCGCTAGACAACGCGGCATCATGGTTTGGGGCGCTATTGCGTATGATTCCACGTCACCTCTAGTGCGTATTCAAGGCACGTTAAATGCCCACCACTACGTGCAGCATGTGCTGCGGCCGGTGGCACTCCCGTACCTTCAGGGACGGCCCAATGCTCTGTTTCAGCAGGATAATGCCCGCCCACACACTGCTCGCATCTCCCAACAGGCTCTACGAGGTGTACAGATGCTTCCGTGGCCAGCGTACTCTCCGGATCTCTCACCAATCGAACACGTGTGGGATCTCATTGGACGCCGTTTGCAAACTCTGCCCCAGCCTCGTACGGACGACCAACTGAGGCAAATGGTTGACAGAGAATGGAGAACCATCCCTCAGGACACCATCCGCACTCTTATTGACTCTGTACCTCGACGTGTTTCTGCGTGCATCGCCGCTCGCGGTGGTCCTACATCCTACTGAGTCGATGCCGTGCGCATTGTGTAACCTGCATATCGGTTTGAAATAAACATCAATTATTCGTCCGTGCCATCTCTGTTTTTTCCCCAACTTTCATCCCTTTCGAACCACTCCTTCTTGGTGTTGCATTTGCTCTGTCAGTCAGTGTATATTTCATTGAAATCTGATATATAGGTCTAAGTTACGAATGGGTGAGACATAGGCAGAGTTATTAATCTTTTGAATGTCATTCGAAATTACAGATTCCTCTACATAAATTGCCAAGCAATTACTTGCAAATCCGTACTCCTTTTTTATTATGTTTAGAAGTATTTAATATAGCTACCTACTTCTTTTATATTTTGAAGCCGAAGGTTTATCTTACAAATATTAATATTTAATGTTAAGAATGTGAATGTTATGTTTGGAAAAATAATTTCTTAAAATTTATAATAATTGTATTGGTCCAGATCTTTGGTTGAAAATTCAGCGTTCGACCTTCGTTTCAGAGGAACCTTGGTTCGATTCCTGATCGGGAGGAATGGTATGGTTCATTTCTCTGGCACGGGGATTGGGTGTTTGTATTCGTCTTAATACACACCTTACCATTCATATAAAACAAGCCACACTATTAACCACTGAGAGATCACAAATAGTAATGCGAATGACAGAATGCATGACCAGCAAAAGGTGAATAAGTTAATCGGGAAAGGATAGCTGAATCAAAAAGTGATGAAACCAAGTAGGGGTGCTGATAAAACCAGATGAACCAAAGCTGAAATGTTGGATGGTGTAAGTGATCATGAAGCTACTTCTATCGTAGTCAGAGAGTACTTAATTTCGTGTGGCTATTTCTAGCCGGGTGCAGCCATTGTCAGGCAGACTTTCCGATGAGGGTGCGTGGCATCTGCCGTGTGTAGGTAACTGCGTGTTATTGTAGTGGAGGATAGTGTTTTGTATGGTGTGTGAGTTTAAGGGATGTTGGGGACAGCACAAATACACAATCCCCGAGCCAAGGTAATTAAACATTTAAGGTTAAAATCTGCGATCCAGCCGGGAGTCGAACCCGGGACCCTCTGGACCAAAAGAGAAATAAAGAGATTAAGAAGGAGGTGCAGGTTAGGAAGAAATAGAGTTAGGAATATTTTTGGAAATGAGGAGATAATGAAGGAACTTAGAAAATTGAATTTAGCAGAAAATTCAACTAAGGATAACATATGGCAAACATAATTGGCAGTCGTATAAATTTTAGGGAAACGTTGAAGGGTATGTATAAGTACTTTAAGATGGAAACAGGTGACATGTTAGGACTTATAGTATACCTCATAACTATCGGAAAACATCTGTAACCTTTATTTACATCATCATTAACGTGATTGTCCCAATAAATATACAGTATTTCCATATATTTCTTAAGTACTTACAATGATCCCAATGAGGTACTATCAACACAGTAATTATAACTGAGAGGACATTTCCTCTTGGTGAAACCTGACTGTTTACCAACACACCAATTTGTGATGTCCTTTTTGCAGTCGCTCGCAAACCTGTAACTTACTCTCTACAGCAAACCATCATTTGCAGAAAGCCTTATCTGGGATTCCATTACTTTACTCACATCTTTTGTAAATATAAGAAAACACAAAGGTACAATAGTCCTGCTCTGTGGTGATCCCCATCTTACTCGTTACATGATCAGATACTGCATCACCTAGCGTAAATCTCTGAGTTCTGCTTTCTAGAAATTTAGCCGCCCATTCAATCACCCCTTTGTCTAGTCCGATAGCCTTCATTTCCGTCGCATCCGTAGTGATAAAGTGAATACGTATTACTTCTCTGAACGGTTGTTGGATTCTTTATAAATTCCTGTGGATAAAAACACTTTTATTTAAAATGCAGCTAGAACCATGAGTTGATTACAGGTATTGCTCCTACGTCGAGTAACACCGCAATATTCCCACCTTGGCCCGCTTGTTAATGTTTCCACTACCAGAAGCTTCCGCAGAGAGCGATTCGTACAAGCTTGTCGTAGATAAGACTAATTCGCTCAGACCCGGAAGGAGATTCGGGGAATTCTGTTCTCGAAGTTGTAGTCGTGCTGAATTAGCAGGCTGCGTATCGACCACCTGAATCAACGATTTGTAAATACAGCCAGCATCGCCTTGTCACATCAGTCATGGCAGGGTATATCAACTCTTCTCGCGCCAGTGCACACTCATTAGAAACATTGTTTAACAATCCATCGTGCAGTTCACATCATCGGAGAGACGGACTAAAGTTCTAAGACCGTTCTATGATATTTTCAGTACGACTTTTCCATTGCCTGACAGTCCAAAACAGTACTGAGATAAAATCATATTTAGAATCCAAGGACATTACTTTTATCAACGAAACAAAAAGAGACAAGAATAATTGCTAATGCTCTTCGTCTCAAAAATCTAGAAGTGTACGAAGAAGTCCACTGCCTCGCCGAAGGAGGCAGCACTCGCAGGATTGATATTATAGCGATTGACAGACGGATCCTACGGTACGCTTTGAATCTTCAGCCTCTCAGCCGACTGACGTAGACAATGAGAAAAAGGATATCTATAATCCAACCATCCCTTTCTTTCTTGAGTCGTATAACATTAAAAAAATTACGGTGACTGGACTTGTCTTTGGCGCGAGGGGAACAATTCCCAAATCTTTCGTCACATGGCGACAAAAATATAAACTAGCGAGAAGCCTACAAGATGAGATAGTCGTCTCACTCATCAAATACTCCGTTTCGATTCTTCGTCACCATTTATATGGAGTTCATGCCATTTAACATGGTTAATTCTAACCTATCATTTTTTTAAATATTAATCTTTTTATCTTCCCTCAAAATTGTTAATGTGTATTATTCTGTGTCTTGTGGCAAATCTAGGGTGTCCTGGATCAGACTAAATAAATAAATAAATAAATAAATAAATAAAAATGGCCTTTATCTATGGACTGACGACTGTCTTCCTTGGGATAAGAGTGATTGTTGCGACTCCACGAGATGAATATAACAATTCCAAAGCTACTTGTCAAGACGAAGACCGCACGATTGTCGAGCCATCATCGTTACGAGGTCCGACTCGTTGGCTGAACGGTCAGCGTACTGGCTTTCGGTTCAGAGGGTCCCGGGTTCGATTCCCGTCCGGTTCGGGGATTTTAACCGTAATTGGTTAATGCCAACGGCCCGGGGGCTGGGTGTATGTGTTGTCTTCATCATCATTTCATCCTGATCACGACGCGCAGGTCGCCTACGGGGATCAAATAGAAAGACCTGCACCTGACGAGCCGAACACGTTCTGGGATATCCCGACACTAAAAGCCATACGACATTTCATTTCATCGTTACGAGTATATCCGTATTGCGTTACACACCTACAATTTAACTTAAATTCATATCATAGCCAACATGAAACATTTTGGGCAACAATTTCGTACAATGAGTCTCGGTTTTAAGCACATCCTTTAACAATCTATCAATATTAATAAACGGAAGTCGAAATGTAACGACGTATACTCCCTGTCACCTTCCTCTTTCTCCCCTGTTAATACTGAAGTTAGTGATTTATAGTTATTTTCTAAGTGTTGGGTTCGATTCAGAGTCCCTAATCATACAGTTTAGGGACCCTACTTGCCGATATGACATTTTACAGTTATTGTCAATCTGGTACGTTGGCACTACACAGTCATGGTTTATTTCATGACTTGCTAGAATTATTGTTAATATAACTAGTGTTACATTTTCGGGTATAATGAAAGCATATTTTCTTTTCCTGTGGGATTATAAATCTGTTTGTGTAATGCCAGGTAAATAGCAGTAAGTGGCCTGACCGCATAATGCATTTAATAACGTCGTTGGTGCTAAATGGCGATCGCAGCATTTTATTAATTACGGTAATATTTCGTCCAATACTTACATATAGAATTCGTTTAGGATGTCTAAAAGCCGGCCCCGTGGTGTTGGGGTAGCGTGCCTGCCTCTTACTCGGAGGCCCCCGGTTCGATTCCCGGCCAGGTCAGGGATTTTTACCTGGACCTGAGGGCTGGTTCGAGGTCCACTCAGCCTTCGTGATTAGAATTGAGGGGCTATCTGACGGTGAGATAGCGGCCCCGGTATAGAAAGCCAAGAATAACGGCCGAGAGGATTCGTCGTGCTGACCACACGGCACCTCGTAATCTGCAGGCCTTCGGGCTGAGCAGCGGTCGCTTGGTAGGCCAAGGCCCTCAAGGGCTGTAGTGCCATAGGGTTTGGTTTGGTTTTTTTAGGATGTCTAAGAAGCAAGAAAAATCTGCAAGAAGTCCTCCGAAAAGGAAAACAACGTTACCTCGTCTATAAAGATCAGCTGAGTTCAAATGGAAGGAAATTTCGTTATCAACCTAACTTAAACTTGTCTCGTCACGACTTTGGTACGGTTTGCAGACATAGCCTTTGTGTAGCCCATTGATATTGACTTACGGCATATACTCAGGTAATATATTTGCTTGTGTGTATTATTACAGCCTGGTTTATCTTCAGTCCGACAAGTTAGAGAAGGGAGCTGCCGGGCTGAGTGGCGGCCTTCTGACCCCAACTTGGCAGGTTCGATCCTGGCTCAGTCCGGTGGTATTTCAAGGTGCTCAAATATGTCAGCCTCGTGTCGGTAGATTTACTGGCACGTAAAAGAACTAGTGCGGGACAAAATTCCGGCATTTCGGCATCTCCGAAAACCGCAAAAGAGTAGTTAGTGGGACGTAAAGCCAATAACATTATTAGAAGGGAGGTGAATTATTTACTCAAGGCAAACACTGAAGAATAAGGTTATAGTAATGCGAGTATCAAAATAAAGGCAGAAATATATAACATTAAATTGAGTGAGGTCCGCCTCTGTGCTGTAGTAGTTAATGTGGTTAGCTGCCACCCCCGGAGGCCCGGGTTCAATTCCCGGCTCTGCCATGAAAACTTGAAAAGTGCTACGAGGGCTGGAACGGGGTCCATTCAGCCTCGGGAGGTCCACTGAGTAGAGGTGGGTTCGATTCCCACCTCAACCATCATCGAAGTGGTTTTCCGTGGTTTACCATTTCTCTTCCAGGCAAATTCCGGGATGGTGCCTAACTTAAGGCCACGGCCACTTCCTTCCCTCTTCCTTCCCTCTTCCTTGCCTGTAGCTTAAAATCTCCCCATCCCTCCACAAGGCCCTGTTCAACATAGCAGGTGAGGCCACGTGGGCGAGGTACTGGTCATCCTCCCCAGTTGTATCCCCAGACCCAGTGTCTGAAGCTCCAGAAAACTGCCCTTGAGGCACTAGAGGTGGTATCCCTCACTGAGTCAGAGGGGAAAACCTACCCTGGAGGGTAAATAGATGAAGAATAAGAAGAATTTGAGTGAGGGTGAGAGAGAGAGTGTGTGTGTATTTCCTTAATTCCTCATTAACCTTGAAAATCAGCCTCCGTGACTCAAGCGGCAGCTCGCCGGCCTCTCACCGCTGGGTTCCGTGGTTCAAATCCCGGTCACTTCATGTGAGATTTGTGCTGGACAAAGCGGAGGCGCGACAGGTTTTTCTCCGGGTACTCCGGTTTTTCCCTGTCATCTTTCATTCTAGCAACACTCTCCAGTGTCATTTCATTTCATCTGGCATTCATTAATCATTGCCCCAGAAGAGTGCGAGAGGCTTCGGCAGCCGGCACAATTCCTATTCTCGTCGCTAGATGGGGCTTCATTCATTCCATTCCTGACCCGGTCGAATGACTGGAAACAGGCTGTGGATTTCCATTTTAAAGCAGGTGATTGATCATTTATTACCATATACATGCGTAAGGGAACCTCCATTATTGATACTTATATTGAGGCTAAATTATTGATGGTTATGTCTCGTGATTTCAATATGTAAGTAATCAAGTTGTCAGCAGTGATGAGCCGTTAAAAAAAAAGAGAATAGGGCGGCGATATTTGCCTTGCCTTACATGACGAGTACTATACACAGACAAAAATGAAAATAGATACCGGTATGAATGATTGAGACAAAACCTGGCACCCTTCAAACTCACTACCCACTAAAGGACGTAGAAAAATCGAGAGCCGAGCTGAAGAATGAGGAGGGGTTCAGAATAAGGGCTCAGAAGTAAATGTGAGGGAGCGTTTTTAATGTGAATACGTCTATTCGTTCGGTTCGGGTTTCGATTGGCGATATGAAAACAACACACGATACTTTTCTACATACCGGGCGAGTTGGCTGTGCTGTTTGGGGCTCGCAGCTCTGAGCTTGGATCCTGGAGATAATGGGTTCGAACCCCACTGTCGGCAGCCCTGAAGATGATTTTCCGTGGTTTCTCATGTTCACACCAGGAAAATCTTAAATCTTAAGTAAGGCCACGGCCGCTTCTTTCGCACTCCTAGACCTTTCTTATCCCATCGTCGCCATAAGACCTATCTGTGTCGGTGTGACGTAACGCAAATTAAAAAAACCACTTTCACACGCCGTGATCAGCGCTTCTACCTCAGGAACTACTATACTTAGAGCAAATTGACTTGCACCATCACGTTGAGGACATTCATAAAAATTACATCCAGCGATGATGCAATCACAATGAAAGGGGAAAACTGATGCCGATTGCAGCGCAGTTTCATTTTAGTATCGGCTATAACTTCGGACTGAGTAGGCTTGACCGTGACCTGATACTAGGGAACAATACACACCTGTCCATTACTCATACGTGTTAACCATGTAAGCCATTAAAAGAAATTCCTTACTTGAGTATTTCGTTTCGACTCTAATAATAATAATAATAATAATAATAATAATAATAATAATAATAATAATAATAATAATAATAATCCCTCAATTTCGACATTCATTTTTCCTCATCAGATGGCACGAAACCTTGGACTCTATTGCGCAATTATTTGCTGAGTTTTAATTAATTTTTCGGGTAAATACCAAATGTGTCACCAGATATACACTGACTGACAGAGCAAATGCAACACCAAGAAGGAGTGGTCAGAACTTTATGCCAATTGCAGGGTAGACTGACGTCACTGAGGTATGCTCATGATGTGAAATGCGCCGCTGTGCTGCGCACGTAGCGAACGATAAATGGGACACAGCGTTGGCGAATGGCCCACTTCGTACCGTGATTTCTCAGCCGACAGTCATTGTAGAACGTGTTGTCGTGTGCCACAGGACACGTGTATAGCTAACAATGCCAGGCCGCCGTCACCGGAGGCATTTCCAGCAGACGGACGACTTTACGAGGGGTATGGTGATCGGGCTGAGAAGGGCAGGTTGGTCGCTTCGTCAAATCGCAGCCGATGCCCATAGGGATGTGTCCACGGTGCAGCGCCTGTGGCGAAGATGGTTGGCGCAGGGACATGTGGCACGTGCGAGGGGTCCAGGCGCAGCCCGAGTGACGTCAGCACGCGAGGATCGGCGCATCCACCGCCAAGCGGTGGCAGCCCCGCACGCCACGTCAACCGCCATTCTTCAGCATGTGCAAGACACCCTGGCTGTTCCAATATCGACCAGAACAATTTCCCGTCGATTGGTTGAAGGAGGCCTGCACTCCCGGCGTCCGCTCAGAAGACTACCATTGACTCCACAGCATAGACGTGCACGCTTGGCATGGTGCCGGGCTAGAGCGACTTGGATGAGGGAATGGCGGAACGTCGTGTTCTCCGATGAGTCACGCTTCTGTTCTGTCAGTGATAGTCACCGCAGACGAGCAGACGAGTGTGGCGTCGGCGTGGAGAAAGGTCAAATCCGGCAGTAACTGTGGAGCGCCCTACCGCTAGACAACGCGGCATCATGGTTTGGGGCGCTATTGCGTATGATTCCACGTCACCTCTAGTGCGTATTCAAGGCACGTTAAATGCCCACCGCTACGTGCAGCATGTGCTGCGGCCGGTGGCACTCCCGTACTTTCAGGGGCTGCCCAATGCTCTGTTTCAGCAGGATAATGCCCTCCCACACACTGCTCGCATCTCCCAACAGGCTCTACGAGGTGTACAGATGCTTCCGTGGCCAGCGTACTCTCCGGATCTCTCACCAATCGAACACGTGTGGGATCTCATTGGACGCCGTTTGCAAACTCTGCCCCAGCCTCGTACGGACGACCAACTGTGGCAAATGGTTGACAGAGAATGGAGAACCATCCCTCAGGACACCATCCGCACTCTTATTGACTCTGTACCTCGACGTGTTTCTGCGTGCATCGCCGCTCGCGGTGGTCCTACATCGTACTGAGTCGATGCCGTGCGCATTGTGTAACCTGCATATCGGTTTGAAATAAACATCAATTATTCGTCCGTACCGTCTCTGTATTTTCCCCAACTTTCATCCCTTTCGAACCACTCCTTCTTGGTGTTGCATTTGCTCTGTCAGTCAGTGTATTACGACATTGCATGGTTTGTAGTTCAAAATGAACTTTGTTCCACCCTTCAAAAATCCCATTATTTTTGCCGGATTTTGACACGCAAACTTTAGAGCCAGAGGCAGACAAGCTAGCACTAATACAGTATGCAGAGAGAGCTTTTGTTTCGGCTTATAGCTTATGTTATCATTAAATTTAAGGTTGCATTTTCCTAAAGTTTCTCCTAGTAAGGTAGGACTATACGCCATAGAAATACTCCAAGCTCAGTCCTTTGTTGTTAATGTTTTCCTTTAGATCCATATGTTTGGAGAGAGCATTATATTTCTCGCGTAAGAGCGGTCGTAATGCAATGGGCAGAGGACATGCAATTGTAGAGTTAGTGTTCTGGACGTCATCGCTCGATCATTATCACTGTCGCTCAAATTACCCGCACGAAGCCCAGCCATTCACACTCTGCATTAACAACTCAGTGATAAACACTGCTCATTGTATGGCTAACATCAGAGAGTGTACAAATAATTAACCTGTGCCCTTCAATTACCCACTGTACTGGTGCAGCTCAAGCATGATTAAACGCAATACAGACCACAGGAATTCACGAAGATTCGTGAAGATGTCTTAAGGTGCCCTTACAGGGCATTTACAGGTGAAACCTATCTAAAAACATTCTATTTCAATTTTCACTGCTTTCACAGGGTCTTCTTAACTAAACTTTTGCCTGAATGAATACAAAGTCCTTGTAAATCAAAATATTTATCAATATTTGGAAAATTAAAAATGTTTAAAGGTGCTTTTTGGACATATTTTGCAATTTTTCACACAAGAATACCGTTTCTCTCATATCATCCACAATTATTTTTGCTAGTGGCTTTACGTCGCACCGACACAGATAGGTCTTATGGTGACGATGGGATAGGAAAGGGCTAGGAGTTGGAAGGAAGCGGCTGGTATGAAAATGGGAAACCACGGTAAACCACATTAAGGGCTGCCGACAGTGGGATTCGAACCCACTATCTCCCGAATTCAAGCTCACAGCTGCATATCCCTAACCGTACGGCCAACTCATCCAGTCATCCACAATTTTGGACTGATTCTAATATTTTTTTAGTTTGTACATTCCCATACAACTGAGAAGCAAAACGATTAAGTCCTGTAAAACATTTTGTTGCTAAGTAATATTTTTAAAACGATACTTCCGGTCATTCATTTTTAGAGAATTATTTTCAAGAAATATTTAAAAAAAGATCTGTCCATGGTATTTCTACAAAATTAATTCACTTTTTAGAAGGCTAGAAAGTGATGTAAAGAACAAACTTTCATGCTCACATTTTGAAAACTGTTCATGTTACAAGGGAAACCGTTTTGACAAATGCAAGTTGCGGTAATTGAGCATTAAATTTTCAACTGAAGTGAATGAACTCTAGAACATCCCTGACGCATACATGATTGTCTTTTGTGAGTTTCTCTCGGATGCATCTTCCATCCTTAGTCTTCTCCTTGCTTTTCATGCCTCCTTTGTGGATTGTTGAGCTCTTTTTAAGGCTGCCAGTGATTCGTTGAGCACTGATATGGCTGAAAGTCTGGAGGCAGTACTCTCCAGGAACAAGTTGTAGCTCTTCAGGAACTTTCCATCTACTCTGCATACCATCATTGAAGGTCACAAAAGCATCATTTACTGCTAAACCTATCACTTTGTGTCCTGCAAAGCCGTTTTGGGGCAAATTCTCCAAATTTTGGAGTTTAAGGATTCATTATTGTTCTGGGTGTGGCCTCCTACGCACCTCTTCAGGAGTTCTCTTTTAACTAAATTTTAAAGCACAGGTATGAAAATCACCATCATTGAATGGGATATGTTATATTTGTGTTTGTAAGCCTGAACTTGCCCTTCTACTATGGCATTTGGTAAGAGCACCAAGAAATATGTCCATTTGGGCAGAAATAATAGTATGGCTTACCGTCTGAGGATGCTTTGTGATACAATACAGCCCAAATAGCCTTCTTTATCTCATTTACAGAATTGCAGTTTTCCCAGATAGCAGTCCAATAGTAAAGAGTTAAGTCAACATCTTCAGACGATTACTTCCTGAAAGGGGCTTCTCATCATTCAAAAATTTCCCCTTCCAATCCTTCTTTAATTTTCTGAGGCGAGTGCCTGTTCTCTTCTGAACATGACAAACGCATTCTAGTTTTGTGATAGCCAAATCAGGTCCATATGGTTGATGGTCGGATACAGACTTAAAATACTTTTTTGTCGCCATCGCCCATATAATTCACATAACACTGATTACATTTAGCCACGGAGCGACTGAAAATGTTCTTCATCCCAGCTACTTCCATGCTCCCAGCAGTGTCCTTATGGTTACTACCATACTCTTCTTTCTCATGTCCCTCCATACACTCAGAATATTCTTATAGGAAGATTTTCTCTTTCCCATGTTTCACTTGAGAACACAACTCGCTAGACAATAGATTTACGTTATACAAACAGAAGTCACATGTGCTGATCTTTCGTAGCATGGATACAAACAGTAGAGGAAGTAGGTAGCGCTACCGGTGCCATGGAAGTGTGAGAATGTGAGCAAGTCATATGACAATGAATTTGCCTGTAGCAATAACTCGGAAACGAGGCATGAGCGCGTTCCGATATGCGTGACAGCAGAAAGTGGCGCGTTGCCGGCAGGGATTTAAATTACATTTTAAAGCCATAACTCTATAACTATTTCAGATATGGACGAAGTTCTTTCACGGAATTAACAGAAGAGTACAATCTAAATGTGACACAATGTGAAACAACAACCAGTGTATAAATACAAGGGATCCTAATTTTTTTGATTTGTTGACGTACTAATGAACCCATTTTCAAGGAAATATGCCAGTACTTCCGCGTCCTTTAGACTGATAGTGCTTGAATATTGACTGTAAAAATTTCGATTATTATTATTATTATTATTATTATTATTATTATTATTATTATTATTATTATTATTATTATTACATCCAATTAGGAAGACTCGGCTTGTGTCGGAACATAATGGGCTTACTCGGCCTAAGCAAGGAGTCCTCCTCTTGATTATGAAACTGTACAGATATCTACAAATATTTCTTCTTCTTTTTTATCTGTTTACCCTCCAGGGTCGGTTTTCCCTCGGACTCAGCGAGGGATCCCACCTCCACCGCCTCAAGGACAGTGTCCTGGAGCTTCAGACTCTGGGTCTGGGGATACAACTGGGGAGGATGACCAGTACCTCGCCCAGGTGGCCTCACCTGCTATGCTGAACAGGGTCTTTGCCGGGGATGGGAAGATTGGAAGGGTTAGACAAGGAAGAAGGAAGGAAGCGGCCGTGGCCTTAAGTTAGGTACTATCCCGGCATTTGCCTGAAGGAAAAGTGGGAAACCACGGAAAACCGCTTCCAGGATGGCTGAGGTGGGAGTCGAACCCACCTCTACTCAGTTGGCCTCCCGAGGCTGAGTGGACCACGTTCCAGCCATCGTGCCACTTTTCAAATTTCGTGACTGAGCCGGGAATTGAACCCGGGCCTCCGGGGGTGGCAGATAATCACACTAACCACTACACCACAGAGGCGGACTAAAATATTTACAACAGGAATAATTACAAAATACACATTGCACCCTTGTGATGTTAGTTAGAGGGCAATGTGCACAACACATGTGCACGAGTAATGTCCCTAAACACTTTTCTACTCTTTTTGGGAATCTATTCTTTAGTATCACCAGAACTGGGGCCTGGATTTTCATGCTGTTTAGTGTACTGGCAACTCAGAGGAAAAGTCGTTCCTAGAAACTTTCTTACAATGTGGAAGGTGCTGAGGAGGGTGACTTTCTGGAGTTCAACGTACGTGTGGTGAAGCAAGTTTAGTGCGGTCAGAGAGGTGCGCAAGCTTTTCGGAATAACTCATGATATCACTATTGGAACTGTGATGACTGATACCAGTTTCCATAGGCACTGTATTTCTATTGCCAATCCAGTGAATTTGTATATCTTTGTGGCTATTGTTATTGCAGGTTGGAGGTATTTGGACAAGCAATTTCGATAAGGAATGCTGATCTTTCTGATTTGAAGGGGTCGGGGCAAAAGAGTGCCAAGCAACATTTTCTTAACTTTAAGGGAGAGCAGTTAGAAAGTTTGATCAAATCGTGAACTCGTACCATTCACGGGAATGATATAATAATAGCTTCGAAAGGTTCAGTAATATTCATTGTATGTGATTTGCAGGCATAATTTCTTTTGGGTTGCTATTTGTAGAGTAAAAGTCAATACTTTTAATACCACGTCACAGAATACTGTGGCTTGGCATTTTATTGCCCCAATGGGAGTGACATTTATCTTAGGAATATTATTTTATGATAATGAAACAATGTCTGATATTTCAACTATTTTAATCAGAAATGAAAACTAACATCAATCTTCAATTAAAATAACATTTCCACCAATAATATTTAAATTGGTAGCAGCGGAAATCGGGGTAGAACTGGCAAATGAAAAGAAATTTACATAAATCAACATAAACCCATCACGGAAAAAGGTCTGTTTGTATCTTTTAACTATGATGTTCTTTTCAACATATGGAATTTAGGGACTTATAACTGCGCATGCATAACATTAAAACTAAAAGATCAGCTGCTCCTTTCCTACACTTCTTCAACTTCATTAGTGTCTTCAGAATCAGGAATCAAGCTGAGATAAAACTGGTGATGGACAGGTGGGACGTAGTCCAGGAGTTTCAACACATCTTGCAGTTTATTTTTCTTTATTTTCCGCACAGAAGTGTACTTTCGTTTCAAGCTCAACGTTCTGGTGTTGCCTCTTTTTCGCACCCTACGGTCTTCAAAATCCATATTCACGCTTGTTTTTAGTTTTATAAACCATGGATTACTTGCTTCAAATTTGATCAAATTACGTCTGTGAATTTAAATTCCATGCCGCTTACACATGTTTTTTACTGGTGTTCAGGAGCCAAACTTTTAATGCTGCCAGGTCATAAAAGTAGTTTTGCTTCATGTCTATTACACTGAACTTCTTCTTTCTCCCACATTCTTGAATGATACATTTCTAGTCGGCAGCGTCGTACACAGGCGGTTGATTTCGTTGGTACTTCTCAATTTTAACAAAGTCTCTATCTGATAGCAAGAATGTGTGGCCAGATGTTAAAAACCAGTGTTCGATCTCATTAAATCGTTTAGTGTGAATTAAATAAGGCCAGAGTGCCATTATATTCCAGTTTTTATTCTGGCCCCCGCAGTTATCAGAAAAAATCGCAAGCTTTTTAGCATCGACGGCGTTTGTTTTCAGATACTTCAAATCTGCACTACCTATTTCGTCACTGCCTCTCCTACAATACTCTGATCCCACAAAAACATGCACACTAAGTCTTTACCACAGTCATGAATGCCTACATTGTATGTCCACATTTTCCGTAGCTTGGCTATCCTTCAGGTGTCCTGTATCTCCATTTTACAGGAATAGCTCAAATGCATCCAAATAAATAAGCATTTTGCTTATCAAAATCAGCGAAATCCCAAAACCCATTAAATATTAACAATATCTGTTGTTCTTCAAGTTCAAAACATCTCAGGGGACAGCGACATAGCTCTCCAATTTTTGCTCCTGGAACAACTTTTCCAGTCTTACGCGCTACATATTCTCTTCCTTCGTTTCGCCTCTTCTTATTAATCTGTATCGTAATACGTCTATTTCTCTTCCTAGAATTCGGGCCTTTCTCAGGCGAATGTTACGGTATCCTTGAATGATCCAGGATATCCTAAACAGTGCAAAACACCAAGTCTTAGTACGAGAAATACCCATGTTGTATCCTCTATTATGTAACTAATAACGATACTTTAACAAGAGTGCTGCAAAATTATGCACTAGTTTTTCTGTTAACTCGTATAAACCTCTGGTCGCAAGTGACAATGTAACCTTTCTTGAGAAAAATGATGACTGACAGCAACAGATTTAAAATTGGAGCAATA
Source organism: Anabrus simplex (assembly GCF_040414725.1). Lineage (NCBI taxonomy): Eukaryota > Metazoa > Arthropoda > Insecta > Orthoptera > Tettigoniidae > Anabrus > Anabrus simplex. The sequence goes on from NC_090265.1 coordinate 190,919,276, forward strand.
TAGTGCCAAGCCACATAATGAATATTTGCGAATGTTGGTCAACAAAGGCTTTAAACTAACCAGAGTAAACTTTGAACTGAAAAAGCCACTTGCTATAGATCCAAGAGTGTGTTATAACGGTTCCTAAAACATAACCTAATGACTTAATAAGTTACATAACCCAACCAACAATGGCGGAAACTTTAGTTATGGTCAAAATAATACCAAGCAACACCTCACTTCCACTTTGAGAGGAAATTTCACATGCTATGTGAGGAAGATAGTCAGGGTCTACATCAGGATCACTGAGATATTCTTCAGAATCACTCGAAAACACAAGCTTCCTCCTACAATCCATGGTAATCTGCGTCTCCTGGTTGCTTGACACTGTTTTGCTCCGAGTGTTTCTAAGAACTGTTGGGGGCAACAAGATGAAAGTCACATGCAGTGCCACTTGAATGTGTTTCTATGCAAGTTTCCAGTGTTTACTGATAGCTTATCATAATCCTCAACAAATGGCACCGACAGCTCAGTTTTGACAAAAATGTTGCTTGGCACTCTTTTGCTCCGACCCCTTCATTTATCCTATTGTTACTGAGCGTGACATCGGTTATGACATCTCGGTCCTACACAAGCTTGTATGAAGAGTTTTCGAGAACGGGTGGAGTTGTGTATTTCCAATACGCAGTTGATGACTGAAGAAATACACATTTTACGGAAAGTTTCTGGTGAATGATTTTAGCTACCTGATCATGTGGGTGCTTATCATCAGTGTTGGCCAAGTGTGGGCAGCCAGAGATGTTCTCTGTTTTTCTGGAAAAGCGGTGGCAATTGTCTGTGGGAACAGTTGGATCATTCATGACGAATCTACGGTAGTTCCGTGTACCAATTACGCTACTTGATCTTGGATGGATAAAAAAAAATCCTTCTGTTTCTGGGAAAAAATCCAGCGTAGGTCAGCCAAGCGTGCGACGCAGGCTTGTCGATATGAGGCTGATCCAGTTCGTGTGTTTCCCGTGAAGAGGTTTTTGCTTCCGTGCGGTCATATTCATGTCTTTTGTAGGCGATAGATTGCAGGGTGTGTAGATAATATCATTCTGCACACAGATTTATGAAGACACGATGTTTTAGCTCTGGACTGGAAATATTCTTGTAGGTTTGGTATATGATTGTTGTGTAAATTTACACTGGGTAAGAAGCTCCTATTACCTTCTGATTTCGGAAGTGTAAGACGTTCGGTTGCAGATTTAGGATGATGTATATGGTACTGGGTAAGTGAGACTGTTTTCATTTGTAGCTGCTGTAGTTTTGTTTCGGTCCATTTTATGACGCTAAAGGAGTATGTTTGGCCTTCCAATTCAAGCTCACAGCTGCGTGACACTAACCTCATGACCAACTCGCTCGGTTATTGATATCTCATTCTTGCGTGTTGACTCAGTTTTCGTGTACAATAAAGTATCTTTACAATATAAATAATATGTTCTGGTAAACCCATGTGGAGCTTTCGAACGGCTCTCTTCTTGTACTTAAAAAGTAAATAGTGCTATTGGACATGGTTCGTTTCATTTATTGAAATATCACATTATGGGAAGAAATAATTTATTAGAAATCAGTTCACTGAGACTACGAAACACATCTGTTAATTCAGACGGCGTGACCGAGCAATTGGGAGATAGTGGGTTCGAATCCCACTCTCGGCAGCCCTGAAAAAATATCCGTAGTTTCCCATTTTACAGCAGGGAAATGCTGGAGCTGTACCTTAATTACGGCCACGGCAGCTTCCTTTCCACTTCTAGCCCTTTCCTACCCCATCGTCGCCATAAGACCTATCTGTGTTGGTGCGACGTAAAGCCCCTAGCAAAAAAAAAGCCATGAAGTAGGCTGAGGATAGCGTCGGACCAACTACGTGGCACTCTAATGTCTCCAGCTCTTCTGATTGGGCAGTAGTTGTCTCCCGTATCTGAGAGCTCCTCAGTTAATCTTGCGAAGTTGAGCGAACCTTGTTATAGCATGCAATTCAGAATTAATATCGCTGGAGTGGCTGGGAATAGAACCTGGGGCCTTCGGTAAGTGCCGGCAACCTATCTCCACACCACGGGGTTGACATGAATGAAACCCCACTTGAACTTAAGGTAAATTCTGAGATAAAATATTTCTCGAGGGCACGACCTCATGCAGAATTCACAATTAGTAAGTACATGAGAAGTTGACTGTTGTCTAATGTCCTTAAAATAAAGCACGCGTGACCACGGGCCAAACAGCTATTGACTAAGCGTCTGGGATTCATTGCCGGTCCTCATTTAGAAATTGAAGTCCCTCGTTAGGTCCTACAATGGAATAGGAAACAGTACTTCGCTATATTTATTATACTTGCACCAAGTCGTGTTCAGACAATGTCATAACTATGAAATATTTCTTTACATTCAATATTATTTTAACGTAACGGACTCTATAACATCAATAATTCTCAATACCTCGCGATTCTCATCGGTTCCTTAGACATGAATTGAACTGGAGGACAAAGTTTAGGGACTGATCTAGAAAAATACTGTTCATTAATACCAGATTACTAGATGCAGTTGGATTATATTTGACGGCAATCTATACGTTAAGACACATTGGTCGGTAAAGAGAAAACTTCGTCGTAACTTAATGTGCAGATAACAAGCAAACATCCTCTTGGTACCGAATGTAGTCAGTTGCCTTTTCTTTTACCTTTCTACTGAGAGATGTGTGTTCTTTGAGAATCTGGAGAACTACGATTGCATTCCCTTATTCACTCAGCCATTGGCAAGAAGGAGAGATTTATCCCGGTTTATAGAGGGTAATCTCCTGCTCTTAGACGGGCATGTGATCAAGCAAAGAGCTCGATCTATTTTATTGTTTATGCTTTTCAATGATGGAGTGGTTGCAAACCACTTGGGATTCGTTGCTGCACTGCTCAACAATCACGTAACGAATCCTCTCTCAGTTTGTGTTTAGTGAAGTTATACAATTCCTATCCAGCAATAAAAATGTGACTAGACTCATGTTGTATTTTATGAATGCTCACTGGAGACTTTAGTGGTTGAACTGAGCTTAATTTAAAACGTCTGAGGAATGTGTCCTGTATCCATTCTTACAGCCCTCCTTCAGGATCTCGTGCAGGAAGTACATTTTTCTGTCGTATGCTAATCGAAAAGGTTTCATTCGTTATATAAAGGCAGAGCAGGCTGATGTCATTAACCCTATTTTGCATTTCACTTCCCTTATGGTCACGTAAGATTATGAAAGGAGAAGGAGGAAGGATTAGTGGAGTTTAGATAAGAAAACCAGAGCTGAACACCTCTCAACTAAGGTCGGGACGATTTCTGAGAACACACAAGGTTTACCGGTCGTTGGTAAAATGACCGAGAATCACAGCAACATATTTATATACGATGGTATATCTGGGTTGATTTGTCTGAATATATCTGTATATTTAAATAAAATAAAAGGATACGCTTATATATTTCTGAACGAATATATCTCAGGAAACATTGGTTCACAAATGAACGATTACCTTGCGAGTTGGCCGTGCGGTTAGGGCCGCGCAGCTGTGAGCTTGCATCCGAGAGATAGTGAGTTCGAACCCCGATGTCAGCAGCCCTGAAGATGGTTTTCCGAGGTTTCCAATTTTCACACCAGGCAAATGTTGGGGTTGTAGGCCTATCTTCATTAAGGCCACGACCACTTACTTCCCACTCATAGGCCTCTCCTGTCTCATCGTCGCCATAAGACGTATCTGCATCGGTGCGACGTAAAGCAATTTGTAAAAATAAATAATAAAATAAATAAATACATGGATAAATAAATAAATTGAAGATGTCGAGGCGTATTGCGAATTTATTGAAGACACACAGTTAATTTAAACTAGTATTTTTATTTGAACTCTCTACGTTCACACGGCGTATTCACGTTAAAATAAACCTGCGGTCGTATCCCGACATAGTCTACGCCACTTTAGTACTTTTTTTTTGCTTTTATAAGATAGAACAATACTATTTTTTAAGTCGTTGTTAAACAACCACCATTATACCTTAAGGAGGTAAATTTAGATCCTTAATGAAATTGATAAGAGAGTCGGATATGCCAAGATTACTCAATTTGGTGTATTGATCTGCCTGTGTAATATAGTGCCAACTTCCCTTTCACTCCGGTAGATGCAGAAACCAAGGCACGTACTAATTAATACATAGCAGGAAACTAATCGCATCTCTTAGATCCTCAATCGCATGGATCAATCGCATGGATGAACAGTATTCAGTAAACATCCAACTCACTCATATCAATCACTTAATCCCGCTTGTGGTCAATTATATTCATAATATAATGAATAGCAGACAGGCCTACATTTACCTCATTAAAATGCATTAAACGTAAAGGACAAAAACAATAGTATACTAAATCATATCACGTATGCAGTGTTTGTCCCACTGGATCCAATTAATAGAGACGCGTCGCTCTAAATTTACGTTAGAAAGAACAATTAATAGCATATAATTAGTTGATTTGTTCCAGGTTATCATTACACCTCAAACAAACTCCTGCTCAATTTTATAGTAGTAGTAGTAGTAGTAGTAGTAGTAGTAGTAGTAGTAGTAGGCAGTCGTCCCTCCTCGAAGGACAATGGTTTTGCACTCTGGTTCATTGACAACATTGGTAAGGATTGGAAAGTCCTATTATGTAGTGACATTCCTCGGCACAGTTTCCGTACTGAAGGAGAAGGGGGCCCAACTAAAATATATTTGCGAGAAATGCATAATTTCACGTCTTCTCTGCTATCCTGGCTCCGTGTTTAACTGCTTTATTTCAGCTATATCTGTAACTTGCAGTGCTTTCCTAATCGTTGATGTCGATGGGTCCTACCTCAGGTCCTTTTTGCAGACATTCTTGAAACGCTGGTTAGGTTTACCCAATGGTCTTGAGTCTTCACTTAGTTCCCCGTACAATAGAGCCATGGAGATCCGATTGCTGCCCATCATTCTGATATGACCTAGCTACATGAATTTTCTTTTTTTCACTGCAGACTGATTTTTGTACAGATTGTACATAATTCTTGTTTCTCGGTATCTGATCCCAATCACCTTCAGTAATTTCAAATACCATAGTCCAATCAGGATTATCGAATTCCTTTTCTAGATATATGAACACCATATTTGTGGGTTTATCCTTCTTAATTCGGTTATCTAAGATCGGGTGTAAAGTCAGGATTGCTTCACGTGTTCCTACATTTCTTCTGAAGTCATGCTGATCTTCAACTTGTCTTTCCATTCTTCTGTAAATAATACGTGTTAAAATTTTGCAGGCATGTGATTCTAAATTATTAATGGTGCGGCAGTTTTCACACTTGTCAGCACCGGCTTTCTTGGGAATAGATAAAACTACATTCTGCCTAAAATCGGATGGCATTTCTCTTCTATCATACATCTTACGCACTAAATGGAACCTAGACACGCTGGTTTACCCTATGGCAGTCGGTAATTCTGACGGTATGTCATCAATTCCAACTGCTTTGTTCCTGTTTAAATCTCTCAAAACTCTGAAAAATTCTGTCCTCGAAAGTGGGTCTCCCATTTCATGAGCATCAACAGCTCCTTCTTGTTCCAGAATCTTATCATCTACGTCTTTTCCTAGATAAAACTGTTGGACATGTTCCTGCCATTTTCCTGCCTTATCTTCCTTCACTCGTGGTTTTCCATCTGAGCTCTTAATATTCACACATCTATCCCGTAGTGTAGGGGTATCGTACCTGCCTCTTACCCGGAAGCCCTGGGTTCGATTCCCAGTCAGGTCAGGGATTTTTACCTGGACCTGCGGGCTGGTTCGAGGTCCACTCAGCCTACATGATTAGAATTGAGGAGCTATCTGACGGTGCGAAAACGGCCCCGGTCCAGAAAGCCAAGAATAACGGTCGAGAGGATTCGTCGTGCTGACCATACGACACCTCGTAATCTGCACCCCTTCGCGATGAGCAGCGGTCGCTTGGTAGCCCTTCAAGGGCTGTAGTGCCATGGTTTGAAAAATGTTTTCCTTCCTTCAGAGGTTTCCTTGATTTTTCCGTATGAAGCATCTACCTTTCCAAGGGCCATACAGCATTCACCATCCTTGCACTTCTCTTTCAGCCATTCTTCCTTATCCGTCCTGCACTTTCTATCTACTTACCGGGCAAGTAGGTCGTGCGGTTAGCGGCGCGCAGCTGTGAGCTTGTATCCGGGAGATAGTGGATTCCAACCATTTTGTCGGCATCCCTGAAGATGGTTTTCTGTGGTTTCCCATTTTCATACAAGGCAAATACTGGGGCTGTGCCTAAATGAAGTCCATAGACGCTTCCTTCCCATTCCTTGGTCATTTCTATCCCATCGTCGCCATAAGACCTAACTGTGATGGTGCGACGTAAAGCAAATTGTAAAAATGAAATATCTACTTCTTTACTTAATCGTATGTAATCTGTTCTGCCCTCCTCATTTTTTGCATTCTTGTACTTATCTTCGTTCGTCGATTAGATTTAGTACCTCCCAATTTATCCATTGGTTCTTAGTTGATTTTTCCTTACTTTTTAACCTTCCTTCAGCAACCCTTCTGACCTAATTCTTCACGACTGTCCGTTCTTTCTCTATATTGCTTCCCTCAGAATTTTCTTTTAGTCCTTGTGCAACATGTTCCTTGAAACAATCCCTCACACTCTTTTCTTTCAACTTGTCTAGATCCCATCTCCTTGCATTCCTTTCTTTTTTCAATTTCTTCAACTTCAGATGGCATTTCATGATCAGAAATTCGTAGTTATAGTCCACGTCTGCTCCTGGGAAAGCCTTACAGTCCAACTCCTGATTTCTGACTCTCTGTCTAATCACAATGAAGTCTATTTGATACCTTCCAGTGTCTCCAGGTATCGTCCACGTATACAGCCGTTCTTTGTGGTGTTTGAACCAAGTATTAGCGAGAATTGAATTATGATCGGTGCAGAATTCAACCAGCCGACTTCCTTTTCCAATCCTTTGTTCCAATCTCTTTGTTGGCCTACCACTGCATTCCAGTCTCCCAGCGCAATTGAATTCTCATCACCTTTTGCTGTACATAATGTATTAAACCTTCTAGCTCTTCATATATATTTTTCCGACTACATCATCACCCGCTCAACTAGTAAGCATATAGACCTGCACTATTGGGGTGGGCATTGGCTTTGTGCCTATCTTGAGAACTATAAAACTTTCACTATGCTGGTCGCAGTAGGTTACCCGCTGCCCTACTTTCTTATTCATTATTAAACCAACTCCTGCATTTCCTCTGTTTGATTTTGTGTTGATAATTCTCTAGTCGCCTGACCAAATCTCCTGCTCTTCCTGCCAACTACCGTACATCTAACTTTAGTCTATCCATTTCCTTTCCCAGATTCTGTAACCTACCATAACGATTCAGACTTCCAACATTCTATGCTCCGACTCACAGAATGTCAATATCCATCTCCCTGATGATTGCCCCCTCTCGTGTAGTCTCCACCCGGAGATCCGAATGGGGGACTATTTTACCCGACAGGAAGCCATGATCAGTGCATCATTCATACAGAGAAAGCTGCAGATCCTCAGGAGTTAGTTACGGCTGCAGTTTCTCGTTCTTTTCAGCTGGGTAATAGTCAGTCCATCATCTGGACTACCGCCGTTACAACTTCCGAAAGGCTGCTACCCCATTCCTTAGTCTGGTTTCTTAACAGATATCCATCCGATATGGTTTCACCTACGGCTCGGCTATTTGCTTCACTGGGATATACAAGGCTCTCCACCGCTGCAAGGTCACATGGTTTGCAGGGTTTATTATTATAACGGTAGCTATGTCTACGCAGGCGAAAAGAATATCCAAACACCAAGAAGGGATTGCACTAGATTAACGAACGTTGGCAGGCGTGCTGAAAGATGACGTTGATTCGAATTTCCCGCAAATCGCTTTAGCGTGGCGCTAGTAGATGCCCCTATGACGTTGCACAACAGGTTTGCTTTAAATATGGGCTGTATTGTGCAAGTGTGTTAGTTACCTTTGGAATTGGAGGGCGTGACTGTGAGTGGGTCAGGAACGCCTTTACGATGACGAAGAGGCCATTATCAATAGCTCCCTGACGTTGACAAGATCGTATATTAGGGCTACGTGAAGGTGGATTTTCATTCCGCACGCTATTGAAGAACGTCTTGGGAGGAATATCTCCATTGTGCATGACTGCTTGCAGCAGTGGTCACGAGAAGGTACGCTCGCAAGAAGACCGAGCATTGGAGGTCCCCGTGGCACCACCGAGAGGGAGGACCGCCGTATTCGGCGTATGGCTGTGGCGCAGCAGACTGCGTCTGCAGCAGCAATTTGAGCGGCAGTTGGCACCACATTGACGCAGCGAACTGTTCGAAATCGGTTATTTGAAGGACAGCTTCGAGCCAGACGTCCTGCGGCGTGCATTCCACTTACCCCAAGCCACCGCCGTCTGCAACTTCAGTGGTGTCAAGCGAGAGCTCATTGGAGGTTGGAGTGGAGGTCCGTTGTGTTTTCCAATTAAAGCCGGTCCTGCCTTGGTGCCAGTGATGGCCGTGTGTTGGTCAGAAGGAGGCCAGGTGTGCGCCTTAATTCCACCTGTCTGCGGCGTCGACACATTGGACCTACATCGGGAATTCTGGTGTGGGGAGCAATTTCTTATGACAGCAGGAGCACTCTCGTGGTTATCCTAAGCACCCTGACTGCAGATGTGCACGCCCGTCCGGTGAGTCGACTTGTTGTGTTGCCATTCATGAACAGCAATCCCGGGGGTGTTTTTCCAACAGGATAATGCACGCTCCCATGCCGCTGTTGTAACCCAGAGAGGCCTACAGAGTGTCGACATGTTGTCTTGGCCCGCTCGATCCGCCGATCTGTCCCCAATCGAGCACGTATGGGACATTATTGGACGACAACTCCAGCGTCATCCACAACCGGCGTTATCCATTCCTGTACTGACCGAGCAAGTGCAACAGGCACGGAACTCCATCCCACAAGCTGATATCTGGCACCTGTATCACACAATGCATGCACGTTTGCACGCCTGAATTCAACAATCAGGTTATTAATGGACCAGCATGGCACTTTTGCGATAGTTTTCTCGCGCGGATATTAACATGTAATCTTGTAACTTTAATCAATTAAATACTGCATATTACCTGGACAAATATATAGCCAACATTTCCGTATTATACATTCCTTATTTCATGGGCTTTGAATATTTTTCCGCCAGTGTATATATCTAAGAATATAGAAGATTAATTGGTATTATGTTTTATAAATTTTCCGGAGTGTCTTAAAATCCTGATAAGCTTCCGTGGCTCAGTGACAGCTCGCCGGCCTCTCAGCGCTGGTTTTGTGGTTCAAATCCCGTTCACTCTATGTGAGATTTGCGGTGGACAAAGCGGAGGCGGGACAGGTTTTTCTCCAGGTACTCCGGTTTTCCCTGTCATCATTCATTCCACCAACACTCTCCAATATCATTTCATTTCATCTATCATTCATTAATCATTGCCCCAGAGGAGTACGACAGGCTTCAGCAGCCGGCACAATTCGTATCCTCGCCGCTAGATAGGGCTTCATTCATTCATTCGATTGCTGACCCGGTCGAATGACTGGAAACAGGCTGTGGATTTTCAATCTTAAAATTCCTTTCCCCGCTGCCTCTATTCCATCTTCATTTTACAGACCCGGCGACATATTATGTTAAGTTAGAAAGAACTGGTACTCAGCAAGGGACGAGGAAAGCTATTAATTGCATTTCACATGGCATAGCTTGTTTGCACATAGTTCTTCAAACTTTATATGATATGGTACCGGCAGTGAAATTTAGCGGGACTTGTAACAACCTACCGTGAAGAGATCTGGCTTAGTAGCAAAACTGTGGACACGTGTTACATTCTACATGCACTGGTAGGTGCTCAAGGCGTCTTAAAATTGCCTTGGTTGAAAGCTGTGAATTACGTAGTTGTCAGTCCCGTATACTGACCGCCGGGCGAGTTAGCCGTGCGCGTTGAGGCGCGCGGCGGTGAACTTGCATCCGAGAGATCGTGGGTTCGAGCCCCACTGTCGGCAGACCTGAAGATGGTTTTCCGTGGTTTCCCATTTTCACACCAGGCAAATGCTGGGGCTGTACCTTAATTAAGGCCACGGACACTTCCTTCCAGCTCTTAGGTCTTTCCTGTCCCATCTTCGCCATAAGACCTATCTGTGTCGGTGCGACGTAAAGCAACTAGCAAAAAAAGAAGTATACTGACCTGAATTTTATTCGGTTCTTATTCCCTATATCAGTCTGTGTTTGTATATTTGTAGAGTTAAAATTACCGTAAGTTTGAGAAGCGTTCAAACAGCGTGTTAATCTGTCGTTGAAGTTGAACCTATCTCAGATTGTATGACCACGTCTCATGTCATGTAGAAGCAACTGTAGTGAACAGAGTAATTAACACTACCCCAAAGAAATAGAAACGCTGTCTAATCGGATGCACTGGACAGAATGAAATGGAGATCGACGTAGTGGATAGCGGACCCTGTACCAATGACGGACAGACATTAGGATGGTGATCTTTCTTCTTCCACTTCTACTGCTACTACTTACTACTATTATTATTAATTTTTTAAAAAAAATCTCATTTCTACGTGGGTGTCAGCATGCCCATGCCTTATTCTTTTCCACCATTCTTCTCTCTTCAGGCCTTCCTTTATCATTCAGCCTCTTTCTCTCAGATATTTGGAATATTGTATCTGCCATCCTTAGTCTGAATCTGGCAATCCTTCTTCCTGGCTCCTCCAGCATCCGCACTGTCCTTCTCAAATAATTTTTGGGACTTCGCTCCATATGACTAGACTACTTCAGTCTGTTTTCTTGAATTCTTCTACCCAACCGCCCTATCTTTACTGCTCCTCTGATACACTCATCCCTTATTCTGTCAACTCTTCTGACACTCATCTACCTTAGGATTCACATTTCAGCCACCTACGAATTTTCCAGAGCCTTGATAATTGCTCAAACCTCAGAATCACACATTACCGCCGGTCTTATCACCGTCTCGTAATTCCCTTTCAATCTGTTATTCACTTTCCTATCGCACAACACAATGCTCATTTTCTTCCAGTCCCTTCATCCACACTGGATTCGATGGGAAATCTCCGCATCCTAGACTACATCGTTCTTCAAATTTGATGCTAGCTATTCAAACCTCTTTGATATTTGAAACGTCTTAAAGTCTTTCATCACAATGCATTCAATCTTTGATTTTAATTCCCCTCTCTTCTAGTGCTTGCCGTCATTATTCGCCTTTGCTCCAGTCTATCTCTACTGGTATCACACAAGGTAACGTCGTCCTCAAACATCATGCACCATGACACTTCAGACTTGATGTCATTCACCAGTACATCCATAAACAGATTAAACAAATATGGACTGAGTGCTAACACTTGGTGCAAACCAACTTCAACACAAACCCGTTATACCAACACTATTTCTGTCACAGATCCCTTATATATTTCCTTGACTATCCCCACGTACTTCTCTGGGCCTCCCTTCTCTTTCATACATCTTCAGGCTTTTTGTCTGGCCACTCTGTCATATAACTTTCCAGGGCGATTAATATCACGTTCAGTTCCGACCGTGCCTCCCTAAAGCCCTCTATTGACTATCTTACGACAAAGATCGCATCCACCGTCCCTCGTTCACGTAGATATACATGCATAAAATAGGTAATAGGTAGCGCGAGTCGAACAGGGCACGTTTGAATACAGTATATTTTCTCGAGAAGTACTTGTCCAATTTCCAAAACTCACGGTGCTGAATTTGTAATGTTTGATGATTTAAGGTTGTGTGTAGGAGACAGTGTAGTTATAAAAACAAGTACCACCGGGTGGGTTCGAGTCCCACTGTCGGCAGCCCTGAATATGGTTTTCCGTGGTTTCCCATTTTCACACCGGGTAAATGCTGGGGTTGCGCCTTAATTAAGGCCATGGCCACTTCCCTCCAACTCCTAGGCCTTTCCTATCCCATCGTCGCCATAATACCTATCTGTGTCGGTGCGACTTACAGCCACTAGCAAAAAAATGTACCCTTATTTCGGAAGATATTGACGCCATGTAAAAGTACTGTAAGTCCGATTGTGAGCCTCTTGGTACCATTACTGAAAGTGAAAACAGAATTTCAATATTTTGATGATGATGATGATGATGTTGATGCATGTTGTTTAAAAAGAGCCTAACATCTAAGGTCATCGGCCCCTAACAATATTTTAAACGGTTCACAAGTTATCTGAGGTGGACAGCTTGGCTGAATAACTCTGTTTGTGATTATTATATTACAGGGATGCTCCAAATCAATGTTTACGCTCTTTGAGCGTTATTAATATAGAGGCTATTGAAGACGACGTAAACGTACTGCTAATATTGGAAACTATAAAGACAACGTTGAGCGCTTACGAGTGTGTGTACCCATTCTACTTGTTTCAGTTCAGTTTGGACACACCAGAGGCAGACATTATAACTGTGTACAAACTGGCTGAGGTGAAGACGTTTTCTTTCGAGAAATGGAAGTGTATTTTAAAGTGTTTTTAGATGCGTTTTGGAGAAAACATGATTTAGTTGCAGAAATGATGGAGAGCACTGTTTGATACTGTGCTACCATCAGAAGTGACAGTGTGAGGTTACGTAAGTAACATTTTGATGAAGAACGGAAGATGAAGCAGAAAGGGCCCGAATTCTCATGAAAGAATTGTCTAAGCAATGTTGCAGACTCTCACCCGTTGCCCCGAGATATTGAAGTTCATACGCTTCATTCGGATGTAACTGAATATGTCCATCACATTTTAAACCAATTAAAGCGTATGCCCTGCACTGCTATGTGTGAGGATGACCCAGATATGCAAGTTGAATTTTGTGAGTGGGTTGTGAATATGAGCAACGACAACGAGAATTTTACTGCTTTGATGGTACAACTTTTGAATTGAACGCAACTGTTAGTCATCACAGCTGTGCGTACAGAGCCGATGAAAATCCCCACATCGCGGTAGAGCGAGCAGTTGATCTTCCTGGGCTAACAGTGTGGGAACCGTGGAGCCATTCCTTTTTGACGGAACAGTGACATGTGAAAGATAACCTCAGCGAATAAAAAAATGAATCACCCCTGGAGAGATCATTGCAAGCATCATTAATACTTTGTAACTCCGCCTCTGGATTTGATAACCGCCTGGATTTGTTTAGGAAGTGAGTCCACAAGGTTGTGCAGGCAGATCGCATCTAAGTTAAGCCACTCGCTGAGGATTTGATCGCACAGTTCCACCAAATTGCGGGGATGCTGATGTCGGCGTATTGCCCGCTGTTCCAACATGTCACACAGATTTTCAATAGGGTTCAAGTCAGGTGATTTTTCAGGAAAATCGATATGTAATAGGGTGAGGGCGTGTTCATAAAACCAGTAACATATGCGTCCAGCCCGATGAACTTTGTTGTTGCCATCTTGAAAAATCTGCTATATCAATAGCGTATTCATCATGCAGATATTGAGTGAAAGGCAACACCTAATCATCCAGAATGTTTAAATAAACATCCTGGTTCATGTTAGTGGACACCTTCGTGTGTGATCCCAATCCACGATACGAAAAATATCACCAAAATATCACAGACCCATCTCCGGCTTGAACCTGCCCTTTCACACATCCAGGATGAAATGCTTCATTTGGCCTTCGGTGTACTCGACGGCGTGCGTCATTGGAATACAGGCAAGAACGTGATTCTTCGGACCACATTACGTTCCGCCAGTCAGCTACTGTTCAAGTTCGATGATTTCTAGCCCAGTGAAGATGCGTAGTTTTATGTGTCTGTGTGAGAAATGGGCTATTGCGAGGTGACTGACTCCAAATGATCATTGCATGCAATTCCCGTTAAAATGTTCTCTCACTAACAGGTTGGGATGGATCTTCTTCATTCACTGACTGCATCAATTTCTGTCGAGTTTGGAAGCGAATTTAATTCACAAACCTTGAAACGCGTCTCAGGTCACTCTCAGTCAGAATCTTTTTCCGACCATAATTCTGACGTCACGTGTAGTACACCACGTACACCCCTGCTTGTAGACACGTTGAACAGTTCGCTGCGAAACACCAACAAATCCAGCAACTTCACGCACCGTATGGCCATGGACGCGGTCAAACACGATTGCCCCTTTTTGCCACTCTGCCACATCTTTACATGTACCCATGTTCGCTTGAAACATCAACGTCTCACTGATCGCTACTGCCTGATGCTGGTGCGCGTGCGTACTAGTGACTAGTGTTTTGTCCAGTGAGCTTACCATACCATATTGCAGGAAAGGATTGTACCATATGTTCACCAGCTCTCTCTCTACACGAAGACTGCGTTCTCCAGCAGGCCGATGAGCCCCTACATTACCATCAAGATGTGCAGGCGCTCACGAATGAACTTTTGTGAGAGGTGGGTAGGCCGATAAGGAAGTGTCGAGTATTTACCCAGATCTGAAGATCTCCTGATTTAACACCGTTAGACCTTTATCGCTGAAAAGCAATGTGCACAATGTAGAGCCACGGATACCGGATGTCATGAGAAACTCAATTGTGGCTGCCTCTGAATCCACTCCCATGGAAACTTTATCTGCTATTTGTCGCCCTGTTTCAGGCGATTTATTGCTGATGAAGGCAGTCATTTTGAATATTTGTAACTGCAAGTTTTGTGACATACAGAATGTTAATGCAAATTTGAGTTCCAGTTATTAAGGTTCACAGAGTGTAAGCATTAATCCTGGGCAGGTCTTTAGAGCTGACGCCGTATAGGTAACCTGCGCAACTGTGAGGATGGGGCCCTAACTAATATGAATTTCAATTCTGAAGACGGCACAGACAACCAACCCCCGAGTCATAGGAATTAACCACTGAAAGTTAAAATCCCCGGTCCGGCCAGGAATTGAACTGGGATCCCATGGACCAAAGGTGTCATGTTGCCGGACATTGAGACGTTATATGATATAATTATATCGTCCAAAAATACCATTTTCACTATTTTAATATTGGGCACAAGGTGGTTAGGATGACCTACTCCTTAATCCAGCATCAAGTACTGCTATTGCGAAATTGATTTCTTCTAATGTAGCATCGAAAAATATAGAATAATTCTCCCTCCTATACAGTTCTCTCCCCTACTGGATTATTATTATTAAAATCATTATTATTATTAATTATTATTATTATTATTATTATTATTATTATTATTATTATTATTATTATTATTATTGAAATGAAATGGCGTATGGCTTTTAGTGCCGGGAGTGTCCGAGGACATGTTCGGCTCGCCTAGTGTAGGTCGTTTGATTTGACGCCCGTAGGCGACCTACGCGTCGTGATGATGATAAAATGATGATGAAGACAACACATACACCCAGCCCCTGTGCCACTGAAATTAACCAATGATGGTTAAAATTCCCGTCCTTGCCGGGAATCGAACCCGGGACCCCTGTGACCAAAGGCCAGCACGCTAACCATTTAGCCATGGAGCCGGAAATTATAATTATTATTATTATTATTATTATTATTATTATTATTCAAGTCGAAAGGAATTTTGGTATACACAGTGCTAAACGTTCTAAGAGAAGGAGGTAATTGTCCTTATATATTCTGAAATCGTGAACTTCTTTCCTAGGTCGAGGTGCATTAACCTTTTAAGTTTAGCGGGGGCAGGTATTAGGAGAGAGTAATCTCTAGAAAGCGAGTGACTTGGCTTGTTAAACAGCTTTACCGCTAGTCTACTGAACACTAGGGGGGATTAGTCTCATTAACATTGGGTTAAAGTGTTGGTCTGACCCCCTGCTTACGACCCCCATTATCTAGCAGTTCAAGGGACGAGATAAACGCGACTCGTGGCGGTAGTTGGCATTCAACTGCCATAAAAGCAATGACGATCTACATTAACTCCTTCTTTCAGTAACCTTGGCCTCTTCTTTTTGTGGATGTGTTGTCGCATGGGAAGCCTCAATCTATTCGGCAACTTATCATACATGACCATTTGGCACATTGCCTAAATGAGAGCATTCCAGGAGTAAAGAGCAGAAAGATAGCTGGAGTGGGTCGATAAATTACAGTGACATGTTGAAACTTGTCCAAAAATAGGATGAAGGCGATATGTACTTAGGTGGTGTTAAAGCATTTATCAGATATTTCGTAACAGTCCAGTACCTCAGGAACAATTGCGTTACCGGGCAATTACATTTCTACGCACTTGAAGGAGGAAATATGGGAATACATAAAGAATAACTAGAAGGAAGTCATTCAGTTCCATGAATAGTGAAGGAGTCCAGATATCTTCAAATATATAAAAAAGGTTGAAAATCAATAATAAACACGGTAAGCATTTATTATTTTCTTTGCGCGGAAGTAAGAAATCTTCGATAATTTATATGTGAATCGACGAATTTTTCACTTCTTTTAATATAGCTTGGATCAAATATTTCTGAGATATTTATTTATTTCTCTTTTACTTCATTTATATAGTCTATGAAGAGATTAGTTTCAATTACAGCTGTACTGTAGTACACACTTTATCGAGCTCGATAGCTGCAGTCGCTTAATTGCGGCCAGTATTGAGTATCTGGGAGATAGCGGGTTCGAAACCCACAGTTGACAGCCCTGAAGATAGTTTCCCGTCGTATCCCATTTTCACACCAGGCAAATTTTGGGCTGTACCTTATTAAGGCCACGGCCGCTTCCTTCCCATTACTAGCCCTTTCATGTACCATTGTTGCCATAAGACTTATCTGTGTCGGTGCGACGTAAAGCAACTGTAAAAAGTACATATTTGTCTAAGCACTGTATCTTTGAAACACAATAAAGATAAATATAGTGGTGATTATTGTTTTACTGGGATGTACCAGTAGGCAATCATCCTTTCTTGACATTAACCAGATTAGAAAAAGGAGGAGGTCTGATCCTTCGAATAATGAAGGTACCGGCTCAGGAACGAGAAGGGCCAAAATATATAAAATTTATCTAGTTCCCGCAACCCTAATGCCGTCAATGTCGGAACAGAACGAGAGCTGGCCAAGAATGGTTGGATAGGAAAGGAGAACGTGAGGAGCTTGAGGTAAGCAAGTGGAAAACATTCCTAACTCAGCTAGGGTCCCTTGTTTACCTATCCACGCACCCGAATTAACCTCTTAACTGGACATGACGTATATATTCGTATGCATAATGTTACAGGGTAATGAGCATGACGAATATATACGTACTCGTCTTTATCGCGAATCTCTCCTGGGTATGACGAGCTATTTTGCCGCGTCGTGTATTGTCGTCTTAACTGATGTTTTTCCCGCACGATGGCAGCAAATCTCTTTTTATTTTACAATTGTGTGGTGCTACTTGTCCGTAGTAGGCCAAATATGGCAGCATCTAGTTCAAAGCGTAAGTTTGAAACGCTCGAAGAAGACGAGATTATTCAACACTTAGAGAATGATTGTGACGATTTATCTTCTCAGAAATCCAAATATGAATAGCTTCATACAGATGAAGATGAGTCTGATAGTGAAAGTTGTTCAGACAATGAGAATGAAGAACAATGTGAACAACATGATGAATCGGATCAAGGCGAAGTGTAGACATGTTTCAACCTTTCCCGCCGCGTGGTGTTTCACGTCAGAAATTCGTATCTTCTGGTGCTAGTGGTGTAAATGTGGACTTTGACGATGAATCCAATATGTTGGAATATTTTGAACAGTTCATAGGTGATGATATGTTTCAACGTATTGCCGAACAGACCAATGTGTACGCTAAACAGTTTCTAGAAGCCCATCCGAACTTGAAACCACGGTCACGAGCGAAAGATTGGGTGGATAGAAATCTGACTGAGACAAAAACTCTAATTGGATTTCTAATGCTGCAGGGGATAGTTCATAAACCAGAAAATAGTATGTACTTCTCAAAACGGGAAAGTATCGCAGCCCCTTACTTTTCGAAAATTATCTCTGAGACAAATCACTGCTGTTCTAGTGAGGTAAATGACATAACTGACAGTGAAGTTAATGTAAAATCTTTCACAATTTCAGTAGCATGATGTGTAATTCGTAAATATTCCTTTATTTTATTTGTTTTAATTTTAGGTGCTAACATATGAACAAAATACTCAAATTTCAAGCAGGTAAATGACCTTGCAATTAATAAAAAATGGTTCAGATGGTGCATGATATGATATTTATAAATACACCTTGCTTTTATTTGTTTCAACTTTCGGTTGTAAAATATGGGCCAAACTCTCAAATTCAAACCAGGTAAATGATCTTGCAGTTAATATGGTTAAACATTTCTCTAACGTTAAAATTAATTAAAACTCCTTTACTTTACTTTTTGTATCACAGATGAATGATATTAATTATATTAATAACTTTTCTGCCTATCCTGCCGTGTAACAACAATCTGCTGAAAAAATACACAGGGCACGTTACACCAAGCACATCAATAATACCCAATTAAGAGGAATCCCCTACATTTTTACCTATTTAAGCCACTTTACAGGGCAGGAAGGGGTTCCGCGGATGCATTCCATGTCCCACATCCACGATTTAAAAGTTTACCAACAGGAAAGTGAACAAAACTACTGATATAACTAAATGCATTTTTAAATTTCGAGTGGTTATTGATTGCCTGGTTTAGCCCTTGTAACGGAGACCCTCTGAAGATATTGGGTGATATCTACCAACTGTGAGAGACTGCATGTTATTGTAGTAGAGGATAGTGATGTGTGTGGTGTGTGAATTGCAGGGATGTTGTGGACAGCACAAATATTCAATCTCCAAGCCAAGGAAATTAACCACTTAAGGCGAATATCCACGACTCGTCTAGGAATTGAACCCAGGGCCATCAGAACCGAAGGACTCTACGTTGAATATTCAGCCAAGGAGCCAAACACATAATTAAATGATACGCAATGAAATTTCTAAGTGCAGAAACAGTGTCATAAATTCAGTCACATTAGCAAGCAGGAAAGTTCCACTCCCAAAAATGTAGGCCTAATATACACATACTGGAGAGAGAGAGAGAGAGAGAGAAGGAGGAGAGGGTACCGTGTTTTCCGCAGGTGTTAATGTTCAAATATGCTTAGTAGACAATGAGGTCCAAGGCGAATATTTTGTATTTTATCATAGTACGTTCCAGTACCGGTTGCACTTTAGCATCTGCTCGATTAGTAACTAAATGCATGTTTACTCTGCATTTAGTGTAGTAATATTTCCGTCACAGATTCATTCATGTTTACTTTTGTTACCTAATTACTTTCACAGTGTTCCTTTATTAACATTTTCTGATTTAATGGAACCCTGTGAGTGAAAAAGTTCTCATAACGCCTTACGATCATCTTACTTTTTTCCCCTTATTTTACGATATTGATAAAATTGACTCACTAAACCGTTACCATTTATTGGCAAATTTAGACATGGTATTGCTTCAGGCCGTAAAACGTGCCTAATTGATAGTTTTAATAACTCACTCTTAAGGTCTGTTATGTATTCCGAGTCGTAAATGTGTACACAACATACACGAGCATTCTCAACAGTACATGAGTCATCCCGTTAACAGGCATTAATCCATTTTAATTTAATTTGAATGTTCTTCGGAAAGGCTGAAATGTAATGTCTAAGTCCTTCTGTTGCCTAACGTGGTTAGAACAACCGGCGACAAAACAACACACCGTGACACAGTAGAGCAAAGTGAAGGTAATGACAATCGGATGTGGGTTTTGAAAGATTTGTTTAATATCATCAGAAAATACACGAATTTCATATTATGGTATAGGTATCACTATGCCATTAACAACAGAGAAGTCCCGCTCCATAGCTGAATGGTTAGCATGCTGGCGTTTGGTCACAGGGTTCCCGGGTTCGATTCCCGGCAGGGTCGGCAATTTTAACCATAATTGGTTAATTCCCCTTCATCATTTTATCCTCATCAGGACGCTCAGGTCGCTTACGGGAGTCAAATCAAAAGACCTGCACCAGGCCTCTCCGGAGGATACACGCCATATATATATCCCGTTTATCACTAAAACATCTCTACAAAGGGCACTAGGAAAGTTTTGCAACACGCAAAAACGGTTGTCTGGACACCCCTCGTATGGTGAGGGATGAATAGAGGGGTGAAAATCGGTCTAGAAGACAGCAAGGCGCGACCTTCACACCAGTTGTTACCAAGCAGTGAGATTGAAAGCGAGTTAAGATGTCAGTGTGGTCTAAAGGTGAATATCCCACAATTATCCGCTACAATTTTGCTCGTGGATTAACTGTTGATCAGTGCCTGGAGGAAATAACTTCTGAGCTGGGGAAAGACTGTTCACATCGGACAACAATTTTTGCGCTGGTACAACGAGTTCCAGAGGGGAAAATTTTGGGATTGAAGACGATCCTCGTTCTGGGCGACCGTCTGAATCAGTGACTGAGGAAAATATTGAAGCTGTGAGGAAAATGTTGCAGCAAGAGAGGCGGTTGACATATCGGCAGGTAGAAGAGACCCTCCACATTCCTGCACCAGTTATTCATTCAATTCTACACGACCATCCCCAGGATAGAAAGGTTTGTTCCCTTTGGATGCACCATTCACTTCGAGAAGAACAAAGGGCATATCGAGTGAAATGGTGCCGAAAAATGCTAAAACAGTTTGAAGATGGGCCTTCGCGTAACGTTAATAGGATCGTTACACGTGACGAAACTTAGATTTATTATTACGATCTCCCAACAAAATCCCGGAACAAGGTGTGGCTGTTTGAAGATGAGGGTACTCCTGTGCCTGTGCGAAAGTCAAAGTCAGTGAAGAAAAGGATGATTGCAGTATTCTTCACTAAACGGGACATCCTGACTCGGGTTGTGCTAGAAACACAAAGGACAGTTACAGTGAAGTGGTACAGTGAGACTTGACTGCCCCAGGTCAACCAGGCTCTCAAGCACCTCTGTCCAAGGTCACGGCTCAACGCTTGGCTCTTGCATCACGACAATGCTCCAGCACATCGTACTAATGTAACAATGTATTTTCTTGCCAGATCAGGGTTGACTGTGCTTGATCACCCTCCATACAGTCCTGATCTTGCCCCATGTGACTTCGCATTCTTCCCAGAAGTGAAGCTGAAGCTGAAAGGGCGGCGTTTCTTATCTGACGAGGAGCTTCTGGCAGCATGGGATCAAGAGTGTGAAAATATAACCGAAGAAAAGTGGTAGAGTTGGTTCAGTGACTGGTTTCGACGTATGGAGAAGTGTATTAAGTGTGGTGGAAATTATTTTGAAAAGTCTAAAGCGTTCACTCACATGGAAAAACTTTCCTAGTGCCCTTTGTTCTTCTCCTAATTACCTAATAAGGAACATTTGTGCCAAATTATATCCCTCTAGCGTTGCAGAAATTGCGGAATATAGTTACATTGTGTTTAGTGGAATTTCCCCAGTTACACCCCGCTTTTTCGCAAAATATCAAGATAAGGTATGAATTAACTTATAAGAAACACTTGTTCCAAATTTAAGACTTCTATCTTTGCGGAAAGTGGACGATTTAGAGGTATTTTGTTTATCGCAGTAACCCCAAATTCTCCCCAAATTCACAAAATATCTGAATAAATTGTCTCTGATATTCTTATGTATCATATTAAGAATACCTGTGCTAAATTTCAGCCCTCTAACTCCATGTTATGTGTGAAAATTAATATTATTGTAATTAGGATAATTACCCCCCGTCCCCCTTACCAAAAACATTGGAATAAAACATCTTTACTTTCCTTACTTTTCTTGTAAGAAACCCATGTGTCAAATGGCATCCCTCTAGCTTGCTGGGAAGTGCGCGATTTATTGATACGTGTTTAGGGTAGTTACAGCAATTTTATCCCCCTTTGGCAGCGCGTCGGCCTCTCACCGCTAGATACCGTGGTTCAAATCCCGGTCGCTCCATGTGAGATTTGTGCTGGACAAAGCGGAGGCGGGACAGGTTTTTCTCAGGGTATTCCCGTTTCCTCTGTCATATTTCATTCCAGCAACACTCTCCATTCTCATTTCATAGCATCTGTCAGTCATTAATAAATCACTTTGGGAGTGGCGACCCCATCGTACTAATAGCCTATATCTGCTTCATTCATTCCATCCCTGACCCGGTCAATGACTGGAAAACAGGTTGTAGGTTTTCATTTATCATGGAGAATCGCAATAAAACATTAATCCTCTTGTAAGAAACGCTTGTGCAGAATTTCAGCCCTCTATCTTTGTGGAAGGAGTTAGATTTAGTGATATTGTGTGTAGGATAATTACCCCCAGATTAACTCTTTATCAGAAAACATCGTAATAAAGCATCTTTACTTATCCTAATTACCGTAGAAGGAGCATCTGTGCTAATCACCATTAATAATAATAATAATAATAATAATAATAATAATAATAATAATAATAATAATATTAATAGAGCAGGGGGCAGCGTCTGTCGTGACGAGAACTGCGTGCAAGTGTTGTGGAGGAACATGTTGTGTGTGAGTTGCAGATAAGTGTAGTGACAGCACGCACACACTGTCTTGGACAGCTCATTGAAATATTATTGATTTTGGATATAGTATATATAGACCTACTTCGTATTATCCTGGTACGTTCAATGTTCTCCGGGGAGGATTTGGAGAATGTCCATGTTTCTATGATGTTCACGCATTCGGGTCTTGTGTGTGGTAACTGCTTGGCAAATGAATATTCATTGTTACGACCGAGAGTTCTAATTTGTTCTGTGTGTTAAGTGTAACATTTAAATTTCGACCCATTTGACCATTTCAGAATTTTGGACATTACCTCCTTTTTGTGCTCCTAACCTCCAGGTGCTTGTTTTAATTGTTTTAGTGCTGATATCATTTTTATATTAAATTTGTTAAAGATTCTGATATTTGCTCTAAATGCCGCCTTGTAACCGCATTTCCAATAATTTAGGAAATTTCTTCTGAGATGAAAGTGTTTATAGTGCACTATATCTTGTGGTACGGACTACGACAAGTTTGTTACCTCCATTTTTGTCGTCCTCTGTGGGATCTCCGAGTTTCAAAATTTAAAAGTGACCGAGCTACAACGATATAAGTAATGGAATTCCTAATATAGTCATTCTCTGTGATGAATTGTGTGACAGTATGGCTTGTAGGGTCGGTTGATCTGTGTACGGGTATTTCAGTGCGGTTGGCAGACAAATATGTAATGCGTCCTTGCACTGTGAGGAAAACAACAGGAAAATACCCTCTCTCCTCATTTCCTTAGTATGCCTCATCAGTGACAGCTGAGTCTTTTATATTTTCTGATGCTGGAACAATTGGGAAGCCAACAAACATTTAGGCTGAGAGTTGATGATGATGATGGAGATGATGATGATGATGATGATGGAGATGATGATGATGATGATTATTATTATTATTATTATTATTATTATTATTATTATTATTATTATTATTATTATTATTGTTATTATTATTGTTGTACCGGGAGATACACCTCAACCCCGTGTATTTAAATGAAGCACCTTGAAGAACGCTATCTATCTCATAAAAATTGAAACAACTAGTGCAAGAATTTGGGACGTTGATCAACAGGTGTCACTACTAAAGTGATAGAGTAATGTGTTATTTTAAGGTTTCCTAAACTGACTGGATTTCCTTTTTTGTGTGTGTTTGTTTGTGTGTGTTTGTTTGTGTGTGTGTGTGTGTGTGTGTGTGTGTGTGTGTGTGTGTCTCAGTTTGCAACTATTTCAAGAAGTTTGGACTTTTCTCCATAGATGTCTCTATTAAAGAACTGATGTCAGACACTCTAGTGCAAAGTGGAACAACTAGAAATTTAAAGAAATTTTGTTTTCTGAACTGAATTGACTTTCCTTGTTTTTGATACTTCAAGGCTTGCAACACTTCTTACTCATCCCGCCAGCTTTGGAGTCTGGCCAATCAGAAATTTTGTATATTTATTTTTTAGCCAATCAAACTCTTCTTGTACCTATTTTATCTGCCAATAAAGTGAAAGGGTTTGTCTGGTGTTAGTCCAGAGCCTTCTCGAACCTTCCTCTCGGGTATAAAAGCTGACGCCTTTTCGAGCTAACTTGTCTTATTGATCGTCGTGTTACTGAGAGTGTGTGTTAAGAGAGGAGGTGGTAGCTTCATCCGTCGGCGAGCAGAACATCAGCTAAGGTAATGGCCACCATATTTCTAACTCTGTAGGTATCTCTGCCATCTAAACTCGAGGGGAAGGTTCCATTCTTTAACTATATAACAGTCAGTTTCCTAAAATGTAAACTTTCTTCCTTCTCATGTAAAAGTTCAAGTAAGTCATACGTACTTAAACTGAAAACCGGAGATAGAGAGTGCGTTGCCCTCTCAAATTCCCCTTCAATTAATCTTGAGGTGACTAAGATTTTGTAACTGTTTTCGTTTGTAAATTGTAACTTAACTTGTCCATCTAGTCACCTCAGTAGTTTAGGCTTAGCCTCTGCATCGTCGGACCACAAGCCCAAGTAGGGTATTAACCTCTTGATTTCAAGGAGCGCAAGTGTCCGCCTCCATACATTTTGTTTTTGGGGGCAGTAATTGAACATGTTGATTTCCATAAAGGCCCAGAAGAATGGGTAGGAGATATCCCTGTGTAAACTTAAAAGGTCATTGGTATGATCTTGTAAATTGTAGGTTGTGCCTAGAGAGACCTGAAAGTGTAAAAGTTATCGAGCAAAGACGCTTTTATGCGAATTGTAAAAGTTAATGGTTCCTTTGAGTAGGCTGTAAGGGTTTGGGAGCATAGTCCCCTGGGTGGAAGTGTGCAACATTGAGGCTCTTTTCCTGTAATGTAATGGATATTTGTGTAATATTGAGGGGTGCCTTTGGAAGGCCGGAACTTGTAACCATTGGAGCAAAGTACTCTTGAAAATTGTGTTCTAAATATCCTGTAAAAGACATTGGGAGATTCCTCTCCTTGTCTATCTGCCTAAACGCAACATTAGTTTTGTTGGGACCTTTGTAAATTATGAGCTTGAAACTCAAATTGTAACGTACCAATTCTTGGTTTTTCCGTTTTTTTCTATATTGTACAAAACTGCCTCTGTACCTGAAATCTTGTTTGTTAAAATGTAATATCTGAAAAGAAATATAACCTTTATTTTAGAGTTTTAAATTAATGTTTGACTATCGTAGATAGACCCATTAAAACCAGCACCTTCTTTCACCTCTCTGTTCCACGGAAAACCCGGTAACAATTCTTATTCTTGTTCTTGTTCTTGTTCTTATTCTTATTCTTAATCCGTTTACCGTCCAGGGTTGGTTTTTTCATGGGACTCAGCGAGAGATCCCGCCTCAAGGGTAGTGTTCTGGAGCGTGAGACATTGTGTCGGGGAATACACGTGGAGTAGAGGACCACTATCTCTCCCAGGTGGCCTCAGCTGCTATGGTGAACAGGGGCCTTATGAGGGGGGGGATGGGATGATTGAAAGGGATAGACAAGGAAGAGGGTAGGAAGCGGCCGTGGCTTTAAATTAAATGCCATCCCAGCATTTGCCTGTAAGATAAATGGGAAGCCACGGGAAACCACTTCGAGGATGGCTGAGAAAGGAATCGAACCCTCGTCTACTCAGTTGACTTCCCGAGACTGAGTGGACCTTTTTCCCGTCCTCGTGCTACTGTTCAAATTTTGTGGGAAAGCCGGGAATCGATCACCGGCCTCTGGGGATGGCAGAGTATTCACTCTCACCACTACACCACAGAGGCAGCAATTATTATTATTATTATTATTATTATTATTATTATTATTATTATTATTATTAGTAGTAGTAGTAGTAGTAGTAGTAGTAGTAGTAGTAGTAGTACCTAGGAACAATAATATTACACCTTTTGAACTTACGGTTGCAGAGTGCAAGCTACATCGATTTGGCATCCACAAAAAAGGTTAACGTGAATGCTACCTTGTGTTATAAAATGGAACTAACTACAACGAGGTAAGACCGTTCAGACATCTAGTGGCAGTTATCTACAGTTCAAGCAGACATTGTCGCCCTCTACTAACACTTTATCACTCGCTTGTAGATGTCAGTTAATTTTGTCTGCACAGTTCACCTGGCGGCCAACAGATGGTGAACATATACCAAAATAAGCAAGCCGAACTACAGCAGTACCAGCGGGCCACCTTCGTATTGAGTTGAGACTTGGGAATAGAAAGGTCAAAAATAAACACTAAAAATGGTTATCTACGTTCCTAGGTAGTGGAGTTTAGGACCAGTAACTTGCCTAGGCGGCCTCATCTGCTGTGCTGAACAGGGGCCTTGTGAGGGGGGGGGGGGGGGGAATGGGAAGATTGGAAAGGATAGGCAAGGAAGTGGGAAGGAAGCGGTCTTTGCCTTAAATTAGGTACCATCCCGATATTTGCCTGGAGGTGAAGTAGGAAACCACGGAAAACCACTTCGAAGATGGCTGAGATGGGAATCGAAGCCGCCTCTACTCAGATAACCTCCCGATGCCGAGTGGATCCCTTTCCTACCCTCGTACCACTTTTCGCATTTCGTGGCAGAGCCGGAAATCGAACGCGGACCTCCGACGGCGGCAGATAATCACACATTTTCACAATTTCATACCGTAAAGAAGGCAGGAAAAATAAGTAGTGATCAAAATAATTGACCAAAACATTTTTGTCATAATGAAACTAACGAATTGTGTTACACAAATACATTTTTTTATTTAGCTCCAACAACTGAGACGGAAGGGAGAGGCAACAATACAGTATAACATATTTTCTTACGTCCTATAATACCACTTTACTTTTAAATTCTGAATCATTATTTCCAAACAGCCGTAAGCAAGAGATTTCCGAAGATATATCAGATAAGGGTAATCAACAATATCTTCCGGCTTCCTCCAAATTTTGATACTGCCACATAGTGCTTCGAACGTATGGAAGTAATGGACAAAATCCAAAATTAAGCTTTCATCACGTGTTTATTACGTCTTAAGGCTATCACTGGCCACTTAGACAGAAAAAAGGACATGTTGTCGTTATTTAAACTTTACAACTGTAAATATACAAAACAAAAAAAGTTATCTCGTTCGAAAGTCCAGTAACGTAAAATAAGTTGTGTTATACATTCAATCTTTTCACGGCACTTGAAAACATAAACGCAAGCGAACAAAAGTACATAACACTAATAAAATAGGGAAAATCAAGGAATAAAACTACTTCAACTTTTATGGATTTTTTGTCAGTTCAATCATTCCACTCAGCCTACGTGACTACAATTGAGGAGCTATCTGACGGTGAGATGGCGGCCCCGGGCTAGAAAGTCAAGGATAACGGCCGAGAGGATTCGTCATTCTGGCCACACGACACCTCATAATCTGTAGGCCTTTGGGTTGAGCAGCGGTCGTTTGGTAGGCCATGGCCCTTCGGGGCTGCTGCCCCATGGGGTTTGGTTTTGGTTAGTCATTACCATCAGAGTCTAAGAAATTCTCGCTTTTCATAGAGGTATGTCTAACATAATTTGTAAAATAGCTTCCCATATCCGTATCTGTCGTCCTTTTATTGCGAAAAGTTTGCTCTTTGAGGATAGAATAGGTTCAGTACAATAAGCACGTGCGTAAACAGGTCTAAACAAGTGTTAGATCGAGAAGTTTTTCGTATATGATTGAGCTAGAGTGGCCGAAGACTTCGTGAAGGGCTTCTGAAGCCTCCTCCGAAAACTTTCCCACGGGTAATTTAAAAGACCAATAGGCTATAACTGCTCCATGGATTTGCAACTTGTGTGAACTGCTGGGCACGTATTATCTGCGCACTTTTTATCGATATATTTGTGCACGGGTTTGAGAAGTAAGGAGGGAGCAATTCCGGTTCCAGTAGTACTGCCAACTGAATGGAAATGAAATCAGAATTGAATCGATAATATGATCGATCGATGTGAATTTTGCTAAACCTTTGTTATCTAAAGCAACAACTGTGTCACACACACACACACACACACACACACACACACACACACACACACACACACACACACACACATTTTATATAACATTTCTCGATGCGAATCTTATTCCTAGAGCGAATTATATAGTTTGGCTTTGCTGCGTAAATAACAACAGTACTAGTACGTAAAGTGTACGCCAGATGTCGCACAGCGATGCATAAGCGATTCATAGTTTGTGTTTCAAAGGTTGCCAGTACGAATCTCGAAAATTGCCGAGGTCGACTAATTCAGCACTAGGGTGTAAATCTATCCAGAAGAGGTGGGCAGATAATAATTCGACTTGTATAACCTTAGGTATAATTGTTGGGTATCATAAATAAAAACTTTAAACATGTCCACATCAGTGACTCTGCCACTAACAACTATTTTTTTTTTTTTTGCTAGGGGCTTTACGTCGCACCGACACAGATAGGTCTTATGGCGACGATGGGATAGGAAAGGCCTAGGAGTTGGAAGGAAGCGGCCGTGGCCTTAATTAAGGTACAGCCCCAGCATTTGCCTGGTGTGAAAATGGGAAACCACGGAAAACCATCTTCAGGGCTGCCGATAGTGGGATTCGAACCTACTATCTCCCGGATGCAAGCTCACAGCCGCGCGCCTCTACGAGCACGGCCAACTCGCCCGGTCTAACAACTAATAGTAAAATCACGGATAAGTTTCTAATAAGGGTTTCATCAATGCCTGTTATTTCAGAAGCTTTTTCGGATCTGCAAAGAGCCTTCTGGTCGTATCCGGTTTATCGATTATCAAGCCACCGGACGAGTTGACCGTGCGGTTAGGGGCGCGCAGCTGTGAGCTCGCATCCGGGAGATAGTGGGTTTGAATCCCACTGTCGGCAGCCCTGAATATGGTTTTCCGTGATTTCCCATTTTCACACCAGGCACCTTAATTAAGGCCACGGTCGCTTCGTTTCCATTCCTAGGCCCTTCCTGTCCCATCGTCGCCGTAAGGCCTATCTGTGCTGGTGCGACGCAAAAAAAGGTAAACAGGCCCAGTTTTTTAATCTCAGTATTGCCTGCCTGTCTGCCGCAAGAGGCGAATAAGAGGAGTCTCAGGGGCTCATGGGCTCTTAACTTGCGAGCGTGGGTTGGAGACTAACAGGGCACTAAGCTCAGTCCTGGAATTGCTTCTACTTGTGCCAGGTACCTCACCGTCATCTATCCAATCCGACCTCCCTTGGTCAACTCTTGTTCTTTTCTGACCCCGACGGTATTCGATTTGCGAATCCCAGAGAGTCATCTTCACGCTCTTTGTGGCAATTGTATTTCTTTGTCCAATATCTTGATTTTTGAAGTGCCGTACCCCCTTCATATTTTTCTTCTGATCAGTGTTAATAGAGGATAGTTGCCCAGTTGTACTTCCGTTTAAAACAGTTATCACCATCACCAGCTTGGAATATCTTTCTGTTTTGTTCCTTTCTCAAAAATGTCCTTCTTTTCTGGACTCCTAACCTGTCAGGATTTGAAAGATACACGATACGCAATCTATACAAATAAAGTTGTAGGGGGTCCACTGTCTGTAATATTGTTTATTTTGCTATTTTTTTGAGATATTTATCCAGTTTAGGTCTACTCTAGGCCTATCAGTGGTTTCAGATTCTGTGTCCCTTTGTGTGTGTGTTTGTTTGTTTGTTTGTTTGTTTGTTTGTTTGTTTGTTCAACCACCACGGGAAAACATCGGGATAAATCTCGACTAATCTTCATATTTAGAATCTACTCTTCTGGGAGCAGGCTTCATGTATATAATATAGTTTAGAAAACGCTGAATTGACTGGGGATTTACTGGAAGATAGTTATTATGTTTTCTTGTGCATTACTAATTTTCTGTAACATCTGTAGAGGTCCCTTCATTTTAAGTCTTTTTATTCTCTACATAATTTCGCTTAGGCCTACTCTTCAAATGACTGAGAAAACTAATATTCTATACGGGGTTTTCGTTCTGCCGGCAGTGACAAACAGCACCTTCCAATGGTCCTAAGCGTGGTCGTTAATATCTGAACAGTACCGCGGAGTGTAGCCCATTATTTCACACAGTAAGGGGTTTTCTTTCTCACATTTGATATAAATGTTGCTGTATTTCTCCTCATCTTCCATTTTCTGCTTTAATTTCTTGCCTCTGCCTTGCCTTTTTCAGGCCTTTTTTTTTGCAAGCTGCTTTACATCGCACTGACACAGATAGGTTTTATGGCGACGATGGTATAGGAAAGGGCTAGGAGTTGGAAGGAAGCGTCCGTAGCCTTAATTAAGGTACATCCCAGCATTTACCTGCTGTGAAAATGGAGAATCACAGAACATCATCTTCAGGACTGACGACAGTGGGGTTCGAACCCACTATCTTCCGTACACTGGATACTGGCCGCACTTAAGCTACTGCAGCTATCGAGCTCGGTTTTATTAGGCTTAAATAATAAAACAATCAGTCATCTTGTTTCCAGTTATTCGACTGGGACAGGAATGGAATGAATAAAGCCCCATATGGCGGTGAAAATAGAAATTGTGCCGGCTGCCGAAGCCTGCCGTCCTCCTCTGGGGCAATGAATAATGACTGACAGATGAAATGAAATGATATTGGAGAGTGTCGCTGGAATGATAGATGACAGAGAAAACCGGAGTACCCGAAAAAAAAAAATACAAAATAAGAAAACTACCCGCCTCCACTTTGTCCAGCACAAACCTCATGCAGAGTGACCGAGATTTGAATCACGGAAACCAGCTGTGAGAGGCCGACGCGCTGCCGCCTGAGCCACAGAGGCTCTTCTTTACCGCATTCAAAAATTCGTAACGCACATGATCAGAATTTAGTGAAAGACATTTCATTTTTCCAATACACCCCATGATATTTACATACTTATCCTATCCGTCTGTCCTAAGATATTATCCTATCTTCAATTATTTTCAAGTTTCCAGTTGCGTGTCGTGAGTTCACTGTTGTGTGTTCGAGTGCTAATCCCGGAATATGAACTCTCTTTTCTTTGTGTGATAATATATACGTCTGCCATCCCCGGAGGCCGGGATTCGACATCCGGCTCTGCTATGAAATTTGAAAAGTGGTACGAGAACTGGAACAGGAACTCAGCCTCGGGAGATCAACTGAGTAGACATGGGGGGGGGGGGTCCATCCTCGAAGTGGTTTTCCGTGGTTTCCCACTTCTCCTGCAGGCCAAATCTCGATGGTGCCTAATTTAAGTCCATGGACTCTTCCTTCCCTCTTCCTTGTCCTTCCCTTCCAGCCTTGCCATCCCCCGCAAGCCGCCTGTTCAACATAGCTGGTGAGGCCACCTGGGCGAGTTACTGGTCCTCCTGCCCAGTTTAATCCCCCGATCCAAAGTCTCACGCTCAGGACACTACCCTTGACGCGGTAGGTGTGGGATTGGCTTAGTCCGAGGGAATAACCAACTCTGGAGGGTAAACGGATTAAGATAAAATAAAATAAAATACATTTTTTAAGATTTGTTTTACGTCTCACCGACACAGATAGGTCTTATGGTGTCTATTGGATAGTACTAGGAGTGGTAAAGGAGCGGCCGTGGCCTTTATTAAGGTACAGCCCTAGCAGTTGCCTGGTGTGAAAATGGGAAACCACGGAAAACCATCTTCAGGGCTTCCGACAGTGGGATTCGAACCCACTATCTACCGGATGCAAGCTCACAGCCGCGGGCCCCTAACCGCACGGCCAACTCACCCTGTATTTTCCATTTTTAAGACATAGCAAAAGCCACAGGTAGTAACTAGGGGCCCCTAGCTGTGTCTGGCACTACTTCCACATACGTTTGTCAAGCTCCTCACTTTTGCATTTTCTGTCTGGCCTCCCTTGGTCAGCTCTCGTTCTCTTCCGACGAAGGGAGTCTTTCATTTTTACGCCTTTCGTGGCCCGTGTCTTTCTTATGCCACTGCTTTCATTTTTCAAAGTTTTGGGCCTCTTCCATTTTCCATCTGATTAATGTTAATAAGGGATGGTTCCCCGTTTGTAGGGTGTACGTAATCTCAAAGAAATAGTAGCCTCCACCACCACCTGCGACAATACCAGTTCTCTTCCAACCGCACTGGACTTCATTTTTCTACATTACATTGCACTAAGCATCGTCTACGTCGCATCTTCTCCAGCGACATCTGCCTCTGAGTACCGGGTCCTCACAGCTGCTGACGTAGTTCGTCTAAGATTTACCGTATGCAAGATTCCTCGATGCTTCCTACCTGTCCCTCATTCCTCTTTTCAATCATCCTTCTTCACATTTTGCGTGATAACGTGTAATAAAAATGACTACGTTGCTTTCAGCTCTCAAACTGTTTAGTGCTGCCTGCAATGTAATGCAACCTCATACTTACGCATGTGACGTCATTCTTACGTCTTGCTTTCATCGTTATGTTTCTTGCCCGGTCCATACCTCCCTCATACCTTCGATTTTCTTATTTAGGCTTTATTTTTCCTGAATTAACACAAGGTTTAAAGATGTATTTCCCTCTTGGAATCAAGTAATAATATTGTGCGGTCGAGGAGATGGTATGGTATAATTCTTCCAAGTTTCTTTTACTGTCAAACCAAAGGTCTTGAATAGTATTCGCTTCTTCAGTGTGAGGGAGAATTGCTTCATACTATTTTGTAATATTTCTCGTGTGCAATAAACAAAAGGAACTAGTATAATTCTCTCATTTACTTCAGTATTGGACTATTTTCTCTTCTTAACTTTATCTATGTGAAGTTGCCTGAAATGTGAAGGAAGTATTTTTCTTTATATTTTTTACCTTACGTCGCATCGACGCAAATAGGCCTTATAGCGATGATGGGAGAGGAAAGGGCTGGGAGTGGGAACGAAGCTACCGCGGCCCTAATTAATGTATAACCCCAGCATGTACCTGATGTGAAAATGTGAAACAACGTGTTGGGAGGGGGAATTCTACTATCAATACAGACAGACTTAGCTGTTGTCGTAAGTACGTACGATGCTGAGATAAAATAGTTATACTGTAATAGTTGATATATAGCTTAAATATACATGTGGTAGAAGCAGCAGCACGATATAATAATCATCATAATAATAATAATAATTTACGGCAGAATTCGCGCAGTGAGAAGGAATTAGACCAAGAGAAAATGACAGGAACAAGAAAAATCTCCGCTTTCGCCGGCACGTGGGGAATGTGTTACGGAGATCGTAACAAACAGAAAACCCATCAACAGGGATGTCAACAGTGGGGTGGACCCATGGCTAAATGGTTAGCGTGTTGGCCTTTGGTCACAGGGGTCCCGGGTTCGATTCCCGGTAGGGTCGGAAATTTGAACCAGAATTGGTTAATTCCCCTGGCACGGGGACTGGGTGTATGTGTCGTCTTCATCATCATTTAATCCTCATTACGACGCGCAGGTCGCCTACGGGAGTCAAATCAAAAGACCTGCACCTGGCGAGCCGAAGTCTTCGGGCACATCGCGGCACTAAAAGCCATACATTTCGCCATTTCAACAGTGGGGTTCGAACCCGCTATCTACCGAATGCAACCTGATAGCTACGTGACCCAAACCGTGCAGCCACTTGCTCGCTGAAGGAAGTATTTACTTAGATTATTTTATATTGATTCATATATTGCTCATCTGATCTATGATTAAATGACAACTACACTGCCTATCAAAAAAACAATTGAAGCACCCAAAACGGGAGGAGAAACGAAAAAATCTTCACGTGTTGACAGGGAATACGATGTTATTTTAGTAATTACGAAATCTAGTAGAATGTGCAAAGAACTTGGCACTACGAGCCTACTTATCAATATGACGTTGCACTCCGTCTGGCCTGGATGCATGCACTGATTCAATAGGCAAGGTTATCATAAAGACACTGTGCCCTCTCCTCAGGCAAGCTGGTCCACAACTGTTGTAACTAGTCTTTGATATCCTGGATACTGGCACGTCCAAGCTTGTCCCACGCTTGTTCTATTGTGGACAGATCTAGGGATTTTACTGGTCACGGGAGTACCTCAGCATCACGCAGACAGTTCATAGAGACACGTGCCGTGTGTATACGAGCATTGACCTGGTGAAAAA
Source organism: Anabrus simplex (assembly GCF_040414725.1). Lineage (NCBI taxonomy): Eukaryota > Metazoa > Arthropoda > Insecta > Orthoptera > Tettigoniidae > Anabrus > Anabrus simplex. Next base: position 190,953,304 of record NC_090265.1, read on the forward strand.
TGGCACCACGATACTGTCGAATGATAGGTAACTTATGATGATGCGAGATGTCCGTGACGTACCATTGTGCCATTAGAGTTCCCTCAATCACTACCAGCAGTGACCTAAAGTCATACCCGATGGCTCTCCACACCATGACGCCAGGAGTAACACCACTGTGCCTCTCCAAAACCAATTGGAAGAATGGGACTTCTCCCCACGTCGCCACCATACTTGCAGACGATGATCACTCGGCGTAGTGCAGAACCGCGATGCGTTGACATCCTTCGTCGACTCTAGCGACAGTTTTTACTACTGCCTGAGTCTTTACATTCGTCGACACCCAGACACCAAAATCTAACACGGCGATTTATAATTGCTTAAACGGTGTCTAGTTAGGTGGACTGAGTGATGCTCGAATTGAAGTTTCATCTCAGGACTCATCCTATTAGTTACTGTCTTCCGCTCGCAGCTCACCGAGGGGATTGTCGAGGTTTCTGCCTTTTCCACCAGAGGTCTCCATAGAATAGTTCAGAGCAGCTAATTGAACTTCTTGGATCGTCATATATCACTACGCAATCTCCACCACCAGCGACACCCGCACCACTACTACATCGACAACTTCTTTTGCAACCGCCGCTCTCGACTCCGCCACCGTAGCCTACCATGCTGCCATCATATCCTCCTTCTCAGATCTCAACTTCCAGGCGCAATTTCTACCACAAATTCCATCTTCAACGTGGAACGCCAACACCCTTCAGTATAAACGTTCCGCCTCGACTACCCCTCCTGAAAGTACACGGCAAATCCGGCGCTTAGCGGTCAGACTAATAGATACTCACCAGGTCAATCTTGATCAGTCTCGAACCCTCTGCATGGAAACTGCACATGAACGCCTTCTTCCTCCTACTAGTGAATCAGTTTCAGTACCACGATGCATACTCTCTCCATACCCCACCAACTGGTAACCATGTCTGTCTCCTTAAAAATTCAGCTCTGCAATTCCGCTCCCCTGAAACATCATTTCCACCATCCTTCAGTTTAATGTGCGCCGAGAAGAAATTGTAGACACACGGTCAATCACCCACAGCGTTATCGTCAAATTGAATGGAGACCTCGCCCCCCCCCCCCAAAAGCTCACTCTGTCAATTGGAGCAGGTCAACATGCTTTTGCCGCTCCCTCCAAGCTCCTATTACAACCAGCACTCAAGATTCAACTCCCACCTCCTAGACATAGACTTTTTAGCTGTGTGGTACATGATATATATCCAACCATCACCGAGGACGGCACCATCACCGAATTAAACTCGAAGGTATCCCATCTCTTAAAGCCTTCCGAATACGGAACGCAGCATGCCCAACTCACATGGTGCGAATTCTACTGCCTACTACCGTAGATCTCGACAGGGTATGTTCCTCTACCGCCGCCATTACAAAGTTGAATCTTCTCCCGGCGCCGCAACCTACTCGCTGCGAAAGATGTTTGACATACAAATCTCACAGCACCAACCAGTGTCGAGCTACGAACCGTAAGTGCGGGCAATGTCTACAAGAACACCCAACCTGCAAGTGCCCTAACACTGCCAACACCCCCTATCTGCAATTGCTGTGGAGAAGCACATCCGACCTACGCCCGAAGATGTAAATCTCATCCCACCTATCCTCCTGATAATTTCAAACTCGTCGCATACATTCGCACAGTTGATTCACCTACCAGTCCTAGCCGCTCTCTTTTACCCCTCCCCTACCGCCGAGAATTTAATCCGATTAATCACTATAGACCTATACAATATTCACCCCTACCACAGTCCTCTCATCCTAACACACCTACAGATTACTGCAAACCAAACACTCAATATCCACTTTCAGACTTCACATTCCGGCCTAAATACCCACTTCCATTTCATCCCCTTAGAAACTCTTGTCTGAACCTTGTCACTCATTCCTCCCACCTACCACTGACATTTTTCTTCAGTGAACATTGAAGCGTCCAGTCAACAAACGGAACTGCGATGGCGGAAGCAAGCCACAAAATCACATCGTCGCCAATCTGCATTCACACTTCGCCTTCCAGAAGAATCATTCATCATCTTCTAACTACTCTATATTACTTCTTCATATCATGTTATGTATTTTTCTTTCTTTGAAGTCGGAATATATACATACTTTATGTAAAAGCGCTCACCCTCTAGACTAGCAAAAAGAAAACCCTTCTGCAGTTAAAGTCATGTAAATAATCCACAAATAAGGCAAACTTAGTCAAGATGTCGCTATCCTTCCATATCCACCTCAAATTCCTCAGCCCCACTTTACCCACCTTCTTGCTCTCGTGCAGCTCCCTTAATCCCCATCTCTCCTGGCCAAAGAGAGGACGTTACCCTCTAAGTAACATTTGAACAACAACAACAACCTGCGCTGAGAGTGAAAACGTATCACTTCACTTTAACCCTCTACTGCATACTGTTGCATTTAGGCAACAAATAACTTTTCACCTGTATAAATGGATGAATATTGTAGACAGAGGTAGTTTTACGGCACACCTTCAATTAAACACATATCTCAGTGATGCCTAGCCCTACAACTAAAGGTACTCCTTCCACCCCGTCAACATCCACGCGAACCAACCACCGTTTATTTAACGTGGGCCCTCTCCATCACATTACCACAGGCTTCAGGAGTACCTCTGGCTCAACCTCAAAGACATTACCGACCTACGGTTCTGCAAGTTGTCCTTGCGCCTTGCAGTACGTACCCATGACCAGTAGGTAGTAATGTTCGGTCTTTGAATGTTAAAAGCTTAGCGTAAAATCTTTTTTTTTTTTTTTTTTTTTGGTTTGTCGTGAAAAATCGTATATATCTTCAACAATGGCAATCCACATCACATATGAGTGTTAAGCTATTAGCCCCAGTTAAGAATTGCTGGTACATCTAATACACTGAGCGTATGTTGAACATTAAAGCTTGAAATTTTCTTCACCAAACGATAACGAAAAATAATTCATGCAGTGGAGGGTTAAGGGATCGTCACTCCGGCCCGTTTTCTACTCTTTCTGAATTAATATTCTAATGTTTCAATATTGCCCTTAGTGATGCACGTCCGTACAGGCACCAACTTGTTCTCCTCTCTCCAACTCGATCTGGTCTCTCTTCACTTATGACCTGATCCACCTATTTCACCTTGCCGTTTCTCTGCACGGTCTATGCGGGATGTATCTGAAGTGCTCTTAACGAATACTATGGTGCAAGGGCGGGCCGCAGCCCCTCCCTAGGTCGCAGGGAAAGGAAAGAATCTAATGTAGTCAGGTGGATGTTCTTTCAAGAAAATGATTTAAAAGTCGGTATTATGTTGAAGTGATGGTACCGCCCCCACAACAGACAGGGGATACCGTGTGTGTCATTCTGCCGCTGAATAGAAATCGCCATTCATCTTCCAGAATATTAAAAATACTACATACCCCCAGGTCTAGGCCCTCCACTACAAACTGTCATGTGGGCACCCATGCTATGGTGGACAACTTTGAGGAAATAGGAGGCAGTCTGTGTAAGCATTTTAGTAGTAAGCTCAGTTTCTTGGATGTACAGCATAGATTCCAAACTGTGTTGGCATATTACAGTATGGGTTTAACAGGTGTGTGGTAAAGAATAGTCGTCTTCTTCTTCCTCTTCTTATAATTACTGGCCTTTTACCAATCACTTGGGGGCGGAACTGGATGTGTTTTAATCCCAGTGTTATGGGCAGATGCCTTTCCAGACGCCAATGGTTATTTGTGTGATTTTTATACGTAAATACACTGACTGACAGAGCAAATGCAACACCAAGGAGGAGTGGTTCGAAAGGGATGAAAGTTGGGGAAAAAACAGAGACGGCACGGACGAATAATTGATGTTTATTTCAAACCGATATGCAGGTTACACAATGCGCACGGCATCGACTCAGTAGGATGTAGGATCACCGCGAGCGGCGATGCACGCAGAAACACATCGAGGTACAGAGTCAATAAGAGTGCGGATGGTGTCCTGAGGGATGGTTCTCCATTCTCTGTCAACCATTTGCCACAGTTGGTCGTCCGTACGAGGCTGGGGCAGAGTTTGCAAACGGCGTACGCTGGCCACGGAAGCATCTGTACACCTCGTAGAGCCTGTTGGGAGAAGCAAGCAGTGTGTGGGCGGGCATTATCCCGCTGAAACAGAGCATTGGGCAGCCCCTGAAGGTACGGGAGTGCCACCGGCCGCAGCACATGCTGCACGTAGCGGTGGGCATTTAACGTGCCTTGAATACGCACTAGAGGTGACGTGGAATCATACGCATACGCAATAGCGCCCCAAACCATGATGCCGCGTTGTCTAGCGGTAGGGCGCTCCACAGTTACTGCCGGATTTGACCTTTCTCCACGCCGACGCCACACTCGTCTGCGGTGACTATCACTGACAGAACAGAAGCGTGACTCATCGGAGAACACGACGTTCCGCCATTCCCTCATCCAAGTCGCTCTAGCCCGGCACCATGCCAGGCGTGCACGTCTATGCTGTGGAGTCAATGGTAGTCTTCTGAGCGGACGCCGGGAGTGCAGGCCTCCTTCAACCAATCGACGGGAAATTGTTCTGGTCGATATTGGAACAGCCAGGGTGTCTTGCACATGCTGAAGAATGGCGGTTGACGTGGCGTGCGGGGCTGCCACCGCTTGGCGGCGGATGCGCCGATCCTCGCGTGCTGACGTCACTCGGGCTGCGCCTGGACCCCTCGCACGTGCCACATGTCCCTGCGCCAACCATCTTCGCCAGAGGCGCTGCACCGTGGACACATCCCTATGGGTATCGGCTGCGATTTGACGAAGCGACCAACCTGCCCTTCTCAGCCCGATCACCATACCCCTCGTAAAGTCGTCTGTCTGCTGGAAATGCCTCCGTTGACGGCGGCCTGGCATTCTTAGCTATACACGTGTCCTGTGGCACACGACAACACGTTCTACAATGACTGTCGGCTGAGAAATCACGGTACGAAGTGGGCCATTCGCCAACGCCGTGTCCCATTTATCGTTCGCTACGTGCGCAGCACAGCGGCGCATTTCACATCATGAGCATACCTCAGTGACGTCAGTCTACCCTGCAATTGACATAAAGTTCTGACCACTCCTTCTTGGTGTTGCATTTGCTCTGTCAGTCAGTGTATAAACGTGTGTTACGACAAACACTAAAAAACAACCTCCGAGGTAGAGGAATTAACTAGATTCAGCCAAAAAAACCGACCCGGCCGGGAATCGAACCATGGATCTTATAATCTGATAATAATTTCCTAGCGAAGGGTTTCTTATTCCATATGGTAATCCCCAGCACTCAGCTATTATGCATGTGTTGTGGTGGTTGTCGGGGTAGGGACTGGGGAGTAAATGTTAGTCTGGTGTCGAATACAACTCCAAGGGCGTTGACCTGCCGAACATACTGTAGAGCGCCTCATCCTATGTCAAACGGGGAATGTATACCACTTGTGGAGTGATACTGTCCTTCTTTCTTTCTTTCATTCTTTTCTTTTCTTTTCTTTTCTTTTCTTTTCTTTTCTTTTCTTTTCTTTTCTTTTCTTTTCTTTCTTTCAGATATTAAAGTAATTTTACGCTTAGTTGAGCAGACACCTCAATAGTGGTTAATACTCACACTAAGTGCACAGGGTTGGTGGTCAGTTCTGCTACTATCCTCAAACTAGTACATCTAAATTAATGAAAAAATATTTAAAATAATAATGCACTCATTTCTTCGCACAATTTGCTCATGTTGGATAACTGCACACCGGTACTGTGTATGTTTAGAGTTATCCTCTCTCTTTCCTCTTCCCCTCCCCCTCTCTTTCTCAACACTTGTGTGTGTAATGAGAATTCAATTTCGCTATTTCCGCGTAGATATTTACTGAAGGGAGACGTGCCTTAAACGGATGTCTTATACCGAGCGGACCAAAAGTAGGTACACAGTGTTGCTCAAATCTTTCCTCCAACCTCTTCTCGAAACTGGATACTGAGACACAGTTTAGGTATAATTTATGAGTATAGCTCTTGGACGTAGTGCAGCGTCTTGACATCTAAGGATACGTGGGTAGAGAACACCTAAAAGAAACACATGAGTCCAAAAAATTCGGCTGCAGCTTTCGGCAGCGATGAAGGGAATAGTTCACAATTTTCGGCTGCAGCCATCGTCAATGCAGGATATACGAAGTCCATAGGAAAAGCGTTTAGATTTACGCTTGTGTCTTGATATGTTACCCTATCCACGTATTCTCATTTGATACGTCGCTGTTCTCCAACTTTGTCCTACACATACATATTTCGCTTCGTTATCTTCGTTCCTGAATTTCGGCACTTTGATAATTTACTTTCCCTTCAAGAACTTACAACGTGTAAGTTGTCTCTTTGCCATACATCTCGATTCTGTGGCGTTCAGCAAACAAGCAATGTTACCCCTCTACAGGCTATAAGCACCTCTGGAAGAGGTTTCCGGGATCTCGAGAACTCGCCACTATTTATTTGCCACAGTTAGAGTTCACCCAGAATGGGAATTGAGGTTTAGTTTACAGGAAGAATCATAGTCTACATGAAACTGTGGTGCTGCTATCTGCTAAGTATAATATGATGTTATCACTCTGTAAGAAAAGGGCAATAGTTCTCAGTTAATAATTATTGCAGTTTTTCCATTTTCACAAAAATAACGATACTTGTTTTAAGCCATTCCTGATACTCCTTTCTTTTAAGTTTACACACTTTCCTCACCTCATCATTCCACCGAGATGTTCAGTTTTCCCATCTTTACACGCACTTGTTTCTAGGCATACCCTTGCTGTTTCTATTACAGCATACCTCTATGCCACCTATTCTGTTTCTATATCCTGAACTTGCTTACTGTCTATTCTTTGGAACTTTCCACTAATCATATTCATGTACTTAAGTCTAATTTCCTCGTCCTGGAGATTCTCTACCCTTATTCTTTTGCAGACAGATTTCACTGTCTATATCCTAGGCATATGTATACTTAGTTCACTACAGATCAGGCAGTGGTCTGTCATTAAAAAATAATCCCTGCATTATCAGCACATTCCTAGCAGATTTTTTTCAATTCCAAGTCGGTTATCATATAGTGGGTTATAGATCTGGTGCCACTACCCTCCTGTGTGTAGCGGTGAATGTAATCGTACTTGCTAATCCTATACTAGTACAGAAGTCCAGTAAGCGCTTTCCAATCTTCCACATCTACCCTACATTTACTCATCACCTTGTCATAACTTTTAGTTCTATTTCTAACTCTCTCATTGAAATTGCCCAGTAACAATATCCTATCCTTGCTGTTGACACTAAGTGTGATGTCACTCAATGCTTCATAAAAATTATCAAGGTCCTCAACTGCACCCTCACATGGTGAATACACAAAGACAATTTTCATCCTAATTACTCCAAGTGCTAAGTACACTGACTGAGCAAATGTCATGGGATAGCGGAGCACTGATACGCAGGTGTGTTGGCTGCGCACCACACGCCCTCTGTGCCAGCGGCAGTTGTATAGGAGACCTTGTGAGCAGTGGCTGTGGATGTGACAGGTGTAACATGAAACGTCGTCGTGAGCTGACACCGTTCGAACGGGGTATGGTGGTCGGTGCCCGACGGATGGGAAGTGCGATTTCGGCAGTGGTGCGAGAATTCGGCTTCACACGATCAACCGTGTCCAGGGTGTATCGTGAATGGTTGAATGCGGGTGTCACCGTCCACAAGAGATGAACGACCGGCCGTCCAGCCACCCTCGATGACCGTAACCGGCGACATCTGAGACGGATTGTCAATAGTGACACACGGGCAACCGTGTAACAAATCACGGCTCAATTCAACACAGGCCGTGCTAGGCACGTCTCCAAGTGGACAATCCGTAGGAGTATGGGTTGTATGGGGTACGGGAGCCGGCGCCGCACACGGGTGCCACTGTTAACCCAACGTCATCGGGCACAATGACGCGCATTTGTCGTCAGTCACCAGGGATGGACACTGGAACAATGGAGTAACGTGATATGGTCGGACGAATCACGATTTCAACTGCATCATGCCGATGGGAGGCACCGTGTATGGCGCAGACCAGATGAAGCGATGGATCCCGCCTGCCTCGAAGGTGTGGTCCAGGGCGCTGCTGTTTCTGTTATGGTCTGGGGTGCATTTTCCTGGTATGGAATGGGTCACCTAGTTGTTCTGGAAGAGACTTTGAATAGTACGCGGTATGTTGAGCTGCTCGGAGACCATCTCCACCCATTTTTGGCCTTCCAGCGCCCGGACGGTTCTGCGGTGTTTCAAGATGATAACGCGCCGCCACATCGCTCCCACGTCGGCCGGGAATGGTTTCAGGAACATGCAGCGGAGGTCCAACGACTGCCATGGCCACCCAGGAGCCCCGATATGAACCCTATCTAGCATATCTGGGATGTCCTGGAACGCAGGCTCCGTGCCATGGATCGTGCACCCACGAACAGGCCAGCATTGGCGGCCGCTCTGCATACGATTTGGTGTCAGCTGCGTCCAGAGGATTACCAGGGACTTGTCGACTCACTTCCACGGCGTCTCACTGCAGTTCGCAGGGCCAGAGGAGGCCCCACACGCTATTAGGTGACTATCCCGTGACATTTGCTAAGTCAGTGTATACCCACATCATTCGCTCATTATGTGCCAAACGGAAATTATCTTGCATGCAATAGTATTCCTGATGAATAGTCCTACCCCACACTCTGCTCTTCCCTTTTCAACATCTGTCAAGTACACTTTATAATATCCTATCTCTTCCTCGTTATCCCCCTTACTCGAATATCACTAACTCCAAACACCTCCAGACGCATCCTCTTTGCTGACTAAGCCAGTTCTACTTTCTTACTTCCGTTAACCCAGTTAATATTTATAGCTGTATATCGAATTCAATTTCATTCGCCAAGTTGTTTCCCTCGCCTGTCGAATGGAAGTGTGTCTCCGTTACTTCTACTGGTCCGAGTCTAGCTTAAAACGTTCTGATCGTGCTCGGCAAAAATTCTATGAAGCAGGATGCTACCTTCCTTACACATAGTCCCAATTAGAATCTCTCCTCTAACGAATTAGGGACCAACAATGAATTGTGTAGTCCTAATAATAATGTTATTTTTGCTTTTCGTCCCACTAACTACTTTTACGGTTTTCGGAGACGCCGAGGTGCCGGAGTTTAGTCTCGCAGGAGTTCTTTTACATGCCAGTAAATCTACCGACACGAGGCTGACGTATTTGAGCACCTTCAAATACCACCGGACTGAGCCAGGATCGAACCTGCCAAGTTGGGGACAGAAGGCCAGCACCTCAACCGTCTAAGTCATTCAGCCCGGCTGAGTACTCCTAACGCCCGAGCATAAGGAGGACCATGACTCAGAATATGTCCTAGATGGCCACTCCTATTCCATAGCAACTTTTGTCCCGATTCTCTGTTTCCTATATTTGTTTCACTCACATAAATTTCCAGAAACGTTAGGTTAAATACTCAATTAAGAAAATGTACATCAAAATATTATCGAATGAAAAGGAGAATAGTGCACATGTACTATTCTAGTGTATATATTGCACATTATTTACGGTAAGTTATGAACCGCTAAAACATTTTAGTTCACAGTTAAATGGTCAGAAACATACAGAAAGCCAACCAAAAACGTAATCCTTGAGATGTGCCTGCAGTAATGCGCTCGTTTTAACCCAGATCTGTCCAAATTCTTTAAACTGCTTAGAGCCAGAACAAATTACAGTTTATATCTTTAGTGTGCTACCAACATAACAATTAACACCAATTTTTACCTGACGGCTTAGGCAGTAGTAAAATATGGTGGGTATGTCTTCTGTCCTTAAAATAGGACAGTGGGCAGACCTGGGTTATTTTTGCACGAACTACGGGAGCAAAAGTTTCTTGCTAAGGAATTTGCCATCACCACTATTTCATTTCAGGCGGTCCGTTCCAAAACTCGTCTTGTATAATTGCAAAAGTATGTTAGAGATAGCAGTGCCTTCTTGGTTAGATGTAAGGTAATTCTGTCACGAAGGTAGGGCCAAAACTTGCATTTTCCAATGAAAATCTGTTACCAAAGTTAGGCTTTTGTTCTATAATTCGCCTAATAAAATCAACCAATAGAAAAGGACAATTTCAACACGTGACTTCACTCTACAGTTTACCCGCAATTCATGACAGTTGATTCTTGGACTATGTTAATATTTCATGCAATTCTGTGTCGGGCTCCATAGCTAAATGGTTAGCGTTCTGGCCATTGGTCACAGGGGTCCCGGGTTCGGTTTCCGGCAGGGTCGGGAATGTTAACCTTAATTGGTTAATTTCGCCGGCTCGGGGGCTGGGTGTATGTGTTGTCTTCATTATCATTTCACCCTCATCACGATGCGAAGGTCGCCTACGGGTGTCAAATCAAAAGACCTGCATCTGGCGAGCCGAACTTGTCCTTGGGCACTCCCGGCACTAAAAGCCATACGCCATTTCATTTCATTTCATGCAATTCTGTGCTCTGAATGCAGTGTATTAGGATGACGGAAAATATTACTCCTGTTGTGGAATATAAAACTTGATGAATGAAGAGTGGTCCTGATTCCTGGAGGAACACTAAGGATCATATTTAGCAGTATTTTATTGGATCCCACTACCGGTCGCTTTAGCGATCCTCACCTGGGCTGTTTGGGAAATAGGTATAAAATAATAATTATATGTAAGTGATAGTAATAGTAGTCTAATAATAATTATTATTATTTTTGATTGCAATATGGCATTCGTAGGAGAAGTCAGTTGATAATAATAATTTCGTGTGGCTATTTGTGGCCCTTGTAAGACAGATCCTCCGATGAGGGTGGGCGGCATCTGCCATGTGTAGGTAACTGCGTGTTATTGTGTGGAGGATAGTGTTATGTGTGGTGTGTGAGTTGCAGGGATGTTGGAGACAGCACAAACATCCATCCCCCGGGCAATTGGAATTAACCAATGGAGGTTAAAATCCCCGTCCCGGCCGGGAATCGAACCCAGGACCCTCTGAACCGAAGGCCAGTACGCTGACCATTCAGCCAACGAGTCGGACAGTCAGTTGATGATTTAATGTAATGCGGTCTGATTGAATTTGCTGTGTGTTGCACCGTGACCGTGTGTTCAGTTTTAGTAAGCTTTGTTTCAGTGGTGGGAGGTAGACCTGGCTGGTCACCCAACTGGGTACTGACCATGCCCAATGCTGCTTGACCGCAAAAGTATGTAGCGGTATCAGCAGCAGTGGGCCCTGATGCTGTTCTTGCACGAGAGTATTATTACCTCTCGTGTGCCGGCTGTTACCGGAACTATAAATTTTGAAGACGTAAGTTACAGCTAGGGATGGCAACGATTTATCGGTTTTTATGAAATACCGATATTTTCCTTTCGATTTATCGATATATCGATATCGAAATTTTGATTCGATTTATCGAATAATATATTGGTTTTTTCGATTAATATATCGTTTTTCTTTGAATTATTATTTTCATTAACAACATCCGCACTAGAGAACGCCGATAATTCTGCAAGAGATGGTGCTAGTGAAGGTGGAATTGCAACCTGGAAACATCCAATCTAATCAATACCTTGCTCTGAGCCTCTGGTAGGCCGGACCATAATTCGAATACAAACGGTGGAATATGTAACACAGTTGCCTCCGCATGGCAGTTTACACAGCGCGAAATACGTTCTAGTTCCAGAGTCACCGCTAGACTTCGTGTTAGCCCTCCACCATTTAACAACACAGACTATATGGAAACTGTGAAGGAAAAAGGTAAGTTTAGGTGAGATAAGCCTTAAAATTCATTATAAAAGGCGTTGATTTGTGTATTCAGCTTGTGATGAGTATATGGTTTATATTTAAACGTAAAGTTATGAAAATAGAAGCCTCCGCGAGTCAGGTGGCAGCGCGCCAACTTCTCACCGCTGGGTTTCGTAGTTCAAAACCCGGTCACTCCATATGAGATTTGTGCTGGACCGGTTTTTCTTCGGGTACTCCGGTTTTCCCTGCCATCTTTCATTCCAGCAACACTCTCAAATATCATTTCATTTGTCGGTCATTAATCATTGCCCCAGAGGAATGCGACAGGCTTCGGCAGCCGGGAAATTTCCTATTCTCGCCGCTAGATGGGGCTTAATTCGTTCCATTGCTGACCCGGTCAAATGACTCTAAACAGGCTGTGGATTTACATTAAGAAAATGTTTTGTGCATATTGATAAATATACAAGAGCCGAGAGAGTATTTATTGTAAACATTCTATTCACAAGATGTTTATTGCGCGTGATAAACAATGGTTTATTGCTGTGCACCGTTCTGCAAAAATAAACTTCAGAAAGGTAGTGGCATTTATTTCCACGAGCAAGTGTGGAAATACGAGAAAAATGGGTCTTAATTATGTCATGTCGCGGTGACGAGAAAAATAGTATGTGGCAACCTTCCTCGAAGTCTGTAGTATGTAGTGAACATTTTGAAAGCACGTGTTTTAGCATTTCTACTAAAACTAGTCGCAATCAATTCCAACACTTTTTTTCAGGGTATTTGCATGGCAAGACTAGGTTACGTACTAATACTAAAATGTTTTAATTCCTCCCCAGAAGGAGGAGGCGGGCCTCTTAGATGGTGACGCCGTCTGTGAGGCCGGGAGATTTGTTACGGCGAAGGAGATGCTCGGAGATGGTGAGGGGGTTGGCGGCCGTGGCCTATACTAGGAACCCTCCCAGCATTTGCCTTATTGCAGGAGAATGGAAAACCACGTAAAACCATTCTCAGGAAAACCGACAGTGGAGACCAGCCGTGAGGTCCAGCCCTGTCCAGTCTCCCGAATACAGAGACGAAGAGCCACCCTTCCTCTGCTCGGTTGGCCGGTCGGAGTGCAGAGCTGTTGGACCACGGACCAGCCGTGGCCACTTGTGGGCCGAGACCCACTCTGCATTCATCGACGAAGGCTCTGTGAATACTGCAGTGTTTTAAAATATACTATGAAGTATTTTCATTTTTATTAGGATGTGTACTTTCCGGTTGCAATTATACTACCTGATTCGTATGAGCTCATCTTGAATTACTCGGTGATACATTTATTTTTCTTCATTAAACGTCATAGAAATATCACTTTCCTACTCAAAACGCAATGTTTTATATTTGTAATGTGCTTTTATGTGCAAGTTATTATCGTAATGCCAATTGGAATCGTGCTGAGGAATGGAGGGAAAACCTCACATCCAGCGGCGATATTTGAACTGCTGCTACTTTGTCAATTTAGTACTTGAAGAGACCGTGCATGCTGAGGCCTTTACTTATCTCGTAGGCATCGATAACACCTAGGGACGTTCCGATATAATAAATATCGATATTTCATTCGATATCGACATGCCGATATTATCCTACTATCAAAACAAAATAGCGATATATCTCGATATAAAATTATTTCTTTTCCAAAATACAAGGATTTGAAATTATATTGAAGTTCTATAAATCGGGGATCTATTAACAATATGCAACTTGTTTGAAGCCATCAAGAAATATTTAATTTGTTTGTGTCTATCTGTACATAATACTGAATGATTAAAAATTTTAATTTGTTTGTATATAATTCCGAATTTGATTGATTCCTTACTTTATAAGGTAAGGCGGCAGCTAAGAATTTAAGTCCGTTAAAATGTGCAGCATGCTTGAAGCCATCAACAATGTTTTGATTTGTTCGAATCTGCTTCTATGTATTACTAAATGATTGGAAAATTTCATTTGATTTTATGACATTCTGAATCTGGTTTGCACATAAATTTGAATGTTTCAACAAAACAGTTAACCAAGAGACGTAAGCGTGGTAAGACCTCTGTAGTGTAGTGGTTAGTGTGGTTAGCTGCCACCCCCGGAGGCCCGGGTTCGATTCCCGGCTCTGCCACGAAATTTCAAAAGTGGTACGAGAGCTGGGACGGGGTCCACTCAGCCTCGGGAGGTCAAATGAGTAGATGTGGGTTCGATTCCCATCTCAGCCATCCTCGAAGTGGTTTTCCGTGGTTTCCCACTTCTCCTCCAGTCGAATGCCGGAATGGTACCTAACTTAAGGCCACGGCCGCTTCCTTTCCTCTTCCTTGTTTATCCTATCAATGCAATGATAAAACCATAAATACTTGCACGGTAGATGCTGCATCATATTCTTAACTATTTTCAGCCATTTCTACTAATTTACGAGGTTTATATGAACATCAAGCATTACTTACACTACTTCTTTCACTCTAAAAAAGCTATTTATTCAGGATCTATGCCTCGACTGTTGTCTTGTGGCTGCGGGTGAATGAAAATTTGTGTTATGGAAGTATAACCCTAGCAACCGTGCAGGCTAGTGGTCATCTGAAATTAGCAGCCGTTGATGGATAATTTCCATGGATAATTAAACCGCGAATTCCAGTAGCAAGATAAACTCAACCAACCAGTCGCGTGCACAGGCAGAATAAACCAATATTGATATATATGCATTGAGATCTGGTGATGATATTGTAGTTACTCTTGGGTTACGATATATCGATATCGCTTGACTATACCGATATATTATGTGCAATAAATATCGATTATCGAAAATAAGTTTTCAATATATCGAAATATCGATATATCGGTATTTTTTTAAAAACTGCCATCCCTAGGTCTGGTGGTGATATTGTAGTTACTCTTGTACTCTTGGGTTACGATATATCGATATCGCTTGAATATACCGATATATTGTGTGCAATAAATATCGATTATCGAAAATAAGCTTTCAATATATCGAAATATCGATATATCGGTATTTTTTAAAAAACTGCCATCCCTAGTTACAGCATTAGTGTGTACGTAGCATCGTTAATTAGCAGGATATATCGAGTGCACCGCCTCGTCTCCGATTACCAGTGCTGAAACACTAAGGAGAAAAGAGAGAGGGGTATATGAATGTTACATCCTCATATTTTAGCTGTGAGTTTCCGCCCTAAAATACAGTGAAATCTCATTAATACGTTTCTACTGGAGACAATTTTATTGTCTTCCTGAAGTATATAAATTTTGTCTTCATAATAGTTAGTGAAAATAAAAATCTACAGCCTGTTTCCAGTCATTTGACCGGGTCAAGAATGGAATGAATGAATGCCCCATCTAGCGGCGAGGATATGAATTGTAAACCTGTCCCACCTCCGCTTTGTCCAGCACAAATCTCACATGGAGTGACCGGGATTTGCACCACGGAACCCAGCGGAGAGAGACCAACGCGCTGCCGCCTGAGCCACGGAGTCCCCATAACAGTTAATGATTTGACATATTTCTTCTGCATTTCAAGTTTTTCATCAGAACGCTGAATACACAATCCCATATTCACAAGGGTTTGGACTGAGTAGCTCAGGCGGAAGAGCGCTGCCCTTCTGAGCTCAATTTGGCGGGTTCAATCCCGGTACTGTATTTGAAGGTGTTAAAATACATCAGTCTCGTGTCGGTAGATTTACCGCCACGTTAAAGAACTCCTGCGGGACTAAATTCCGGCACCCTGGCGTCTCCGAAAACCTTAAAAGTAGTTAACGGGTATTATTACAAAGGTTCACCCGTCCCGACGGAGATGTAACAATCTTGCTGAATCCCCACTTTCGGTAGCCCTGAATAGTTTTCCGTAGTTTCCCATTTTCACACGTGGAAAATTCTGGGGATGCCCCATAATAATGCTACGGCCACTTCTAGCCCTTTCTTATCCTATTGCTGCCGTAAGACCTATCTGTATCGGTGGGACGTGAAGCATCTTATAAAATATCTTGCTGAAGAAACAGAAGTTCTTTGTGATGGATCTCAAGAGGAATGATCAGATTTGTTAGTGTAATGCATTATTAACATAATTAAAACAACGAAGTGATGTTTTATTGTTTAGTTTGGTTCTATTGTGAGTACAATGTAGCCTATAAAGGAAGAGTTTTCTCCGATTACTAAGTATCAGTCGATAGGATGTAAATGTGATAAATCTACTGGAGTTTGTATTATACTGATAGGATAAAAGTGTATTATTGTACTAGTTGTTTTATTATAGCCGGCCCCGTGGTGTAGGGGTAACGTGCCTGCCTCTCGTCCGGAGGCTCCGGGTTAGATTCTCGACCAGATCAGGGATTTTTCTCTCGACCTGAGGGCTGGTTCGAGGTCCACTCAGCCTACGTGATTAGAACTGAGAAGCTATCTGACGGTGAGATGGCGACCCCGGTCTCGAAAACCCAGAATAACGGCCGAGAGGATGCGTCGTGCTGACCACATGGCCCCTCGTAATCTGCAGGCCTTCGGGCTGAACAGCGGTCGCTGGGCAGGCCAAAGCCCTTTCAAAGGCGTAAGTGCCGTGGTGTTTGGTTTTGGTTTTTTTATAACGTTACATTTCTCTTTTCTAATTTTAAAAATATTTTGTGCAGGTAAAATACTTGTTTTTTTCACTGGATGGTCCAAAACTCGTCTTATCCAAAATACGAATCTAATTTACTGACATTCTTTCTTTTGTCTCTATTTAATCCTTTTGCCGTCCAGGGTTGGCTTTTCTCTCGGACTCAGCGAGGGATCCCACCTCTACCGCCTCAAGGGCAGTGTCCTGGAGTGTGAGACATTGGATCGGGGGGATTAAACTGGGCAGAAGGACCAGTACCTAGCCCCTGCTATGCTGAATAGGGAACTTACGAGGGGGGGGGGGGCGGAAAGATTGGAAGAGATAGAGAAGGAAGCGGCCGAGGCCTTAAGTTAGGTACCGTTCCAGCATTTGCCTGGAGAAGTGGAAAACGACTGAAGACCACTCTGAGGATGGCTGAGGTGTGAATCGAACCCCGTTCGAGCGCTCGTACCACCTTTCAAATCTCGTGGCAGAGCCGGGAATCAAACCCGCGCTTCCAAGGGGTGACAGCTAATCACATCTACCACTACACCACAGATGCGGTTATTGACATTCTATTAATTTGTAATTTCTCAATAAGACTATAGTTCCGTTTTTATGAGTTTCGTCTTGACAGTTAACCGGAAGTCAGACGGTGGTACCAAATTGCAACGAATACAAACAGCTAATTTACGATACACAACACGAACGGAAATGTATATACTGGAATGTAAGTCCATAATCAATTATTCTTTGTAGCACCATGCATGATTCACATAAGATGAACAATAATACCCAACACATTTAGGATAAAGCTACGAGATAAAAATATGGCAATGCTCGAACAGATAAGTGAGAAAATTAAATTAAATTTCTACTCCCCATGTAAAATATTTCGCGTTGTTAGATTCAGTTTCCCGTAAGGAAGGAAATAATCCTACAAAGGGAGCATACAACTCATTTCTGAGTCACTATCGGCATTATCATCGTCTGTTGAGGTTTCACTCTAGCCTGACCCTAAAGAGATAATAAAGTCTTCACCATAATCGTCTGTGAGACTTTCTTTCTCCCAAGCTTTAATCATCTCGGATTTCGTGTGTCTCACAACGTTGCTCCAGTCTTCCGCACTTATACGGCTTCGAAAACTAAGTCTGTGAAGAGTCGGTTATTCTTAGATACTGTACATAATTCTTCACTTGGGCCCAAATCAGTTCTATGGCGTTAAAATGGCAATGGTATGGTGGAAGGTGAACTATTTTATGCCCATGCCTTCTGGCTATTTCATCCACCACGTAAACTGGACATTTGGGCTTGTTTTGTTTCACAAGATGCATGAGGCTTGTTTTGTTTCATAAAATGCATGAGGCATCACGAACCGAAATATTGTGCTCCTTCAGCCACTTAACCAACTCGTTCTTTCTAGCCGCAGTTGTTGGTGCTTTGTCAAGAATGACTCCCTAACAGTACAAACAATTTTTCGGGTCTCGCTCCTTAGTGGAGTACCGCGCCCGAAGGGCAGGAACTTCATCCTTAGACTAGGCGTCGACATGATAGAATATCAAATTCACAAACGGGTCTAAAATTAACCTACTATGTAACTACCGAACTAAATATTAAACTAAGTTACTTTATAAACTAGATCACTATTGTACCTTGTTACACACTATTCACTACAATATAACGCGCTATACTATTAAAAAAATTATAAACTCTGCACTACGAAATATAAACGAAGAACCTAGCACAAAGACACACAAAGACCGCCAAAAGAACTGAGCACAATACAACACACAGCTGATAGCACGTGGTTATAGTAAACAACAGATCGACAACGCTGCTAACCGGAACTGGAGTCCAACGCGCTCTATCGGAGCGATCGGTGCTTATGATTGGCTATTGATTAATTCACTTACCCTCCGCCAAAAGGCAGCGCTCAAACGTCAAGTCGAAACTCATAAAAACTGAACTATACATTCTGACCTTATACTTGAATGCACGATAATACAATTAAATAAGCGTGACTTACATTACAAAATTACACGCTTTTCGCTTTTCCTGAAAAATCACTTATGGTAGATAAAACTAGTTTTGGAATGGGACGCCTCATTTAATCTGTTTTATGTTCTAGGAACTGATGTTATCACTGAAGACTTGAGGTGTTAGTTGACTGATATAGATTCTAGGAAGTTATGATAACCCGCCTCGTTATTACAGCACCTATTACGTGCTCCTCTTCCTGAGAGATGGTGCACAGTAAAGACCAAATGGCCTTCTTGCCTCTGTTAGCGGAAAACCAGATGCCCTCCATAATCAGATGATGACCGGCCGCTAAGTGCACCACATGCCTGCTCATATGTCTAGCCTCGCTTGCCATCTAGGTCGATACTCCCAACAGAACCGGTAAGTTTTCTCGTAGGTATCCGATGTTTCATCTCCGTGCGTATTGCTGGAGGGAGAAACCAGTAGTATTATATTATATCAAGTTATCACACATCTTTGCACGCGTTCTGATGTTTCTTACACTTTCATCATTTTACTTACTTTTTATACAGAGACACATAACAAAACATTTTCATCTTTTACGATTCTAAGTGTCCGCCTGTGTGGTGTAGTGGTTAGCGTGATTAGCTGCCACCCCCGGAGGTCCGGGTTCGATTCCCGGCTCTGCCACGAAAATTTGAAAAGTGGTACGAGGGCTGGAACGGGGTCCACTCAGCCTCGGGAGGTCAACTGAGTACAGGTGGGTTCGATTCCCACCTCAGCCATCCTGGAAGTGGTTTTCCGTGGTTTCCCACTTCTCCTCCAGGCGAATGCCGGGATGGTACCTAACTTAAGGCCACGGCCGCTTCCTTCCCTCTTCCTTGCCTATCCCTTCCAATCTTCCCATCCCTCCACAAGGCCCCTGTTCAGCATAGCAGGTGAGGCCGCCTGGGCGAGGTACTCTCCAGTTGTATCCCCCGATCAAGAGTCTGAAGCTCCAGGACACTGCCCTTGAGGCGGTAGAGGTGGGATCCCTCGCTGAGTCCGAGGTAAAAGCTGAACCTGGAGGGTAAACAGATGATGATGATGACGATTCTAAGTTCGATAAATTTAAAATTGCTTGAAAATCCCTATCTAGCTATTGTTTCACTGCAATTTGTAACAATCAGTATTAAATTTAAAACCGAAACTTATGGTCATTTCATAGTCGTAAAGACCCGATAGTCATTACCTGTCATTAGCGTTTATATGAATATACTAGCCACTGTGAACCCGTTGTTGACGGGTTAGTTTTTGCAATTGCGGCAGTAGAGTAGAGTGGCAGAGGAAGAGACAAAGCACATCTCAACAAACAACAATGTTCAGTCAGTGTAGTGCTATTGTTGATGAGTTTGGGTGACTTAGGACAGTGTTGGTCGTTACATTTTATTTTCTTCCGATTCTACGATATTAGGGTATTTCAACTCCCAACTTCCATCCATTACCTTTTCCTTAATCCCTCATCCTTCTGTGACCGTTCTTTTCCGTCATGTCTTCATTTCCATAGTAACCTTCATTATCTTCCTCATATATAGGGAATAATGACCCAATGGTTTTGCAGCTTACAAAAGCAATCATGACGACAATCCTCACCATTACCGAGCAAGTGGCTGCGTGGTTTGGGTCACGTAGCTGTCAGCTTGAATTCAGAATATAATTGTTTCGAACCCCACTGTCAGCAGCCCTAAAGATGACTTTCCTCGGTTTTCAATTTTCACACCAGGCAAATGCTGGGCCTCTACATTCATTAAGGCCACTGTCGCTCCTTCCCACTCCTAACCCTTTCCTATCCCATCATCACCAAAGACCTATATGTGTTGGTGAAACGTAAAGAAAATTGTAAAATAAAAAAATAAAAAAAAGCACCTTCACCATCACCCGTTAGTTTGTAGGTTTAACGGTTGAACAATTTTTCCACATCAGCAATGCCTGCCGTTAATCAACTTTGCAATAAAATCTAAATATGTGAATATCTGCTCATGCGATGATAATGTAACGGACATAAAAATGGCTTGTCTATCATTTTCGCTAAGTGTACCCTTAAGACGGAACTGATATTTCTTGACATATTCGAATGTTTGTACTTCATATATCTCCGTTATTCTTCTTCTTAGATAAAGCTGTATGAAAGATAAAAGATTGGAAATTATGTTGTTGCAAATAAAACAATACATGTTTTACTGATCTAATACAATTTAAGATGAACCTTTTTTTTTTTTTTTTGCTAGTTGCTTTACGTCGCACCGACACAGATAGGTCTTATGGCGACGATAGGACAGGGAAGGGCTAGGAGTGGGAAGGAAGCGGCCGTGGCCTTAATTAAGGTACAGCCCCAGCATTCGCCTGGTGTGAAAATGGGAAACCACGGAAAACCATTTTCAGGGCTGCCGACAGTGGGGTTCGAACCTACTATCTCCCGAATACTGGATACTGGCCGCACTTAAGCGACTGCAGCTATCGAGCTCGGTTTAAGATGAACCAATCGTACACATGTAATTTGAGATAGGATTACAAAAGTTCCCTAATTAGTGGTTATTTAAAAAAAAATCTTTGTTCTCCTCAAAGCAGGTAGTCTGGCTCCCTACGTATTCCCTGCGACGGAGGAAATCCCTGTTTGACCGGCATCACTTTCACTTTCACGCTTAGTCACTTCACACAATAGCTGCACGCAGACAGGTTCGAATTCACAGTCTATAAACAACCACCACCCACGACTACTGTTCTTTGGTTCAACTCCTGTGAAGTCCATCGCTCGCACTTCAATTTCACGTGGCCATTCTACACAGTAAACTACATAACAATGACAACTAAACAGCTGTCACATAATATCAACAACTGAATAGTGCTAACCAGCACTACAATACTTCTCACAACAACGACAGCTAACACTGTTCAAACTCTACTCACACTAAGCGTTCCATACACTGACTTCACTCACACACACTCAGTACTCAGTCCCGGTACTCCACGGTAGTACACGCACAGTACTCCACTCCGTACTCCAACAACGATACTCTGACGCTAACTCCGCTAGGACATCCACCACACCAACTCCGACGACAGCCGGCGCTACTGCTGTCCAACTCCCCTACACTGTCTGTTCGAGCCGAACCCGTTTTGTATCCCCGCTGATGAAGTTCCAGACTTTTCTGGGTGCGGCCGGAATCAGAAAATTCTGGATGCAACTTCCATAAGCTCGATAAGGGATTAGGACAAATACGCGGAATCGTTTAGAAACGCAGTTTAGCCGAATTGAGTTGCTCAGATGATACAGTGCTGACCTTCTGAGCCCAAGTTTGCGGATTACATCCCGGTTCAATCTGGTGGTACAGTATTTCAATGTGCCCAAACACGCCGTGCTTCAGTAAATTTACTAGTACGTAAAAGAATACCCGCGGAGAAAGTATCTGGTTACTCATTGTCCCAGAATACCTTAAAATTATTTAGTAAGATGTAAAAGAAATAACATTAAAACATTGTTTATAACAGACCCTAAATTGATTGAAGGAAGACTCATGTTGGGCACTGGTAACCTATATAAAATATTTTACTCACAACATTATCGAACACACTGTCCACTGAAAGAATTGACCTGATGACCTGTTTCCCTCAATTTTAAATGACAGCCACTTCATCGCAAACTGTCAAGAAGTTGAAAATGATCTAATTTAGAGGTGACAGAACCATACTCAAATGACGTAAGTGATGACCGAAGGGTTGACTGAATTCTGCTATCGTGAACAAGGAAGGAAAGGTAATTCATTGCCACCGAATAACAGTTATTGAGCGATGTTTATTGGATCAGCACGCAACAAATTAGTGTCTGGCCATGGAGCTGTGACATATGACCATTGTAATCAAAGTGGTAATTAATCATCTGATTCTGCAATATAATGGAAGTGTTAAATCTTCCTCTCTGAAGAGGACGTGTGTTATAGTCCTCCAGTTTGAATACCCATACCGTAGATCGCTGACATACCACAATACGACTTGTTTTTTCTGCTAGGGGCTTTACGTCGCGCCGACACAGATAGGTCTTATGGCGACGATGGGATAGGAAAGGCCTAGGAGTTGGAAAGAAGCGGCCGTGGCCTTAATTAAGGTACAGCCCCAGCATTTGCCTGGTGTGAAAATGGGAAACCATTTTCAGGGCTGCCGATAGTGCGATTCGAACCTACTATCTCCCAGATGCAAGCTCACAGCCGCGCGCCTCTACGCGCACGACCAACTCGCCCGGTACACAATTAGACTAAGAAGAAAGAGTTTCATGATAAGATCCCATGTAACAGTAGATATTGATGACAGTATTGAAATTTGCTCTTCATTGTTCTTTCCATTAAATTCTTCAGCAATTATCCTCGGAAAATACTAGTATGGTACAACTTTTAATGTAGCAAACTGTATTTCAGTCTCCATGTTTATTCAGCCGTTCATGTTCAATTACGTCCCTAATATTGCAATACGTAACTTGTTATTTGATATATGATCCAATATTTTCCAAAACTTAGTATAAAGAAAACCTGGAGAAGATCAGAACTCGTCGTAGGGATGGGAACTGAAGGGGGAGACTCAGCTTAACAAAGGCAAAAAAGGTTAATATTCATTCAATTGTTAAACATGCTATATTGTTGTTGATAATTGCTGCACATATCCCAGTATTGGCATGGTCCCTGGTAACCAGAAGCAACTTCAATCATGTCAAAATTCCAATAATTATTACATTCTAAAATAAAATGTTCAAAGCTTCCCGCCTTTTTAACAATATATCACTGTTTCTCTTATAAATTCCAAGTTTGTAATAATTTTCGAGCCGGACTGAGTGGCTCAGACGGTTGAGGCGCTGGCTTTCTGACCCCAACTTGGCAGGTTTGATCCTGGCTCAGTCCGGTGGTATTTGAAGGTGCTCAAATACGTCAGCCTCGTGTCGGTAGATTTACTGGCACGTAAGAAAACTCATGTGGGACAAAATTCCGGCACCTCGGCGTCTCCGAAAACCGTAAAAGTAGTTAGTGGGACGTAAAGCAAATAAAAATATTTTTTTTTCGTACGTTTCCTTTTTTAAAGTGTGTATCAAACCTCCACCTGCAAAATGAACCCCAGTCATTTTGATGTTTTTGTAGATTTTTTACTTCGAGCACCTGAAAATATTAATATTTTTTTAAATACATATGTTACATACAATCTAATATAAATCCTATTGATCTGATTGAGGTACAGAATGTAGTACAACATTATGGGAGAAAACCCTGAAAAAAATCATAATTATCCCTGAAACAATAAGAGAGTTATGAAGGAAACCGTGATATATTGTTAAAAAGGCGGGAAAGTTTGAACATTTTATTTTAAAATGTTATAATTAGAATTTTGACATTATTGAAGTTGCTTCTGATTGCTAGGAAGCATGCCAATGCTGGGATATGTGCAGTATTTGTCAACAACGTTTGTAGCATATATAACAATCGAATGAATATTGACCTATTTTTCCGGTGTTAAGCTGGATCTCTCCCCTGAAGTTATTGAGGTAATTTTGGAAGAGAGTGTGCGTGCGTGTGTTTTACTGAAAGCTAGATAAAAATACTAGGAACATAACTGAACGAAAATGACTGTACAACCATGGAAAATAACTGATGGTCACGAGGTATTCAAACTGCTAGACAAATAATATATGAGTTCTAAATGAAATTGAATCGTCAATTGTTAATCTCACGTTGTTGTTTTTTGTTGTTGTTGTTATTGTTTGTGTCATAAGTTCATAGACTGGTTTGACATACCTCTACATGCCACCCTATGTTGTGCTATTTTAATTTGTACGTAACTAATATATCTTACATCTACTCTAATCGGTTCGTCATATTCATGCCTTGGTCTACCCTTACAGTTCTTACTGCCTACTCTTCGCTCAAAATCTAACTGTCCACCAGGCGAGTTGGCCGTGCGGTCAAGGGCACGCGGCTGTGAGCTTGCATCCGGGAGATAGTGGGTTCGAATCCGACTGACGGCAGCCCTGAAGATGGTTTTCCGTGGTTTCCCATTTTCACACCAGGCAAATGCTGGGGCTGTACCTTAATTAAGGACACGGCCGCTTCTTTCCTACTCCTAGGCTTTTCCTATCCCATCGTCGCCATATGACCTATCTGTGTCGGTGCGACGTAAAGCAACTAACAAAAAAAAAAAAACCGAACTGAACAAGTCCTGGGTGTCTTAAGATATTTTCTATCTATTCTGGTCCAATATGGCCAAAATTTTCACCTCTCACTAATTCGATGCATTATTTTTTCTGATAATATTTTCGTTGGTTCATGAAGTTATTTGGGACTGGTGATCAATTGTCCCATGAACTTATATATTTGAGAACTTGAGTAGCTGAGGTATTTAAGTATTTTAAATAAATGGTGAAATAATTAAAATTTCGTGTGGCTTTTAATAGCTAGATGCGTCACTTGTCAGATAGACTCTCGGACAGGGGCGGACGGCGTCAGATAAACTGCCTATTGGTGTGGAGCATAGTGCTATGTGTGGTGTGTGTGATTTTAAGCAGTGTCGGGGGCAGAAAAAACCTCCCTTCCCGAGCCAAAGGAATGATTAAAATCCATGGAACCGGCTGGAAATCATAACCAGGGCCCCGAGGAACGAAGACCAAGACACAGACGACACCGTCGTGGAGCCGGGTCCTGTTGCAGTGTGCGTTTTAATAGCATATTCGTCTAAATTTGAAGTGTGGAGAAATCAAAGAAAGGCACTTCCAAACACCCCAAACACATCAACGAAACCCTGCCAGTCCAAACAGGCGACTGAAATGAAAACTCCCACAGGCATAGGTTGGCCCCATGGGGTTTCCAGCTGATTCTGACACTGCTTGCACTTGCGCCAGGTTCATCTGGTTTACGAGGCTTAGGGTGGTTTTTATTTTCACTCCCTTTGTGGCCCTTCCCTTTGTTTTTCCGGTACCCTCATTTTTCGAAGGGTCGAACCTCTTCCTGATTAGTGTTAAAATAATAGGTTTTTTCACAATTTGCTTTGACTGGTATAAGGATGGGAAACCAAGGAAAATCATCTTCAGTGCTGCCGACAGTGGGGTTAGAACCCGCTATCTCTCGAATGCAACCACACATCCACTTTCTCGGTGTTAAAATAATAGTTGTACACTTACAGTTCCTATTACAACAATCATCACCACCACCTCTAAAGATATTTCGAGATGACTAAAATTTAGATTCGAGCCCAGTCTTTTCCTCAGTTATCATCAGAGGTTAAGTATACACTATCTGCCAGACGGTGGAGTGCTGGCGTTCTGAACAAAGTCAGCGGCATCGATCCCGGTTCAGTACAGTGGTGTTTGAAGTTGTTCAGATATGCTAGTTTTGTGTCATGAGATTAATCGGCACCTGAAAGAAATCCAGCAGGACGAAATTTTGGCAAATCAGTTTCTTCAAAATACGTAAAAGTACTGGGACGTAAAAACCAATAAAATATCTTTAATTAAAACTGAAATGACGTGTGCTGCGTGTCTGTCCACCTTCTGAAACGGTATCACGTCTAAACCACTGGGCGTAAATTCATGAAATTTTGCACAAACATTCTCATTGTCAGAGTAATCTGTCATATCACACAGATATAAAGCTGAACATATACTGTTTGTGGAATTGTTTACGAAATATCATGTAATGCCATGGTTACTTGAGCATAAGAATGACATAAGTTTATCGATATGAACCCAATAACCGATATATTGGTAGACTATGGCGAAAGGACGCCAGCCTGTGCAGAGGTTTGCTGCACCAGAATACTCCTTAGTAAATAATATTTCATAATTTATCTCTCATTTGTAATGCGGGCAACTACAAACTACAGCTGCACAGAAGTCTAGGAGCAATGTAACTAAAAGTTAGGACTTCCGTTGTACTTTTAGTTTGTCGTTTTAAAATACAATATGAAATTCGGACCCTAGAACATGAAATTTGGGTAAATTTGGAAAATAATGACCAAGCTTATGCCTATAGGGTTTTAATCAACCTCGATTTGAAGCCTTACACCAAATATTGTGTGAAAACGTTATAGATTTTGGCTTTTTAAGGGGCTGCCAGAGTATCGAGCATAACTATCTTTACATCAGTTTGTATTCAGACCGACTTTACTGTACGAGAGTGAAAGCTGGATGTTCTCATTGTATCTTATTCATAATTTAGAAGTAAGAGATATGAAGAGATATGAAGAGATATGAACGTAGCCAGCTGGTACAAACAGGTCAGAAGAACGGCTGCAGAGTACAGAAAATGAAGAAGTAAAGGCTAGGTTAGGAATAAACTTGGTACATGAGGCTGTACGTATTGAGTGTCTTTGGTGGTGGGGTCATGTGACGCGAATGGAGGATGATATGTTAACTGTGGTCTGTTGTGGGTAAGAGAGGTAGAGGGAGAAAAGGGCGACCATGTTCATACTCAGTTTTTAATTATGTAATTTTAAGAGGTGTGGAACTAAACGACGAGTAAGTTCTGCTAAGTTTTATGTTAAAATATTGACCTAAAATGTAATACCTGGGAAATCATTTTCAAATATCGCATAATAGTCCAAAATGAGATGGTCTTTATTTATTTGTTACTCAATCACGCCTGAACTATTGAATCAATATAGGTGGAATTTCGTATGGATATATCTCAGATATTCAGCTCAAATACAAGGCTATTATACAGTATTTTTCAATAACTTTTTAAAATGATAGTCATTAATAACAGGTAGACTCTACCTACTGCACCTGCGCAGGTTTTATCTGCTAAGAACCAAAATAATTGGCTAATGGTTAGTTCCAACACGATATAAAACAGAACGCATGTCCACAATCAGTGCCCCTTCCTGATTTTCATTCATGTTTTTCATGGTTTCGAAAGCCTAAGCTCTCAGAGTTTAATTTTACATATAAAGGGCATATGCAATCTCTTTGTAATTGTTGGTTCTTCAAGACATTCGGCTTTTGCGTGTTAAAGCACGAGCACCCATCAGTCGAGCTCTGTTCGGCTGCGTATTTGGGCATGCGTTTGTAAGTCTTGTTAGTTCAGATTGAAGACCGTCGTGTGAGAAGTTTGCAACTTAAAAACTACATGTCACCAAAGAGAACAAAGAGAATTCAGTGGCATGGCCAACTATCGGCCCGTCAACGACGAGTGTGTTCTGCTAGTTAATAATAAGGTGGAAATCGTTCACGGTAGAGTTGGAATCGAAACCTGGTCAAGTAGTTGTAAAGGTACTATGCTAATTTTTTAACTTCGAAGACGCATTTTTAACATTCGAATCTATCCGTGTATGTTTCTGTGATAGTTGATCAATTCCAGGCAATTTATAAGATCTCTTTAGAAGGCTAGAATGTCTTGACCAGGTTAAACACTTCCTTAACGCTTAACGGGACATTAAACTCGATAATGTGTTTGACACTTACCATGCATGTTAACGACGGTGTCTCCGTTAAAAGCCTTTTAACGAACCGACCAAATTGACGGGACCTTTAGGTGGTAACAAAACAGTTAACTGTCCAATACAGAAGCCACTAGACAAGTTATATGCAGACCATCTTACTTCCACATCACAACTGAATACCCCAACAGAAGTAATTATCATGAAACACTGAGCGAGTTGGCTGCATGGTGTAAAGTAGTACAAGTTTGTGGGTTCGAGCTCCAAAATCGACAACCCTGAATATGTATGTAGATGGTTTCTCGCATTTAAACAAGAAGAATAGTAAACCTGCTTCTCATTAGAAGCCACAGTCACTCGCTTTGCAACTGTACACATACCCCAGCATTGCAAAAATCCTATTAGTTTAGTTTGACGTAACATGGCTAGGAAATAGAAGGAAACAGCAGAAAATGTCATTGGCACCCCCACCAGCAAGCACTTCGTGCCACACGTAGCATGAAGATATAAAATGAAAGGTCCACAGTCGTTGTTTGTAGAAAGAAACATTTCTCTCAAGATATGGAGTTGGCAAACACTGCCGTAAATCAAATAGTGTTGCGATGGAACAGTCACCCTTCGCAATATTCTCATCAACTGCTTTATTATGTAAGCTTTTTTTTTCGTCATCTTGATGATCTGCCTTCTTTTCCCTCAGAAGACTTTTTGCTGTTTTGATTTGTAGATATAACATGCCACATTTGTTACAGGTGTCCACCTTAGCTGTTTAAATGGTATGTTCAATGCGTAGAAAACTGATTCGTGCAATATCTGAATATATTTCTGAAAACTAGGATGCTAACATGTTAAAACAACAAAAACTATGTCTTAAATATCCAAAAATGTACTTGTCACTTTACTGAAAAAGCTTTGATATATAAAATGTAATTATTGTGTCGCTTTAAGAAAAGTATGTGTTGCACTGTCCCTATCACGATTGCGAGGCTCATGGGACCTTTCGTTACCAATGAATAAAATAATGCATCTATAATATTCTAGTCTTTGGTTTCTCTTTGCAATTTGCTTACGTCGCACAGGCACAGATTGGTCTTATGGCTACCATGGGATGGGAAATGGCTAGGAGTGGGAAGGAGTCGACCGTGGCCTTAAATAATGTATAAACCTAGAATTTCCTTGATGTGAAAATGGGAATCCATGGAAAACCTCCTTCATTGCTGTCGTCTCCTGAATACAAGTTTATAGCTATGTGGACCGAACCACGCAGCTATTTGCTCAGTAAGGGATTTTGTAAAGCACCTCTTGCATACTTGCATCCCAAAAATATTGCCACACAAAATTTATATTTGTGTTTTTGGAATTGAATTTTCGTTTGTCTTCATCTATATCAGGTTTAGGTCTCATTGTTGTTTTACCTGCAGTTTCAATAAGAGATGCCACATATCTAACTCTGCCGTCAAAGTTTTCCCAATCCCACACTTCTAGTCTCTCTTTATTGCGGAGTAAACCGAATACTGCATCTCATCCTGCGGTTTGCTAAGGCTTGGCATCTCTTCTGTTTCACAAGTTATGCCGTCCTTTTGGAGCCAAAGTCACTGGTTTCCAAAGAAAATCAACAAACACAGTAGTGCTGAGTAATAATGGCGCATATTTGCATAATATAGGAGTGCCAACTGAATAAAATCCACTCGAGAATTATAACACAAGTTGACTTAAATTCATTTTCTCAAGCTACGTTATGTTGAATTGAATTATGTCACTTTGATTTGTGCCATTATACAGTATTTTTGACAGAAGAAGTAATCTGTTACAGTTACACACTTTAAGTTAATGAAAAAAGTTCGGCAAAAGTGACATTCCAGTTTTCCTGAGCACTACAGATATATAATAACATAAAAATCCATTAATAGTGGCTTGAGGAACTTCCCTTTTAATCACTGCAGGACCAGATAATGGTTCACCTTCTCTAATTGTCTGAGTTCATTTGTGAAAAATAAAGCCACGCTAGAGGAACTAAGATTGGGTAGGAATACCATGGAACTGATCCGTTAGATTCTCTGAATCAATCAATTACGAGCACGATTTCTAAAGTAAAATTCTTGGGGAAATAATTGAGACTTTTGAAGTACGTACGAGCGACGGAAAAGGTGGCCTCATATTTTTCTGGCCATAGACAATGATCCGCAGATGCAATCAAAACGATTGCCACCTTCGTGTATTTTAAGAAGGCATACGACGCTGACAAATATTGTTTAAACAGAAGGTGGAGTCGAACTAGGTCGTACCCAGAGGGAGGGGCCATGTGGAGTCGGCCTCTCCCCTTTTCTGATTAACTTACTTCTAGTCAAAATCATCAGAGAATGGAAAAAGGACATCAGAGGTATAAACTTTGGAAAGTCAGGGTACAAAGTCAAGATGAAAAACTTATCTTTCGCAGAAGACCTTGCGCTCATCAGCAGGAATAAAGAAGAAACTAGGCATGCCGTAGAGAGATCACACAGGATAGTGTAAAGGCAGGCATCCAGATATCATACGAGAAGGAAATCGTATGTCAAACGTAGCACAGAAGCCCAACTAGAAATGGAGTAAGGTTGGACCTTGCAGGTGCCATCCTTAAAATACCTTAGAGAAATAATTCACCCATCAGGAATGGACAGTCGGGACAACACAGAGAGAGCCTTCAAACTCCAGAAGGCATACAGACTAGCATGGAATTATCACAACAAAACAATGGTATCGCGTTTTGAAACTCTTCAAAAGGGTTATCTTGCCGGAAGTCCAATACACATCGGTAACCATAACCTTTGGAGGTCGCTCTATAATTGCCGAAGTTGAAATGCAAGACTGAAAAATTCTCAAGGAAATACAGGTGTATCCGTGGCGATGTTACAAACTTTCAGGGATGATGGAGGACGGCAAATGGATCAATGTGAGACACGGAACCGTAGGTCGGAAACGTTCGAGTCAAAAGTTATTAATAATTCAAGTTGTTTAATATTCATCTGTTCTCAACAAATGCCGGGCTACCGGAAATTCGTCCCGAAGTAGTTCTTTAACACGCTGGAAGCCAACGACACTGGGTTGTCGCCTTTACACGCCCTTTAAAAACCACCGACCTCATTCGGGTTTGAACCCGTTAACTTGGGATTAGTATACCAACGCCGTATCCACTACACCACTGCGACCGTCAGCCAAAAGTTAAAGCAAAATCGGTCTGA
This sequence comes from Anabrus simplex, assembly GCF_040414725.1. Lineage (NCBI taxonomy): Eukaryota > Metazoa > Arthropoda > Insecta > Orthoptera > Tettigoniidae > Anabrus > Anabrus simplex. Next base: position 190,984,310 of record NC_090265.1, read on the forward strand.
TACCTCCGACTGTATTGTACACTACACGGGCTAAGAGTACATTAGGGGAGACAATCCCGACGAGCAGAAGGGGCTAGGATAATAGCTCAATGGCTCCAATTCAGATAGCGTACTGTGTACTGACGTGATCGGTGTGCGATGTCCGTACTGTAGGCTTCAGTCTGTGTTTACGAGTTGAAGTGGTACGTTGATCAGCCCTATCCAAATGGAGCTGTACCCGGTTACGGAACTTGCAGATATGTGTTCGTGTATGGACAAACAAATGGAAGTAGCAGAGAACCCGAACGGCTGTACAGCACCAAATGAGACACCCGGCTTTCACCATGTTCCCAGGACTGTTGCAAAGATTAAGTGAAACAGGGCAATTGGTACCACAGTATAATGACCAAGGAGGACGACAAATTACTGGGACTACCGACTTAGAAGATGCAGTGCTTTTTCGCGAGGATGAGGCGCCTGCAATTAGCACTCAAGCAGTTGGCCCGTTTCGCATATGAGTGTTTGGCGAGTGTTACTTGAAATGCAGCTAAAACCCTACCATCCATGGAAAGTGCAGCCTTTGAGTCCTGCTGACTTCGAACCTCGAGTCGTGTTCAGCCAGTGGGTCTTGCAGCACCTTGCAGTCAATCCTCACTTTCCTGCGTATGTGATTTTCACATGTGAAGACTGTTTCACCAGAGACGGAATGCTAAATAGTCACAATAGTCACGTTTGTGCCGATGAGAATCCCCATGCTACAGGTGTTAAGAGCCATGGGCACGAACGTTCAGTCAACGTGTGGGCAGGCATAGTCAGTGATTACGTAGTAGGCCCGTTTCTTCTTCCTCCCCGCCTAAATGCAGCAGTGTACACAGTGGTGTTCAGAGATGTTCTAGCCAGGTTCCTGGAACACATCCCACTTGCCCTAAGTCAACGGATGTGGTTCCAACATGAGGAGCTCCACCTCACTTTGGACTGAGCGTTCGTGAACTCCTGGACCAGACATTCCCTGCGAAGTGGATAGGAAGAGGAGGTCCTGTTTCGTGGCCCGCTAGTTCACCTGATCTCACCCCACTTGATTTCTTCTTGTGGGGCCAAGCCTTGTGTATGAGACACCTGTTGAGACTGAAGAGGATCTCTTGGCAAGAATTCTCGCTGCCTGCGACGCTGTTCAAACGACAGCGAGGATATTCGAACGAGTACGACAGAGCTTTGTGCGACGATGCTATGCCTGCATTGACGCAGGGGACGTCATTTTGAACATTTGTTGTAAATGGAGAAGCTTGTGAAACTTGTGCAGGTAAACGAACTGAAATGAGTAGAATTTGCTGAACTTTTGACTCGATCGTTTCCGGAAAAATGGTTCATTTCCTCAAATTGATCCATTTGTCGTCCTCCCTCGTCCCTGAAAGTTTGTAATATCATCACAGATACACCCTGTATATGACCAGACGAAAGAAAATGGAATCTTAATCAGGAGGTGAATTACAGACCTACATAGTCTAACAGACAGGTTCACTAACGTCGTACGCAAGAGATGTTTGAAATTCTCCCTACAGAATGGACAACAACAGACTCAACAACGTGTTTTAATATAATAAACTAACAACATTGCGAGATAAAATGACTAGAAGAAACCAAGGAAGATCTGAAATAAATCAACATAACAGAATACATAATAAACATTCGCAAAGTCTTTATAAAAGGCTAAAAAGAAGTAAGAAATGCTCAGAAGAACGCACAACACAGCGAATTGATCCAGAGATCTTGAGAGGATAAGGAGGAGAAAACCATCAAGAAAACTAACAAGTTCCATCGTGCTCTTCTAACAGATCTGCGAAACGTTAGCGCGCAACGTAGATGAGAAAAATTACATTGATTTAATGGAATAAAATACGGTTCCCTTGGTATGTTTTGTAAGTAAAGTTCGTATTTGCGTGCAAGGAACTTACTTTGGACGTGTTTGTTAAATCTCGGTCAGCAAGTGTATAGTTGTTTACATTGAGTTTCTCGCGAGTGTTTGTCTGTAAATGATGAGGGCTGGTTTCTAGCTTGCTCTGCTTTGACTGAACACGCGTGAAAATTACATTTCCTGTAGATCTGTTGGTCATTCCCTGGAGTAGACGAATGTGATTAAACAGGAGAGCTACAAATCTGAAGAACGGACAATATTTTCGTTTACCATTTAGTACGTTTATTTAAATAGTGTAACGTGTCGGCGTTTGCAAGTTAATTCTCCATATATAGACGCAAGCAGATAAATATTAAATTATTCAAGCTATTTAGGCTGTTTCAATCGTGAAACTACCAGCGTTTCACCCCGGAGTATCAGTCGGCTCATCAGTTGGATTGCCAAAACCTCTACAAGACACCACTTCAAGCCTCCTATTTAGCACAATGCATTGACGGTCCACTAGGGTAAGTATGTACTTCCACTTGTATGAATGCCTACCTTATACTTTTATATCAAAAATTAAGTTTCCACAAGGAAACCATAATTTAATTACATGTATTTCTGGCATTTATACAAGTGGAGGTACATAGTTCACTGCGTTGTCCATATATAGGCTTACAATGGTGTCTCAACGCCACACAGGCTACCAGCGTCTTGGAAAGGTGTGTCAATCCACCTGATGAATCTACTGATACACCGGGGCGAAATGCTGGTTATATCACGACTGAAAAAGCGTAAAAAGGTTGAATGTTTTGAAATTTCACTTGATTTATTTTTTAATTCTTCAGTGGAACATAGGGCCTCGACGTAATATCTCTATTTTGTTCGATCTGCCGCCAATGCTTTCACCTCTCTCCATGCCTTTTTGAATGTCTATGGTTCTCTTCCATGTAACCCTTGGTGGGCCTTGTCTGCGACTACCTTGTGGATTCCAGCTCAATACCTGCCTTGTGATACTTTCTTGTAGTCTTCTCAGGGTGTGCCTCAATCTCCATTTCCTTCTCATTAACTGTTGCTGTATGGGACTTTGATTTGTGGCCTCCCAAAGGTCTTCGTTTGAGATGGTATTTGGCCACCATATTTGCATAATGTGTCTCAAGCAACGATTTATAAAAGTCTGCAACCTTGTGGTAATGTCTTTGGTCACTTTACAGGTCTCACTTCTATACAGAAAAAGGGATTTAACATTCCAATTGAATATTTTTAGCTTCGTTTTTATGCGAAATTCCTACACGCTTTCTATATGCATTCCATCTAGAGTCAAGCTAGAATTGTTACGACCGTGCGAATAGCGGTGCGCGGCTGTGAGCTTGCGTCCGGGAGATAGTGGGTTCGAACCCCGCTGTCGGCAGCCCTGAAGTTTGTTTTCCGTGGTTTCCCATTTTCACACCAGGCAAATGCTGGGACTGTACATTAATTAAGGCCACGGCCGCTTCCTTCCCACTCCTGGCCCATTTCTCTCCCACCGTCGTCATAAGATCTATCTGTGTCGGAGCGGCGTAAAACCAATTGTAAAAAGAAATAATTGTTACGGTAGTTTATGCGCATTGCCTTAGTCTCTTTGTTATTTATCTTTAAGCCTACTTCTTAAGTTCCTATTTTTAAGTCATTCAGTTTGATTTCCATGTCCCGAAAATATTCTGCAAGAAGAAAGAAATCATCCGAACAATCCAGTTCTTCCAATCGATTATTTATCCCCACTGAATGTCACGCTTTCTATTAGTTTCCTTTCTGAACATACAATCTCTTGTTATTATAAACAAGATTGACGACAGTAGACATCCTTGTCTTACTCCAGATTTTACAACAAAAGGTTCAGACAGCTTCCCTTTATGTTATAGTTGACAAGTACATCCATCATACATTGCCTGTGTAAGACGGAACTATCTTTTGCGGGATTCCGGACTTTTCCATAGCCCTCTACATTTTCCTGCGGTTGACAGAATCAAAAGCTTTTAAAGAACAATTAAAAGTATGTACAAAGATGTCTCATACTCAGAAAATTGTTCAATGATTAGCCTTAGTGTGTTAATTTGATCCCTGCTTATTCTGCTCAGTATGACTCTTGACATCACCTTTCCCCCCATTTGAGAGCAACGTTATTCTCCTCCAGTTATTACAATGTGAGAGATCACCCTTCTTCTTCATTATCTTGATGAGAACACCTTTCATCCAATCCTCAGGAAGGTGTTCTTTGCTCCATATTAGTGTTAGAAGTGGCTCCATTATTTCCGCTGTTAAATCTGTATCTACCTTTAGGGCTTCTGGGATAATGTTATCTACACCTGGTGCTTTGCCACTCTTCATTTGTTTCACTGCTTGTGCAATCTCTTGTCGTGTTGGTGGTTCTACCGAGATATCTGGATCCTCTAAAATGGTTTCACATTCATACGTTCTTGCTACTCCATTTGGATCTCTGACTGGTTTCTCCCCCCAAAAGTTCCTCCTAGAAAGCTTTCTCGTAATGGCATATACTTCATTGCTGTTACCGACTCTTGCTGCTTCTTCTGTTTGTATTGCCAATTGGTCTGTAAACACTTGTTTATCTCTCAGCACTTTTTTCTTATCCTCCTCGTTGGCCTCTCTGTATTTATCATTACTGCTGCTTTCTGGTTCCTTGTTCTACTGGAGTTGACCAATGTCTTACATTCTCTTCGTTTTCCGATTTATCCCCAGGTGACATACGATATTCCATTGTTTCCTCCCTGGTTCTCTGTAGCCCACTATATCTTCACATGTGTCAAATGAGAGTTTCTTGACTGTGTTAAATTTGATATTTACCTCTTTCATCTGGTTGTTCAGCGAGAGCCTGAAATATTTTCTTTGATCGTATCTTAAATTAATTTTGCACATCAAGATCTCTCAATCTCCCTGAGTTGAAACGTTTTATACGTGCAGCTGCCTGTTTCACTGGCGCTGCCACCTTCAATCTGATATCAGCAATAATCTGCCTGCTGTCAGTTCTTGATGGATGCTTCCATCTCTTGGCACAGGCCAGAGCAAAGTGTAGCTTCCACTGAAGTCCCAGTCTCACCCATGGCTGTGACAATATGGAAGCTGCTGGGGTATGGGCGGTGCTGAGTAATGACATTCAGAGCACAACCAGTGCATCTGAGTATCATGAAAGGTATTGCTCATAGGGTTAGTTGTGCTGCAATAGCACTGTCTAGACCAGTGAGGAAAGCAATGGCGAACTAGCTCACTCCTCGTCTTGCCTAGTACGCTTCATTTTGGTACTACCATTGGTTTTTGTGGTTTTTCTATAACTGCATAGCCTTTGGTGGTGCTATTTGAGGATCCAACCAGCCTCTGGGCTGATGACCTAACAGACAGACATCAGCAATCATAAGGTGATGGTCGTCCTTACATCTGCTCCACGTTTATTCCTCACATCCAGGATTGAATGTCCCCATCTTGTACTGTACTTATTGCCAAGTGATAAAGTTGATTTTCTGTCTGGAGGTCAGGTGACATCCACGAAATCGTGTGGCAGTTCTTATTTGGAAACAGTTATCTACCTGTAACCAATCCAAAATTACTGCACAGGTCTATGAATCTCCGTCTATTATTATTTTATTCTCCTATTCTATGTCTACCCATGATGATTTATCTTCCTGCCACAATGTCCTTCTTCTTTATCCCTGCTAGTGTTGATGTCAGCCTATCATAAAACTCCTCCTTCCCTTCCGCTTCTTCTAACTCTGTTGGCACGTAGCACTGCACTATGGCCACAGGTCTAACTTTGGTTCTTATCCGCACAGTAATTATCCTGTATGATGCATGGGTTCATTTCATTATGCTATATTATGCTTTGTGAGTAAGACACCCAGTCCACTTGAATGTGTCCATTTGCTCCTCTTCCGGAGTAAATGAAGACAACCCCCTCCCTGTTCTGAGCTCTCGGTAGCCTGTCCATCTTGTTTCACTCAACCCAAGTATCTCCAGATGATAACTTTTCATTTCTGTCATTACTCAGTCTGCCAGTTTCATACATTGTTTTTACATTCCAGAATACAATTCGTGTCCTGTATTTCATCGCAAAAGTCGTCTCCATAAAATCCGGCCAGCATAAATTTCTGCTTTCTGTAATGAGTTTGATTAAGGTGTGCGGGTTATTAGCCCACGACTCCCTAGTCCAGTGGAGGAGCTGCCTCCTGTCTGCTCTAGACGGCAGATAGAATTGTTCTATAGGGTTTAACTCCCTTAGGCTTTAAAGATCCCTCTTTACAACAAGGCAGTGGTTTCTTCGTTGTTTATCCCGAAGAAGAAGGGCTGCCTGCACCACCAGCTTTGCCGTAACAAAGGACTCCTTCTCCACTGTTGCTGCCATTGAGGTCTTGCTGCTTGCTTGTTGTTTAAAGGGGCCTAACATCTAGGTCATCGGCTCCCGTTGAGGTCTTCACCAGAGCTCCGTTAGCCTTCACTTTTCAGGGTTCCTGTATAGTCTTCACAGCTACCGTAGAGGTCATGCGACATGCGCAGTCCCCGCTGTACATCACCCCCAACAGGCAGTCCCCTACTTCATGCCGTTGCTCTCCTCCTACGACGTGGACGAGGGGTTGGCCTAGTGGGAGGCTTTGAAATTTGCATCCGATGAAATTAAATTATGGTTTCCTCCTGGGAACTCAATTTTTGATAAATATTGTTTAAAGAGATGGAGGATGGGAACAAGTTCGTACCCAGATGGAGCGGGTATAGGGTTTGAATACTTCACCCCAAAATAAACTTGGGAAATTAAAACAGCACATTTGGATTTTCTAAAAATCAACCCAATAAATGAAAACTATAATGAAATAGAGCATTTAAAATAAAGCAATAGAATTTGACCTATATTTTTTAAATATTTTTCTGTGAATATATTTACTGATTTACGGAGCAAAACTAATTCAAGTGAGGTCTTCACCAGAGCCCCGCTAGTCATCACTTATATGTGAATGTGTTTGGTGAGCTAGATTATATGGATTGATTGTCGTTAATATTTTTAGTACATTTTGTTCCATCACTCAATTATTTAAACTCCAGACTAAGCGATTTATTTCTATAATTTTTTGTAGGGCCTTTTATTAGCGTCGTATTAAAACGGAAAATGGATTAGGATTATGTATAGAATTATACATTTGAATGCTCATACGTCTAAAAATTTACGACAATTTTTGTCTTCAGTTTTCGACACACGTGCTATTAGACCATGCGTCAAATATGCTTAAGGAGTCTGAAATAAAAATTCTTAAGAGCATTTTCCGTAGCCTATAATAAATAATACACGAGCCTAATCGTTTCAAAACAAAATATTCAGGTTTTTGTCTCCATTTTTGCAGTTTCCTTCTAGATTCGTCAATGATGGTTGTAGCGCATTCATATATAAATGAAGTGAATAATATTTAAATGGTTCGTGAAGAACACTAAGGAAAATTTCCATCATTTAATATTTTTCTTAGAGTAATTGCATTTGTAAAACATTTACCTGACTCAGCCGATTACAAAAGCATTCAGAAGAACGAAGATAAACCCTCGCAAAGAGTATCTGCAGGCCGAGGACAACCTCGCGATGCAGCACAAATTCAGAAGCGTAGGCATTTGAGGAAAATCCAGCAAATGTAGGGCACTTTTTTCCGAGCATAGGTCCTACTCGTTTGAGTTTTTCTTATTCCTCCATCTAAAGGGTTATCTTTTGCAGAAATGAAGCAAAGTGAGTTAGCGTACTGTTGTATTCGGTCATCGCATCACTTTGACTGCCAGTCAACTTGTTAATTGTTAGTAGTGATAGTTTGATCGTGCTCTCGTGAATTACTTATTGTAACATTACAACACACCCTCAAGTCGTACGTAAACGTATTACAAAATATGCAGGCTGTATCCGTGATTATGTCACAAATTCTCAGCGATGATGGAGGACGACAAATGGATCAATTTGAGATAAGGAGCCGCCTCTGTGGTGTAGTGGTTAGCGTGATTAGCTGCCACCCCCGGAGGCCCGGGTTCGATTCCCGGCTCTGCCACGAAATTTGAAAAGTGGTACGAGGGCTGGAACGGGGTCCACTCAGCCTCGGGAGGTCAACTGAGTAGAGGTGGGTTCGATTCCCACCTCAGCCATCCTGGAAGTGGTTTTCCGTGGTTTCCCACTTCTCCTCCAGGCGAATGCCAGGATGGTACCTAACTTAAGGCCACGGCCGCTTCCTTCCCTCTTCCTTGTCTACCCCTTCCAATCTTCCCATCACCCACCAAGGCCCCTGTTCAGTACAGCAGGTGAGGCCGCCTGGACGAGGTACTGATCATTCTCCCCAGTTGTATCCCCGATCCGATGTCTGAAGCTCCAGGACACTGCCCTTGAAGCGGTAGAGGTGGGATCCCTCGCTAAGTCCGAGGGAAAAACCGAACCTGGAGGGTAAACAGATGATGATGATGATGATGATGATGATGAGATAAGGAACCATATTCAGGAAACGATCGTTTCATAAGTTAAGCAAAATTCTACTAATTTAAGTCCGTTTATCTCCACAAGTTTCACAAGCTGCTCCGAGTAGTGTACAGTACAGTCGGAGGTATCAGACTGATTTTTGCTTTAACCATTGCCTGCCGGCCGCAGTGGTGTAGCGGGTACGGCATTGGTCTACTAATCGCAAGTTAACGGGTTCAAACCCGACTGAGGTTGGTGGATTTTAAGGGTGTTTAAAGGTGACAACGCGATGTCTTCTTATTCTTAAGAAAGCAGTTGGAGGAATGTTATTATGATCTACATGTAAGAGTTAAGTTTAGAACTGAAGAAAGGGTTTGCACATCGAGACATCCTGAGTAGAGCTCTTGGAGCAGATAGTATATATCTGATATGTCTTAAGTGGAGAGGAGGCTTGTTCTTTGAACGAGGAGTGCTTGGTCTCTCTGGTTCTCTGGGTCGCTTAAGTGCGGCCAGTATCAAGTATTCGCGAGATAGTAGGTTCGAACCTCACTGTCGGCAGCCCTGAAAATGGTTTTCCGTGGTTTCCAATTTTCGCACCAGGCAAATGCTGCGGCTGTACCTTAATTAAGGCCACGGCCGCTTCCTTCCCACTCCTAGCCCTTTCTTGTCCCATCGTCGCCATAAGACCTATCTGTGTTGGTGCGACGTAAAACAACTAGCTGGTTCTCTGGATGTAACTTTACTAAGCCACAATTTTGGATTGGTACCAGCCTATACTACCATTTAGAAAATGTTGACAAAATCGAACTAGTCACCACATCAACATTCTTAGTTCGTGAAAGTACTCATAGCGGAATTCTTGCCTTGTTATAAAACTGTTAATCTCCGATGAAAAGTATGAAGCACTCGGTCTTTTCAAGTGTGGTTGGAAGGCTTACTTACAGCACATGAATGCATGCCAAATTCTCCAACGATCCAACAATAAATACATTAACCATACCAGAGACCTCCATACATAAAGAGAGAAGTGCTTCGAAAAACTTGGCCTACTCCTGAATAATAAATACGAATCAGTCAAGGTCTCGCTCCTACGACAAAGAATTCGATGCCTGATGTGCCTTACCACAAAAGGGTAAGGGTGTTATACTGTATAAGGAGTACATACCAGCCAATCACTTTGTAAGAAAACCAGAAGGTTTAACCAGTAGCGACTGGAGAAATGCCATAAAACTGACAGCAGATGTAGTTCCAGTTCGTGCATTACCTGGCAGGTCCCAAGACACAGTGAGATAGAAACACTTGGCCACGTCTTGGGTTCCTGTCCATTAAATGACATCCTACGGAATTCACGACATCATCGTATACGATTTATGATTGCTGAAGCCCTGAGAGAAAAGCATTATACAGTCTACGAGGAGGTACATGAATTGTCTCAGACAGGGTCAAGCTGGCGGATTGACATGATTACTATACCACCGGGTCCAAGTAAAGGGTTAATAATAGACCCCACAATTAGAACCGAAGCATCATCCACTCAGCCACATGATGTACACAAGGAGATATGTGATATATATGAACCTACAATTCCATACTATGCCGAGAAATATCATCTGAACTCCATAGACGTTTTAGCACGAGGCACCATTACTCACACATTTCACAACTTTCGTAAGAAATTTAATTTTCATTACCAATTTATTAATAATATTGGGTTAGCAGCTCTGAAAGGATCGTTAGCAATAGTAATAAACCATCTATACTCTTAGCTAAGTCTTTGTCCTATGAGGAATCCCTCATGGATTTCAAAATTATTGACGGGTACAATTTAAAAAAAAATGATTTAAGTAGGCTTTACTATAGTATACCTATCATTTATGGACATATTTTAAACGAACGTTGTAATTATTAAACAAATTTTCATGTAAGATTTGTCTTTTTGGCAGCCTCCAAATGGGGCAGAAATAAATGCATTTCTCTCTCTCTAATTATTAACCCACTAAAAATAAATTACTTTTATCACACTTCTAACTTCCCACGAAAAACAAGAAGATATACATGTTTGTAAAATAATGTATTTGGGCCTAGTTTCAGTGATACGAGCCGTCCTTAAAAAAGGACATCGTGTCTTAACGGGAGTTCCAGTGGTCTATCTCTATTTTCTTAAAATTATGTTCCATCACCTCACTAACTAGTAGGTATATGATGAACCTTTTATTTCGTAAATTGTATATATTTCTTGAAAATTTAACACCGGTATTTTACTTTCGTGCTTTCCTATCAGTTAGATGGTTGCAAATAGGAAAGATACACAGTGGTATTGACGGTTCTTCTTCTTCTTAATCTGTTTATCCTCCAGGGTCGGTTTTTCCCTCGGACTAAGCGAGGGATCCCACCTCTACCTGGAGTTTCAGACTTTGGGTCGGGGGATACAACTGGGGAGAATGACCAGTACCTCGCCCAGGCGGCCTCACCTGCTATGCTGAACAGGGGCCTTGTGGAGGGATGGGGCGATTGGATGCGACAGGCAAGGAAGAGGGAAGGAAGCGGCCGTGGCCTTAAGTTAGGTACCATCCCGGCATTTGCCTGGAGGAGAAGTGGGAAACCACGGAAAACCACTTCCAGGATGGCTGAGGTGGGAATCGAACCCACCTATACTCAGTTGACCTCCCGAGGCTGAGTGGACCCCGTTCCAGCCCTCGTACCACTTTTCAAATTTCGTGGCAGAGCCGGGAATCGAACCCGGACCTCCGGGGGTGGCAGCTAATCACGCTAACCACTACACCACAGAGGCGGACAAGGTATTGACGGTTAACGAAGATATGGGAAAGAACTGACCATCCTAACACAGATAAATTCAGTCCTAAAACGCCTGACTCTAGTGGTCCTTTGGACTATTTAGGGACTAAATAGTTCACGAGCATTCAGGACTGGATTGTAAGCTCTTAAAATAATTCCTTCGGCTTGTCCCAGTCATTTATGCCGTCTTGGCTGACATAAGTTTTGGCCAGAGATTTAAGGTCAGATTATTTTCTTGTCACTATGTGATTTCTCAAAAGAAATTCCATGCAAGTTCCACTGGGGTTCGAATCACACCCACCCGAATGGAAAACTAAGTTATATCACTAATCACACTCAAGCACCCCAAGGTAATAAACTACAGTACTACAAAACACTATTACACAGTACTGGGCACATGTAAAAGTAGTACCTCTATATTTGAAAGACTACTATTTGCGTCAATCCGAAATATATGTATACAACTGCTTCCATAAAACAGATGCTGCTCTCGTCAGTTGAAAGGGATTCACTTTGTATCGAAGATAAAATGAATAAATGGCTCTACACTACTTTGGACGCAAGGAGATTGAACATTAGCTGCATTTCTTGGCTTCCATGATTCACAGATCGAGCTACTGTAAGAAAAAGATTCATTTACTGTCTAGAACATGAATGAAAAACATTTAAATATCTCCAATCGTATCGTCCTTCTATATAATATTCCGTTTTAATTTTACCTTTCTTGCTCATCTCATTGGTCTCTCGCGCTGTTCAGTGGGATATTCACCCATAGACCCAACTTTCTACACCTTTTGTTCCAGTTACTTTTGTGCGGTGAGCTCAGTAACGAGTACAATTGTAGAATCTTTAAAATAATACGATGTATTCCTTATAGTCCAGTCAAGTTAAACATGAAAAGGGGGTTGTTCTTGCAAAAGGTCCGGTCGTTCTGAATTTTTATATGTTGTTAGGAACTGAACCAATAATTTAAAAAAACAGATTTGCAATTTCCAAAGTACTGTGCGAGCGGTGGTGTACCCAAAAAACCATGACATTTTCGGACGTTTTTTAAGGTTTTTCTCAATATCTCACAAGGGGGGCATTCCCTACTCGTCACCATCGATTTCGCTCAAATTTATAGAACATTCAGGGCTTGGCTAGAAATGAAAGTACCCGAAGTGGGAACTCCAGATGGCCAAGCGTATAGAAAATAAAAATAAAAATAAAAATCTTGACGCGGCTCACGCACCGTATAAGCCACTCACGATAGTGCGCACGCCGAGCAGTACTTGGCGTAGTGGTAAGAACACGGACTGGTAATTCGATGGTCGTGGGTGCGACTCCCCGTGTGGAGACTGTTTTTTCTCTCAACTTTTGTATTATTCATTTTCCAATTACGCAAAGAGGTGAATAATTAATTTTATTTATTTATTTATACGCAAAAGGCATAAAAGTTAAACAATTGGGATTTCTTTGTCAGAATTTTCTACCTGTGCCAAGAATCTATTGTTTGTGTACAGCTAATGCAACCTTTACTCGTCTGGTGGAAACGAATCATACAGCGAAACGACTATTCACGTTTATGGCACATTCCCCAAGGAGGGAAGATAGCCAGTAAAGGAGAAAAAAAAAGAATTTCTGTTTGAACACGTCGGAAAAGTTTACAACTCCAAATTTTCTACAATTGTGCGCTCATTAAAAAAATGACGTCCTATATGCCTTTTGCATATAAATAAAATAAATTAAAATAAATGAATAATATAAAAATTGAGAAAATATTCTCCACACTGGGAGCCGAATCCACGACCATCTAATTGCTAGTCCAAGCTCTTACCGCTACGCCAAAAACTGCTCGGCGTATGCACTAACGTAAATGGCTTATACGGTGCGTGAGCCACGTCAACATTTTTATTTTCTATACGCTTGGCCATCTGGAGTTCCCACTTCGGGTACTTTCATTTCTAGCCAAGCCCTGCATGTTCTATAAATTTGAGCGAAATCGGCGGTGACGAGTAGGGAATGCCCCCTTGTCAGTGAAGGAAGGGTCTGATCGGCATAGTCACTCTACATACTGTTAAAGTAGACTAAATGGGCTAAAATTTGAGACCAGAGCGAGCTCTATACAGCTATTGGTTCCAAGGATACATTTCTTCGAAAATAGGCCATTTTTCCAAAAAGTAATTATTTTCGAAATGGTCACTTTTGTGAAATATCTTCTAAAATACGCATCCCATGTCAAATATTATATGAAATGTAGTAAATTGAATGAGATTTCATTTGAGACCAGACTGGTACCTGTAGGTCCTGCGGTTCTTTCAAAAACGGCAAATAACCAAAAACAGTCATAAGTGGGTTTTGGGCGGGAAATGCAAATAAACTGTTCTCACGTCTTTTTATGGTTTCATTTCTCAACCGGTTAAATTTTATTGTTATTATTAAAAATCCATTTGTGACCTGACGGGTAGACTGTACAAACCATGTAACTAATAACTTCATAATTTTACATGTTTCTTGTTACAGAAACAATTGGGAACAGTTGCAGACAAATGAAGGATCCCGTGGCAATAACATTCATTTTGGATCGCGAAGATCTGCTAATCTTGCAAGAAACGCTATTTCAGGACGCGTAGTAGAATCAGTCCTAGTCGTTCGTACGGGTGTGAGAAAGACAGACAGGCGACAGAGAGAGGAGATAACCCCTGGCAGGTGCTCCCGACTCAAAGGAAATTCCCCAAGTGTTTTCGTTGTCCCCTCCCTTGACCTCCTTACCCACACTCGGCCCTTCCAGGGCAGCTCTCAGTGTGTTGCGAAATGTCTATCCGTCCGGGCGTATGTTTCATATGTCGTGAGGACCTCGGCACAGGTCCTGTTGTGATTATCAAAGAAAGAGGAATTCGAACAACTCAAAAACTGGTTTGCTCTCCACCCTCCATTTGCCAAAACTGACAGTTTGCTTTCTATCAGTAGTGGTTTACTGGCAGATCCTGAGATTAACTGCCACACGGCCCAGAGAGTTGGAACGGAGGGAGTGATGAAAATTGTGGGGCAAATGTGCGACAAGGTAATAATAAAACGGAAAAATAAAGTTACCACGCTGGTATCGATCACCTCATCCGTTAAATTGCCGAGCAAAAACAGAAGAGTAGCTATGGATCCGCTCACAATTTTCCAGCGAGTGTGTATTGCAAAGCAATCTGAGTAGGATTTACAGGATGACTTCAAGTATGAGTTGGCCCCGTTCCCGATGTCTGTTCAATGAACAGGGGATGCGCAAGAGCACAAAATCCACTCTGTACTCTGCCTTCACTCTCTTTCCAGCCACACGCCGATAGATACCAGCACGCACGTCGTTTTGGATGGTGGCTACCTCTTGCTGAAGGTCGTGTGGCAGCGGAAGAGCACAGTTCGAGCACTTTTGGCGCGTTATACCACCTACGTCCGTAACCACTTTGGGAAGAACGTCTCCATCATTTTTGACGGCTACCCCAAAGATGCAAAGAACCACCAAAACAGCGGAACGATTCCGGCGCTACGCAACTCATTCCAGCTACGCATTGACGTTCGATGAGTCCACAATAATTCAAATTGCTCAAGAGCATGTATTGGGCAATGAGAACAACAAGAGACGCCTAATAACTCTTCTTTGTGACGCCTTTCAGAAGGAGGGAGTAGAAGTGCCTGCTGCCGAAGAAGATGCGGATCGAGATATCGTCATGACGGCGCTTTCAAAAAGAGCAGTAGCCGATCAGGTCGACATAGTGGGAGAAGACGTCGACCTGCTCGTTCATCTCAATGGTTTAGGCGCTGAAGAGACAAACGTCTACCTTCAGAAGAGCACGAAGGGCGAAGCTGGTTGCTGTCACTACTCTAGGACCTCCTACAACCACCAGGGCTCCCAGAGATCGCCAGGGACGGTACTATTCACCCACGCGTTTATCAGGTGCGATACCACCTCAGCACCGTTTGGCTAAGGAAAGACTAAAATCACCACACTCCTGAGCAAGAATGAACCACTAGCTGAGCAAGTGGAGGTCTTCCTTCGGCCAAAATCCACCCGACAAGCCGTGAGAGAAGAAGGCATCTAGTGATCTGTGGCTCGGTATGGGGTGACATCGCGAGGGATACTATGGATTTCCTGAGGTATAAGACGATTGTCACTTCAACGAGCATAAACCTCGTCCGTTTGCCACCGACGGAAGATGAAGCAGGCTACCATGCAGCAAGGAGCTATCTCCAAGTGCAGAAGTGGCGGAGAGTCAACTTGAATCCCACTGAGTTTTGAAGCTGTCTTTTCATGGAATCACACCCATCCCCACCCCCATGGATCCCGCACCTCCTGCCCTTCTGCGAAAAATTCATGTAAATGCAAGAAAGGGTGCTCTGGGGGCTGCTCGTGCAGAAAGGCACGACTGCTCAGTCTTCAGCCAGTCATGCGCTGGCAAATTGTGCATTAATGTCCCGGATGTGGAGCTGAAATGTTCGGACGATGAAGATGATCCGACCACAGACTGGGCGCCTTTCCCAGCGTCCGTCACAGCCATCGCGACACCATCTTCGTCCGAGCCCAACCCCGGGCCATGTAAGATAAAAAGAAGGGCATGATTTGGCAACCAAAACACAATACCTACATGATTTATATTAGCCTTATTTTTTGTGTAAATGTAATTTGTCCTTATAGAAGGTACCATGATGTTTGTACAAGCATTTTAGCATGTAGTTACATAAAACAATGTTTGATGATGACGTGATTCCCGATAGGTATATCATCTTTTCCTTTTTCATCAAACAATTCTTTAAGAATAACAAAAATAAATAAGTTTTAACTGCTTGACAAATAAAACCATAAAAAACGTGAGAACAGTTTATTTGCATTCCTCCAAAAATCCAGTTATGGCTGTTTTTTTGTTATCTGCCATTTTAGAGAGAACTGTTGGGCCTACAGGTATCAGTCTGGTCTCAAATGAAAGCTAATTAAATTTACTACAACTTCCTTTCATATAATATTTGACATGGGATGCGTATTTTAGAAGATGTTTCAGAAAATATGTGACCATTTCGAAAAAAATTAACATTTTTAGAAAAATTGCCTATTTTTTAAGAATTATATCTTGGGAACCAGTGGCTGTATAGAGCTCGCTCTGGTGTCAAATTGTTTCAAATTTAACCTACTTTAAAAGACCCTTCCTTCACTGAGGTATTGAGCAAAACCTAAAAAAGTTTGAAAATGTCATGGTTTTATGGGTAAACCGTGGCTCGCACAGCACTTTGGAAATTTCAAATCTGTTTTTTTAAATATTAGTTTAGGTCCTAACAACATATACAAAATTCAGAACGACCGGACCTTTTGCAAGCACGGATGTACATCTTGACTGGACTATTAAGGGGTAAGGTACACAAATCATTACTATAAATTTAACGATATTTATATTCTTTTATTTCATCAACCCTAAGTCTCAACAGACTGAAAATTAGTATTAACTACTACCGTATTAATAAGACATTCCAAAATTTAAAGAAATGTTCCCCATTGATCAGCAGTACACTGCAAATCTTACTGGAGTAATTTGTTCAGCCGGGCAACGTTTACACCAAAACTACCCCAATTATTTTTTTATGTCATTGTAGATTTTCGTTGTTACAATATTTTTGACAAGGAAATTATTCAATTTTCAGGTGTGACCGAGTGGAGTCACCATGCATTTTAACGCGCTACGGCTGTGGAGTCAAGCACTGCATTCAAGAGGCGAGTGGTTTCGAGTCCCATCAGCGGTCTTGAGAATAGATTTCTGTCGTTTACGATTTTCACATCCAGGCAAATGCCAGGACAGTTCCTATTCATAGCCCACATACGATTTCTTCCAACTGCTTACCTAATTTAATTCACAATCATTTATTTCATCTTCATTAGCTCCTCAACCGAGGATGCGTCAGGAAGGGCATCCGGCATTAAAACAAATAAAAGTATTATCCCACCTCATTCCTAACCCTACATAAGGAAACGGGACTAAGAGGTAGATACAGATAATACATACATACATACATACATACATACATACATACATACATACATACATACATACATACCTACATACATACATACATACATACATACATACATACTGAACCCATGACCTTTGTGCCCTAAGAACATTATGCATAAATCGACAATCATTTAAAAGTTGGATTCTTGATAGCATGGATTTGACGCGTGACGAGGGGGTGATTACCTTCGGTCCGACGCTCTGGGGTACGTGACGTCAGCCACACGTGTCAACGGCGGAAGAATCTCAAGTCATTTTTGTGAAATATTTCAAAGCGCGTGTACATGGCGTGAACCAAGCCAAGTCCAAAAAATATAGTGCCTGTCAAAGGGGGTCAATCATCTCGCAAATCTAACCCGTAAAAATTTTAAATGTCCATGAACACTACCGCCAGAAATGTAGCAAGCATGTAGTCACTTTCAAAACTCTGTAAATTACAGTTTAGGTAAGTCAGAAAATTTATAGAAATTTTCTTGGTTGCAAAGGGAGAGATCCGAAGAGAGGGGGTAACTGCTATAAATATGAAGGGACGCCATGACGAAGTCTCCTTCTCCGGCATTTGTGATACAAAGCGGACGAAAAATTGTTGAGCTGCTCTGCGAAATCAAACAACGAAAATAGACTGAGTTCAACTGCAGATTTCAGCCAGTGTGGCTAGGTCTTGTCTCCATGAGGAGATAGTTTTCTTGAGTGAAATAATTGTGCTAGATAGGACGGTCAAAGTACTGAATAAATTCTAATGTGATTAAGTAATCCGTGTGCGGAAATGATTATAGTCCACCGTGTGCGCTCAACAAACAAGTGAAGGGTATTTTCTTTTTTTATGCTTTATTCCAGGAAACCTGAAGATATATAAAAATGGTTTGTAAAGCCATGAATGTAAAAATGGCTAAATAAAATGCCAGGGTCGCAGGTGAGCCCTATGACGAACACTGGCGTGACTACATGAGGTAGGTGACTTTCCATCTTACTACCCCTTATATCTTGTCTCAGGATCTCAAAAAGTGTATTTGAATGGGGATATACGACGCAATGGTCACCCTACTAAGTTTTGTAAATGTGAGAATACGACTAAAAAAGAGTCATTTGTTTTATTTTCCACTTGGATAAATTTTTGAAGTCTTGCGAGTGCCGTATAATGTTGTAAAGGTTATTGAATAGGGTTCCGAAGTGATATCACGTCCAATGTAGATCGTCATCCGTGTGAGTGTACTGCCTATATTTTGTGATGCCAAATTAAGATGTTCAGTCGACGTAAATTTTTCCTGTCTGCAATTTGACGTTAATAATGTAGAAATCCACGGTTACTCATTTTCAATCGAGTGGAAGCGCGCTGTCGAGTGAGAACCTAGGGTGATGAATTTGGTCACGGAGAGAAACATTTTTCTAGGCCCATTTTAAACTATGTCTGACTGACAATAAAAGATCTAGTAGAATGTTTCAGTCATTTTCTCGTAAAAATCAAGTTATTAAATACGATATCCTTTATGCGAAGTTATTCATGATTAATGCATTGTGCGATATTAGACGTCGAGATTTCTAGTGAGGATTTCATTCCAGTTCTTTGTCGATGATAATTGTGGAGCTGGGAAACAGAGGTTAGTTTTGCTGATATGAGATTTGTGAATCAGGTTGGACCTGTCATTGAAGCCGGGACACGGAAGCCCGAGGAATGTTTTATATGAGTTGAGATGAGATGTGCGAATCAGGTTAGAGTCCTGTCATTGAAGCCGGGACACGATAGCCCGAGGTATATTTTATAATGTTCGGAATGGAAAGAAATACATAGAAATCCATAGCGGTATTAATTGGCGACGCGTATAATTAGTGTGAGCATCTTGAAGCATAATCTGTGCATTTTGTTGGTTAGAATATCGTATTTGTTAAAATTTGTCGGCAGAGTTTAAAGAGAGCATTTTGAGAAGCCAGTCAACTGGAACACCCCAGGTGTTTCATGTAACTGCCAAGCGGACTTGGGGACGAGAGGCCTCAGCTGTGATAACGGGACAGGCGTGGAATTGAGATTGTACTGTATTCTCGGCCAGGGAAAACGTTAAAATGCCGGATTTAGTTGAAATTCATAGCCGGTAATGATCTGAGTATTGTGAAATACTGTAATTGGGGACGTAATGAACATTTGAAATCACGAACTTTGAGTATAAGGAACAGAGTAACCAAATTCAGGGTTGTCCAAAATATAGAGCGATGGTTGTGATGATCGGTTTGTCTGTGAGGGGTGTGCAAAATTTATAAATGGTAATGACGAGATATGACATCGTAATTATATGGCGAGTTGTTTGGTTTGTACGTAGATTATTAGGATATCCAAGTGTTAATAACGGTTAGGACTAGATTAGATTTTAAAAGTGTGAGATCACGAGACAAGATATATAACTGGACATGAATTATGTAACAATTCTTTTCCAGCCAGATAAACATCACATGATTGAATTTACATCACAGCTGCGTAGGAATTTGTGAAGAAACCAGAGTCCGCGGAGATATAAATTGTTGTTCTTTAAGATTTCATTAAATCATTTAAATTTATTTAATTATTAAATTCAGTGAAACCGCATTTTGAAATAACTTTAATCAAGCGAATAACTTGGAGATGCATTCTGGAAATGTTAGTTTGTTTTCTGGGGAATATTTAAATGGTAAAGAAACGATTAAGGGGACAGATCCGAAGGAAATGGATTTTACTGCCACAAAGTTTGTGAGCATTGCTATTGTTGTAATTATTTAACTTTGATTGATTGAGCAGTGAATGTGCTGGGGATAGTAAAGTGGAAACTTTGGTCATCAACCGATGTAACTTAATTATGTTTAGCCTTCAGCTTAGAAACTTGGATGGTCAAGGGGTCATCAACCTCAGTGACTTAGATTAGGGCCATATGCCACTGTAGCATCATTTTCCTTGCGGTCATCATCCACAATGACTTTAAAGTAACTTAGGAGTTTAGATGTCGGTCCATGACATAGACGCAGGTCACATCGATTCAATTAAGGGTCCATGCCGTAGAACCACTGTGTGGCACACACCAATTGGACTGCCTTAATTATACCCAGAGTCCAGAGTTCGTGTTACGAGGGCTGGACCATAACGAATCACTATGATGGTACATGTGGTCTCACATGGAAGCCGAATTTAAGGATTTCCAGACTTTCCTTTCTTAAATGATTGATAATTGAGACAATGGTTTCTAGTATGAATGCCCGTCAGGCAGTTACGTTAAAGTCTCACACCAGTGTTCTGACGTTTATGTAAAAATGATTGTGGTGTCCAGTGGACACAATTGACTTCTATGATACCATTGACATATCAAATGCTTCAAAATTTCCTGAATAAATAGGAATCTTTTAAATAGACCTTTCATTCCAGTAGATAGATTAGAATTACTGAACCCTACCTTTACCTCAGCAAGTGACGAAGAACCCGATACGACCCAAGAGACAGATCTCATGAGCTTTGCTGATAGGTAAGAAAGGTAGGCATCCCTCTATATGGACCTAAAGGGTTCAATACATACATACAAACATACATACTTGCATACATATATAAATCATCATTATAGACCGTTATGTTTTTCAGCATTCAGTCAATAAGCCTCTATGAATTTACTGTCCGACTCGTTGGCTGAATGGTCAGCTTACTGGCCTTCGGTTCAGAGGGTCCCGGGTTCGATTTCCGGCCGGGTCAGAGATTTTAACCCTCATTGGTTAATTCCAATGGCCCGGACGCTGTGTGTTTGTGCTGTCCCCAGCATCCCGGCAACTCACACACCCTCCACCACAATAACACGCAGTTACCTACACATGGCAGATGCCACCCACCCTCATCGCAGGGTCTGCCTTACAAGGGCTGCACTCGCTTAGAAATAGCCGTACGATTTTTTTAATTTACTAAATGTCGCCAAAATTCTCTATTCGCAGCCAGGGCTGGGGCCTCATTTAGTTCTATACCTGTCATCTTTAAATCGTTAGAAACTGAGTCTAACCAGCATCGTCTTGGTCTCCCTCTACTTCTCTTACCCTCCATAGCAGAGTCCATTATTATCCTAGGTAACCGATCCTCCTTCATTCGCCTCACATGACCCCACCACCGAAGCCGGTTTATGCGTACAGCTTCATCCATCGAGTTCATTCCTCAATCAGCCTTTATCTCCTCATTCCGAGTACCCTCCTGCCATTGTTCCCACCTGTTTGTACCAGCAATCATTCCTGCTACTTTCATGTCGGTTACTTCTAACTTATAAATAATATATCATGATTCCACCCAACTTTCGCTCCCGTAAAGCAAAGTTGGTCTGAAAACAGACCGATGTAAAGATAGTTTCGTCTGGGAGCTGATTTCCTTCTTACGGAATACTGCTGATCGCAACTGCGAGCTCACTGCATTAGCTTTTCGACACCTTGATTCAATCTCACTATATATTACCATCCTGGGAGAACACACAACCTAAATACTTGAAATTATCGACCTGTTCTAGCTTTGAATCACCAATCTGACATTCAATTCTGTTGTAATTTCTTAACTACTAACATCAATTTAATCTTCGAGAGGCTAATTTTCATACCATACTCATTGCACCTCTTTTCAAGTTCCAAGATATTAGACTGCAGGCTTTCGGTACAATCTGCCATTAAGACCAAGTCGTTTGCATAGGCCAGACTGCTTACTACATTTCCACCTAACTGAATCCCTCCCTGCCATTTTATATCTTTCAGCAGATGATCCATGTAAACTACGAATAGCAAAGGTGAAATATTGCAACCTTGTCTAACCCCTGTAAGTACCCTGAACCAAGAACTCATTCTACCATCAACTCTCACTGAAGCCAATTGTCAACATAAATGCCTTTGATTGATTTTAATAATCTACCTTTAATTCCATAGTCCCCCAGTAAAGCGAACATCTTTTCCCTCGGTACCCTGTCATATGCTTTCTCTAGATCTACGAAACATAAACACAACTGCTTATTCCTCTCGTAGCATTTTTCAATTACCTGGCGCATACTGAAAATCTGATCTGAAAGCCTCTCTGTGGTCTGAAACCACACTGGGTTTCATCCAACTTCCTCTCAACGACTGATCGCACCCTCCCTTCCAATATGCCAGTGAATACTTTGCCTGGTATACTGATCAATGAGATACCCCGATAGTTGTTGCAATCCTTCCTGTTCCCTTGCTTATAGATAGGTGCAATTACTGCTTTTGTCCAATCTGAAGGTACTGTACCAGGAAAAGTTTTTGGGCAAAGGGCATGAGTAGGACCTCAGGGAGTGGAACTTGGTTTTGGAGCCGATACAGAGTAGGATAGACTCGCAGAGCGAATAATAGATGGTTAAAAAAAATTTTTTCAGAACAATTTATTAATTCTTCACCCTGCAATATGATTATTGGACTCAAATCTGGCATTAAAAGTTTGAACGTAATCTTCCTGAATAAATATCACTGATTCCAAAGTCTTTCATATGTGAGAATATGAGGTATTGAATTTCCACCTAAAGTCTTTCTAAACCTAAGCACACACTTGTAATTGTAAGTTGATATGAGAAATTAAATTTCTGTTAAAAGTTTTCAGTTTTCAGTTTGTAAACCTTGATATATATAGCACACTTGAAAAGCCTAAAGTCTTTCTGTGAGATATAAAAATGAAATTTGAAATTAAATTAATCACTTCTGAGAAATTATGAGAACTCTGAAATATTTGTTCACACGCGGCACTGAAGTTTCCACTGTTCAAAATTAATGAAAAAAATTTTAGTCAGCTTGTTACTACTCACTTACTGAAAGAAATGTTGTTACAAGATGTCGAAGGATGGACATCTGGAATGTTCCGTGGAGAATCAGGATCGGCGATGTTCCCTTAACACACCATGTTGACGTTCCCGATGAGGTGATGACGGCTGGAACTGGATCATGTAGAATTGCAGCTTGTTAGGGTGATTTTTCGCACACGAAAAAATTCACTTAGTGCGAGTAGTTATCACTGACACTGTCATTTACTGTTGAACACTATTTATGGCGTAATTGAATTTCAAGACGTTAAATAAAGAATCACAGTCCTTCCTGTATGAAATACTATTTAAAATCGTTACTGAAACGTTCATAATTACACAGTTCACACTTGAAAAGGCAAATCATAGTCGATAATCACAGTCTTTGAACACAGTCATTAAGTCACTAAGGATTATTTTCTGCTTATCTTGTTATTATAACGTCATATTACCTCAGAAAAAGTTCTTAGTTTTCACTCAAATTACTACTGTAAGTCTTATACTGATGTGGCGTGAATAAAGAAATACAGTTCAATACTCGAAAAGAAATGAGTTCTGGTGATTCTACACATTAGTTTCTGGGTTCAATGTCATTCGAAGTAACCTAAGTCTACACGTAATGACATATTCTGTGAACGTTAAATAGTTGATATTTGCACTTCAATAAGTTCACTCGTATTATATTCTTAAATGTCTTTAGGATTAGACTGTAGTCGCGACGCGATGTACTAAATACAGTGCGACGTCTTTTATAATTCTGTCGGCGATATAACTTCGTGTTCCGGAAATGCGACGGCAAGTACTTTCACCGTGTCTGCGCGAACATACTGTACGCGGGTCGGTCTCTCCTCTGTCTCACTCACACACAGCTGTATACTCGTCCTTGTACTGGCCTGCTTGCTGGCTGGCCTTGACATATATAGATACCACCGCTGGGAGGGGGAGCATCTCTGGGCCATGTGACCGTGAGTGCGTAATTTCCTTAGACTTTAAATTATTATAACTCAACAACCATGGGATGAATTAATTCGAAATTCACAGGGATTAACTTTTATGACGTCCGCTATGATTCGGCGTTTGTCCCGTTGAAATTGGTTAAGGCGTTGAAAAGCTGGTAAAAGAAAATTCTTTTCGAGAAATATCTCTAGGGGAGGTGAGCTTCGAGCGACAGGTGACGTCACTTGACTCCGCCTAGTGCACTCGTGGGGTCTGGCACATACTGGAACATTCTTTACATAGATGTTCGTACGTCGGTCGGATCTTTTATGCTGGAATAACGTTTCTTTCGATTAATATGGACCAGGACCTAGGCTTTCCTGGTACAGTACCTTACCAACATTCCATACTAATTTTACTAATGAAGCCATTTCATCCCTGCCTTCCCACTATACTTCACCATTTCAGGTCTAATTTCATCTATTCCTGCTGCTTTATGACAATGGAGTTTATTTACCATTCTTTCCACTTCCTCAAGCGTAATTTCACCATCATTTTCCTCCTCCCCAGCAGCTTGGCTGTTCGCAACACCACCAGGATGATTTACTTCTGCATTGAGAAGATGTTCAAAACATTCCCTCCACCTCTCCAATGATTCTCTGGGATCTATTATGAGTTCATCTGAATACTCAAAACACTGTTCATTTCCTTTTTCACTCCCCTCCTAAGATTCTTTATTACTGTCCAGCAAGGTTTCCCTGATATTTGACCTAGCCTTTCCAGGTTATTACCAAAATCTTCCCACGACTTCGTTTTGGATTCAACAACTATTTGTTTCGCTCTGTTTCTTTCATCTACGTACGAATCCCTGTCTGCCTCGGCCCTTGTTTGGAGCCATTTCTGATAAGCCTTCTCTTTACGTTTACAAGCTGCTCTCACTTCATCACTCCACCATGTTCGCCTTTTCCCATCTTTACACACAGTTGTTCCTATGCATTCCCTCGCTGTTTCTACTACAGCATCCCTGTCTGCCACCCATTCACTTTCTATATCCTGAACCTGCTTACTGTCCACTGTTCGAAATTTCTCACTAATCATATCCATGTACTTCTGTCTAATTTCCACGTCCTGGAGATTTTCTACCCTTATTCGTTTGCAGACAGATTTCACTTTCTCTACCCTAGGCCTAGAGATACTTAGTTCACTACAGATCAGATAGTGGTCTGTATCATCGAAAAATCCCCGGAAAACTCGTACATTCTTAACAGATTTCCTGAATTCAAAGTTGGTTAAAATATAGTCCATTATGGGTCTGGTACCTCTAGCCTCCCATGTGTAGCGGTGAATAGCCTTATGCTTGAAGAATGTATTCGTAACTGCTAAACCCATACTAGCACAGAAGTCCAGCAAACGCTTCCCATTCCCGTTAGCTTCCATATCTTCCCCACATTTACCAATCACCCTTTCGTATCCTTCAGTTCTATTCCCAACTCTCGCATTGAAATCGCCCATTAGCACTATTCTATCCTTACTGTTGACCCTGACCACGATGTCACTCAATGCTTCATAAAACTTGTCAACTTCATGCTCATCCGCACCCTCACATGGTGAATACACGGAGACAATTCTAGTCCTAATTCTTCCAACTGCCAAATCTACCCAGATCATTCGCTCATTTACGTGCCTAACAAAAACTATGTTGCGTGCAATGGTATTCCTGATAAAGAGCCCTACACCAGACTCTGCCCTTCCCTTTTTAACACCCGTCAAGTACACTTTATAATCTCCTATCTCTTCCTGGTTATCTCCCCTTACCCGAATATCACTTACTCCTAGCATATCGAGATGCATCCTCTTTGCTGACTCAGCCAGTTCTACTTTCTTTCATCCATAAGCCCCATTAATATTGATAGCTCCCCATCGAATTCCATTTCGTTCGCCAAGTTGTTTCCAAGGAGTCC
Source organism: Anabrus simplex (assembly GCF_040414725.1). Classification (NCBI taxonomy): domain Eukaryota; kingdom Metazoa; phylum Arthropoda; class Insecta; order Orthoptera; family Tettigoniidae; genus Anabrus; species Anabrus simplex. Next base: position 191,010,136 of record NC_090265.1, read on the forward strand.
CTCGCCTGTCAAATGGGAGTTGGACTCCGTTACTCCCATAGGTCCGAAGCTTGCTAAAAATGTTCTGAACTCGGTAAATTCATGAAGCAGGATGCTACCCTATTCGCACATAGTCCAAGTGAGGATCTCTCCTCTAACGGGTTATGGACCACCGGTGAATTGCTTAGACCTAGCCATCTGAGCACAAGGAGGGCCATGACTCAGAATATGTCCGAGATGCCCACACCCATTCCATAGCAACTGGTATCCCGACTCTCAGGACCACTTACTAGGCCACTCAGCCGTAGCCCATGGTTCACGAACGAGGACATGACTACAGTAACCCACACCATGACCCACATTATTATGATTATTATTATGATTATTATTATTATTATTATTATTATTATTATTATTATTATTATACCGGAGGTTTCGTGGTTCAAATTCCAGTCACTTTATGTGAGATTTGTGCTGGACAAAGCAGAGGCGGGACAGGTTTTTCTCGGGGTACTCCGGTTTTCTCTGTCATATTTCATTCCAGCAACACTCTGCAATAACATTTCATTTCATTAATTTCATTCATTAATCACTGTCCCAGAGAAGTGCGACAGGCTTCGGCAGCCGGCACAATTCCTATCCTCGCCTCTAGATGGGGCTTCATTCATTCCATTCCTGATCCGGTCAAATGACTGGAAACAGGCTCTGGATTTTCAGAAGGGCTAGTAATGAGTTCAAAATTATAGATCCAGCTCACCTCCGTTGAGTGTGTGCCTGAAAAGAGCAGCACCACCTCAGTATGAGGACACGAATTTAGTCCGGCACCATGGCCAAATGATTAGCGTGCTGACCTTTGTTACAAAGGTTTCCGAGCTCGATCCCCGGCTGGGTTGAGAATTTACAACTTCATTGGTTTATTCCTCTGGTACGGAGACTGGGTGTATGTGTCATCTTCAATATTATAAATTATCATAGCTAGGACCCCAACCTCATAAACTTGTAGGTCACCTATTGGCCTCGGTTCGAAAGACCTCCACCAGGCCTCTCGTAGGCCATTATTATTATTATTATTATTATTATTATTATTATTATTATTATTATTATTATTATTATTATTATTATTATAGATAGCAATATATCATTCTCCACCAACAAAGAGCAATGGAAATGGGTGCTTAATTATCAACTTGACTTCCAGATCTCGTTGACGTATAGGAATGATAATAGCACAAGGTCAGTGGAGGAATGCATGCTAGAACTAATGGAGATATCCAGCTACGGGGAAGACTTAATTTAATTTGACTGTAGTACAATAAAGCAGGTGTTACATCATTTTTATTGCCTCCCCGGTATTAAAACAGTTTGGGAACTCTAGTAAGATCAATGAAGAGAGAAGGGGGACGGACTGCGAGGCTCGGCGTGGGAGGAAGCATGTGGGAAGGGACTGATCTCGACCTGCGTGACAGCAGAATCCCACCCTCACACCCCGCGTAGTAGACCGCGCTGATGAGAAATGTGTTCAGTACAGCAGATGGATTCACAGGAAGCATTAATATTAAGGCAAAGATAATATTCGCACTCTTCACTACATCAACTTTCCCCTTAATGCAATATTTAAAGATATGCTTAAAGTAAAGAAGAACTGAATAATTCTCCCTGGGACAAGGATGTTATTTCATTATTATTATTTTTACCTTTGAATCTTTAATTTGCCTATGGGTGTGAAACTGAGTGGTATTGTTACTTGCAAGTCACCAAGGTGGCCGCGGTTAAAATCTAGGTCAAATTATGTTGGGTTTGGGAACATACATACATCATCATTATAGACCGTTATGTCTTTCAGCGTTCAGTATGCAAGCCTCTGTGAATTTACTAAATGGAATGAAACATTATTCCAGGGGATCGAATTCCGTGTAAAACAGACATGACCCGGGGGATATCATCACGATATCAACAAACAAGTAAAATTCTAGTTTGTTCTACTTTTAATTTGACTCAGAAACGTCTTCGTTGTAGATCAAAACATGTTCAATAAGATGACTGGCAAATCCATGTGAGCTATGGTGAATTCATATAGGCCCCTAGTTATTCTCAAAATGATATTCCTAGAATTTTCCTACACTCAATTCAGAAAATTTTTCAGTCTGTCTATGTGTAATTATATGTTCTTACCTTATGTGTAAATGGAAGTCCAAGGATAGTGGCAACAATTTGGTTACAACCGATTCGAAATGAGATACGGCCATAAAATTATATAGTCTCACGGTGTATAACCTGTTGCCACCGATGCAGAAGCAGCAGTACACTTGTTGTAGTGTCTGTTCTCTGGATGATGGTATGGAGCAGTCGTACCACCTGAAGAATATTTGGAACAGTTTGAAAGTGGATGCCACGAAGCGGTTCCTTCACTTTCGAAGAGGACGCTTGTCCTGTTGAACTTACTCTTAAAACAATAATCACCACCACTACTACAGTCATCTTCGGAGAAAAATAAAAATCACAGGGATCGAAGTCCGGAAAGTATGGTGGATGACAGAGTACTCTCTACCCTCATCGAGCATACAGCTAAGCCACCGGTTGCACTACATATGCTCGAACATTGTCCTGCAAAATTGTGGGAGGAGTCTGTAATGGCAACTACTCAACACTTCCTTCGCAACGCTGGTCTCAGGTTGTGTTCCAAATTCAATAGTTTAATGAGCATCATAACTCACCAGCTCATAGACGATGCTCTTCTTTGCAGAACAGCACATCCGCGGAGCGCTGGATAACAGTCCACATGCTGTGAGGTAGGTTAAGTAACGATGTAACGTGTGGTGTAGGCGAGAGACACTGGGTTCGTTTACTGGCGTATATACAAAAGTGTTGCCAACCCTTGTATAAAATTATGAAATAAAAGTAAATATGAACTCTAGCAACTTAGCCATTTAAAACTTGGTACCAGAGAGTCTAATATCCCGAAGAGGATTATAAACATCGAAGTTAATCTATCACCCTCATACGGTGTTTCGAAATTGGGATTCGGAGCAAAACAGTATGAATACGCAAGTGTAAGCACTTTATCGTGCAGTGGGAAGCGGTTTTTTTCTTCAAAATGCCCCATAATAGCTTCTTTGAACTACAAAATTTCACAAACGTGCAAATATATTTCTAACAACAAAATCTTACTATATATTGAGAGAAATTTTAGAGTTATTGGTGTCAGTGAGACACGTTGAAAATCAAAGTGTTGCAATGTATGTATGTATGTATGTATGTATGTTCGGTCCTCAGCCCTAAGGCTGGTTGGATCCTCAACAGCTCCACCGTAAGCTGTCATAGATGGCATAGGCATCACTGAAGAGGCGTACTAGGAGAATAAGGAGCGAGGTAGTTTCCCGTTGCTTTCCTCGTCAAGCCAGAAGTTGCTATTACATATCAGTCTGCCGAGCCCACTGAAATGCATGCATCATCTGACCCTATGACGAACATTTTCACACCATTCATAACAGGGACTGGCTGCGTAAGGAATGGCATTGCTAGCATTGCTCATACCTCAGTCACCTTCATATTGTCAAAGCCAAGGATAAGACTGAGACAGGTCAATGAATGTAACAAAATTGCTCTAGCCTATACCAGAAGACATTGTGCACTGTAAACACTAGGTCCCACCAGCAAAGGCATGTTGCAATGTATAAGATAGATATAAAAATGGAAATCGTCATGAAAGTACGAGACGACTTCAGAAGCCCTAGAAACTTAAAACTAGGTGCAGGAGAAACTAATACCACAATATCCGTAAAATAATACTTTTCAAAACTCCCTGAGTGATCCGAGCTGTGAGAGAAGGGTGTGAATCTGCGCAAGCGTAAGCAATTTTTCATCTAACGAGAAGAATCTTTTTTCCAAAGCTTTGACGTATAATTTTCGTGGGCTTGAAAGATTACTGATAGTCCAAATTTATTTTTACTACGAAACCCAGAAAAAAAAGTATTATGGGAATATTACAGCATATTAGGAGGTACGAATGCATAATTTTTCAATAAAGAGGCTCCGTTAAAGTAATCCCGTTAGTTAATAATGGGTTAGCGTGCCTGTTACAAACACAGCATACAGTGAAACATCATTAATCTGAGTGAAATGGGCGTCGTTGCTCTCTGGATCAGTAAACGTTAGAATTAAATTCAAAATACCTAGGAACACTGTGTGAAGTATATTGTTACCATGTTCAGATCAAAACATGTGTACTGGCACATTAAGTCATACAAAATAACGTGGTAGAGATATAAAATATAAAATACATAAAATTCAAATGACATCTGTCTGTTTGTCTGTCTAGCTTTTAGAAAAACCTCCAGGGTAAACTGCTGGGCAGAATTTCACGAAATTTATCACAAACATTTTCAACGGGATCTGTCACATTTCAAAACTTAGACCTGAAGAAATGTATTTATTGTGAATGTTATTGTTACATTGGTTAAGCCAGCATAGCAGTGACATAAGTTGATTGATATGAAGGCGATAGCCGACATATTGACAGTCTGTCGTTTGCCGAGCGTGGTGAAATTAAGTCGACCTGTGTAGAGGTTCTCTACATGAAAAACATTTCCTTGTAAATTATCCTCCAGAACTGACGTTAGATTTCTTACAGGGCACCTTCAAGAGCGCTAAAAGCTCTATCACAAACTGGGGGAATTAAATGGAAATTACAACTTCAGTTCCAATTTAGCTTATCATTTTAAAACGCTATGGGAAGTTGAAATTCGAACCATAGCAGTGCATCCACTGAAAACCAAAATATTGGTCAAACAGTTCCTACTGTCACAAAATAAAGCCCAGCAAGTTACTTTCTACAAAAAGTGGCATACGTATTTAATTTTTAACTCTAATCGTTCTCCACGAAATTACGCTTATACGGGTTAAAGTTCGCATTCCATTGCACCAAATCCAAATCTCTCAATCGCGAGCATCGTTGACGTGGAAATATTATAGGCATGGTACGAAGCGGTTGTGGTGGTTGCGGTCAGGGTTGTTTTCACAAGTTAGGAAACAGCGTAGTCATTAGTCCTGTTCATCAGGAAGGTAATCAACATGAGTAACGAAATGAGAAGAAACCCTGAAGGAGCGATCACTTGAAAAGTGAGGAGAAAACAAGTAACAAAGTGGAGTTTGAATGAACATGGTCCATGTGCCCTATAGTGACTTAAGCCCCTGAAGACTGTTGAATAACAACATGACAATGACCGAGTCTTATTAGTTTAGGTGTAATTTGTCTCTTCTGTTGCCATTCCTCTTCACTAGATGGCGTTACAGCTGCAAATGCAAAAACTATCTCATCACCAATGGCACACAGTGGCTAGTATTAGATATATCTATAGGAAATGAATGCCTTAGTATTGTGACAATGAGAGCCGAGTGCCGACCGGCGGAACGCAATAAACAAGCGAGAAAGATGATGCTGACGCAGTGTGACAGTGTTAACCGGGTCGGCAGCGAGCAGAGCAGCGCCGGCAAATTGTTGAAGCTCGAGATAAGGAAGTTCCTTGACAAATCGGGGATGCTGATTTACAGTGGACCATGCACCCAGAATGATCTGGAACTGGGAACTACTACAATCTTCCACAGATCGGAAGTAGAAGGGCAACTGGCGCATGCCAGTCAGTCTCGAGTGAGTCGGTCTTGAGTATGTCAATCATGAATGAAAGTCAGCAGACGGTCGCGAGTCCGTGAAGGGTCATTCGTCGGGAGTGAGTCCGTCAGATGGTGACGTGGAATTCAGGGAGGCTTGCAGTTGCAAACTGTTCTAGAATGACACTGTGCTGTTAGAAGTCGTGTGGAGAACAGGCTTTCGATATGCCGGTGTGTAGTGTTATCATCCGAGTGAGTGTCTGTGTCAGTGTGTGTTATGGCCGTAAGTAACAACTGTCTGCAGCTGAAAACTCACACGCGAGTGAACTTGCCGATAATTGTAAATAGTAGGTCAGTAAGTTTACTGGGTAGTAGAACTAACTACATCTTTTCCTAGTAACTCTTAGTTATAAGGACCCTGATGTCCCATGATTTGAAAAACGCTTTGGGCTCAATGTAACTCGGCCCATTCCATCAGTAATGTACTTTATTCATTGATAAACTATTTTGGACCGGGCGAGTTAGCCATGCGCTTAGGGGCGCGCGGCTGTGAGGTTGCATCCGGGAGATAGTGGGTTCGAATCCCACTGTCGGCAGCCCTGAAGATTGTTTTCCGTGGTTTCCCATTTTCACATCAGACTGTACCTTAATTAAGGCCACGGCCGCTTCCTTCCAACGCCTAGGCCTTTCCTATCCCATCGTCGCCATTAGACCTATCTGTGTCGGCGCGACGCAAAGACACTAGCAAAAAAACTATTTTGGTAAAATTCATTGCGATTTGTACGTTCAGAGAAGCTCACGAATTTCACTAGTATTGTTATATTTACAGAGACTGATCTCCTATTTAAGTCTTATACCTTATACAACACAACTAAGTCAGAATTACTATTGGTTAAATGTACAAGCTCAGTTTATCCAGTGTCCCAAAAATACATGTTTTTGAATTTCATTGAGTTCGTTAGCAGTTCATAACCAAGCCTTCAAAGACCTCAATACATTTTGTGAATTTCCTTCTTGAAAAAAAATGCATTCTTAAATCTATAGGGCATTATTTTTGTGAACGTTTGATGAACATTTTCTATATAATCATGGACAAGGTTTTCATATATTGATATTGAAATACAGGTTCATCGCCGAAGCACACGTAGAAATAATTTCCATTTCTGGACTAAATTGCTGTTATTATAACAAACTATGTTGCAATAGTTACTTGTACCTGACAATTGTTACGTTCTTAGAACACAACACATTCCAATCTCTGAATCAACCAGTTATCGAAGGATTTATGTGAATATTTAGCTTAGTGTCTCAATGCACAACGTTTTCCTAACAGTTCTTCATGATGTACCCATACCAACGGACATTAAAGCAGTTCTTAGGTGGAACGCAGTCATAGTAGGATGTTTCTACACTGTTCGCATTAGTCTTGTTTCCCTTCTAGGGCTCACCTTACTTCCTTTCAAACACAATTTCCCTCAATACGTTGCCTAAAGCATCCCAATGCTTTATTCCATTTCTTTGAAATTCAGATCACTAATTTTTGCGAAATGTTGAGCTTATTTATTGTGTATATAACCAGTGCTTCTTGCAGAAGTGTTTTTATGTTGACCTTTTGTCGTAGTGAAAAACCAAGTTTCCTTTTTATAAACTAAAATTTGTCTTGAAAGCTAAATTTCTATCCCTGTCTTCTACTCCACTGAGTGAATACAGTGATAAACACAATAATGTTGCACTTTACAGTGAGCGCACCTTCGGAAGACTAAAACATTTATGGACAAGAACTACCTTAAGATACAGATGAGAAGATGCCGTGTAATAAGAGACATACGACTGCAAAAGTCTACGATGAATATATTCTTAAGAACTATTTTGGAACTTCTACAGATTGTTTTCACATATTCCTAGCATACCCTATTGTGAATTATTATATATTTAATGAATATTAATCACATATATTAAAGTTATTACCTGAAATTTATTTTATTATGGTAATGTTTACGCCTCTGAATATGAAACTGATCATCTATGATGTCTGAAAATCGAAGCAAATATGTCATCAATATTAAATAATATTTAAATTAATGTTCACTCCGCCACAACACCTGAATTAAAGCTTGATGCCTGAATTCTAACGGAATTAAGGACAAAGTTTTACTCGATTAATTGTTAAAAATTCAGATGGAACTACACCAGTATTTAAAATTACAAAATCATTTACTAGGGGGTGATACTATTTACTTTGGTCAAAAGCATGGTAAGAAAGGAAGTTCTAGACGTCTTACTGTGGCTTATGGTGTTCAGTATTCTACCGACCGAATCGTAGTGAGTCGAATCGTAGTCACCTTCTAAGAAGCCCGCCACACTTCTTCAGGGTACGGACATTTTTTGAGAAGTAGTAGATCAACGATGTTGAAAGGTGTGATGAAAGAAATAAACGTGAATACAGAATGATAAAGGATTATACTCATAATTTCAAGTGCTGTTCTAGTAATTGTGTCGTGTGTTGAGATTAACTTGTAAAAATTCAGAGAAAACTTTTTCTGCTTGTTTAACGTCGCACTGCGAGGTAGGGGTCGTAATCTTAATTAAGGTACAGCACCATTATTTCCTTCATGTACACATGGGAAACTACGGAATACTATCTCAAGGGCTATCGACGTTGGGATTCGAACCCCGAACACAAGCTCAAAGCTGCGCGATTCTAACCGCACGGCCATCTCTCTCGGTAAGAAAAAGTAATATTACTAGTGTTGGTAGTACTTCGCAGGATTAAACTTAAAGCTCTCTTAATCTGAATTTACCAACAGGAGGAAGATTCAGTTCGGCGTGATCGTTGATATCGGACCCTAACCACTGGACCTCCAGTTTTACGTCGAATCTGAACAAATAGGGTGTGAATTTTGGTTTCTGAAGTCTCACATACATTGACCACGGTCCAAACCACGGGAATATTGATAAAAAGCTAGTGACATTGCCACTTCGCTAACACATCTCATTACCTAATAATAACAACAGAAAACTGTAACGAAGAAATATCTATTATTCTTAAATTTCAAGTAAGATTGGCCATCAAGTTTAATCTCTGTCACTTCCCCTTACTACTTCACCTCAATGTCCCACTTAAACAGAATTAAAGCCTTCCTCGAAGTGTTTACTCGCACACAAAGTTTGGTCTAGGCGTGTTCATGTCATTATTACCAGGTAAGACAACAACAACCAATTTCATTAGAAGAGCGGATAAACATGGCAGGTTCAGTTAAGAGATTTACACACGAGCTTACAACTCTCACAGGGTCGATCAAACATAGACACGAAGAACATGGGATGTTGATAATGTCATACGTAAGGCTCAGAAATTAATTATTCTTCATGAAAGGCCACCTTCTACCGAAGACTGGTGATTATATCGGCATTTTTAACTTTAGACTTAGCGACTTCTAAAAGTTAATTCATACTTTAGCCCCACAAATGGAACAGATTTCTAAGGCAGAATTATGTTTCCCAGAAATTTTATATGGAGTAACAACCACATGAGTTTATCCTTCCCTCATGATATGACAGAGATATGCACGCTTACGAATCTCGAAAGCGAGGAGAACTTCATCTGTTTTATTAATACTTTCCATCACCACGGCATACTTGATTTTTAGGTCAAGGAAATCAGAAGTATGCGAATGACATAAGATGTGTATTTATGAGTGCAGATCTGACTGTATTCAGACACATGTCCATACCAGGAGGAGAATGGAGAAGTGAAGAAGAGGTTTCTACCTCCATTGTCCATTTTTATGATGACAAATTGATAACGCAGTGTACTGATTAAAACATACTGCTAGCATGTGTAGATCCCTGCCAACAGGCTAAAACATTCCAGATCTTCAACGAAGGGGTGAAGACTGCCTGTACTTTTATAGAAAAGATTTTCTATTACAGTTCAGCATCATTTCCACCTGTTGATGTGATGGGAATGTGAGTACAGTATATAAATTTGATCTTTATTGGAAGCTCTGACATGGTGGAAAAATATATTTTTATTTCTAGACGCTCTCTATCAGCAGTAAGGGGTTAAATCTGTTTTCAGCGAGCAGGGCAATCTGCAAGAGGTTGATTTGTGTACCCCTACCAAGTCATCAGAAACCTGCTCGACAATCTGATCTACAGTATGCCAACCTGTTGTACTTCATGCATCAATGTACATGGGGTATGTGGATGAATTCTACATGTGTCTAAGTTTGATGCAGTGCCAACTGTGTGGTACCAAAATTCCAATTATCCTTAATTTATGAGCACCGGTTCATTAAAGCTCGGTACCTCAAAATATGTTCAGGAGCAGTCTAGCCAGAATTCTTAGTGATAACGCTTATTACTCGGTTGATGATGATTTCGTAAAGGAGAACCTTTACTCCACCCAGCCATGCAAGCATTTATACTTTGATCCTAATTTTTGTATGTATTAGGCTACAAATGATCCTTGTTTATTATGTTACAAATAAAAATGTACTATCATTAAGCTTCATAGTTAGGAAATACAGCATTTATTGTAAATGCCGAATACTGCTCCTTGAACTCATATAAGTGTTATATAACATTAAGTAAAAATAATTATATTGTAGAAATGAAAAGTGAAAAGACGAATACGCTAAATATAAGGCAACGTTTAAGTTATTTTCCGCAAATTTCGTACTCTTCACCACGTGATTGTTCTTTTTTTTATTAAGGTACATCACTCCAATGCATTCTTAACTGTCAGTTTTTGTTTCTTGTTCTAATATAGTTCTTTATTTATTATTATTATTATTATTATTATTATTATTATTATTATTATTATTATTATTATTAATTACCGTAAACATTATCTTTAATTTATTGTAAATTTTCACGTAATTGTTTGTTGTATTTTGTTGTTCATTGTAATTTACGTTTTCTTAAATGTCGTTGTTTTTCTGATTTAAGTAAGGATTGCCCCCAGGATATCTCCCAAATGTAAAGTATTTGTTAATAGTATCACAACTGCCATACTGCATTAGGGAATTCTTAAAACGTAACTCATAAAATTACTCAGAACACCTTAGTAGACAGAGTGAAACATTTCTGCTCCCTCCGTGAGTGAAAAGACAATGGCTACGCAGGTTAGTAAGACTGTTCCATAATCATGACTCCTGTGGTGTTAATCTCTATATCTTTGCTATTCCTCATCAACCCTTGTTATTACACTGTCACAGCAGGAGCACAGGAGCGTGTGTCTGCTAACACATCGACAGCAGCAGGAGACGGCACTATGAGAATAAAATTCAAGTTATATGCTTCAGCCTCCATGAATTATTCATCAAGATAGCTTTTCTGTATCGTGTGGTGTGGAACATAAAATTAGAACAATTGCAGAGGTTTAGAATCTGCAATACAATTTTTGAAGAACCATTGTCCTTATGCTTAACCTAATTCTTATTTTGATTCTTTATGTGCCTTCAAATGTCGTAATTTTTGTCAGAAATGCGTTATTTTCACTCAAAAGTGCACAATATACCATTTGTAATTTGAGCTGTGGCTACCTTTAGTGAGAAATCAGTGCAAATTATAATCTCTCTCATCCTTCGTATTATTATTATTATTATTATTATTATTATTGTTACCGTGTTTTTGCGGCAGTTATGCGTGAAAGAAGGTGCGGGGTGGTGAATAGGTCTCAAGCTACGAAAGTAAAATTAATTAAAAATTTAATTAGGTTATATTTTTCTTTCAAAATAAAGAAATAACAAGCATGGCAGGTACAGAGTAGCAAGTCAAAAGGTAGTTACAATATTTACAGGATTTGGGCTTCGAGCCCCGAATTCACATTTCTAGGGCAATTAGCCCAACCTTACTCCAAAATAAGTTTTACCAGAGGGGCCGAAAACCCCATTCATGTCCCAGAGCACTTGCTCCAAATTACACAGAAAAGCCTCCTCGAGGCATACAACACTCAATTTTCGAAAAGAGCCACTCGCTCTCAACTTTAAGCCTCTCAAAGGCCACACCAAACTCCACCTTCAAGTTGTCCTCTCGGGACATAGACACAGGGGTAAAATACCCAACCTACTGAGGTCTATTAAATGAAAAAGGGTAATTACATGACCTCTAAAATAACAATTTGAGAGGAGGCGATCTTGCGCTCCTAATACGCTTTGTTTAAAACCTACTTGGCACTAGGCCGTTAATACAAGGGCTAATCCCATACTAAAGAGGTGACTTAATAAGGAAATAATTTACATTAAGTCGAAGAAGAATAGGTTGAGAAAAATATAAGTTCACCTCAAAAAAAATATGAGTGGGAGCTCGAGAGGGTTAAGCACTCTCTATCCCAATATGTAGTTTAAAAGATAGAATAGATAGAAGTTTCTTTACATTTTAAGGAAGGTTACATAATGGAAAAACTTCGGACCCGCCCCGAGAGTTAAACTGCTGAGCAAGCAAGAAAAGAAGTAATTAGTCGGCCATTACCTGGTTGTTGACTGTCGCCGAAGAAAGAGGCGCTTCCCGCCCCCTGCTATGTACTTTACACACTGAAAGATGGAACAGAAGTGGCCCGGAGACCCAAAAATCAGCAGTTTATATCCTCTCGCGGAAGGTTCGAGGCGTTAGGGGAATGAGAACACCCTCCCACAAAAACTTTTATTGGGTAGGATACCGCAACATATTCCAGTTGGGGGAAGCTACATTCAATTGGTCAGAAATAAATTAAAGAAATTCGGGATAGGCTAAATACAAAACAAGGGGAAAGAGAGGGGTATACAGCCAACTTAAGCAATAACAGAAAGAAATTTAACAAGAAACAAACTTTTGAAATAAAAATTTCTCCAAAAAAAGAACAAAACAGTTCTTTCACTCCGCACTAGGGTGCACTATTGTTGATCTTCAGTAGTGTCCTCTAGAAGAGAAAGTTCACACTTCTTACTACAAGCAAAACAAAAATACGTCGAAAATGACATCGTTCAAAAACTCCAAATTTTCCACGTAGTGACATCTTCTGAGAAACTTGAAAATTAATACCATCAATAAAGTTCAGACTTCCTCCAGCAGAGGAGTTTCAATTGGCGCACATTTTAAATTAGCGGCGTGGAGGTGTACCGCCCGGTACAGACCTCCCCCGCCAAACGTTCCTCCAGGGGTGACACATGAAATTTGTTTGCAAACAAGGTCCAAGTTTTGATGTAGATATGGAGATTAATTGCCGAAGAATTTATAAGATTTTCTTAATGTGGTTTGATTCAGTTTCAAAATTTTTGTTGTAACAGGAGAAGTAAAGTTTTTATGGTTATAGAAGTTGAATTCAGAAGATAAACTTTTAATACTTGAAAGTGAAGAAAAATGTTGCAAGGTCCACCAAATATTGCTGTTGAATTCCCAAGTGCAGTAATTGCTGATAGTAATAGTTCATGTAGTTAATGTTGATTAAGTTGGATGGCCAGACCGGCCGTTGCAGCTTGCGTCCAGAGGAGGCCGCTCGGACCCCTCAAGTACCCTGAGATACCGATCGCCCGCACTATGAGGGGAGCAGTGGTGTTGAAGCACGCCGCGCCCGCGGTGAACATATACAGGCTGCGGGGTGCGCCGCACATCAGCCTTAGCCGGGAGGAGAGCTCCGGCTCGCCGTGCCCATGTGGTCCTCGCTGGGGAAGAGGGGGCCCTTCCTCTGACCCAGTCGCAGCACGGCGCCGCGCGGCTGCGGGGGCACTGAAACATTAAAGCTAGGCGGCAGAATTGTTGGACCATCATCTTTTTTTGAGGGCACAGGCTTGGTGGAGAGGTTGAGGGGCCAGCGGCGTGCAGAAATCCATGGCCTTAATTAAGCCACTGTGTAGAGTGGAGCAGGAGGTGGGAGCGTGGTAATGGCCGTGGCAAGGACAGGATGGCAGTTTAACCGTGCGGGAGGGGTTTACAAAAACTTACATATGAAACAAAATATTATAGAAGGGGCAGAATGCCTTAAAAGTGAAAACTCAAAAAAAATATAACCTTCATATTCCTTTCACGATTATAAGAAGCAAGTTAACCCAGAAATTACACCGGTTTCACCTGTGACAGGTGAACCCTAAATATCCTCTCGGTAGCTGGATTACTTAATAATAACGTAACCGGCGTCAGGAAATCGAGAATGACACATGGCCCATGAAATCTGGGGGCAAGCTTGCCACGCGGGAACAAAATTCTTGACCATCACTTGGTCGCCTACCTTCAAATTGGTGGGTCTCCGTCCACGATCATACCTTTCCCTAACCTTTTCATGAGACACTATAAGATTGGCTTTAGCCTTCTTCCATAGATCTTTAATGTTGTCCGGATCTATTGTCTCAGGTAGAATGTCACTCAGAGACCAGAGGTTAGAGAGCGGGGTGTTGGGAACAAACTTGAACATCAAAGAGGCTGGAGTAAATTTATGTGATTCATGAACCGCCGAATTCAAAGCAAAAGCTAACCAATGCAGGGACGTGTCCCACCTGGAATGATCTTCATGGTGATAGGCAATAAGCGCGGACCTGAGATTACGGTTAACCCGTTCAGCCAGAGATGGTTGAGGGTAATAAGCAGAAGTTGTCACATGAGAGATAGACAGGTCAAAGCAGAACTTACGAAATAGATTAGATGTAAAAGCCTTAGCATTATCAGATACAATATATTGGCACGGACCGAAAGAAGCAAAAATAGAATTTAGGCAAGTAATGGTGGACTGAGCGGTAGCCAGCTTAGTCGGAAATAACCAGGAAAATCTAGTAAAGCCATCTACGCATACAAAGATGAACTTGTTGGCATTTCCCTTTGACTGGGGGAAGGGTCCTACATAATCGATATACAGGCGTTCCATGGGACGCGACGCTTGATGCGAAGACAAAAGGCCTACCTTGGTGGACATGGTGGGTTTACTGAGCAAACAAGATTTACAAGCTTTTACTAGTTCACGGATTTCACCGTCCATACCCTTCCAGATGAACATTTCACGAATCTTCTCACGAGTTTTAAAGATTCCAAGATGCCCTCCTAATGGGGTCTCATGATAGTATTTGAAGATCATAGGCACAAGAACAGCTGGAACGACAACCTTCATCATCTTATCATGCCTCGAAGAGCAACATAGAACACCATTCCTCAGAACATAAGGGACAACATGTTCCCCAGAAGAAAGGGTTTCCATTATCGGAGCCAGCGTCGGATCTTCACGTTGGTATTTCTCGATATCCCTAAAGAGCATGGGAGCATCAGTTAAGATGGCATTGACACCAGATAGTGTGGACTCGGGAGGTGATGAACTGTCGGCCGGTTTGTGGGTCTCGACGTCGTTGGAAAACATACGGCTGAGTCCATCAGCAACAACATTTTCGGTACCTCTGATATGCCGGACATCGAATTGGAAGGCAGAAATACGGATGGCCCAACGGGCTATACGACCAGTACGACGCGGCCTACCTAAGACCCAGCTTAAGGCTTGATTATCTGTCTCCAGGTCGAATTTGACATGTTCCAGATAGAGACGGAACTTCTCTAAGGCAAATAAGACTGCCAACCCTTCGAGCTCATAGATAGAATACTTGGCTTCTTGAGCCGATAGAGTCCTAGATGCATAGGCGATGGGTCGCCTCCCTAGTTCAGTCTCTTGAAGAAGGACTGCAGCTACTGCTGACGACGACGCATCGGTTTGGACGATGAATTTCTTCGAGAAATCAGGCATAGCAAGTACAGGGGCATTACAGAGAGCTAATTTAAGATCTTCAAAAGCGGCTTGTTGAGAAGGTCCCCACTCGAATTTGATGCCTTTCCTACGAAGAAGGTTCAAGGGCGCCGCTCTATTAGCAAAGTTAGGAATGAACTTCCTGAAGAAATTCACCATGCCAATAAACCTGGCGATACCTTTAATGTCATTGGGAGGTTTAAAATCACGGATGGCCTGTGTTCTAGAATGATCGACGGCTACACCATCAGGTGACACAATATGCCCTAGGAACGAAATAGAGGGCTTAGCAAAGGCAACCTTGGACAACTTGACAGTTAACCCAGCCTTACGAAGGCGATCGAGAACTTCTCGCAGATGATCTAGATGTTCTTCAAAAGTCTCTGAAAATACGACGACATCATCCAAGTAATGATATAAGTACTCAAATTTGATGTCGGAGAAGACCCTATCTAGTAGCCTAGTGAGTACAGCTGCTCCCGTGGGGAGCCCGAAAGGCACGCGGTTGTATTCGTATAAGTTCCAGTCCGTGGCAAACGCTGTAAGATGTTTAGACTCTTCGGCAAGGGGAATCTGATTATAGGCCTGATTCAAGTCCAAGGTAGTAAAGAACTTGGCCTTACGGAACCATGAAAAACAAGAATGAAGGTCGGGAAGAGGCACAGATTGTAACACCACCTTCCGATTGAGAGCCCTATAATCAATAACAGGCCTGAAGCCTCCTTGGGGTTTCGGGACTAGAAAAATAGGTGACGAATACGCCGACTTAGAGGGCCTAATAATACCATCCTTCAACATCTGATCAATGATTTCTTTCAATGGCTTCATTTTAGGTGGAGATAGCCTATATGGTGGAAAACGGACAGGAATCGAATCCGTGACCTCAATTTTGTATTCAATAAGGTCAGTAACACCAAGAGTATCAGAGAACACCTCTGGAAATGACTGACATAATTTACGAATACTATTTTTTTTTTTTTTTTTTTTTTTGATATTTGCTTTACGTCGCGCCGACACAGATAGGTCTTATGCCGACAATGGGACAGGAAAGGGCTAGGAGTGGGAAGGAAACGGCCGTGGCCTTAATTAAGGTACAGCCCCAGCATTTGCCTGGTGTGAAAATGGGAAACCACGGAAAACCATTTTCAGGGCTGCCGACAGTGGGGTTCGAACCTACTATCTCCCGAATACTGGATACTGGCCGCAATTAAGCGACTGCAGCTATCGAGCTCGGTACGAATACTATCAGCCTGCTCCTCAGGTAGATGTCTAAGGTCTAACAACATCTCATCCTGGGTAGGCGAAATAGATGAACATGATACAGAATTACACTTTAGCAAGGGAATTTTACAATTGGACGCAAATTTGAACGTGCACGACTTACTCTGAAGATCGAGCACAAGACCAGTGCGAGAAATCAAGTCCGCTCCCAGTATGATGGGGCAAGACAAGTGCTTAGCCACAAACAGTTTGGTTTTCCATGTGAATTTAAAAATACGAATTTTGACCTGTACAGAACCTAAAATTTCTAATGGAGATGAATTAGCCGAAACATATTGAACGGTAGATGAGCCATAGTCATGTAATTTACAAACAGACTTCAATTTTGAATACCATTGGTCCGAAATAATTGAACAAACACTGCCTGAATCTAATAGAGCTGTTATAGGCTCGTTATTTAACTCAATCTTAAGAAAAGGAACAGGTGCGGGGGTATCCGCCGCAATCCTAAGACACTCTTTGGGGCATTCGAAAGATGGATTTGCAAATTGAACGTTCCCTGAATTCACGACCTTTTTGCCAGGGGCTGAGCCTTGAGAAGTCGATTGAGTCGACTCAGCCGAAGCCGCTAGTCACATTTTATTATTGGCATTGGTGGAATTTGCACCAGAAGTTGAGCAGGTGTGGGTGCTATTTGAGTTTGGGCAATTCTTGACGATATGTGAGAAAGCCCCACATTTAAAACAGCCTTGTGATGAACCAGCTCCATTATTTGCCCTACTAGACTTGATCAGTGGACACTTATTGCGAAGATGGTCAGGCGACCCGCAAGCATAACATTTACGAGGTGTGACTGATCGGCGAGATGGAGGCCGAGTATTACTAAAAGAAGGCGGGGGTTCTTTCGCGACACGCAAGGAATCAGCGTATCTCACTCCTTCCGCTGAGACGGCCAACGCTTCAAGTTCGGAGAACGTTTGCGGGCACGCCGCGAAACACAAATATGACCTATAGGGAGGTGAAATTCCTTCTACAATAGCCTGTACAATTTGATCTTCAGGAAAATGAAGGGCAAACACCCTAGTATAGAATTTAATATCTTGGATAAAGTCAGCCAAGTTTTCATCCAAACGCTGTACACGATAATAGTACTTCTGAATAAGGGAGGACCTGGCCCTAGCCGGGATGAAGTTAGCTAGCAAGTGGGGGTGGAAATCCTCAATAGATGATTGCTCGGCAATGGCTCTTACTATTTTATCAGAGAGAATACCAATTGCATAGGGATAGATAATTTGCAAAATTTGACATGGAGAAAGAGAAAACACAAGGGCATGATCCTGAAATTCAACTAAAAATCTTAAAAAGGAAATTACTTCACTAGTGGTATTAACGGAAAACTTAGAAATACCTCTGAGCAACATTGCCAATGGATGAGGCAAACTGCTGGACCCGGGTGACATAGTAGGTAAAGGTTTCAATGGCAAGGAAGTTAATTCCGAACGTATATTATTCAACGATGCACGGCGTCCAGACTCGTTGTCCAATGGGGCAGAGATAGTTTGAGCAGCAACGGTTCTCCTATTAACTTCTCCCTTAGGAGGCTCTTCCTCGGAACCTGCATTCATCGTGGTGGGTTGATCAATTTTGGGAGGAATTTCCCCAGTTAACAATTGAGTGACCTTGCTAGATAACTCAGAAATATTTTCAAGTAGCGTACTAGCTTCCTTCTTCTGAACGTCATTCAACTTCAGAGACAACAGATCGTTAACTCTATTTGAAAAATGAAACAGCCTGGCTTGCACACGCTTAATTTGATTAGGAGAAGGATCATTTTCATCAAAAAAACTAACTACAGAGGCTAGCCCAGTAATATTCTCGACGATCGTGGAAAGAGAGTCGTCAATTTCTTTCTCTCCCAAGGTGGGGATGGAAATTGGTAATTCAAGGGACTCTCTAAGCTTGTTTGTGTCTACCGCAACCGTGCCTCCAGATTGCACATTTCTAATAGTCAATTCATAGATCAACTCCTCCTTGCGCAAGTAGTTAAGATGGAGAACATCGCGAGGGCCGGGCATGATGACAGAACAATTTTGAAAAACTCAAAAAATTCCAGCAACTGAGAAAATGGTTAGAGTTCGGATCAAAACAATATTTAGCCGTCAAAAGGGGCTAAAATGAGACCCATTCAACCACGCTCTGCTACCACTTGTTACCGTGTTTTTGCGGTAGTTATGCGTGAAAGAAGGTGCGGGGTGGTGAATAGGTCTCAAGCTACGAAAGTAAAATTAATTAAAAATTTAATTAGGTTATATTTTTCTTTCAAAATAAAGAAATAACAAGCATGGCAGGTACAGAGTAGCAAGTCAAAAGGTAGTTACAATATTTACAGGATTTGGGCTTCGAGCCCCGAATTCACATTTCTAGGGCAATTAGCCCAACCTTACTCCAAAATAAGTTTTACCAGAGGGGCCGAAAACCCCATTCATGTCCCAGAGCACTTGCTCCAAATTACACAGAAAAGCCTCCTCGAGGCATACAACACTCAATTTTCGAAAAGAGCCACTCGCTCTCAACTTTAAGCCTCTCAAAGGCCACACCAAACTCCACCTTCAAGTTGTCCTCTCGGGACATAGACACAGGGGTAAAATACCCAACCTACTGAGGTCTATTAAATGAAAAAGGGTAATTACATGACCTCTAAAATAACAATTTGAGAGGAGGCGATCTTGCGCTCCTAATACGCTTTGTTTAAAACCTACTTGGCACTAGGCCGTTAATACAAGGGCTAATCCCATACTAAAGAGGTGACTTAATAAGGAAATAATTTACATTAAGTCGAAGAAGAATAGGTTGAGAAAAATATAAGTTCACCTCAAAAAAAATATGAGTGGGAGCTCGAGAGGGTTAAGCACTCTCTATCCCAATATGTAGTTTAAAAGATAGAATAGATAGAAGTTTCTTTACATTTTAAGGAAGGTTACATAATGGAAAAACTTCGGACCCGCCCCGAGAGTTAAACTGCTGAGCAAGCAAGAAAAGAAGTAATTAGTCGGCCATTACCTGGTTGTTGACTGTCGCCGAAGAAAGAGGCGCTTCCCGCCCCCTGCTATGTACTTTACACACTGAAAGATGGAACAGAAGTGGCCCGGAGACCCAAAAATCAGCAGTTTATATCCTCTCGCGGAAGGTTCGAGGCGTTAGGGGAATGAGAACACCCTCCCACAAAAACTTTTATTGGGTAGGATACCGCAACATATTCCAGTTGGGGGAAGCTACATTCAATTGGTCAGAAATAAATTAAAGAAATTCGGGATAGGCTAAATACAAAACAAGGGGAAAGAGAGGGGTATACAGCCAACTTAAGCAATAACAGAAAGAAATTTAACAAGAAACAAACTTTTGAAATAAAAATTTCTCCAAAAAAAGAACAAAACAGTTCTTTCACTCCGCACTAGGGTGCACTATTGTTGATCTTCAGTAGTGTCCTCTAGAAGAGAAAGTTCACACTTCTTACTACAAGCAAAACAAAAATACGTCGAAAATGACATCGTTCAAAAACTCCAAATTTTCCACGTAGTGACATCTTCTGAGAAACTTGAAAATTAATACCATCAATAAAGTTCAGACTTCCTCCAGCAGAGGAGTTTCAATTGGCGCACATTTTAAATTAGCGGCGTGGAGGTGTACCGCCCGGTACAATTATTATTATTATTATTATTATTATTATTATTATTATTATTATTATTATTATTATTATTATTATTATTATTATTATTATTACAGACGATCGAGTATTTCTGGTTCTGAATACGGATGATGCCACGTACCAAATTACAAAGTTAGTGAATGCAGATAGACGCTGGAGATTATCGGTCAACATGGATGAAACAGAATATCTTGTTGTTGGAAGTGAGCAAGGTGAGCATATGAATTTTGAGTTCGACCGGGTGAGAACTGTGGGTGAGTTCAAGTAATTGGGTTCACTAATGGTCAAGACTGTGCGATGTGGTGTGGTCGTACCCCACAATATAAGTCAAGCAAGAATGGCTCCGAGTGTTGGACAGTGAACGAGAGACTAACGGATAAGATTGAAGCTGTGGAAATGGTTGTATGAAAAGTGGGCTCTGTGAAATTTCCGCTCAAATGGAATGTTGTGAATATTCCACTCATATTCCGGTCCAGTATAGTACACCTGCGAGTGATTCACCGCATTGGAAGTAAATTCCAAACACATCGTTTCGCCACCAGCTATCTGCTTCATTTTATTTCTGCTCTGAATTTTGTGTGGTGCACTATGGAGTTTCTTACAACGACCAAGGTTAAGCATCGCGTGAACGATGTTACGGGACGCTGAAAAGTCGAGAAAGCGGAATGAGGAGTGTCACTGAACATTCACGTGGAGACCCAGATAAAGCGGTCCTCGAAATAGAGAATAGTTTACTTCAGGAGAGCTAATCATTTATATTTCTCACATTTATATCAAGGAGTGAATTATCACATGCATATGAATTATGTATGCTATTATGAAATTGAGGTAATGCCAGTCTGTTTACTTGTTTTCTGAATCACTAAGCATCTTCACCACTCGCATTTTAACACGTTTAAAAAATGCGTAATTTGATTACAGGAAAAGAAAATAGCTAGATAAGGAGACACTCTCATGCCAAAATATTAATTTGATGAGCTGGGAGATCTTCATAACATGGGATACGAATTCATGATCAAAATGCCAAGCCAGTCTGCTGTCACGGGTTTCCTACACCAGTATAGGAGTACAGCACAAGGCAACCAGGAAGAGCTGAATACTCCGGACGAAATCGTGTTTGACGAAGAATTGTTAAAAATCACAGACGGAAAGGGTTTTGTTTTAAGGGACGATATTTCAAGCGAAATAATTACAATTCTGTGTGGTGAACAAGTAAGACTACAGATCTAAGAGAACTTTTTTATGGATGGAACGTTTAGAAGTCCAAGCTAACAGTTCTGCCAAATTTACATATTTCACGCTGATTTTGGGAGCAGCAACGAAGGGGCGAACGTTCATCCAATCGTGTTTGCTTTTTTGCCAAACAAAAATAAAGTTATATATGCAAGATTCTTTCGGGTCATCTTAGAAACTGTGCTAGGAGGGATGCCTAAGGTAATTAATGTAGATTTTAAATCTGCGGCAATTTCAGCTCTTACGGACGTTTTGCCTTCCATCGCAGTGAATGACTGCCACTTCGATATTAAGATATGCCTATAATGGAAGGTCCAAGAGATGGCTTAACAAGGGTATACCGAGAAAACGAGAAACTTCGTCATCGTATTCAAATGTGCTTAGCGTTGGCTTTCCTTAAACCTGAAGACATAATAGACGGTTGGTCAGACACCCAATCGCAGATTCCCATGAACGCAAATGTTTTTGATTATTTTCTCCAGACATGGCTGGAGAACGAAGGTACTCTCGTTGAAATTTGGACATGCTACAAGAGACACCGAGCTACGAAGACCTTTGAAGGATGCCGTCATCGCCTAAACCATCTGCTAAGACGATCGAATCCCGGAACCAGAGACGTGGTGCATCGCCTGAAGAAAGAAGCGGAAAATTCAGCCTTCGCGTACATGAGATCTCAGTTAAACTTTGATGGAAGGAGAAGGAAAACTGCATACAGAAAGCTCGATGTAAGACCTGGTGCTTATTCTGATTGCACCATGTATTGTGTAAAATATGAATAATTGACTTCGAAAATATCTTTTTGGTAATAAAAATGACGTTTCCAAAAGTAATTTAAAACACACCTTAATAGTGAAAGATACTTCAATTATTTCGCTAGCCAAGACTTAGGAAAAGTGTGATGACAATCAAAGTAAATTAAAATCTATGACCTAGTTTCCAGTCAATCGACCGGGTCAGGAATGGAGCCCTTAACTTCATAAATTTCATAGCGGGCCAGCTGAACGACGGAAGTGTATGCGGGAACAACGTGTGAGCGGATATTTCACTGAACAGACATTTCAAGACACCGTGGAAGTGAATGTGTTGCGGGGGAGTACGAGAGCTAACTACCCGAATTGACTGAGGAACTAATATGTAAGAGAGATGGATGCGGAAGAACCGTTTACGGATAGGATTGATGGTCGAGCAATGAGATGATATGGACATGTCCGATAGATGGAGGAACATTGATGGCCACAGTGCTTAAGCGGCCTCCACCAGCGAGAAGATGTCGTGAGAGACCAAGGGCAACCTGGAGGGAAGTAATGACTAAGGACATGGAAAGGAGAGATCTATCCGAAGAGATTGGCAGGATAAGAATATGTGGCGTCTGAGAACAGGCAACTGATGAAGAGTGGAAACACCGAGCTCGATAGCTGCAGTCGTTTAAGTGCGGCCAGTATCCAGTATTCGGGAGATAGTGGGTTCGAACTCCACTGTCGGCAGCCCTGAAGATGGTTTTCCGTGGTTTCCCATTTTCACACCAGGAAAATGCTGGGGCTGTACCTTAATTAAGGCCACGGCCGCTCCCTTCATACTCCCAGCCCCTTCCTTTCCCATCGTCGCAATAAGACCTGTCTGTGTCGGTGCGACGTAAAGCAACTTGTAAAAAAAAAGGAGTGGAAACACCTGCAAAATTAAATATTATTGTCCCTGAAAAGATCTGCACAACCTTAGGAAGAGGACACGAGTTTACTTTTAAGTGCAAGACATCAATTCTTATCTAAAAACCATTTTGTGCTGTCGGTGACGACTCATGATATTACTGTACTGATCCACCGACGTGCCTGCTGCTCACCCCACTGTCCTCTACCCACTATGATAATAGTACACTACCGCGGTTACGTGAAGGATGTTGATCCACGAAATATCACTGTAATATTTGTCACAAATGAAAGGTAATCATTGATTTACTCAAATAAAGCCTCAAATCCCAGGTTGATTAAGAAATACCGTCGTAACTAGCAAATATGTATACGTATTTACTGGCTGTAAATAGGAGTCCATGGTGTTACATTCCGCTGCTTGCGGCGTCTTTTGTTTCTTTCTCGAGGTCCAGGGCTGGCACCGATGAATGGGAGTGCAATGTCTGCGATTTTTGTTATCTTTGTCCATATGTCTTGCATTCCGCTGCTCTCGCCGTCGTTTTTTTTTCTTTAGGTCCAGGGCTGGAACCCACGAGCTCTCTTTCTAGCTCGTTATGAATGGGAGTGCGGGTATTGAACCCATGACCTTTGTGCCCTAAGAACATTATGCATAATGTAACAATTAAACTAAAAGTTGGATTCTTGATAGCATGGATTTGACACGTGACGAGGAGGTGATTACCTTCGGTCCCACGCTCTGGGGTACGTGACGTCAGCCACACGTGTCAACGGCGGAAGAATCTCAAGGCATTTTTGTGAACTATTTCAAAGCGCGTGTACATGGCGACCCAAGCCAAGTCAAAAAAATATAGTGCCTATCAAAGGGGGTCAATCATCTCGCAAATCGAACCCGTAAAAATTTTAAATGTCCATGAACACTACCGCCAGAAATGTAGCAAGCATGTAGTCACTTTCAAAACTCTTGAAATTACAGTTTAGGTAAGTCAGAAAATTTATAGAAATTTTCTTGGCGGCAAAGGGAGAGATCCGAAGAGAGGGGGTAACTGCTATAAATACGAAGGGACGCCATGACGAAGTCTCCTTCTCCGGCATTTGTGATACAAAGCGGACGAAAAATTGTTGAGCTGCTCTGCGAAATCCAACCAACGAAAGTAGACTGAGTTCAACTGCAGATTTCAGCCAGTGTGGCTAGGTCTTGAGTCCATGAGGAGATAGTTTTCTTGAGTAAAATAATTGTACCAGATAGGACGGTCAAAGTACTGAATAAATTCTAATGTGATTAAGTAATTCGTGTGCCGAAATAATTATAGTCCATCGTGTGCGCCCAGCAAACAAGTGAAGGGTATTTTCTTTTTTTTAATGCTTTATTCCAGGAAACCTGAAGAAAATTAATAATCAACTGTGAAGCCATGAATGTAAAAATGACTAAATAAAATGCCAGGGTCGCAGGTGAGCCCTATGACTACATGAGGTAGGTGACTTTCCATCTTACTACCTCTTATATCTTGTCTCGTGATCTCTAAAAGTGTATTTGAATGGGGATATACGACGCAGTGGTCACCCCTACTAAGTTTTGTAAATGTGAGAGTACGACTAAAATAGTCATTTGTTTTATTTTCCACTTGGATAAATTTTTGAAGTCTTGCGAGTGCCGTATAATGTTGTAAAAAGTTATTGAATAGGGTTCCGAAGTGATATCACGTCCAATGTAGATCGTCATCCGTGTGAGTGTACTGCCTATATTTTGTGATGCCAAATTAAGATGTTCATTCGACGTAAAATTTTTCTGTCTGCAATTTGACGTTAATAATAATAATCCATGGTTACTCATTTTCAATCGAGTGGAAGCGCGCTGTCGGGTGAGAACCTAGGGTGATGAATTTGGTCACGGAGAGAAACGTTTTTTCTAGGCCCATTTTAAACTGTGTCTGACTGACAATGAAAAGATCTAGTAGAATGTTTCAGTCATTTTGTTCATAAAAATCAAGTTATTAAATACGATCTCATTTATGCGAAGTTATTCATGAGTAATGCATTGTGCCATATTAGACGTCGAGATTTCTAGTAAGGATTTTATTCCAATTCTTTGTCGATGATAATCGTGGAGCTGGGAAACAGAGGTTGGTTTTGTTGATATGAGATTTGTGAATCAGGTTAGAGTCCTGTCATTGAAGCCGGGACACGGAAGCCCGAGGAATGTTTTATATGAGTTGAGATGAGATGTGCGAATCAGGTTAGAGTCCTGTCATTGAAGCCGGGACATGATAGCCCGAGGAATATTTTATAATGTTGGGAATGGAAAGAAATTCATAGAAATCCATAGCGGTATCAATTGGCGACGCGTATAATTAGTGTGGGCATCTTGAAGCATAATCTGTGTATTTTGTTGGTTAGAATATCGTATTTGTTTAAATTTGTCGGCAGAGTTTAAAGAGAGCATTTTGAGAAGCCAGTCAACTGTGAGTAAACCAGGTGTTTAATGTAACTGCCAAGCGAGCTTGGGGGGCGAGAGGCCTCAGTTGTGATAACGGGACAGGCTTGGTATTGAGATTGTAATTCTCGGCCAGGGAAAACGTTAAAAATGCTGGATTTAGTTGAAATTCATAGCCGGTAATGATCTGAGTATTGTGAAATACTGTAATTGGGGACGTAATGAACCTTTGAAATCACGAACTTTGAGTATAAGGAACAGAGTAACCAAATTCAGGGTTGTCCAAAATATAGAGCGATGGTCGTGATGATCGGTTTGTCTGTGAGGGGTGTGCAAAATTCATAAATGGTATGACGAGATATGACATCGTAATTATATGGCGAGTTGTTTGGTTTGTACGTAGATTCATAGAATATCCAAGTTTTAATAATGGTTAGGACTAGATTAGATTTTAAAAGTGCGAGATCAGGAGACAAGATATATAACTGGACATGAATTATGTAACAATTCTTTTCCAGCCAGATAAACATCGCAATATTGAATTTACATCACAGCTGCGTAGGAATTTGTGAAGAAACCAGAGTCCGCGGAGATCAAATTTACTGATCTTTAACATTTCGTTAAAATCATTTAAATTTATTTAATTATTAAATTCAGTGAAACCGCATTTTGAAATAACTTTAATCAAGCGAATAACTTGGAGATGCATTCTGGAAATTTTAGATTGTTTTTCTGGGGGAATATTTAAATATAAAGTAACGATTAAAGGGACCTATCCGAAGGAAATGGATTTTACTGCCACAAAGTTTGTGAGCATTGCTATTGTTGTAATTATTGAACTTTGATTGATTGAGCAGTGAATGTGCTGGGGATAGTAAAGTGGAACTTTGGTCATCAACCGATGTAACTTAATTGTGTTTAGCCTTCAGCCTAGAAACTTGGATGGTCAGGGGGGTCATCAACCTCAGTGACTTAGATTAGGGCCATATGCCATCGTAGCAGCATTTCCTTGCGGTCATCATCCACAATGACTTTAAAGTAACTTAGAAGATTAGATGTCGGTCCATGACATAGACGCAGGTCACATCGATTCAATTAAGGGTCCATGCCGTAGAACCACTGTGTGGCACACACCGATTGGACGGCCTTAATTATACCCAGAGTCCAGAGTTCGTGTTACGAGGGCTGGACCATAACGAATCACTATGATGGTACATGTGGTCTCACATGGAAGCCGAATTTAAGGATTTCCAGACTTTCCTTTCTTAAATAATTAATAATTGAGACAATGGTTTCTAGTATGAATGCCCGTCAGGCAGTTACGTTAAAGTCTCACACCAGTGTTCTGACGTTTATGTAAAAATGATTGTGGTGTCCAGTGGACACAATTGACTTCTATGATACCATTGATATATCAGAATGATTCAGAATTTTCCTGAATAAATAGGAATCTTTTAAACAGACCTTTCATTCCAGTAGATAGATTAGAATTACTGAACCCTACCTTTACCTCAGCAAGTGACGAAGAACCCGATACGACCCAAGAGACAGATCTCATGAACTTTGCTGATAGGTAAGAAAGGTGGGTATCCCTCTATATGGACCTAAAGGGTTCAGTATTTTGTTGAAAAATAGCATGATCCTTGGACCAATACATATATATATTCAAAGGAAAATAGCATGATCCCTGGACCAATAAATCGTTTAATGAATCAGTTAGTGCAAATGAAGTAACAGCCCATCAAATTACATCGAATGAGAAAAAATCAATAAATCGACACCAAAGAACTTCAGTGAGCAGAGACATCACAGACGACAGTGTTGGACAAACAAAACACTTACGGAAGCGCTGCGACATAGCAGAAATAGTAGTTGTAAGACAGTAGAGTATGTATTCGCTAAAATAAAATATTTCGTATTATTTCTTAATCAACCTTGGATTTGAGACTTTATTTCACTAAAAGCAATTACTATCTTCCATTTGTGACAAATATTACAGTGATATTTCGTGGATCAGCATCATTCACGTAACCCACTACCGCAGTCTCGTATAGTGTAGTTGTGTTTTGAATAAGTAATTCCAATTCTTACCCTTGTTACAAAGAATAAGGAAAGGGTTAAATAAGAAAATGCAGATAATTGTAAAGTTTGAGGTACATGAATATGTAGCAATCCAACTGATGAGCCCACTGCTACACTGGGGCGAAACGCTGGTAATTTCACGATTGAAAAAGCCTAAAGATCTTAAATGTCTTTTTACACGAAGAGTTGTTCTGACACTTAATTTTAGAATTATCAACTTGGTAGTCGTACCACTTAGATTACATGTGTAGTATTTTTAAAGACGCGTGTTTGTCTATTTGATATTTACTGGGTAATTGGCAATAATGTACCCACGTGTGTATGTTCAGTCCTCTACCCTAAGGCTGACTGGATCCTCAACAGATCCGCCAGTAGTTGTCTTACATGGCCTAGGCTTCACTAAAGAGGCGTACTAAGGAAATGAGGAGTGATGTTGTTTCCTATCGCTTTTCTCACGGAGCCAGAAGTTGATATTACATATCAGTCTGCCAAGCCCCCTGAAATGCATGCACCAGCCGAATCTATGAGCTAAATGTTCACACCCTTCATAGTAAGGATTGGCTGCATAAGGAATCTCATTACTAGCATCGCTCATACTTCAGGCACTCTCGTATTGTGACTGAGACTGAGACGGATCAATGAAAGTATCAAACTTGTTTTAGCCCATACCAGAAGACATGGTGCATTGCAAACATTACGTATCGCCAGCAAAGGCATAATGTGCCCATATATTAAGGAAATTTATATTGTTCCAAAATTTCCCTAAAGTTGAGATTCAAACACACACACCTATAAAACTGCAGATACTACTCTCCGATATCAGTATTTTAAAATAAAGTACCTAATACACAAGTCACCTGCTTATATGATCGAGCGAAGGTAATACAAACATGTCCTTTACTTCATTAGAAACATGACTCTACAGTAGTATTAGAGTCTGGTAGCTGAATGTCATCATACGTCACACCCCACGCACGCCGCATGTATGGAAGGATTGCAGCAACATAAAATAATTAATTTTTGCACATTGACATGAGATTTTTTCATCGCCCACCTTGAATTATTAATTTCATTTGTTTACATAAACTGATATTATATTAACGTCGTGTGTAGTACCAGCTGTTTAAACATGAAACAATCAGACCGTGTTTCAGGACCGTGCAGAATACAACTTGTGCTGACGAATGCGTGCCCAGAGAGAATAGAGTTTGCACTCTAGTAATAAGAATAATTTCGGTATGAAATATAAACTATATTATGAAATTTATTTATTTGGAAGATCTTGGAAATGTAAACCACCAGAGTTACGAAACTCGGCAAATGAAAGGTTATTTCCACTTGATAATTAAGCACGTATGCCTTTGCTGGCAGAACCTAGTGTTTACAGTGCACTATGTCTTCTGGTATGGGCTAGAGCAATTTTGTTACTTTCATAGATCTGTCTCAGCTTTATCCTTGGCTTTGACAATATGAAAGTGACTGAGGATGAGCGATGCTAGTAATGCCAATGCTTATGCAGCCAGTCCTTGCTATGAATTGTGTGAAAACGTTGCTCATAGGGTCGGTTGGTGCATGAATTTCAGTGGGCTTGGCAGAGTGATATGTAATAGCAACTTCTGGCTCGGTGAGGAAAGCAACGGGAAATTACCTCACTCCTTATTTCCCTAGTACGCCTCTTCAGTGATGCCTAGGTCATCTATGACAGCTCATGGCAGAGCTGTTGAGGATCCAACCAGCCTTAGGGCTGAAGACTGAACATACATTCAATTAAGCACGTCAACAAAGCAAATTATTGGTAACCAGCAAGCAGAAATTCACCAATGCTGATAGCACCCCGCCGAAAGCAAAGAATAACGGCCGAGAGGTTTCGTCATGTCGACCACATGGCACCTCGTAATCTGTAGGTTTTTAGGCTGAGCAGAGGTCACTTGGTAGGCCAAGGGTCCTTCGGGGCTGTTGAGCTATGGAGTTTGGTATGTTTTAATATCACTTCGGCTGGAAAAAACATGGAAAAAACATCGAAAAGTTGTGGCACCTCGTGTGCCTAGGGTGATAGCTAACACACGTTTGGGATCCGGATGTAGAAAACCAACCAAAACGAAGGACTGCAGATTATGAGGTGTCATGTGGTTAGCACGACGAATCCTCTCGGCCTTTTTCTTGGCTTTGTAGACCGGGGCCACCATCTCCCCGCCAGATAGCTCCTCGATTGTAATCACGTAGGCTGAGTGGACGTCGAACCAGCCCTCAAATCCAGATAACAAATCCTGAGCTGGTCGTGAATCGAACTGAGGCCTCCGCGTAAGAGGCAGGCAGGCCACCCCTGCGCCACGGGGCCGGCATATCTGGATATAGACGTCTAAACAAAAATTGGCGTGGCGAGAAATGCGTTTCTGAAACTAAAACATTTTGTGTGCAACCGAGACCGCCGATTCTCAACTTGTGGGCATGTCGTGAATTGTTATGTGTTACCTGTGCTGCTTTACGGTGTCGAAAGGTTTGTCAATGAACCGACAGCAGACCTTTCAAACGTGGATAGTCACAGAACGTTCAACTTCCCATGGGTAGGCCACGTCATCAATGAGGGAGTACTCCTTTGCGTCAGAAAATCATGTGAAGTCTTAACCCTCGAAAAATGAAAGAAATCAGCCTATTTCGGTCACATAATCCAAAACGACAAACACAGTTTCATACAAGAAATGGTAGGAGAGAAGATAGAATCGAAACGTGTACGTGAAACCTCCGACAATGGTTCAACATCTACAAGCGTGCAACTATGATATGAGATATACAAAATACCTTCTTTGACAAGATAGCACCACAAAGAAGAATATGATCCATAATCGTATTGTTGAAGCTGGTGGCTTGCTACTAAAACCAATGAAGCCTTCACACCCTCATACGATGGAAGTCTCCTCCCACAGGACAATCGTGTCAGCTCACCAAAAATTAGTAATTCACTCTGAGACACATCAACACTGTGTGAAGTGTGATGCGATGTCTATTGTCGACCTCTTGATGGATGATGGAAATAATTTTGGATTTATGCATAAACGCATTATCGTACTTACTTCTTTTAAAATTGTTCAGCTCCTCGAAGTCACCAACACTTACACATGGATGCGAGACCTGGGCTACTTAGAGAAGGCACTTAAATTGTTAGAAAAATATACTGCCCTAGGAGAAAGTGGCAGGACCGTCGAACAAGCATCAGTACCATACATTACGCCAATATAACGAGCTCTGAGTAAATTATTATCAAACATAAACCCCGATGAGTCAGCCACATCGCTCGCATGCCTAGCCCACGCCTTGCAAATCACTGAATGTGTTTTCGACAGAAGGACGGTCAGCGCAACATCCCTACAAGGGAGTGGCAAAATGACATCAGCAAATAGGAGAAGGAGGTCGATATAGAGAAGTATTATTCACGACGTCCCACGACACTTTGAGCAGCAGTGACGAAGGTACGATTCAAATAAAAGATATCGTAGTAAACGAGAAAATCACCCAGCTTCTACAGCAACTAGAAGCTTTGGTAGACTTGGCGTGTCAGCATTATGGCAGAGCTTGTGGGCCTAGAAGTGGCCTCATTACCTATCTCATGTCCCTTAAATAGTAACATCAATGCACTCGTAAGACAATCGACAGGGAGTGAATGCCCATGCTCCGCCTTGTTTGGCCGTGACGATTTCATCACAATGTTTGTCTGCATTGCACTCAGAACGACAAATGGCTTAACGCTGCTCCCTCCTGAACCACCCAGTTAGTAATATAACCTGGATGATAGATCCCATTACAGTAAGTTGTACCCACTAAGATTTCTTAGTGTCAAAAACTCTGAGTCCATTACACCCAGCACTCAAATAAGTGGAATGCGACTATTTTACGATTCATTGTGTACGATATCTTAGAAGTGAAGCTTCCACGGTGTGAAGAATTATTTAATTTAATTTCCGGGTTGAACCGTGTTGCACTTATCTGCACATCAAGTACAGTTTGCCGATGTTTCGAATACATTGCTGTATTGTTTGTGAAGGCGACTGAAATACCCTACTCGATCCGAGGTAATCAGTATCCCAGGCAGAAATTGCACTACTAGAGTGGCCCGTGTGTTTATGTTGTGGTCTGTATGTCTTAACGATATAAAATGAGTAATTCTTGGATGCCTATCAGTCATAGTTTAAGATATTCAGACCACAACATAAACACACGGGCCGCAACCCCATTACATAACAGCGCGGGCAAGCCCCCACTACCTGGCTGTGGCACATATTTTCCAGAATACTCACGAGACAGCCAGGGCTTACGTCAGCCAGAAAGGCTAGGATATAAAAGGCCAAGATCAGGGCCACTCTAGTAGTGCAATTTCTGCCTGGGATACTGATCACCTCGGATCGAATAGGGGTATTTCAGTCGCCTTGACAAACAATACTGCAATGTATTCGAAACGTCGGCAAACTGTACGTGATGTGCAGACAAGTGCAACACGGTTCAACCCGGAAATTAAACTAAACATTGTATACGATATTTAATAGCTGTAGAGATTTTTCCACGTTCCTGAAGTTCAGGCTCACCACATGGCTATGTGAAAGATTATTCTACTAAATTCTCTCTTTATCATTGTATGGAGCTGTCCAGATCAGCGTTTAAGTTAGAATAGGGGAAAATCTCCAGGTAGCCATTGGTATGTATTTTTATTAGCAAGAATACTACAATAACTAGGACATGGAGTTAAGAAATAATCTTCTGTAAACAACTGATTCTTAGTGATGATTGCTGAAATATTACAAACAATTTATAATAGGGTTTGAGGTTGAATTAGAACCCACATGTCTCTAGAATTCATACCTAAAAACTTAACCTATCAATGTTTTGAACTAAACCGTTCCTTGTTTTGGGAGACAGTAAGTTTGCCACGTCATAGGCGACTACTTCAGAATGTACTAGGTTAGATATATATGAGTAGAATTAACAGTGCTGGGATGTAGGCATATGAGCAAAGAAAGTGGGTCTGACAATCCAAACTATCGCTGACTCACCAGAAATATATACTTAAATCAGGTCTATGTTATCTGTCGTTTATATACATATTTCAGTGATGAAATTGTGGATCCGGGAGCTTTGCATGCAGTCCTAGACGTCCAATAAAAT
Organism: Anabrus simplex; assembly: GCF_040414725.1. NCBI lineage: Eukaryota > Metazoa > Arthropoda > Insecta > Orthoptera > Tettigoniidae > Anabrus > Anabrus simplex. The sequence goes on from NC_090265.1 coordinate 191,042,895, forward strand.
CAAACAGAAGGAGACTTTCTTTAAGTAATTATTATTCACACCTATAGTCCCAACGAGAAAGAATTCGGATGGAAATTTTGATTGGTCCGAAATTGGTCCACGTTGCATTATTTTCTTGTTTAATGTCGTGTGTAGGGCCGGCTGTTAAAACAAAAAACATTGTTTAAATTCACATGCGTAGTGCATCTCTAGTTTCACCATATGCTGTTTGTGTTTTCAATAGCATGACTCGTTGCCCCAAGACCTATCTGTGTCGGTTCGACGTAAATCAAATAGTAAAAAAGCATGATTCACTGACGATATTAAATATACTTTGAAATAGTAAAGTGCAATTTTGCTATATCTCTATATTATAAATTTATCATTCTATCACTGAGGTTTTTTTTTTTTTTTTTTTTTTTTTTTGCTAGGGGCTTTACGTCGCACCGACACAGATAGGTCTTATGGCGACGATGGAATAGGAAAGGCCTAGGAGTTGGAAGGAAGCGGCCGTGGCCTTAATTAAGGTACAACCCCAGCATTTGCCTGGTGTGAAAATGGGAAACCACGGAAAACCATTTTCAGGGCTGCCGATAGTGGGATTCGAACCTACTATCTCCCGGATGCAAGCTCACAGCCGCGCGCCTCTACGCGCACGGCCAACTCGCCCGGTTCACTGAGTTTCCTTGATTCCTTTTTTTGTTAGAGTTTCTCTTAACTCTCTGTTATCATGAGTACTACATGCACTTTTTTTTTTACCCTTTGCTGCATACTGTTGCCGTCAGGCAACATGTAACTTTTCACCTCTATAAATGGATACAGATTGTGGACAGAGGTAATTTTACGGCACACCTTCAACTCTACAGTCAATTAAAGACATATACCAGTGACGCCTTGTTTTTTGTACATACATAAGACAAAACAGCCTTACAACCAAAGGTACTCCTTCCACCCCGTCTACATCCACGCGTACCAACCACCGTTTATTTTACGTGGTCCCTCCCCATCACATTAACACAGGCTTCAGGAGTACCTACGGTTGAACCTCAAATACACTACTGACCTACGGTCGTGCAAGTTGTACTTGCGCCCTGCAATACGTACCCATGGCCAGTAGGCAGTAATGTTCGGTCCTTGAGTGTTAAAAGCTTAGCGTGAAATCGTGAAAAATCGTATATATACCCCGTTATGGCAATCCACATCACATAGGAGTGTTAGGCTGTTAGTCCCAGTTAAGTTGAACATTGAAGCTTGAAATTTTATTCACCAAACGAAAACGAAAAATAATTCATGCAGTAAAGTGTTGAATTATGAATGACTGACTTACAGATTCACATAGGAATTTGGACCGTGAATTTATATTTATAGCACTGGGGATGGCTTGTATGGCCTGTGTGGACTACTAAGGGTCTATAGTTTGCTAAGACAACTGCTGCCTAGACATATCACTTACATAATTTGTGTCGCATGTGCTGTATGTGATGAAGTTCTAACCACATTTGCTCGGCTTGAACAAACACTCGGACCTCCTTGGACGAGCCGGGAATTGAATCTAGGAACCCCTAATATGTGACTGTAGGTTCTTACCCGTTCAACATGGCAATGGTTAATCGATACTTACTTTAAGGTTTCTGGACATTGTACCGTGGTACCAACGACTGTATGATCAAGGATTGATAGACATTCCACAATTCAATTAAACTCTGGTTAAATTGTTAGACGTGATATCAATGCTAGATAAATGTCCGAGATACCTGGTTAAGTGTAACTATTATAATCATGCGAAGAATGTGAAAATCCTCAGCACTTGATGCCAAATGGTCATCGATTCTACCTGAATCGACGATATTTTAGAGTGAATCTCAACTAAGTCTTTGATATTAGAGATATGGTCGAGTAACTGATAAACTGTATAGCAAATATGTTATTCTGACAATCATTCAAATGCGCGATAACGGCCACACTTTTAGTTATTTGTTCCTTTGAGGAAAGATATTGTAGTTTTCCGTGTAGTATTTTCATATGTTTATTGTCTTACATTCCAGTTTCTTATTTTTACCCTTGCCTTTCTTTTCTTTCTCAGCGACTGTAGGACTAATTCATTTCTTGGCAGAAAGTGTGACACAACTTGAATCAGTCGGACAATAATTGACTTTACAAGATTTTATAAAACCCCGTTTAAAATATGAGTCAATTTCTGTTCAGTTTTTCATAAGACCATCCATTTATATCCTCACGTAGACACAGTCCTTCGTTAAGGTTATTCTAACTAGCTTTTATTTTCTACAGATATTAGGTCGTATGTTGTATATATTTTCAATGAAGTCTAACATTGATTTTTCTTTCCTATTTGTTCTTAAACTTTATTTTAGCTGCTTTATATCACCACTGTAGCATAACTTAACATCTCCAAATTGATTCTATACAGATGACAGTGCTGATCCTGGTATTATTAGGGTTGGCACTGAGGTTTCAGTTTAGGAGCTATGTTATTGTAGCATTTTACTATAACCGAACAAGTTGGCCTGCGGTAAGGGTCGCGCAGCTCTGAGCTTGCATTCGGGAGATAGTGGGTTCGAACCCCACTGTCGGCAGCATTGAAGATGGTTTTCCGTAGTTTCCCATTTTCACACCAGGCAAATGCTGGGGCTGCACCTTAATTAAGGCCACAGCCGCTTCCTTCCCACTCCTAGGACTTTCCTATCTCATCGTCGCCATAAGACATATCTGTGTCGGTGTGACGTAAATCAATTTGTTTGGATTGTACTACGTTCTTAGTGTCCGTCATTATATCTGATATATTGTGTTCTTAGTGTCTATTCTGTCTCCTTTGTCTGCAATTAATGGAGCTGTGAAAGAGCAGCGTAAAAACGGTGTCTTCTCCCCACTTTATTGTATTAAATGAGGAACGCACTGCATAAGTTATCCTCAATGAACAGTGGCTTTTATACATCTAGTTTGTTTAGTGATTCTATTTTGATCATACTTCTGCAAATAATAATATGTACTGCGAACCAAGTGACCTTGCCGCGATGGGGAGGCTTGGACGTCCCAAATGATGCAGATAGCCGAGCCGCAGCTGCAACTATATCGGATGGGTATCTGCCGAGAGACCAGACTAACGAATGGTTCATCGATAGAGGGAGTAGCAGTATTTCGGAAGTTGCAAGGGCGGCAGTCTGGATGATTGTCTGATATGGCTTTGTAATAATACTCAACATGGCTTAGCTGTGTTGATACTGCTACACGGTTGAAAGCAACGGGAAACTACAGCCGTAAATAACTCCCGAGGACATGCAGATCTCTATGTGAATGATGTACTGATGATGGCTTACTACAGGATAAAATGTTCCGGAGGTAAAATAGTCCCTCATTCGGATCTCCGGGTGGGGTCTACACGAGAGGAGGCGATCATCAGGAAGATGGATACCGACATTCTGCGAGTCGGAGCATGGAATGTTAGAAGTGTGAATCGTTGTGGTAGGTTATAGAATCTGAAAAGGGAGATGGATAGACTAAAGTTAGATGTAATTGGCAGGAAGAGCAAAATTATCAACACAAAATCAAACAGGGGAAATGCAGGAGTCCGTTTCATAATGAAGAAGAAAACAGGGGAGCGGGTAAGCTACTGCGGACCAGCATAGTAGTAGGATTATTGTTGTCAATATAGACACCAAACCAATGCCCACCACAATAGTGCAGACATATATGCCTACTAGTTCAGCGGATGATAAAGATATCGAAATAATGTATGAAGAGATAAAAGTTATTATTATTTTCCACTTGGAGGCTGCCAAAGACAAAGAATACACAAACAAATTCATTAGAAAATAAAAATAAGTAAATTATGACTCAGTCTAGCGAGTCTCAGTCTGGCGAATATAAGTGGTGTCTGAGTGTGTTTCGAATCTTACTGTGGGGTCTAATGTAAATCCTTTCTTCCCTTTGATTGCGATCATATCAATCCTTCTCGTGCTGCCATTTACTCCAACGCCATGGACTTCCTCATGCACTTGATATCCTTTCTCACGGAGCGTCTGTGCTATGGATGACCTGATGTTGTGATGTCTAGTGTTTCGAAGAGCTTCACCGAAGGCACAGGAACCCAAGACGTGAGGTAATGTTTCAGTCTCACTACATCTTCTGCAGCGGTTACCATCAAGGGACCTTCCTGGTACAGCTCTTACAGGTGCAACGTTACGTGCCATTTTCAACGCATCTCTCCACTGCGTAATAGAAAGGCCATCGTGGTTTCTAACCCAGCGGTTTGCAGGAGGGAACTCCTTGCACAGATACACTCCCTGACCTTTACTTCTCAACTGCCACCATTTTTCAAATTCAGATTCAAGTAATTTATTTCTGAGTTTCTTGGTGTCATACTCACCATGCCTGTTCTTCATGTACTCAGTTTTACCATTTACATTTAACTCAGTTAAAAATCAATATCAGTTAAGCATACAATATGTAAAAGGTGACGAGAATATAATTGTGACGGGAGGTTAGAATGCAGTGGGAGGCCAAGGAAGAAGGGTTAATACAGAAAGATAATTCGGTTGAATTTTGCATCGATCCTAATTTAGTTCTTCTAATACTTGATTCAAATACTACAAACGACGGCTGTATACGTGGACGAGACCTGGTGATACTGCAATAGACTTCATTATGATTAGGCAGAGATTCAGAAACCAGGTGTCGGATTACAAACCTTTCCCACAATTGGTTGGTCATGAAATGCCATCTGAAGTTGAAGAAATTGAAGAAATGAAGGAATGCGAAAATATCTAGGCAGGTTCAAGGACAAGAGTGTGAAGGATTGCTTCACGGAACGTGTAGCACAAGGACTAAATGAAAAGGCTGAAGGAAACACAATAGAGGATGAATGGACGGTCATGAAGAATGACGTCGGAAGGGCTGCTTAAGAAATGTTAGGAAGGAAGGAAAAATCAACTAAGAACCAACGGATAACTCAGGAGATACTAGACCTGAAAGATGAAAGACAAAAATACAAGAACGCAAGAATTTAAGAGGGCAGAAAAGAATACAGGCGATCAAGAACGAAGTGGATAGAAAGTGCAGGACAGCTAAGGAAAAATGGCTGAAGGAGAAGTGCAAGGATGTGGAAGGTTGTATGGTCCTAGAAAAGGTAGATGCTGCATACAGGAAAATCAGGAAACCTTTGGAGAAAGAAAATCTAGGTGTATGAATATTAAGAGCTCAGATGGAAAACCACTTCATCTAGGTAAAGACAAAGCAGAAAGATGGCAGGAACATATCCAAGTGGTTGTATGAAGGTAAAGGCGTAGATTATATCGTTCTTGAACAAGAAGAGGCTGTTGATGCTGCTGAAATGGGAGACCAAGTTTTGAAATCAGAATTCGTCAGAGCTGTGAGAGACCTAAATAGGAACAAGGTATCTGGAATCGATGGCATTCCCTCTGAATGAGGAGAAACCAGCATAGTGAGGTTATAGCATTTAGTGTGTAAGATATATGAGACAGGAGAAGTGCCATCCGATTTTCGGCAGAATGTTGCTATACCTATTCCCAAGAAAGCCGGTGCCGACAAGTGTGAAAACTACCACACCATTAGTTTAGTATCTCATGCCTACAAAGTTTTAACACGTATTATTTACATAAGAATGGAAAGAAAAGTTGAAACTGAGTTGGGAGAAGATCAATCTGGCTTCAAAAGAAATGTAGGAACACGTGAAGAAATCCTGACTTTACGTCTTATTTTAGAGGATCGAATTAAGGAGCTCAAGCCCACATACATTCGTAAATATAGAATCGGAATCAGATACCGAGAATGAAAAATTATGTATGTGTTGTGTTTGTAGAGCCCTTGTCCCTTTTCCCTACAGGGGATGAATCTGTTGTGGCGGGTTTTCATGACCGGATGCCCTTCCTGACGTCAACCTCATCAGAGGAGTTAATGAGATGAAATGAATGACGTGATATATGATAGTAGGGAGAGGGTGAAACCCGGTGCCGGCAAATAGCCTACTCCTGTCGAATAGCACCACGGGGTCTGCTCAAGGCTTAACGTCCCCATCCGAAGAACGAATCACCATCAACAGCGTCATATGCCCTCACTCCATATGAGCACTGCGGAGAGGTTTGGAATTTAATCCAGGCTTTTGGCACGCAATCTAGTGATTAGAAATTGTATACCACCACCTCCCCTACCCTGCCGGCCAACATTCTGATGGTGAAAATTTTTTCGACCAACGGGATTCGAACCGGCTAACCTCGGTGTCAGACCGTTTAGACTTCAGCGCCTTAACGATCATGGCCACCAGGCGGGCTGTGAAGGATTATGTATAATCCGTATAAAAACCCGCAATGAAAAGAATCGAGGACTTTGAAAAGGAAGCAGCAACCCAGAAAGAAGTGAGGCAAGGCTGCAGTTTGTCTCCCCTCCTTTTCGATGGCTATATAGAATAGGATGTAAAGGAAATCAAAGAGGAATTCGGAAAGGGAATCACAGTCCAAGGAGAGGAAATCAAAACCCTGAGATTTGCCGATGATATTGTTATTTTATCTGAGACTGCAGGAGATTTGGAGAAATTGCTGAATGGTATGGAATGAGTACAAGATGAAAATTAAAAATAGGTCCAAAACAAAAGTAACGGAGTGCAGTCGAATGAAGTTAGTTGACGCAGGAAATATTAGGTTAGGAAATGAAGTCTTAAAGGAAGTAGATGAATATTGTTACTTGGGTAGTAAAATAACTAATGGTGGCAGAAATAACGAGGACATAAAATGCAGACTAGCACAAGCAATGAAAACTTTCTTAGGAAAAGAAATTTGCTCACTTCGAACATTAGAAAGATGTTTTTGAACACTTTCGTCTGGAGTGTGGCATTGTATGGAATTGAAACATGGGAAATAACTAGTTCAGAAAGGTAGAGAATGGAAGCTTTTGAAATTTGGTGTTACAGAAGAAAGCTGATGGTGAGGTGGATTGATCGAATCACGGATGAAGAGGTACTGGGTCGAATGGGTGAGAGGAAGTCGATTTGGCTAAATTTGACGAGAAGAAGAGATAGAATGATAGGACATAACTTAAGACACCCAGGACTTGTGCAGTTGGTTTTGAGGGAAGTGTAGGCAGTAGAAACTGTTGCGGTAGACCAAGGTATGAATATGACAAGCAGGTTAGAGCAGATGTAAGATGCAGCAGTTACGTAGGAATGAAAAGGTTAGCACAGAATAGGGTTGCATGGAGAGCTGCATCAAACCAGTCCGTGGAATGATGATTCACAAAAAACAAACAGCTGTAATACAACGAGCGCCACCCCTGGACTACATGGGCGGAACAGCGGATAAAAGTTGGTGTTATAATATCTACAAAAGCGTCACAAATTAATACTGTGCGAACCTCCTTAGAGTTGCCAGTTTTTCCATTTGCCGTGTCTGGACGAGTGATGCAATAGCCGCCTGACCCATAAAGCCCGTCCAGTGATGTCATGGTCTCAGCTAGTCTGCCATAAAATTTCGTACAGCATTCACAATGAACTGATCGGTTCAATACTTCATGGTTTCTGAAATAAATGTTGAAGAGCGTATTTAAGTGCAGTTCCCACAGACGTTTTTATGGTTCGTGAGGCTGAATTGTAGAAGATCATTACACGCTACAACGTTTGAAAGTATTTTCAACACTTAATTTAATGAGTAAGTTTTGTTGCTTCTCTACATGCTTCAATCTGATTATACGTTCATTGATGCTGCTGGACCTTCTACGGTGTGACGGCGACTCTTCTCTCGTTAACCGACAAGTGGCATGCAGGAAATTCGACAACCCATGCGGGATCCAGCTTGCGAATTGGCTGCGCTGTTCACTTCAAGTAGCTGTGAGATTGCATTTGGGATATGATGGGTTTGAGCCCCACTGAGTGCAACCCACATTCACACCTGGCAAATGCTACAGTTATACCTTAAGTAATGCAACGGTCGCTTTCTTCCCATACCTAGCCCCGTCCTATCCAATCGTCGTCATACAACCAGCCAGCATCAGTATGACGTAATACTAACAGTAAGAAAATAAACATTAATATAATGTCGGAAAAAATATCCAAACGCCAAGATTATCGTTGGTAGGCGTGTTTATACATCTGAAAGATAACGTTGATTCAAATTTTTCGCAAATCGTATTAGCGTGGCACTAGTAGCGTCCCCATGACTTTGCACACCAGGTTTGCTTTAAATACAGGCTGTAGTGTGCGAGAGCGTTAGTAACGTGAGAGATTGGATGGGGTGACTGTGAGTGGCTCAATAATGCGTTTACGACGACGAAGAGGCCAGTATAAACAGATCACTGCGTTTGAACAAGGTCGTATAATAGAGCTACGTGAGCTCTATTATATGACGACGATTGGATAGGACGGGGCTAGGTATGGGAAGAAAGCGACCGTTGCATTACCTAAGGTATAACTTTAGCATTTGCCAGGTGTGAATGTGGGCTGCCCTCAGTGGGGCTCAAACCCATCATATCGCAAATGCAATCTCACAGCTACTTGAAGTGAACAGCGCAGCCAATTCGCAAGCTGGATCCCGCAAGCCGCAGAACGACTTGGCAGGAATGTCTCTGTGCATGCGTGCTGGTAGCAGTGCTCACGAGACGGTACGCTTGCAAGCAGACCGGGCTCCGGACGTCCCCGTAGCACCACCGAGAGGGAAGACAGCCATATTCGGCGTATTGCTGTGGTGCAGCGGAGTGCATCTGCAGCAGCAATTCGAGCGGCAGTTGGCATCAAAGTGACACAACGAACTGTTCAAAATCTGTTACTTGAAGGACAGCTCCGAGCCAGACGCCCTGCGGCGCGCAATCCACTTACCCCAAACCACCGCCGGCTGCGACTTCAGTTGTGTCAAGCGAGAGCTCGTTGGAGGTTGGAGTGGAGGTCCGTTGTATTTTCCGATGAAGGCCGGTTATCTCTTGGTGCCAGTGATGGCCGTGTGTTGGTTAGAAGGAGGCCAGGTGAGCGCCTGCGTTCCATCTGTCTGCGGCGTCGACGCAGTGGACTTGCACCGGGAGCACTGGCCTTAGGAGCAATTTCCCATGACAGCAGGAGCACTCTCGTGGTTATTCCACGCACCCTAACTGCAGATGTGTACACCCGTCTGGGGATTCGACCTGTCGTGCTAGTATTCATGAACAGCATTCCCAGGGGTGTTTTCTGACAGGATAATGCACGCCCTCATGCTACTGTTATAACCCGACGTGCTCTACAGTGTGTCAACATGTTGCCTTGGCCTGCTCGATTCCCCGCTCTGTCCCCAATCGAGCACGTATGGGACATCATTGGACCGAGAACTCCAACGCCATCCACAACCGGCGTTAACCGTCCCTGATTGACTGACAAAGTGCAACAGGCATGGAACTCCATCCCACAAGCTGATATCCGGCACCTGTACAACACAATGATTGCACGTTTTCATGCCTGCATTTAACAGTCAGGTGATTACGCCGGATATTACTGGACCACCATGGCATATTTGCGATGGCTTTTCCTGCACGGATATTTACCTATATTCTTGTACCTTTAATCAATTAAATACGTTACCTCGACACATATATTGCAAAAATTTCCAAATTCTACATTTTTTTTACATGGTGTTTGGATATTTTTTCCGCAAGTGTATATGTCTGGCAGCTATTCATAAAAACGTATTACTTGAATAACGATGTGTGGTATACATCTTATAGTGGAAACATTACATTGTTTTGTTGTAATTACGGTATCTTTTTAAACATCTTAAACAATTACACCGCTTAGTCCCCCTATAATATTTCTACCCTCCCTTAAAAACCACGAATTCTGGATGCATTTATGTTTGATGGGTCACCAGCTCTGGAAACTTTTATTTCCGTATTCCATTGTTTCAAGTTAAATGAAAATTGCTTCGTTAAACAGGAGTTTTCTGCGTTAAACTCGTTCGTATTTTTGTCAATTACTTTCCTCATCCCATTGTAACCACTTCCCATCCAAACTCTAAACTCAAGATAAAGCGGGCACTGCCTTTTATTCATCAAGTAATGGTCAGTTCTGTACCTTTAAATATCTCTGTTACACTTCCCAGCAATCCCAAATTAATTGTTTTTGCCTGTGTTCCATAATCTTATATATACGTGCAGAATATTTATTAATCATTTATTAGGTTGTTTTTGCTAGTTGCTTTACGTCGCATAGACACAGATAGGTCTTATGGCGACGATGGGACAGGAAAGGCCTGGGAGATGGAAGGAAGTAGCCGTGGCCTTAATTAAGGTACAGCCCCAGCATTTGCCTGGTGTGGAAATGGGAAACCACGGAAAACCATCTTCAGGGCTGCCGACAGTGGGATTCGAGTCCTCTATCTCTCGGATGCAAGCTCACAGCCGCGCGCCCCTGACCGCACGGCCAACTCGCCCGGTCATTTATTAGTTTTATCGGAATAAATATGTGTACGTTAAATTAGCATTAAGCAGGGCTGAGTGGCTCAGACGGTTACGGCCCCGGCTTTCTGAGCCCAAGTTTGTGGTATCTGAAGGTGCTTAAACACGCCAGTCCCGTGTCGGTAGATTTGCCTGCACATAAAAGAACTCCCGCGGGACAAAATTCTGTCACCTCGATGTCCCAGAAAACCGTAAAAGTAGTTAGTGGGACGTAAAACCAATAACATAATTATTGTTAAATAGCATAAGTACCGGGCGACTTGGCCGTGCGGTTAGGGGCGCGCAGCTGTGAGCTTGCATCCGGGAGATAGTGGGTTCGAACCCCACTGTCGGCAGCCCTGAAGATGGTTTTCCGTGGTTTCTCATTTTCACACGAGGCAAATGCTGGGGCTGTACCTTAATTAAGGCCACGGCCGATTCCTTACGACTCCTAGCCATTTCCTATCTTATCGTCGCCATACGACCTATCTGTGTCGGTGCGACGTAAAACAAATTCTAAAGAAATAGTATAAGAAGATTTAGAAATTCATTGATCGGGAAAACATAGTAAGTTAGGATACTTGTGTCAATGACTTCTACCCATTGAGTGCACTATCCACTATGAAGTAAGGGACTTCAATTCAAGAAAATAGCAAAATTTCATGGTTACAGCAACATGCTTCTCATCGTTTTCCTGCACAACGTTCTTCATAACAAGTTGAGTGCCTCGTGGGTAGGAGGCTTCTCATCTTCACAAACACTACCTGAGTAATGTTTATAGAAATATATTACCAGTATGTACCCGCGGCTTCACTCGCGTTTATTAATTCTGCCGTTAGATGTTTCAAATTATTTATTTAAAAGTAAAATAAAACATTATATTTTATTAACACACATCGTTTATACATAGGTACATTGAATGAAATACAATACTTTTATTTTTAACAGCTGTGCCGAACTTCGAACACTTTGAATTTTCTATTTGACTTACAAAGCTTCCATGTGAACTTTTGAAGTATTTTGACTTTTATTGGCTTTTCGTATTAACCTCATTGGAAAATCTCTATACGGTATATGCAATGTTTGGTGTACAATTTCCTTGGGCTATTTTGACTTATAAAGCTTCCTTGTCAACGTTTGAAATAGTTTGATTTTTTCTTCTTGGCTTTTCGTATCAATCTCATTGAAAAATCTCCTTATATACAACTAGCAAATGTGCCTGTGCTTCGCTACGGTATTCTACATCGTGTACGAATTTCTCCGTAAATTACTGTAAATTCAGTGAGTAAGAATATATTGAATTGCACCTACAAACGGACTTCACCATCGGACGACTCGTTCAGTGTTCTACATGGTTGATCCTGTGACATTTTCCCGTATCTCCTATATTTTAAGGTTAGATTCAGTTATTCATTGAATGGGGTAAAATTTGGTCCAGGTTTTCACATACTACTTTATGTTTTTGATACTCATGTGTCCCTGGAATCATAAAATTTTGCGAATATGTGGCCACTGGTCATGTCACTGTGCGTGCCCAATGTCATGATTGCATCTTTCCTACAAGTGTGCCAAACGATAACATACACGTGTAAAAAGTACAACATTAACTTGAACTCAAGAAATGCCGTCCTGTTTTACGAATAAGGGATACAGATAGGACAAAATGTTATAGGCCCAAAGTTGTAGATCTCTCCAAATTGAAACGTGATCTTTTGTGATACGACTTACGGTTTAGCCACCAATTATTCCGAAAGGAAGGGCTGCACCGTTGTTAAAATTGCATCCATATTCCGATAATTTCCGGGGACAAAAGTTATACATTTGCATAGCCTGGAAGTTGTATTTCCTCAAAGAAAAGTTTGTCCAGGTTTCGGGATTAGCACTCGCATATATTCGGAGTAATTAAGGAAGAAAGTAATACAGTTGAGAAAGCAGAAATTAACAGAAAATAGCATCATAACTGAGGACAGCGGGATGAGTACAAATATGTAAATTCTAAGTAAATGTATTGGAAAATCGAATGCCCCTAAATAAATTATGCTGGTGTGAGTTATGGATATAAGAAAGCGGTAACAGAGGAAAAAATTAGGCGCAGGGATTCTTAGGTAAACAGATAAGAAGATGGCTAATGGTGTTATTACTGCCATGGTGACCTGCAGGTTCGTTGTCGGTCTGTCGGTCACTCAATGCAGAGCATGATACCCGCAGAAAAAAGTAAATGTCTCCGTCATTTGAAGAGTAAGGTAAATTATGAACATAACGAAAGTTGTTTATAATGAAGATGCGTTTCACATACGGTCCACGGAGTTTACAGAAAATCAATAGTATAAGAGAAAATGGAGAAAATCCGTTCTGGCTTTCCTATAAACCCCTCGTTTATTCAAAGATTTTAATATGAAATGCATATGGAAACCTTCCTTGGGTTGAGTATAATCTAAATATGAAGTTTGGTTGAGATCTAACCAGCCGTTTTGCCGTGATGGTGGAATAGACAAACAGACAAACAGACACGAAAAATAAAAACCACAAATTCTGTCTTGAGTTGACCTAAAACGGATAAATATCTGAAAAATAGGCAAAACAAAAGAAATTACAGACAGCGGACCCCCTACAACTTTATTTATATAGATATTTGGTGTACGATTTCCTTGGGCTAAAACAACAACGCTAGTGGTATCCTTCCCACGTGATCATGCGACGTACAGCTCCCCATGGGTAAAAGCAACCCTTAGTTAAATCTATGTCAGCTTTGCTCAACGTTTGCCCTCGTGACTTGCTGACAGCAAAGCTGATATTAATATCAAATGGCTGTCTTTTGAAATCAAAGGGAAAATTCGACGATAGAATGAGAATCCATGTTATAAATATCGTCTCACTTTTTCCTTATCCGGATATTATACGACCTTCTATAACGTTTCTTTGCAATGACACTACTCACAATCTAGTACCATTGCAAAATTTAGGTGGGTTTAAATTACGGTGTAGTATGATGGGCACGCCAATCTTATGTTCTAGTTTGTTAGGGGGTAGAGCAAGTTAGAAACCAAAATACACTCTTAGTAAGTTATCTATGGAGCAATTGTAGCAAAATTCGATATGGAGGCACTTAGGGCAATAAAATTAAACCAAAATATGCCCTCAAATCAATTAAAATACGCTATAGGCTCTTAAGATAACACGTTCACACAACCACAACAGAAAATAAATGCACAAATACTCCCTGATACCCACTAACACTACACAGAACATGAGAAAAGTTGTTAATATCGCGGAGCTCCCCTACACATGATCTCTTTCAGTGAGTCTATACTTTGATCTTAGCCAAGAAGCCGAAAAGCGTTTCTGTCATGCACCACTAATCTACAGTACGTCATATCGACAAACCGATTACATCATAAGACGCCTCGTTTGGCGATCTACATGGTTGACAGCTGTAGAATCCTTGAGCTGACGTGCTTTGGTTACGACTGGTCGTTTCTTTATCGCATTCCTATAGCAGGGGCAATGTGGTGCCAATATCTCCATAACGGTTGGTTTTAGAGCCTTAAAACATGGTTTTCGGGCCCACAGGGCTTACTGAGTTTTGTTCTTTGCGTCAAGGGGCTTAAAATGAGCCTTGTCTTGTCCCTGTATGACAAATTCGGTATTTTGCCTATTATGTTTATACCTTCCCCAATAATCCCCTCTCTAATTGTTTTGAATATTTAAAAGTAGTCTAAGTTACTCCTTATACCATCAGCTATCTGTCAGAAAACGTTCCTTCAAAATCGGTCCAACCGTCTCGGAGATTAGCCCGAACAAAAAGAGAGACAGATAGGCGAAAATTGTAAAAATTGGTTTTTAGTTATAAGCACCGTACATGTACTTTACCAAACCAAACCAAACCTTGGCACTACAGCCCTTGAAGGGCCTTGGCCTACCAAGCGACCGCTGCTCAGCCCGGAGGCCTGCAGATTACGAGGTGTCGTATGGTCAGCACGACGAATCCTCTCGGCCGTCATTCTTGGATTTCTAGACCGGGGCCGCCATCTCACCGTCAGATAGCTCCTCAATTCTAATCACGTAGGCTGAGTGGACCTCGAACCAGCCCTCAGGTCCAGGTAAAAATCCCTGACCTGTCCGGGAATCGAACCCGGGGCCTCCGGGTATGAGGCAGGCACGCTGCCCCTACATGTACGTTAATATTAGTAAAATACTGTTATTTTGACATTACAAACAGACACTTCAACTTTATTTATTTGTATAGATTTCTAACCTAATATCTTGGAGCTTGAAACAGGGCGCATAGAGAATATGAAACTTAGCATTCCCAAAACGATAGGGTTGTGAATAGGGAATAAACCTAAACCTAAAAGGACTATCAGGTGGGGAATACGAAATTGGAACAGCTGGAACATTTTCAGTTATTACGATAAAATCTCCCAGGATGGTAGTACACTAAGTGAAACTGAACCAAAGTGCAGCAAAGGCAACGCAGTGAGCTTGCAGTTGCGATCAATGGTATTCTGAAGTAGGAAATAAGCTCTTGAACGAAACTATCTTTACAACTGTTTTCAGATCGACTTTGCTGTACAGGCGTGAAAGTTGGGTGAACTCAGGTTACATTATTAGAAGTAACGGACATGAAAATAGCGAGAATGATTGCCGGTACAAGCACACGTGGGAACAATGGCAGGAGGGTACTACACATGAGAAGATAGAGTCTAAATTATAAGTGAATTACTTGGTTGAAACCGTACGTATAAATCAGTTTCAGTTACGGCGTCATATGAGGTGAATAAAGGGAGAATATGTTACGTAGGAGAATAAGGGGCTGGGCCATGAAGTTCCAAAGAAGTAGAGAGAGACCAAGGTGACGATGGTTAGACTCGGTTTTTAATTATTTAATGATAAAAGGTGTGGAACTATAATAAACCACAGAGCTAGTTGTAAATAGAGGATTGTGTGAGTGTTTATTTAATTTAACGAGGCTTCCCCCTGAATGCTCAAAGACATAACAGCCCATAACAAAGATGTATGGCATTTAGTGCGAATGACCGGCACTCATATCACCTGAAATTGGAAGGGGGTAATGGGATGCTGTTTATATTCGGAATAACTGTAAAATAGGTTAAATATTGAACGATTTATTCTCAACACTACGTACTTTGTGAAACACGTAATCAACATATTATGTATTTGTAGGTTTACTGTTAACACTTCACCTGATTTGGCACAATACTCGTCACTCTAACTCGAGTTTTCACTCCCAGATGATAAGTACCACACCATCACCCGTCTACCAGTGGATGTGATTTTGAAGATTTTCTTCTGTTAGGAGGTAGGTCTCTGAAATGCGAACAGTTTCTCCTGGTACATTTTGGGAAGCGCTGTTGTTGTTCGTCTTCGAATTTATGAGATAATATCGTGCCATAAAATGTCTTGTCAATCCATCAAATTCACTACCTGGAATATGCAGGGTGTCTGCTATCTTGAGGCTTTTAAACTGTAACATTTCCACAGATACCGCAAATGCATCTGCTCGTATTTTACGAACATATTCCAGGACATCGCCTACTAGCTCAAGATATTTTACCTTCTTAACCTGAATAGATCATCAAGTTTGAGACTGTTCTCAAGGGCGTTTTGCACTTACATCCATTTTCATAATTTCTGTTCATTGACGTCTACTGCATGTAGAGAAACGAAAAGGCTGAAAATTACACCTTTAAAAGAACGGAAGTACGAAGTTGACGTCGAAGATGGCATCAGTCAGTGAGAAGTGGTGATTTCAACCTTATGAGGCACGGTTGAATTCCAACGGGTGGATAAATGACCAATATAACTAGTACTGGTCCCGTGAAAACTCAACACTACTTTATTAAACTCTACTTCTAAGAAAGACCTAAAGGGGAGCAACGGCTTGTCTGAGATCTACAGTAGAACAAGACCCAGAAGAACAAGAAAACGACTCTTGCTGAAATCGTCATTGTCTGAAGAGTATGGAGGGAACCCCTAGGCCCACCAGAGAGACAGAACATGTTGATTCTGATGCAAAAAATAATACTTTCCTCATTTATGAAAATTAGAGTCTTATGCACTTTTATGTGTAATTTGAGCAGAATGTTACATATAAACATCAAATTACCTATATCATATTAAAACAAAACAAATAATCAGTATATCTGAAGACTGATGAAGATACTCATTGGATTTATTCTGGCACAGGTACAAATAATGCTAATGTATATATTCACAAAGATGCGTATACGGTAAATCAACCAGTAGACATCGAGAATTCTAAGTAAAACCAACCTACAAGTGTCTATAAATATTTTTATGAATATTTACTATCCTACTTGTTTTAAATACGAGGAAAGTGTTTCTACCTATCTCACCACAGACTTGAACAATATCCCTGAATACTTAACTATGTCTACAGCCTTTAAGAAAGTTTAAACTTGAAGTCACTTTTTCATGTAATATGAAAATAATTTTATGTCCATTCTTTTCCACTATTCCGAATGCATTTTCAATTTATAAACAATATCATGTCTTGTATACAGGGATAATAGAAAGGAACTTGAAGAAAAACTGCTGAGCGCTAATTTATAATTCAGAATTTATTTTATCCGCTACGATAGCGCAAAAATCAGTTCCTCTTACGCTATAATAATAATAATAATAATAATCGTATGGCCTCAGCTACCGTTTGCAGACATTTCGATTTGACGCCATCTGGCTGTCTGCTCGTCAATTTCGACGTTCCGGTTTACTCTGTCTGCCATCTAGCGGACCTAGAGTAAACCGGATCTCTCTTGGGCGTCTATGGCTGAGATTTTAATTAATTTTGTCGGGTAAATACCAAATGTATCACCAGAGATCTTTTACACATGGAGTGTCGATTGGACTTTTTTCCGCCCTTCAAAAATCCGACTACCTCTGCCGGGTTTGAACCCGCTATCTTGGGATCCGAAGGCCGACACTCTACCACGGATCCACAGAGGCAGCTTCTCTTACGCTATAATTAATAAGGATAAAAGACATGCTTGGATACAGATTTGATTGGGTTCGTAACAATAGTTCGCAAGACACATAAACATATACATTTGTCCGTGGTAAGCCACGAGTCAGCTGCTTTTATTATTATTAAAATAATGGAATATGCGTTCTGTTGTGCTGTTTGACGTCGTTTGTAATGGCACATACGTTTAGTAATGAACAACGAATTTACATGTTTCACTTATGTTGGAAGTATGACGAAGATAATTCATAACGATTTTAGTACAAGGTTTCCTAATGTAACGTTACCAAACGACACATTTGCGAGAATTTAACCTTAAATTTACAAGAATGGCAAACATTAGAGATACATCAAGATCCGGTCACATACTATCTGTAATTGTTGCTCAAGCATCAGTAGCAAGTCATCATAAGCTATCGAGCGAGGCAACTGCTCAGTTGAGCATATCTCGAAGAAGCCTGCAGAGAACAGTAAAAGGTGTTAAATTCAGGCCTTTTCGCCCAATATTACTTTACGCACTGCACGAAAATGAGTATGACAGAATACTTCAAGTCTGTGGGTTGTTTGTAACTCGAAACGAAGCAGATCCACATTGTTGGCGGACATATGAGGCAATATTGAAACTAAATGGCCGTGTTAATAACGTCGTGATGGGGATGAAATGAGGATGAAGACAACACATACACTCAGGCCCCGTGCCAGCGAAATTAACCAATGATGGTTAAAATTCCCTTTCTTTTACAGATAACTTCATTTTTCGAAGGGTTGGACCCTTTCCATTTTCTTTCCAATTAGTGATAATAGAGGATAGTTGCCCCGCTGCAGTTGAACTTCCTCTTAAAACAATAATCAACACCACGACCTCTATTTGACAGGCTACTAAACGAATCGTCTTCAATTAAAAACAATATAAAAGTCATTGTACCGTAACTGGTAAAATCTTTCTAATTGTCTAAATTAAAGAGTACATAACATACTAGCTGTGTACCCATTATAGACGGGTCAGATTTTGTACAATTTTAGAGCTCATAACTCAGAAGTTTGTGAAAATCTATTAATTGACAATTTCTTCATCAAACATGAAAGATAGGAAATTATAATTTGCACTATGGTATGTTTTTCCTTTCTGTGCACTTTGTAGAAAGGCGTACAAGTAATATTAATGGGGAATTTCAGACTTCCTGGGTTTTCTTTCATTTGGTTTTTTTCGCATCGAATCTGGAAAGTCTAATAGTGACGATGGGATGAGATAGGACAGGTCTAGGACTGAGGAGAAAGCGACTGTGGCTTCAGTTAAGGTACAGCCCCGGCATTTCCATGGCGTGAAAATGAGGAACCACGTGAGAATAACCTCAGGATTGCTGACTGTGAGGTTGAAACCAACCATATTTCGAATGGAAGGTAATAGCTAAACGACCCGAACCACACAGTCAGCTTGCTTGCGTGACATTTCCTGTTTCGGCCCCCTTAATTTTGCTAGACCACTGTACAATGAACAAATTGTATGTAGCCTAGTACACACCCTGACTCTCCCAGAACGTAAATGCCGAGTTTTGAGATATTCCGTTGAGCCTTTCCCCGTGATGGCTAAACAAACAAAAGTTGAGATGAACCTATTTTCGACATTTGTATCTCTAATTCGGGATAAAAATGACGACGCAACAGTCTGAAGTACAAGGACAAAATTATAAATTATAAATTTATTTATGAAAATGATCCCTTGAAAACGGTTTTCAGGAAGAGGAAATCACAAATCTTATTCAAATAACAGTTTTTGTTTGAGTCATCAATCTATAGACTGGTTTGATGCAGCTCTCTATCCCGCCCTATTCTGTGCTAACCTTTTCATTTCTATGTAACAACTAAATCCTACATGTACTCTAATCTGGCATGCGCCAGTCCAGCCCTACCATTATTACTGCCTACACTTCATTCAATAACTAACTGAATAACTTCCGATTTCTTGTGCTAGTCTTCATTTTATGTCGTCCTTACTTCTACCATCGCTAATTATTCTGATACTCAAGTAACAATATTCATTTACTTCCTTTAAAGATTTCATTTTCTAATCTAATATTACCTGCATCACGTGAATTCGTTCTATTTCATTCCATTATTTTGTTTTGGATTAATTGTACTCATTCTCCTATATTGTGTCCACACCATTCACCAATTTCTCCACATCTTCAGCAGACTCAGATAAAATATCATCGGCAAAATCTCATAGTTCTTTTTGGATTTCTTCTCCTTGGATTGTGATTCCATTTCCAAATTCCTCTTTAATTTCCTTTGCTGCTTCCACTATAATAACGTTGGGAAGGAGAGGAGACAAAGTATAGCCTTACCTTTCTCCTTTCGGTATTGCTGCCTCCTTTTCATAGCCCCCGATTCCTGCCACCACAGACTGACATTTGTACAGATTGTAGGTAATAAAATCCTTCTTGCTTGCTATCTGATCCCGATCAACTTCAGAATTTTAAACAGCATGCTCGAATGAACATTATTGAATGAATTTCCTAGTTCCACGAATGCCATGTACGTATGATCCTCTAAGATCAGGCGTAAAGTCAGGATTGCTTCACGCGTTCCTGGATTTCTTCTGATGCCAAACTGATCTGCTTCCAAGTCAGCTTCAACTTGTCTTGCCATTCTTCCGCAAATAATATGTCTTAACTTTTTGGAAGCGTGAGATAGTAAACTAATGGTGCAGTATTTTTCATACTTCAGCACCTGATTTGTTGAGAACATAATCGGATGGCACTTATCCTGTGTCTTACGTCCGACACACTCAATGGAATAACCTCACCATGCCAGTTTCTCCTAAGGCAGTAATTAATTCCGAAGATATGTCATTAATTCTAGGTGCCTTGTTCCTATTTATGTCCCTAAAAGTTCTGTCGAATTCAAACCATAAGAGCCACGTAATTGTGGTACAAGAAGCATAAAAGAAGTATATCATCATTAGTCGTCATGCTCATTACTGAGCGTCGTTACCTCATAACTCTATCATTTCCGTGTTGCAACCCTAATGAGATGTCTCCATCCCGAGCGGTTTTCGCATTTCTTTAATATGATCTGAAGTGGTAGACCAGTGATCTTCTTCGCCTTATCTATCCATCTACTTGCCGTTCTTCCTCGTGGTCTACTGCCTTCGATTTTGCCTTGCAAAATTATCTTTTCCAAGTTCTCTCCGTGTCGTCTGAAAAAGTGGCGAAGGAACTGGAGGTAACACTCACTCACACGGGAAGATATACTTCTTCCTATTTTGTCTTATGTTTCAATTGTTTTATTGATTGAGAAACAGCCAAGATTCTGCGCACTTCCCATCTCTATTGGTTACTAAGATCTCCCATGCCCAGTGGTAATCTGCGTGGCCAGGTGCACCTGTACTCGTCTCATGTGAGGACGACAGTTATGTACCGGAGGATTAGCTCCTGGGATATTATGTAACAACTTCCTTATCGCCATCTAGTGTAAACGTGTGGGATAATCAGTTACATGCTAAGGCAAACGGGTCAATGGGGAATAACGTTACCTGACAGATAAGGCTGAAATTCTGACTTATCACGTATCACAATTCAAATAACGCTCACAGGCATCACAGCTCTGTTACAGTACAAGCTTGAGTCTCGAAAGGCATCTCTGAAGGTCCAAGGTTTGAATACTGACCCATACAAACATCATGTTTATCTTGCCCACCGTGGTTTTTCGTTCATTCATGTCGTATCGGCCAACTAAGTGCTACGTCATTTCAACCCTTTACTTTCTATAGCTGTAAGATTTACCCAGCACTGCCACATTCATTGCCGGTATTGTTCGTTTCTTGCTTTGCTCTACGCCTTCCTAGTTTCCAGCTTCGGCTATGCTTGGAAACCCTTGTGGTCATGAAGTTTATTCTTAAGAGTGGGTTGTGTTCCCAGGGAATATCATGTGTGATGCCCACCTCTTGTAGATCTTTTACTACCTCACCCCGTTTTTCTTCTTATTCTGGACGTAGCAGAAGATCCACATGGTTGACCTTGCAGGGATTATTCTTGCCACGTGACCTCCTCTTCCGCACCTTATCGTTTACCTTTTCCGTGTGGAAATACGGCTCGTCTTCTGCATTCAGCGTTGTCTTTGATGGGGTCTAACACGTTCCTAAAAATCTTTCTTTTTTATATCAAGTTTCTCAATAAGGCCGTTTTCGTTCATTGCGAGGCACTCCGCTCCATACTGGGCCTCCAGACGAATTACGGTGTGTCTTAAGCTGGCTGATTTGTTTTCTAGCTATCTGTCCTTGGTTTTTCCTATTATTCTTATAATTATAATAATTTCTAGTTGAGTAGTATTTCGCCCAGTGGATGAGTGGTACAGTGTCGGCCTCTGAATATCAAGATGGTGGTTTCAAACCCAGCACATGTAGCCGGATTATGAAGGGGAGAATTATGTCCATTCGACACTCTATTTCGTACGCTATCCGCAAGTAAAAGATCTTTGGTGTTTATCCGTCAAAATTAAATATTCATTCATATATCGCCCAAACAGAGCAGGGATCTGTTTTTATGTCATCTCGCAGAGTAAAGCAAACCTCAAAATTTGCACACAGACAACCTAAATGGCGTATAAAACAAAATTCGTGCAAACGATAACTGAGGCAATATGATGATTATTATTATTATTTACCACATCCTCAGCGAACGTCGGTTGTCATCAGGGCGATCTGGTTCTTGTTCTCAGCAACTCGGAAAAAGAGTGGGAGGTACTGAGCCCATACTACTATCGTAGATTCCGTCCCAAATATATTTTCCTTCTTCCCCTACTTCTCCTTCCTTCAATTTTACTTTGTAAGATAAGCTGAAGGACTCTATATTTATCATTTTGGATGATATGGCCACCCTTGATATTCTGAGCAGACGTCGGTAGCACCACATTTCAAAGGATCGAAGTTTTCTGGTTAGAGTCCAAGTCTCAGCACCATAACATAAGACAGAAAATACATAACACCGAAGTAAACGGAGACAGAAATTGATCTTAAAGTCCCTGTTACAGAGAAGTTTGCTCATTCTTTTGAATGCAGTCCTTGTCTGTTCAATCCGAGATCTAATTTCAACAGCATTGTTCCAGCTGTGATCAAGTATGCTGCCGAGATATTATTATTATTATTATTATTATTATTATTATTATTATTAGTATTAGTATTAGTATTAGTATTAGTATTAGTAGTATCACACTGCCATAGTTAAAACTTCAACACCGCGATGGAATCAGACATAAGAAGAATGCGTTATTTATGGGAAGACAATAACGTGCGCTTACAATAAACAAAATTAGATGAAAACTTATCTTAGATAAAATTTACATCTCTTGTCGTTTCCTCATTCCTGACGATCATGAGCGTTTCCATCCTTCGTGGACTTTTTTTTCCTTGTTGCTATTTGTTTTATGTCGCACCGACACAGATAGGTCTTATGGCGACGATGGGATAGGGAGGGCCTAGGAGTGGGAAGGAAGCAGCCGTGGCCTTAATTAAGGTACAGCCCCAGCATTTGCCTGGTGTGAAAATTGGAAACCACAGAAAATCATCTTAGGGGCTGCCGACATTGGGATTCGAACCCTCTATCTCCCGGATGCAAGCTCACAGCTGCGCGCCCCTAACCGCACGGCCAACTCGCCCGATTCGTGGACTTCCGTTAAACGGGTTGCTTATAAGGGGATTTTTGGCTGCATGGTTTATGCAGTTTGTCCAGCGGGCCCTCACTCCCTCTTCCAAACCTATTTCAAAAAATGATGCACTTGTCAAGGCTCCCTTCTCTGCGTCGTATAATGTTACCAAAGAATTAGAGAATTCAAGTTTGGCTAGTTGTCGATAGCATGATGCTTATGTTAAACTTCCTGACGATAGATATGGTGTTATGAAATGCTGTCCAAGAGGTGCGAAGCATTCCTCTCCAGCACTGCACCTCATGAGATGATATCTCCTGATGTCTACTTCACAGTGTGCTTGTAAGCTATAATTGCAATAATTAACAACATTTTTGAAATTGTTCTCATTTCCCTGGTGGCATTGATTTCACTAGTTTTATCGGGCATATCAGCGATCGATGACGCTAATCGGAGAGCTGACATCATATCCATCAGCAGAAAGGATAGTAAAGCAATGGTCATAGATCCCACCATTCGCTTTGAAAGAGACTCGAATCATGCTCGGGATGCAGACCTTGAAAAGCAAGCTATTTATGTACCGTGCTTACCTTACCTGTCAGCAAAATACAAAATACCTATATCTGTCCAACAGTGGATTGCCGGAGGCCTGCTATTTGGAGGAGCAGGAGACACCCTCTCTATCAGACATCGACCTTACTACAAAATTTGAAAGTTTCATTCTGCGAAATAGACTCCCTCGTGTGTGCTTCTACAATTGTAGGGGGATAACCTCGGTTACCCTCTTCAATTGAAGATCCTCTGCGTGGTGTGGGGGACTAGTAGCTCCTTTCTTGCGATGCCGAATGGAGCCCTATTAGTTAACCATTCGGTATACAAGGAGGAGGACGCTAAAACACCACCCAACCCTAAGGTGTAACGCGACCCGTGCCTATGGCGTGCATGGCACATGGGAGATGTGTCTTGAACGGAGCCTTCGAGATACTTGGCGCCCTCTCGAAGTAAGTAGCCTTACCCGGGTATGCGGGGCTCTACCTGGACGGACATTATATTTCCCTAGCTATTCGTGGGACCTACATGAGTACCGTAGCCACCCAAGAACCGGGGAGCTCCTCTGGGGCCTCCGAGAGAAACACCAGTTCAACAATAACCGATGGGGACTCTTCGGAGATACCCTCGGATAGTACGACCTCGACAGTAAGAGAGTTCACTCTAGAGGTGGGCAATCTTCTGGTCCAGAAAAAGAAGAAGAAACAGCGCTCCGGCGCTGAGAAGAGAGGTATAAGAAGGCTTTAAAGGTCCGGGAGGAGACCAAAGAGGGCCTAACTCCTGGAGCTGAGAGGCCTTCTACTGCCACGACAGCGACGACTGTGGGGGGATCCAATGGGCACAAGAAGCGGGACCCTGAGAAGGACTCTGCTTCTAGGGCACAGAGGACTCCACCCACCAAGACGCCAGTGGGGAAACGACTTCTGTCGGGGGCAATCCCAGAAGAAGATCGGCACTCCCACAAAAAACCCAAGGTGGAGTATGCCAGGATAGCTAAAGCTGGGATCAGGATGGCCATAGTGCCTGTAGGATATCCTGACAAGCAGCTAACTGAAAAACAGGTGGAGTCTGTGGAGGAGGCTATCACCAATCTGATAGATGAGCTTCCGTAGCAGGGTCCCATTAAGCCTCAGTTCCTGGATTGCTATCTGTCGAGAGGTGCGGCCATCATTATAGCAGAGAACGACGAGACTGTAGCATGGCTTTCTAGTCTTGTTACAGACATTTCAACCGTGGTAATGAGCAAGGCTCACAATTGTGGGCATGGATAAACTCCTTTCCTATAAGAGAGTCATGGTGTGGATACGAGGACAACCAAAGGACAACAATGTCCTTTTGGGAAGAATGGCACGCCAGAACCACGGCTTAAATCCCAACAGCTGGAGAGTCTACGACCGCAAGGAGGAGAAGAGAGGTGTCCGACTTGTGGTCAGCATGGACTCCAGAGATGTGGAGAAAGTGGTGGGGAAGAAGATCTTCTGCGGGGTGCATGTTGCTACCTTCACCCTGGTGGAGGACAAACGCGACAAGCAGAGGACCAACCCCACCACAGACAGCACTTAGACCAGCGGGACGGGAGCCGGGACCAGCCAAGCTTCAGGATTCATCGCGGGAGACGGAGCTGCACGTTCCGGAGACCGCATAAGGTAAAGTATTGCATGAAAGTAAGGAATGATTACTTTCATACAAGCAAACATACAACATTGTATAGCGGCCTCTGGGGTACTTATAAGAAGTATCCAGAAAGGCAGATTTTCGGTCGCCCTGGTACAAGAACCCTGGCTTAGACAGGGGCATATCATGGGACTAAAATGTGCAGGCTTGACTCTATTCAGTGGAATAGCAGAGGAAAAGCCTAGAGCATTCATACTAGTTAAGGATGATAACGCTTGGGCTATACCGGGCTTTATTACTAGAGACCTTGTAGCAGTTCTAGTGAGATATGAAGAGGGCGGACAGCCAAGAGATCTGGTTGTCTGTTATGCATATTTCCCAGGAGACACTGAATCTCCACCCCCGCCGGAGGAGTTCAAGAGACTGGTGATATACTGTAGGAAACAAGGACTTAACGTCATAGTAGGTTGTGATGCCAATGCTCATCACAGCATTTGGGGAAGTAAATACACAAACCGAAGAGGAGAGCATTTCATAGAATATCTATGTACAACTGATCTTGAGATCATGAACGTAGGTGATAGCCCTACCTTCATCAATAATAGGAGTGAGGGGATCATAGATCTTACCCTGGGTTCCATGCGAATCATACAGGAATTTAAAGACTCGTTTCGTTGGAGCCTTCCTTGTCAGATCGTAGACACATTGTGTTTCATATAGAGGGCTCCTTCAAGATCCCATCTTACAGAAACCCTAGACGAACCAATTGAACGTCTTTTAGGGAGGACGTGAGGAGGGGACTGGAAAGAGGACCCTCAAATATAATTAAGAACAAAGAGCTTTCTCACACAGACACTAGTTACCTCTTATGAATTAAACTGTCCAGTCGTTAAGGCAAAAAGAATAACAGGAAGCTTCAAGTGGAACAGTTATCTTGAATACCTGAGGAGAAACACACGAAGGCTCTGGAATAAATACAGGGAACTTCAGGATCAAGAAAGTCTAGATTCTTATAAAGAATCACAAAGAAAGTACAAGTCAGAAGTCAAAATGGCTTCTAAGAAATCTTGGAGACAGTTTTGTGACTCCATCGAGAGTCAACATGAAGCGGCAAGGCTTCATAGAATTCTAACCTTGGATGGAAGGGCAAGGCTGGGCTCATTGGAGTCACCTTCGGGTGGATATATATCCACAGAGGGGGAGACCCTAAGCTTATTGCTTGATGCCCACTTTCCAGGTTCAGTAGTCACAAATAGTGAAGTAGAATCGAGCGGATCCTTCAGACCCGATAAAAGTGGCTGGAAGGAAGCCGCAGAGATTGTTACCCCAAGAAGGGTGAAGTGGGTATTAGAATATTTTGCCCCTTATAAAAGCCCAGGAATGGATGGGATCTTCCCAGCACTTGTCCAGGAAGCGGGCGTGGTCCTTGTACCATACGTAGTCAGAATTTTTAGAGCCTGTTTCACTATGGGGTACGTGTACTTCTTGTGGCGTCAGGCGAAGGTAGTGTACATACCTAAACCCGGCAGGTCTTCATATACTAGACCTAAAGATTATAGACCAATTAGTCTAACGTCTTTTCTTCTTAAGACTTTGGAAAGACTGGCGGATAGACATATCAGGGAGAAAGTATTAAGAGACTGCCCCCTGCATCCTCATCAACATGCATACCAATCAGGGATGTCGGTTGAGACAGCACTACACCAGGTAGTTTCTAGGCTGGAGAGCGCCTTGGATCAGCAACAACTTGCTATGGTGGTATTTCTAGATATAGAAGGGGCCTTTAACTACACATCATTGGGCTCCATAGAACTTAGTCTAGAGAGAAGAGGAGTGAGCACAATGCTCATAAAATGGATTATGGCCTCACTGCAGGGCCGTCAAGTTCTGTTTACCCTCAACGCAGTGATGTTGAGAGCTAATATAGGCATAGGGTGTCCACAGGGAGGAGTATTATCACCAACATTATGGTGTCTGGTAGTGGATGAAATGCTTACCAGGAATTTAGGCCCAAGGCTATGCAGATGACATTAGCCTGATGGCGGTGGGAGATTTCCCCAGTACGGTTTCAGAGCTCGTACAGAGCTCCCTACGTAGGGTGGAAAGATGGTGCCACGACACGGACTTGTCGGTTAATCCCGACAAGACGGAGCTCGTGGTGTTTACCAGGAGGAGGAGGCTAGACGGACTGTCAGAGCCTTTCTTATTTGGGAAAAAATTAGTTAAGACAACCTCAGTTAAGTACCTTGGGGTAATTCTCGAGGCAAGACTGAGTTGGAAGAAATATATAGACTATAAGGTGGATAAGGCTCGCAAGATTATGTGGGCCTGTCGCAGGGCTGTCGGAAAGACTTGGGGCCTAGGACCTAACGTGGTCCAGTGGCTCTATATCTCTATTGTACGGCCCACGATCACCTTTGCATCTTTAGTCTGGTGGCCAGGCTCGGAGAGTAAAACTGTGACCACCAAGTTAAACAGTGTCCAAAGACTTGCGTGTCTAGGAATAAAAGGGGCACTGGATACCACACCATTATGTGCAATGGAGGCCATCCTAGGTCTTCCCCCCTTACATTTATATGTTAAGGAAATAGCGAAAATGAGTGCCTACCGCCTGTGGTCACTCGGAGGATCGTCCTTCAGGAATCCGAATAGAGATCATGCTTCTGTTCTTACAAGGCTTCACCAGACAATGATGATCGGAGACCTGATGAAGCCTAGTTTTAATCTGAATTATAAGTTCACAGTAGTTATACCCACAAGGGAGGAGTGGGCCGCGGACGCTGGGACCCGTCTTAGGTCTGGGGGCTGTACATGGTACACAGCTGGCTCGCGGACAGAGACGGGCACAGACGCCGGGGTCTGAGGACCTAAGACAAGGCTCTCCCTTCCCATGGGTAAATATGCTACTGTTTTCCAGGCCGAAGTATACGCAATACTGGCCTGTGTTGTATATATATATGGGACATACCTGGACATAGGAGATGCATCACCATTTGCAGTGATAGCCAGGCAGCGTTAAAAGCACTACGCGCAGTTAGAACAACATCAAAAATGGTATGGGAATGCCAAATGATGTTAGATCAGCTGTTTGAATTTGGCTCAGTTACCCTATTATGGGTCCCTGGGCACACAGGTATCAGTGGAAATGAAGAAGCTGACAAACTAGCGAAACAGGGCTCAAAAGGTCCTTTCGTAGGACCAGAGCCCTTCCTAGGAGTGTCACTCCGAAGCGTAAAACTGGTAATATCCCGGTGGACAAACCTGTTTCACTTAGACATTTGGAAGAGGATAACCTCAGAAAGGCAGGCACGTGAACTTATCAAAGGGCCTAGCCAAATTATTAAAAGGTCCTGATAAATTTGAATAGGACCAGAATGCGAATGCTAGTTGGACTGTTGACAGGACACAATACCTTACAGAGACACCTACACATCATGAAAATCAGTCAGGATCCGATGTGTAGAAGATGCGGTAGGGAGGAAGAGACCTCCGCGCATGTGTTATGTCAGTGCAAGGCTCTTGCAAGCACTACACATCGATATCTTGGCTCACATTTTATGAGCCTGGAAGACATCAGGAATGCCAACAGCCGGACGCTGGTACCCCTTATAGGAGCACTAGGGCTGGACTAGGCAAACCCGTTTAAGGGACACAAAGGGTCTTCACAGACTTACGTGTGGAGCCCTGCGAAGGCAGGGCTCACCCATTCCTTATCTATCTATCTGCGAAATAGAAAAATAGAAATACAGATTCTGAGGCACTCTTATTCATTTCCATCTATACATGAAAACGTGACTAACATTCCTCGCCCACTCCCCTGGAAAATGGAAGACAATAACGGCATTAACAACCATAAATTTCCACTTTTTGATGTTTTAAAATTCTATTGAGATTGTAACCTTGACTGAATTCCGGATCCGAATGCTCACCCTCATTGGAGGACGGACGATTTATTATTCCTTTAATAAATTTCTCTGTTTTATATAACGACAACTAACCAAAAGATAATATATTGAAGAAAATATCATGAAAAATTACATGAAATATTACTTACAAATAGTATAACATAATAATGTAGCGATTCTAACAAAATCCACAGAATATAACTTACTGTAAATTATTCCCTTACTAGTACCGTTATGTAATAACTGCGATATATTCACCCAGAAATTCAAACATAATTAAAAACCGGGCGAGTTGGCCGTGCGGTTAGGAGCGCGCAGCTGTGAGCACGCATCCGGAAGATAGTGGGTTCGAACCAGACTGTCTGCATCCCTGAAGATGGTTTCCCGTGGTTTCCCATTTTCACACTAGACAAATGCTGGAGCTATACCTTAATTAAGGCACGGCCGCTTCCTTCCCATTCCTAGGCTTTTCCTCTCCCATCGTCACCTTAACACCTATCTGTGTCGGTGCGACGTAAAGCAAATAACAAACATAATAAAGAGAATTAGTCGAACTTAATGTGTACGTTTCCTCAAATCGAATGCCAAGGGATTACCTTTCATGTTTTTTCTTGCTAGTGGCTTTACGTCGCACTGACACAGACAAGCACAGAGCACAGAGCACACAGACCAAGAGTAATGTTATGATCACCAACAGATAGTGTAGAATCCTTATCACCTAGACTTGAAAGATAAACAGGGTGTATCGAAAGGGATGGCACAAGCCCAAATGAACGTACACGACAGGAGAAACAGTGAACACAGCGTATAAATCAAATCGAGGATTAATCTATGGATATATATATAACATAACATGCCCCGACTGACTGACTGACTGACTGACTGACTGACTGACTGACTGACTGACTGACTGACTGACTGACTGACTGACTGACTGACTGACTGACTGACTGACTGACTGACTGACTGACTGACTGACTGACTGATTCATCATCGCCGAGCCAAAACTGCACGACATAAAGAAATGTTTGGGATACATTAAAACATTAACAGTGTAGAGCTTACTAAGGATATTTGGATATTCCGTCGCTAAGAGGCTGAAAAGGGAGGTGAATATTTAAAATATATATATGTTCTCAAAAATGAACAGTTTAAAGACGGGAAAACTGATATTTGTAATCTCCGTTAAAAATAAAGAAAAACGTATTTTTCGGAAAGTTCACATAGGGGGTAGAAGTAAATGGAAAGGGGCTTGAATCATTTCAATGAGGATGCATGTATCTCAAAAACTGAATATGTTACAGACGTGAAAATTGGTACATGGAATTACCTTTAAAATTACAGAGACACGTATCTTTTTGTTTTCGGAAAATCCACTTAAGGGGCGGTGAAAAGACGTGAACAAGTGAGTGAATTCTTAAAATTTAAAATTTTTAAATTGAACATGTTACAGGTGTAAAAATTGATATTTGGAATCTCCTTTTAAAATAAAGGAACAGGTATTTTTTTCGGAAAAGCCACTTAACGTGGGAAAAATAGGTGAAGAAGGAGTTGAATTCATTTTATGAACATAGTTATATCTCAAACATTGAAGAAGTTACAGACGGGGAAATAGGTACTTGGAACCTCCTTTAAAAATAAAGAAACACATATTTTTTGTTTTCGACTTGAGAGGACTATTTCTCATATGTAAACTTCCATGTCGCATATTTCAGAGTTAGCTCTGCCAGTAGGCTGGTCATTTTAGGCCCAAAAGGCAATCCACAAACCTGGTTTACAAAGAGGTACTGAGATAAATGAAACGCAATTTTTCGGTGAGTTTTTATACTTTAGGGATTTTCAGACAACGTCTTAGAGCAGTACCTAGGAATGATTAATTCTATCAAATTAAGAAATCCTCGCGAGCGCAGAGGCGGGTAACAGCTAGTATGAACATATGTTCCGTCACTGGCATGTTTGCTTTATACTTGGACATATAGTGTGCTTTAAGCGTTTATACACTCAGTACCATCATCGAGTTATAGAAAATAATTGAAACATAAACTTGTGTTCTTGTTGTTTGAGTCATCAGTCATTAGAGTGGTTTGATGCAACTTCCGTGCCCCCTATCCTGTGATAATATTTGCATTTCTGCATAACTGCTGCATCCTACATCTGTTATAATCTGTTTGACATGTTCATATCCCTATCGTTCTCACCGCCTTCACTTCCTTAAAAAATACCAACTGTACAAGTCCTACAAGTCCTGCGTGCCTTAAGATACGTCCTATCATTCTATCTCGTCTTCTGGTCCAATTTAGCCAAGTCAATCTCCTCTCACCAATTCGATTCAGTATCTCTTCATTAGTAATTCGATCTATCCATCTCACCTCCAGCATTCTTCTGTAACACCACATTTCGAAAGCTTCTGTTTTCTTTCTGAGCTAGTTATCGTCCATACTTCATTTCCATACCATGCCACGCTCCAGAATAAATTCCTCAGAAACATCTTTCTAATTCCTATATCAATGTTCGAAGTGAGCAAATTTCTTTTCTTAAGAAAGGCCTTCTTTGTTTGTACTAGTCTGCATTTTATGTCCTCCTTATTTCTACCATCATTAGTTATTTTATTACCCAAGTAACAATATTCATCTACTTCCTTTAGGACTTCATTTCCTAATTTAATATATCCCGCAGCACCTAACTTCGTTCGACTGCACTCCATTACTTTTGTTTTGGACTTATTTATTTTCATCTTGTATTCCTTTACGCAAGACTCAGTCCATACCATTCAGCAATTTCTCCAGATCTCCTGCAGTCTCAGATAAAATAACAATACCATCAGCAAATCTCAGGGTTTAAATTTCCTCTTCTTGGATTGTGATTCGCTGAATCCGAGGGAAATACCATCCCTGGAGGGTAAACAGATTAAAAGAGAAAGAAATATTTTAACATATATAGCCAAGAAGTCTAGACTCATAATTACTTAGGTTTGAACTTCGAACCTCGAACTCATTTTACCATCAATTCTCACTGCGTCCTGATTTTTAACTTTTATGCTTTTGATTGGTTGTAAGAATCAACTTCTTACCCCATAATCCCCCAATATGGCTAACATCTTGGTTTTATGTCCCAGTAACTTCAGTGCCTTCAAATACCGAACTGAGCCGAAATCGAACCCACGATATTGAGCTCATATGGCTACGAGTCTACCGCCTGAGCTACTCATCCCGTTATTATTATTATTATTATTATTATTATTATTATTATTATTATTATTATTATTATTATTATTATTATTATTATATTCGGTTCATTGGCTGAATTGACAGTGTAATCACCTTCGATACAGAAGGCCCCAGGTTCATTTTTCAGTCAGGCCGAAAGTTTTAACAGTAAATGGTTAATGCCCCAAGCTAAAGGTCAGAGTGTTTGTACCGTCCCCAACATCCCTCCAACTCACTCACTACATACAACACTATCGTCCACTACAATAACACACAGTTTCCTATACACGGCAGATGTCACCCACCCTCATCAGAGAGTCTGCCTTATTCTTCCTTTTCTTCTGCTTAGTCTTCCTCTTATTATTATTTTGTCTAATTTTAACTCATTTCTCGACTCTAGCATTCGATTTCGGCGTTCATCATTTCGATCGTCATCCCACGGCTTTCCTGTTTCAGGTCCGATATTTTATGGAAAATCTGACTTGCTTAAAGTATATTCCGAAGCAGGTCATCCCTTCTAAATGTACTTACACGTGATCCCCATTTCTTATAATCTCTTTGAATGAACCAAGCCCTCTCGGTTTCCTTGTCCTGAAAGTAGCTAAAGATATGATTGCTCACTCTTGTTGGAGTCAATGGTGTCATGTGGTAATAACAAAGGCAACTTCTTTCCAGAATTGGATTTTCCGCGTATATTTCGTGGTTATGCCGTATTCTGCTCTCACTGTTGTATTTTACCAGGCTCAAGATTTTTGTCAAAATCTTTCTCTAGATTATTTCTGTCATACAAAATCCAAGCATCACTGAAGAGTTGACTGGGAACGGTGTAGTTTCTCATTTCTCATATAAAAATAAAAATTGGCGTAATCCTCCAATATATCAGGAAAAATAACAAGAGAAATATTGATTTTTACTTGGTGAAAGTACGAGGAGCGTTTAATATACGAAGTGGTTCACCAGCCCCTTATTTTTTCGGAGAGAGGCAACCAAAATAACACGTTTAACCTTAAGATCCTTATAAATTAGTTTTAAAACACCAAATAACTTGAAATTTCTCCTTATGGTCGACAAGGCTCTCCCCTACCTGTGTGTCATCACTGTAAACTGATCTATGGACCTAGCAAAGGAAAAGCTAGTATGCACAATTCCCCGCCAAATACTAAGGACCATTCTGCACAAACATGTGATTTATCGCGCCTTGAAATAAAACAGGTACCCGTAATACGATCGAATGGATATGTTATGCCACGTGTTCTGTAATGTAAGGAAGTTAAATGAACATTATAAAACATCATTGAAACTTTGACATGGATAATAATTTTCGAGGTGGAACGGCCAACATACAGTAATT
The DNA here is from genome assembly GCF_040414725.1 of Anabrus simplex. NCBI lineage: Eukaryota > Metazoa > Arthropoda > Insecta > Orthoptera > Tettigoniidae > Anabrus > Anabrus simplex. The sequence goes on from NC_090265.1 coordinate 191,076,561, forward strand.
AATAATCATTTAGCGAGCGTTTTGCATGTTGTATTTGTGGCTGAGTCGGTTAAGGGCCGGTGACACATGCTGTCTGAAAACCGGTAATGCAGTGGTTCGATTCCAACCTCATGAACGGGTTTTTTTTCTATATTTTTGACCGTCAGGACGTGCCCCATTTTAACGGATACATGATGCTTATGCACGTTTTTTTTTTTTTTTTAAATAATCATTTATTTCTCACAAATAACAAGATACAGTATCAACATACAAAAGTAACACATCAAGCAAAGCACTGAATCTCTTATTACAGTATAATGTGCACTAGTCACAAGTCCTTCTGTCCTGATTGTTCTAGAGAGTAGTCATTTCAACTGAGAGGAAAAAAAAAAAAAAAAAACCATTGGCACAAAACACATTGCGTAAAAAGAACACTGCACTATCCACTACACGACCATTCGACTGTTATAATGAAACACTCTCGAGTTCCTGAACATGATGTTTCTCTCTCGATGGCACACGTTTCAGTAATGTTCGTTTGGCATCTTTTAGAAGACGAATGAACGTGTTAAGGGAGCACTGTTCGTTTGTCTGGACAAAATAAAGATACCCCATGACAAGCCAGGTTTGCGCAAATTTCAAGTGCTGCGTACCGAAATCGAGCTCTAAGGCTGCTCTGTAAGCTGCATTAGGATTTGTCGATCCTGTCATCTGTCTTAGCACAGAACAAAACCATTTCCAGATAACTTTGACATTTCCACAGGTAGTAAGGTTATGCCTCTGTGTGTCCACCTCCAGACATTTTTTACAAAGTGGGGATTGGGTGATGTTGTGACGGAATTTTTTATCTTCTGTGGGAATAATTTCGTTTATAGCTTTATATGCGGCTACTTTCCAGTCAGTTGGTATAAGAGGATCTTTGAAATTTCTCCAGATTTCATTCCATTTCCGATTTGGGTACTTCTCCGTGATCTGGGGTTGTGTGTCGTTCTTCTGTAATAGATGATTGTATATTACTCGTGTAGGAGGAACGTTGTTTCCTGTCACTCGTACCGTATCTATCGCTTGCAGCGCTCTTCTAAAATATCGAGTCGGCACTAAATACTTCAGGTTTTGCTGATGTATATTCCAAAAGTAAGTATTATGAGCAGCTCCTACTCCCGTCTTCGCAATCATTATCTCTCGCATTAAAAGCGCTTGGCATTTTTCGCCGACTGCTATGAGACCCAGTCCTCCTTGCGCTACGGGTTTTCTCACTTGTGACCTTGCTACACGAAACATATATCCGCGCCACAAATAATAACTAATACAGAGTTCAACTCGCTGGCTTATTTTTACCGGCATGGGTAGAATTTGTGCCACATACCACAATTTAGACAAGGCATACAAGTTTATATGCCACACCTTTTGGATGATGTTCAGGTTTCGACTCAAACTGATTGACAATGTGGCGCGTACCCTCGAAACTATGGTTGACCAGTTTATGTCAATATTTTGGGACATATTAGGGGTAAACACTAATCCCAAAATCTTAATTCTATCTTTCATTGGTATGGACGCAATTGTCATCTCTTGTGACCAGCTACCAAGCGGTAGTATCTCGGATTTTTGATAACTGACTTGGGCATTAGAGGCTTTCTCGTAAGTTGTTATTATACTCTTCAACTGTGGGGCAACGGTTGGTGTCTGCAGTAATATGGTGACGTCGTCAGCATAGGCTGCAACCGTGAACAGGCTCTGGGGGTTGGGAATCGTGCACAGTACAAAGTGGACTGCCCGAATAAAGGGCTCAATACTTAAAGCAAAAAGAGTCATTGAGAGGGGACATCCTTGTCGTACCGATGTCTTAATGGGAATTGGTCTGGAAAAGAGTCCATTAAGAAGGATTCGAGAATGCGCCGAACTATACAGGTTTCGAATAAGATTGCATATTGCGGTTGGGAGACCCAAGCGTTGCAGCACTGCTAACAAGTACCCATGATGCACTCTGTCGAAAGCTTTTCGGAAGTCCAGGTTTAGAATCGCGCCCATTTCAGTTGGTTCTGCTTCAAAGTGTAACACTGCATTCCTTACTGCCTGTAGGATGTGGGTAATTTTCCTTTCGGGTATAGCACATGTTTGCCCTTCTTTGATGATGTTATTAAGGTAGGGACGTATTCTTTTCGCCAGTATTTTCATGAAGATTTTGTAATCGGTGTTGAGGAGTGTTATCGGGTGGAAATCCGATACAGTTCGTGGTGCGGCGACTTTGGGTATAAGGATTATAATGCCTTCATTAACGCCTGTGCAATCTTGTAGATTGGCGAACAATAGTTGCATTAGTGTTAAAAGGGGTGTTTTCAGGATGTTCCAGTACTTTTTGTAGAAAAGGTAAGTCAGACCATCAGGGCCGGGAGCTGATCTCTTACTGGCCGATCGTAGGGCCTCGAATAGTTCACTTTCTTCAATTGGACGGAGGAGCTGTTGCCTATCATTATCATTGAGTTGTTGATCGACGAAAGACAGAATGTTCGTTTGATCTAGCGGGGAATTATCACAGTCCCGGAACGTTTCACGGAAGTATTTCTCAGTTTCATTTAGACAGTCTTTAGTAGATAAGAGCCGTCTGTTGTCGTCTGTATGAAGAGTAGAAATTACTTTGCTCTTCCCGTTCCTTTTTTCATGGGCTACATGATAAAGCTGAGCTTTTTCTTCTGCTAAGGGTGAATTAGAACACGAACGAACTAAGGAACCCTGTAGGATGTTCTCCTGAAGAGCTGTTATTCTTCGTTTAACTGCGGCTATGTGACTGTTTACGTTGTAGCCTGCCTGTTGACGCTCCAGAAGGTCAGTTAGTATAGTGTAGTAAGAGTGCAGAGTTTTCCGTCTGTTACGTGCTTTTTCTGCTCCATGTTTCTTAAAGAAGGATTGAATCGCCGGTTTAACCTTATGCAACCACTTGTGTACAGTTAAAGGTCCCTGTTGGGTGAGACGACTGAGCATATTTGACCACATCTGTTGAAAGCTCTCTTTCACTTGCTCGTCATCAAGCAACGCATTATTTAGTTTCCAATATCCCTTCCCGATAACAGGTATTCTCCTAGTGGTACGAATCTTCAGTAGGACAGCGTGATGATCACTGAAGGGTAATATTTTAACACTGATGTCATGTACATGCGGTTCTAGGTCTCTGTTAACGTAAAATCTATCAATTCTCGAAGCCGCTGTTCCTCGGAAAAATGTAAATTGTACGAAATTGCCATGTTTACTTTCCCATCCATCACGAAGCTCTAAGGCCTGACATATCCTTTCAAGTGCAGGAGAAGGGTTGAATTCTCCTCTCTGGTCTTTGGCGTGTAAAACACAATTAAAATCCCCACCGAAAATTAAGTCTTTGTAGTTATGTCGTAAAAAGAATGGTAAGTGTGTGGTCAGAAATTCCTCTCGCTCGTGACGACGATGTGTTCCAGAGTGCAGGTAGATGTTTATGTACAGTGTGTTATCTTCTGTTAATATCGACGTGATCCTCCCACTAGGATGTGTTTCACAAAGTTTAATGTGTAATCCAGATCGGTATATAATTGCAGTACCTCTCGAGTCTTCCCCAGGATTGGCAATATACTGGTAATTATTCCCCAGGTAAGGCAAAGTAAAGACGTTAACTTCTTGTAGAAAGAGGATATCGATGTCATAATCTCTAATAAATTCTTGTAAGAGGACCTGTTTGCTGCGACTTCTCAGGCAATTTACATTAAGTGATGCTACGGTATGAAGAAGTAGAATGCTAAAGGAAAAGAACACAGCGCCAATCATAATGATGTGTTTGAAGATGGAGACGAGTGCTTAAGTTATTTATTCGGAACATGTTTGATAATTTTAGTGACTTTCTTTTTGCCAGTGTCATCTACCGGCCGCTTTAACCTAGGATCCCGTTGGCTAACTGGAGGTAGTTTTGTTTCCGTAATTTCCATTTCTTCCACCGACGGGGGTCCCTCATGTTCGAAGGTCGGTGATATATTATGCTCTGCCCTACTTTGCATATTACTGTCTTTGACGGATGTTGGCGGTGGCAATACATCTCCGCCCTCTGTTTCCATATCCGGAGTTATTGGAGGGGGTAACTGGTTATGAATTGTTTCTTGGGGTAGCTGTGCTGGCCGTACGGCATCTGACTCGAGCGTAGTTAGCCTTTCCGGTTGCGGTATTTGATGACTATTATCAGAATTGTCGTTCTCAGTTATCTGATCCCCCACCTGTTGGCCTAATAACTCTGTCTCCCTGTGCGTCACAGAAGTGGCCGGCATAGTGTTCTGGTGATCATGTTGTGTTTCCTGTGTAGCTTCATGTACGTCACTAGGTGATGAACTGTGTAAGTTGTCTTCAGGAGTCAACTGCGTAGCTTGCAGCGGACTGCGCTGTGTCGGCAGTTTCCCACTGGCCAAGGTCGCCCAGGTAGGACTAGCAGGCTGTTCGCTTAGCTGGACAGGTTGTTTACGTCGTGGGCATTGACCCCGTAAGTGTCCCACTGCATTACAAGACGAACACGTAGTAGGCTGATTTTCGTAACTGATCAGGGCTTTATGCCCACCAATATCTAAGTAAGATGGTATATGTTGCTTTAACATTAGTCGAATTGCTCGTACACCATTAAGAACCTTGTACCGGAAACCTGAGCTCCACGTTTCATCCTGAATCGAAAAAATTGTCCCATATTTACTAATTTGTTCCACAATTATTCTATGAGGTACCTCCATCGGAAGATTAAAGATTCTCACCAACTTTGTACCAAGACCCGCAGAATCAATAGTCACTTTGCTACGGAACCCATTACTGTGCAAGAAGGAGTGCTCACCTGCATAATCCTGTAGCAGTTTTTCAGTTGTTTCCTGCTTCTTGCATTTTATGTACACTTGCCGCGATACACCATTAAGCTGGATCATCTCGATGTCACTTTCTTCTAGGTGCAAGGTGTCAAAAATCCAGTCATGCACTTCGTATGGGGCTGGTCGGGGCGTGTCTCTGTCGGTGAAGTTGATCACAATCGTATTCTTCCTTTCCACTATCATGATGATCTTTTAACTATGAACACATAGATATCTTGAACAACCCTATCTGTCACCACTGTCAAGAGTTTATCAGATAGTCACTTATACACAAGTAAAAACAGACTCGTTAGACCGTACACTCAGTTCGAGAGCTCACTAGCTGCCCTGACTTGCACGCACGCTGGTCCAAGCAGAACTGCGTTTAGCAGGTCACTTCACACCACGTATTAATTCTCTCACGATGTATTCCAGTGACGAGTACGTTGATATGTTGCTCATTTATGGGGAATCAAGGCAGAACACAGTACAATCGCAACATCTCCATCACGACCGTTTTTCTGACAGAAGATAACCGACTACCAATACGTTCGGAAACACTGAACGTAGATTGCGGTCAACTGGGTCGCTTGGAAGGGTAACTTCCATTAGAAATGCTCCTATAACGTCTGGTCCAAATGAAGAGGCTGTTTTGGACGCTACCCATAATGACCCACATATTAGTACTCGGACACTGAGCGAGTTGGCCATATGGTTAGGGGCGCGCAGCTGTGAGCTTGCATCCGCGAGATAGTGGGTTCGATCCCAACTATCGGCAGACCTGAAGATGGTTTTCCGTGGTTTCCCATTTTCACAACAGCAAATACTGGGGCTGTACATTAATTAAGGCCACAGCCGTTTCCTTCTCACCCCTAGTCCTTTCTTATCCCACCGTCGCCTTAAGACCTATGTGTGTCGGTGCGACGTAAAACAACTAGCAAAGAAAATGTACTCGGACACTTGCACTACAGACTAACATCAGCCGGTCAACAGTCATGCGTATACTGCATAATAATAAATTTCACCCATACCATCTTCAGGTACACCAGCAGCTCCACGGATGTGATTTCGGTGCTAGAGTAACATTTTCTCAATGGGCATTACGCACGGCGGCTAATAATGCAGCCTTTTTCCCAAGAGTCCTGTTTCCAGATGGATCATGGCGTCGTGAGTCGGCACCTATGCAGTATTGGAGCGCGGAGAATCCGCATTGGGTAACACAGGGCCCATTTCAAGTGCAGTGGGGAGTAAATGTCTGGTGTGGGATCTTGGGTGATTATCATCGGACCATATTTCTTCAACGGACTTCTAACGGGAGCACGCTACCTTCATTTTCTTCAAAATGAATTCCCACAGTTTCTGGAGAACGCGCCACTGCGCGAGCGATTACGAATGTGGTTTCAGTAGGACGGGGCTCCACCTCACGGATCTGTAGTCATCCGGAACCATCTTCATGCTTCATATCCAAATAAATGGATAGGACCGGGCGAGTTGGCCGTGCGCGTAGAGGCGCGCGGCTGTGAGCTTGCATCCGGGAGATAGTAGGTTCGAATCCCACTATCGGCAGCCCTGAAAATGGTTTTCCGTGGTTTCCCATTTTCACACCAGGCAAATGCTGGGGCTGTACCTTAATTAAGGCCACGGCCGCTTCCTTCCAACTCCTAGGCCTTTCCTATCCCATCGTCGCCATAAGACCTATCTGTGTCGGTGCGACGTAAAGCCCATAGCAAAAAAAAAAAATGGATAGGAAGGGACGGACCCGTTCACTGGCCCGCCAGATCACCCGATCTAACGTCACTTTACTTCTTCCTGTGGGGTCGCTTAAAGCAGGTAGTGTATACACAGGAGCCAGAAGATCCTGGTCAACTTCGACAACTGATCACCAAGGCATGCTAAGCTGTTACACCTGACACGTTGCAACGTGCAATAATTTATTTACAACTCCGTGTTGAAATCTGTATAAACCAAGGTGGTCAACATTTCGAACACTTGTGACAATGAATATGCATGGTACCCTACTTCCCACCTACAGACCATCATGTTTCAGTCAAACCTGGCTGCGTTAACATCGGATAAAAACGTTCCTTTTCAGGGCCAAATAAAAATTCATTTTAACAGGACGACATGTGGCCATTTTACAGTCACTGTAAACGGCGTTAATCGAAATAGTGCACCACCCAGTGAATTGAACCTGCTACCCCACAGCTTAGCTGATAAAGTAGCAGTGATGCGCGATTTAGCCACCTTAGCTACCGCGAGCCATAGTGCGTACCTAGCACGTTGTAATCTTTATAGACACTTCCTGTCCAATCGTAAGTTAGTGTTATTCACAGCTGTCATCGTTTTACACATACATTTTAGTCTCATAGCCGACAGTTGGTCAGTTGGTCTCAGAAGGCTAAACGAACCCCGTTTCAGCCCTCAATCAAGAATTAAAATCCTTGAACTGGTGGGAATCGAGGTTGTTGCCTCCAGGTGCGAGGTTGGTTCGCTACCCTTCCACCATGGGGCAAGGCCGCACTAGATAAACAGGCCACAAGGCTCGGACCGTGACGTCACGCGAGTGGCTGGCGTTCAGCATGGCAGTGTAGGGCCCGCTCTCACTTTCACCACTATATTGTTCATTTATTCAACCTTAACGATAAAATTGAACACTCCTTCAATTGTGGCTTTACTTAGGCTTGTATACTACACGAGTTTTATGCGGGGAGAAAACCGGCAGGGCAGTATATGTACATTTCTTTACGTAAAATTATGCTGAAATCTGTCACTTGTAACTCAACACGGTATCTTGTAAAAGATCAGAACGCATAATACGTATACAAAAAGTTTTAATCTTACTAGGAAAATGCATGATGGAAATTCACAACAATAGTCTGAAACCTTTCTTAGAAATTAAGCTGCAATTTAAAACTTACCTAACAATTCCTAAGGTTTCAGTTTATACATTTTTATTTTCCTGAGGATTTCTTCTTCTCAGCCATGAGTGTGTCTACGGTAACTTTTCTATTGTTATTCAATAATATATTACAAAAGATTTATATACATTTGTCAACGAAATTTTTAAAACTATTTATTTAATCACTGCATGTTTAAACATGTTTTCGTTTTCCAGAACATTGTTGACAAGCGAAATCAGAATTTTTCTCTGAGAATCCTCATGTAAAACATTAGTATACAGGTTTACATTTTGTAGCTCTAAAAGTGTCTGGTACAACACCTTTTGGTCCAGGGCAGGAGCAAGCCAAGGCCGCACTAGATAGACTCAAATACACATTTTTTGTCTGACTCAGAGTTGCCAAAGTCAGGATAAGTTATCAGCTTGATTAAGCCAGTTATTTATTAAGATTTTAAATAAATGACCAGCATCAAACAACTTTTTGTGTGTGTGTTTCGTCAAATGGATTTTGAAAAGTGGTTTGTAAATTGCTTTTGCACAGCTTGTCAAACATTTTCCTACTAACACTGTTATTATTCGAAATTATGCATGCTACCTTATAAGCTATACGCCTATATGTTAATACTTTAAAGACTTGCAAAGTTAGCTCTTCTAAGAAATGTCACGTTAGGTTCTTACATGGAAACAAATCAACAACGTCTTTATTTTTTTTTTTAACTGGATGACAACATAGAAGTTTGTGCAGTTGTAGCTAACGTAGTGTTATTGTCTCCGCTTTTACTACTAAAAGCAACTCCCTCTACCTTTCCTCCCAGCGGGCGATCTGGCCTTTCGGTTAAGGGCATGCGGCTGTGAACGTGCATCGGGAGATAGTGGGTTCGAATCCCACTGTCGGCAGCCCTGAAGATGGTTTTCCGTAGTTTCCCATTTTCACACCAGGCAAATGCTGGGGCTGTACCTTAATTAAGGTCACGGCCGCTTCCTTCCAGCTGTTAGGCCTCTCCTATCCCATCGTCGCCATAAGACCTACCTGTGTCGGTGCGACGTAAAGCCACTAGCAAAAACAAAAATTTTCGTCCTTTATAGTTCAGCTCACGTTTTATGTAAACTCCATCTAACAAGTTACAAAATATTTCATGCTCCTTTAACAATCTTAGTTTCTTTTTCAAGTAATTCCAATGTGAATCATCAATATCCGAATTTCCCGTGCCTAGTTTTGCAGTAAAAGACTGTGAATAACCGGGTGAGGCATTGTAAGAAACGTTGACTGTCTTATCTTCTTTTACGCCCCAGGAAATGCGAAAAATATTGAAGTGAACCATGTTATTAGAATACAGGAGTAAAATACTTTCTTTGCAAAGGCTATATTTAACTGTTCCTTACAAAATTATAATTTATCAGTAATGATACACTCATCAACTTCACTTTCAATTTCATCGATTATTTTGTGTACAGATTCTATTTTGTCGTGGACAGTCACTTTTGAGTTAAAAGCAGGTCTAACAGGAAGTTACAAATACTTTTCTAATTTGACCATTTTAATATCTTGCCCCCGTCACCTAATGCACGTATATCAGGGTTATCACTCATGAAAATATCATGTTTAATGGCTTTAAAATCAAGAGCCCCGTTTAATGTTAAGGAAGTACCAATTTTCGGAATATTTTCCTCAGTCATATACATTTTGAAAATACAGACTTTGGCTGTTAAAGTTGACGGAGGGGCCGATGACCTTCGATGTTAGGCCCCTTAAAACAACAAGCATCATCATCATCATCATCATCATCATCAAAGTTGACGGAAACTTTGTCCAAATCTAATTTGCGTTTAATACTGAAATTACCCTGAACGTCATCGAAGTCCTTGATCCTGTCATATTCTTCCTCAGCTTTCTTTCTTTCCTTCCTCTTCCCGTTTTTCGATTTCTTCTTGTCTTTGAATAGGATTTTTGCTCAGTGTTGGAAGATTTTTAGACAGATAGGCAGGCACACTTTCAAACTTGGGAATAGCATCGTTTGAGAGTTTTAAATGGTTAGGTTTTACAGTTAAAAGAGACTAATCAGGTCTTTTAACAGAATCGTCTCTAATTACGAAACTTCGTCGAAGTGTTTTATGCACACAACTGAGCTTGCTGAAGGGATGAATTCTGTTCGATGGATGGCTATGATCCACTTTTGTTTCAGAAACAAGCCAGTAGGAAATGTAAACACTGAAATATTAGGCTGTCTTGAACTGTAGTTGATTCTACAACCAGGTGTACAATACGACGTGGCCTTAATTCACAATGTTCACACGCGTTTAAATCATTCAACACCATCGATAGCCTCACTGCTACGAGGTTCAGATCAGCCTACAAGTCACTGGCTAGAAGTGAAGCGGCTGGCGGCTCGTGTGACGTAGCGCTCGAAGTGGAGGGGGAGCCTTATGGCCTGTATATCTAGTTGGCCTTACATGGGGCTGGTAATAATTCAATATAACATATTAAATAATAATTGGTCCGCCTCTGTGGTGTAGTGGTTAGCGTGATTAGCTGCCACCCCCGGAGGTCCGGGTTCGATTCCCGGCTCTGCCATGAAATTTGAAAAGTGGTACGAGGGCTGGAGCGGGGTCCACTTAGCTTCGGGAGGTCAATTGAGTAGAGGTGGGTTCGATTCCCACCTCAGCCATCCTGGGAGTGGTTTTCCGTGGTATCCCTCTTCTCCTCCAAGCAAATGCCGGGATGGTACCTAACTTAAGGCCACGACCGCTTCCTTCCTTGTCTATCCCTTCCAATCTTCCTATCGCTCCACAAGCCCCTGTTCAGCATAGCAGGTGAGGCGGTCTGGGCGAGGTACTGGTCATTCTCCCCCGTTGTATCCCAGACCCAAAGTCTGAATCTCCAGGACACTGCCCTTGAGGCGGTAGAGGTGGGATCCCTCGCTGAGTCCGAGGGAAAAACCGACCCTGGAGGGTAAACAGATTACGAACGAACGAAATAATAATTTTAACGAGAAAAACATTTTACTTTTCTGTCGATCTCCCGATGTACCATAGGCAAGGAATGTATAATGACAAGTATGACAAAGGCTAAAATAAAAGAACCGGTCGCCATAGAGTTAGTGAAGTTGTTTCCTTGTCCTGGGCTGAAGTCTCCTGTCTTATTAATTTTAATGAGGCACCGCTGAGGAACGCATCAGCTTCTCGTACTGAAACATGTTCCACGCATGTATACGAACGTAAGGAAATGATTTATAACTATACCTGGAATTTAAAGGCAAATGCTTATTTTGTTCCTTAATAAGTAACATGAATTTTCTAAAATATGTTTCATGATAATTCCCTGGCATTCATAGAGCTTTTCAGTGCCTTAAAATGCCTATTTGGAACTTTTATAACCTATTTTACTATTTTAGTTCCCAAAATGCCTATTTCATACATTTGAAATAAAATTCCACTTCTGTAATTTTACGGGGGAGGATTATCTCATAAGGACAAGGAGCAGGTAGTAAGAAGGGACATTCTGTGTCAAGTCACCAGTGAAAGAACATCTGAAAATCCATAGCCTGTTTCCAGTCATTTCACCGGGTCAGGAATGGAATGAATGTAGGCCCCATCTAGCGGCGAGGATAGGAATTGTGCCGCCTTGCCGAAGCCTGTCGCACTCCTCTGGAGAAATGGTTAATGAACGACAGATTAAAATGAAGTGATATTGGATAGTGTTGCTGGTATTAAATATGACAGGGAAAACCGGAGTATCCGGAGAAAAACCTGCCCCACCTCCGCTTTGCCCAGCACAAATCTCACTTGGATTGACCGGGATTTGAACCACGGAACCCAGCAGTGAATGACGTGAGCGCTGCCACCTGTGCCACGTAGGCTCTCAGTGAAAGAAAATGTGTTAGGTAATATAGTTTAATGTCTAAAGCAAAATCATCTAATAGTGCGCTTATACAACGATTTCCAGGGATCACTTTTGATGGTAAGATAATTTTCTGCCAGTACTGCAGTAAACAGGTACGTGCATAAAACTTAAATGTCATATTAATTTAAAACCCAGGTTTTGATACTAGCTCCTCTAATTAATTTTAGAGACCTCGTCCAGGTGGCCTGGGTTCGATTTCCAGTACTGGGAGTAATTTAGAAATCTATGAGGTGTGGAGCGCCGCAACGCAATACGGCTGAGGGATTATCGTGCTGACCACACACCCACCCAATATCTGCAGGCCATGAGCTGGGCAACAGCCGTTATTGAAAGCCAGGGCCCTTCAAGGCCTGCAGTGTTCTTGTCATTAATTAACTTCAGAGTAATAGTGGTCTTAAATGAAATAGTTCAAAGTTAATTTTTTTTTGATTCAACAACTATTCACCTTTTCTATTCCACATCTTAGTCTCTAATTTCCATCACAGACCGAGTGAGTTGGCCGTGCAGTTTGGGGCGCGCAGTTGTGTGCTTGCGTACAGGAAATAGTGGGTTCGAATCCCACTGTCGGCATCCCTAAGGATGGTTTTCCGTGGCCTTCCATTTTCACACCAGGCAAATGCTGGAGTTGTTCATTAATTAAGGCTACGGCCGCTTCCTTCCCAGTCCTGGGCCTTTCCTCTCTCATCGTCGCCATAAGACCTATCAGTGTTGGTGTGACGTATAGCCAATTTTAAAAATAATCACTTTATTGTGTTTTAGATTTCTTAAGAAATGAAAAATGTCCGCCTCTGTAGTGTAGTGGTTAGTGTGATTAGCTGCCACCCCCGGAGGCCCGGGTTCGATTCCCGACTCTGCCGCGAAATTGTGAAAATGGTACGAAGGCTTGAACGGGGTCCACTCAGCCTCGAGAGGTCAACTGAGTAGAGGTAGGTTCGATTCCGACCTCAGCCATCCTCGAAGTGGTTTTCCGTGGTTTCCCACTTCTCCTCCAGGCAAATGCCGGGATGGTACCTAACTTAAGGCCACGGCCGATTCCTTCCCTCTTCCTTGTCTATCCCTTCCAGTCTTCCCATCCCCCCGCAAGGCCCCTGTTCAGCATAGCAGGTGAGGCCGCCTGGGCGAGGCACTGGTCATCCTACCCAGTTGTATCCCCCGACCCAGAGTCTGAAGCTCCAGGACACTGCCCCTTGAGGCGGTAGAGGTGGAATCTCTCGCTGAGTCCGAGGGAAAAGCCACCCTGGAGGGTAAACAGAGTAAGAAAGAAAGAAAGAAGGAAAGAAAGAAAGAAAGAAAGAAAGAAGGAAAGAAATAAAATGCCACCTTCAGCAGCATGCAGATAGTGCCATTCACAAAGCGAAAACAGCTATGAAAAGTAACATTAGACAGACAATGCTCACACAAACTATATCTCCCACAACCCATAATGGTTTCTATACCGATATGTGTAGAGAATTAGTTGCAGCAAATATCCTCTGGAACGCTGTGCATAATCTGGTTTTCAGAGATTTTTAAAGAGATAAACTAAGCATCACATACCAACAGTATATATATTAAAGAAAAACTACTTAGATATTTGTTACAGTGAGGTAATTTTGTCAACCAGGGAGGATGTTTGGGATTCTTGCATATGGTCATGTGTGGATGAAGCCATTGACTCTGTGGGTAGGTACATTGCAAATCTTACAGTAGAAAAACTGGAACCCAATCAGGCATCTACTGCTCACCTTCTTTGTTCTAAGCAGCTTGAAAAAGTCTATAGTGAAAGCATTGCATACATTATCAACAAGGAGTTGCAATTGTATCCTGAGAGTGTTGATGATTCTAAACTCCTTCTCCTTGTTTCTGATGCTGGTTCCAACATGACTGCTACTGCACCTCTTCTCAAAACTTTCTACCCTTCTTTAATTCATGTTACTTCCACAGACTCGCAAAAACCGTTAGGTCCGAGTTTCCTGCAGTAAATACTCTGATTCCAACAATGAAGGAAGTGTTCTGGAAGGCTCCATCAAGGATAGCCATCTTTCGCGAGAAACTATCCTCTATCCCGCTTCAACCACAACAATCATCACCCGCTGAGGTTCCTGGATGGAAGCTGCCCTGTATTATGGGGAACATCTTGAAGAAATCATGACTATGATAGGCAATGTGCCTTTAACGGATAACTCTGAATGTGTGCCGTCTCTCAAAGAGCTGCTGAAGGATTATTCCAGTGTTCAGAGACACATTGATTATATTCAAGCAAATTTTTCATTTCTTCCAGTCACCACTACACATCATCAACATCATTCTGCCTTATGGCAGGTCTTGTCATGGGTTGAACCTCTTCCACTTTTGCCTGTCCTGCGCCAAGTTTTTCATGCCCGAATATTTCTTTCCTTTGATATTGTCCAACATTTGATATCTTTTCCTTCCTCTTCCTCGTTTGCCTTTCACCATTCCTTATATTGCTTCTGTCAATAAACAGTCTCTCCTCAAACAATGTCCGACCGGGCGAGTTGGCCGTGCGATTAGGGGCGCGGAGCTGTGAGCTTGCATGCGGGAGATAGTGGGTTTGATTCCCACTGACGTCAGCCCTCAATATGGCTTTCCGTGGTTTCCCATTTTCACACCAGTCAAATGTGCCTTAATTAAGGCCACGGCCGCTTCCTTCCCTTTCCTAGGCCTTTTCCGTCCCATCGCCGCGATAAGACCTGTCTGTATCGGTGCGACGTAAATCCACTAGAAAAGAAAGATATCCCTTTTACGACTAAGGTCTTAAGAGATGTTAACTTTTCTAACTTTCCCCAATGCAATGTCTCCCATATTTCTGTAAGCTTAAAACTACGACTCTGAAATTCCAAAGCGAACCTTTGGGTCCAGGAAACAAGAGTATAGAAAGCTCGTAAGCTCAATCAACAGGAAGTAAAGGATGGATGTTAAAAGGACGTTCCTTGGTAATTCAGATAATCCTAGAAAAATGTTTCCAAAAAAGGAATTAGGGGTTTTCTACAATTTGCTTGACGTCACACCGATACAAATAGGTCTTATGGCTATGATGGGATAGGAAAGGCCTAGGAGTGGAAAGTAAGCAGCCGTGGCCTTAAGTAAGGTACAGCTCTAGCATTTGCTTGGTGTAAAAATGGGAAACCACGTAAAACCATCTTAAGGGCTGCCGACAGTAAGGTTCGTACTCACTACCTGCCGGGTGCAAGCTCACAGCTGCGCGCCTCTAACCGCACGGCCAACTCGCCCGGTATGTATTTTATATGTAGTAATTTATATTATGATATATATTTTATAATTCGCAATAGCTAATATGTATTTGACATTACATAATAATATATTTTACTTTAAAGTAGTAATGTTTTCTTAAGAAAGGACATGAAAATTAAGCCGATATCAGGATACACTTGATTGCTCTGATAATTGAAACGTCGAGGCTCAAGATTTTACTCTTGCATGCCAACTGCCTACAAACGATGAAACACCACTAGCGCAAAACATTACAGAGAGGATACTGTGTGAATAGGAACCCAAAGAAGTGTGATGCTGGGCTGCCGCTTCTCCTTTCAGCTCCGGCCAGATACAATTTATTGTACTTGGCAGGCTGAGCTTTTTAGCCACTGGTTGCAACCAACGCTGTTGCTCATTTACACAAAAGACACGGTCAGTGAGTGGCTATTGGTATCCAAAGATATGGAATTTACGCTTAAAATCTATATATATATATAAAATAAGAGTTTTGTCTGTACACTGCTCAGAATTTGAAAAGAATGGTATTCTGTATCGGTAATGTCCATAGTAACAGAGAAATGCACTTTTTATTTTTCCGTAATGTCTGTCTGTCTGTCTGTCTGTCTGTCTGTCTGTCTGTCTGCCTGTCTGTCTGTCTGTCTGTCTGTCTGTCTGTCTGTCTGTCTGTCTGTCTGTCTGTCTGTGTGCATTTATGTATACATGTACACGCATCACGAGAAAACAGCTGAAGAGAATTTCATGAATATCGGTATGGTAAAGTCGGGGGTGAGCCACTATAATCTAGGCTATGAATCATTTTATTCACACTGAGTGAAATGGTAGTTTGGGGGAAGGCCTGACATTGATTTCTCAAATATTTATATTATTAGTGGTCCTATAGATAAATACTACATAACTAAAGTTATATAGAATTACATTTCGTATCATTTATGTCTTATACATCTTGGCTTTGACAAAATGAAGGTAACTGAGGTATGAGTGATGCTAGTAATGCCATTCCTTCTGCAGCCAGTCC
The DNA here is from genome assembly GCF_040414725.1 of Anabrus simplex. Classification (NCBI taxonomy): domain Eukaryota; kingdom Metazoa; phylum Arthropoda; class Insecta; order Orthoptera; family Tettigoniidae; genus Anabrus; species Anabrus simplex. The sequence continues at coordinate 191,092,430 of NC_090265.1, forward strand.
CTGCTATGAATGGTGTGAAGATATTGCTCATAGGGTCAGTTGGTGCATGCATTTCAGTGGGCTTGGCAGACTGATATGTAATAGCAGCTTCTGGCTTGGTGAGGAAAGCAACGGGAAACTACCTCACTCCTCATTTCCCTAGTGCGCCTCTTCAGTGATGCCTAGGCCATCTATGACAGCTGATGGCGGAGCTGTTGAGGATCCAACCAGCCTTCGGGCTGAGGACTAAACATACATACATTTTTACCGTACCGGCTATAGTAACACAGATATTCATGAATTTGTATTTTTGTTGCTAAGTTCATATCAACGCCGAGCCACGAGGAAATGGGGGAACAGAATTTAATGAAAATCGGTATATAGAGTCGGGGTATAAGAAACTACAGTCTAACTTATAAACAATTATATTTACCCTGGATGAAATTATAGTTTTTTTTTTGCTATTTTGCATTACGTCGCACCGACACAGATAGGTCTTATGGCGACGATGGGATAGGAAAGACCTAGGAATGGGAAGGAAACGGCCGTGGCCTTGATTAAGGTACAGCCCCAGCATTTGCCTGGTGTGAAAATGGGAAACCACGGAAAACCATTTTCAGGGCTGCCGACAGTGGGGTTCGAACCTACTATCTCCCGATTACTGGATACTGGCCGCACTTAAGCGACTGCAACTATCGAAATTGTAGTTTAGGGGAAGGCATCTAAAATTTATTTTTTAAATACCTATGTTATTGGTCCTATCGAAAAGTACTACATAACAAAAGTTAGTGATAATACAATTTCCGATTTATGTTTTATTCAGTTTTACCGTACCGACTATGATAAGAGTGGTATTTCAGAGTCGGAAGAAAACTAAATTTGAAGGCCTACAATATCAACAATAACATTACATTGACCATTGTTTGTTGTAATATTCTGGTCTCTTATGCTGCCGCTCAAATCCAATAGATGGGATTACTGCTGCGTACCGAGTATAACAGCCTGACTGAATATTGGCGGGAAATAGCTGGAGAGTTAGAAAACTTTCTTCTTAAGCATGCCATTCCTCTGGTTCATACATTTCCTGATACTGCTGGTACGTAACACTCTGCTTCATCATAGTATTCCAGCTATTCGATCCCTAAGGTGCGTGGCTGTTAGCTTGCATCCGGGAGATAGTGGGTTCGAATCCCACTGTCGGCAGCCCTGAATATGGTTTTCCATGGTTTTCCATTTTCACACAAGGCAAATGCTGGGGCTGTATCATAATTAAGGCCACGGCCGCTTCTTTCCAACTCCTAGGTCTTTCCTATCCCATCGTCGCCATAAGACTTATCTGTGTCGGTGCGACGTAAAGCCCCTAGCAAAAAAAAATTCGATCCCTACTCTGACGCGCTGTTTTGAATGAGCAGTGTTCACATTTATGGTAGAGGCTCACGTAGTAGTAGTAGTAGTAGTAGTAGTAGATGACCTGGTCTAGAATTACAATTTCGGCCTATTCCAAATTATAGCACCACAATTCACTAAATAACTCAAAATTCAACCCTGAAAAGAGCCGTTTCTTAAGAAAAGCTTCTTTTTTCTTATTCTTCTTCGTCTTCAATTTTATTAAATTATACATTCGTTTTATTCCAAATTAGCAGTGAAGAGGTAGTTTCACCTCTGGCTTGGAGGAAGAATTTGCCTCTAAGTCAGATAGTTTTTCCGCCGAGTGAATTGAGATTTCCCGACTCATCGGATAATCCTAGGAAACAGATTAGTAAATAGGCATGGTTTTTGCCCTGGGACTCTCCACTATTCGAAACCCCCTCACCCCCCCCCCCCCACCGGAAAAAGGCGAAGCGTGTTCACGGATCACGGCTGTCTGCGGCTTGGTCGTCCCAGCTCTGGAACTTTGGATTGTCAGATCGGCAGCGTAGTACTGTTCGTTAAAAGTAAGAAAATGTGTGGTTTCTCATTTGATCGAGTATTTCATATGAAAACATGCTTTTAATCGCGTCGTTCCTACTGATGTCATTATAATGACCTATGTTCATTTCAGTTGGAAAAACTACTAAGACAGTCTTTCTGAGGATTAAAAAGGCAGGTGGAGTGTGAGTGTCTGTCATTATAATGAAAACTCCCTAACCTGATTGTGACTGATGGTAGGCAAGCGTGCCTAGCGTTACAATGAAAATTCCCTAACCCAGCCTTCATATGAGAAAAGACGATTGGTGATTTCCCCGTCGCTCTTCTAGGGTAACGTTAAGAGCTATGCAATTTAATACAGTCTTGCTTACAACGTGTACACTACCTAACCTGGAATTCTGTACACAATGTAGAATTCCGTATGAAGCACGGGTACACCAGCTAGTTCTCTATCATCTTCGAATATTAGATGTACACATTGCACCCATATTCTGGGGGTACAATATAAAGAAGTAAAGTGTGTTTATAACCTCCTAACGGCATTTAACACCCATTGGTATGTAATCTGAGAGCTTTTATTGACGTTTCTGTCTGACGTTCACCAATGTCGGAATGAAAGTGACCGGGCTATGAGCGGTACTATATTTTTGCTAGTTGTTTTACGTCGCACCGACACAGATAGGCCTTATGGCGACGATGGGACAGGAAAGGCCTAGGAGTTGGAAGGAAGCGGCCGTGGCCTTAATTAAGGTACAGCCCCAGCATTTGCCTGTGGGAAACCACGGAAAACCATCTTCAGGGCTGCCGACAGTGGAATTCGAACTCACTATCTCCCGGATGCAAGCTCACAGCTGCGCGCTCCTAACCGCACGGCCAACTCTCCCGGTAGCGGTACTATTAACACCATTCCTAAAGAGGCCAGTCCTTTCTTGTGACAAATGATATGAAGATATCTCTCACAGGATCTATTGGTGATATCTTTCAGTGGGCTAGACAAGCTGGCATGTAATATCTTCTGGATTTATGAGGAAAGCAACAGGAAACTATCAAACCCCTTGTCTTCAAGGAACTATTGGTCATATAATGTCGAGGTCCAAGTCAAGCGGACATTTCAGGCATCGTACCAAATTTATCGGTTCCTCATCATTAAGGAATTATTTATCATAGCCAGACACATTTACTGAATATATTAGTTGAAAACATGATTTACTTTAAGAATATCGTAGAATAAAGGCAAATGTTTGGCTACTTATCCAAATAATGGCGTTGTTAACCTCGTTAACGTTAACGCTCCCGGCTAGCTCAAAGGACGACTGATCAGGCAGTTACGGCCGAAATTTACTTGTGATGAGGTACCCAATTCCTTCCCACTTTTTCTCCAACCAACAGTACGTGGTGTACCCATTCAAGTGCTGACCACACCCAATGTTCAATAATCTCAGACATCTCACATGACCCGATGTTTCAACATGGCCACGTCCTTAGCTTTAAAACCTTACTAGAGATTGAACAATATGCAATAATAATAATAATAATAATAATAATAATAATAATAATAATAATAATAATAATAATAATAATAATAATAATGTATGTTTCTTGATGAGCCAGTTTGAAGGTAGGTCAAATCGTCAACAGCTCCACCATTGATAAAATATTTTGCAAGCCAGTGATGCGCTACGTTTTGAAGAACTGTTGCTTAATGATACAAGGATTTATTATTATTATTATTATTATTATTATTATTATTATTATTATTATTATTATTATTATTATTATTATTATTTACATAATGTACGCGTGTATGTTATTAATGAAAACCATCCGCTGTCTACCTCCTTACCCATTCATTGCTTTGAGCTGGTTAGATTACTAAATCCTGCTTAAAATTTGACTGATCTTATCAATACGCCATCATGAAGTAGAGATAAAATCAATCAAAGATAGCCCCGAAGATGAATACTAAATTATGTATCTTTACGTTATATGTAAATGGCGGTCAAAAAGTTTCCGTTCGACGCCGTGCAGTGTGGAATCGGGATGCCAATCTGTCAAAGTCGCCGTGAGCATTGAGACACTCATCCCACCGACGCACCTGGTTGAAGATACCCGTGTGCTAATACACCGTGTCCTGGAATCCGTAACCACCTGCTGCACATCCTCGTCCAACAGGAAGCGCTGACACTTCAAGGCCTTCTTGAGGGGACCGAAGGCATGATAATCGCATGGGGAGGGATCAGAACTATAGGGCGGGTGTTTGAACGTCTCCCACTCGAGTCATTGTTGTCCACAATACATGAGGCTGGCCGGCGTCTTGTGTCAAAACGCGACCCGCACGGAGCTTGGTGCACCATTCCACAATGGTGGTTTTCAACAGACATGATGCCACATACACAGTCTTCATTCTCCGATGGATGTCCACTGGTGTTTGTCCTTCGGCAGCCAGGAACAGAATAACAGCACGTTGGTCCTGTTTGGACGCATTTGGTGATAACGTCGCCATAGTTCACGTGGCCTCATTTAACGCACGAACCTCGGTACGACACGACTGCTACGCTAATCCCCTTGTCTATATGCCCAGGCTATTATACCCACATCGGAGTCGCACTACGTTTCATGTCCGCTGCAGCAACGCCCTCTAACGGAAACTTTTTGATCACGCCTTATACAACATGAAAGAAAGAATATAGAGCGGTCGGAAACAATGTGAACCGGATATATGAGCGTTAGACGGTTGGCCATGCTGATATAGAATTTGAAAAAAATAACTCCATACCTCGCGCCGTCGTCATTTTATCACCTATTAAATTTAACCAATCAGATCGCTTCGCGGGCGAATTCAAACGGGCTTTGCGAGGTGGTGTTGCGAAACTTGCACGTCTCTTAAGACCGGTTTGAGATGCATCAAACACATCGTGGGTTTCAGACGATGACACGGCGCGATCCTGTCAGCTCGAAGGTCCGTGTTAAAATCCCTCCCCTGGCGAAGTTTCCTACTTGATTATAGTCTCAGACCACGTGCAGATTTAGCTACCCCGCCTCGAAAAGCCCATTTGAATTCGCCCGTGAAGCGATCTGATTGGCTAAATTCAGCAGCTGATAAAATGACCACGACGCGAGATATCGAATTATTTTTTTTCAAATTATTTATCACTATCACCAACCCTCTAACTCTCAGATACCAGGTTCGCATTGTTTCTTTATGTAAACATAATACCATCTCTAAGTCCTCAGCTGGTATTCATTACTCGCGGTCGTCCTCTATACAGCGCTTACATCTTGACGGTCAACTGATCCCTCTCATTCATTAAGTTCGTTTTGAATCATGTTCCACACAATTTATCTATAACCTGATCCATATTACAGTATCTATAAGGCAATGCTTTAAAAAACCATGTAATTTTTGCCTCATACGATATTTATACAGATAATGAAAAAAGAAGAAGACATATTGCATCATATATTAAGAGAACATCCTTTTGCATATTTTAAATTGAAAGTCGAATGTATGTGTAACATCCGACCCATATAGCCTCTGTTATTTATTGTAATAAGAACTAAACCGCTATGCAATGGAGTAATATTATAATGTACACACAGATCTGTGATTTCTGTGACCTGATCTGAACCAAATACACTGCTGTGCAAACCTTAAGGACGAAAGTAATTTCGCATGTTGTGTCACTGCCAAGTAACATCTCGATGAAACTTAAACCATTACCGCTACAGTATGGTACGGTAGGAAGCCGAAAGGAATATGCATTGAGACGAACAGAAATGACACTTCTATACAGAGACAATGAATGACACGTAAGTCACTGCGACGGATGATGGTCCCCTGGACATCACAAAAAAAGGGACATGGTTGTTAAAAGGGAGCGTGATCACCACGAACAGCAATGCATCCTCTGCAACGTGTTTAAATGCTGGCCACAAGATTGGAAAAGAGTTCTTGTGGTAGGGCGTTCCATTCCTCCACCAGCGCGGTTGACAACTGCGGATGGTCGCTGGTGCATGTGGACATGCTGAAATACGTCTGCTCAACATGTCCCACACGTCGTAGATGGGTTTTAAGTCGTGAGAACGGCAGAGCAGTTCATTCGTTGAATATCCTCTCGTTCAAAGAGCTTCTCCGCCTGTGTTGTTCGATGCGGCTGTGCACTGTCATCCATGAAAATGAAGTCAGGGCCGAGTGCACCCCTGAAAAGGCACACATGGGGAAAGAGTACACAGTCACCATAACGTTGACAAGTGAGTGTACCCCGTTCAAAAATTTGGAGGTCGGTACGACCATGCAACATTATGCCTCCCCACACCATAACACTTGGACCAGCAAAATGATCATGTTCGACAATGTTTCTGGGTGCATTACGTGTTCCCACCTCTCGCCAGATGAGAGCACGTCTAGAATCAGTGAATCCGCTCTCATCTGAGAAGATCACACGACCCCACTCCTCGTCGGTCCAGACCTGACACTCTGGGCACCACCACAAACGGTGCCGCTGATGTGTGAGTCTCAATGGAACACAACGTAATGGTCGCCGGGCAAACAGACCACCTAAATGCCTCTGTGGAGCGTGAGATTGGGTGTCTTGTAGTCCTGTTAAATGTTATTGCAAATGCACCCGCTGTTTGACGTGAGTCTCTTCTTGCTTGTTGCACAATGTAGCGGCCATCTGCTGCTGTAGCTGACCGTGGTCAACCCTCTTCTGTCCTTCAGACAGCGGTGCCTGTGGTTCTGAATGCTCTCCATGCACGTGAAACAATGTTGTGAGCAATACCAAACTCCTGGGCTACACTCGTCACACTTCGTCCTTCTTCCAGTATCAGGATGATTCTTCGCCGTGTGAAGTCATTCAAATGTTGCGTCCGGGCCATACTGTAATGAATAACAACACCGCAGTGCACCGTAACAGCTCGCTGATTGACTCACACTGTCTTGTCCCGTTTCTTCAACGGCCTGATTTTGTGGGGCCAGGCCCATTTGGCGCTATAGTCACACTGACTTCACGCCAGGTTTCTATGCACGTGTGGGAGACCTCTGGCAACATTTGACCACACATTCATTTATTTCTGCCGAGTAATTGATATGATATATTGCTTTATCTAACGCGTCCTTAAGTTTTGCGCAGCAGTGTAGTTACTACGAATATTATTTCTTATGTGCCAATAATGTATCATTGATAACGTTAATAAGTTCAAAATTTAATGTATAGAACGACTGACATCATTTATGGAGGCTGTGTGAATTGAATGTCCCTATTCCTACCCCACTACATAAAAATATTATATTTAAACTCTACTCCATTTCTCTCAATTCCACTAACTTTCTGTAACTTTGTACACCTTGAACGATGATTAAGGCAAATTTTTTCTTCAATAAATAAGGGAACGAATTGGAAGATACAAGAGGTGTCGGAATATATCAATACTGTAAAACCTCATTGGTGCTAGAAAAGCTATTTTGCTTTACGTCGCACCGACACAGATAGGTCTTATGGCGACGATGGGATAGGAAAGCCTTAGGAATAGGAAGGAAGCGGCCGTGGCCTTAATTAAGGCACAGACCCGGGATTTTCCTGGCGTGAAAATGGGAAACCACGGAAAACCATCTTCAGGGCTGCCGACAGTGGGGCTCGAACCCACTATCTCCCGATTTCCGGATACCGGCCGCACTTAAGCGACTGCAGCTATCGAGCTCTGTGGTGCTAGAAAAGAAAAGAGAGTAACCAGGATATACACATCAATTAGCACAGCTGTCCTGGTAATAAAGAAATGTTTACATGTTTAGTTTCATTTAGCAAAACAATATTAAATTTTACTTTTATTTTTATAAAGCTATTTATTAAGCTAAAATCCATTTTTAAAATTTGATTTGTAAGAAAATAATAAATGATGTAATTGATTTTATGCCACATTAATTGCATTTACGGCTTTCAGAGACACCGTGGTGCCGAAATTTATACCGCAGAAGTTTTTATGTGCCATTAAATTTATCATTGCAACTTACCCGACTTGTAAGAGAATCTTACCTTATAAGGAAAAATGAACTTCACCATTAAATTTAGCATGTCTGAGTTAAAATCGTATTTTACGTTAACTGAGATAGCAGAAAATAGGCCTACCTTTGTTTCACTTTTTGCCTGTGCAGATTGTACCTGATGTTACCTAACTTCGGTCTCTAAAGGAGGTACCTTACAATTGCTCCCCGTGAGCTGGTAAGGAAGGATGGGTAAGGGAGGGCAGGACATACCCTTAAAAAGACGGGGTGGGACGGGCCCACTCCAAATAAGTCAAAGAAGGGAGATATGAGATAGACGGGAGGAGAGCGGTTCCAGTTTCACGGGGATGGCCGCAACTGAATGGTGAAAAAAAAGCATTGTCATCTGATAGGGTTGATGAGGCCTTCATTAGGACCTCACGGATAGGGCCGGTCGTGTCATCATCGGGAGGGCGGCCTTCTTCTCACCAGAGGTGATGACGCGGCCGGACAGTAGTAGGAGTATTTAGGGGAGACGATGGACGTGGCATGAAGGTACCGAGGATGACTACTGTGGTGACCTTATCTTTAGGGGTCGCGTTTCCGGGGTATCCGACGGGCTTCATGGTATGTCTAAGGAGTACGTTTGGGATGATCACTACTATTATCATTTATTGCGGGTAGTATTATTTTTATTGGTAGTTTGTTTTGTCTATTTCTGTTTATTATTATTTATTTATGGTATTATTATTTTATTAGTAGTGTGTTTTGTCAATTTCTGTTTGTGGAGTTGGTGGCTCGTTCAATGGATCGAATGGGTATTTGGTTACTGTGATCTGGAGAAAAATAATAATAAAGAATAAAAAAATTGCTCCCCGTTACTATAAAAGCTATTAATTTATAGTTACTTTCTGACTGTTGGATTGCATTTGACATTGCCACCGATACAGCGAATGCACACAGCGTGCCGATTCACCGTCTTTCTGTCTTCCTTTAACCGCTATCTTGGTAACATATTCCTTGTGTTCTAACAAGTTGAGCTATTGTCAACGTTCATTTTGTTGTAACATGAAATTCACTTCTGGTTCGTTTAGGAGTGTAATAGATCAGTATTTTATTTTAGGAATGTAAGGCTATTAGGAAAATTTCAGGCAAATAGAGGAGTATCATGTACGAAGAATATATTTAACAACCTCCTTGGAGTATGACTACCGAGCTCGATAGCTGCAGTCGCTTAAGTGCGGCCAGTATCCAGTAATCGGGAGATAGTGGGTTTGAGCCCCACTGTCGGCAGCCCTGAAGATGGTTTTCCGTGGTTTCCCATTTTCATACCAGCCAAATGCCGGGGCTGTACCTTAATGAAGGCTACGGCCGCTTCCACTTCCTAGCCATTTCCTATCCCATCGTCGCCATAAGACATATCTGTGTCGGTGCGACGTAAAACAAATAGCTAAAACAATAGGAGTATAACTACTTAATTTTCATTTAAAATGCACTCAAGTAAGTGAATCTCCGTCGCTGCTTTTTTCGTTGACATCCTGTCTGTTTTGGTGATGAGTTGTTCACACGCCCTATTCAAATTGGCAGCAATCATCGTTCTTTGGCATGTGGCTTTTAGGGACCAATTATTCAGAATTTCTACTATGGTTTAGTTGGTTTAGTTTTGTACTTCCAAGAGGCTCGATATAAGCCGTAGGTCGGGAATACATTTATGTCTAAAGTTATCTTCCACGCAACGATAGCATGTGACACCATTATGGAGGAATAACTGTCATAAAAATTAATATCGTGTTACTTTTCATCTCAGTTTCTGCCGAATGAGAGAGTTCAAATCTTTAAAATCCCTTTATTTTCCGTCTAGTCATGCATAATGTCCAAACATCCATAAAACAGTAATACACAGAAAGAGGCTAAAATATTAGAACCAAAGTCATGTTTTATGAAAATGTAGCTTTCATATTTGTCACTGTTACACTGTGAAGGCTCTTTCTTGTTTTCATTGAGTTACTTGCCGTTCATATCCTGTCTACCGTTGCTTCTTCCAGTTGAACTGAACTTGATAGTATCTGTTTTTTCTTCTGTGCAATATTGAGTAATCTTGTCCCAGTGTGTCATAATTCAAGTAGCTGTTCTTTATTAGGCTTGAGGTATAGGTAGTCGAGGCGTACAGCAAAATTTCCATGTGCGCAAGACGTACAGGTGGATAAATTTGACTACTTTACTGGGTCCAAATCAGCCAAGTGGGTAATTTCAACTCCCCTCTGTGCAGACGAGATATAAAACTCGCATCTATATTCCATGCAGATATTCACATTATGTAAACAGCATTCTTCGTTCAACTATCTTGGCAGTCAGTTCAGTGTATAATGAGTGATAGCGGCATAGAAATGATTAAGACCGAACGGGACAACAATATTCCTGGTTATTGCCATTTATTTGGCGTATGTTTTTTAGTGCCGGGAGTGTCCGAGGACATGTTCGGCTCGCCTAGTGCAGGTATTTCTACTTGACGCGCATGAGCGTGCGTGTCCGGGTGTGAGATGATAATGGTGATAACGAGGTAGAGAGAGGATGAAACCCGATGACAACACATAGCCTATTCCTGGCGAACAATACCAAGGGGTCCACTGAAGGCTTAGCGTCTCCATCCGACGAAAGAATCACCATAAACAGCGTAAGACGCTCTCACTCCTTAAGAAAAATTCGGAGAGGTTTGAAACTGAATCCAGGCTTTAGCATGTAATCTAGTGATAAAAAATTGTATACCACCACTTCTCCTAACCTGCCGGAAACATTCTGATTTAATAGCGTGTGGCCTCCGTCTGATGTAGGTCTTTCGAGCTGACGCCGTTTATGTGACCTGCGTGTCTGCGAGGATGGGGCCCTATCTAGGATGATTTTTAATACTTGAGAAAATACACACACCCAGCTCCGGAGCCATTGGTATTAACCACTTAAGGATATAATCCCTGAACCTCCGGGAATCGAACCCTAGACCCGCGGGACCAAAGGCCAGCACGATAATCATTTAGCCATAGAGCCGGACAACAATCTGATGGCAGACACTTTTCCACCAACGGGACTCGAACAAACTAACGACAGTGTCAGACCTTGGAGAGTTGAAGCCTTGATGATCATGGGTACCAGAAGGGTACACCACACAAAGTCGAAAATGGGAAACCACTTAAAACCATCTTCAGGGCTGCCGACAGTGGGGTTCGAACCCACAAACTCCCGAATGCAAGCTCACAGCTGCGTGCCCCTAACCGCACGGCCACAGTATATCGATACAGGACACGAAGGAAAAGGGAAGGTGTTATTTCTTGGCTCAGTGTACACCAGAGAAAGTTCTGCTGTTCTGAAGAGTAAAAAAAACATTGGAGATTATTGTCTCATCGAGGGAAGCTACAGGGAACATATTTTTGTACCGAATGTTGCAGATATCGAAATAGAAGAAAGGATGGAGGGATGCAGAAAGCGTGCGAGGGGCGACGTGTCAGTTCCTGTTCACCAGGTGCTTCGATATGACTTTTAGGTTTGTGCTGAGGTGTCTTAATGATCATATTTCGTAAAATTGCCTGTGAAAACCTCTATTTGAAATATTTTAGCTTAGAACTCTGGTCGGATAGGTTCTTTCATCTGAGGTTCAATATAATGGGAATAATATGAAAGAACAGTAGCTCTTCATTATATTTGTGTTGCGGGTCAGTATTTCCCCCACAATATTATCACGTAGCAGTTTTTGCAGACGCAACGACGAATTTCAAATGACCTCTTTTCTAGCGTGTGTGTAAGTACTTAGTAAACGTTGTAATACAATAACATGCGATTGAACTACATAATTATGTATTCTGTTTCGATGAACTGCAGGAGAAAAAGTATTGCCGAGTTTCCTCGTTATGAAAACGTAACCTCGGCACTGTTTAACCCTTGAGGACTGGCGCGAAAAAATATAGCGCGAAGACTGGCGTATGGGTGTATTTGACCCGGATTTTAAAAATCTATTTTCAGCCATCAGGCACTACGTACGAAATTGATTTGCACCTGGACTGTTCTAATGAACTATTCTAAATCGTTTAATGTGATTTTGAAACATGTCTTCAATAAAACATGCAAAATAATTACAATAATTTCATGAATTGTAAAATAGGCTATAATATTGGCAGGGAAGTATTTATCGTCAATGTCAGTCACTTACGATCAACAATTCAAAGAAATATTCACATTAATATCTAGCACCAGTCTCAATAAACGTTTCCAATCACTCACAAATCGTTACCAGTATTTTTCAAGAATTCATGGCTGTCCAAAATGTGCCCTTCTATTCATGCTGGCTGGTAGCGATACCCGTACATTGGAGACACATGGGAGTGGTGTGTTGACCTCAAATCATTATTCCCCAATTGTTGCACTCAGTTTTCGTCTTCCTGTCAGCACTGGAAGGACAATACCCACATCTTGTTCGGCCTTTCTTAGCTGGAGGTCCAGTCATCGGAGTTTCAATTCCTACATATCCAGCTATGTTCGACCTGAGTGAAGGAAGAAAGTTCTCCATTACGGCTGGGCTTTTCATGTGTTCGTGGACCATTTTCTGAGACAGTTGCTTGAGAAAAGCAAGTCTAACTACCTTATCAGGTCCATTTGATTGGTAGACAATGAGAATATTTATGCCAGCTACATTCAGCATGGCATAAAATACCCTTAGTGGCCAGCGGTTACTCACACGTACAACGTTGTACGTTGCACAATGCTCGTCAACAACATCAACGCTGGACTTTGTGCAGTTGTAAAATTTATGCATCTCCGGCTTCTGTTTGTCACCAGTCTCTCCTTCAATGGCTGCCTCATGCTGCATTGCTGATAGGAGCAGCACGGTCTTTCATTTCCTCGGAACATGTGATACCAGAGTCACTTGATTATCAAATGCAATTGTACTTGAATACTGTGGTTTGTGGTGTGTTGTACAAAACTAAGAGGAATTACTTTTCTATTCTTACGTATCGTTTCGACTAAAGCAAGCCGATAATTGTTCAGCAAATATTTTGCTAAGCTCACTTTCTGACACACAGTCATCTTCACTTTCACTTTCCTGTCCACCGATTCCTTCCTCCTCTTCATCTTCTTTAAATACTTCATCAATTAGTCGTTTTAAACGTTCTTGTTCCTTATTCCAATCCATCGACACAGCTATCAAAATAAGCACTGATTTGACAGAAAAGTCACGCGAGGACTGGCGCCTTGGGTAAATCTGACCCGCCAGAGAGTAACACACTAATAACTCGGGTGATGACAAAGCTATCACATGTGAACTTTCTCAGTATTTAGTCCAAGGTCAGGAAGGAAGGTACTGAAGGCGACGGGAAACGAGGGGTGACCAAATCAGAATTATAGGCTAATGTTTAAGTCTCGGGTCAAAAACGCCCATGCGCCAGTCCTCGCGGGTTAAGAAAGGATATTCGCACTAGGAGGTAATCAGAATCCAAGAAAAAACTCTGAATTCGTAATTCCCAACTAACAATTACTGTAACCTTTCCTTATGGCAGGAGCTATCTGAAAGTGGAAGATTTTAATGTGTTTGCTAATGGTTTTTGGAGTGGAAGAAATTCACGATTTACTAAATAACGTAAAACACTTTCTTATGGACCTGATATTCGATAGCCGTCCGAGACAGTTCATTTAACTGTATAGAATTCATGTGGGCATTAGAACAATCGAAGATGAGACACTGTTATGCCCCATACTTTTCGCTTTGCTTTCGGAAAGTCCGAAGAGACATACTACCACCCCTTTACAAGTATACATAATTTGCCTGATGGCTGGAAACTCGAAACAGTAAAACTCAATCATTGCTTTTCACAGCGACGTTCTGACTGCAGCATTATCCAGCTGCAATTTTCATTTCACTAAGTGCCTTTGGAAAAGATCCATGGCATCAACTTGACACTAGAGGACAAGGAAATGTGGATGTTTCTTCGGTTTTGCAAACTGTGTTCGGCATTGGCATTAATATCACCGTATTTCATTGATGAAGGCTGCTTGATAATTGCGTCGGCAGTTCCGCAGTCAGATATTGCAATGTTACCACATTTTCAGACTATTTTGTAACTCAGTCGCTGGATAATGTGAAGATACCTGTAAAACTGGTGAAAGTGTTTGGACAGTAACACCGAGCAAACAATTCTGCTGAAGGTTGGCACGGTAAGATAACCTATATAGTTGGCAGAAGGCACCAATATACACGTACGTTTTCTGATTAAATTCCTGAATAATGAAGTAGTTCGCAAAAGTTTCTTTCCGAACTGAGTGGCTCAGACGGTTGAGTCGCTGGCCTTCTGACCCCAACTTAGCAGGTTCGATCCTGGCTCAGTCCGGTGGTATTTGAACGTGCTCAAATACGTCAGCTTTGTGTCGGTTGATTTACTGGCCCGTAAAATAAGACCTGCGGGACTAAATTCCGGCACAGCTTTGTGTCGGTTGATTTACTGGCCCGTAAAATAAGACGTGCGGGACTAAATTCCGGCACCTCGGCGTCTCCTTAAACCACAAAAGTAATTACTAGGACGTAAAGCCAGCAACATTATTATATTTTTCTTTCGACCAACGGCACTCGAACCTGCTAACAACGGTGTCAGACCTTTATTTTAGAAAAGACGAAGTTAGCTACTTATAAGCAATCTGCCACTTGGTGACAGCCCTTAATGCAAATCAATTGTAAGTGATTGATGGGTCGCATGCGGCACGATGCTTTTCCGCTCGGTCGCTATTGGCACGATAATGGCCGGGTCGCATCCGGCACGGTCGCATCTGGCACGTAACCTTGCAAATAGAGGACTGTGGTGACGTTTAATAAATTCACAGAAGCTTGCAAACTGAACGCTGAAAGGCATAACGGTCTATAATGATAATGTATGTATGTATGTATGTATGTATGTATGTATGTCAATCCCCCTGTTTCGGGGACTCGATTTTTACGTCATCTCAGTACACTTGCCTTCAAATACTGTATGCTGTACCGGGATTGACAGTACATTAAGTATTTCTTAAATGAAATACGTCATAAAGAAAAGCTAATGCAGTAAGCTCGCAGTTGCGATCAGCAGTATTCTGTAAGAAGGAAGTCAGCTCCCAGACGAAACTATCTTTACATCGGTCTGTTTTCAGACCAACTTTTCTTTACGGGAGCGAAAGCTGGGTGGACACAGGACATCTTATTCATAAGTTAGAAGTAACAGACATGAAGGTAGCAAGAATGATTGCTGGTACAAAGAGGTGGGAACAATGGCAGGAGGGTACTCGGAATGAGGCGATAAAGGCTAATTTAGGAATGAACTCGATGGATGAAGCTGTACGCATAAACCGGCTTCGGTGGTGGGGTCATGTGAGGCGAATGGAGGAGGATAGGTTACCTAGGAGAATAATGGACTCTGTTATGGAGGGTAAGAGAAGTAGAGGTAGACCAAGACGACGATGGTTAGACTCGGTTTCTAACGATTTAAAGATAAGAGGTATAGAACTAAATGAGGCCACAACACTAGTTGCAAAGCGAGGATTGTGGCGACGTTTAGTACATTCTCAGAGGCTTGCAGACTGAACGCTGAAAGGCATAACAGTCTATAATCATAATGTATGTATGTATTGTGACCGTGTGGAGGTCACAACTGATTGGACAGGTGTTGGTGTGTGGCTTGTGTTCGCTTGTCGGCGAGATGGGGTGTGCGCGACCTTGGACGAGGACGAGAACAAGTTTTCTTTACGTGAAGAGGGCGGCCGGTCGGCTAACAAAATAAAAATAAAAAATGAAGGTTGGCGAGAGAAAGAAAGGTGTTAGCGCGTGTCACTTGTAATTGCGAGGAACGATATGAATGAAATATTTATAATATCTTTGGTGGCGTGACATGCGTAATCACGGAAGGCTCAAGGATTAAATTAAAATAAACTGGATAAATAATAGCACATTTAGAGGATATAAATTAAAAACTAAAATTTTTGAACTAATTTACACGACCTTTTGGCTAAAATGGTGATAAACTTGTATATTCATACGGTAGAAGAATTTAGTATCTAAATTGACTTTACTTCCGTGCATGTGTACCAGACACGATATTTAAGTCATGTGATAAGAGTACTCACTCTCACATACTGATGTGTTTCCGGAATATCATCTTCAGTCGCTCAGAGCCCTTGACAGCAAGATTTTCAACGTAGGACATCGTGAATACTGTCATCAGGAACAGTGGCTTCACTCCTGTGCTCTACACTTCTGATAATTGTATACAACTTAGAACAGTGCTGGGATCAGGCGTCGAATGTGTAGATATTAATCCCTTAAGTACGTGTCATTTCCAAAATACAGTTACGTGTGTGTTTGGAGTGTATTCTAAAGCACTTTGTGTAAGTTTCAGCTTTCTCACGAGTGAACGTGGAAGAATTGAACGTGATCATTTCCAGAAGAGGACGGAACTTCGCATTATGGATTACCAGTGCTTCACCATGAAGTTCTAAACCATCGACCACCGTCGGCGGCGTCGGGATGCAGATTCTTTCATCCTAGCATGGCTGATTGAGAATCCAGACTTCCAGACGTGAAGATTTCTCCTTAAGTTAAGTCGATTACGTCTCATTTATATCTGTTCTATGTAGTTTTGTTCTATTCTTTCTTTCTTCTTAGTAACCTATTGTGACACATTTTATGGTTGTATATTTGCTCGGATATGTCGTAAAACTGACACATGCGATTGCTTAATGACCATGTGGCCATGAATTTGACAGCGAGGGTTCTGATAGTTATCCATGTGTTATCAACACCATCTTTGCTTATTGAGTGAATTTCGTCACGAATATGAGTTAATTTATGTCCGATGGATTTAATGATAGGATATTTTGTCAATATTTTCAATATTTTCCTTGTAATGGAACTTCTACTTGTACCTCGTGTCTGAGATAACGTGTCATCGGGATATTAAGTCTGAATTCTATGTACGAATTTAATGAGAATATGTGCAATGGGGCATGTGATAATTAATTGGCGTAATTAATCATCGAGACACATTTAAGTGGATATTATGTATTTGTAGGACGATGGTAGGTCCTGATATTTCGTGGCTACACATATTTGAGAGTAGGATGCGGCAAGTTAGGGTCATCATTGTGGTACACTGTACGTGTAAAGTATATGGAATAATTGCGCATGATATGAATCTTCGTGAAACTGAGCTTTTCACATGTTAATGTCGTAATATTATTAAGCCTGATGTTGATTAGGTTGTAAGGTGAATATGGATTATTCGAGATGAATGCAGTGTAGTCTAATATTAGTGTCTTCAGATGAAGAAAATGAAAGTCCATGTTAATCGATGTACTTCTTAATTCGTGGGAATATCCCAACTTTTCTCAAATAATTCAATAATTTCAAATTGAAGGTACAGGTGAATGTTCGCGAAGGCTTTAGGTCTGAAGAACAGATCTTCGATGAAATATCTCAATAGTATTTGATTCGTGACTGTGCAAGTTCATTCGGTAATGCAATTTTTCGCTCTCATGAGGTAACTCGATCTTGTTGGGACGTAATAAATCTGTTAACAGGAGAGAAATATGGTTGATCGACACTCGTCGACATGTAAATAGTGTAGATATTTTCTTCTTGGTAATCACAGTCTTCTTGATAATTTCCGTAGTTAGCTGTAGATGTAGTAATTTTCTAGTAGTTAGAGAATTATTTTCTATGTGTTCTGTTATGATAATGTGTGACACTTTGATATTATCGGTGGATAGTGGATGGGATTTCCACATGGATGATATTCTCCCCATTTACTTATGTTCGTAAGTTCAGAAGGCGTTTTATTTTGTTTAATTATTGATCAGATGCTTAAAGTTCAGTATTAATTCTCACGAAAAGAGATGTGAGACGACGTGAACAGGTATATCCGACGTCTCGGATTAACTTAGAGAAAACCAAGGCAAATTCAACTTTTCATTTTATAACTACAAAATTGTTAATATAACGAATGTAAATTTTATTTTTGCTATAATTGTTAACTTATTGAATCTTGGATATTTCTTTATTATACTCGTTCTTACAATTACTGCATTTTTTCCAGATTGTCGATGAAGGCTTGGCCCAGACCTCGTTTTTCTGAATGACAATTTTTGATTCAACTTTAAATAAATAATTTAATGACTTTAAAGACGATAAAGAAAATTTACAATGTAAAATACTCTGTTAGAATATTAGGGAAACAACTGCCGTGTACCATTCCATTTATTTGCATTTAGGTTTGTTACATCAAGAGCCATATTAAATTACATAAAGTAGTGATCATAGTCATAATCACAGACTTCAGGATGGTTAATATTTCATTTAATTAAATAAAAGTGTCATATTTGTTCTATACCTGGAACATGCTTATTCGATGAACCCTATGTTAATCCTGCCACATTCATTTATTTATAAGCCTACAGCCATCGAACAGAGCACCCCTGGGGTGTCTCGTGTTCGCTGACTGACTACGTCGGGGACAGTATGTAAGAATTCATAAAGTATCAGCGAGTGTATTTTCACGCTCACACTAACAAAGTCTCGCAGGAGCAAGTAGTCAACCCGCAAAACGCTAACTTCGTCATCATACAGCCAGCACATTGTTAAGGAGAGGTTGCATCGTAAGATCTGGAAAAATCCATCCAAGAAATTTTGTATATCCTAAACCAATTAAGGTATCAATTCAGACACAGCGGTATCATATATGCACATTTTAAACATCTCCTCCTGTTAATATCTCCAAAATCGATCTAATAATCACGGAGATATTCAAGATTTTATAAAACATAACGTCAGAGCTAGATTTGTATAAAAGGCCATAAATCTTCGTCCTGTCACTTCAGTTCACACAGGCAACACGACGATGTTCGTTCGCCGCATGGTACTGAGTAGGCCTGCGTGACGAGATTATGCCTAAGTGACGTGCGAATTGTGGAACATAGAATAATTCCGGCGTTACGGTACTTATAAACTTTCAGTAAGTTGAACATCGTTGAGGAGCCTATAAGTATTGAACAAGATGATTCTATGACTTGTATAACTAACATTTACGTGTGTGCTAGAAGCCATAATAGTGATTTCTCCAAGTGAACTCGGCTTAAACTTAGACATTACGATGTGAACAACAGAATATTCAGGAACTTAATTTTTCGTACAAGTGTTTAATAGTTCACTTAGACATTATATAAAATGCTGTAGTGGAAGTGGTATGTTTTCTGCGAACATACCTTTAAAAATAATAAGAAGGAGAAGAAGAAGAATTGCTTCACATAGAATGCAGTAGTTAGAAATGCTAGTGACTTTTCTAAGTGATTTACACTACATAAATAGACATAAGTGCACTCATAGACATTCATGTAAAATGCAAGTGAAATTTCCAAGTGAATTGTGCTTTTAGTAGGTCGTTACAAACATTCAGTTTCTTTAGAATTATAAAAAGTTCTAAGAGTACAGTTATTCCATCAGACGTTCTATTTATCGACATGAATTAGCATAAACTGTGTTGTGATGAGTTACAATGAACAGTGCAAATTTTAATTTAGTAAAAACTCCACGAAAGTAACAGGAGTCAAACTTTACCTTTTTCTTCTTCTTCTTCTTGAGGAAAACCAGCACAAGTTTCCCAAGTGCAACTTATTTTTTCTAATTTTACGATTTGGGTTCTAAGTTAGAACCGAGACAACGACTACAATTTACAGAGTGCTGTAGTTTATGTGAATCATTCCGAAACTCGGGGAACAGTTAAATGTGGACACTCGCGTAACATAATCAGTGAGTGGTTACCCCGCGCCGAGACCTTCAAGAATCGACGACGACCCATTGCTGTCTCCAAGGCACCGTGGTCCAGTGTTTAGTTGCTGCCTACAAGTGATTGTGGTTCAATTATTTGGTTGCTGCTTACAAGGAATTGTGATTGCATGGTTTGGTTGCTGCTTACAAGGGATTGTGGTTGCATGGCTTGGTTGCTGCACACGAGGGATCGTGTTTCTTTGGCTGGGTCGCTGTCCATCAAAGAGGATGTATGGAAACAACTTCACTGTTACCAGCACAATAGTAAGGTGAACCTTGTATGAAAAACTTCCATTTAAATAATTTGGAACTCATTGTAGTTAAGACCTCTCTGTGTACCCAGCTCCAGGTCTACACCCAGTGTTCCCTGTGATTAACATATCATTACTCTCCGAAATATCTAGTCGTGGCTTATTATCAAATAATTTACCGATACAATACACAAGACACAACCCTACTAAACACAACTGAAATACGCAATAGCGAATACATCCTTCCACATAGAGTTGAAACCAGGAAGCGTATCCGGCCGTAAAACTAGGCCAAATAAATACATTAAATAAATGCATAGATTAATTATTACATATATAGTGTTGGCTCCAATAAGTGGTATTTAGGCTAGAAAGAAGATTGTTGATGAGTTTGTTGTCTGAAATTATTTTGATTTTAAACTTTCATGCTTTTGTAACTCTCACCGGCCCAAATACGGTTCCGAAACTATAGATATATCTAGGAAAAATAAGAATAAAAATAATAGAGCAGCTGCGAATAAAAATTAAAAATTGAAATATATTAAATTTATTGATACTGTGGTGTAGCCTAGCAGCGCTGTTCATTTCTTCGCCATTTATTCAACAGATGAGTATGTTGACATGCTCCTCATCAACGGTGAAGCAAGACAGAACGCACAGGAAGCACAGTGCCTGTGCCAGGAAAGATTTCCACACAGACAGCAACCAGACGCAAATACGTTTAGGAGGATGGAGCGACATTTGCGTATAACTTCGTCACTTCCTCGAACAGGTCCTGTGAGATAAACACCAATTACGTCCGTTGAAACTACTGAGATGGTTTTGGACACCTTCCGGGAGAATCCTCACACGTGTACACGGGCAGTAGCACAACAGACCAACATCAGCCAGTCGTCTCTTGTAAGGACATTTCATTCCAGTTTTTTGTCCGTATCACCTGCAACTACATCAAGAACTCCACGGACGAGATTTCGAAACTCGCGTTGATTTCTGTGCGTGGATACTGACGCAAGTGGCAAATGATCCAGCGTTTGTATATCACATTTTATTTTCGAACGAGGCACGATTTCATAATAATGGCTCTGTGAATCGTCATAATATGCACTACTGGAGTGTTGAAAATCCCCACTCGGTTAGCCAGGCAGCGTTTCAGGCACGATGGGGAGTAAATGTCTGGTGTGGTATACTGGGTGATCACCTAATTGAACCATATTTCTTTGAGGATCATTTGTCAGGAGCCCGGTTCCTACAGTTTCTTGAAGACCAACTACCATTGCTGCTAGAGGATGTGCCCCTGGGTGAGCGTATAACCATGTGGTATCAACACGACGGAGCTCCCTCTCACATGTCAGCACATGTTCGCAACTACCTGAATGTTACACATCCCGGTCGATGGATAGGAAGGGGAAGACCTGTCACCCGGCCTGCTAGGTCGCCCGATTTGACGCCATTGGACTTCTTTCTATGGGGCTATTTGAAGGATGTAGTGTAGGTCTACGCTCAACAGCCGGAAAACCCTGAAAGTCTTCGAAACCTTATTTTGGAGCCTGTGAATCCGTAACAACCACAATGCTACAGAGAGCCCGAATGGCAGTTCAACGGCGTGCTAAAACGTGCATTACTGCAGAAGGCCATCTATTCCAACGCTTACAGGTTGATGCTCAGTAAAGCGGATTCAAACCTCCAACCATTCTATCCACGTCCAGTCCTGCTCATAAAACATCCACATAAGCAGCCCTAATGGCCTAGAACAGTGCCAAAATAAATAATGAATAAATAAATAAATTAATTAATTAACCCACGACATGAGGGAATTCGGATACATCGGCTCTGTGGATGATTCTCGAAGTACAAAATGCAAATTAAATGTACAGCCTCAAGTGGGATTCGAACCCACCTACCAAACGCAGTTGT
Organism: Anabrus simplex; assembly: GCF_040414725.1. NCBI lineage: Eukaryota > Metazoa > Arthropoda > Insecta > Orthoptera > Tettigoniidae > Anabrus > Anabrus simplex. The sequence continues at coordinate 191,114,286 of NC_090265.1, forward strand.
ATTAACAGCACCACACTGTGACACTACGGCGACTCCAGCGAGTAGGTTTCCGGAAAGCCTACTAGATGGACTACTATTTCCGCTTCACAAAGGCACACACGTTTTCTATCAGTGTGGCATCGCTTGTCCGCCTCTATGTTGTAATGGTTAGTGCGATTAGCTGCCACCCCCCCTGGAGGACTGGGTTCGATTCCCGGCTCTGCCACGAAATTTGAAAAGTGGTACGAGGGCTGGAACCGGGTCCACTCATCCTTGCGAGGGCAACTGAATAGAGGTGGGTTTGATTCCCACCTCAGCCATCCTAGAAGTGGTTTTCCGCGATTTCCCACTTCTCCTCCAGGCAAATGTCCGGATGGTACCTAACTTAAGGCCATGGCCGTTTCCTTCCCTCTTCCTTGTCTAACCCTTCCAATCTTCCCATCCCCACGCAAGGCCCCTGTTCAGCATAGCAAGTGAGGCCGCCTGGGTGACGTACTGGTCATCCTCCCCAGTTGTATCCCAGGACGAGAGTCTGAAGTCCAGGACACTGCCCTTGAGGCGGTAGAGGTGGGATCCCTCGCTGAGTACGAGGGAAAAACCGACTCTGGAGGGTAAACAAATAATGTAGAAGAGGAACGAAATAAAAAAGTACAACTCTAAAGTATATTTCTACTTTATAATAAATGTTAAGCAAAACAGAATAGGAGGAAAGGAAAAGTAGAAATACTTTCTTACAGACAGAAGAAAATTTGGCGGATCAGTGCAAAAATCTGTAAAGCTTTATAATTTTGTCAGAGGCAAAACACACCATATCCTGTAAGACAAAGGGGAGATATTCTTTAGTCACTTCTCCACTGCATCAAATGGATCTCTAACACTACAATTAAAAACGCAGTTGTGAGAAGTATAATATTGAACATAGTTTCATTAAACCGGTCTTAGGACCGGGCGAGTTGGCCGTGCGCGTATAGGCGCGCGGCTGTGAGGTTGCATCCGGGAGATAGTAGGTTCGAATCCCACTATCGGTAGCCCTGAAAATGGTTTTCCGTGGTTTCCCATTTTCACACCGGACAAATGCTGGGGCTGTACCTTAATTAAGGCCACGGCCGCTTCCTTCCAACTCCTAGGCCTTTCCTATCCCATCGTCGACATAAGACCTATCTGTGTCGGTGCGACGTAAAGCCCCTAGAAAAGAAACCGGTCTTAGGAGCTCAGACGGTAGAGCGCTGGCCTTCAGAGCACAAATTGGTAGTTTCGATCCTGGCTCAGTTCTGCCGATATATTTACTGCCACGTTAAAGAACTCCTTTGGGACAAAATTTAGTCACCTCAGCGTCTGCGAAAACCGTAGAAAATTAGTTAAAGTTGTTTGTGGGACGAAAATCAATATTATAATTCTATTGACTGGTTTAAGACTGAGGTAGTGAATTTCTCGTAGGATACGAAGGCATCCCTCCCAACCTTGGTCCCAGATAATTAGAAACCCACATGTCAGTTCAGGTATTCTAAAATTACATTAACTGTCTGAGAAAACATTCAAATTTACAAACTTAGCATTCGCCAGCGATGTTCATGATGCTTCTGAATGAAATCATGATAGCATATACGACAAGATTTCAGTTCAAGAAAATGATCGTGACAATGAGTTTAGTTTTAAGGGGAATAGATACTAGACCATCGGCGTAAATTCGACATAATAGCGGTGCTTGAACCCATAAGTCTTTAAGGTCACTTGTCGATTCATGATACTGGCTATAATTCTGTACCTCGGAGGTATAGGACACTAACTCATATTTGCTAAACTTTACGGGAGAGCAGTTTGAAGATGTTTTAACTTTGTTCTCCCTTAATTTTCTTACCTATTTATACCGTCTTCGTAACAAAAATGAAATGGAAATGGCGTAAGGCTTTTAGTGCCATGAGTATCCGAGGACAAGTTCGGCTCTCCAGGTGCAGGTCTTTTTATTTGACTTCCGTGGGCGACCTGCGCGTCGTGATGAGAAGATGATGAAGACAACATATACCCCCAGCCCCCGTGTCAGCGAAATTAACCAATTATGGTTAAAATTCCTGAACCTGTTGGGATGTGGACCTGGTGTTGTAGAACATGTTGTTTTGTATGACATAGTATTCTTGGTATTTAAGAATTAACCAGAAACACATTACTCAACCACAACTAATTTCATTTTATAAAATATGTTTGAATAGAACATTACACACATTGTGTAAGAATATTAAAGTTACATCCGATCCTAAAACTCATCTATGTATTCTTTTGGATATTCTCTTTTGATTGTATTACTTGCATGTTCTAATTTTTTATAAAACTCGTAGAAAAATGAAGGGGCATAGGGCAACAGTGCTGTTAAATCATTATACATAGTTTAAAAAATTAGGGGAACATGTTTTTTAACGTCTGATACGCGAACGTTAATTTGGTAGATGGGGTTCCAATGGTCTTACAGCATAAAGTGAGACCTTAGCTGCTCAGAGTATTTCAAATCGAAGTTATACTCCATCTGTAGGCGTAACCATGCATTAAACTGTCAGGTTACCCCTCAAAACAAAGTGAATGGTGGTGCGTCTGTGTGTCGTTGTGAGGTACACAGACTACTGCGGCCATCTGAGCACATTGTACGTAAACCAGCACATCCCATGAGACATCTTAACGAGGTTCAATTCGCAAGGGCCGTCACTTTGGTCCAGGAAGGATGGATTTTTCGTCGTGTTGCTTTGGATATCAATGTGTCTCCGTCAGTTATTCACCGCTTGTGGAATCGCTACAGTGAGACAGCCCAGTTCACAAGGAGGGTTGGGCAAGGTCGTTGACGCATGGCGACCCCACAGGATGACCGATATCTGACCATCTGTGCATTTCGGCGTCTTTCAGCAACTGCCAGAGAACTGCAACAAGACGTCAGGAGGGTCACTGGAGTCACGGTGTCTGACCAGACAGCAAGGAACAGGTTAAGAGAATTGTCCTTACGACCCTTACGTTCTGTTCGAGTGCCCCGTTTAATGCAGCAACATCGCGCAACTCGCCTTCTGTTTGCCCGTACCCACGTCAACTGGCAACTTCGCCAATAGATACCTGTGTTGTTCACAGACGAGTCCAGATTTTCCCTGACACAGCGTGATGGACGTCAACGTGTATGGAGGCGCCGCGCGGCGCGGTGAGCTGTACATGCAAAATGTTGTCCAGGAAGGCGACCGATTCGGACAAGGTTCTGTGATGGTGTCAGGTGGCATCAGTATTGATGGCCGTACGGATCTTGTCGTCATCCGTGGTAATCGTACCGCTGCGGGATACATCGAGCAGATACTGCTACAGCATGTGTTGGTTGCTGCATACGGTGTTGGCCCTGAATTCGTACTCATGCACGACAATGCCAGGGCTCATTAGGGCGCATCACCAGAGCTGTCTTGCGAGAACTGGACATTATAGGGACGGAATGGCCAGCAGCGAGTCCCGACCTTAATCCCATCGAGCGTGTGTGGGATAGGGTTCCAATAAGTGTTCGTGGGCGTCCCGTTCCACCAGAGACTCTCCAAGACCTCGAACAGGCTCTCATTGAAGAATGGGACCTGATACCACAACGTGACCTCCGTCGACTTATACGGAGCGTGCAACGTAGGTGTCAAGCTGTGATAAATGCTCGTGGAGGATATACAGCACACCGAAGCTCTCCAACTGTTATAAAAATCCACCCTGGAGGACTTTTATAACTCTGTTTATGCCCCTATATGGACATTTCCGTTTGTGTTATGAAAATGAACGCGAATCCATCGATGTTCTTTTATATACTTCAACGGTAAAGAAAAAATTTTCGTTGATAATATACCTGGGCGTGAGGTACTGTTTTGTGAAGCATGTCATGCGTTCAAAAACATGTTCCCCTATTTTTTGAACTGTGTATTTCTACTGCGAAATAGATAGTGGGATATTTGAGAGTTGTTTCAAATCTACTGGAAATGAAAGGGCGCAGTCTAATGAAGTCAACCTCTCGGTCCTCGCTATCAAAAGATGTTTTTAAATACAGAGTTCCCTTAATATTTTCTTTCATTTGCTTTTGTACACAGTTTGATAGAAGACATTGCCATTTGGCAATATCACTCATCCTATAAACAAGAGGATGGTTTGCAGAGTCTATTTTGACATACAGTAAGGTGAAACGTTTGAAATCTTGGTCATATTACGAATAGCGTATTTGCTGGAAGTTTATCATACCAGTTGTTGCTAGTCCCAGAGTGGACTCAAGTTAGTTTCTTCCTTTTCCTCTTTATCATGGCATGAACACTATCAGTCTCCATATAGGTATGACCTTTCTGTAAAAACTTCTGGGTTATGTTCTGTTGAAATACCGATGCCTTGTAATTTAAGCTAGGCTTGCAAGCGTAGTAAATATTCACTAATAGAAGGACTGTAGAAAAAGTATTGAGACACTGCCTTGTAGTAACATCATAATTTTACACTCATGACAGTTTGAATTCATTCTTCACAACTTCCACAACTTCTTCACATTCTTCCACCAGACTGTTCAGAAGTATTTCCAGATGGTGCTGTATTCCTCTGAGTAAAACTGGACTTGGTGTTTTTTTTAAATCATATAATTCCCCCTATACTTGATGTACGACATAGTGTTGTATACATCGGGGTAGAGGGCAAGAGACACGTATAGGTGTGCCAATAATACCATTTTCGCTAACAATGGACATAGTGTCCTACACCTCGGAAGTATAGAATTAAAGAGACGCTCATTCTTTTGAATTGACTGTTAGTCAATTTAGCGAACTCAAATACCCAAAGGGAGATATTTTATTGTTATTGGATTCCATCTAGAGGAACAAGTCAATTTAATTTGATTGCTGACCAAATTTTTCTCATCTACTTTACTGAAGTTCTCAAATTTGTTTGGAGATGTCCTCAACAGCATTACACTTGAGTAAGACCCTCAGCGATAACAAGGATGTATTATAATATTTTCTGCGGAACGAGCACGCTACGTGGTATGAAACGTAATTTTGAATTCGTGAGATGGTGAGTTTTAACCCCTACATCAGCGTACCTGAAGCTATTTTGCTTTGATTTCACAGTTACAAGCCATAAAACTCCCTAAGTTCTTCCTTATTCGAGCGTTGCCAATATCGCATAAATGTTAATTTGAGGTTTAAAAGCAACGAAAACGGAAAGAAAAAGTAGAAAGCAATTCTTCCTTCAAGCGAAAAGAGAAACACTCGTTTAGTTATTTCTGCTAGGAATCCGTCCTACTTAGGGAGTGGGAAAACGCCTTTGTTAATACAATTGAATGGATTTTTGTCTCAGTGCAGTAACTTTCATTCATTGATCATAGTTCAAGTTCAAAGTCTGGTTTCATCATTTTATGAACTCTGACGGTGGCCACTTTGTGAAATGTAACTCCTGTTTCCTGCAGAGCATCTATCTACAGATGCTTTTTTCAACACCCAAAAGTAAATATTCCAGCGTTCTCCTACGAACAAGGATTCCCACCACGAGTTAATTTTGCATATCTGAATTTCTGTAAACATGGGAGGCGCTTTCGATTATATCAACAGCATGGTGTTTCTACAGTCTTAAATTAGGTTACATAATAACACCTTAATATGCCTTTGCTGGTGAGAACTAGTGTTTACAGTGCACTGTGTCTTATAGTAAAGGCTAAAGCAATTTTGTTCACTTCATTGATCTGTCTCAGTTTCATCCATGACTTTGACAATATGAAAGTGACTGAGTTATGAGTGATGATGGTAATGCCATTTATTATGCAGCCAGTCCCTGCTATGAATGGTATGAAAATGTTGCTCATAGGGTCCCTTGGTGCATGCATTTCAGTGGGCTTAGCAGACTCATATGTAATAGTAACTGAATGAATGAATGCATTAATGGATGGACGAATACACTTCTCTCCCAGTCAAGGACGACCACGAAGTGTGGGAGAGCGTATTCGTTTATTGTAATCTACCCATGGAGTTAGTTTTGATCATACTACAAAACAAAATCCACCTCAATAAATGTTACAATAATGTTAGTGTATGTTGCATATCAAATACATATACTACATACTACATATAAATGGACGAAGACAATGAAGAGAATCCTCCCCCCTCCCTCCAGTCACGGATGACCACCAACGTTGGGGGGGAGGGACCATCTGACCATCGCAATCATCGCTATCACATGCCACTGGTTTTGTTCGTTTTCAAAATATAACAATTTTATAACAAACTGCCATAATACATAAATAAAGTATAATTCTTTTTTGCAAGTTGCTTTACGTCGCACCGACACAGATAGGTCTTATGGCGACGATGGGATAGGACAGGCCTAGGAGTGGGAACGAAGCGGCCTTGGGCTTAATTAAGGTACAGCCCCAGCATTTGCTGGCGTGAAAAAGGGTAACCACGGAAAACCATCTTCAGGGCTGCCGACAGTGGAGTTCGAACCCACTATCTCCCGGATGCAAGCTCACAGCTGGGCGCAGTGAAGAAAGCAACAGGAAACTACTTTACTGCTAATTTCCCTAGTACATTTCTTCAGTAAAGCCTAGGTCATCTATGACAACTAATGGTGGATCTGTTGAGGGTCCAACCTACCTTCGGGGAGGACTCAGCATGCACATGCAACTCCTTAATGTTTTGGAGAATTTTTTTCTTTCAGATATAACTCGTTTCCAGTGTATTATGAATAGATATGATCTATGCATTTAGACCGTGCAGAAATACGTTCCTGGTTTCTTAAAAGTTGGGTGCTCGGTTTTCTTGGTTCATTCATTCACTGCCTTATCCATATCTGTATAAAATCCAAGAAAATGTTAGTAATTTTCATGATGGTTGTAATATTAATGACGCCACGTCCACTCACATGAATGGAAGGTGGAGTTAGAGTACTGGGGGTGGCGCGCGTCTCTGCCCCCGCGCACGCCGCTCTGTATATAAGGCACTGTGCTACAGGTGCCCGCCAGTATACCCTCACTCCGCTCTGCACACCTCACAATGTCACACCGCCGGGAGTTGTTACCGCAGGGCGCTTCGGCCCTCCTCCTGCTGCTGCTCGTCATCGGGCTGGCTGACAGCGCTGCAGGTAAACATATAACACATTCTCTTAGAAAGAAAAAGAACTACAGTTTCATCGTGCATTTTACAGGCTTTCACAGACAAATTTATGTCGACCGAGGGCAAAGCATGTCCAAAGAACTTGAAGTTTTGATAGCACACGTTTCAAACTGAAAAGTTTTCAACTGAAAAATGTCTACGTTCATGTCAACATTATGCTTACTGACTCTTGCTCTCTCTGTCCTTTTCAGTCCTGCCCTTAATGCAAATGTTTTCGTAATTATTGCAGAAAGGGATATACTACTTATGTTTCCCAATCTACCAGCTCACGCAGTGCGAAATTCCACAGCTATCTTTTCATGACAATTTATTCTTTATTTACTAAAGACCTTTTGAACTATTTACAAGATTTCAAAAAGGAATGGCGATGTTTACCTGATGTTGAACAGTGGGTGAAACTTGAACAAAGAACTCGAAATTTCTAGTGTACATTTTTTACATTGAAAAGTTCGAAATATCACGCGCTAGTCTCCTTCCACCATCATATTAACATCTCATTTATAGATTTTTACTTTTTGGAAGATATTTAATCTGTTTTATTCCTGACTAAATAAGTGACCACTTTTTTTGTAGAGAAAAATGTTTCTAGTTATTTATCGGTAGGAGTGCGTACTTCACTCAGTGAGAATTTCGAAAGCTATCCATTGATGCAGTGAATTTTTATTCATTCATTATTTGAAGCTTCAGTTTAAAAAATAATATATGAAACACCCGCCTCTCCAATTCCATATCCATGTACTGATATGACCAGTAGATTTTTATTTATCTATTTATTAAGTGAAAGAGAATATTACACCACTAAACTGAAAATATTGTTCTTAATTTAATTTAAACTAACTTAAGTAATATTATAATTTCATTTTAAATTAGAAGATATTTCGCATAGAAATTAATTCAATTTAATCAAATTCGTTTATGAATATTGTCGAGGGAAATTGGCTTCTTCCACTGTAAAAGACTTCAAACTTTTTATATCATTCTGAGTACTATTCCAAACATATTGACAGTTGTCAACGTATATCGACTATTTCAACAATCTGTCACAACCTGCAATATATTAATGGTAAAGTAAACCGTACCTAGTAATTTCGTGATAAAGAAAGACAAGAGTTCTGTAAAATATTTCAGACATTCGCTTGTTTTCAATACTTTCATTGAACTACATACGTACGTACGTACAGATTTTTAAGATTTTTCGCAATTTATCCCAGTACCTTTGACAATGTAATCGATTACCAAGCAGACTTACAAAAAAAAATCTGTCAATAATGTGGTTATCACGTATTATCTTTAAAATTCGTAACGTGAATAAGAGGTATTTACCCAGACTTAACGAAACTATATACGAATTATTTATGTCTCTTTCCTTAATTTGCTTTTCAGTTTTCACAAATAGTTACGCGTATTAGACAAATACATGAAATTTTGAATGAAAATAATTCTATAATGAACATAATGCTCTACGGAACACGAAAATGTGACGTCAAAATGCTTCATAGGAGATATATGTTACGCGAATTGCTATCGTACAAAATGGTAAATCGTAACCAAATTTCTAACTTTCCACTCGATTTCAAAAATACTAGTATTCACCATGCTATGTATTTAAATTCATAACCACCACGAACCTCATAAATATTCGGTAAAGTCTTTCTGTTACTGTGTATTTTCCTTCCCCTAGAACAACGTTGAGGAAAACAACAGAGGCAATCGTAATAACTGCAGATAATCAGTTTGAAGTGAATTCATGGTGGGAGAAATACGAAGGTTATGTGTTAGTAAATATTTAATTAAAAGGGTGAATGAGGGAAGGAAATGATAAAGGGGAGTATCAAATCTTGTGACAGTTGTGAAGTTTGTTAGGATACAACCTTTGACCTGTTATTATCCCACTTTCTTGATCAGGTGACGACTTATTCTAATTGTATCCTTGTCAGAATGGTATCACTGAGTTGGTTTTAGTGTCGCATTGCAAACTGGTGATTATCTCTGCCTGATATTCCCTCATCATCACTAGATGTGCTGATTATTCGATTTTTAAAGTGCTAACGATATAAGTATTGTGCTGTCCTCCACATTCTTCTGCTTCGAAAGGAATACATTTCCAAAAACGAATTTCTATTCCAGAAAATATGACTGAAATTCAATATCAGAAGGTCTTAATTAAAAGAAAATATTTTATATTTATATGTTACCTTGGACAATTACGCACACCTATTACGTTATGATGAAGGAATGAACATGGCTTTAACCAACTGTGGTGCATTGTAAACAGTCCCAACTAATGATTAAGATGCCTGTTGCGTTATCACCACCATACGAATAATAATAATAATAATAATAATAATAATAATAATAATAATAATAATAATAATAATAATAATAATACGTCTCTAAAACAACATTGTACAAAGGGTTTTCTAAACCAATAAAATCGCCTGATTATTCTTGTCTTTCAGGGCTGACGTTAATTACATTAATTACTGAAGACTTTTTTTATACACAGGGGTCACTGCAATATCGATGTGTCTATAAGCCAGAAAAGTTCACAAACTATTTGTTCTTTCTTTTCTTTGAAAGAACATTCTATCGTTTTGCAATACTGCACACCCCTCTCCCCACCTCCACCCGCCCTCATCATCAGTTATTTAATTTCATTGGAATCTCCGTAACCATTTCGATCATAGTAATTGAAATTAACCAACTGTAAATTATGTTATATGTGCTATAGATTTAACACCTTTTTCAGCTAAAAATATGTTTTTTCTTCGTATTTATATTCTTTACGGTTTATAAAATACGTGTTCGTTTATTAAGTTAGTACTTAATTATATTTGTAGTTTCTCTTTCATCGTGATTGGAAATTATTGTAGAAGTATACTGCATTCAAAACTGACTCTAAATAAAGGGGCGCATTGGTCTCAGTTGCAAGCTGTAACTAACACTTTCAAATGTATTTATTTTGCTTATACCCTTTTTTAAGTCTCGTTTCTTTCGAATATTCAATATAACAAACATGAATTAGAGAAAATCAAGTAGAAAGACTGGTTTTCGTTTTCGTGTAGTAGTTACTATGGTTTTCGATCTGTTTATAAATATATTCTAGGTTTAAGATATTATATAACAAGCTAGAAATATCAAGGGTCGATTTCCGACAGTATAACAAATTTAACATCCGTCCTCCATCTTCCAAACGTCTATCGATATTGGATGGTAAAATGCTAGAGACACGTTGTGCTGACCACGCTACTCCATCTCCTCCACCTGGGATATGATCTCCATGTTCACTGTCCTCAAAAGGACCTTTCAATTTACTATTATAAAGTATATAATCACAGATGACTTTACACCTTTCATTCATGTTAACCATTTTAAGAAACTCGTCAAAAAATAGAAGTTTTAACATAGCTCGTAACTCTTGTTTTCATACTCGTCTTCAGCTCCGGTGGACCAGAAAATATAAAACTACATCTTAAGACAAATGTCAGTTGAAAGTCCGCAAGACATGAATAAAATTGTATTTGCCCACGAAAATAATTCTTCCACAATCTGAATGCGACTCTACCGAAACTCTTAAAATAAACCAAATATTAACTATTGTAACATAGCTCTGTATATATTGGAATATTCTGATAATTTTGACCAATGTTTTAGTCTGTAATTTCCAATAATAATAATAATAATAATAATAATAATAATAATAATAATAATAATAATAATAATAATAATAATAATAATAATAATAATAATAATAATAAACCATCGGCAGACCTAAAGATGGAATAATTATATCTAAATTGATATACTGTAGGAAAATATAATACAAACTTAGATATCAACATTTCTGGGTCATGTCACCTAACATATGATATAGCAGTAGTTTTTCTTGTGCAGATAAAGAAGACTATATCCAAGATTCCCTACCTTTTACATTGACATTATTTCAACAATACTCTCGGTGACGTATTATAAACGGTGAACTGAAATTCAGTACTATCATTAATAATAAAGTCATTCAAGATGATGAATTAGTAGAACTTCACGTTCAACGCCAGGACATATTCATCATTGGAAATTTCATAACTGAAAGAATAATTTTCTAAATATGTAATTTAGTGTGATAAATTACTCATGAAAGAAACTGCAAGATAATTAAATTTCACTACCTATAAGCAAATGTCTTGATCTAGTGGGTAAACGTTGAGAGAACGTTTCCACTTGGCCACCGTAGTAATTCTTCTAATATAAAAATTACGCTTGTTTCTTAACTGTTAGCATTTATTTATGAATACATATATATATCCTTCCGTTTTTATCGCCTACACCCCCTCAAAAACCAACCGAACAAATCCTGGGTGTCTCAACAGGTGTCCTATAATTATATTTCTTCTATATATTTGCAATTTGCTTTACGTCGCACTGACACGGATAGGTCTTATGGCGACGATGAGATAGGAAAGGGCTAGGAGTGGGAAGGAAGCAGCCGTGGCCTTAATTAAGGTAAGTACATCCCCAGAATTTGCCTGGTGTGAAAATGGGAAACCAGGGCGCTGCCCACAGTGGGGTTCGAACCCACTATCTTATTTTATTTTAAGTTATAACTTCCTTAATTATAGGGTTGCCACTAGAACTTCATCTTTCATTATACAACTTACCATCACTGCTTAACAGGTTACAAAAACGTACTATGTAATAAGAAAAGTCTTTCACATACTGCACAAAATGGAACTAAGAAGCAAAAAGTACGCACACGATGATATTGACTGCATAAATGGTTTCTGAAAATAATATTGAACCGCAGGTGGCAGCTATCGCTGTCTGTCAACAAATGTTTGTCTGTACCTAATGAAGTCCAAAAGTACGACTGTAATTTAGGAATTGTCCCCTGGGCTCCCACCAGTAATCCTGTGACTAATATATTTTCAGTCCTCAGTTTTCTGTATAATACGAGACTGTAGGGTCATTTCATTAGGAAAAAGACAAAAAATGCCATGTAAAGAAGTGTAACTGTATGTAACATGTTTTACTTATTACCATTTGGTCATTATACCGATCCATTAACAGCTCACTACGACTTCCGGTGTAGGCAAGAAATATTTTGTTACTTTAATAGCTCTGTAAATGACCTGGTTTTAGAGCCCAAATAAAAAGAAGAATGCTGTATACATTTCAGTAGACTTCGTATGCTGATTTGTAGTAGCACAACCTGGCTCTGTGGGAAAAGCGACGGGAAATTACCTCATTCCGTATGTCCACCCTTCAAAATTAGGACTCATAAACCAACCAACAAACAAACAAACAATTATTAATTACTTTGTAAATTTTCATACCCAAAATTTCTTGTTAAAAGTCCTTATATGTTGTTGTCCTTATTATGTTGTTTGGTTTTGTTAAATTCAGAAACTCCAATATTTCCAGCTTAGCTGAAAGGCTAAACGAAAATGAGATGTGAAGTATCCATTTACATTCATGTTTTGAAGATACATTCCGTATCATTTCTCAGCTAGTATGAAGTTTTATACATCACGAATGAGTTTTATGCTAAAAGACTGTAAAGATTCTAAACTGGCGCATTTAATTCCTAGTTTTCATCATAGATCATATAATAATAATAATAATAATAATAATAATAATAATAATAATAATAATAATAATAATAATAATAATAATTGTAACCCTGGTGTTGCTTGGGTCAACAATCCATATATTGGCTTGATTCAGCTATCCATCCCACCCTATCCCTGCAAACTTCTACAACTACTACATAATACAATTACTCTAATATGTTCGCCATATTAATACCTTGGTCCAATCCTGCCGTTTTTATCGCCTACACCCCCTCAAAAACCAACCGAACAAATCCTGGGTGTCTCAACAAGTGTCCTATAATTATATTTCTTCTAATCCAATTTCGCCAAATCGTTCTCCTCTCACCAACTCGATTTAGTACCTCTTCATTGATTCGATCCATCCATCTCATCTTCAGCATTCTTCTGTAACACCACATTTCAAATGCTTCTATTCTCTTTCTTTGTGAGCTAGTTAACTTCCATGTTTCACTTCCATACAATGCCACGCTCCAGACGAAGGTCATCAAAACAGCATTCTGATTCCTATATCAATGTTCGAAGTGAGCAAAATCTCTGCTTGCGCTAATCTGCATTTTATGTCCTTCTCATTCTTCCATCATTTATTTTACTACCTAAGTAACAATATACAACTACTTCCCTTAATACTTCATTTCCTAATCTAATATTTCCTGACTTGGTTCATCTGCACTCCATTACTTTTGTTTTGGATTTATTTAATTTCATCTTGTACTTCAAAAGTGTGTCCATACAATTTAGCAGTTTTTACAGATCTTGTGCAGACTCAGATGAAATAACAATATCATCGGCAAATCTCAGCGTTTTGATTTCTTCTCCTTGGATTGTGATTCCTTTTCCAAATTCCTCTTGACATCCTTTATCGCCTGTTCTATATAAACAATCAAAAAGAAAGGGACAAACTTCAGCCTTGCCTCACTCATTTCTGGATTGCTGTTTCTTTTTCATAGCCTTCGATTCGTACCATTTCAGACTGATTTTTGTACAGATTGTAGATACTATTTCTTTCTCGGTACCTGATCCCGATTACCTTCAGAATCTCAAATGGCTCGGTCCAATGAACATTATCAAATGTCTTTTCTTGACTGCCACTACTATTAAAATATTTTCATTTGTTACGGTGACGGAGATGCTCGGAGAAGGTGACGGGGTTGGCGGCCATGCTCCAAACTAGGAACTCTCCTGGCATTCGCCTTAGTGCAGGAGAATGGAAAACCACGGAAAACCATTTTCAGGTCAGCCAAAGGTTGGGGCCAGGCGTCCGGTCCAGCCCTGTCCCGTCTCCCGAATGCAGAGGCGTAGAGCCACGGTAGAGCCGTGGCCACCCCTCCTCTGCTCGGTTGGCCGGTCAGAGTGCAGAGCTGTTGGACCACGGATCAGCCGTGAACACTTATGGGCCGAGACCCACTCTGCATCTACTGACCTCTTTTTTTGACCTTAATATATACATTTGTTCAGAGGATAAACACTTTCTCCATAAGAAAGTTGCCCACGAGGACACAATGACTATATACATTATTGATGGCGAACCTTTGAAGGCTTTGAAGACCGAATTTTTCGTCAACAATACTGGTAGGATGAATCATGAGCGAGAATCTTCAAAGTACTTAGGTATTGTTCCTCTTGCACCAAACTTTAGCCCTATCACCTCGATGTTATCCCGTCCATATTCACGCCGGTAGATGGGGATAGTTGGTTCGTAAATGCTCTTCTTTTTCTCCTGTACTTCACTGGGTTGGTTAGCGTGGGATTCAAACCCAATCGTAGGATCAGTAATATATCGACTGATATTGTCTTATAGAGTCCTGTTCATTGCAGTTCAGTGCAGGATAACGAGAAATGAGGAAAGAAGTTGCGAGATTTGCCAAGGACTGGATGATTAGCAACTATAAAAAGCATGATTACTAGCTATTTTACCAAATATTCTATGAAATCTGCCTTACGTTGCATCGACAGAGATAGACCTTACGGCGGCGATGGGATAGGAAAGGGCTCGGAGTGGAAAGGAAGCTGCCATGTCTTTAATTAATGTACAGCCCTAGCATTTGCCTGGTGTGAAAATAGGAAACCACGAAAAACCATCTTCAGGACTGCCGACAGTGGAGTTCGAACCCACTATCTCTTGAATGCAAACTTATAGCTACGTGACTCAAATTTCTCGGTATTTCACCAAATATAATAGTGTAATAATGATAATTTCACAACTTAAATGGGTTCGAATCCCACTGTCGGCAGCCCTGAAAATGGTTTTCCGTGGTTTCCCATTTTCACACCAGGCAAATGCTGGGGCTGTGCCTTAATTAAGACCACGGCCGCTTCCTTCCAACTCCTAGGCCTTTCCTATCCCATCGTTGCCATAAGATCTATCTGTGTCGGTGCAACATAAAGCCAGTATCAAAAAAAACCTCAAGTATCAGGATGGAAATGGTCCGAATGCACCTAAATGATTTCTTTTACACAGAGGATAATCACAATCTACCCTTTAAGGAGAATCACTTAACAAATCGCAATGATAGGAACGATAAGGTTAATTATTAATATTATCAGAACAAACAAACCCCATGGTGCTACAGCCTGTATGGTCCTTGACGTATCAAACGGTCGCTGCTCAGCCTAAACACCTGCAGATTACAATGTGATGTTTAGTCAGAGTGACTAATCCTGTCGGGCGTTATTCTTGGCTTTTCTAGACCGAGCCCACTTTCTCATCGTCAGGGAGCTCCTCAATTGTTGTCATCTACACTGAGTGGACCTCGTCTTTAAGTAGGTTCTTTCAATTTACTGATACAGTGCTCTTATTTATAGTTAGATACTTTTGTACCTAATAATAACGTTACTGGTTTTACGTGAAATAAACTAAATCTACCGACACGATCCTGACGTGTTTGAGAACACGCAAACACTAATGGACAGAGCCAGGATCGAACCTTTGAAGCTGGGCTCAGAAGGCCAGCGCTCTACTGCCTCAGCCATTCAGCTCGGCTAGATTGTACTTGAATCACCGCATCAACATTCTGTACTGGAAACCTACTCATCGAAGAAGAACACCTAATTATTGGTGTCATGAGAGATCATCGGACGCTGTGTGCTCAACATTTTTCGTTAATGCAATTACTATTTTGGTAATATAGTACAGTAGTTGATAAACTGTCCGGCTTTGAGGCTGAATAGTCAGCGTCGTGACAGATTTAATAGGTCTCGGGTTCACCTCCCGGCCGGGTCAGGGATTTTAGCCGTCTCTTGTTAGGTCGACAGGCTCAGAACATGTTTTTTTCTCTTAATGCACTCCTCTTCATTCACACGGCACACTACACGACTAACCATTCCAGAAACACGCAATGGTGAGTAATAATAATAATTTCGTATGGCTATTTCTAGCCGAGTGCAGCCCTTGTAATGCAGACCCTCCAGTGAGGGTGGCGGCAATGGTGAGTAAATCCCTGCACGTAAGTTTGGCGTCAGGAAGAGCATCCAGTAAAAAGCAGGGCTAAGTCCACATATGCATCACAATTCGCATCCGCAGTGGGATAGGAAAGGGCTAGGAGTGGGCGGCCCTGGCGTTAATTACGGTACAGCCCCAGCATTTGCCTGGTGTGAAAATGGGAGACCGCGGAAAACCATCTTTAGGGCTGTCGACAGTGGTTTTCGAACCCACAGGTTTTATGACGACGATGGGATAGGAAAGGCCTGGGAGTGGAGAGGAAGCGGCCGTGGCCTTAATTATAGTACAGCCCCAGGATTTGCCTGTGAAAATGGGAACATCCTCAAGGCTGCCGATAGTGGAGTTCGAACCCACTATCTTCCGCATGCAAACTCACAGCTGCACGCCCCTAACCGCATGGCCAACTCGCCCGGTCGTACAGAGTATAACAGCCTGCCTGAAAATTGGCGGCAAGTGGCTGGGGAGTTAGATAACTTTCTTATTAAGCATGCCATTCCTCTGGTTCATCATTTTTCTGATATTCCTGGTACTTAACAAACTGGTTCATCATAGCATTCGAGCTATTCAATCACTACTCTGAGGCACTGATTGGAATGAGCAGTGTGTATATTTAACGGAACAATGGCAGAGGAGTGTTTACGGCTGTCTGCGGCCTGGTCATTCCAGCACTGGAACTTTGGACTGTTAGATCGGCATCGTAGTACTGTTCGCTGAAAGTCAGAAAAAGTGCGGTTTTTTATTTGAGCGAGTATTTTACATGATATGATAACATTGCTTTTAATCCCTACATTCCTACTGACGTTTCTGTAATGGCCTAAGTTAACTGTAGTTAGGAAAACCACAAAGACAGTCTTTCTGAGAATCCCGTAGTGAAACACGGGTACATCAGCTAGTTCTATATAAAATCGGATAGACCGGGCGAGTTGACCGTGCGGTTAGGGGTGCACAGCTGTGAGCTTGCATCCGGTAGATAGTGGGTTCGAACTCCACTGTCGGCGGCCTTGAAGATGTTCCCATTTTCACAGGCAAATGCTGGGGCTATACCTTAATTAAGGCCACCGCCGCTTCCTTTCCACTCCCAGGCCTTTCATATCCCATCGTCGTCATAAAACCTACCTTTGTCGGTGCGACGTAAAACAAATATCACTAATAAATAAAATCGGATGGCACTTCTCCTCTATCACACATCTTATACAATAAATGGAATAAACCCGGCATGATGGTTTCTCCTAAGGCAGTCAGTAATTTTGAAAGTATGTCAACAATTTCAGGTGCGTTCTTCATATTTTGGTCTCTCAAAGCTCTGTCCAATTCTTAACTCAGAAATGGGTCTCATATTTCACCAGCATCAACATACTCCTCTTGTTCCAAAACCTTATAATGTACTTATTCCCTTGATACAACTGTTGAATATGTTTCTCGCATCTTTTTGCCTTGTCTTCTTTCTCTGGAAGTGGTTTTCCATCTGAGCACTTAATATTCACGCTCCAGTTTTCATTTCTTCAAAGGTTTCCTTGATTTTCCTGTATGCAGCATCTACCTTTCCTATAACCACACAACCTTCAACATCTTTGCACTTCTCTTTCAGCCATTCTTCCTTAGCTTTCCTGCATTTCCTATCTACTGCATTCTTTAATCGTCTGTATTATTTTCTGCCACCTCATTTGTTTCGCATTCTTGTACTTTTGCCGTTCTGAGTTACCCATTAATTCTTACTTGACTTTTCCTTCCTTTCTAAACTTTCTTCATCAGACCTACTTATCTATTTTTTTACAACTATCCTTGCATCATATATTGTGTTTCCTTCAGCCTTTTCATTTAGTCCATGTGCAAAATGTTCTTTGAAACAGTCCCTCACACTCTTTTCTTTCAAATTTTCTAGATCTCATCTCCTTGCATTCCTTCCTTTCTTAAATTTCTTCTACTTCAGTGGCATGTGATGACCAACAATTTGTGTCAGAGTACACGTCTGCTCTTGCCAAATTCTTCAAATCCGACACCTGGTTTATGAATCTCTTCCTTAATAATTACGTCTGTTTGATAACTTCCATTGTCTCCAGGTCTCATCCACGTATATAGCCGTCGTTTGTGGTGCGGGCACTTAGTATTAGCAAGGATTAAACTATGATCGATGCAGAATTCAACCAGCCGACTTCCTCTTCCATTTCTTTGTCCTAGTCCACATTCTCCTACTGCATTACCTTATCTTCTTTGGTCCACCACTGCATTCCAGTCTCCCATCACAATTAGATTATCGTCACTTTTTACTTATTGTATTAAATCCTTTATCCCTTCATATATATTTTATTTCATCATCCGCTAACCTAGTAAGCATATAGACTTGCATTTTTGTGGTGGACATTGACTTGCTGTCTATCTTGACAACAATAGTCCTTTCTCTATGCTGGTCGTAGTAACTTACCCGCTGCCCTATTTTCTTATTCATTATTAAACTAACTACTGCATTACCCCTGTTTGATTTTGTGTTTATAATTCTGCAGTCACCTGACCAAAAGTCTTGATCTTCCTGCCAACGTACTTCACCTGTCTGTTAGGTCATCAGCCCAGAGGCTGGTTGGATCCTCAAATAGCACCACCAAAGGTTATGCGGTTATAAGGAAACCGCAAAAACCAATGGCAGCACCAAAATGAGGCGTGCTAGGCAAGACGAGAAGTGAGGTAGTTTGCCATTGCTTTCCTCACTGGGTCAGAAAGTGCTATTGCAGCACGACTGACCCTATGAGCAACACCTTTCATAACACTCACATGCACTAGTCGTGCTCTGAATGCCATTACTCAGCACCACCCATACCCCAGCAGCTTCCATATTGTCACAGCCATGGATGAGACTGGGACTTCGGTGAAAGCTACACTTTACTCTGGCCTGTGCCAAGAGATGGGTACTTGACCTATGCAAACTATATCTAACTTTAGTCTGTCCATTTCCCTTTTCAGATTCTATAATCTACCACGATCGACATTTTTAACATTCCACGCTCCAACTCGCAGAATGTCAGTATGCATTTTCCTGATGATTGCTGTCTCTCGTGTAGTCTCCACCAGGAGATCCGAATGAGACTATTTTACCTCCGGAATATTTTACCCGGGAGGTGGCCATCATCCACGTATCCTTCATACAACAAAGTCTGTACGTCCTCGCGAGTTAGTTACGGGAGTAGCTTTCCGTTGCTTTCAGCCATGTAGAAGTATCGTCATAGCTAAGCTTTTTTAAATATTATTTCAGGCAATATTAGTCAATCAACAGTCTGCCGCCCTTGGAACTTCCAAAAGGTTGCTACCCCCATTTCGATTAATCATTCGTTAGTCTTGTCTCTCGACAGATACTTATCCGATATGGTTGCACCTACTTCTCGGCTATCTGCTTCACTCAGACGCACATGCGACCCCATCGCGGCAAGATCACGTGGTCCTCAGGGGAGAGCTTTCATATAAACCTATTTTTTTACAACCTGTTTTACGTCGCACCGACACAGATAGGTTATATGGCGACTATGGGACAGGAAAGGACTAGGACTGGGAAGAAAATGGTTGTGACCTTAATCAAGGTACAGCCCCAGCATTTGTCTGGTGTGAAAATGAGAAACCACGGAAAACCATCTTCAGGGCTACCAACAGTGGGGTTCGAACCCACTATCTCCCAAATACTGAATGCTGGCCGCACTTAGGCGCTCAAGATCGGTAACCCTATATTTTAAGTTTCCGAATGTCAGATGTATCTGATGTGGGAGCGAACAACGTGAGTAAACTGTGGATACTAAAGTATCAGTGGTATAGATTCTAGTTGTACTCAGCAAAATGCAGAGATTCTTGTTAATCACACATTACGTTCCTGTTGGAAGGTCTCCGTGTGTTGAAGAGGCACACCTATTTAGAATAATGTGTCATTTATGCACAATATCATGCAAAATAGTAATACAGCCTAAGGTGGCCGAAGAGTTCGTACTTGGTCATAAGGAGGCCTGTACGTGAAGAATACGGTCATCTATATCGGTGATACTATGGAAACATTTCAGTTCAAGAGAGATCACCAACTGATGCTCCTTCTGTAGATCATAATTTCGTGTGGCTATTTCTAGCCGAGTGCAGCCCTTGTAAGGCAGACTCTCCGATGAGGGTGGGCGGCATCTGCCATGTGTAGGTAACTGCGTGTTATTGTGGTGGAGGATAGTGTTATGTGTAGTATTTGAGTTGCAGGGATGTTGGGGACAGCACAAACACCCAGCCCCCGGGCCATTGGAATTAACCAATGAAGGTTAAAATCCCCGACCCGGTCGGGAATCGAACCCGGGACCCTCTGAGCCGAAGGCCAGTACGCTGACAATTCAGCCAACGAGTCGGACTCTGTAGATCATAATAATAATAATAATGTTATTTGCTTTACGTCCCACTAACTACTTTTACGTTCTTCGGAGACGCCGAGGTGCCGGAATTTAGTCCCGCAGGAGTAAATCTACCGACACGAGCCTATCGTATTTGAACACCTTCAAATACCACCGGACTGAGCCAGGATCGAACCTGCCAAGTTGGGGTTAGAAGACCAGCGCCTTAACCGTCTGAGCCACTCAACCCGGCCTTCTGTAGATCAGTGATAGATTATAGGGCTCTGGATCCCAAAACATGCGGGTTCAAACCCAGCAGAGCTAGCTGAAATTATGAAAGGCTATAAGAACTCGATTCGAAATATCATGTCGTACGATGTCATCGTATAAAATCTGGTGACACATTTGGTGGTTTTAAAATTAATTAAAATTCAACCTTAGATCGACCACCAGAGATCCATGCCTCTACCTTATCTGGTAGAGTAAAACAGAAACTTGAAATTGACGTATTCATCCTAAATGGTGTCAAATTAAAATGTATGACACGGTGAATGAAGCCATAGGATTATTATTATTATTATTATTATTATTATTATTATTATTATTATTATTATTATTATTATTATTATTATTATTATTATTATTATTATTATTATTATTAACCGCGCGATATTTGTCCCCATGTTATAAAATCATACTGTATGTTTGGATGGTTACAAATCAATTTAACTATTACTTGCAGAAATAGTTTGTTGTCTTCATTATTGATACGGGTGGAAAACTGTCGACACTATAACGAACGGTACACCCTATATGCACTGCAGGCATTTCCAGGGCCACATTTTTACCATTTATATTTCGCTTACGTCTTGTCTAACCCGTTGATTGTTTCCACGAATCCACTGCGTCACGTTTGTTAACACATTCTGACTAACATTCATTTTATTAACGACTTGAAGCCCGACTCTTATCATTGCTAGCGTTCCATGTTCACGCCAATATATTACTTTGTCATCGACAGATATATGTAAAATGTATTGCCAATCCCCTCTCTCTAGAACAACAAAGCAGGCGATCATCATCAACAACTTTACATCCCCCGGTATGGTAATATGTCTAGCTATTGTAAAGCAAGCAAGATTGGAGGGCTTCGTTACTAGCGTATTAAGCCAAAGTTATAATCCATTGGACGTGCACCAAGATGTGTAATCCATACTATCGGGACTTTCTCTTTCAAAACCGTACGTGCCTTGTCCTGATGACAAAGTAGCAACGAAATCACTTAGCTATATCTTCAGCTTCATCAGGAAGGCATACGTATGGAACGTAGCTTTAGAATTTCTTAAAGCAGTCTTTATGATTAGGAACGATATATTGTCACATGATGTGCTCTGTTCACTTGTAAGGACGTGTGTTCCAATCACTGTCAAGTTTTCAAAAGTTTTGGAACATTTCTGGGATACTCAGCCTACTACAACAATAAGTACACTCTAATTCCTGTGGTGAAAAGCGCCTGGGAGTAGAGACAACTTCTTAATGTGAAGATCATGGAGAGCGGAATCTTTTCCCTCGTGCTCTCCCAATGGTCTTCGTTGTCTGTCAAGAAATGCTTTGGCTTAAATAAGTCATCATCCTTGAGTAACGATAAGGTGGCTATGTTTCATTCCCTGTCAATATACTGTATGGGGTAGTTTGAATCCATTGCAAAATAAATAGCATTCTAGTTTTCGGAACGTGGGGTTTTGGACTCGATACTTTTGCGACTCGTTGGACTTTAACTGTAGATATATTAACAATTCCTGTGACCAGAAGGCTATTTCTATAGCCATTAAAATGTCCGCAGCTTGCACCAACATAGAAATTGTCAGTATTGACAGCGTACAATAATTGGACCTTTACGTTTTCTTATATAAATACTATCTGTAGTACCCGGCGTTGTCCGGATATTTTTTGAATGTTTACCTTTAAGATTTGTATTACCAGTTAGTTATGTGTGAAGTGAAATTTTATACAATTCCTTTTTGAGATGTTTAATGATAGTTTACGATCAATTATGCAGTTTTAGAGTTATTTAAATGTGTTTGATTTCAAGTTTTATATTATTTAATTTTCGAGTAATGTCCTTATGAAAGCTCGAATTGACTGGGAGGTACTTGATCCTGTCAAAATTAATAATGATAACTATACGTTTTCACCCGTCGCACTATAGATACGATGAACACGATTTCAACTGTCGTTGAGACTGTCGCCAATCAGCCTTGCGACCCCAAAAGCAGTGGATTCAACACTAATCTCGACTATTTTAAACGATTTACTTTTAAGCCCATCTCAGCACCCTCGTCTGAATGAAAGCTGAACGTGGACTTACGCGGTATCCAGAGCGTCAAAATTCATCTCAGTGAAACATAAACAATGGATGATTCAACATCAATATTGGTTATTTTCCATTATTTTTACATAATTATCATCCTCTCCCGTTTCCCACCCCTAGCGGGGGTTGGGATGTTTCGTCTCCCTAGTATTTTTTCCCGGATGGTGAGTCATATGAGTATCAAGTTTCGTTGAGGGCTATTCTGAAACATAACAACACACATCCATAATCTCGGTCATTTTACATTCATTTTCACCCCTTCTCACACTCCATTCAGATTGTGGCTGAAGTATGACTTAACCAGCATCCAGAGTGTCACAGTTCAACTCAGTGACCTCGTAAAAATGGATTCGACATTAATATCAGTCGCATCGCATAGGCTTCACCAGCCGAAGACCAACTCGTGTCCCTTTGTTAACACCTTGACACAGAGCTCGATGACGTGCATGGGCCCGCGAACATCGGCAATGGGCCATCGAACAGTGGTGGCGTGTGGTATGGTCCGATGAATCCCTGTTCCATATGTATGGTGAGAGTGTGGCATATGCCTCATGAAACTATGGATCCTGCGCGTCAGCAATATTGTGTCCAGGCGGGAGTTGGCTCAATTCTGGTCTGAGCTGCGTTCTCATGGTCACAATTAGGCCCCATTTTCCGGCTGCAGGGAACGCTGGTGCACGTTATGTGGACATTCTCTCAGACCGTCTGCATCCCTTTCTGGTCCTAGAGTACCCTGATGGAGATGTCATGCTTCTGCAGGACAATGCGCCATGTCACCGCTCTTTGGTGGGACGCAGGTGGTTGGAGGAGCACTCCAGTAAAGTTGCGACCATGTATTGGCCCTCCAGATCCCCCAATCTTAATCTACTCGAGCATTTATGGGACGCTATCTATGCTGGTGTACGCTCCATGAACCCCGCACCAACTGCACAAGACCAATTGTGCGTAGCAATGCAAGATGCATGGGTTCAGATCCCTCCAGAACGATTCCAACACCTTGTCGGGACGATGCCTCGTCGTATTGCTGCCGTGTTGAGGGCTCGCGGAGGAGCAAATCGTTATTAACGTCACATCCAATGTCTTCCTATGACTTTTGGCTACTCAGTGTGTACTGAACCACTCATCAATAAAAAAACCCACAGAAAACTGCAATCAGGATAGCACAAGCAAAACAAGCTTTTAGCAAAGAGAGAAAGGTTAATGACATCTAAAAACCACGTCGCTAACAACACAGCTTGCTATCTTGAAGATCAGATTTGAAAATCTCCCAGCTTAGCAATGCATTTGACTACTTTTTAACGTGCGATGATCAAGGTTAAACCAGGCACCAAGCGAGTTGACTACGCGGTTATACAGCTGCTAACTTGCATTTAGAAGATGCTATGTTCAGTGTTCCGAACTGGCTATCAATGTCTTTTTCATTTTTCTTCTTTACAATATGCTTCACTTCGCACCGACACAGATAGGTCTTATGGCAATGATGGGATAGGAAAGGGTTTGGAGTGGAAAGGAAGCAACCGCTCCAGCATTTCTCCGGTGTGAAAATGAGAAACCACGGGAAGCCGTCTTCTGGGCTGCCGACAGTAGGATTCGAACCCACTATCTCCCGAATGCAAGCTGATAGCTACCTGACTCAAACCGCACAGCCGCTTTCTCTGCGCCATCAATGTCCGAATTAGTCCCCAGTGCATGAAAATGTTACTTTTCTAATTGGTTTCAAAGATCTGCATCAGAATTTACCTTCCCATTTTAAGAGACTTAGAGACTGTCCACATTACGTAGATCTTGTTTAAAATGTTATTAAATTTGTAGTATCAGCTATTAGCTTCGTCCATGTTTAATAGTTTTATTATTGTTTGTTTCTGTATTGATTCTTAATGTTAAATGGGCAGACCAATCAGTTTGTTTTAATGTGGTATCAATAAGGATGTTGTGTAAACGCATATCGTGGGTGAAGAAACCAAACCTCGTATGTCACAATGCTTTTCCTGTCCATTATGTTCCTCAAAACTCGTCACGCACCCAAGCCGCTTATAATTATCCAGTCCATCAGAACAATGTTCGCCGGGCTGAGTGGCTCAGGCGGTTGAAGCGCTGGCCTTCTGACCCCAACTTGGCAGGATCGATCCTGGCTCAGTCCGGTGGTATTTGAAGGTGCTCAAATACGTCAGCCTCGTGTCGGTAGATTTACTGGCACGTAAAAGAACTCCTGCTGGACAAAATTCCGGCAGCTCAGCGTCTCCAAAAACCGTAAAAGAGTAGTTAGTGGGACGTAAAGCCAATAACATTAAATTATTAGAACAATGCTTTTTGTGATCATTCTCCTGTGCTAAACAGTAAACGGGGTTCAGTCACTTTCAAAAGATTAACTGAGTATTTGGATGATACAAGAGGTAGTCAACGCACGTAAGAAAGCCAAAAAGAAATGGGCTGAGAATTTTATCACACTAAAAAACGCAGCACTCCTAATTACAGGCATTCTGGCTGGTCAGAATTCGTCTTGGTAGTCAAAGACCGTAGTGATGTACCTGCGACGGAAATGCATATGCATGAAGAATTTCCCTGAAATAAAATAATAAAATTGACTTTCTCACCGCAACATCTATAAACACACATAAAAATCGAATGCACGGGAACTCTTCGACTCAAAACTGCTGAGGCTACAAAGAGCATAATTGCCCTCCATATGTCTCTGCTCCTTCGCGACTTCTCGCTAAAGAGCCTATTTACTTCCCTGATCAATGCGGTCTTGGTCTGAGAATATATCTCCAACTGGCTCTGCTGCTTCATACTGTCCTTACCCTATCGGAGAATTGCCACTGGGCTTCTCTCTTCCTAGAACCGTGTACAGATTCTTTCTTTCTTAATCTGTTTATTGTCCAGGGTTGGTTTTTCCCTCAGACTTAGCGAGGGATCCTACCTCTACCGCCTCAAGGGCAGTGTTCTGGAGCTTCAGACATCGGATCGGGGGATACAACTGGGGAGAATGATCAGTACCTCGCCCAGGCGGCCTCACCTGCTATACTGAACAGGGGCCTTGGTGGGCGATGGGAAGATTGGAAGGAATAGATAAGGAAGAGGGAAGGAAGCGGCCGTGGCCTTAAGTTAGGTACCATCCCGGCATTTGCCTGGAGGAGAAGTGGGAAACCACGGGAAACCACTTCGAGGATGGCTGAGGTGGGAATCGAACCCACCTCTACTCAGTTGACCTCCCGAGGCTGAGTGGACCCCGTTCCAGCCTTCGTACCACTTTTCAAATTTCGTGGCAGAGCCGGGAATCGAACCCGGGCCTCC
This sequence comes from Anabrus simplex, assembly GCF_040414725.1. Classification (NCBI taxonomy): domain Eukaryota; kingdom Metazoa; phylum Arthropoda; class Insecta; order Orthoptera; family Tettigoniidae; genus Anabrus; species Anabrus simplex. The sequence goes on from NC_090265.1 coordinate 191,140,448, forward strand.
GGGGGTGGCAGCTAATCACACTAACCACTACACCACAGAGGCGGCTACCGTGTACAGATACGAAAATATATTTCTTAAATAATGTTGTCTTCGTAATGTCCTTCCACAACTTCTTTTTTCTGTACAGTAGTTTCTATTCCTTCTGTGAATGATTTAGGGCAGCAAGATTATAGTAACTCCGCATCATGTTCCTACGCTAAAGCCTAAAATGCATTGTCATATCAAAATTACGTGGAGTAAGTGCACAAGCTTTGACTGAAAACCAGCGCTCAAATTATACTTCAGAACTCGCTTTGAGATAGATTCCCGTCGCTTTACCGTCGCTTCCTTTCCATTGAACACACTACTATAAGGTTAATTACTTCCTTGAATATGTTCTATACGAACATTTACCACTCAGCTATATATTTTGACTGAAGAATTTGATATTACTATTTTATATTCCAACCCTTCGTATATCACTAAAGGAGACTGTTTTCGTCATGTTCTCGTATTTTATATTCTTAACACACTCTGGTCCATCTCTGGTAAGATTTAATACTAGCAGTGAACTTTTTCTTCTGGTATGAGCTAGAACAACTTGGTTCTTTCATCGAAAAGTCATAGGCTGGCCTTGGCAATACAAAAGTTAAAGAGGTATAATTTAACACCATTCCTTATGCAGTCAGACCCTGTAATGAGTGGAGTGAATGTGGCAATTGTACGGTCAGTTTGTTTAAGCATTTCAATGGGCTGGACTGACATGTGTAGTAGCATTTTCTTGCTAAGCGAGAAAAGGAACAGGAAACTTCTTCACTCCTCATTTTTCTGGTACGCCTCTTCAGTGGCACTCAGGTTTTCTCTGACAGCTACTGGTGGAACTGTTGGGTATCCAACCAGCCTTTGTACTGATGAATCAGCACACAAAAGTAGTTTAAAATAACAGTTAATATTACGTTGTTATTCTGGGATGAACTGTGTCGTTGTACTGCGTTCATTATTACAGGTCGCCAAGTCACATGGGAAGATAGCTCGTTATCTACAACCAGTTAAAGAGACCATAGAATTACACAATCTATCACACTGAATGTACCTGCAGCTTTTACTACTAAGGAACTAACAGGAAGGGACAGACTCAAAGAACATATTCAGCACAGCAGTGCCGGATCTATAACATTCCCCCTCCTCCGATCTACCAAATATAATGTTGATTCGACCGAGGTATTTGTAATTCTGAAGATACCGAGAAATAATTACTATATATATAATCTGTACAAAAATCACTCTACAATGACAAGACAACTCCTTCCGTCGAACTCCCTTACTTTGGCAGCCACATCTCAATAAATCTATTGCCACAGAACTACAGAACCGCATCAGATACACTTGCGCGATGTTTGGCTGACTCCTTAAAAGAACATTCATTAACTATTCAGTGTCCAGGCCAAGCTATTTGTTTAAGATATCATAGTGACAACAATACTTATCAATGAATATAATGGAATATTCATATCTAAGAGACACTTGAAGTAAGAGTACCGAACGAGTTGGCAGTGCGCTTAGGGACGCGCGCAGCTGTGAGGTTGCATTCGGGAGATAGTGGTTTCGAACCCCACTGTCGGCACTGAAGATGGTTTTCCGTGGTTTCCCATTTTCACACCAGGCAAATGCTGGGACTATACCTTAATTAAGGCCACGGCCGCTTCCTTCCTACTCTTAACCCTTTCCCATCCTATCGTTGCCATAAGACTTATCTGTGCCAGTGAGACGTAAAACAAATAGGAGTATATGGCAAAATACCGCCAGTGCTATCTTGAAAGAATACTCAGAGTAAAATGGCAGCATGGTCGAACAAACGTCAGTATGTAATACTGAGGCTTTTTTGCTAGTGGCTTTACGTCGCACCGACACAGATAGGTCTTATGGCAACGATGGGATAGGAAAGGCCTAATACTGAGGTTTCGATTGAACATGATATTTCTCAGCGCAGCCAGGTCCTGCTAAGCAGGTGGCGTATTCTGTATTGAAGGATGGATAATGTATTCAGGGAGGACATTAAAAACGATCCAAGGACGTTCTATGATCAGATATGAAGAAGTCTAAACTGGCATCTGCAAAGAGCAAGACGCAGTGTCTGATCGGTCGATGTGGTGACGTATTCTCCACCAGAGCCCACAACACTGTTAAGAACAGAGATGAAGGCACGAATCCGTTAAAAGAAATCGCAGAAAACAACGATGAATTCAGAGAAGAAAAGACAATTAACCTCTCCCACAATGAGGAGTTTCACTAAGTTTAAATTTTTTAGCTTTGTGGCAGAACTTTCGGTTCGAAAATGGATTTTTTCAGCCATGATCGGAAACACTGATGAACTCATTCGGGAGGCAATGAACTGATAAGATGATACAAGGGAGTAAACAAGATGTTAAAATATCATTAATTGTCTGTCCTTCTCCGCGGTTGACTGGTCAGCGTCTTGGCCCTCGAATCTTAGGGTCCCAGATTTGATCTTCGTCGCATCGTTGGGTTTTAATTGTAAACGGTTAATTCTCTTATCTAGGGAACCGAGTATGCTCACACAGCACTCGCAACACTATCCACCTCCACAATAACACGCAGTTGCCCACACACGACAGACGCCGCCCACCCTCACCCGAGGGCCCGCCTTTGTAGAGCTGCACCAGACTTCAACAGCTACAGAAGAGAGAGATCAACTTTAATCTCCATTCGTAGACTTACCACTGCCAGTGTAATTATACTAAATTCTTATTCCGCTGTGATATTTTTAACGTCTTTGATTGCTTGTATACCGAGCTCGATAGCTGCAGTCGCTTAAGTGCGGCCAGTATCCAGAATTCGGGAGATAGTAGGTTCGAACCCCACTGTCGGCAGCCCTGAAAATGGTTTTCCGTGGTTTCCCATTTTAACACCAGGCAAATGCTGGGGCTGTACCTTAATAACGCCAGGGCCGCTTCTTTCCCACTCCTAGCCCCTTCCTGCCCCATCGTCGCCGTAAGACCTATCTGTGTCGGTGCGACGTAAAACAACTAGCAAAAAAAGAATTGCTTGTATTGTCATTCAAAATGAGTCACACGTTGGACATGCCGGTGTAAATTAGATAGAATCAATTTTCACGCCGCGAATGAAAGATCAGTATGGATACCATAACCATACATATATTTCGCTCATAAAGTACATGGCTTCGTCGACCCTTCCATGAAAATACAGCTACCACAACAGATGAATTAAGTCCATTGGAACATTGAAGATCACCCTGTATTTCATTTGAGCTTTCTGGAATGCTCTCTCTGCTCACAGATTATGGTTTGAAGGTCAACACCGAACGTTTTTCGTGTTCTAGTGACTGAATCTCTTTAAAGCAACTTACATCGGCTGTATCAAAGACTCGAAGTGCTTTCATTCCGCAACAGAAAATATCAAGAGGTAAAATGAATTTTGTATTAACGTTTGAAGTTCTTTAGCCTACACACATGTCGATTTACGTTCGACACGTCAAGCCAAGATTTTTCTTGCATAAGTGATGGACTGGAAAATCACGTGACATAATTACAATTGAACACAGGGACGCTCATAGTATACATAAACGTACATACATACATACATACATACATACGTACATCTGTGGTTTGATACCCAGTTGGTTTAGTAACAGGTTTTTCACTGGACGGCCGTGGTCGAAATCCCAGCCAATGGATGTGTGATTTTTGAAATGAAAGAATTACGTCCTGTGGTTCGAATTCCGCTGGAGGTCCCGTGACTATGATCGTACTATAAACAGTCATGTAAAACTACCAGGTGGCTAGCGTTTTTCCATTCATACTGCACATGGATTTTCGGTAGATAATGTTATGCCTTTAAGCGTTCACTTGCATGTATCTTTGGATGAACTAAGTGCCACCACAATCCTCTATTTGCAACAAGTTCTGTGTATCCATTTAGTTTTACATAGTTTACCTCGGAATCATTAAATACTGAGTTTAATCAGCGTTACCTTGATCTACTATATTCAGATTGTCCACGGTGTAGCTCGAGCCCATCGTCTTCCAAATTAAAGCTGGCTGTTCCCCCAAACTGTGCCGCTTAAGTTTGTAAGTATGTATGTATGTATGTATTGTACCTGCCTCCTACCCATTGAGTCTCCGGCGATAAATCAACAGGTTCTTTAACAGGGTATAAGTGGGCATCGTAAATATATAAGAATAACTTAGCGGCATAATACGTAGGAGAATACGGTTGCCATATAACTACAATCGAATGAAAACAATATTTTAAATTTTTAAAATCAAAGTGTTTATTATACTCCTGATAACGATGTAAAATGACGCAAATATACATGGCGAATATATAATCGAAGTTCACAAAATTAAACTTTCGATACGTTGAGCATTGTTCAAGCTTTGGGAATAAGACCGAGTATAACCATTCATAAAGAATCCATTTCATGACTTCAAGTGTACGGAATATTAAGTATTAATCACTGAAGCTATTCCCAAACAAACAAAATCAAGATAGTCAAATATAAACAAATCTGAGTGACACCTAATCTAACATTATCAAATTTCCCACTGGAATTACTTAAACAAACACAAACTTCATATGCACTGGGTCCAAATGAAACCCCACCCATATATACACGGACCCGTCGCACCATTGGTTGAAACCAATGTCGACCCTAAATGACATCACAATACAATAAACATATCAACACACAAGAGAAAAGAAATTATATACACAACATAGATGAACGCTACCACCAGTTCCAACATTTGTGGGTCTGCCAGTTTCACACCCAGAGCCAAACCCAGGACCTTCGACGTTTACGGAGGGCCTAAAATCCTTATGAATAATTTTTAGATGCATGAAAACAATTAAGATAAAAGACCGGGTTATAGATTTCCCACATTTATTTAAGTCAGCTGAGAAAAGGAATCAATTAGCATTCCACATAGGAACAACATTAGAAAAGTTTTACATAGCACAATGCGGGCGAGCCCTCCTTCTCTCGCCCTCTCGGCCGTAGGCGTGGTAAACGGGACATAATTTTACGCAGTCAAGATAAGACCACTTCGTCCCTTTCAACCATCAATTCTCTTCACATAATAACACACTCATTTCAGCGAGGTGATTCATAATTCATTTCTTATTTCTCAGTTAAAAAATCCTTCACTTGTGTCCACCCACAATCTGACTTCGAAAATTCGCACCGTGCGTCCTGATTTCAATTCCATCCTAGCATCGTCGCCTGGAGCATTTTTCAGGAGATTATTTCCTTTTCCCCACACAATTATTCACACAGCTCGACCGGTAGTAACCCAGTAGACACAGAAATCCAAATAACAAAACACTGGCTTCTTCTTCTTTCTTTCTTGCGAACCGGCCAAACTTAGGACCACGCCAATACCACTTCACTTCCTTCTAATCATCCCTTCTTCCTTCCTCTTTCTCCACAGTGCCTTCATTCTTTCAGAATGTTGCGCTCTTCTCTCTTCAGTCCATCTTCCCCCTCTGCGCTCTTTCTTTTCTTCAACCAGAACTTTTATGTTGGAAAGTCTTTTCCTGAATTGGTCTCTATCACGACATTCTTCATCTGCAATTCCTAACCTCTTGAGTTCTTCCTTCATCTGCTTGGCATATCCCCCCTGGCTCTTCAAGTAGTATATTTTATTAAAAATTTGTTTATTTAACCTTGTTGGATCCATTCTGACCATGTGTCCATAGAATCGCAACCGTCTTTTCCTTATTGTTGTTTCCAGGTCTTCTGTTATTTTGTATATCTCCTTATTTGAGCGTAATCTGTAGTTTCCCTCTACCACCCTTGGGCCGTAAATCATCCTCAATATTCTCCTTTCAATCTTTAGTAGTTTTTCCAGGTTCGTTAGTGTTGCTGTTTCCACCCCATACAGAATCACTGGTTTTACCACAGCATCATAATGTCTTAGTTTCGCATTGATGGAGAGATTCTTTTTGTTGTAAATGGCTTTGGTGGCAATGTTTAGCCTTTCCAACTTAAGTCTTCTATTTTCCATGGCCGCTTTATCCATCCCGTTGCTGCTGATAATTTCTCCCAGGTATTTAAACTGCTTTGTGACCTTCACTTCGCCATATTTCGTCTTCATTGTTCTCTTCACATAATTCCTGTCCGTGCTCATCATCTCTGTTTTCGTGAAGGAGATTTTTAAACCTGTTTTCTCGGCTATCTCCTGTAGTTCATTTATCTGTGTTATTGCTTCCTGTTCTGTCTCAGCGAAGAGTGCCAAATCATCAGCAAAGGCCAAACACATGGGTTTGACATGTTTATTTTTACTACCTATTATAGCACCTGAGTCATTATGTTTCCACAGTGTTTTCATGACCTTATCTAGAACCACGTTGAAGAGTGTTGGGGATAAGCTGTCACCCTGTCTCAGACCTGTTTTTATCTGGAAGGGTTTGCTGATCTCTCCTCGAAATTTCACTTTTGATATGGTGTTTGTTAGTGTTAACCTAAGTAAGTTGAGTGTTTTTTGATCGATACTATATTCTCTCAAAATTTCCATCAATGTGTCTCTATCTATTGAATCGTATGCTTTTTTAAAATCAACGAAAGGGATGAAGATGTTCTTTGGCCGCGCATTGTAATATTTGATTATCATTTTTAGACTTAGGATATGGTCCTGACAAGAGCGCCCTCTCCTGAAGCCACCCTGATATTCTCCCAACTTGTGGTCAATTTGCGGTGTCAGTCTGTTCAATAGGAGTTTAGAAAAAATCTTATACGTGACAGATAAAAGTGATATTCCCCGGTAGTTGTTGACGTCTGTTTTCGGTCCCTTTTTATGTAGTGGGTGTATTAATGCCACTAGCCAGTCTTCTGGTATTTTCTCATCTCTCCAAATATTCCGGAACAGTTCTGTCACTTCAGTGATAAAGGCGTCATTGGCTATCTTCCACAGTTCTGCTATTACTCCATCTTTACCAGATGCTTTGTTGTTCTTTAGGGAGTTTATTACTTCCCTTACTTCTTCCTCATCGGGTGGTTCAGAATCTGGGTTCTGGATTGTGTCCTTCTCAATCTCCAATTTTTCTCGTGGTGATTCACAGTTAAGGAGGTCTTCAAAGTACTTTGCAAGGATCTCACAGTTATCTTTATTGTTGAGGGCAAGAGTTCCGTCCGTTTTCTTGAAATGCAGGCTCGGTGCTATATAGCCTTTGATTCTATTTTTAAAGGCTCTATGGAATAATCTGGTATTGTTTTTCTTGAAGTTTTCATCCATTTCTGTGAGTTCTGTCCTAAGGTGTTCTCTTCTGACTCTTCTCAGTGTTTGGTGGGTTCGTTTCCTTATTTCTCGTGATTTTTCCAAATTTGTCACAGTCTTATTCTCATTCCATGATTTCCATGCCTCAAATCTTTCTTTGATTGCATTTTCACATTCTGCATTCCACCATGCATGCTTGCTTCGACGTTTCGTAGACGCTAATTCAACTGCTGGCTCCTGAAGATTTTTTGTCACTTCATTCCAATTTTTTGGCACCTGTAGCTTTTTCCTGTA